>NC_046644.1:19072440-20272940 GCF_900324485.2 Mastacembelus armatus | reverse complement strand
CACCAGTGACTCTTTAGTGTTTTTCTGCTGAATTCTCTAAATTTGTCTGTTCTCTGTCATTAAACCACGTGTGGGCTGTTTGTTCTAATTGTCTTTTTGAGAAAACTCCTCATTCAAAAAGAAACCTAGAAAGTTAAAAACTGCTAAATCATAGTGCCCATTATAATTTTCCAATCTGCCAAACCAACTAAACAAACATATATATCAATGCTATATTCATAGAATGAACACATTCTAATGAATTCTCAATTTTTCTTTATTTAGACGTTTGACCCAGATTTCCACAGAATTGATGTGAAACAGTTCTTCACCTTCTCTCATCAGGAAATCAGACTGAAATATTTCTGTCTAATTACAAAATCATCTGAGAATAAAGGAAATAAAGCAAACTTGTCTTAAATCATGTCTCAGGAGAACTATGAGAGCTGTGTGTGTGCATGCTATTATTATAGAGTGCTGTGTTTGACTATAGTGGCTTCAGAAAAACCTCCAGGATCTGCAGGATGGGGTCTGAGATTTGAGCCCCAGAGCAACAAGGCTGGACAAAGACTTCACAGCTGCTCACACAGTTAAACATCCCGAGTGGTTTTATTTTCCTACGGTCCCAACCGCTCAGAGCGGACAACATCCAGGACCACCAGTGTCCCAGTACGTGTCCACACCAGAGGCTCTGAGCTCTGGACCATGAGGCTCCTGCAGGAGACGCAGCAGATGGATGCCAGGCTGGACATGTGGTGCAGGTCTGGCTGGGCTTCACAGGGTGATGATGGGACGAAAGAGCCTTTTTCCAGGTAATAGATTTATAAATGAGCCATTTACAGGAAATATATTATCAGACACACTGGACTGTTTTACACAATGACCCTGAACTCAACATTCACTGACACTAATGTTTTCACAGGCTTTTAGCACAGATTTCAGCCGCAACTGGAGTTTGTTCAGGTGTCGTGGACATGACTCAGCTGTCGTCACAAGAAATATCAAACGTCACATCACACTGAGCCCTGAACCAGAACAGAACAGGCTCCGTTTGCTGATGAATTCCTGAAAGACAGAAGGGTGAGTGAAAAGTCTTCATCTTGTCCAACAAACATTTCTCAAGCCTGAGATGATGATGATGATGATGATGATTCAAACACAGCAGTAACGTCCAAACAACTATGGCTTTGTGAGAAACATTTGTAGGACAGAATCACAGCATCTGTCCATGTCTGTCACATGTTCCTCCACCTGAGGCCCAGGATGTGCCAAACTGAAATATGAAAACGTGTGAAAACTGATGTGTTTTTGGACAAGCTGATGCCGTTAGTCAGCCTGAACCTGGTCCAGTCCAGGCAGAGCTCTAACATGACTCTATGATCACAGTCTGTCATTCCAATGTGAACCGCTGCTCTCCGTGTCGTGACAAACCGAAATTCACGCTCGGCCTGTCAGGAGCTTCGCCCTCTTCCCACCAAGTCCTCTGGAGCAGGAGGCAGGTATCACCCCCACGACAGCAACTTTGGCTTCTTTAGTTCTGAATGAAACTCAACCTGGAGTCGCTCCGTTGATGTTGGGTAGAAAGTGAATGGGCTGATGCTGCACCGGCCCATAATGTCAACACTGTTCAAGCTGTCACGACGCATCAGCTCACTGGACCAGACATACATGACTGTGTGGCTCTATTCATGTGGTCAGGACTCAGATCTGTTTACACTGTGGGGACTCACCTGTTTGGGGACCAAAGTCTTCATCAAGTCCTCACATGCTGGACGATTCAGGGCGAGTGTGAAGACCGAGACGCTTTAGATTAAGGCTAGACTAAGTCACCAGGACATGAATGGAAACGCTGTGTGTGTGTGTGTGTGCGTGTGTGTGTGCGTGTGTGCGTGCGTGTGTGCGTGTGTGCGTGTGTGTGTGTGATGTTCAGACTTCCAGCTCTGGTACATTTCATGCAGCCTGGTGAAATGTGCCTCCACCCCCTGTGTCTGTGTGTGAGCTTCATGAATAGAAAATGTGTGTGTGCCATCACAGGTAACCAAGGAAACACGGGATGGGGGAGACAGAGTGTGTGTGTGTGTGTGTGCGGGGTGCTTCCCATCTTTACTGCATAGACAGAAAAAGAAGAAAATCCCTGGGCTGCTTCTCCTCACAGGCAGCATCGTGCTCAGACTCTTCGGTTAAATTCCCTCTGCTCTGCTCCCTGTTTACTCTTTTTAGAAATCAAACCCATGCTAATGTATGCAAAGTGAGTCACCCAGCAAATCCCTCTGCACTTCAGGGCTGTTGTTGTCAGGGGCTGAATGTGACATTTGGTAAATTCATCTGTGCTGATAGTGGATGTCAATAAAAGTCAGAAAAACTCTTTTCATCTTTATTTTTAATCACGTTTCTGCTTTGTCTCCCATGAATGTGGCTGCTGTGGATCTTTGAATATGAAGATTTGTAGAAACACAGACTGATGCCGATGCACATGCGGCCGAAGATGTCCCATACATAGAAAACCGTCTGCTCACACAGACAAAGACGCCACAGATCCTGGGAAACGTCAAAACAAGCGTCTCGGAGCACAGCTGTTTCCAGATGCAGAAACGACCTGAAGCCACCTGCTGCTGCTTGTTCAGCCAGCTGATTACAAACAACTCGCACAATCAACGGATGTGGATTCACTTTACCTTTGAGTTGCCAGGTCCAGAGCTCACATTCACCTGCACTAACTCCTGATATACCACACACACACACACACACACACACACACACACACACACACACACACACACACACACACACACACACACACACACACACACACACACACACACACACACACACAGAGCTGATTGGGTGCGACAGCATATAATGGAAAACAACAGACCACCCACTGGCTGCTTCCTGAAACGAGCTTGTAATCAGTGTTTGAATTCTACACAGCAATTTGCAACAGTTGAGCAGGAAGAGATGAAAAACATCCGAGTGATGGCAGGAGCCTGTTTTAGCTGCATGTTCACGTGGTTATTAACAATTTCACAGCAGGTTTCAGGGATTTATCTGCACATGACTCAGTGCAAACACGTCTGCTTTGAGAAATGACCATAAAAACGTGGACTAACACGTTGGCTGGAACATTGAGGGGATGATTTGATCCTGGATGTGGTGGTTCTTCCAGTGTCCACAAAGGCTGTTTGACTGAGATGGAACTGGACAAATCTAATTGATAATTGTTAGATTATAGACAAATGGACTCAAATAATTTGCAGAATACATGAAATGTTGTGGAGAACCTAAAAACTGAGGCAAAGCTGTGGAGAATGAGATAAAGCTCTGTGGAAAGTTCTGACCATAATGTTCTGCTACAGAACAGCCTGCACAGACAACAGCGCCATCTAGTGGATTGTATCTGACAGAGTCGCTGTAATAAACTGAAGTCCTTAGGTCCAAACAGCAGAAAGAACCTCATTGTGCTCTGTCTTTGAAGAGCTGCAGCTGAGGAAAAGAGGCCACTATGCACCGTAGACTCCTGTGAAGATCCCACTGCACCACATGACCATCGAGTTCTTCAGGTACGGCTCTTTGCTTTCAATACATTTATGCTTAGTGACCGACTCAACGAGGCCTGCACAGCTACAGTATTAGACAGTATTAGTTTGTCCCTGGTCTCCACAGATTTGTTGGTTTCTAATTAATGTAGTTTATTGTCCCTGAATCATTTGTGGTTAAACAACATGAGTGCGTCCATTTCCAAGGCTTCACTTCCTCTGGCTGCTGCAGAAAAGATGGAGGGAAGCTGCTACTTTGTGCTGCTGTTCACTGACATCTGGTGTTGAACAGGTGGAACAGGGGCCTGTCTGTGACTGTCTGTCTGTGGCTGTATGTCTGTGTATGTGCAGTTTTCCATCTTCTAAAAACAGCTGACGAGACACCGGAGCAGCAGCCATTAACTTATTTATTATACTGAATTTACCAAAAGTAAAAGCAAACACTTGAATAAAGAGTATTGTACATGTTTAGTCTGTTATCCTGTGGTTCTGTGGTTCTGTGGTGGCGTTCCACCGTAACAAGGCCGATGACATTTTACAACCTGTTTTTTAACTGTTTTTTTCTTTAAAACACCCAGAAGCAGACGACGTGGACGCCCTGGTGCTGACGCAGGCGGAGTAAGGCGGAAACAGGTTTGAGCACGACCCCTTCACTGCCACTGAGATGCAGGGAAATCACAGGACCCAGACTTTTACTACATAGACAGGAAGGTGGGGGGCGGGTGAGGAGAATTATACAAAACCTAATCATGAGCCATGTCGGCTTTGTGGCCTCTCGTTGTCCATCTAGACTCCAGGGTCTGGCTCCACGGCTCTGTGGACCAGTGGACATTAAGTGAACACGGTTCACTGACATGCAACTGAGCAAAGAGCTTCAGACGGGGCGGGGGGGTCAGACTGACGGTTTTTATCATCATCTGAATGTTACAAACATGAAAACATCCTGGAGTTTTCGTCCTGGGTCTTTATTTAAAGTGGGAGAAGCCTGAACAGGTTGATGAGCTGGAAAGCTTCATGCAGTGAGCTGCACTGTCTCATTTCAGGCTGTAGGGGGCTCATTGTGGATTATTACTTTTCCAGATCCACATTAATGAAATCTCTAGAGGTGCCGAGTGCAAAGTCAGCAGGACGACTATGAGAAAAAGACCCAGGAGGAAAAACAAGACTGCATCATCTCCACAGCTGGAAACATGGAACCAATGATGGATCAAAGAACAAAACATTTCCTATAGTTTGAGACAGACGGCACAGAACACACATCGTGTTTATGTCCGAACATTTCTCTCTGGCAACAACAGCAGGTGACTTCAGCCCAGTTACAGTTGTAGGTAAATAATACAGTGGTCATCTTTCCTGTACGAGCACTACACACTGCTACAGCACTTCAAACCTTTGTTCTGTGCGAGCTAATCCGTGCCACAAACCTTAACGACAGCGTACAAAATGGACATCAAATAAAAACCGAAATCTTCAGTTGGAATGGAAATTTCAACAGTAGCAAAAACGAAACAACATTCAGGTCTATTGACGTCATGATGTTCTACACCTCGCAGGGCTTTGTCGGCAAGAGAGCTATACCAATACTTCAATGTGGACTACGTGATAGTTTGGGCCTGTAGAGTCCACAGTGCTAACCACAGCCCTCTGGGATACCCTGACGCCCTCTGTATGTGAATGTTTGGGGGGGGGGGGGCAAATGGAACGGGAGGTAAATACGAAAACGACCACACAAAAATGTGTGTGTTTCTCTGGGTGGGGGGAGCGACAGGCCGACGGGGTTTAGAAGCAGTTGGGTTGATAAAGGATGATGCAGAGGTACCCGCAGATGACTGTGCAGGAGTACTGGAGTCTCTGACAGTATGACTGGGGAGGAGACTGGGGGACTGAGGGCAGTTCTGGGGGCCGATTGCAAGGCGTCGGCCCCTACTAGAAGGTCTTCCTGTGGATGGCACGTGCTCTGTCTTCTTCATATTCCCGCTTTGACACCCACATCTTTTTAAAGGTGTCCAACGACGCCAGGATGGAGCCGCTGTCACAAGACAAGGAAGGTGGAGGTCAAGAACAAGATTTATCAATGTGCATGAAGAAATGAGCCTCCTACACACAAATAGACTCCCATAAGTAGAAATAATCAAATCTATCAATACAACCCAGCCCGAATAAATGTGACGCACACGGACAAGCACAGTCATGCACCAGGTGTGTCTGTGATTTTGGCCTGACGGAGCATGAACCACAAACTACACCCTGACCCAGAATAGTAAGAAGTCCTGCAGCTCAGACTGAACTCTGAAACTCAATTCTCACCCAATCCATGTGGAATACAGCCTCTCCTGGGGAGCAGAGATCTGGACCGGAGAAAAACAAAAACAGGTCACAGACACGTTTTTAGCACAACACACACACACACACGCACGCACACACACGCACGCGCACACACACACACACACACACACACACACGCACACACGCACACACACACACGCACACACACGCGCACACACGCGCACACACACACACACACACACACACACACACGGCCTCAGTATGCACCCACCTTGATCTTGACGTCTTTGGGTGCAAGCTTCTTGACTTCAGTTAGTAGTCTTTCCCCAAAACCTAAGAAAGAAAACTGATTAGTGATCACGCACCAGTGTAGAACTGCTCTGACTACCCCTCAACACCAAACACCAACCTTTGATCAGTGTGGATCCTCCACACAGTACTATGGTGGAGAAGAGTGTACGGCGCAGGTCCATGTCAGACTTCTGGATGGCGTAGGCCAGGACCTCGTGGATTCCCGAGCTCTCGTCCCCGATAAGGTCGGGTCTGAAGAGCAGCTCTGGAGCGCGGAACCTGGCCGGACCAATCTGAACATAAGAATTCAGGGTTTGTGGTCAGGATGGGGGGAAGTTGTTCTTCAGAGGAATATTTATCATCTTTCCAAAGTACGTTTGCTGGACTCACATTTAAAGTGCTTCCATCAGGGAGGACGTACTGAGCCTTCTCTGTTTCTAAAGTCTCGTCCTTTTGGGGGTTGAGAGACAGATAACAGGCTCTCTGCAAAGTTCAAAACACATCTGATTAGACAAAGTCAGAGCTGTGGATGTTCCATATTTTCAAGCACTTCCCACTTTACCTCTTTGATGGTGCGAACAACCTCGAACTCTGCGGAGGTGTTGAAGTTGTAGCCTTCCTTACGCAGCAGCAGACGAAGGTACCGAGAGACGTCTCTCCCAGCAATGTCCACACGCATGATGGAGTGTGGGATGGCAAAGCCCTCGTAGATGGGCACGACGTGGGTCACGCCGTCCCCCGAATCCAACACCACCCCGGTGGTACGGCCAGTGGCGTACCTGCACGACACGGACGACAACCACATTACATTTCCAACAGGCCGCAGTCAGAATCCAGACCTGTCACCACCAGCTGTGTGGACGACCCTGACAAAGGCCGGACTGTGTCATTCAGGAGTGAAAAGGGTCAGAAAGGGTCTCACAAGCTCAGCACAGCCTGCATGGAGATGAAGAGAGCAGGAACGTTGAAGGTCTCGAAGAAAATCTCTGCAGCCTTCTCCCTGTTCTTGCTGGGGTTGAGAGGAGCCTCAGTCAACAGCACAGGATGCTGCCAAGGAGACACATGCACGTGGAACAAGATAAGAGACGCTGAAAACACGTGCGGCCTTACTGTCACGTAGAGAGACAGGAGCTCACCTCCTCAGAGAAAGTCTGCAGCTGCTCCTTGGAATAAACGTACTGCCAGATCCGCTCCATGTCGTTCCAGTCATTCACTATCCCGTGCTCCATGGGATACCTCACCGACAGCAGGCCCCGGTGCTCCTGATCCACAGAGACGAGGAAAATACAACACGTTAGCTGTGAGTGTGTGAGTGTGTGTGTGTGTGTGTGTGAGTGTGTGAGTGAGTGTGTGTGCGTTACCTCGGCCTTGGGTCCGATGAACAGGTCTCCCTCCAGCGCTCCAGCCATCACGCGCACATGCTTGGGACGCCCCACACTGTAACACACACACAAACACACAGTACAGGTACAGGTACCACAATTAAACAGGTAACACAAAATATCTCCCAGTGTGTTGGAGCTGAAACTGATTAATTAGCATCAAGTGGCTGTTAGTGTGATCATTTCATTCATTCATGTCATGTCTGTCCTTTAGTCTCCTTCAATATGTTTTCATCGTTACTCTGTAGTTTTATCACAGTATTTGTCATATAACTCTTGTTTATTGTTTTTGTTCCTTGGTTTCTGCATTGTCTTATTTTCTATTGCTCTTTTTTTTTAGATGGTATGAAATTGGCAGAAATCCCAAACTCTTAAACGTCTTTTCTGCTTTTTCCGTCTCATGTCACTGTAAATGAAACATCCTTTTAGAAAAATGCTCTGATCAACCCGAGCTCTGTCAAACTTCCTGTCATTTTACAGCCAATCACGTGAGTGCTGAAGGAAGAGATCAAATTCCACGTACTAGTTAGGGAAGCAGTATTTGGGGATCTGGTCACCTGCAAAACCAGCCTTGATGACCCCCGAACCCTAAAGAGAAGAGAGACAGATGACACATGAGGCCAACATCACAGTGTTATGTGCAGAGTCTGAGAAACAGGGGGGTCACAAGACACAGCCAGAGGCCTCCAGCAGCAGAAACAGCGTCCTACCCTCCTTCTGTCTGAGAGCTGCTTTGTGCTGTTCCCTCATGACTAAATTCAAAAGCCTCTATCTCCTGACTCAAACTTCAACTAGTTATCTTCATGATGCTCAGTCCACAACAGCCGTAACAGGCTTCTGCTGTTGTGTTAGAGATCTGTGACCCCGGATACAACAACCTGAGCTGAATGGATGTGTCAGTGTCAATGCTGGGTATGATTTGGACGGGACAGCCAGCGGTCGTGCATTTGCACTTTGCTGACAGCCAGTTTAACCAGGACGAACACATCGGGAGTCCAGGGGAGACACTATTAGAGGGTGGACCTAACTATGACACAACCCTGGTGTCACGCCTGATTCTGTCCCCTCGTGACACATTAGTTCTTTAACAAGAGAAAATTAATAAAACAACTACTCTGATAATCCCTGTATCATTAATTAATTAACCTCTGTATCATTAAAGTCTGTGTTTAAACACGTGAAACATCTGATGATTCTCATAAGTGACGACTGGCTGTTTATTCTCGTCTCATATTAAAGATCAGATATTTTAAGGTGTTTGGACTAGATAGATAGATAGATAGATAGATGGATAGATTGATAGACTGATAACAGGCAGATTAATAGCAGAAATGCTCATGTGTGGATCTGAGTCCTCTCTGCACCACTGGATCAGCCTGAACTAAACCAGGAACACACATGTCCATCCTGTCCAGTCCAGAGCTAACATCCGTGTGGCTCCGTGCAAAGCTAATCCCTGTTGGTGCTACACAAAAACATGCACATGTGTCCTGGGAGCCGAAAGCAGCTCCGGGTCCATCCGGTTCTGCAGCACCACGGACAGCTAACACCCAGGATCTGACTAACCGGCGCAGCTAACGCCCGCTCGGGCTGCATAGGACAACCGAGACCCCGCTCCAACTACCAGCAGCTGACGGTAAAAACAGTTTGTGGGTGAATCGGTGTCGTAGCTGCCGCACATTTGATGAGGGGCCCGGGGCCCGACCCTGTCAGCCGGAGCACAATAGCTAACGATGCTAACAGTTAGCCACGGCCTCGGTTTGGGTGTGGATGAATGACATCATCATACTCACATTATCAATCACTACCGGCTGGTTGGCTAAAATGTCGTAGGACTCCATGGCGGACTGGGTCTGTGAGGTCTGTTTCTGCGGATCCGCGTGTGTTCGTCCCGTTTAGTGTTTAAATCATGTAAAAAAATAACGCCCCGTCACTCCGCGCTGTTCGCCGCCGCTCCTCTGCGCCGCTGCCGCCTCCCGACCACAACAACCTCATCACCGTGACGTGGGTGTGACTGACAGGGACGCCAGCCAATCGTGTTTAGGCATTTTCTTGACTGGCAGGAGAAGTAACCAATTACGGGGAGAGCCTAGAGCCATGCGTTACACCGGTTTGCTGTCAAACCTGAGGAAAGTAGGATTATTTATTAATTGTTAATTATTGTCTGGTTAATAAACTCATCTATAAAATATCGTGACAATGTCTACTCTAGTTTTTCAGGGTATGATGATGAAGCCATTCATAGTTTTAATCATCATATATGCAGCTAATCATTTTAATAGATAATCAATAAAGGGCTTTAATCGGCAAGTCTTCAAATATAAACGTTAACAAGTTGTTAATAATGACTTTGAATCACCAAGTAGAAAAGATGATCTTCCATGCACCACTTATCCACGTCTACAACTGCCAGAAACTGTTCAACCCTGTACACAGACGTCATATGTTACTGTTATTTGTTATTATTGTTATTATTGTATTGCACTGCTGCTGTCTGTAACCGAGAACCAGCAGGAACAGAAGTCAAAGATGATTCTTGATTGTAGTTTAATTCCCGAAGCTCAAGTTTACTACGTTTCCCAACTGCCATGAACGCAGCTAGAGCCGTCATTGCCACCGACCAATCAGAAAGCTGTTAAAAGCCAGAGCAGGCGGGGCTTATTTCAGCTAGAAAGTAAAGCTAATCTTAGCTCTTGGTTAAAGTTAAATATTTTTAATAAACACCTTCCTATTCTTTAGGTAAGTGCTGCTTTTACATCATTTTCACAGAGACGGACGATGAGGTTGAAATGTTCTTCGTTAACTTGGCTCAGTTTAATGTAGAAGTAACGACTTCACCGCTAAAGTTCAGTAGCTAAGCTAACTCCCGTTAGCATGTTTGTTTTCAAAGTGAGTTTGTGCTTCTGACAAAAACAACAAACTCAAAGTCATTTGAATAAAACACACAGACTCATAATCTGGGTCTGTTTTTATTTTTATTCCTGAAGCTGTTGAGCAAAAATACTTTTACTATTAGTTTCAGTTTATAGGAATGACGTAACTACAACACACAAGCTAAACTTTGATCCATCACTAACTAATCAGTAATAATATCCGGTCATTGATTATTCTGTTAGTGATTAACACCATACACTGTTAAAGTACTCTGATACACCAACATATGTGTAATTTCTAAAGTATAAAGTACATTTTATTGAAAAGTCCTGTATTTTAAATGTTTCTTAAGTAGAAAGTCTGAGTCAACTGTAACAAATACAGTATTTTCTAGTGGTGTAGAACCATAAGTACTACAAGTATAAATACATAAATAGTACAAGAGCATAAATTCCAAAAGTTGTACTTTGTGACTTTCTATCAACGTTACTGCCCCCACAGTAAACCGTCTTTAAATATATGTTTTTATATGTGGGTTTCCCAGGTCGCTGCAGTCTGAAGGGCCCATGAGAACATCGACGCAAACAGAACCTGTTCAGTAGCATCATGGCTGAGGAGCAACCTGAGAAGTAAGAGCATGTCTCCTGACCCCATCTACATCACATCAGCCTTAATGTACAGTGTTACCTGTTATGATTTCAGTAACAAGAAGGACTTAATACTTAAAGTCCACCTAAGTGTTTGTTTCCAGGTCTAAAGGAACACAAAGTACATCAGTGTCTCTAATGGATGAGATCCAACCACATGTAAATACTGTGTATTTGATGAGCCAACAGGCTTCACAGGCAGGTAATAACACTGTATTTGTGTGTGTGTGTGTGTGTGTGTGATGACCAGACACTGTTGGGTGTGCTTTGCCACGGAGAGAGACGACCACACTGCAGAGTGGGTGAGTCCCTGCAGGTGTAAAGGCTGCACAAAATGGATCCACCAGTCGTGTCTGCAGCGCTGGCTGGACGAGAAGCAGAAAGGGAACAGTGGAGGAGCAGTGAACTGTCCACAGTGTGGCACCGAGTATCACATCACCTTCCCCAAGATGGGTGAGTGACAGCTCTGCAGCATGAAGATTAAAGGGGCACTTCACGATTTTACACATGAAGGTTCACAGTTGTTCTGTATGTTTGGAGGTAAATACATTCCCTTATGATACCATCAGCTTATCTCAGCTCGAGCTGGACACTTTACCTTTTAAGCTTGTGTCACAAACTGGAAGTGCTGATTTACCTTATGGAAAATTCAAGATGACCATTTTTTGGAGTGTGAACTAAAAGTCATGATGTCTGAGCCTCGGTAGCTTCTTTCTGATTGTCCTGTTTTATTTCATGTGAATATGACGAGACAGATCCTTTAAGTGACTCTGTGGTTTCTTGTGTTTCAGGCCCGCTGGTGTATTTCCTGCAGCAGGTAGACAAAGCTCTGTCACGGGCCAGTCCCTTCGCTGCTGTCGGGGTGGTGGTCGGGACGGTGTACTGGTCAGCTGTCACGTATGGAGCTGTGACTGTCATGCAGGTAGGTCCACACACATGATACTGAAAAGACTTTAAAGCCATAGTGTTGCAGTGTGTAGGATGGTTCACTTCTTTGCACGTGCAGGTTGTGGGACATAAGAAGGGGCTGTATGTGATGGAGCGAGCCGACCCTCTGTTCCTCCTCATGGGTTTGCCCACCATCCCTGTGGTGCTGGTCCTGGGAAAGATGATCCGCTGGGAGGATTATCTAGTGAGGCTGTGGCAGAGGTTCTCCTACAAACGTGCGCTCGCCCCAGGTACGTACACACACCAACACCATGTACCGCTCAAGCATAAAGACAGAACAATGTTGGGGATAAGTATGAAGGTGTGTTTGTGTGGTTGTGTGTTTTACCTCAGGCTCCTATCGTTACCTGCCCCGCATCCCTGCAGACGGGCCCAGTGCAGATCACCTCTCTGTGTCCAGGACTCTGTGTGGAGCTCTCATCTTCCCCTCCATCGCCAGTGTAGTGGGAAAGCTGTTGTTTCGGCAGGTGTCCTCCAACCTGCAGCGCACGATACTGGTAAATAGTCCTTCAGTGTTGTATCAGTGGCTTTGGAAGCACGCTGTGTATTTCATAAGGACGTGTTCTGATTTTGACTGAAAATGTTCTTTACAGGGAAACTCCACATGATACCTTTTAACTTGAATGACAGTTTATTATTCCTGCTTAAATGACTCACACGTCGCATAGGAATCGGATCTGGGGCCAGATATTCACGTGGGCCAGATCTGGTTTGGTTTGTTCACACTGTGGACACATCAGATCTGGAAATCTCAGCTGAGAGATAAATGATGTTTTATTTGGGGTAAAGGTGACGTATGATGATGATGACATCTTTAGACAACTGATTTTTGTCTGTCCTCCTCTTTCCCTGCAGGGGGGCATCGCGTTTGTGCTGATAAAGGGAGTGCTGAAGGTGTACTTCAAACAGCAGCAGTACATCATGCAGGCCAACAGACAAATCCTCAACTACCCAGAAACAAATGGAGATGGACAGAGCGAAGGTAACGAGGACGACACAGAGGACAGTGGAAATGAGTAGTTTACTAACTGGGACAGAGGTAGAGAAGGAGCCGGCAAGCCAGACGTGTTTACCATGAAACACAGTGCAGATCTAAGCTGAGTGCTGCTGTAGGTGAGGACCGTAGTTTGACGATTAAACTTAGCAAAGACACGGTGAGTTAAAAATGAGACGTGTGGTTCAAAGTTTAAAATGTAAACCTCACTGCTGCTGTAGTAGAAACCGATGAGGCACTTCTGTCGGCTCCAGCCTCAAATTTGAGTCTCTGAAATACTCGATGTGCCAAAAACATGATTTGTTGCCTTTTCTTTTAATGTGATGCCTAAATACAAAAGAAAGAAAAACCTTCACCTGGGAAATCAGATGTCAGCTCAGGTGTGGGTCATGGTGACCAGGTGTGTTTACATGCACTTATCTAACCGTGTACTTAAACATGTCAGTGTCTAATAACTGGAGAAGGGAGTGGACTTTCACTTAGGCCTTAAGCTGGTGCATATTCCTGTTGTCCTAACACGTGCCTGATCTGAAGCATTTTCCTGTAACAAAACCAAATTTACAAAAAGCCCTTTTTAACATCACAGTGGTGACACACAATAAAATACTCCCTGAGCTTCTCTGTAGTTTCTCTGGTCTCTCTGGTCGGCAGTTTAACCATCAGTTCAGGATCTGGTCTGTAATTCATGGACGTTTAGCAGCACGAAGACAAAAGACGACTGATGCCTCCCTGGGGTTGGGGTGGGGACGGACAGGCAGCACAGGTGATGTTTAAACCGCCCCAGCTCTAAGACCTAAACCTGGTCTGAATGGTGATGATTGTTTGTTTCACTAATGGGTAATTGATTCTTACTAATTCTTCCCTGGTTTGGCTCGGCGGTTCAGCAGCGTTGTCCCTGTTTAACAAGAGGGTGGTGCTGCTGTTGGCAAACACTCAGTCCACCTGCTGCAGCCTGAACCTTGGTCCCTGTTTTTTGAAGCAGTTGATTTAAGTTTTAGTGCTCACACACACACACACACACACACACAGACCCAGACCTGTTTGGACCTGACAGTTCTGGTTTTCTTTTCTTTAATGGTTTGAAGCTGCTGAATCAGAGCTGCTGCCGACTGAAATGTACTGTGTTACAGCGACACAGCTGGTTGAATGGAAACTGAGACCAGCCAAAGCTTTTCAGTTTTATTGCACATGAAGTTTTCACTTGTTGCACGTCCTCAGGGTTCAGACCCCCTTTTAAACACTGATGTATTTATATTTGTCTGGGGTAGCTTCAATAGAAATACACGTTGAGAGGAAGCGGCTGAGAAAGTGAAATATTTAGTTGCAGTCAGTGTAATTTGAAATTGACTCCTACTCTATGTGATGGTGAATAATTTGATTAATAAAGCTCTTTGTAAGGCAGATCTGTTGTTGGTTTGTTTTTTTTTATTACTCAATGAAGCCAGAGAACTTTCCCAGGGGCCCCTGACAGCTCCAGTGGACCCCAGGAAGAATAGTTACTGCAGTAATAACTAATGGGGTCCTGAATAAAGAAAGTTGGTAAGTATAGACACATAAATACTTATGTGTTGTACATTTACTCCATGTATCTGACAACTGCATTTACTTTGCTGTTAGTTAAAATGAGATTTTTAACAATAGTAAACGATGACGTCATGCTATAGATGAAACTATCCAGCTGTGCTCACTCTCCATCAGCTCCAGCTGTTTTGTTGTAATGTGAGATGAACTTTTATTCAGATTTTAATTTAAATAATCTTTTCCAAGATAATTTACGGTTTTAGATTTTGCTTCATGTTTTGAAATGTTTGATTGCTCAATTACAAAAAGTAAAAAATGAAAACACAGTTCCTGTGCGGAAACGGGCAGGTCCCGCCCACTCCGGGTCCTGATTGGATGAGGCGTTTGATCGCGATAGCTGATTGGCTGTTCCGGCTGCACTGCGGTTGGGCGGAGCGAGGAAAGAGGAAGGAAAAGTGCTTGTTGCTCAAACATCATGTTCTCTGGTTAAAACCGGCACCGACCGAGTTAAATCGACCTGGTTCTGACATGAGGAGAGTCACTTTGTTCGTCAACGGAACCTCCAGCAATGGGAAGGTCGGTAAAACAGTAAACCGGGGACGTAGCTGTGCAGACCGGATGCAGGTGAGACACACCTGGTTGTAGCTGTGGCCGACGCGTGTTTCCGTGTGATCCCACAGGTGGTGGCTGTGTACGGCTCCCTGGAGGATCTGCTGTCCGTGGCCAGCTCCAAACTGGGAATAAGAGCCTCTAGTGTTTACAACGGGAACGGCGGCCTCATAGACGACATAACACTGATCAGGTGAGACCGCACCTGTGGGACCTTAGCGCCACGTGACTGGTGTCCCGGTGGTTTTGGTGTGATGGTGAAAACTGTGTCTGTGTCTGCAGAGACGATGATGTGCTGTATGTGTCGGAGGGAGACGCGTTTGAAGGTAAGAAGAAGAAAAACATTACAGCTCCTAATTACCCATAAGTCCAAGTCTCTCAGGGTTTTGTTATCAGATCTTGAAAATGTGTCTAGAACCAGACTGGAGTCCACCTGGGACGGACTGATCTAATTGGACAGAGTTCACAAAGAGACACACCTGCTTATATAAGGACAGAAACCAGGACATGGAGTCCAGGAACTCTCTGTGCTGTGTTAGTGCTGGTTTCATCCGTTTGGTCTTTAGTCCGTGACCCTGATTGTGTTCCAGTTAGCTGAAACACCTTTACCTGTTCTAGATCCTCAGGAGGACTTCAGAGGTCGTGAAAGGGGTCAGACTCACACCGACTGGCTGACGCTCAATGTTGGTGGACGCTGCTTCACCACTACGAGGTAAATGTGACTGTTGTGCAGCTGCTAATGATTTGGACACGAAGGGTGATGATCAGAGAAAACTGGGGCTGAGACAGAACAAATGTGAGTCCGTCTGTCTGATGCTCAGAGAGAGACAGATGTTAACAGGCAGAAACTCCACATCTGTTCTGGCCTGTTGGCTCAGGAAAACCCCCCAGGACTGACAGTTTTTCTCATGTCTCCTTACGACCCCACAGACGGGGAACATGCAGAGATTTAAAGGAAGTGGCCCTATAGTCATTTTTCAGAGGTTTTAGAGAAAGTATCATTGGCTGCTGTGATGATGATGATGTCTGTCTACCAGCTGAACGTGCCAACATGAGCTTCACTGTGTTTGCTGTGTGTGTCCTCAGGAGCACGCTGGTCAGTAAAGAGCCTGAGAGCATGTTGGCCCACATGTTCAGAGAGAAAGGTGACGCTCCTCGTTAAACACGTCATTTTTCTCTGTGTTACTTTAGTGTCTCTTCACATCTGGCTCCTTCTCCTTGAATTTGATTCAGGTGGTTGGGATAACAAGCAGGACTCTCAGGGGGCGTACCTGATAGACCGCAGTCCAGACTACTTTGAGCCCATTCTGAATTATCTGAGACACGGTCAGCTGATCATCAATGAAGGCATCAACCCTCTGGGTAACAGACACTCTCCAACATGTGCACACCAAGTCCTGGAGTCCAGTGTTTCCTAATCCTCGTTATTTCCACTGCAGGCGTGCTGGAAGAGGCTCGTTTCTTTGGCATCGAGCCGCTCGCTGAACAGTTGGAGACCCTCATAAAGGTGTGTGGGGAATCAAATGAATATTCAGCGTATAAGTACAGCATGTTCAGTTTGTTTCTGCTGTTCAGTCCACTCAGCCTCCAGATGACCACTCTCCTCTGACCCGCAAGGAGTTTATTCGATTCCTGTTGGCCACAACGACCAAGTCAGAGCTGCGATGTCAGGTAGACTGAAGTAAACACAAACGAGAACAATCATCCCTACAGATCAGGCTTACAGAGTGAAACGTATGCACTGTCCCCGAAATAGGGTCTGAACTTTACCGGTGCAGATCTGTCTCGTCTGGATCTGCGTTACATCAACTTCAAGATGGCCAACCTGAGAGGAACCAACCTGATCCACGCCAACCTGAGCGGGGCCAACCTGGAGCGAGCAGACCTGTCCATGGCGTGTCTCGATGTGAGTCATAGTGGCAGCTGGCCATTAGAGGGCGCTAGGGCGCCGCCCAACCCCCTGTCCATCTGTGAATCTTTGTTAAAAATTATTTGTTAAATAAAAGTAATTAAAAATAATTAATATTACAATTTCAAGTGGGACTATATATTAAATATAAATCAGTATTTAAGTATTTATGTCATTAATTGATATGTTGTTTCTGTATATTTGGCCAAATGTTGACAGGAAATAACATTTCCCAGACCATGAGTCATGTTATTGCCCTGCAGTTCTTCTTTAATCGTCCTGGGATGGTCAGTGAACTAAGTGGATTTGGCACAGCCCCACCTAAAACATTTCTCACCAGCCGCCACATGAAACTTAAACATGTCAGTGTTGTGGTCAGATCGACGGGCACCAGCACTGACGTTTTCATGAGGATGTTTGTCCACAGCTGAACCTTTTGTTATTCTTTGTTATTCCTGGGTCCCAGGGAGCCAACCTGCAGGGGGTGAAGATGCTGTGCACCAACGCTGAAGGAGCTTCACTGAGAGGCTGCAACTTCGAGGATCCTGCTGGAATCAAAGCCAACCTGGAAGGTAAAAGCAGCAAATCACACACGCTCTTCAGATAGACCCCAGACCTAAAGCAAGTTCACATTGAACTTACACGAGTCTCTGTGTCCTCAGGTGCCAACCTGAAGGGTGTGGACATGGAGGGAAGTCAGATGACAGGGATCAACCTGAGGGTCGCCACGCTGAAAAACGCCAAACTGAAGAACTGCAATCTGAGGGGAGCTACGCTCGCCGGGACAGACCTGGAGGTGAGAACACACACACACACAAACACACACACACATACACACACACACACACACACACACACACTGTTACCTTGATTCATTTTTCTGAGAACAAAAAAAAAAAAAGAGGTCAAATAAAATGCACGACAGCACAGACGGTTTTTAAAGCAGCAGTGGTTCTGGGCCTCAGTGTTCCAGCAGCTGTAAAAAGCCACAGTCCTCTACCTGCTCAGCAGCAAACAGCAGACAGACACGGTCAGAGACCAGCTGGTGAACATGGTGGAGCATTTAGCAGCTAGAGAGCCAGAGGTGTCCCTCAGGAGGTGGTGGAGACCAAACCCAGAGCTCAGACTGATCATAATTGGCTTAAGTTCTGAGGCCACCAAAAACCTTTTTTTTTGAGGTTTTTGTCTTGGGTTTCTGTGCCGTGATACTTTCGGTTAATTTTATTTCTCCTCCAGAACTGTGACTTATCAGGATGTGATCTTCAGGAGGCTAACCTGCGAGGCTCCAATGTGAAGGGAGCCATCTTTGAGGAGATGCTGACTCCTCTGCACATGTCCCAGAGCGTGCGCTGAAACACAGCAGCCTTCCCCATGGTGCTTTAAATCAAACGCTCCCAGAGAGAAATGAGGCTCCACACAGCAGGTTGTGACACGGTTTTGGTGTCCACAGACGTGTCTGTAAAATAGCTCAGTAACAAAGTTATTCCACGTCATGTTTAGCTTCATCCATCTGAAAGAAACATCTCAGCTCCCTGCAAATATCTGTCGACACTGATAGAAACTGGAAGCAAATGTTATTAGTTTCCTGAAATGAGTATGTAGAGTTTTATGTTAAATTTAGGTCGTCTTTGACTTTGTGGTAAATCACAACACGTATGAGTAAGTCTTGTTTTTACTATTGAAATTATTCGAAGGTTGAGCCTCATTTCTCTCTGACGACGACCAGCGGACCCCAAACTGATTTTGCTGTGAACCAAACCGAGTGTCGACTCTGACGTTCTACACTCTCTGTTCCATCGAAGGCAGGAGCAGAACACAATCCTGTCTTTATCATTTCTGTGTCAGTGTTGATGAAACGAAATGTTTGTTTTCCAGGTTCATGTCGTGAATGTAGTTTTTCATACATGCAAAGATGTTTAACAGGTTTATGATATTCATGAGCCTCTGAGACCAACTGAGCTGCTTTAAATATGGTCCGAACACATTTTAACAAAGAGCAATGCTGAGCTGTGCAGGAAGTGAACCACAGTTTTAAAGTCTGCAGCACTGGAAGCGTTTTCATCTTCAGGCTGGAAATATTCTGTCATTTAAAGACTAATATGAAAATGATGACCAAATGACCAAAATTATATATTTTATCTCATATACTGAGTCTTTGTGAACAAACTCCACTTCCGTCCGTTACCTCCGACAGCGAACAACAGGTGCTCGCAGAAACACTTTTGTCCTGATTGTTCTTTTATATTTTGTGATAAATGAGTGAAACTGCCTCGTACAACGGTTCCAGTGTAGAAGCACATTTGATAACTAAAATGAAATAAAAAGTCAGGTGTGTTTCAGAGACGACCCTGACCCTGATGGTTGTCATTCAGCACAGTGTGTAGCTGTTGCTGTGCTGACATGTTGGTCAGTGTCAAACCTACTGAACAGTGGTGGATGTTTTATACGTCTTATATTCAGCAGCATCTACGGGTCTGTGCACGGTTCATGTAAACTGGTGTGAAATGTGAAATCTTCTCTGCTTCGTTTATGATGTTCTAAAGAAGTAATAAATAAAATTTCCTAAAATGTCTGTTGTTGTTTTGGATGTTTTGCATCATTGGTAATCTGTACATATGGAACACTTTGCACTTTATTTTGTCTTTTAATCTGAAAATCCTCAACACTTTCTGCACCCCTGCTCAGTGTTGTACCTCAGTTCCCCAGCAGAGGCCGGTGTTGTCCCAGAGCTTCCTGTTCACGTCCCAAAACCAAATCTCAGTTAACCACTGAGCAGAACAACAGTTCATTCGTTCGTCACTAGTTTCTTCTCTTTTCTTCTATCGCTGTGACTAAAACAACTTTTTATCGTTGCTTAGGTCAAAACAGTCACATGGACAGAAGAAACTAAAATTGCGTTTCTCTATGTAACGTGATTCAGACTTATATAAAACAGTGTTGGCACATGAAGAGCCTGTTAGTCTTAGTCAGCACATGAGCTTTGTTGACAGGAGGAATATTAGAGAATATCACTTTAGCACTTTTCCCTCATGGTGCTCAGGGACAGCAAACGTACACAAACTCAGTACTAAAGTAAAAGTCCAAGTACTTTCTTGTAAAAGTACCACTTATAATTCTTCGGGGAGGTTGAAGTACTAAGTACATGCTCTAAAATGTAAAGTAAATATTCCACTGAGATTCCATGAAGTAAAATTCAAGTACTTCAGAACTGTATTTAAGTGCAGTACTACAGTAAATGTTACTCAGTTACTCTGCTGTTGAGGGAAAAGACCACGGGTGTTTCAGGCTAAACCTCCAGATCCAGGCCCTGAACAGTCCTGCTCCCTGGAGCTCCAGCTATTTTCTCTGTTGTTTGCATTGAGCTGTGGTCAGTGTTTACGTCTGTTGTATATTCATGAGCACATCCAGTCTGTGCTGAGTGTCAACACAGGGACATGTCAACATCAGACAATCAACGTGGACCTGAGTGCTCTATTGTAAGCCCATGATGGAGCTGTGGTCCCTCTGCTGGGCTGTATCTGAGGTCTTCTGTTCAACCACAGCTGCAGTGTGTTGACATGAGGAGATGAGGCTGTGGGTGGAGGGGCTTGATTGGTGGTTTTTGGTCAGCTGATCCAATCACAGTGCAAACCACAGCCACAGTTACGAAACAGTGTGAGTTTAGTTCGTTAAGCTGCAACAAGTTTCCTTTGTCCACCTGGAGGCAGCAGAACAGTCCGACAACACATCAACTGTGACGTACGAACATGTAAACACCCGAGATAAGATTTCATCTCTAAACATGGAGGAGAACAGCAACACAGACGGGGGGTAGTGGAGAGACCAGGACGCCTCACATTGGTTGGACATTTACGGAGAAGCTTCTGATGGAGCCAAACTGGAAGGAACATATGGGAACCCAGCAGCTTTGGAGGAAACTGAGCACAAATGATGTTGTTGTTCTTCACATTTCAGTTCAGTCTGTGCATGGGGGCAGTTTAGGAGCTCTGGGGGTTCACACCTGGTCCATGTCCCTGACAGACATGGATCAAACAGCAGATCTGATGGAAACTCAGCCTGTGTCTGCTGTTTGTTGCTGAGCAGGTGGTCTGCAGCAGCTTTTCTCTTAAAACAGCTGCTTCCAGATGTGTCTGGAAGCAGGATTGAAGATTTGAGGCTAGAAAACCAAAACCGACAAGAATCTGGGTCAGAAGACACTAAAAGTTTTCCTGGAGTTTCATTCAAACACCTTGACCAGTACATTACTCAGTTAATCTGCGGTAAATATGTACTACAGATCTGTGCAGCTCCTCACAGCTTTGATCGGGTGTGGAATCAAATGAAGAGATGATGGTCAATCTGAAAGCAGCCTGGATCCATATCAAGTCCTCATTTTTGACTTCATCGGTATCAGCTGAATGTCCTGGCTGGTATCAAACATCCTGATCCAGTCTGACACAATACACCCCCATACTTTACCCTCTGAGGACTATAGGAAATTGGGTGTATTTTCAGTGCCAATGTAAATTCTTTCTGTCTTCCTGAGTTGCTTCACTTCATGCCTGGGCAGGCCGTACTGGGCTTTTGGCTCATAAGGACGAATAAAATGCATGACTGTGGGCTGGAAGTGTTTATGCTGAAGTGGCTGGTCTCTGCACACCTCAGGCCTGAGTGTGCTTATTCCAGTTTGGTCAGTAACACTGGTGGGTTTCAGGCGGTGGGGTGTGTGTGCAGGGATGTTTGTACTGCTGGGATACAGGGTCTTTCTATAGAAGGTTTCAAAACCAGCAAAATACACAACCTGGGTAGGAAATGGCAGCAAACTGATGACTGATGTGACCATGATGGACTGGGTCAGTTAATCTGAAGTCAAGCAGACCATCTGGGGCACTCACTTAAAAACAAATTACAGCCTTAAAATGACCAGTAAGGTCACAACATTAGGAAAACCATATTTACCACTTTCATCATTTACTTTTCACTTCCAACAGCCCAACACAATAAATTAAATGTTATTGCATTTGTGGTACTCACGGAAATTAACAACAATATATGGTATACCAAGAGTAACAGCTGACATGTATTTCTACCAGTTTATACTTTTTTCTGAATCAAGGGTCTAAGGATGGAGGATTCTGTTATTGTTTTTCAGCTATTTAAATAAATATAATAAACAGTTTTGTAGTTGTAGAAGCTGAGAGGGATCACTGGGCTTTCAGCAAGGCAGATGTGTTTTTCATCTGCCTACAAATTATGTAGTATTGTATTCTTTGAAGTGGCAGCAGGTACTCGCAGAATACAAGTGGTCCTAGTACTGATCCACGTGGGACACCATAACCTCAGAACAGGAAGAATCAGTGTCATTATATACAAGACTCTGTACTTTCCACAGTTAGGTAAACTCCACAAGTTTCGTAATTGATGCTAATGTGGATATGACAGGTCCAAATGCATTAAGGGCCCTACAGTAAACTTAGCCTGGGGATCCTATAATGGCTTTGTTTTGACAGCTGTTTCCATGAGGCCAATTGTCACATGATTGTGGTGCAATAGTGGAGGAAAAGATTAGCTGCTCATGAGTGATGTCCCACTGTGGGGGCTTTGATTGGCATAAAAACAAATTAAACATCTTATTCAACTTAATGCCAGCTGTTTAAATCTAACCCAGTCCATCCACATCTGTCTCAGAAGCGCAGCCCACTCAGATATGAGTCACATCCCTTTCCACTGACATCACTGGAACATCTGTCCTCCATGTAGAAACCTTGAACTCTAATACCCTGATTAATTTGAGCAGTAGGTCGTAAGAATAGAAACCTCCTACATTATATAAATAACAAAACTAACTGGCCACTAGAGGCTGCAGTTTGTGTTTGACCGTGGACCAACTTAATGCTCAATTAGTTTTTGATGAATTGCAGGACAAGGACAATACAGTGACGTGTGTGTTATTAGTAAAAATAGATCCTTAGCTTGGATAAAAACCTGAACGTATTTAATGACAAATTTCTATAGAAACTGTGAAGCTGTTGGACTGAATGTCGTACCTGCAGAGTCTTGACAGGAACTGTGTCTGCTTTGAGCTACTGATGATGAGCCTTTACAGGAAGTATTAGATGTTAATAACAGATGGATCTTTGTTTGGGACGTGTGTTTTGAGTGTGGGTGTTTTCACAGCTATATTCTGTATGTGGGCGTGTGTGTGCGACTGAGGGATGTGGCTTCCTGAGCCCAGAGAGGGAACATTTTCTCCAGGCCAAATAAAGCTGCCCATGTAAACTCCACATTCCAGAGTTTGTGGTGTCTCAGACTCTTTCTTTCTTTTATGGAGGGAGGAGGTTGCATGTGTGTGTGTTTCCTGAGAGACAGACTTTTGAAGATTTGCACCGGATTGGCACCGAGTTTCACACTTTCTGCTTACTGCAGCAAAATATGGACCAATTAGACCCAATCGCTTGATCTCTGCCTGCACTGAGTTATCTTCAATAAATCATTTGTATTAGTGTATTTAATGCTGCTAATGGGTCCACCAGACCCACCAAAATAAAAGCCACCTATCTCCTCGCCAGCACCTGCCAGGACGTCTGTGACCTACATTCACCATGTATGACCATTGTTTTTGTTTTAAAATAGAAAATATAAATTTGCTCCTTGTACATACAGAAATGTGCAAGAGAATAATAAAATATACATATTTTCCAGCAAGTATAACCTTTCACCTTTCACGTCCTTCACTGTAAATCTGCTCTGTACCTCTGAGCTGTTTTTATCAGTGTGTATGAAAATGCATGTGGTGCAAACACATTCCCACCAAAATAAAGTGGAGATGTACCTGCATGTGGCAGTAAGGACTGCTGGATAGTGCACATAGAGGTAAACTATGCCAGATTTAATTTTTATGGGGAAGGAAATGCATTTAACACCTTTAGGATAAACACGATACGTTCTGGTGAGAATCTTTACAAGAAAACTCTGCAGGGAGCTTTAACTCCTGTTTTTCTCAAAGAACAATCGTGTTCCTTGAAAGTCCTGCAGACTCTGGCTGTCGGTGTCAGTGTGACAGACACATTCAGGATAGAGTCTCTGAATCTGTTCCACCCAGACGCCACCAAAACCAGCTCCACAACAATCTCCCTGCGGCTCCAGCGGCCGTGACCTCCAGCAGGAGGCTCTCATCAAAACTCCTGGAGAAAACCCCAAACGTGTGCAGGCATCGACGCTCACGGCTGAACTACAGCCATGTGTTGAGTAAAAGGCCACACAGGGCATTATCACGCTGATTTAATGCAGCTCTGTAAATACATACCATCGCTCACACACGACTGTGCATTATCACACGGCCCAGCCCTGAACATGAACTCTGTCATTACACTGCAGCTCAGTGGGGCTGCAGCATGTTGCTAACGTTGAACAGCACTGAGATACGCTGTGGACACGAGCTGCTCGGACGTGGCTCTGCCTTCAAGGTCACAAGAACTCAAATTTGCATAAATGGTTTCTGGGTTTTCCGCAGCTGAAGTGGACCTGGAAAAAACCCCAAACACTGGACCGCAACACCCAGCAGAAAGTCCAGGATTGAGTGAGAGAGTGAGATAAATAGGATCAGAGCAGAGTCATTCTCAGCTTCACCAAAACTGAATCACAGTTAACTGGCCCAGATTCTGGTTTGTCTAAACACTCAGCTTTAACTTTTCCACTTTCACAAAAAACTCTTGGGATTCACTTTGGTCCCAACCTGAAGTTTGAGCTCCTGGTTCTGTCCACCTTCGTAAAAACCAGACCCCTGTTCCAGCCTTCAATTCAGCAGACATCCATCATATACAGAGGTTTTAAATGACTGAACAAATCAGGCACATGAGGACTGAACCTTTACTCCAGATGAAAAGACTTAATGTGACAATGACACGTCCATATATCTATATTCCAAAAAAGTGCTTACATTAACCACCTGATGGTGGCGCTCAAAGAAACGTCAGCAGGCTTCATCCTCAGGGAGCCATGAATGCATCAGCAAACTGTCAGGCCAATGGATCCAACAGCTGCTGAGCGGTTTCAGTCCAACGTGCACCAGCTGTTTTACTTTCTCTGCACTTCACTTTGAAAAATTCACTCTTGTCATAAAAGTCATCAGAAGTTCAGGCTCCTCTGTGTTTAAAGTTATCGTGACCTCTGACCCCTCAGAGGAGCTGCAGATCTTCAAGACCTCTGTCTGAAACCAAAAGCCAACGGAGCGTTTACAGCTCTTGCTCCTCGACTCGTCAGCCTCCCTCAAACAATCAGCAGCATCTTTAAAGAGCATCTTAAAACCTTAAAACACTTGTTTTCTTTGGCTTTTTGAGTTTAGAGCTTTCAGTTTGTGGCTTGAGAACTTATGCCTTGTTTTTCATGTTGAGTTCTCTGTCCCTTCCCTTTCTGTTCCTGCAAAGCAGTTTGGGACTTGTGCTTTGAAAAGTTTAAAGTAGACCGAACGTGATGAGAAGAGCACCTGTGTTTGCTGCTGGAGGAGTCTTCAGCCTGGATTTGGTGAGCAGGACTGTGGTTTTTACTGGCCTGGCACGTCCTGGCTCTGCTCCGCTCTGCTCTGGTCTAGCCAGAGTCTGGGGTTTGGCTCTGGCTCCAAGTCTGGGTGGGTCCGGACTGGCCTGACTGTGGTTTAACAGGGTCAGTAGTTAGTGCTGGGCTGGGGCTGGGGCTGCTGCGGCTTTTGGCATCTGCTCTTACAGGGACCGTCCAAAAAAAGTGACTGAACTCTCTTCAGCTCAGTGAAAAACTGATCCAAACACTGAAAAACAGGCAACTGGTTGTTTCCACTGAGTTTACCCCTTTAATTGTTCAGGCAGACTGATCAGGTCTGTGTGTGTGTGTGTGTGTGTGTGTGTGTGTGTGTGTGTGTGTGTGTGTGTGTGTGTGTGCGCACAGTGTTATGGACCTGAGAAACAAAGCTCATATCATTGGGTAAAACATACTTTCATAAAAATATTAACAATATTGGAGAAACGATCTTAACGAAGGTCGACTGAAGAGGTTTGATGCTGAGTCAATATTTAACCTTCATCCGCCACTGAAAGTAGTCCCAACCAGTGACCCGTTTCCTTCTGGCTGTTTGCTGAAGCTGCAGTGAGCAGCTGTTCTGTTTGAGTGAGCCTCTAGTGCAGGGAGCCACAGACAGAGGAGACAAACTCACACACCTACAGTCAGAGCAGCTCACAACAACGTGGTGACGTGTGTGTCCTAGTTCACAGCATGTGTCTTCTGTTTGTTGTCACTGAGACAATATATGTACACACAGATATACAGAACTCAAATGTTCACTGATGGATGCAGAACCAGGACATAACAGTCCACCCCACCCCTCACACGTCATCCATCACACCGTACTGATCCTAATGGGATCCAGGACCCACATGCAGGCAGTTTGCAGAGTTTGGGACAAAGATCAGACTATTACGCCAAGTCTCATTAGGTCCTTAATTCAGACAAACTGTGGAACTGAAGGAAAAAGGCTCCAGGAGCTTGAACACGGTCCCTGTATGTTCTGTCTGTTTTTATAATAAACCAAAGAATATTTTTCTTCGTGGTCTCGTTCCAATATCTACAGCAGACCCAGAGAGGTCTGACTAACTCTAACGTCGCCCATGAATGTCTGTGTGCTGGTTTAATGTGTGAGACGTTCAGTAAACTGGGAAACAATAAAGTCTGATGATCAGTCTGTATTTTGTTGGATCCATCTGATCCTGAACAGGAACTAAAGTTCTCAGATAAATGTAGAGCAGGAAAAAGTCCAAGGTTTGACTCTGACATGTAGTGAAGTCCAAGGATGAAGTAGTACTACATGGAAATACTCAGTTAAAGTACAAATACCACAACATTGGACTAAAGTACAGGACTTGAGTAAATGTATGTGGTAACCCATCACATGCACGGTGCTTTGCAGAAACACTTGAGTCACGTCCATTTTCTCTGCCTGTGTGGTCGTGGTGACTTCCCCAAACAGCCTCACGAGAAGAAACACTGGGATTCTTCCCAATCGGGGACTTCCTGATACGGATCGAGATGAAGCTGTTTTAGAAAGGACAGAAGTGCGACGTCTCCGCTGAAGGAATGAAGTAGATAAAGCCGAGGAGTGAAGTGACGGTCGGTCAGGGAGAGATCGGCCGTGCAGAAGTGTCTGTCTGGTAGGAACCATCACACAATGCTGCCTCTGTGCTCGGCCGGAGAGGAACACTCAGATGCTTTGTGCCCAGCCTGTCACTCTCACACACACATTGTGCCAATCTCCCAAAGGAATCCAACCGTGGGATGTTCAGTGTGTGTGTGTGTGTGAGAGAGAGAGTTGGGTGGTGATGTAACCAGCACTAGTCTAAACAGCTGATTGTGATCACAGAGACATTCAGACACAAACTTTCTCCTGTGGTTCCTCACACATGACTTGCTTTAGACCCCCATTGTTGTCCAAGGACTATTAAAAACCACAGCAGGGAGCCACACCGCTGACCTGGCTCACATGGTTCTTCCTCACCAACAATGGGAGGCCCGTCTGTTTCCAAAAACCAGCTCCAGACTCTGAGAACAGTCGTCACTGTTTACAGGCTCTGACGAAGAAGGATGTGTTTTTAATTGGTCTGTGACATTTTACCCCCTGAACAATCCACCAGTTATCAAAGCAACAGAAAATAACCCAGTGTCGTCTGGATGAAAGTGATCCACAGAAACTAAAACCATTCCGATCTAAAAACCAGACTGTGACAAAGACCAGGCCACACACTGCTGGACTTCATATCAAACTAAACAACAACATGAAGCGGAGCCAGAAGGTGAGATCTGTGGAGCCATGTTCTGAGACGGTGGACGGTCTAATCCCCGAGCAGCCCTCAGTGACCACATGAAAACAAATGAGCAGCTCAGGCCGCACAGCAGGGACTTAGGGAGAGGAAATCCTTTCTCTTCCTGCTCCTGCAATAAAAGGAGCGGGGGGGGGGGGGGGGGGGGGGGCAGCGCAGTGAATGAGCAGCAGGCAGCGGGGCATTAATGGAGCTGGGGCTGAGCCGGGCGCAGGAGGACCCTCCCCCTGT
This sequence comes from Mastacembelus armatus, assembly GCF_900324485.2. NCBI lineage: Eukaryota > Metazoa > Chordata > Actinopteri > Synbranchiformes > Mastacembelidae > Mastacembelus > Mastacembelus armatus. Next base: position 20,244,913 of record NC_046644.1, on the reverse strand, counting down.
AGGCGTTTCTCCTCGGCCAGTGTATATTCACCCAGCCCGTCAATGAGCTGCACTTTCCCCACGTCTTCTGTCCAGCGGCGCAGCGCGAGGAACGCGCGGAGGTTGTAGGTCCGCAGCCGCAGATGCGTCCGAGCCCGTGAAGCGTCCGAGCCCCGGATCAGCCCGGACACGTCTGCTCATGTCAGAGAACACCAGGATCAGAAGTTTGTGAGGCCCGGGACGGCACGAAGCTCCACCGACCTTTGGCTTTTCTGCTCCACGTCCCCGGATTAGCAGCTGACTCTGGATCAGCTCCCGCAGGTACTGCTCCGCGCAGACTGCTGCGCTTTTCTGCCAATAACGCGTGATTGTTCCGAGCTGCGTGACTTCAGCTGCTCTTTAACCGCACTCGGCTTGTTTGTCTGCACTTTCCTGCGCCCTGATAAATCCTCCGCTGTCTGCGCAAAAACCAGTTTTCACTTGCACTTTTCCCAACAACGTGAAAATACGCGTCGATTCTTGTGGAAAGACGTTTAGCTAATATTTAATATGTTTAATAGTGTGAAGTGTTATGTAACCTGCTCCTCTGTCGGCCCGCGTCCACTGGTGGGCTGGAAATCTTATGTGTAACATTACAAATAGTAAAAAAAACTCCCTTTACTTCGGTAAAAGTATCTATGAAAGTATTTCTTCATGTAAATACTACGATCAACATGTTCCTAAAGTATGAAACGTGATGGAGAACTGCAGTATAATGGGAGTATCTTAGGTTTTCTAAAATACAAACACTACAAATACTCCATCAGTAGTAAAACTGCAGAGTTACTCACAGTATGAAAAGTAGAAGTACCAACCCAGTGTTTGTGTTTCAGTGAGTGAAGTAGTTTTTGTTTTCAAAGGAGGAACAGCAGCAAATATTTCAGTGACTGTTTGACATTTAGGAAGAAGTTGGCAGGTTTTCTGAGAAGTGAAGTGTGTGAACAGAAGGACCCAGTGATGCTCTGACTCACGTTCAGCTGGGATACAGTAAGTGTTGACTGCAGGACGTTGCTTTGACTCGTCCAGGTGAGAGAAATGTCGTCACTTCCCAGCAGCCCTGTGGTTCATGAGACGTCTCCATCATCTGTCTCTGGTTATGATGTTAAACCCGAACCACTCGAGGTGTCGGGCTGAAAAATGTGGAGTGTGTGTGAAGAGTCTGACTCACTTTTCCACACAGAGGTGTGTCCTGCAAAATCTCCTGTTGAGACATCTGTTCTTATTCCTGCCTCACGTTTGGACCTCTACGTTGGACTGGCTGCCTGTTGCTGTCAGTATGACAACTGTTCTGGGCTGGCGGCCTGCTGCAGAATCTGGAGCGTAGGTGACGGCTTCAGCACGGGAAGCTTAACGCTCAGGAAAGTGAGACAAGACGTTGGTTATTAGAAGCTGAGCGTGTGGAGGGTTAAAGGTTTTACAGAAAGGCAGAACTAAAACCAGATGAAGAACTTTATGGTTCAGGTTCCAAAGTCCAGGCGGGGCTGGAAGGTGTGAACAGAACCAAGTATCACAGCAGCCCAGCTGATTTCAGTCCACACACGTTTCAGCAGCAGGAACTAAAGGGGAACTCTCAGACTGTGGGGGGAGTCTGTGTCTTTCCAGCGTTAAAATGATCCCAGTCACATGAACTTCCTGTAGAAAAGTGAACGTCTGAGGTAAGAGGACCTGCCTGCAGCCGAGGAGACAGTCGACATGAGCTGGAACAGGTTGAGTAACTTCCAGTCCACTACCTTGGTCTGAGCCAGGTCCCTGGTACCTCAGGGCGACCGTATCCACGCAGGTCTTCACTGGGCTCCTTCGTGGCTCCGTCGCCTGCTCAGATCATTCAGAGGCTGAGCTGATCAGACAAACGCTGCAGCTCCTGGTGTTTGGCCACATGTGCAGAAACAGCTGGAGCAACGTTCTCATGGTGCTTTAACGAGGCAGAACTGCAGCTAATTTCAGTGGAAGTAGCCGCAGAGCTCGTCTCCAGGCGTCCCCGCCGGACTGCTGGGTGCAGCAAAGACGACGGGGCTTTGCCTCCTGCAGTGGTGCTGTCAACAGCTGGACTAAGATCCAGGCCCAGTTCTCTCTCCCTCTGAACAACAGCAGCTTTCATGTCGGTGCATCTGAATCTGTCCTGTGTTTGCTGAGTATGTTTGTGTGTGGGAGGGATGGAGGTCACTGCATTCTCCAGAGCGCCTCGGCAAGAAGAGCCAGAAAGAGTCGTCTTCATGAAGGAATCTGGTGCCTGACGAGCAGCCTGACAAGCAGCCTGACAAACAGCCTGCAAGACAGTGCTGGAGTTTGTGTGTCATGTATTAAATACACACTGCAGCACTCTGTTTCCAGCTCCTGTGGTCTGAGGGTTTCCTGCTCTGTTTCATGTCATGATCCACTGGACTTTGTTGGGTCTTGGCTGTTTTGGAGGGATTTGGACTCTTCACCTTGGAGCTTGTGTTTTCCATTTACAGTAATGAACTGATTTAATAACAGAGGATTCATTGATTAAAGACAAATCCACCATAATAACATAATGTGGTGACACAACACCTGCAGCAAATGGTGCTGGTCTCTGCCTGTTTGTGATTCACTGCCAGTGTTGGGTTTGACACTCAACAGACACTGACAGGTGAACCGGGACAGAAACAGCTGCAGGAGTGTGAGCAGCCTGCATTCACAGTTTGGGGTTTTTATACAGGACTGGATCAGATCTCCACCTGGACCAGGACCGTGCTGCTGGTTTTGTGTTTCAGCGTCTGTTTCGGACTGAACCTCCACAAAATCTGCCAAAGGAAACAAATGCACAAAAATCCCTTTCACTAATTTGATGTGAATCCTGAGAGCGTTCGTTTCCTTTGTTTGTTCTGTTGTTTTGAGCAGAGCCTGATGTGAAAGTGTCTGAGCTGCAACTAATGATCCTGTCTCAGATTACGGGACTATTTATTTCACCAACTGTCAGAAAATAGTGCAGATGTCTAGACCTGGTCTGTAGTTTTCAAAAATGCTCATTTGTCCGAAGTGTAAAGAGATTATAAGGTATTACAGCCTAAAGCTGTGACACACAGGACGTGTTGGTGCTGGTTTGGGTCTGAACATGGGAGGAGGGTCGGTCTGTGATGTAAACACAGTTTGCAGTAAATGGTGTTCATGTTTCTGTCTGTGCTGCTGTCTGTTCCCAGTGTGAGGACACGATGTCTTCGCCTTGCTCCTTCCTGCTGCTGCGGTCCTGCATCCTGCTGCTCCTGCTGGTTCAGGTTCCTCCGGCCCGTCCCAGACCGGCCTCCTCGGACGACACGGACACAGGTACCACAGGCAGCACGCTCCACACCTGGTTTCTGTCTGAAGAACACAACTACATTGAGACTGTGATGTGTTTGTACCTTTATTCATGGTTATTCTGCTGATTCTCAACTGATGTGGGACTTGTTGGACTTGTTGGATCCATGGCACATTAAAAGTTCCCAGTTAAAGTGATGCACGGTAAGAAAAGCTGTTTGCTGTGTTCCTGTGTGTGCAGGCTGAAATCACCCCCACAGTTACTGGTGCTGCTGGTGTGCTGGAGCCTTTTTTAAACTGGTGTGTGTCTGGTTTGGGGCCTTTTGTCTGAGGCTCTTTCATGTCTGTGGTTGTGGTGTTTTAGTCTCTGTCTTATATAAAAAAGTTCTGAAAGTTTCCAGTGAGCGAGTTTCTTTAATAGGAAAGTGACTTTTTCAAGGTTTGGCTGTTTGGGGCTTTGAAGCATCTGAAACTGGTTAGTGTGATTTTCATGGTGTCAGCTCGGCCCGGCTCTCAGGGTGCTGCTTATGGTCTGTGCATCCTGTGCAGACGCAGGAACACATGCACACAGTCTGAGTGGGCAATCAGAAACAGGAGAAACAGAAGACAGCCCTGCTCCTTCCTGCAACCGTGTGTGTGTGTGTGTGTGTGTGTGTGTGTGTGTGTGTGTGTGTGTGTGTGTGTGTGTGTGTCATTTTTGTTCCAAGCATCTGGGCTCCAGCTGAGACTGAGTCTATGTGATACTGTTGTTTTCGAGCCCATAAATTCTTGTTGTGCTCTCAGTAAAGGGCTGATCCGGTCCAGCCTTTCACAAACAAAACCTGCTTTCAATTTCCCTCCTCCCTGGGTTCTGTGAAGGTTAAACACAAAATATTCCTGCATCTCTGAGACCCAGCCCTGTCTTTTTATAAACCGTTTGATGTGTTTAACAGTAGCTGCACATTTACCATGATCTGTGTTTTCAGTGCCACAACACATGGTTCCCCAGCTCCACGTGACCTCACTGTCTGTCTGTTCACCTTCACTGTGACTTTGGCCCAGACACTGTCTGTGTTTAACACAAACACGTGTTTGATCTTGTCGTCCGACTTACTCTCTTAGAAGATGATAATGAAGGGTCAGATCGTGATGTGTGATGAAAAGAAACACAGAACACTCTGGGTCTTCTGCATGTAGGATGTTATTTGCTCTAACAACCACGTTCCCAAAAAGAAACTAGATGAGCAGCCAGGACAAATGTCGGCGCACTGACATGTAGTGTTTGAGCTCAGAGCAGCACAGCCAAGGCCACACTGCCAAACAAACAAAGAGTGTGGTGACAGCAACAGGCGGCTTTTAATCACTGAACCTCTTTTGTAGCTGACGCAGTGAAATCCTCTGAAGACGAAGATGACGACGAGTCTTCCTCAGAAGAAAACAAACTGTCCAGCGAACTGTCAACGAGCAACGAGAAGCTGCAGCGTGAGTGTCAGCCTGTCACTGTCTCCTCTGCTTTAGTGCTGAAAACATGATTCGGTGCAGTAATCATGGGCTTCCCTCGGCAGCGATGGCGCCTCAGTGGGTGATGCCAGAGAAGATGGAGAAGCAGCTCCACGCCGTTCCTGCCAGTAAGACCGTAAAGTTCAGGTGCCAGGCGACTGGAAACCCTGTGCCCACCCTGCGCTGGTACAAGAACGGGAAAGAGTTCAGGAAGGACCAACGCATCGGAGGGTTCAAGGTTTGTGAGACTCCACGTGAGGAGGAAACAAAGCAGGTGCTGAAATGAAATGAGGTTTGTTTCACTTCTCTTCTCTCTTCCAGATCAGAGACCACATGTGGACCTTGATCATGGAGTCGGTGGTCCCGTCTGACAAAGGGAACTACACCTGTGTGGTGGAGAATGAATACGGGAGCATCAAACACACCTACCTGCTGGATGTCGTTGGTATGAGACCTCACCTGTGTTGACACTGCAGCTCAGAGCAGACACAGGAAAACAGGAAGTTAGTCATAAATCAAAACCTGAGCAGCATCTTAGAGAAGATGCACCTTATAAATGTATGGAGACACTGAAACTTATTTTTTTGTGTGTCATGTTTAAAGTCCTGAAAGTTTCAGACGTGTTTGAAGTTTTTTTTAATAAGATTCTGGTTTACCAGGATGGAGGGTTGAAACAGTAAAACCAGCTCATTTTAATGCAGCTGGGCTGTGTGTGTGTGTGTGTGTGTGTGTGTGTGTGTGTGTGTGTGTGAGGGTGTGTGTGTGTGTGTGTGTGTGTGTGTGTGTGTGTGTGTGTGTGTGTGTGTGTGTGTGTGTGTTCCTGTTGGTGCAGAGCGTTCTCCTCACAGGCCCATCCTGCAGGCCGGACTGCCTGCAAACCAAACCACAGTAGTTGGAAGTGACGTGGAGTTTGTGTGCCGAGTGTTCAGCGACCCGCTGCCTCACATCCAGTGGCTCAAGCACATCACCGTCAACGGCAGCAGGGAGGGACCCGACGGGCTGCCGTACGTCCTGGTGCTCAAGGTGTGTGCACGTCAGCGCCTGCTCAGAAGTTTGAGCTTAGTTATTGGAGCCATTTTCAGTTACATGTGCAGTTTTGGTTTTCCAGCTCAAAGTCACCAACCCTGACCATAGAAAAACCAAGATGGCTGCTGGTTTATGAGCAGTGAAAGCTGCCGTCAGTATAAATTACTGGTGTGTCATTACAACAGTCGCACACAGCTCTGTGTCTGATGTGTCGTTATAAGCAGGTTGCTAACAGTGGCTAATCTGGTGAGATCTCGGTTTTCCGACTTGGTCACTGGGATGTGGTCAACTCGGATGTGGTGTCATTCCCAGTTCCAGCTTCTGATGGAAATAGATCTCAGCGTTATTCTCCTGCCGGACTGTCTGTTGGGTGACCAGCTCGACAGTAGTTTAGTGAAAAATGTTGAAAAGGCCAAAATGACAAATTCTTCTCATTGACATTTTGTTTTTACTTCACACCCTGTTTGTTGTTTCCTCAGACTGCAGGTGTGAACACGACGGACAAAGAAATGCAGGTGCTGACTCTGAGGAACGTCTCCCTGGAAGATGCTGGCGAGTACACCTGCCTGGCAGGAAACTCCATCGGAGTGTCGCACCACTCGGCGTGGCTCACTGTGGTCGAAGGTACGGAAAGACGCTCGGGAACCTCAGGAGCCGGTTCGTCCTGCCAGCGGTGCTCTGATTCTTCTCCTCCCCCTCTGTCCTCAGACCTGCCCCCCTCCCCGCTGCCCTCACAGACCTACCTGGAGATCTTCATCTATTGCCTCGGCTTTTTCATCATCGTCATCCTCACTGCCACCGCAGTCATCTGCAGACTCTGCTGTGCCCCGAAGAAGAGTGACTTCAGCAGCCAGTTAGCCGTCCAGAAATTAGCCAAGAGCGTTCCTCTGAGGAAACAGGTACTGAAGCCGCCCCTATTTCTGCCTCCATCTCTAGGCCAAAGACCCTCACGGCTTCTGTCCTGTCTCTGCAGGTGTCCGTCGAGTCCTCGTCCACTCTGCAGTCAGGGATGTGTCTGATGCGTCAGTCTCGTCTCTCCAGTGCAGCCACCACCATCCTGGCCGGAGTGTCAGAGTATGAACTTCCCTACGATCCTGTGTGGGAGCTGCCACGAGACCGGTATGAAACATCCTGTCCCACTGAGCCGTAGACCTCCATTGTTGTCCAAAAACTATTAAAAACCCAGCAGGGAGCCACACCGCTGACCTGGCTCACATGGTTCTTCCTCACCAACAATGGGAGGCCTGTCTGTTTCCAAAAGCCAACTCCAGACCCTGAGAATGGCCGTCACTGGGTTCACAGGCTCTGAAGGAACAAAGAGTCCACTGGTCTCTGGTTCTGCTGCTCCTCCAGCTTCTCTCTGCTCACAGCAAAAAGACGAGCATGAACAAAAACACAGAAAATCGTGTTTTGTCATTTAGCGTCTGCCTGTGGTTCAACTAAAGGCTGCACCTTCTGCTGTTACTGTGTGACATGTTATATCTCTGACTACTCCATAAGACCTGTGTTGATTTAAAGATTTGTTTTTGTAGCTGCTGATTCTGTTCTGTGCTCGTATTTCGGTGGAATATTCCTTTTTTCTGTTGCCATAACTGAATTTGCACATATTGCAGGTATTAGCTGTGTTCTGCTGGGCCTGTGTAATCCAAACAGTACCCAGACTAAGAGGTGTGCTGTGTTTCCTCAGGCTGACCCTGGGGAAGCCTCTGGGCGAAGGCTGCTTTGGTCAGGTGGTTCTGGCTGAGGTCATGGGGATCGACAAAAACAAGCCCACGCGCCTCACCAAGGTGGCCGTGAAGATGCTCAAAGGTGAGACACGTTGTGACGCCGAGCGGACTGTTTAGGTTTGAACATGAAGGTGATATGAACTTGTTGTTGTTGTGCAGCGGACGCCACGGAGAAGGACCTGTCTGACCTGATCTCTGAGATGGAGATGATGAAGATGATTGGCAAACACAAGAACATCATCAACCTGCTGGGAGCCTGCACTCAGGACGGTGAGTGTGAGGATCAGACGTCTGTCTGTCTGTGGAGATGTTCGCTGCTCGGAGGTTAAAGCTGTGTTCCCCTCAGGCCCGCTCTACGTGGTGGTGGAGTACGCCTCACAGGGGAATCTCAGGGAGTATCTCCGCGCTCGTCGACCGGCCGGGCTCGAGTACTGGAGCGGCTCCAGGCAGGCGTCGCTGGGCACGTTGGAGATCAGGGAGCTGGTGTCTGCTGCGTACCAGGTGGCCAGAGGGATGGCGTACCTCGCTTCGAAGAAGGTCTGTTTCTGAAGCCTCACAATCACTAGGACCCTGTTGTTGTTCCCCTGAATATGAAACACAAGTAGCAGCGCAGAGAAAACTGTTTGAGTAAACAGCTTTTTATTTCAAGGGAAGTTAACTGGAATAAACCACAAGCAGGTTCTGGTCTCCTGATGGTATCAGAACGGGGCTTTGACCCCTGTGTCCTGCCTCACAGTGAGAACGTCTCTAAGTTTGATGAAGTCAAATGTAAAATGTTTGTTTCCTCAGGACTGTTTTTTGCTTTATGTTGACTTGACTGCAAACAGGGAGGATTAACTGTTTTCAGCCTCAGTGTTCGGTGGGTTCATGTTGCTCCTGCTCTGTGTTTCAGTGCATCCACCGGGACCTGGCAGCCAGAAACGTTCTGGTCACAGAGGATAACGTGATGAAGATAGCGGACTTCGGTCTGGCTCGAGACATCCACCACATCGACTATTACAAGAAAACCACTAACGTAAGCGGGACAGGCCTGGACTCTATGGACTGTTAGGACCTTTTAATGTGACAATGTCTGCTCATGTGTCCGTGCTCCCACAGGGTCGACTGCCCGTGAAGTGGATGGCACCAGAAGCTTTATTCGACCGCATCTACACGCACCAAAGTGACGTGTGAGTCAATAAACGTCCAGTTTCACAGTCGATTGTTTCAGTCAGTTTAATAAACCATGAGACGCAGTGACTGAGGACATTTACTGGTGTCTCATGTCAGACTGTCAAATTAATACCACAGACAGTTACAGATGTGTGAGAAGGTTTATGTGCTGCTGCTGCTGCAGGTGGTCCTTTGGAGTCTTGCTGTGGGAGATTTTCACCCTTGGGGGGTCACCTTACCCTGGAGTCCCTGTGGAGGAGCTCTTCAAGCTGCTGAAGGAGGGACACCGCATGGAAAGACCATCTGCCTGCACCCAGGAGCTGTGAGTGCAGCCAGAGATTTCAGTCCAGTTACTTGTGTGCGTGTGTGTAGACAGTCATGTTCTGCACTGTCCGTCTCCGTCTGTGACAACAGTTTGTGTTGGCTCAGGTACCTGATGATGAGAGACTGCTGGCACGCCGTCCCGTCCCGCAGACCCACTTTCCAGCAGCTGGTGGAAGATTTAGACCGCACTCTGTCTCTCACGGCCAACCAGGTAACGTGCTGTTCGTCGGCACCTTCATGATCCCATGTTGTCCTCTTCTGTAGCCGTTGGTCTTGGTTTCATGCCCGTGAACTCGCCTCGTGTCTGTTCAGGAGTACCTGGACCTGGCCATGCCTCTGATCCAGTACGCTGCGCTCGAATCTTCTGCTTCATCTCACTCCTCCTCCACATAAGTGTTCCGGGAGCGTTTCCCCTCCTGGATCACCTTCACCCATTTCCTGTGCTGCGCGGGGCAGCGGTGGCAGAAGTCCCAGTCGAGGCCGGACCGAGGAGCTCGGACGAGCCGCTTCGCCGTCGTCTCCCACTGCAGCCTGATGTGAAGAACAGCTGGACTGAGACAAGGCCTCAGGAAGCAGCTCGCACCGTCCGACTCCTGACGGGTGTAAAGACTGATTCACCCACTGAGCGAGGACTGGGGGAGCTGTAGCTGTTCTGCACACGGCCTCAGAGCTAACGTTCTATTAATAATGCTCTCGTTGTGAATAGTGTAAATAATAGCTGTGTTACATGGAAGGCTGAACTGCATTCACCAGACAAATCCATCATAACTGAGGGGTAGAGACTAGAAAGTGACTGTATTACTGATGCATCAGCAGCCTCTTTATTCCCAGTCAACTATCCATTTTATTCCTTCATTAATTTATTTCTGTTCCGTTCTGATGTATTTTTAAATCTGGTTCTCCACACAGACGTAATGATGCCAAAGATGTTACCCTCCAGCTGATTCAGCCTGCAGTGACTCAAAATGCTTCTAGTTGAAAATTGTGTATAATAACTAACAGTATTAAAATCCTTTTGAATTTTTACTCCTTTTTTTATTTATTGACTCTTTTTCCTTTTAGACCAACAGGTTTTTAGTTTCTGACCAAAATTTCAGTCCAAGCTGCAGGTAACAGGTTCTCCAGCTGCGTTTAGCTCAGGTTCAAACTGAACATGTGAAGGATGTTTGTGCTGAAACTGTCCTCAGTACTGAGGTAAGGACATTTATCCAGAACCAGGTTTAGCTTCCTGGTCTGTGCCGTAGACCTCTGACTGGTTCTGTAGACCGGTTCTGTGTGAGTGATGCACGAGTGAACCATGACTCCCACGTTCTCCGACAGGAACCATCCACTTATGTGAATATGTGTTTATGTTGGACAGAAGGAGATGAATTGTGGGAAGACAGGTTCAGTCAGGGCCTCAGCATCATCAATCTCACACACACACACACACACACACACACACACACCTTCCTCTGGCTGCTTTTCTTGCTGTCTCTGCGTTTCCTTTGCTCAGAGCGGAAACATTGTGTTACAGGAGAACATCCATCATGTTGTTGTGTCTGTCACATGTTGTTCTCTCTGCAGCCTCTGGCCCCTTTACAGATCTGATCCCTGCTGTTCAGTGGGTTTTGTTACGGCCTCATAATTAATCGAATCCCAGTCCTTCCTGTTCCCTACAGAGCCTCCAGTTCCCCTCTAAATCATTCCAGTGGAAGAGTTTGTGTTTGTGCAGATCCTCAGTGTAAACCCTGAAAACAGAATTTAAAGCAGCAAGTCCAGAAACTGAACCCAGACCCTGTTCGCTCACTGAAGGAGGCTTGAAGAGGTGCTAAATAAATACACAGATATTTGTTCTTTACTGTCTGTGTTTGTTGGTGCTTAAACTCAGTGGACTCAATGTTCTTTTTTCTCTAAGTGTGTTCTCGTCCTTTTACTGTGTGGGTGCTGCAGACATGTAAATACATGTTCAGTGTAAATGTTCTGTTCCCCCTGCAGGATTTGGACCACACCAGGTAACCCAGTTCATGTCATGGTTTTAACTCACCTGGTCTTTGCTAAGGATCTGATGCACCTACAGTGACAGGGTGAGTTCAGTCAACGATGAGCTTCCATTTTCTTTTTTTGACATAAATCAGAACAAATGTACCTTTTTCCCCGTGTAGGTTCTGGTTCTATGACTGGTTCTATGACAGGTGAGATCGTTCCTGTGTGTACCTGAGGAATAAGTCTTGATTTAGGGTTTTCATTTGTCTGATGCTTTAGTTTGCTGGCTCTCTTACAAATCCAGATGCCTGCAGTGAACGTGCAGAGCTGTGATGAGTTATCGGCTCACACAGCCGCCTGCTGAGCTGCTGCAGGTAAACACACCTCCACAGGATGTGAAGGGGCAGCATGGGGCTGTTTCTCACCCTGCTTGATGGAGGTTAATGGACCATAACACGGAGGTGAGGAGCCATTATGGGTCAGACACTACCCCGTGGGACAGATGGCTGAGTGAGAGCCTTGTGTTGTTTTTAACACATCACCACCGGGCCAAATGCTAGAGAGTAATGAAGCTGTTTACCTTTCAGATTCTCAGGTGTGGTCTGTCACCTGCAGCGTTACCTGTTGATTCTGGCTGACATCAGTCTGATTATGTGTTTTTCACTCAGGTGAGCTGAAGCTGAGGTTTGGTGTCTGGCATGGAAATCCGACCCCAGAGATCCCAGAGTCACAGCTGTCCAGTTCGTAGCTAAATATTGTGCAACTTCCCTGAACCTGAACAGGTTTTATCATTTAAATACAACTGTTGTTATTCATCTTTCTGAATTTATGGGGCCTGAACTTTACTTTGTGAAATTCTCAGTAATCAGTTTTGAGTTGTACAATTTCAAAACCTTAACTGTCTGTATGGATTGTTTCAGAAAGAAGAGTATTATCCCTAAATATTCAAGAACTGAAGTGGTTCTATTACTGAGAATCCAAGCCGACTCAAGGACTTGCATCTCAAACACAAAGGTACAAATTCAGATCATTAGATTCACAACAGATTCAGAACAGGACACCCAGGAAAAGCGACGCGTTTGAACCGACTCCTGGCCAATCAGATAACCAGACATCAACCATGTGACCCAGTAAGGAGGAAAAACAAAACCAGGTACTTTGAAGTACTTTGGAGTACTGCAGTGTGACCGAGCTTCATCTCCACAACTTTAAAGTACTATACCCGCTTTAAGTACGGCTGTAACTTGGAGCCTGGTACTACTGCAGTACTCTGAAGTACTTTGCTTCCCAGAAAACACAAACTGCTGATCTTGGTTTGTATGTGAACGCCTCCTGGTGGCATCTCTACAAACTACACAAAAGTACAAGTAAATGTCCTGCATTTGTGATATTTACTAACAGAAAATGTGTTTTAAAACTCTTCAGTTTCAACCTGCCCACAGATAAATGTCACATTTCTACATTTTAAAATCATAGTGGTATTAATTCTGTAGTTGGATACACGTCTGAATGCAGGACCTTTACCTCTAATGAAGTACTTTACACTTTTACCACCTTAAATTAAATAAGGGGTTGAGTTATTTCACCCCTGCTCAATGTCCACATTGATCTGTCTCATGGTTTTCATGTATCCTGATGAAAACCATGAGGTCGGACTGAAAGCTCCAAAAAGATGCTTTTTGTTGGGAGAAGGACAGAAGTGAACAGTCTGTTTATTATTATTGAGTCACTGTGTTTTGGTGAAAATCTTCCTAATGACATGATGAAATGTGAGAAATCACAGCAGCCAGAATCAGTCGTATTGCTTCATTTATTTCTAACAGGCGTCAGGTCTGCGTCCACACTTTGGTCACAGTCACACAAACTCCCCATTTAAACATCACATACACTGACGAAGTGATCCCAGACCAGCACGCCGGAGCTTCACGACCAGCATGAAAGCATCTTCTGACCTGCACAGCCTGTTTTCACTCACTACATTAAATAGAACAGCTCATAAATTAATTAATTGGCTTAAGAAAATAAATAATCACTGTTCAAAAGTCTGCGGCACAGCTCGCTCGGTTAGTCTAACATCAGGTAGTCGGTTGGTGCAAATAATCCCCCAAACAATAAATAATAACGCGTCATTAAAAACGTTTCCCCACATCACCATCTAATCATTGTGGGAAGTGATCTGAGGAGAAACGAGTGGAAACGATTCTGAGGACTGGATGTCAATGTGCCTGGTTGTGAGCGAATGTTTGTCGTCTACTTCTCAGGCTGAGTGTCTCCCTGCTGCTCGTCCACAGATCTCTTCCTGGCGAACAGGTGGGTCGGGTCTCGCCCCCTGAATCCGGGCTGGATGTTGAACACGGGCATGTTCTTCCAGCTGGATGGGTTGTTGTTGGCGGTGGAGCTGGAGCCTTGGGTGCACGGTTTGTTCTGGACGAGCTGCAGGAACGTCTCCATGTCTGAGTCCAACCTGCCGATGACGCCGGCCCTCACCACCGCCACTGTGTCCTCGTCGCAGGTCTGCAGGGTCTGAAGCAGGGTGCTGTAGTACCTGCACACAGACAGGGACAGGTTTCAGACTACTACTTTATAGTACTTGTATATACTGCAGTGTGTGTGTGTGTGTGTGTGTCTCATCAGCCCTGACCTGTTGGGGAAGTGACTCGGCACCTGCACCACCTCTCCGATGGCGACGGGGTTGGTACGGGCCACGGTGCAGATGTCCAGGCTGGTGTAACACTCTTCCTGCACCTTTAAAACACCAAAGAACAACAGGAAGTCTCTCCTCTGTCTGTTCTAAACATCAGTCACAATGAACTCTGGGTTCTGTCCAGGTGTTCTGTTTTCTTTTGTTGTTTTGCACCTCGGGGCCACCGTACTGAATGGTTCTTCATCTCACATGATAAAGCTGTTTACACCTGAGCCGCCATTTGAACACCTCACATCACATTATTCCTATTTTATTTTAGCATGGGCCACAGCTGAAGACTAGTGACAGCCCTGTGGTTGCTAATGAGGATCCAAATAGAGAATGAGGTCTACAAACCTCAGCGATCATCCTCTGGAAGATGTTGCAGCGACGGATGGTTTGGAAAACCTTCGCTGTGATTCCCTGGGACATGCACTGCAGACTCTTCTTGACAAAGGTTTTGCCCTGTGGAAGAACAGAGGCACTGCTGAGACAGGTGGAGACAGGTGGACACAGGTGGAGACAGGTGGACACAGGTGGACACAGGTGGACGGACAGACTGACCTCTGTGTTGAAGGTGGCGGCCGTGTGGAGGAAGAGTTCACAGAGTTCGTGCATCCCGTCGGTGTCGCAGGTTGAGTTTTCCAGACAGGAGAAGAATTCACAGCCCACTGTCATGGCTCCATTCAAACATCTGGCCACATCAGCTGCAAACACACACGTCGACTCATGAATACACGAGAAGTACTGCTCCAGTTTGGGTAAATGTACTGTTTGAAGTTTAGGAGTACAGTACAAGTACAGCCGTTAACATGCTGACGTTACCTGCTCACCATCTTTCTACTGGGAATAGTATTTCAAATGCAGTAAAAGTACTTGTTGTCACAGCTGTAATATAGTCATTAGTAACTTGAAACACTTTAAACCACGCTCTGGTTTTAATCCATCACATCTGTATCATCATATTAAAACTGTATCTACAGCTGAAGGTAAATGTAGTGGAGTAATGAAGTATAAGTACAAGTACTTTGTGTACCTGTCCTATACCTAAGTTTACTTCCATCGCTGATGAAAAACAGGAAACAGAGAAATCAAAGCCAGAGCTTTGGGAAACTTTTGCAAACCACCAAACTGGGTCTGTCTGCACAACAACACAAGCTGCAGGTGAAGCAGAACCGGGACTCACTCGGGGAGTTGGAGGAGAATCGTGCCCGGCGCGGAGAAGCCTCCTCCGGCAGCACCTCGAAGCAGGCGGCGGTGCCGAGGACCAGGATCAGGAGCAGAGCGGATCCGGGCTGCATGTTGCCTCACGGAGTCTGATGTAGTTCTGGTCTGGTGTCTAGTTTATCTCTGGGTCCTGGTGGTCCTGACTGTTCCGTCACACCGTCCACTGCTGGTATTTATGTGGAGTCCGGTTGGTTCTGCCCAATCAGAGCGCACCGTGTCCCGGGGCGCAGATCATGTTTTATTCATTGCTGTAATTGACCCGCAGCCCTGATTGAATATTTCCACACAGAATAAGGACACACGGCGGAATTTCCGAGCAGGAGAGAACTCACAGGATCACAGGATCACAGAGCTCACAGGATCACAGAACTCACAGGATCACAGAGCTCAGGGTCAGAGCTCACAGTTAGAAAAATAATATAAAACAATAATTAGAACCTTTATAATCAATAACATCTTTATATTTACCAACCAGATGTTTAAACAACTGGCGACCAATGAAAAAGACACAAAATAGAAAATGATATAAAATAGATGGTTCCTGTGATCAGACAGGAAGCAGCTGGTCTTAAGTGAATTCTGGGGGTTTTTCACTGACTCACTGTCTCTAATTGTGCCCAACTCTCTAAAAATAGCAGGACACGTGGGAAAGTTTGGGATGTGTCACTTTCCAATTCCGGTCACGTCTGATAAGTTTCCTGTTGATCAGTGGAGCAGGAACAGCTGATCAGTGATCTCGAACAGACAGACCAACCCTCCTGGGAACTAAAGTGCTGCCGTTCATTTTACTCCTCATCGTGAACTTCCTGCTGAAATTCATTGATTTGTTCCTCAACAATCTATTTTTGACCCGTTACCATTTTCATTTTACCGCTGGGTCAATATCAATATTTAAGTTTATGCTGATGATGCACATATTTATTTATCCTTTATTTCATAGAAGTATATAAAGTACTTCAAATTAGAAGTATATAAGGTAGTTAACGTCAGCTACCCAGCGGTATATAAAGTACTTCAAATTAGAAGTATATAAGGTAGTTAACGTCAGCTAACCAGCGGTATATAAAGTACTTCAAATTAGAAGTATATAAGGTAGTTAACGTCAGCTACCCAGCGGTATATAAAGTACTTCAAATTAGAAGTATATAAGGTAGTTAACGTCAGCTACCCAGCGGTATATAAAGTACTTCAAATTAGAAGTATATAGGGTAGTTAACGTCAGCTACCCAGCGGTATATAAAGTACTTCAAATTAGAAGTATATGAGGTAGTTAACGTCAGCTACCCAGCGGTATATAAAGTACTTCATATTAGAAGTATATGAGGTAGTTAACGTCAGCTACCCAGCAGTATATAAAGTACTTCAAATTAGAAGTATATGAGGTAGTTAACGTCAGCTACCCAGCAGTATATAAAGTACTTCAAATCAGAAGTATATGAGGTAGTTAACGTCAGCTACCCAGCAGTATATAAAGTACTTCAAATCAGAAGTATATGAGGTAGTTAACGTCAGCTACCCAGCAGTATATAAAGTACTTCAAATCAGAAGTATATGAGGTAGTTAACGTCAGCTACCCAGCAGTATATAAAGTACTTCAAATCAGAAGTATATAAGGTAGTTAACGTCAGCTACCCAGCGGTATATAAAGTACTTCAAATCAGAAGTATATAAGGTAGTTAACGTCAGCCATCCAGCGGTATATGAAGTACTTCAAATCAGAAGTATATATGTAGTATCTATAAATAGCTCCAAGGTGAAGCAGGAAAAATCAACGTGTCTTATCTGTCACTAATCAGTAAATTGTCAGTGATTAGTGGAGGCGGCTGAGTTTCCATCTCAGTCTGGTTTATCACAGGAACCAGTGAAGCTCAGCTCTGCTGATAAACATCTCCCCCTTCAGTTTTCATTAACTCCCCCTGCAGCCAACGTCACCTCCACCAGCCTGAGCCACAGGGGAAACTCCTGTAAAAGTAACGATGCTCCATCTATTTCCAGGCACACATCTTCATTCATTCCGTGATTTAATACAAACTCTCATAAATAGGATTAAACCACGACACAGACCAAACCTGCTCTCTGCTGAGATTTTCAAATGTATATATATATATTCTCAAGATTTCTCAAATCTCAGTAGAAAAGCTTCTTCATTTATGTTGTGATTCTATAACATATTGTTTTTAATGATGATTTTACTTTGAAAGTAAATCTAAATATGTTTGATTCCTCAGTTTACTTTATTCTGTTTTAGTCATAAAGTGACAACTCAGTTCTTGAAAGACACATAATTTCATACAACTTTATTCCCATCATTTCTCATTTCTCAAATCGTTTTATTCTTAAAGGACATTTTTACACACTGGACTTCCTGTCGTAAAACCTTTTTTCCTGTAAATCATTTTATTCATTTTGATTTTATTCAAGGTAAAACACTTTGTGAACCCTGTTTTAAAAGCTGTTGCACCAATGACGTTTTTTTAGTGCGATGTTTATTTCATTATCCTCGATTGTTTCCTGTTAAAACTCCAGGTCCCAGCCGGACTCTTCGTCAGGAGGAGGGTCTTCAGTGTCCTCGGGGAAATAGTCGAAGTTGCTGCTGTCCAGTGGCCCGTCCACCTGTGGACAAGCGCAGGATGTTAATAACGCTCTGATCTTTGCAGCCTCATTTGTCTCAGACACTGACGGATGTGATACCCACTGTGGGGGTGAACGGAGGCTCTATGGTTCCCTGCCGGAGACCGTCCCAGTTGAAGCCTTCAAACCACCTGCAGGACAGAGACGTGACTGTGTCTGTCAGAGTCAAACAGAATAATCTCATGACAAACATCTGTACTGGCTCACTTGTGTTTCTGGATGTCCTTCACTCCGTTTTTCTGATTCCCCAGCCTCTCTGAAGGGTTGTCCCTGGAAACAGCCACACACAGACTGTAAAGACACAAACCAGAAAAACCAGATCCTGGTTCACTTTATCTGTACAGTTCAGGAGCACTGAAGACCTGCAGAGGCGCTTGATCAGGTTTGCAGCGCTCTTGGTGATCTTCTTGGGAAACTCGACCATGTCGATGCCTCTCAGGATGATGTTGTAGGTCTTCATGGGATCGGAGCCTGAAAATGGAGGACTGGAGAGTGGAAACAACAAACTGGTTTATTGAAACTCAAATCCTAACTTCAGACACAGTAGATCAAACCAGACTCATCGAGAAATAAACGAAGGACTGGGTGGATGAAGTGGTTCCTGCGCTGAAGTAGAAGGTGTAGATTTCTGTACCTCCCACTGAGCAGCTCAAACACCAGGATTCCCAGAGACCAGCAGTCGGCCGAGCTGTCGTGGCCTTTGTTCAAGATGATCTCAGGGGCGACGTACTCAGGAGTCCCACAAAATGTCCACGTCTTCTTACCAAGACCCACCTTCTTGGCAAAGCCAAAGTCCACCTGGGGACAGAAACAAACCTCATAACTGAATGTAAAATGTTTGAGCCACATTTCTTGAAATACGAAGGAAACGTGTCCACACCAGCTTGGCGTATCCCCGGTGGTCCAGGATGATGTTCTCAGGTTTGAGGTCTCTGTAGATGATCCCTCTGGAGTGCAGGAACGCCAGCGCCTCGATGACACAGGCCGCGTAAAACCGAGTGGTGCCGTCATCAAACGATCCCCTGCAGCTCAAACATACAAACACCATCACACGCCTGCCAAAGGCTGCACCTCCACAGGGAGTCATTATCAATACATCTGATCAGTATTTGGTATGAATAGATTTAGTGTCTAAAACAGCTTAATGTGTTTATCATAGAAAACTGGAAACCTGTGAATATTCAGGTAGATTGTCTCTGTGTTTTTGCTTAAAAATCATTCAGGGATTTTTCATTCATTAAAATTATTGCCAATTCATTTCCTGTTAGTTTTTACTGGTTGGGTTCTGGGTGCCTGGGCTCATTTTTGGGGGCACCCTGGGCTCGCCCACAGGTTGATCCGGCCATGCACCTGTCTCTCAGCAGGGTCCACAGTTCTCCTCCCAGACAAGCCTCCAGCAGCATGTACAGATACTTGGAGTCCCTGAAGGTGCGATACAACCTGCAGGAGGAATAAAATCAAACACACACGTCAGCATCAAATTCCTGCAGCTGAGACTCATATGTGAGTCAGTGCTGTGTTTTAGGTCACTCTGAACCCCTGCAGACCTGATGATGAACGGACTGTGAGCCTCCATCATGATGCGGCGCTCCGACACGATATGACCCTGCTGGCTGGTGTCCAGGATGTGACGTTTCTTCAACACCTTCAGAGCGAACGATCGGCTGGGGTCGCTCTTCAGTTGTACCTGAACACACGATCGCACACACTCAGCACAGACGCAGCAGAGCAGGAAGGTGTGTGCACATCATCAGCTCCTACGCACCAGCTCCACGCGACTGAAGCCGCCCATCCCCAGGGTGCAGATGAAGTTGAAGTCAGTGAGTGAGACACTGGAGAAGAAATCAGCCTCCGCCTGCAGCCTGCAGAGACCAGGGAGGACGTGTGAGGACAAAACCAAGTGACAGCATGTTGTCTTAAAGCTAGAGGTGTCCAGGTCGCAGTAAGAGTCAGGACACCTCTGGGTTAGAGCAACATCACCGGACCCCGGTCCGTGTTCCTCGAACCCGAGCTGACTGATGGAGGATTCTACCATAAAGAGCAGCACAGAAGAAGAGGAGCTCCAGTCAGAGCCACAAGGGAAACACAATGAGATCTGACAAGTGTTAGTGTCATGTGTTCATGTGAGGAAGGCCACAGCCTCCTCTTTGCTCCACACACACCCGATGTCACATGATTCACGTGTCGGCGTGAGACTGTTCCACTTTGGCTCTTACACCTCAGGCAACACTTAGCTGAGCTGTAACCTCCAGGTGTGGAGGGAGATGCATTCAGGGTCGCCCCCAGAGAAAACGGCACTGATGCTGTTTGTGTGCAAACGTCAAACATGGCGTCTCCACCTGTGTGAAGCTTTTCGGTCCCATGTCACAGGTATTTGTGTAAATGTCCAGGGTTTGACCTCACAGGTCGTCTGGACGAAGCTGCTAATGCAGGAACATCCTCCCTGCTTTTCTTTTAAAACATTCAGTCAGTGCCGATTATTATCGTTACCAACACAAAGAGGAGGACTGTGCTCTCAGGAAGCTAGGACACATTAACACTAATATTTTCCTGTGAACTGACTTTGCTTTGACCTCGTCACTGTCGGGCTGCTTGTTGTTGACGTCGTCCAGGCCTCCGATCAGGTGTTTGAAGGACCTGGGACACACGAACACAAAGGTGCCGTTAGAGGTGAACCACCGTCTCATCAGCTGGATATAACGATAGACGTTTGGTTAATGAAGGTCCTGACTGACTCTCTGTCGATGACCAGACACGTGACGTCTCCCACAGCTGTGACACTGGCTGTGCGAACGTCCTCACTGCAGAGGGAAGGACAAACAGAACGAGGGCTGAGGTTGTTTGGCAGAAAACTGTCTTCCACTGTAATGAGGCACATCTGTCTAGATTCTTCTTCTTCTTCTATGTCTATTTCGTAATGTCCCGGTGGGAAGCTCTCCTCAGTGCTGCATTCAAGTGCTTCCCAAAACATTATAAAACTCAATATGACTGTTCAGGTTTTAGTTTGGACACAGAACTAGTTTCTTTGTCCACAGGGACACACTTTAGTGAAATATGGAGAATAATGTGTCAGTAGTAGCTTCTTAATTACAGACAGAGCCAGAGCAGCAGGAGCAGTCAGTCAGAGGTGTGTGTGTGTGTGTGTGTGTGTGTGTGTGTGTGTGTGTGTGTGTGTGTGTGTGTAGCTGGTGCTGGGCTGTGATTGGCTGCTTGTGTTGTCAACATGGAGGAGAAAGACTCATTGATGATTGTTGACTGTTGAGTGTGTGTGTCGGTGTGTGTTTCACCCTTTCAGCGCCTGCTCTCCAAACCAGTCCCCTTTAGAAAGCGTCTTCACCTCCATCAGCTCGTCAGTGGCCGAGTCCTGCTGAGAGACTTTCACCTGTGGAGGATCAGGATCAGATCAGGACTCACAGCTGAAACAGCCTCTCCTTCTATTGACACTAATTAAACGCTTCAGACACCTGAATGAATAACGGTTACGTAACGTGGTCTGTGAAATGTGAGACACAGAGCGACACGCTGGATTTAGTGCCTTAATCACAAACTGTCAACTGTCTTATTTTTAATCTCTGCAGAGTGAAGCACAAACAGTCATCCATGTGTCCTCCTCAGAGTCTGTACCTGCAGGACCAGGGTTTGAAATGACCCTGGACTCATAATAGTGTGACTAAGTGAATGAAGCAAACAAATCTCTCTCTCTCTCTAAGACCCTGCAAATTAACGTCAAATGGGCTGATCAGTGACAGACATGCTGCTGATGCTTTTGAACAGGGGGCAGTGGGAGCCAGGATTTCAGGAGCCAGTATCTCGTGGCACTGACCTTTTCTATATTTCTGAATTGGATTCAGCCTCCAGCTGCTGATGAGGCTCAGTTTCTATGAGTCTGGCCTGAAACGTCTGAAGCTGTTTTCCCTGTCGGCTCACAGCAGCATCGCTCAGGGTCAGACAAAAAGCTTGTCTTGTGACTTTCGTAGAGGCAGCTTCGCAGACTGGTGTGTAATAACATAATGCACATGCTAGACCACCGGCCTGGCCCCGCAGGTCACAGCCTGCTGATGAATCCTGCTGTATCCTCACCTGTCCCTCGCTGATGATGAAGCATGTGTCTCCGGTGGCTCCCTGACGGATAATGTAATCACCATCACTGTAATGAGTCTGCGAGCGAGCAGAGGGAGAAACGTGAATCGATACCTCAGACTACTGATGATTCGTGTTTGTCAGGCGGAGGAACAGATGGCAGGAGCAGGGAGTGCGTCTACTAAAAAGAGTTTGGAAACCGTTACCTCCTCCAACACGTCGGCCAGTTTGCTGAGAACGTCCTCAGGTAGCGACTGAAAAGAGGGAACGCTGGGAGGAGAGTTCAGAGCGACAGATGTGACTCATTGTCGTGCGGCTGGAGCTTAGAAACAGTGACGTGCTGGGCGGATGTGTGAGCTGTACCTGCGGAGGAAGTCTGTGTACTGGGAGTGTTTGATGAGGCCGGTCCTCATCATGATGGTCTGGAAACCCTGTCGGTCGATCGCCCACAGCCTGATGTCAGTCAGAGCTGCAGACACATCACATTGTCTGAGATCAGCAGCTGATGGAGCCTTTGCAGACTTGAGATCATTTTAAACCATATATCTATTAAATATCTAGTGTTATCTGAACATGTTAATGTCTTTGTGCTCCTGCCTCTGACCCACAGTCACTGTGGCTAAACAAGCTGCAGAGACGTAAAGATCCTCTCACAGCATCAGAAACCTTCAAACTCCAGGCTCTGTTATTCACACTGCCTGCAGCATCATCTCTGAGAGGCAGAGTGAGTTTTTCTGCTTTTGAAAAGCTGAGAATTTCTTCAAGGATAAACTGAAAGGAACAAAAAAAGGATGGAGAGCAGAGCAGGCACTGATGTTTTTATACATGGGGGGACATTTGCATTCCCGACTTCTATTTCTCCAGGTTTGGGGACGTCGATCTCTCAGATTTCAATTTGCAATAAGTGAGAAAAACATATTTCTATTTATTCTGTGTGAGTGAATCTTTAAAAGAGCTCATCAGTCAGAGAGCAGGCAGTGAGCAGGGTGATGTTTGGGGCTGACCTTCGCTGCAGTTTCCATTTGTCACTGGATGAATAAATGTTTCTACATGGTGAAAACATTTCACTTCATCCAGCAGCTGTAATAAATGTGGAGGCCTTTGCTGCTGCTGCCAAGGTCACTGATGGGACAGGCCAGATTTCCCTCATTCACTCAAATTGATGTTTTGATGTCATTTTTTCACGTTGGCTTGGCAGCACCAGCAAACTGTCCCTCCCTTCATGGACTCAGAAGCCATTTCCTCCACACTGATGGAGAATAATGGGCAGGCTCCCTGTGTGTGTGTTACCTGTGACAGTGGCTGTGCGGGTGCAGTTGTACAGGATGGCCAGTTCCCCGAACACTTTTCCTGGACCGATGCTGCACAGCTTCCTGCCCTGTTTCGTCACCTCGACCATCCCCTCTGTGGACGGGAACAGACCCGGGTCACACTCACATGACCGCAGACAGGTACGAATCTATCATGCGCTCATTTACAGACTGATGACGGAGAAAAGTCTTTACGGAAAGTTTATCAGATCAACGTGAAGAAAACAGGAGAAGGTACAGCTGCTCTCTGTCGTAGGTTCTGCTGTAGAGAAGAAAAACCTTAACAGCTGCTTCAGAACCAGGCAGATTCAGGTGAAAATGCACAACAGACTGTGGGTCGGCTGCAGAAACGAACTTCACTGTGGTTTAGTCCTATTTATAAAGAAATCAGTCTTATCAGGCACATCCTGTTCCAGCTGCAACATCCAGGCCAAATTTATAAAATAAGTGAATCAGTCGTGCTAAAGATAATGTTTCTAAATTTAGTTTGGGATCTTTAGAACATTTTCTGAATGGAAACAGAGAATTAGCCACAACACACTTTCTAATACAGCGCTCAGCAGCCTTACAGCTGCTTGGTGACTGTTTTCTTGGTTTGCTGTGTCCTGGATGATTATGTTTGTGTTGATGTTAGCGCTGTCATTGGTTAATAATAAGGTTTATGCTGTTTGACTTCTGCACATCGTTGAATGTGTGTGTCAGGCAGAGCAGCAGCTTCTGTAGTGCAGCTAAAATAAAGCTGCTCCTCCCTGACAGGAGAGAAGGCGTCAGGAACATATGGCTGAAGACGACTGAAGCTCTTTTACACACACACACACACACACACACCAAAATACCTCAGCTCCTGGAATAATGTGGCCCCTCCCTGCTGGTTTCTCCTCACCTGACTTTCTCCACATTCTCCTTCATCTCTGTTTACTCTACTGGCTGCACTCAGACACACGTCTGTCCATATCAGTCCAGTTCAACACGTCACACGGAGTCGTACCCTCCAAGACGTAGACCGTGGAGCCGTCGTCGCCCTCCTGGATCACGCAGCAGCCTTTGGCCAGGCTGGTGGGACGCATACAGTCCATGATGGTGAGGATCTGCACACATGGGCCCACAAGTGATTGGCTGGTGATATCAAACACATCAAATCAGTCTGACAGCAGCCCAGATGTGTCATTACCTGCCCGTGCTCCAGGTGTTTCATGAAGTCATTGTCCATTAGAGCCCTCTGGATCAGCTCGCTAGACCTACACACACACACACACACACACACACACACACACACACAGGTCAAGCAGGTCATCCCTTATCAGAGTGGATGGGTGCATGGCAGGGGTGTGCAAATAGTGTCAACAAACCAAAGCTGAAGTTTTGCTTCTTATAATTTGTCTAATTTGAAATTTGTAGATGTGCCCCCTATAAACAACACTGACAACAGACAGGTGTGCAGTTCTGGCACCTGGTCGGACCTGTGAGGGGGGTCCCTGTACTCACTCTTTGGTCTTGTGGTAGCTGGTGAAGGTGACGTCCGTCAGCTGGGAGGGGTCCAGCGCTGAGGGCTCTGCAGAGATGGCCTGTCTCTTGATGCGCTGAGGCTCATCAGACGCTGCTGGAGTCTGGACTGCTGCTCCTTTTGGACACAAAGAGACTGAGGTTAATCAGCCACAGCCTGTCAGTCAAAAACACAAGAATAACTACAAACAAACGCAGGATGCGACTACAAAACCCACAAAGCAACCAGCTGCCACAGAATGACTGCAAACAGAGGAACACATGGCCACTGTGAGTTGTTTGCATTCATTTTGTGTGTCTTAATCTAAAGCACTTTTTCCTTTGTCGCCTTATTGAGAGTCCACCTGGACTGGCAGGTGTGGTAATGGCCCTGTTACACCTGAGCTTGCTGTCTCTGTGGGGCAGGCGGGGAGCTGTGAGGAGCTGCGGTGCCTGTCCAGCTCCATCTGCAGCTGCCTGATCAGATCATCCTTCGTGTCCAGCTCCAGCTCCAGCTCATCAATGAGAG
Source organism: Mastacembelus armatus (assembly GCF_900324485.2). Classification (NCBI taxonomy): domain Eukaryota; kingdom Metazoa; phylum Chordata; class Actinopteri; order Synbranchiformes; family Mastacembelidae; genus Mastacembelus; species Mastacembelus armatus. The sequence continues at coordinate 20,220,022 of NC_046644.1, read as the reverse complement.
CATCTCTCTGCCGCAGCTCCTCGATCTTCAGCTGCAGGGCCAGCTGCAGGTCCCGCAGGGTCCCGCCGGCACCCCTAGACACAGCCATGCACACGTGCAGCACCCAGATGTTCTGGGAAATAAGACACAGGAGGGGGATCATACACCTGCCACAGCTGGAGGTGTGACACACATCGATCGTTTCCCACCAACAAGTAGAGTCCAGTAAATCTGCTGATGCTCAAATGTCCTGTCATGTTTTATTTGGTCACAGTCCTAAAATATTCACGTCTGGGGATATGAAACTTTTTCTGCAGACTTTTGTTTGTCATTTCTAAAGACGTCACGGTTTACAGGTTAGTTGTGTTTAAGTCACGTACCAATAAAATACACAGATGTTTTAGTACATCGGACCAAAACAACATTTCTTTCTTCGTCTGCAGCTCTGTTTGATAATTACACATGAAACTGCAGTATCAGTAGTATTCCTCAGCCTTGTCCTTTTTAAAATGCAGTAATAAAATCACTCTGCTGTAATTATTAATAAAAATAATACCAACACAGCCTGTTCATGTTCCCTGTAAACACCTTAGTGCGGTGTGAAGTAAATCCTCTATTCTAACTATTATTCTAAGAGAAATAAGGACCGACCATTCACCCGCTGCTGGAGTCCGGACGAAGACAGAGACGATTCGGTTGTTTAGTTTCCGAGTTTCCGCCAAATAAAGAAAGAAACAGATGAATTGTTAAAAGTGCTCAGGGACCAGCGCGTCCAGACGGTGCAGCAACACGAACAGAGCGAGACGGAGCTTCGGTTCGGGTGGAGGACGGAGGAGCGACGCGCAGAGGCGCACAGCTGAGTTTGACAGCATTACTACAAAATAAAAGTCACATAGAAAGACAGCAAGCTTTATGTTGAAAGTCTGGAAGCTGTGTGATCCGGACGGTGGCGGGGCCTTTTATTCTCACTCTGCGGTCCAGATATGGTGTTCTTTAAAAAAAACTTGCAGTAATATTACTATATAACAGTAAAACTCTGAGTATTTTCTGAGTATTATTGTTGCTGGAAGTTGTACTGAGGTAAATGATCTGGGCTCTTCTTCCCACTGAGGAAAGTGTTTTCAGGGGACGTGGCCTTTAACCTTTTCCCTTCTGTCCTCTGGGCTCGTTGTGGTGACGCTTCTCTCCTCCGCAGGGGGCAGCAGCGCCCCGCCACCCTGCCTCTTTTACCACCGACGAAGAAGTAACGTGTTTCCGGTCTTCGTTCAACAACAGCCAACATGGCGGCGGCGGACGGCGACACGAACCACGAGACAGAAAAACTGGAGTTGTATCTTTAATTTAATTAAGTTTAGTCTTTTAGTTTGATGAAGTTTTAGTTTATTCTACAGTCACAGTGTTTTATAGAGTCGAGTCCATGTTTGCTTTTGGTTCGGTACCGAGACAAACACCGAGTTAACGACAGGTTCGGTGACTTTAATCAAAGTGAAACTTTAGTGTCTGAGAAACGTTTTTATTTCTTCCTCTGCCTTTTCTCGCTGATCCACATGAGACCAGGTCCGACTCAAAAACCGCGTTTCAAGTCAGACCAGGTCCAGATTTGACTCATATGGGACAGGGACCGTTTAAAGTCCAGTTTACGATCTGTGATACCTTTAATTGTGTTTTATTGTGTCCAGACCACATCGGACCAGGTGCAGCTCCAAAACCCTTCATTTAGGTTTGTCACATCTGTAAATAACATAAAGAGATTTCACTGCAGAACAGCTGGTTCTGGAGTCCTGCTGTGGGTCCGGTCCAGGTCTGCTCAGTGTTAATGTGGTGGTTTCAAACAGAAACCAGGTTTGACAGATCTCAGACTGTGTTTAAGCCTTAAACTGGAATCAAACACTTTCCTCTTCTTATCCACTGATTTACTGGTGATTCCCAGTTAACTGGTGTGACCACGGGACCCAGTGAGTAAACCAGTCAGCACCTCAGACCCATCACGGGGCTCAGAACTGTCCTGTGTTTCTGGTTCTCCCTGTGTCCAGTAAAGTGGCTCCCACAGCCTTTAGTTTGGCTCAGGCTGCGTTTGTCACGGAGCAGGACTGGGATGAGGACTGGGATGAGGACTGGGATGAGGACTGGGATGAGGACTGATGTTGGCTCCCTGGGAACAGGACACAGTGCTGGACATCCAGCTGGAGACAGAACATGTGGATTTACACAAAAACCAAAGAGTGACCCAGTTCTGGAGCTTTAACAGGTGTAAATGTGTTTAACTGTGATTCCAGTGTTTGAGATATTGAATCAGTTCATTTCCCTTCGTTAGGTCACTACAGGTTGTGATGGACTGAGAGCAGAATAAATATTTGCAACTCAGTTTTAGGGACATGCAGTTTTTTTTCTGAGGAATCGTCCTTGACCCTCCTGCAGTTCTCTGGATGTTCCCTTCCCGTCGTCCCGTGAGGCCGACATCGCTCTGCGCTCTCTGTCTCCGGACCGAGAGCCGAGGAAAGGAGGCATCAGCAAAGAGCTGACGGTGTCTGGCAGGACCCTGTCTGTGTAAGGAACTGTCTCTGTCACGCACCTCTCAGTGTTTCCTGTGTATGAAACCCTGTGTTTGACTCCCGTCTCCCTGTGTCTCAGGAGGTGGAGCGCAGATGAAGCTCGAATCCTCCGAGTGTCCGTGAACTCCTTTCTGGATCACCTGTCCCTTGTTCTGGAGACCATGGAGATGTTTGGCCCCCCAGTTTCCCAGTGAAGCGTCACACGTGTCCTGGACTCGGCTCCTGTGATCCACACGTCCCCACCGGAGTTTTCAGGTGCAACATCTGGAGGGAAAACAGGTTGTTACTGTGACTGAATGAGGAACTTTGACCTTCGACTGTTCCAGTAACATCTGACTGTTTTCACATTTAAGTGACGCTCAGAGCCAGGAGCTTAGACTGTGGTGGTTTCTAAGAGAAAGACTCTTCCAGACCAGTTTAAGACATAAAAGTGGGTTTGAATTTGAACCGAATCGTAATTTGTGGCTGATTTTTGCACAAATCGTTCAAATACCTGGTTAATAATTCTCAAAGACTCTGACTGCCCTGAAAAATCTATTTTCATTTCTGAAGTGAAGCAGTCGGACACAAAACGTCTGCTGCTTCACTGAAAAATCCATCCTCAGTGTGTGTGACTGAGCAGCTTCGAGGTTTGGGCTGCAGCTGTCAGTCATTATTTATTACTGACTAATCTGAAAACTGATTTTCACCATTAATTGATTATTAGTTTAGTTAAGACCTTTATTTACATTTATGAGCAACATAGAAACATGACACCTGGTTTATAGCAGGTATCTTTAATGTACATCATAGTGTTAGAAACAGTGTATTACATGTTTATTGCTTATAAATGATAAACTGGGTGTTTGTTCAGTAACAGATTAGTCCATAATAAAAACAATAATTAGTTTTAGCCCTGAAGTTAAAAAAAAAAAGCTGTTTGGTGCTGAAGTGAGTTTTTATTAAAGGTGCTGAATATGTGAATGTGTTTGCACTAAAGCAGATCCAAAGTACAGAAATCATGTAGGTTTAAACCTTCATTTGGCCAAATAGTCAATAAAACAAACTGATGCTCCACAGCTGAGAGACCAGCAGGGGGCGCTCGACCATTACGCATCCATCCACCTGGTAGTTGTGTTTTGTTTCTCCCACCGTCAAAACATCCTGTTTCTTCTTCTTCATCACCACTGCTCTGCTGCAGCCAGGTGCTTTCATGTAAATTCAAAATCTCAATATTTAATTATTCACCCAAACTGGGAGAGGTAAACAAACACCTTTGTCTCACTGGCTGAGAAATAATTGGACAACATGCCAGTGAGAAGGAAATGAAGCTTCAGAGTGAGACACAGGACTGGCAGCCTTCTAATGAAGCTGTTATCAGCTGTCTGTTCGCTCCTTTTTCCCAACAGAAGCACAGATCTTCTAGTTTTATTTACATGATTTGACCGAGGTGAATGATCTGTGCAGTGCTGCGTTCAGGGACACTACCATTAGCTGTAGAAATGGGCTTAATGGTGTTTTTGTGATTCAGGCCAAACTGAATATAACGTCCATTAATTTATTGTCATTATTACAGTGACAAAAAAGCATTGATGTGACATCTTCACATTGGCAGCGTCTGAAATGATTAATCAGATTTGATCACATTAGAATTTAGAATTTATTGGTTTTGATTATTGTTTTTAAAGTAAATGGTGCCAAAAATTCCCTTGTTCCTTTTTCTCAGATGTGAATATTTGTGTTAGTTTTTCTGCTTTTCTGTATCTGACACAACAAACACTGAGGTGTCTAACTAGGATGTGGAAAATTGTGATATGTTTTCTGATATTTGACAGAGTGTTGTGATGTTTTCTGAGTTATCAAATGTCCTCAGTTACAAATGTACGTTTGGCCTATGAAGCTCAGATTTAATAAATAACATATTGTCAACAGTTAAAATGAATCTGAAGTCAGTCCGCTTTAAAGTCATTTCCTAAATATAATAATAATAATCTGATTAACTTTAAAACTGATTAACTGATTAACTTTAAAACTATAATAATGTAGTTTATTATTTCATCATCAAAATATCTGGAAAACTAAGAATTAACCTGCAGGTTTTTTTAATTGAATCACCTATTGGTTTATGAAATGCAGTAAATTCCTGTCAGAAAATTAAAAGACTAATTGTTTCAGGAGTGAAGTGTCCTCTGCAGCCAGAGATGAGTTTGTCAATCCATCAACTTGTGAGTGTAGTGTGCTGTGGAAGTGCTGAGTGACTGTACTGAGAGGCACTTGAGCTCTTTAATACACTCTCAGATACATTTATCCACAGTGAACATCCATCAACTTAACATTTATTCAGCAACACCTGCTTCATATTATGGTTCTGCAAAACTAAAACCTTCAGACGAAGCTGCTTTGTTCAACCACCAGATCCCCTTTAGAATTTAGCAACTTTTTCCAGTACAACGGTCAGAGATGTGACAGAAATTAGTCTTAATGAGCTGGAAAATGTGAGAGTTTAAGGGAAGGAGAATTTAACAGGTGGATTATGTGTAAACTGAATTCATCACATGACCAGTCAGGTCCTATGAGGCCATGAGTTGGTGTTTAACATGTTCATTATTCCAGTTATATGAATGAAAATCTTAAACTGTAACATTTGTCTATGGAGTTCTCTACAGCTGGATTATTATCAGTTGTCATATATCAGTAAGTTCTATATTCACAGTAGATGCACAGTTTTTATTGTCCTATTAAATCTAACTATACAGACGTCAGGCTCCTTCCTCTCTCCCTCCTGTTTCAACAGTTTTAATTGTGCAGTTTATTCAGTTTCTAACTTTTATTCCATGAAAAAGTCTCTAAACGTCCCTAAACGTCAGCTGTTCCTCTGCACAGGTGGAGAGAACACAGATGAGACATTTTCATCCTTTTTAAGTTTTTCTTTTCATTTTGTCTCTTTTGATAGAGACGAGCATTGTAAGTCAGAACAATGGTCCATTATAGCAGCGGCTCTGCCTGATGTTTGTGATGTTGTCGAACGGCCTGAAAAGCAGAACGGATGTTCCTAATGACAAAGAAATGACTCATGAGCGGAGCCGAGCTGTATGTGCTGCGTTCTCATTTTCTACGTGTGCGTGTGCATTAATGTTCATTACTGGTGCCCTCTGTCGGACAAAGACCCAGGATGTCTGACACTATGACTGTGACAGAAAAGCGACATGCTCTTTATTTTGTGTTCTTTCTTTCATGCATTGTGTTTGATTCAGCTGAGCAGATAGACGAGAGCATTACAAAGCACGTTGGATGGATTTTATTGAAATGACTCAGAGGATGCAGCCTAATAATCGTGTAGTGAAATATCTCAGGCAGGTGGAGTCGGGGAAACCACTTAGATTCGTGTTCCCAGACAGTGAAGCTCGGACTGGTCGAAGCCTCAGGTGGATGCAGAGTTTGACGTGTTGGACTGATGCAGGCAGCAGAAGCTCTGTGGTGTAAAGTTTGATGTTGATGTGGTTTGTGATAAAAGTCGCTCTGTATTTTTAAAGGCTAAACTACATGATCGTCAGTGGGAAAAGAGGAGAATAACTGCAGTGAGAACATCATTGATATTAGTCATTATGTAATAAATGGAGCAGCACAACTCGCTGACACTAAACATCTGTACTAAGCACTGCTCATATTCATTAGCAGTATTTTGCTGGCACTGACCCTAAACCTGATTATATTAAAGTGTCACATAAATTAAAAGCAGCACAAAAAATAGAAAAAAGCCAACAATGATATATGTAATATGTGTATCTCCATATCAGACTAGGCTGAGGAACAATAATAATCATGAATATTATATAACCACAGCTAGTCCGAGTGCATAAATGACTGAAGACTGTCCTGTGGGAATAATAAACACAATCAGATCATGCAACAATAACAAACTGGTAAACAGGAGCCATCTAAAAATGCTGTGCCACATATACGAACAAATAGAGACCGTCACTGGTAAAGCTGCTGAAGTATCTGTCTGGACCGAGCTCGAGGTGAATCAACATTTACTGCACGTCTCTGGTTCTGCTGTGTGAGAAGTGGCTGCTCTTAGTTTCCACATGTTGCTCTATGTAATTTAACCAGGGCTGCCCCATACTTCATACAGCACTGTTATTTATGTAAATGCATTATTATAGGTTGTTATTAAGGCTCTTTAGGAATCAGTACTTTTAGTTTACACTTCAGTTCTGCTACGTTTTAGTAGAAAATACTGCAGTTTTGACTTTGACCTCGTCTCTAAAACGCTGCTGTATAAATAAACTTCTTTACAACCGACTTTCCTTCCAAGGTTCAGGTGCGTTTAATATTTCAGCATCAACCGGCCCGACTCTCGGCCGATAGGAAAAGTCACCGCTACACACTGCAGATACAGCTGATGACACACACAGTGGACTTTACAAACAGGCCACAGCATGAAGTGGGTGTCAGTCATTCGTCATCTCCTCGTCTCCCTCGAGTCCTTCGCTGCTCTCTCCTCAGAAGTCATCATCATCACAGATGTCCAGATACACGTCAAAGGCTTCTCGGTTGCAGTTTCCATCGGGGGTGAAGACGTATTTATGGAAGGTCCCGTCCACACATATGGCTGCAGGAGGAGGAAGTGAACAACACGTGAAGATGTGACAAGGACACAAACTGGTAAAAAGATTATTTGTTGTTGGTTAAAGACGTTTCATTATTGTCCAGCTGAAGCTGAGAGGAAGGAGGTTACTGCTTCACTGAGGGGAGAACACAAGTATCTGTTGAGTGAACAGTCCAACAACAGCCAGTGGTAAAAGTGTGATCACCTGGTTTATGATCATTCACTCAGAAATGAATTCATCTATCACATCAGTCCACAGACAAGTGACGTGTGTCAACTGAACAAGAGTGTTTCCTCACCGATGACGGAGTTGACGTTCTTGGACGTGTTCTTTCCAAAAGCACAGATACAGGCGCACTCGGCCGGCACAGTGAAGCTGGCCAGAGACCACTGGCTGTCCACGTACTGACCGATGACGGGACCCACCTTCCCGACACGCGCCAATCTGCAGGAGGAAGAGGGAGGAGACACGTGAACCGAACAGCCTCTGAAGAGCACTGTGAGCAAAAGGAAACAGGAGTGAGCGGCTGGTCTTACGCAGAGCGCCGGTTCAGTTTGGTGTCTTTGAGTGCAAAGATGTGAACGGTGCCTTTGTCGCTGGAGGCGCAGAGGAACGACGAGTCGTGGCTGAAGTTGATGCTGGAGAACAACAAACAAAGCAAACAGGAAGAAACTAGAGTCAGAACTAAACTCCAGAACCAACAGCAGCGATAGGAACCAAACCTGACTCACGAGCAGTGCAGAGTTTTTAGGCTGCTACTCCCCTGGGATGAAAAATGAAGACTGAAGATTCACACAATGTGAGAATCATTTTAACAAAAACAACTTAACTCTATCGATGCATAAGTTTTTAAAGTCTGTCTGAAAACTATACTGTTTATGTATCTGTCACATTTGTCACGTTTCATATCAGGACCAGTGATCTTTCCTCTGTGTGACCTGTGACCTCTGTGTGACCTGTGTGCAGAGCTCTTTGGAAACTCTTCCAAAAACCATGGAAGAAGCAGAAGTCCCAGTGGAACTCCAACCTGGACACCATGATGACTAAATCTAAAATGCTCGTCCATTACGGCTCGTCTCTTGTTGGCATTAAACAGAACTACAATGGATGCGACATTGGGATGCGACATTGGGATGCGATGGGCACAATGCATCCTGGGTGTTGTAGGATTTTTCACCTTCTGGGAATAAGGCGTTTTCTCCAGTCACAGAGCCTTAGGAAGGTTTTTCCTGGGCTGAGCTGGACTGAATGATCATGTGTGGAGCAGTGAGAATCCATCCTCCCTTCAGCACATACCAGTAGAGCGTGGCCGGGTCGGTTCCTCTGCGCAGCTCCACCAGTTTGTCTCTGGTCGTGGTGTCAAACAGACGGATGAGCGTTCCTTTGCGAGAGGCCGAGGCGGCCACGCTGCCGGGCTGGTTCAGGGCCACGCAGGCGATCTCGCTCTGGTGGGCGTTGATGGTAAAAGGAGCTGAGGATGTACCAGGTTTGGTGTTTGACAAGTCCTGAAGAGAACAACAATTTCACGTCACCTTTCATTGGAACCAGCGACACGTTTTCATAATCGTTTCTGTGTTTGAAACTCACAACGAGCTGCAGGCTGCCGCATTTATGACCTGGAAAAACCAGCAGCTGCTTCTCCAGACTGGGACATAAATCACACAGACCTGGAGGAAAGAGGTGCAATGATTATCTGATCGGTTAACCCCGTTAATATTTTGATCATCGATTAGTGAGTTTTCATGCATAGATGATAAAAATGTTGTTTTTCATATACGAATATTTCCTGCTTTTCTTTTTGTTCCAGTAACAGGTGTCTGAGCGAGGAGAAGGACTCTTTACCTTTGGGATTATCTCTGGTGTCGAACTCAAACAGTTTAACAGGGTTATCGGGAAAACTGTACACATAGATCCTGTTCTTCAGCACAATGATGATCCTGGAGAGACAAAGAAGACGACAGCAGTCAGACGAGCCGCACACACGGCGACTTCAGGTGCAACCGGCGCCGACGGTAAACTCACTTGTCATGTCTCATGCGAACAGCTAGAACAGGTTTGGTGAAGGTGAACTCCAGCACCAGCTTGTCTTTGGGGTCTCGTGACTCCCGAGCATCGTCCCAGATCAGCACTGGTATTAAACAAAGATCAGATCGTTTTACACAAAACCATCAAAATCAGTTGAACCTCCCCCTCGAAAAACAGACCATTAGTTTAGTCTCTGGTCCACAGTGTTTCGTAATAACTCACCAGATATCTCAGAGAATTTGGGATTGACCCCCCCTCCGACTACGGCCAGCAGGTTGGATCGATGCAGCATGGAGCACAGGGCCACGCTGCCCACCTGCTCATGGTCTGGACCACAACACATAAAGAAGTGTAACAGCAAAACCACCGACTCTGACTGAAAGGTTGGAGCTGCACTCACCAAGGTGGCCTTTCTCCATCAGGGGCTCCACATTGTAGATCCTGACCCCGGTCTCCATCGCGCAGCAGAAACAGCCTGTGATGGGTGAAAGTTACAATAAATGATGATGATGCAGGTGATTGATTATTATACTAATATATATGTAACTAATGACATTAATGAAGACCAATGTGCATGAGATTTACAATACAGTGATAATATAACAATAATAATATAAGACTAATATAATAACAGACATCAAAACATCCTCAGTCCAAACAGACAACAGGATTATCGATATATCGATCAGATATTTGATGATCTGGGCTGACAGGCTGGTCCAGCCTCGGCCAGACGTGTCTGCTCACTCTGGTCCTGGTTGAACTGCAGGCTGTTGACTCCTCTCTGCTGAGCCATGGCTGCTCCGGTCCCGTTACCGGTAAAACTACGGCGTCACCTGGAACCAAGACCTGACCCGGGACAGAAAAACAGGAGCGACTGGGTCTGAGACGAACTTCAGGCTGTTAGCCGAGTTAGCTTAGCCACATTAGCCTCGGACAAAAGCTGCAGTTTTCACTTCGACGTTGGTAAAATGTGTAAAGTCTGACCAGGACCACCGAGACCACGGAGATCCCGGACCGGACCGATGGTTTTAGAAGCGGTAAACAACACAAACCGTAAAAAAACAACAGGGAGATTTGTTTTTGTTTTTCCAACGCTGACGTCTGGGTCACGTGTTTCCGGTTCTGTTCCGCTTCCTCCTACAAATTAAAATGATTTTATTGGAGTCATAAGGTCATAAATTACAGATTTCATAATATTTACTAATATTAAAACATCCGAAAAACCGAATATTTTTTTAATTTAAAAACTAAAAGTAAAACTTAACATCTACATTTATCATTTTATTAAAAGGCTTCAAATTAAATATAAACATATATATATATATATATAGGTTCCTACTATAACTTTATATTTACAGTAACAGACCATTCATTCAAGAAGAATAATTCACATCATTGAGATGCTGTGACATTAGCTGCACTAAAGTTCACTTCAGTTCAGATTTGATCAGCCTTAATAAGCAGAACAGAACCAGAAATAACAATAATCCAGTCTCTGTTACCAAGACACTAAAATGCCAGTGAGGTCGGAGATGTTGTACATTTGGGTTTTATATGTTTTAGCAGAGTATCTCTATTATTTTAATGGAGACCTCTGCTCCTGCAACAGTAAAGATTCCTTCACCTCCTGTAAAAGGGACAATAAAAAAGTCCTCAGCATATAAATGTCCTACACAAACTGAAATCCCTGATAAATATCAAGACATCAAGTCATTTCTCCTGGTTTATTCTAAGCACAGAGCCACTCAAGGTTTGCTTATGAAGTCTTTGGCCCCAGTCCAGACCATCGAGTTATATTTAATAAGACGACACTCGACAAATTAAAACTGTGAAACAGAAAATCTGTCCAAGTCGACATGAGAAACTTTAGATGAAGCCTGACTTAAAGCACAGACCGGACCTTAAAGAAAGTTGTTTTTAACATGAGAAAAAGCTCTGAGAATATTTTCACACTTTCTCTGCACAACAAATATCCAGATACTGCTAATGAAAAACCTGAAAACTCACAGTTTCCAGTTTAGATTAGCAGCTCAGGCGAACACTGTACTGCCTGCCTTCTTTGAAATAATCCTAAATGTTTGGCTGGTAACTCGGTTATCAAGCGCAAACCTCTGGGGAGCAGACTAATTGCTCAGACAGACTGGATTTTTGGCTGATGATGAAAGCTCTCCATTTCTGTGATGAGTCTCCAGAACAAACCAAACTGCTCACATTAATGAGACTGGGAGGTTTGAGTGCAGGAGGCAGGCAGGCTGCCTAAACAGATTTTATTGAGACAAGTGACACATCATGTGCTTGTTTCTTATATTATAACTCGACTTATATTTAAACATCACATTCAGGCTGGACCTGGACATATTGGAAACACTGTGAGGGGCTAATTAGCAAACTGAATATCAGTTTCTACATGATTACAGGCTGGGAATCAGTTTAACTTTATGATTTTGATCATGTTTTCCTGGAAAATGAATGAGTTCTTTGTTTAACCTTCCCCAGTTTCACCTATGAGTCAAATGTGTCTCTGAACTCTGAAGCTGCTGCCGTCCTCTCATTTTTCTTCATATCTGCGTTGTTTACTCTTGTACGGAGAAAACCACATCTTCTCATACACTTATTCTTTTTGTTTAAGTTTGCCGTCTTCCAAGCTGTCAGAAAAAATAGACGAAAATTTTAAAAAATGTGGTTGTGATGGTTCAGTAACCACAGAAGAAACACATATAAATCTCAGATTTTATGGTTGGATATTGTCTTTAAATGAAAAGCTCAAACTTTTTATTTGCTAAATCAAAAGTTAAAGGATTTGTTTTGCCTTAGTTGTTGCTGAGGCCTTGAACAGTGGTGTCCATGTAAAGCTAAAGAAGAGCTAAATGCTAAAGAATCAGTGCTAGTGTGTGACCCCTTGACCTTTCTCTAACATCAGGGCCAAAATTCCTACTTGCATGTGAGAAATAGCAAAATACCATGTGCATTAAAAATAATAAAACATTTGCATGTAAGTCCTGGTTTAGCAGAGAAAAAGAAGCACGAGGTCTGAATAGTTTGTACAGGATGAATCATAACGAATGTAGGAATCAGAATATTCATCCATCCATTGTTTGTCCTTCCTCTTTGTTCCCTTTTGAGGGACGGACAGTTTTTCCTCTTTCTTAGTGATGTTCTGCCTGAAAACAGTAGAAATGGAAATGGACTGTAAGAGACCCCACATACAGTAACTCTGACTCTCATTAAAAGAGTCTAGAAGAGACGGGACATAAGTTACGTTCACAGATGTCGTGCTGCGTGTTTGTGTTGCACACAGGTCACAGGAGGTGGTTTAGCTGGATGGTGGTCCAACAAAGTGCAGGACTTTGTGTTGGTAGGTTTAGCAAACAAAAGCCATTTTGGAGAAAGTTAAATGTCGATGTACTAAACACTCCACGATGACTTTTTCTGTATTTACCTGACAGGGTTTCCTTGTGTGATCAAATATGTGAAGGACATAAATGTAATTTCTTGGGGACGAGGTTTCTGTTGCACACACTTGACATCACTTTGGTCAGGTCACCGCTGAAGGAAACGATCAGAGCTTCCTTCCAGAGCCACAGCTGCTCGGGGTCAGGACATGTGCCAGAGAAGGTACAATCTAGGATGAAGTTGTGGTGTAAAATATCAGTAGATAATCTTATTACATCCTTCCCCTGCCCCAACAAGCTATGATGTCACCTGCAATTAACCTTGTGATCTGGTTTAATCTGGTCTAATCTGATTTGGGTGCTCACAGGATATCTGGAGCGCCAATAACTGCTGGAAAATGGAAGAATTTGTATTAATGTAAATCAGTCACACAGATTAAAATGCACCGGCAGCGGTGACGACCTGGTGCCAACCTCTCGTCGTTACTACAGTTCTGCGTTTTGTTCTGTACAGTGTATATTTGCAGAACAGTTTTTCCTGCTGTGTGTTTTCTCAGTAAAGCAGAAATTGGCCAGCTGCTTAAACATCTGCCCCCCATCGCAGGGACGTGTGATGCCATCCGTCCTCTCCCCTGAGGATCAATCGGTGTTAATCACCTCCATGAACAGCACCTCGCTGCAGGAAAAAAACAAAGCTCTCTCTAACCGTTGCATGACAGGAGCAGCTGACTCACACACTCCAACAAACTCTGTTTTCGAAAACAATGGCGTGTCCTCCCACTCTCTCTCTGCAGCCCAGTGTGCTCAGATGGGGCTCAGTCTGTTCGTGGCTTTGCCCCAGAAACTACGAGCTCAGGCTCACAAAGACAGGAAGACGTTTCCTCCACATTTATACCTTAAAGCTTCTGTACGACTAGCTGTTGTGTAAGCATATGAGTCACATTACCGACTGTACTGTGGAGTACTGTATATCTGTGTGTGGGCCACTTCAGTAACGTACAGGCTGCTGTTTTTGTTTCCACAGGAACCCGGGAACTGTTTGGTAACCTGCTTTACAGGTGAGTAGACTCACGGTGTAAAAATAGTGTCTTACTGAACATATCGAACATCTAGATATGATGTTAAACCTGTTGTATAATGTCGCCTGCGGGTGTGCGGCCGAGCCAAAACCCAGACAACTGTGGCCTCGTGACACGATTCAAAACAGACTGAATGGAAACTGGAGCGTGTTGTGATCAGGAAGAATAAACTTCACATGAATGGATTTCTTATTACTATTAGAACTACAGTTCCCATGGCACTGTTGGGATGTAAACAGGAAGCCTAATGTTATAGTGGATTCAGTTACACCGAGCTACAACATGAGCCCATTTGTCAGGCCCTGTGTATTTACATTAGGTCACATTGTCTCCATTGAAGCGGCAGAATTCACTGTGTTCGGCTCCTGTTTGCAGTAAACACATAAATGTACAGACGACTGTAACTGGATCATTGTGACGCTGAAGAAAAGTTAAAAACAGCAGGATTCTCAGGCAGGTTCTGTCGTTATAAGGAATGTCAGGTTCCAGTGGTTTCACAGTGGATTGATGGAAAGTTGGATGAAGGTTCTTCAGATTCAGGATTCAGATTCAGCCACAGTCTGTGCTTGGTGGAAGGAGGTGGAAACAGACTGTGATAGACGTTTGGGTGATTATTGATTAGATAAAGGTGATCAGATGCTAAGATAAGCATCTACAGGTTAAACACCTTCCTGCTTCTATTTTGTGATGCCGTGTAGTTAAAGGCAGATCATCATCATTAAATGATGACTCTCAGAGACACTGGCTGTTCTGTAGCCCACAGGAGAATTCATTCAGGGGGGTTCAGTCTTATTAAATGCTGATATGACACAAACACACATGCACACACTCCCTGTCGCCTTCTGTCCCATTAGCAGCTAATTAAGAACTGAATGATCTCCTTTGGGGGGTGGGGGGAAGTGTTCCACTTAAGTGCTTTTCAAGCGGCTCCTCATCCCACATTAATCTCCCTCCTCAGGGGAACATGGATATCGATCTGCTTTTCCCATGACATCAATCTCACTTGGAAGAGATGAACCAGGTTAAAGTGAAATGAGCATCACATTCAGGAAGAGGTAATGACGACCTGCAAAATAAACAATCAGTGAAGAAGAACCTGTTTTCTAAGGGCGTCTGAACTTGACAGGGAATATTTCCTTTAACAGTTTGTCATTAAATGTGATCATTGGGAGTGAAAGTCAGAAACCTCAGTATAATTTAAGTGTCACTTTAGATGCTCCACTTGTTATTTCCATAATGGAACCAATGCATGTGTCGAGAAAGCCTTAATATCATGCAGAGACTTTAAAGAGGCTGGATGGGGGTAATCTGTCAGGGTGAGCATTTACTGTATGTGCAACAGCTCTTGAAGAGGAATAAAAAATGGTGCCAGTCCTTTAAACCAGCAGAGTGCACGCTTTTAATGCAAATGGTGAAGGATGAGCACAAATCAATAATCCTGTCGCTGCTACTGTCCTGTGTACACAACATCTGGACAGAGGTGCAGCAGCTGCACATTTTCACCTCTGGCTGCTTGTTTGAGCAGGTGGTACAGAAAAGTATCAGTGGATCAATGTGGCACTGAAGAAAACGTCTCTCCCAATGAGACCCTGGATATTCAGAAACGTATTAACCAAATATACCAACATAATGAACCTTTATTGTTGCTGTCGTCTTTTTTAATTAAGCAAATCTTTCAGTTTTTAATGCTCCATCTGTGCTGTAGGTCTGTTTTCATCAACGCGTGGAGGCAGCATGGAGCCATCACCATCTCCAAGCTCTGGAAGAAGGAGCTGCAGCTCATTTTACATTCTCCTCTATTCACCTTCAGTCCAGCTGTGGGAAGAGACAAAGAGGCCTTGAAGCTGGAGCTGAACACGAGGCCGTGAGTAATAACCTCGACACAATAACCAGATAACAACCTTCCACTGCCGAGCTGAGCCGGAGCTCTGTTAGCTCAGCTCGGCAGCTGAAGACACAGCAAAGCCTTTAGTGGCCCCTGTGTGGGCTCCACGAGGCATCTCTGCTCTTATTACGAGGAGAAGCTAAATCATTAAAGGCAGCAGCCAGTGAGTCAGTGTGTGTGTGTGTGTGTGTGTGTGTGTCACTGAGTCCAGATCCCATCCACAGACCGACAGCACCAATGAATGTGTGTGAATCCAGAACCTGGTTCAGCTTATGGGTCTGTGCCGTAGACCTCCATTGTTGTCCAAAGACTATTAAAAACCCAGCAGGGAGCCACACCGCTGACCTGGCTCACATGGTTCTTCCTCACCAACAATGGGAGGCCCGTCTGTTTCCAAAAACCAGCTCCAGACGACCCCGTCAAGGTTCAGGGGCCGAGGGCAGGTGTCCAACAGTGACTCAGGCTGGGATCCTCTGCTCATTTGTGACAAATTAGGCGAATAATGATGGAACATCTGAATCCCAAGAGTCATGATGGCCACTTAACTTCCTCCCCCTGGATCCTTGTTGTAATGAGTCCTGACCTGGCACATGAGGAAAACTGAAAAAGTCACACGTCGTGCGTAAACGACAGAGCAGAGACAGTCCGCACCGTGCTGTAATGGATCATCCGGTTATTATCGTGTTTGCACATCTGTCATGCAAACAGAACTGCTTGCTTTTAGCAGACAGTTATGATAAGGCACCTATGCTAACATCCAGGTGACAAACAGAACAAAGCATCAGTCCAAAGCAGCAGGAAGAACACCGTGTCTCAAATAAAGAGACAAATATGACAGACAGAAGCCCACGGATCGATTAAAGGATCATATTTTTTCATTAATATCTCACTTTGTCTTCATAAATGCGGCGGTGTGGGCGTCACTGAAGTGCCGAATATATATTAATATTAAACGGAGCTTATTAAGTTTGGCTGCAATATCCCACCAGCAGAGTTTTCTACTGCCTTCCTCCGTCACGACTTCCCTTATTGTCTTATTGTCATATTGCATCTGCTTCCAGCTCTTGATGAGACGAGGTTAATGAAAGCAGAGGCTGATGGGACGATTTAACGTGTTAATACACAGAAAGTAAAGGTTTTCTGCACTGGGGGAAGTTAATTGCTGCTCTATATACTTTACATCTGTGTGTGAGGTCAGTGAGGTGTGTTTTACAGGTGTGTGAACGTGCTGTGTCAGCAGGGGACAGATGTCCAACAGCAGATCATATGAAGACCTCCCTGAATCAGTAACATGGACATGCAGTATTCACAGGGTTCAGTGCCAGAGCTCAGACTCGGCTCAGACTCAGCTCAGACTCTGTGACCCTCATCATTAATGATGCAGAAGCTGTTACCTAAGGACTGAATGTGTGATCTGTGTTTCAGATGTAGCTCCTCTAAACTTCTCCTGCAGAGAGGTTCATGGGAAATATTCACAGATGAGAACAGGTCGTTAGCTGGAATTTGCAGAGGTCTGAGGTCTGACTGCTGCAGCCACAGTGGCCCTGTCACGTCCAGGAGAAACACACACACACACACACACCAGATAAACTGGAGACCACACAGACAGATGATCTGGTAGGAAAACACACACTCGTACAAAGCTCCATCTCAGCCTGACTCTTCCTTTTCCTCGTGTGTGTTCTTACTTTTATATTGGTGAGGGGAGCGTGACGGCACCGCGCCGCTTTCCTCCGCCTCGTGTATCTGGTTTAAAAAGAGGTGTGTCCTCCATCTCTCTGGGTGACACGGCATATGTCAGATAAGTCATGAATTAATGTAATAGATGCAATATATGTGCTCCAGCAGGGCACCCTGGGAAAAAAATGGTGACCAGATTTCCAACAAGATTTGTAAGACGCAGAGAGGCTGACAGGCACGCCTTCCTTCATTTGGTCCTTTGCAGATAATGACAATAGTCATGACTCATGCAAATGTGGAGCTGGTGCAGAATACATCAGCGCTCAGAGGGAGGCAGAAGGTGGGTTTCCATCCAACTCCTTCATTTTCAGTTTGCACATTATAAAAAATCTGTAGTTTTTGTGTTTTCAGGGAATAAACACCGACGTCCATGAGTCACATGACTCAGACATCAGGTGAGTGTGGAGCGAAGAGGAGGCCGTGGCCTTCCTCACATTAACACACGACACTAACACAAATGTCAGCATGTTCCCATGTGGTTTCTGATGGTCTGATCTACATCTGGAGCTCCTTTAATCAGCTCCTCTTCTTCTGCAGCATCTGGACAATCAGCTCCAGCAGCTGTTTAGCTCGACAGACTGGATCACCAGCCCCAGAAGTCTCATTTTATTTATCAGCACTGAAGTGCCATCTCAGCTCCTGCATGTTGGATCCATCCTGTCGTTCTGGTTGTGCTTATATTAAAGTTGTGTTTTATCAGAAGCAGTTGTTGTCTCTATGTTTATTCTATAAATTGGCAGGAAACATTGAAGATGTGTTTTAATTTGCATTTCTACCACATGTGGGTCAAACTGACTAGAGAGGAAGATTTTCACTAAAACTAAATTCTCCCACTCAAACTGTCTTTTCCTTCCAGACCTCTGTGCCTCCATCTCCCCCTCAGCTCCTCACCTCATCACCTCCTCCCCAACATCTGATGACACCCGACGCCGACGTCCACCACAGGTGAGCCTGACAGGTGCACACCTCCTCCTCCTCCTCCTCCTCCTCCACTTTTTGTTTGCCACAGCCTGCTCCATCAGGCAGGTTTTGATCTGACACCTGTTTTCTTTCTGCTCATCGTCGCCTCGGTCTGAGCTACAGCAGCTCCACCTCCTGCCTCCACACCGGCCAGACTTCACGTCACCTCACACGTTTCACTGTCACGCTCCACATTCGTGTCTCGAACAAATGACTTTGTTAAACACAGTTTGAGGTGGCTATGTTAACACAGGTCTGATCCTGTTTCAGTCACAGAGAAAAGATATTGTCTCTTTTTTTCTGATGCTCAGCTGGACATGTTTTTGTTTGTGTCCCACGACGTGGAAGGTGGTTGTGGATGAGTTTAATGCTCTGCCTCACCCGAACCGACCTCCCACCTGTCCGCTCCTCTCCTCCACCTGTGCCTGGAAACATGGAATAGCATAGAAGTAAAACAGCTGCCACAGATTTATTGAGGTCAAGTGTGACTCAGGCCTGAGCCTTAAAAAGAGGGACGGTTCTCAGGCAGGTTCTGCAGTACAAGGAGCAGCGTTTGTCTCATTTAAGTCAATATCAGTCAGTCAGTGTAAAAACCTGTCTCTTCCTTTTGCAAAGAGCTTTAAAGCAGCTTCGACACAGCTGCTGCTGCTGAGATGAGCACCTGTATGGACCAGACGTTTCACAGGCAGAGACCAGTCGACAAAATGAGCAAGTGACAGTTGTAATTGTAGCTGAAAAAAAAATCCCCAAAGCCTGAGAAGCTGCTTTAGTCTGAAATCAAGGACTCAAAAACAGTTTTGATGGAAAATCTGCCTCTGTAATCACAAACTGTGTGTGTGAAAGACTGACAGACATAAACAGTAATTAAGCAGAGCGGACGGGGCTTCGTGTTTTAATGTTTGAGTCAGAAAGTAACGTGAAAAGCTTTCACATGGACCCAGTGTAATGTCTTTGTGGCATAAACAAGAGTTCACACACGGCAGTGAGGGGACCAGACTCAGCGATGGCAGCGGGTCACCACAAACCTCTAATCAGCCTCACCTTTCGGACCCAGAAAAGCCAGCACACAATAAAAGTGTCTCTGCGAATGTGGCGGTGCAGCTCTTCTCCTGCTCCCTGTGCTCTCGGAAATGCCAGCCTGTTCCCTTCACTCAAAGCCAAAGCAATTAAATGGAAATTGTCAAAGATTGCTGTGAGTCTCCCACAATTTTCTTTGCATTGTGCACACATCCGGTTCCACTGTGACGGGAATGAATAAGACGAGGAATGCTGCATGTAGGAAATGTGTGGTATAAATTTAGAGACGTTCATTTCAAAATGTAAAATGCTGCAGAGCAAAATCAAAAGCTTTTCTTCAGCTGGCTGAAAGCTTCCTCTTTGGACCGGTTTGAAATGGTGGGAGCCAGTTAGAAAGAAGGGGTCTGTTATCTATCCATGCTCAGATTGATCATTTTTGCATCCCCTTTGTCTTCACTTGCATCTTTTGTGGTTATTTTCCAGCACTTTGTCATCACTTTACATCTGTTTGTCGTCACTTTGCATCTGTTTGGCCATTTTTCCTCTTTATGGTGACCTGGAGAGGTAACGCTCCAACGAAAACAACGAACAGTCACTTCACAGCCATAGTTCTTACACTCACAAGCCAATTATCCCTCACCCTCGGCCCATGCTGGGGGTGGGGGGAGGCACCAGGGGTGACCAATTCTGGCTGATTAACCAATCTGAGGAGAAATAGGGAGGGAGACGCTCCCAGTGACTCATAGAAGAATGATGGCTGTGATGAAGGAATCACTCAGAGGAGGCGGTGGGAGAGAAATAGATTGTAAAGATGAGAAAAGATAAAGGCAGAGAGCTGAAGAGAGATAATGGGAGATTGAATCTATTTCTCAGTGATCTTTTTGCTGTGTGCCTCCACCAGCTAGGTCAGCAGTCTCAGTAATGAATGGATATTTCTGATCATTTTTCATGTTGCTTTTTTCTTGGTGCATTTGCAGATTGCACACACCCAGTAGCAGGAGGAACATTAGCCTGTAACTCCAGCCCTGTGGGGCGGCTGTTGGCTAATTTACCCTCAGTGTCTTAACTGCTAATTAGAAAGTTTAGGAGTGTTACTGTCTGTGGGTCGGTCTCTCTGACTCCTGTCCTGAGCAGCTGAGCCACACTGGGTCATCCCGTGTCTTCAAGTCCATAAACCATCTTTATACACACACACACACATTGATGTCCTGGTTACTGCCCACACACCTGTGGCCTTTTAACACTGATTGTCGTGTGTGTTTTTGCAGATGTGACATGTTCTGTCACACACACACACACACAAAATATACAAGTGTGTAAATAATGAAATGGTCATTTCAGCAGAAAGTAGAACAATATGACACAATATGTGGTAATTTTAGTAACAGCAAACAAACAGCAGACTGGTTCATTAAACTGAAATATGCACTTGACACTCAGTGAACTGTGAACCCAGAACAGGCTGCAGCTGCTTTTCTCTCTTTATATCAGACATTTACATTTGTGCTTTCCTGTGTCTTCCTGTGTCTCAAGGTGCCAGCAGCTGCTCACATCTGGGCTTTGTTTGCCATGTTTCCATGTATGTGATGCTGAATTTGCTGCATCTAAGTCTTTGCCCTTATACATGACGTCATTTGATATTTCTGATTCCTGTGTTTACGTTAAGTCTGTGATGTTCCCATTATCCATGACGTTTGCACCGACTCGTCACTGTGGATGAAGGTGTCGTTGTCCCTGACGTGATGTTGTTTAACTGCCTTTCCTCACAAAGCTGCATCCACTCTGTGCCGAGCTGTTTATACGCTGCACGTCTGTATCTATACATATTGATTTCTGTACTGCAGATTTTTAATGGTGCAGGATTCAGTGACCCTCGTAATTATTAATATTACATCCATAATGTAATGGATCAGGGATGTGAGCGATGAGTCAGACACTCAGACTTCACTGCTGCTGAAATGGACTCAGAAAGGACAGTCAGAGTATTAAACTGCCAATGCTGCTCCTTTATTATTTATCTAGATTAGATCAGATTAGATGGTTCATTCTTATTCATTTACACACACTATGTATTAGAACTGGAGCAGTGAATTTCTGACTCCATTCACTCTTTCTGTTAGACATGCAGATGAGTCTCATTGCGGACTGTTTCACAGGCTTTCTGCTCTCCCCTTTGGGTGCAGACGGAGAGTGCCGAGGTGTCTGTAAATATTTATCTCAGGGATTCTGGGGCTACTCTGGAGTTTTAAGGTCTTAGGTTCAGGATCTGTTCAGCAGTCAGACCAAATAAAGCTGCGTTCACGGTCACACGGTTTGCTGAAAACTGCTGGAGTGAAGGAGGATCTGAGGGTTTGTTTGTGATCCTGAGGCACCAAAGATGCAACGTACAGAGCATCAGTCAGGCTGCAGGGGAAACCTCCTGAGAGACAGAGCTGGAAAGCATGTGTACAATATAAATATATTAGACCAGACAAGTCTAAAGACAGAGGACACTGTTTATGTGTCTGCAGCATGAAGGAGCATTTTCCTGCTGATGCAGTAACTGAAATATTGTGCAGTGTGAGAGCAGCGACAGTGAAACCAGGGAAATGAAAAGCAGCATTTCTCTGGTTGGAAGCAGTCGGACTTCACCCAGCGAAGAAACATCCAGCACGAGTTGTTTCCTCTGACCTGTGATGGCTGTTTTTTCCCTTCCAGCCACGGTGCAGCTGGCAAATTATGAGTGTGTGTGTGTGTGTGTGTGTGTGTGTGTGTGTGTGTGTGCGTGCAGACTACCACGACTGCTGCGTAGCACATGTGTGTATCTGCAGCTCCCTCTTCTTTGTCACGTCTCTCTCAGGTGCTCTTTTAGTTCCTCCTGTTCATCCTATGTTACATACGTTCTTGTGAACAGCTGCAGATGTGTATCACTGCACATCTGGCAGAGAAAGGCTCCAGCATTTACAGGGAAATGTCACAGTGATTTCACTTTATTCCAGCTGCATCTCAGCGATAAGTGGTTGCAAAAGTTCCAAAACCAGTTCGGTCCAGACCCAAAGGTACGTGATGTACTTTGTATTACATTTCTGAGAGGAGGGGTCTCCTGCAGGTAGACAATATGCTATAGCAGCGTTATGGTGCATTTACCTGCTCTGAATGGAAACGACAGCAGCACAATGGCTTTCCACACCGAGGCAGAGTTAATAGCACCCACGTAAGGTCCCACAGGGGAGAAGCTCACAATGTGGGAGCTCTCCAGAGGCGGGTGTGGGCAGTGCTCTTAATGGCGGCATATTAAATATCGCGCCCATCTTCCTGGAGAGTGAATCATTTGTCTGCCGGTGCCTGTTGTGTCAGAAACTGCAGGAGGAAAAAAAAAATGCATTTGTGAGCTGCTTCCTGAAGACAAAACCGAGCGAACGGAGGAAAAAGGAGCATTAAAGATCGACTAGATTATACATAATTCATACATCAATTATGATAAACGGACGTCTGATGGAGAGTCTATTCAAATACTCAGAAGATGACAGGACTGTTCTCAGAACACTGTCTGATAGTCCTAAAACTCCCACGAGCCGGTTTCATAAGGCTGAGGCTGTTTCTCTCTGCAGACATTCACACATGCAGTGTAAGTGGCTGAAATGGCCTATTGTGTTCACACCTTCAGTTCTCCAGGCATGATGCTAGAAGTCCACCCGTAAACTGGACTCACGTGATAAAGTGCGACTGTGCAGAGAAAAGCCGGTCCAGGCCCATCAAGACTTTCTGGACTGGGACACACAACAGGAAGTGAAGAGCAGACCTTCATCATTCCTCTGGATCAGAATGAAAACATTCTCTAATGTATAATAAGAAATTAAGAAACCTCTATCACGTATCAAGGATTTTTGGGCAAGCTTCATGAAATGCATGCTGGGAAATATATGCAAATACCTTAATTTGAGGTGTTAGTTAAACAATGATCTGAAAGTGCTGAACCATTTAAACCAATAAAACCTGATGAAACGTTACAGTGAAAAGAATAAACACTGTGAATTTATTTATTTCTTTTTAGTGTAATTTCACTTTCTTCTTTATCTGCTGGTAAACGACGTGTCCAGGCCTAATGTCCTGGAACTGTTCCCTCATTAGTTTCAGTCTGACAGTGAACGTGGTTTCCTTTGTCTAACAGGTGGACGGAGGTTTGGAGACTGGACCTGAGACTGAAGGAAGAGAAAACTCTGTGATGACAGCGTGATGGTACTCAAATCAAATTTTCAAATCCTTTCCATGAATCCTTGTTTCATATGTTTCATCACTGTCTTTGTGTTGCAGCAGCCTGTTAAATCCATACGGCACCACCCACCTTTTATCCTCCTATTTCAGGTCCAATTTTCAGTCGTTTTTTCACGGCTGACTCCCCCATGTTTCACCTCTCGCTCCCTTCCCTCCTGCCTTCTCCTCCACCTGGTCCTCCGCCTCCTCTCCAGCTAATGGAGCCGGCTGGAGATGATGTTTTTACTTGATTAGGATTTTTCCGCAGGAGCTTGATGGTTAAGAAAAACAAACACACACGTGAGTTGCGTGTCTGAGCAGTTTGACATGTTTGTGTGTTTTTTAGAAAAGAGTAATGTGGTGTTGGGAGCTGGCATTTCCAGCTGCTGTCTCTGTCATGATAGAGCTCCCTGTGGTTAATAATACTGTCAACCGCTTTCATTTCCGTCTTGATGTTGGCCGTCCTTAATGGATGACTGTACAGTGGTCTGAAATTAATGGCTATCATCATTAATGTTTTCCGAGCCTTTGGTTTGCCAGCCTGTCTCCGTTGGGCTGGTGCAGGGAGCCATATGTCTGTGTCCGTAATTATGTTTCTATATTTCCTGTGTTTTAGTTCAGTTTGAGGCTCCATCCTGTTTCTGTCTCCTTCACACTCGTCCGTATTTTCAGCACATAGAGCCAAGTCTCAATAAATGTCATATTTTAATGACTGCCATAAACCTACAACCGGCGTCTCCATTTACACCCATAACATCACAATGACAAAGTGAAGCATTGTTCATTTTTTGAAGTCAAAAAGTGGATTTGCAAAGTCCTCAAACTCTGTGGCTCCAAACTGGGCTCAGCTGCTTCCTGGCTGTTTTTTTCTTGCAGATGTCAGGACAGAAACCAGGACCTGAAGTCCAGGACGTGTCAGAAGAGGTGGACGAGCTGTGTAATCTCTGGGACGGGGACTGTAATAGATGATCCTGGACGAGGGCTGAGTTTCTGATGAAGAATCATTTGTTTCAAAGACATTCAGAGTCCGGTCGTGGCTCCTGCAGTCCCACTTTCACAGGGAACAGAAACCTCGTAAGACTTGCAGCGAACCACCTGAGTGCAGGGCCTGTATTTATCAAATGTATATGAATGAGAGCTCAGTGAGCTCCAAAGGAGAAAACAGAAGGATAAAGCTCATTTATCACCCAACTCACTGCCACTGACAGAGAAGTGTAGGTGTAACCTTTATCAGCAAACCTCTAGTGATCACATGATTGATCACCAATATGCTCTGTGATTGAATAATCAATTAGACCCAGTGATTTAACCTACATCTTTCACATTCTCCATCCCTCTACATACATACTGTGTGATGCTGCTTCTTTCAAAAGGAATTTTATTTTATTTTGTGAAACCCTCAGTTTCAGCAATAACCTGAAATTAACCATTGACTGTATTCACAATAAACACACAGCTGACACTGAGTGAAACAAAAACAAACGGAGCAGGAGAGAAATCCTGCTGCTGGTGCACATCGGAGACGTCATAAAGACAGTTTAGTGCCACGCTGGCAATTTGCTAATTAGCAGTAAACGCAGCGTTGGGCTGAGGCTGAGGGGAAGCATTAGTTTTGCAGCATAAACCAAAGTATTGGGCAGATTATTTATTTATTAAAGCCTGTGACTAACATTTTGATCTCATGTTCTCTGGAAACATCAGACTTTTCCTGCAGGACAGAGGTGTTTAATTCCAACATGACATTTCAGTGCTCACCCTGTGGTTTTAGGATGTTTTTCTTTTCTCTTCTAGTTCCATGGTGAGGTTCAGACCCTGACCCACATTTTCTGAGTGAGCGGCTCAGGAAACGCCCTGATAGATCACAGACTGAGCAGTGGTGCCATCAGGGAGCACAGATGTTATCAGACTGTAGTTACACCTCAGACTTGTGCTGTTGTGGTTTGTCCACATGGAGCCTGATGTTGTATCACCCGCTCGTCCGGACTGACTTTAAAGACATCACTTCATTTCCTCCTTTGCTTGTGTCAAACAGGCAGTAGAGGTCACCTGATTACCACATCAGCAGAGGTGCAGGAGGTGCCACATCAGCCTTATTTATGGCCGTGATAATGACTGATACCAGTCACTGATGGCGTGACCACACTGTAATGGACTGGTCTCAGAGCCGGGAAACTTTTGGCCCAGATGTCTCTTCTTGGAAAAGGTGCTTGGAGGCAGCACGTCCATAACCTGTGGAGACACTGACAGCAGCAGCAGCCGGGGGCCACTGGTGTCTATGGGAGTCTAACTGAGGCTGAGCTGAGGGCAGGTAGTTACACAGAATGACCCGGAGGAGGAGACCATGATGGAAGACAGTGGCGAGGAAAAGTGCCCTCAGAAACGATCCGCTTCTGCTCAGAGTGGATAATAAAACCCTCGGTGCAGAGAGAAGAGAGGAGTGGGAAATGGAAATGTAAAATGGCCAAAGATTGATGTCAGATGTGATGAGAAGGTGGAGAGGAGGGAGCGAAAAACAGATTGATGGAGACAGACCTGTTCCACTTCCAAAAACCCAGTTTGCTTAAGGACCAAAATGTTCCAAAACATCATATGATGGATTGTTAGTGTTTGCTAATGGCAGATAACAGAGTGTGGGGAGAAGATCAACATCGAGTTTTTAGTTTTTGAAAGTTTACATCCCACCTTTTATAAAAAAAAAAAAACCCACAGATGAGAATATTTTTTAGGAGAATTTGTCTGTTGAGGAGGAAAAATAATGTGAGCCTGTGCATTAACGTTTCACCAGGACACACCCGGAGTTTTTCAAAAAGAAAAGAGTCGATAAAAAACAGATTTCATTCTGTGGAACATCCTGACGCACAATAAATCTACTCAAACCATAGATTCCACAGTTCATCAGACATGGCAGCCTGTCACCAGTGGTTCTTTCTGAAGGAGGCACAAACTTAAACTGGTCATTTCAGTTTTACAGACACACAGTGTCAAAAACCTTGTATGGACCAAACTAACAACTTTCACCACCTTCTGCATTTTAAGTTGGATTGAAAACGTTGAGAACAAATGATCTTCCTGGTCTTCTAGAGGCTTTTAGCCCATAATGTATTTAATGTTACTGTGTGTGTTTGTCTGACTGATCCAGCTGCAGGTCACTGTGGGTTAGACTAAGTGGACTCGCACTGGGTCCCACTTCAACAGCTTCAGGTCCTGTAATAAAGCTCGTTTGGGGCTGACGTCTCAGCTCACTGCATGTTCTTCTAAAACTATCTGTCATGTAGATGCAGCAGAGTTTCCCCCATGTGATTAGGTTTTGACTGAAACTGAGTGTTTTTCCTGGAGCTTTCATTCACATCACACAGCCTTCATCAGGAGAAGTGGGTTGTCATCAGGATGAATCAGCAGCTGTTAGGAGTCGAGTCAGGCCCATCTGTTTTCGAATGAGAAATGACTTTACGTTTCTGTTGCAGGTTGCGTTCAACGTCCAGGGTAACCTCCACATCAGCTGCTTCTAACTCGGTGCAGTTACTCAGCTACAATCATCAAACGTGTTTCTCCTGACATATGGCCGAAGGCAGCACAGCGAGCAGAGACGACAACCGGTCGAGTCGAAAAACAGCCAAACATCCGGAAAACCCTCCTGAGAAATGTGTAAGCAACGCGCCTCTGTGACCCCGACTGTGCAGCGTAAGCACAATGCTTTGCACAGAGATCGCTCCTCTCACCAGCAGCATAAATGCATGACTAACAGCTGTAACCCTGAGCTCTCCACAAGCTGCCACTGATGTAAATATCCACACTGAACAACATCCCAAAATCAATTATGTCCCACTTGCGCTGGTGAACGGCCCTCCAGCCTGTTCTGAAGGTGCACACTCCAACACACACACTTCAGCCTCTCACCGTGTTTTCTAGAAACTCTCGTCCATCTAAAAATATTCTCTAGTGTTGTAGTGCTGCTGTTGACTGTCCAGAGCTGTTATTTAACTCCTGGGAGTGCAGGCGTAGTAAATAAACCAATCATCACCACCCACAGAAAAACTACATGACTGTTTGTTCTTATGTGGAGCATAGATATATATTAAAAGAAAACCTGCTGTAATTAGCTTTTTAGGCAAAAGTGAAAATGTATGTTGGTAAAATATAGTAAATGTAAATATTTAATATAACAAAACATCCAAAAAAACTAATGATGGTGTGACGTTAGAACAAACATCACTTAAAGAAGATTTAGTGACATTAGTAGAAAAGTTATTTTTGGTTTCTTTTATTGCCCTTGATAATCAGAGTCAAAGAGAGTGAGAAGATCTGAGTGCCAAACAGCTCTACTTTAAATTAATATTTTTGTTTTGTGCTGTTCCTTCAGTTTGAGCTCTGGGTTTGGTCTCCACCACCTCCCGAGGGAAACCTCTGGCTCTTTAGCTGCTAAATGCTCCACCATGTTCACCAGCTGGTCTCTGACTGTGTCTGTCTGCTGTTTGCTGCTCAGCAGGTAGAGGACTGTGGCTTTGTACAGCTGCTGGAACACTGAGGCCCAGAACCAGGGGACCAGAATCCTGAACACTGAGTCTCAGCTCAGATGCAGGTTCATCACATCACACACACACACACCTGAAAATTAACCACTGCTTTCAGTTTGTCATTTAAAAAATATTATTTAAAATATATTTATTTTACTGCTTTAAGGACCTAAAAATAAATGTACTGCTGGCGTGTGTGTGCGTGAGTGTGTGTGTGTGTGTAATCCAATTCTGTTTGGTTCTAACAAATAAGGACGTTATCCTGTTAGAAAGTACCCACTGTGCTCGGGGGTCTGCTGTGACATGGTTAAATGTCAGACACCATCTCTGCCAAGACTAATAGGATGAGAACGGAGGTACACACACACACACACACACACACACACACACTTTTGTTTTCTGTCCTTGTGGGCACTTACGTTAACTTCTTGAACTAACCCTAACCGAACCACTGCCTGCCTAACTCAGACCCAAACCGTAAACCAGGTTGTCGCCATAACAAATTCAGCGATTTAAAGGAAATCACAGTGTTTGTTCCCCCGGGGCCACCTGCCATTTGGCCCGTCAGCTTCCTCCCACTGACACCTGTCACTTCTCCAGCAGCAGCGTGACGCCTGCCTGAGGCTCAGGTAGCTGCCGTGAAAGCACCACAGGCCACGAAGGAGCAGATGAAAACATCCAGACTGAAAAACAAAGTGCACATTTAAAATATCACAAGTGAAGTCGTGCAAACATCTGCAGCTTCAAAGCTGCTATAATCAAAGTCAGTATATATTTTCTTCCTTGATACTGTTCTTTCATCCTTTGGATTTATTTGTGTTTGATTTTTGCAAATTTGCTCTTTTTGTTTATCAGTCCCAGTAACTTCCTGCGTTCACTGTGTTGTGTCTGGTTATTAGGGACTACTTTTAGCAGCGGATTGATCCACATTTGGTTATTTACTACAACAGCTCCATGTATTTGCGTTACTGTAAACAATCTCATGAATGGAAGGACTGTGTGTACATCTAGAAAGAGACTCAACAATCTGCTGTGTGTTTGATACGACAGAAGCAGCGAAGCTGAAGTTCTGTGGGGCCTTTTGGTTTCTCAGTAGGTCTGACGTGACGACCGGACACACGGTTTAACAGCATTTTCATTATCGTCAGGTGTTTGTCTGCCTGTTTCTGCTCAGCTGTCAGATTTGATGGCGCTGACTGTTTGCAGCTGAGTTATTAAGTGATTTATGAAGCATCACTGTGCATCGTGACAAATGATGTCACGTGGCACAGGCTTAATATGGCGCCATAAAAAAGACATTAAAAACCCAGTACCATAATGCCTTGCAGCTATGAAACCGTCATTATAAATATACAGAAACGAACATGATTTTCTAGTCTTCTAACATTTCTCTAGCACAGTGTGAGATCATTTGACACCTGAATGGACTTTATGATGTCTCGATATTCTCATTAAACGTCTGAGCTGAGTTATTCTCGATGACGTTGGTGTTGAGAGGAAAGTTCAGTAACCAGACTTCGACCTGACAGCTTCTGTTCCTACAATAAAACTCACTGTTTCCTGACAGGACTGACCTGACCGACTCAGTTCTTTCTTAGCTTGGACCTGACTAGGTTACAGAACCTGGATGTTAGCATAGTTTAGCTACCTAAGCTAACACTAGCATTAGGTCAGTGTATCAAGTGGCATTAGACGGTCCGCAGCTAACCGCTAATCAGACCCAAACCTTTTCCTAGACCTGAACTCGTAGTTTTAGCATCTAGACCTGACCTTGTAGGTTTAATACCTAGACCTGACCTCGTAGGTTTAGCACCTAGACCTGACCTCGTAGTTTTAGTACCTAGACCTGACCTTGCAGTTTTTATACCCAGACCTGACCTTGTAGGTTTAGCACCTGGACCTGACCTCGTAGTTTTAGCACCTAGACCTGACCTCGAAGTTTTTATACCCAGACCTGACCTTGTAGGTTTAGCACCTGGACCTGACCTCGTAGTTTTAGCACCTAGACCTGACCTTGCAGTTTTTATACCCAGACCTGACCTCGTAGGTTTAACACCTGGACCTGACCTCGTAGGTTTAACACCTGGACCTGGCCTCGTAGGTTTAGCACCTAGACCTGACCTCGTAGGTTTAGTACCTAAACCTGACCACATAGTTTTAACTCCTAGACCAGACCTGGTAGTCTTAACACCTGGACCTGACCTCGTAGGTTTAGCACCTGGACCTGACCTCATAGGTTTAGCACTTGGACCTGACCTTGTAGTTTTAGCACTTGGACCTGACCTTGTAGTTTTAGCACCTGGACCTGATCCACATTGTTTTAACACCTGGACCTGACCTTGTAGTTTTAGCACCTGGACCTGATCCACATTGTTTTAACACTTGGACCTGACCTTGTAGTTTTAGTACCTAAACCTGACCACATAGTTTTAACTCCTAGACCAGATCTGGTAGTCTTAACACCTGGACCTGACCTCGTAGGTTTAGCACTTGGACCTGACCTTGTAGTTTTTGCACCTGGACCTGATCCACATTGTTTTAACACCTGGACCTGACCTCGTAGGTTTAGCACTTGGACCTGACCTGGTAGATTTAGCGCCTGGACCTGACCTCATAGTTTTTATACCCAGACCTGACCTCCTAGGTTTAACACCTGGACCTGACCTTGTAGTTTTAGTACCTAAACCTGACCTCATAGTTTTAACACCCAGACCTGACCTGGTAGATTTAGCACCTGGACCTGACCTCATAGGTTTAGCACCTGGCCCTGACCTCGTAGGTTTATCACCTAGACCTGACCTCGTAGTTTTAGTACCTAAACCTGACCACATAGATTTAACTCCTAGACCAGATCTGGTAGTCTTAACACCTGGACCTGACCTCGTAGGTTTAGCACTTGGACCTGACCTTGTAGTTTTTGCACCTGGACCTGATCCACATTGTTTTAACACCTGGACCTGACCTCGTAGGTTTAGCACTTGGACCTGACCTGGTAGATTTAACGCCTGGACCTGACCTCGTAGTTTTTATACCCAGACCTGACCTCCTAGGTTTAACACCTGGACCTGACCTTGTAGTTTTAGTACCTAAACCTGACCTCATAGTTTTAACACCCAGACCTGATCTGGTAGATTTAGCACCTGGACCTGACCTCATAGGTTTAGCACCTGGCCCTGACCTCGTAGGTTTATCACCTAGACCTGACCTCGTAGTTTTAGTACCTAAACCTGACCACATAGATTTAACTCCTAGACCAGACCTGGTAGTCTTAACACCTGGACCTGACCTCATAGGTTTAGCACTTGGACCTGACCTTGTAGTTTTAGCACCTGGACCTGATCCACATTGTTTTAACATCTAGACCTGACCACATAGATCTGTTAGGCCTGTCCTGAGCTGGTGTTTGGCCCAACATAGGGGGTCAAAGGTAACGCCCTCAGCTCCTTTCGTGAAAGCTCCTGTCTCCAAGAGGAAAAGATCGAGCCGGTTTTAAACGGCAGCTCTGGCTTCAGATTTGTAGCTTTGCCGCTACATCCACTTTATCTTCTGTGCAGTAAATATATTCAGTCTTACAAATAGGGGCTTAAATTAATGCTCAAGGTTTTCTCTCCCCAGCCCCAAGAGACAGAACACGTTCATCAGGAGACAATGAGAGCTGTCCCACTTATTATATCACTGGCAGGCTTTAACACCTGTCACTGCCTTTAAATCATCAGTTTGTCTTCACTGCAAGACATAAACAACACATCCTGTGCTTGTTCAGTTAATTATCACCTTTAATTTTGTCATTTTATTTTTGTGTTTTGAAGCTGTTTGGTCATTTCTGATAGTGTTCATGTGCGATGCCAAAGCCCTGCCTCGGAGCAGATGGAATATGTTCTTCTTCATCATATTTTTCTCTTTCCATGCCAATATTATCTATATTATATCTGGGTCACAAGTCAGTGAATCAGACAAACATAATTCTCCTAAAACACTGTGACAGAAAGCAGCAGTGGTAAATTGTCTGATTCCATTATTCTCTGCTCTGTAAGTGCTCACAGTCGATCCCACCCACTCTCCCCTGAAACAAGCAAGCAGGCGCTATCAGTGCTTAAATAGACTCACCATGGCCTTTATTTAACCCTTAATACGGAGCAATTTCAAAATAAAAGCATAGCACTGGGACACAACAACACAAGAGCAGAAATAGCAGAAAAAGGAGATACATGGCGATGATGAGTAGTAGTGCTGTTCAAAACCTAAAGTCCGTCTGAAATCAGAAAAAAATAAAACTGTTTTTATTGTAGAAGGTAAGAAAGGTCCTTTGGGTGCTGGGAGGCGTGAGGGCAGTGTCACAACAACATTTTCAACTGTGACATTATGCAGCAAAATGAATTCAAGCTGAGCTTCAACAGTAAAATTAGAAAGTCGTCTGGACAGATCTGTCACTCAGAGACGGGAGAGTCCAGACTGGAGGAACCTACCACAGTACATTAGCCAGTGTCAGTGTGAAACACCCATCTTCCTAAAATTACATTTAAATACAACCGATATGCAATGGCAGTATATTTGTGACCGGCCTATCTCCTCCATTAACATGATGATGAAACGCCATTACAAGATGTTTGACAAGATGTGAATGTATCAGTGAAATGTTCAGCCTGCACGTTTGTTTCCCACCAAAGTATCTGGTCTCGCAGTGTAACGTTCACTTGTATCGATTGTTTCATGGTTTGAGTTAGAGAAGGATGCTGGTCTGTGGTTTGTTGTGGGAGTCTGGTCTCTGGGGCCCCTGAGCTCCACTTTAACGTTTCAGTCATTGAAAACTATAATCTGCCTCTGAACATAACCCAGCTGTGCACAGCTGTGCTGCAGCTATACACTTATATGATCATCATTGTCAGAGAATAGAGTTAATGACTAAAGTCTTAAAGTCTCAACATCTGGTCACATCTGGTCTGAAACCATCATTATCTTCAGGTCCTGACCAAAATCCTCCAACACTAATGAGCTCAGCCTCAAGATAAAGGCTGTGCTTAGTGCTAAAGCTGCTCATGCTTGGAATACCACGTAAATTAGCTTCCTTTGTTGTGTTGCTTTCTATTTGACCGCTACCTGTGGTGCATTTGCATTTTGCTGACATGTCTCGTGTCGGAAGTGTGAGGTCTTTCTGTCGGCTCTTAGCGGTTCCTCCAAACACAACACAGGACGTGTAATGTCGAGAGCAGGTCGAGAAAAAAAACATGCACTTTAATTACAGTTGGACTTTAAAACAACTGGCAGTAATATTGGTTCATGTTTAAGCTACGACGGCACAAAAGCTGATTCCAACAGCATCATTATTATTCCACATGTATATACAGGACTGGATGCAGACTCAGTCAGGCTAATGTCTGGTGGCTTTAGAAGATAAGAAGTGGGTTTTTAAAAACATGCAGCCACAAACACAGTCTCACACACACACACACAGACAGTATTCACACACCCACAAAATCAGATCAGTCCAGTGGAGGAGGAGGAGGAGGAGCATCAGCATCTTCATCAGGGATTCAGCTCGTTGCCGGGGTCAGCTCAGGTCACGTACAGTCTGTATTGCTTTGGCAGAGAGCTCACAGAAACATATGCAGCTCCCTGTCCATCATGTCCCTTAATACTGCAAATAAATCTAAATCATCTCGATGAAAGTGGGTCTGCAGGTCTGGGAAAGTCTTTTCAGTTCTCTTAAATAACGGCCTCAACAGGTCTC
Organism: Mastacembelus armatus; assembly: GCF_900324485.2. Classification (NCBI taxonomy): domain Eukaryota; kingdom Metazoa; phylum Chordata; class Actinopteri; order Synbranchiformes; family Mastacembelidae; genus Mastacembelus; species Mastacembelus armatus. The sequence continues at coordinate 20,186,323 of NC_046644.1, read as the reverse complement.
AGATTTATCCTTCCCCTGCCAACAAAAACCTTAAACTTAAACCTGATCCCTGTTCATAGAGGCCCCCCCACTCCTCCTACACAGGACCTCCTAGTTTTGTATTTCTTTGCAGTCCCTTTGTCGCTGTTTTGTGGATCTTTGTTGTATGTCTGAGTCCTTGTGGTCTCTCTCTTTCTTGTCTATTAACTGTATCACTGAGAAGTATAGTTATATACAGCCTGGAAACCCTGACAAACATAAATGTCAATAAATTAATGTTGATAATAAATAATCCTAATTAATTTATCGTCATGAGCTGCAGAAACCCTGTGAAAACACACTGCACCCTAAAACACATGCACTGACTCCCTGCATCATCTTTAGTTTAGAGGAGAAAAGCCATTAAAGGGGGGGGGGGGATTCAAGGGACTGGGGGAACCTTCGCTCTTGATGTTTCCCACTTTCCATCTTTCATAAAACCTCAGCTGATTTTCTGCTTTTTGCTTTAGTTTTTCCCAATAAAGCCTCTGGCATCATGGTGAATACACAGAGACAGAAAGCTCTATCCATCATGACGAACACGTCCGAGGTCACGGCGTCAGATCGGGGAAGAAATAGGAAAAGGAAGGAGCGAGAAGCAGAGGCTCAGACGAGGATGCTCACATTTTTCCTGATCTTGTGTTCCTTGAGTGCCCATTTTATCTCCAATAAAGGACACTTAGTGGTATTTGTTCTCTTCCAGTAAGACCCTTAGGCTGCTCTCCTCTATTCCCATGCATGCACACACGTGCACCACCATAGTTCTGTTTGCACTTTAAATTACTGAACACAGACCCTGTGTCCTCCTCATTTGCGTTTCAAAACATAATCAATCATTCTTCTTCAGAATCACTGAATACACAATTACGCCGTATTCTTAAACAACATTAAAGATAATTGATTCGACCACTTGACTGTGGCTTTGTGAAATCTGCCCCTTAGTCAGTGCAGCTCTGACTCAGCTTACAGAAACACACGGAGAAGAGAAAATGGATGCAATTTCCTCCCTAATGTACAAGTGTTGATGTTGACACTGCAGAAGGTCAATCCACGCAGAGAAAGCACAGAAAGAAATGAAAGTCATTTTTGATGAAGGTCTTTAGTCGGCCATAATTTCCTGTCTAGAAGAACGTGCCCTTTGCGTCCCTGCACAGTATCCTCTTAAAGGCCTTCCTGAAGTCCTTGTTGAAGATGGTGTATATGACTGGGTTGAGGCAGGAGTTGCAGTAGCCGATCCAAAAGAAGAATTTGAACAAGGGGTTAGGGATGCTGCAGGTTTGGGGGCACACTGCCTGCAGAGAGTAAGAGAAGAAGAAAGGGAACCAGCAGATCACAAACACTCCCATCACCACGGCCAAGACGAAGGTGAACCTCTTCTCCCTGTTCGCCATGGCTTTACGGCGGGACACTGGCGTCCCCTGAATCGTTGGTGTTCCCTCGGGTACCAGTTTGGTGCCGGATGATGTGGCCATGGTGTTTTTGTATCTGCAGGCCAAGTTTAGCACCTGAACTTTAAACACTTTTCTTTGGGGCAATCCCAAAGTTTGTGCCTCAGGTGTGTTTGCCTCTTCTTTGCCGCCCTCTCCGAGATCACCATCCTCACCGCCTTCCAGCTCAGAGCCAGAGCTGGAGGTGTTGTCGTGAAGCTCTCCGCCCCCTTCGTCTTTACGTTTCTGGGGCTCTTTGTGGGGAACAGCTGAGAGGATCTGGCTGTCATGTTGGAGGTTTGAAGACGAGGAGGATTTTTGGGCTGCAGTGGAACTTGGATGAGGAAGGAAGTGCTGGGTGTCCTGGCTCATGATGTTCTCCTTCTGAAGTGATGACAGGGTTGAATCTGAGCCAGACATGTTGGTCAGGACTTTATCTCGCTGGCTGCCAGTTGTACCTCCTTGATCCCCGTTCTGTTGTGACTGATCTGATAGCTTCGCCACAGGCTCGCTTGTTGCCACGCTGGCATTTCCTCCTTCCGCTGCTGCTTTGTGCTTCTGCCCGGGCGGGCAGCGAGTGTGCTGCTTGGCGATCTGATAAATCCGCACATACACCAGAATCATTATCACGCAGGGGGCGAAGAACGAGCCGATGGTGGAGTAGAGAATATACCAGCTCTCGCTGTTTAGTTCACACACCTCTTCACCTCCTTCGCTCTTGTCCAGGGTGAGAAGAGGAGGGAAAGAGATGACGGCTGAGATCAGCCAGACTACAATGATGGCCGCCTTGATGCGTGAGGAAGTACGTTTGGCGCCGTAGGACACAGGCCGGGAGATGGACAGGTAGCGGTCCAAAGCTATGGCACACAGATGCACGATGGAGGAGGTGCAGAACAGAACATCCAGCGCCAGGTAAATCTCACACCAAATGGAGCTAAAGGCCCAGTAGCCCTGCAGCTCATTAGCCAACGAGAAGGGAATAATTAGCGTGGCCACTAAAATATCCGCAGCAGCCAGGGACACCAGGAACAGGTTCTGGGCCCCCTTCAGGGATCGGGATGTCAGGACAGCAATGATGACCAGGATGTTACCGACGATGGTCAGGAGCATCATGAAGGTGATGACAATGGCAAAGGCCGCGGTGGCTTGTGGGCTGTAGGGCGAGGTTCTGATGGTGCTCCGGTTGCAGGGGCGGGTGCTGGAGATGAAGCTGACGTTCCTGCTGGGGAGTCCACCGAGCTCCGATAGGCAGGGGGCGTCTGGAGCAGCTGCCATGGTGGTGAAACTTTATTAACAGCCTCTTACAGATCACAGATGTTTCTGTTGAACACCATGACAGAACCAGGACTTCCCCGGCAGGAGGACGGACTCGGGCTGGATCAGTCTAAGTGACGGGATCTCTACACCATGAGGGAGATCTACAGAAGACACATTTCAAAACTCTGGTCAACAAATGTGTGTAATCAACATATTTAAATCTTATATAGCTCAGTCATGTGTAGCTGTGAAAGGGTTTTTCACATCGTGTGGTGAAAAATTACATATTTATGTTTTTTGTGGTTTTTAATAAACACCATTTCCCATAAGCCTTAGAGGTTTTTGGATAAATGTGCCAAATTGACAGAATTGGATTCACACATTGCAGATTATGATACGTAACATTTATGTAACTGTATTATCAAATACAGCACAATACCACAGTTTGAAGTATTAGTACTTTACCTAGTATTTCCATGTAGTACTACTCCATCCTTGGACTTCACTACATGTCAGAGTCAAACCTTGGACTTTTTCCTGCTCTACATTTATCTGATAACTTTAGTTCCTTTTCAGGATCAGATGGATCCAACAAAATACAGTCTGATCATCAAACTTTATTTTAACATCAGATTAAATAAAAGTAGAAGAACAGAAACAGTCAGGACCCCTCAGATTGATCTGGCGACCCTTTGGAGGGCCCTGGGCCCTGGTTTGGGCAGCAGCTGTCAGATTAGACGGGCAGTGGCTCCTCAGGGCTCAGTGTCCGTATCCTTCCAATAAAATGATTAAATCTCTAAAGACATTTCTGCAGCTCCTTGTTCAGTTTGTTGGTTTCGTTACTAAAAAACTCATTTTCCAGCCGGTGACTGTTCCTGTTCTGGTCCAGCTGCTTTAAAATGCTGCGTCTTAGTTGCAGAAATAGATGTTTAATGTGAACATGTGTCTGGACACGTGGATTATAGCAAAAACAGACTTTCTCCAGGATATTTGACGCTGCGTGATCACAGGACGTTGATTAATTTAATTAGTTAACAAAGGGCCTGATACATTGTCTGAATAAATCATTTTAAATCTTTACTCACTGGAAAATGTCCGTGTTCACCTCGTCTGTGCGTCATTCCTTGGCAGGAACTTTACAAGTTTATCTTCTTACACGGATCCAGAGAAATGAGACCAAAGTATCCGGGGATGGTTGCACCACTGGGTGTCCAGCAAACCGAGGCAGGAAGTCCGCTCTGATCTCCAGGCTGTCAGGGAGGAACAGAGCAGGAGAAAACCATCGCTCCACTTCGGTCCGTTTCTCAGAAAGTAGATCGGAAGGTTGTAAAATTACATGAGAACAGAATAACGTGAGCAGATACGATCAGGTGTAGGTGTTTTCTCCAAGTCCCGGTCCGGGGGGACCGGCTGCTCGCAGAGGGAGACGTGCAGGAGCTGATGTTACCGGATAAATGAGGATGCGCCTTTTTACGCGCAGTGCCGTGCGCTTCGTTTCCACTTTGGGAATCAGGTTAAAGGTGAAATACGCACCTGCGAGCGTCACATGTAGGAAAACAAGTGACTTTAAAGACATTAGAAACACTGAACTCTTCATTTTCCTGTCGAGCCTCTCAGACCTTCCAGCCCACAGCCCGGTCTTGCTGTTTTAAAGTCGAAACCATCAGTCACCGCCAGAATATTAAACAGAAAGTCGTTTTTATTATCACTTAACAAGGAGAAACACCAAATATCTCCGATCATTTCCGCTTTGTTCTGTCATATGTTGATAGAAAAGTGATTTTACTGTGTTCTGAATTATTCTACATAGTTTGTTTTTACTCACTAACCTGCAGTGATTCATCAATTTATCAACGAACCAAGCAAAACGTTTTTATAGCATTGAAGCAGCTTCAGTTTTCTATGGTCTTAACAGTCTCACAGGAAGAATTCAGATCCTCAGTACCAACTGTAAAAATGCTCTAGTGAGGAAAACGACTTCATTTACTGTAGTCTGCTCATTTATTCTGGTCTTATTTATACTAAAGAGTCCAGTCCAGCAGCAGCACAAACTGCACGAACAGCTGTGAAACAGTTTGAACACAACTGACTGGGTCTGGCACAGGGGTTCCTAATAAACTGGCCTGGTCCCACACAGGGGTTCCTAATAAACTGACCTGGGCCCACACAGGGGTTCCTAATAAACCGACCGGGTCCCACACAGGGGTTCCTAATAAACCGACCTGGTCCCACACAGGGGTTCCTAATAAACCGACCGGGTCCCACACAGGGGTTCCTAATAAACCGACCTGGTCCCACACAGGGGTTCCTAATAAACTGACCCAGTCACACACAGGGGTTCCTGTTAAACCGACTGGGTCTGTTTGTGTGTTGCAGCCATGACTTCACCAACAGGGACCCAGCAGGACTGTGCTGAGTACCTAATGTGATGGAGATGTATGCATATGAGGGCTGCAGGGGCCGATCTGTGGGCGGACACATGCAGGAGACACCAGACAAATGCTTCACGAGCTGCTGTGTGGGAATTTCTGTGACAGTCATTGATCATTTGCAGCACGAACGGCTGAATTCATCACACCTGCTCGACAGGAGCTGGAATAAGTGCAAGATCTTCTGTGTCTGCGTGGACTTTTTCACAGTTCACTGCAGTTTTCAAACCCACAGTTTCTCAGCTTGAATTCAGTTTTACAACAACATCAGAAATTCTCTGTTTTAAGTAAAAGTCCAAACTGTTACTGCAGTAAAAGTACAAAATGTACCAGTCACTGCAGGATCAGGACTCAGTTCGTCACCTCTTCCAAAACTCAGTGTGGAAACATTTTCAGTCCTTCAGTAAAAGTCCCAAAACACTGAAGACATAACTTTACCCTGGTACAGTCAAATGTACGGTGGAAACTAATGGAAACACTTAGGTACCTCAAATTTGTGATGAAGTACTGCAGTTGAGTTAATGTACTTCATTTCTTCCCATTACTGCCTGGGTCACTAACTGATGGTGACCGTGAGTGAGCCGATACTCTGAGGTTACTTGATGTTTTGTGTTATGAGGTTATGGCTGTGAACATATTGACTCTGTTGCTCATTTCATTTCTCTTTGCAGCTCGTTTTATTTTTTGTTTCAAGATGCTGAATGTTCTAGACACGTCCTGAACGTTGTGAAATATTGTCCTGCACTGGCAGATGGAGAAAAATGTGGTTTTCTGGACTCTCTGGTTATGAAGAGAAGTGATTTTTATTTGGGACTTTCTGCAGCAGGTTGTTGTTGCCACACGTTGGCCCATTTGTTGTTTACAAAGCACATGTCGGTTTGCACATGACAAGTATCAGATATGAACCTGTAGTTTATTAATAAACCAGTCAGTTATTACTGCTATTGCGCCCTCCGGTGGTGAGATCCAGCCGCTGCAGGGCGGCAGGTGTGTGAGCAGAAACGTTCCTGGGGCTGGTTGTGTTGGTGCGGAGCTTTGACTCGGGTCTGACGGTCGACGTCTTTTTCTCAGGCTTGTTTTCCATTTCATCTGCAAGAAGCAGCAAAACAGGAAGACTAGAGAAAGGAGTAGTTTTGTTTTCAGACAGGTGTTTGCAGTGGTGGAAAGTGACTCAGTACTAGTGTTGTGATGACCTGACAGGTTAATAAAGGCTGTGATGAAAACTAAAGGTGCACACACACACCACAGTTGTAGAGTTGACGAACTTTCTGAATGTCTGTCTGCGTCATTCTCTCCCTCTGCCCCATGGCCTTCGCATTGGTGGCGGGTACGATCGTGGCCTGTCCGTTGGCTGAAAAACACTTTCTGCCACAGACCAGGAGCAGAGTCACAAACGCTGCTTCACAGAGAAACACACTTTTCTTACTGTGCTCACTTTACCTTCCATAGTGCATGATTGAAGTGACGTCGTACGGCAGGCTGAAGGTTCGACCCTTCTTCTTTATGAAGTTCTTCTCCATCCCTGCAACACGTTTGTTACAGTCACTGGAAACAGACAAATCTCAAACGCTTAAAAAGGAAGAAGCTTCTGATGATGGTTTCCTAAAAACCAGCAGAACCAGAGACCAGTGGACTCTTGGTTCCTTCAGAGCCTGTAAACAGTGACGGCCGTTCTCAGCGTCTGGAGCTGGTTTTTGGAAACAGACGGGCCTCCCATTGTTGGTGAGGAAGAACCATGTGAGCCAGGTCAGCACTGTGGCTCCCTGCTGGGTTTTTAATAGTCTTTGAACAATGGAGGTCTACGGCTCAGACCCATAAGCTGAACCAGGTTCTGGATTCAGGGGCTGAGGACACCACATTCTCTCCCTAAAATCTTAACCTGACCTGGATGAGGCTCAGAAACCACAGATGTTTGTGTTTTCAGTGAATTAAAAGGAGCCACAGAGCCCAGAAACTGTACCTGGCATGATGTTTTTAGGAAAAATGGTGATGTACTGTTCGCGGTCGGCCCTCGTGTGTTCATGGTAGAAGCCCAGGGCGTGGAGGAGCTCATGGACGATGTTACCCACGATGCACAGGGGCCCAAGAAACACGGGCTGCTCTTCACCCACAAAGCCCACATATGAAGAACAGCTGGAACGATAATTATTGAGTCTTTGTGGTGGTTTTGTGTCTCACTAGACCAGATGTTCAGTAGTTTACCTGTGGTGTTACTTTAACAAGTTTAGACGTGAACTGACTAATCTGATAATTATTCCTAACAGTGTTTAAAAAACACAGACGTGTCCTTTAAAGCTGCACATACCCAAGGCTCTTCTTGAAGATCAGATAGTGGGTCTCAGATCGTCTCTGGTGGAAGGACACACAGGTGTGCTCAGACACCATGGCCATAGCAGACAGGATGTCAGCTGTGCGTCCGGCTGGAAAACACACAAAAGCTGTGAAACAAAAAAAAACGTGAGCACTGGGACCTTGTTTTCTTGCTGCTCACCTAACTCCTCACTGATGACGTATGGTATGTCCACTGTTGGCCACGTGTTCCCTGCTGCGTTCCTGTCACTCTGTGGGACCAAATAAAGGACAGAGCACGTATATTGTACTTAGATCATCAGGTCTTTACATGCAAATAATAAGTAACTGAAGCAGATGAAAGTAAAGGATCTAGAGACCAGTGGACTCTTTGTTCCAGTCTGGAGCTGGTTTTTGGAAACAGACGGGCCTCCTGTTCTTGTTGGTAAAACAAAAGAGCGTTTTTATAAATGAGTGTGGATGTAGTTTCACTCACTGGCTGAATAATGTCGCCCTCATACATTGTAGAGTCGTTGGACATCAGCTCTGGCAAAGACAAACAGCAAAACAACTTTAGATCAATATTTTTAGAATATTGATCCAAAAACATCAGATACAGTTAGTACTTTAATACTTTAAGTACATTTGGCTGATAATACTTAAATACTGGGCTCACCCTCCAAAGTCTCTGGGTTAGAGTTTATATAGTCCCAGGCCTCAGTGAGCGACTGGTTGGAAAGTCCTGAGAAAACAGTTTTGTTTGTTAACTAACAAATACGTGACACACAGTTGAACATGGATCAACCCGAGCTTGATTTTAACAAACGGTACCGTTTCTGTCGTCTTGCACAGGACTGGACCTGACTGAAACACAACACACAAGGATGAAACCAGATGTTTGCTTCTCCTGAGAGTAAAGTCCAACACCATGACTTCTTACCATCTTCAGCGTTTCCCACAGATAAAACTGCAGCGAGAAGCAGAGGCAGCATCCTGTCAGAGGCCAGAACACACGGTCTCCTTCAGCCTCACCTCATTACCACGTTAAATGAAATCACCTGTGAGCTGCTGGTTCCCAGACACTTATAGTCCTGCAGCCCGGCTTCAGTGATTTAAGTGGGGTGGACAAAATAATAGAAACAGTCACAACTGCAGCCTCCAGGGGGATCAGCGGCTGTGAAACAGTCTGAACACAAACTGAACCATTATCTCCTTCATGAAGGAGGATTCACTGCAGGACTGTTGGATTAAAAGGATCAGTCCGACACAGGGGTTCCTAATAAAACGACCGGGTCCGAGACAGGGGTTCCTAATAAACCGACCGGGTCCGACACAGGGTTTCCTAATAAACTGACCGGGTCCGACACAGGGGTTCCTAATAAACCGACCACTCACGCGCAGCTGCGGTTCTCCGGGGTTGTCGTTAACTGACACGAGCACCAGGTGGCGCCATCCGGCTGAGTGTAACCAAAGAAGAAGACAGGACACTTCCGGTGAAAACAAACACGTGGGCTGAAAGTCTCTAAAGGTAAAAGATGTTTGAGCTTTTTGTGAATATTCTTTTGAAACAATAGTTTCGGTAGAGAAAGTGGTTTAATATACGAGCCGCGTTCGTGTGTTCGGGTTTCTTCGTTAGGCACGTTGTTTTTGACAGCAGCTAGCTCACATGCTAATAGCCTTCAGGTCAAGCGAAGCTGGAAAAGAATCAGATGTTTAATATGAAGCTAACAAAGACAAGTGTAGATGGAAGGTGTCTGAATGTGGACTGTGATGTTCAGCTTTGTCATTAAGGTTTAATGAACATGGTCCAGATTATTAACCTGTGAGTCCAGCTGAGATCAGGTACATGGATGGATCGATACACAGAGAGGACTTTATAAATCCTACAGGGACATTTGACATATTTTCTATTTGACAGTGGTTTCACTGTATAATCAAAGTATAAACTGTTAGTTTGTAGAAAATACACAGTACAATAATATTAATATTCTGTAGAAAACTGTACATTACTGCAGGTCACAGGGTTAATCTAACAAATTATAAAGTACGATTTATATACTAACATACTACTCAAACAGTACTACTCAATATACTACCATACTACTCAAACAGTACACATTATATACTAATATACTACTCAAACAGTACTACTCAATATACTAACATACTACTCAGACAGTACTACTCAGTATACTACCATACTACTCAAACAGTACACCTTATATACTAACATACTACAGTACTAGTCAATATACTAACATAATACTGAGACAAGCCTCTTACAAGCAGTTTTCTTTGCAGTTTCCATCTAATGCAGTTTTCCTTTAGCCTCATCCAGAGCGCAGCCATGACGAGGTGGGCACGAGCCAACAACGTCCATAAACACAAACCGGCCGAGGCCACTCCATGGAGTCAGCTGAGAGCAGGAGGAGGAGCAGGCCGTGCAGGCAGGTCCGGTGACCCTCCTGTTACTAAACCGGGACCTCAGCAGGACCGCCTGAGGAGGACTCAGCCCAGTGGCTCCACTGTGCAAAAACCCAACCGAAAGAAGAAGGATTATGTCAGTGAAGACGTGAACGGTTTCCTGGAGTACCTGAAGCAGAGCGGCCAGCCGCTGCCCCGTGGGCCTGAAGGAGGGAGGGGGGGCGAGCAGGAGCTCAGGGAGGAAGTGGAGATCGCTCTGAAGAAAGACAAGAGGAGAGAGGACAGAAGGATAAAGAGGCAGAAAGACAAGAAAAACAAGATGGTGAGGAGTTAAAATTAATTTGGATTAAAAACAGTCACATCGTACTCTCAGGAGGACTACCCTGAGGACTTCAGTGCTTTTACACACTCAGAGCCACAGAGAAATTAAAGGGACATGTTGTAGTTTTTTTTCCGGACAAGAAGATGCTGTAATTCTGCAGGAGCCCACTTTTGCACTCGTTACTTTTCCTATTTATGCAGGTTTTCATGTTGACCTCCTGATAAACTCATATTTGGGTCATCAAGCCAAAACAACATTATTCATGTTTCCTCTGTTTCCCTCTTCAGCTGTGCTTTAACTGCAGGAAGCCTGGGCATGGTCTGGCCGACTGTCCCGAGGCAGACAGAGACGAGGAGATGGGCCGAGGCATCTGCTACCGCTGCGGCTCCACCGAACATGAGATCCACAAATGTAAAGCTAAAGTGGACCCTGGTCTGGGTGAGGACAGCGTAGAGCCGTGTATTACAGATGATACTTAAATGCCTTTTAATAACGTTAAAATGTTTGTCTCAGGCGATTACCCGTATGCAAAGTGTTTCATCTGTGAACAGACTGGACACTTGTCAAGGTCCTGCCCAGATAATCCTAAAGGGCTTTATGCACAAGGTAATAACATCATATCAAACATGGTTTCTGCTAATTAAATAACGAAATGTGACTTGATTTTTAAACAAACATTTGTCCCTGTGTGTGCAGGAGGCTGCTGTCGTGTTTGTGGTTCAGTGGAACATTTTCAGAAGGACTGTCCAGAGCACCAGGCTGCAAGTGAGTGGAACCATTTCACTGTGACGCTTTTGTTACGACTTGTACTTCTGGATCTAAATGATAACTTCTTCTGGCTCTCTCTCTCTAGCGAATGCTGTGACCGTTGGCTGGTTGTCCAACAATATGAGTGCAGACCATGAGGAAGTCCATGTTCCAGTGAAGAAGGCCAAACCCAAACAGACTAAGGTGGTGATGTTCTGACCAGTAGAAGAAACTCACATGTTTATCTCTCATACTTTCTGTTTCATGTTGTGTATAAAATCCTTTTAAATAAATCACTTTCTGTATATAACCAGATTTGATTTATTTTAGTGCTTGAACAGTTGATTGATTTAAAAGTATTTGTTCTGTTTTTGTGTTAATTGATTACAACAGTCTAATCTGATCTAATCACTCATCCTTTCTAGAGCTGATAACTGCGTTTGTCTGCTGAGTAAATCAATTCATTGAATTTTAGGTCACAGTTTTACTTGTTACACTTATTAAAACCAAATTCAATATTATGACAGTAAAAGAAATAATGTAAAATAAAACATCTGCGAGATGTTACTCGATTTTAATATTTCCTTAATTAAAACAAATCCACTTTTCTGTTTTGTTCCCAGGGCGTCTGTGACGTGTTTGTATCTAAGGCTCATGGGAAATTGTGTTTCTTTAAAACCCACAAAAATAGTAGAGTAAACAATGATATTGGGTCTTTTTTTAAATAACCACGTCACCTAAACAAAAACATGTCATATATATTTGTAACATATATATTTGTAAAACGGTGGATTTTTAGTTATTAGTGATATGATGCGATTTTCTTCGTCTCTGTTCGGTAACCGACCACCTTATTCGGCTTCCTTCGTTGATCACGTGACTAACCTTGCCATAGAGAGGGGGACGTCGTTACGTCGTTGCGTCACTACCGCTTCGTAAACGCGTAGAAAAATGGCGGACAGGAGCTGCGGAGGCTCCATCAGCTGAACCTCTGGGGCTTTAAACCGCACAGACCGGATCACAGTCTCCGTGGACTGGGGCCAGCGTGTCGGGAGGCCACCGCCAAAGCAGCCGGAGAAGGTGAACCTGTGGACGGGTGGAAAAGTCCGTTTATTATTCAGATAAACTGCGAGAAGAGCGACGAAAACAATTCGGACATGAGCGAGGTAAGTTCAGTGTTAGCAAGTTGGAGCTAATCAAAGTGGATTATTAGTTTATCTGAGAAGGAGATTCATGTTCTTGTGTTTAATTGTCTCTGAAACATAATATTAGAGTCTGTAAGTGACTGTAAGTGAACTAGTGTCGGTACCATGGTGGTTTGCGAACATTAGGCCAAACGACAACATCAGCACTTTAAGACGGAAATGAGTCGTTTTCAGCGAGTTATTGTCTAAAACTACAGAAAACTGCTGTTTAGTTAGTGTTTAGTTTGGAAAAGAGCCCAGAGGCCTGTCTGGACTCTAACGAGGACCAGATGTGGAGCCAGCATGGTCCCCTCTCAGGGACCCACCTACTTTTAGTCCAGTACTAAGTTACTGTATTGCAGAACAATGTTAAGGGACTTTACTTCACAGTGTGAATGTAGAAAATCAGCTTCTCACGAGTTATCAACAGTCTAAGGATATTTGCTAGAAATAAAGGCAGTACTGGGTTTTATGTCGTTACCTCTGAACAAAGTTGTGTGTGCTCCACAGTGAATCTAAACATCAGTAAAACATTTGTACAGTACTACATGTATGTGTATCTGTGTATGTGTATAAAATGAAATATGGTCATTTTTTTTCTCTGTATTGTGGAATCAACAAATACTACTCATCTCTGGTTTTTGGAAGTTCTGGTGGGCAGATCTGACTTTGGATGGAGACATGCTAGCTGTACCCATCTGTTTCCAGTGTTTATGCTAAGCTAAGCTAAGTGTCTCCTGGCTGTAGCTTAATGTGGGCAGCTCATGTTTCTCAGGGGCCACTTCCCTGCTCGTTTCCCAGCTATCCCTGCCCTGCCCACTGCTGATTAACTGGATCGAATGTGTTCAGTCAATCACAAGCTGGAAATTACAGTTAAATTTGTCTTCCCCTCCTCCCAACCTCGTCTGAGATGGTATCTTCCACCAAGAGCAGGGGTGGGCGGCCCTAGTGTGTATTGATCAGACAGGTGTGGGAATAGTATTGATCAAATTCTCAGCAAACAGTGGAAAAACAAGCTTGTTCATGTTTGTTGCTCTAAAGTTAATATGGACCTTAAACTACACTTGTCTCTCTGCATTTGCAGGATATTACAGACAACAGCTGTGTGTTAAGCAGCAGCCAGTCCACATCACCAGTTCATGATGAAGATACAACCACAGCTGATGGAGGCTGCTCGCCACAAAGCTCCCAGCCAAATGATGCTCAGGGGCAGGGAGAGGGTGAGTGTCTCTGCTGCAGCCTCCAGGGAAGAGTTTCAGTGTGTAAATGAACCACCAGAGAACACACACACACACACACACATACACATATCACTCTTTTTTTGTGTGTCTGAATATGAAAATGTAGGAACTGTGAGGTAATAACACTGCCAGCCATAATGTATATGTTTTTCATTCACCTTTTCCTTCTTCCTCCCAGACAAGAGAACAAACGCCATCGGCACTACGCCAAACGATTCAAAGAGCCAGTGTTCACCCTGCTTGTCAGGTGAACAGCCATCACCTCCGCAGCTCCACCGCCCTCCTTCCCCCTCCAGTCCCTCTCTGCCTCACAGCAACAGCCTCTCTCACAGTTTTCTTCACACCAAGAACAGCAGCGGTGGCGCTCGCCACAGACATCAGAGGAGAGATGCCCACCCCAAGGTCAAAGGAAAGAAACCACCTCGAAGACTGTACGCACTGCCTCTTTATCCATTTCCACCCATCTGTTGCTTTTATGACATGTTTGTGAGGGTTGTTGTTGTGTTTGCCTTTTCCACAGCAGTGCAGCCGGGAAGAACTCCCAGAACCGAAAACTTACTGAGTTCTATCAAATAAGACGAAGCTCAAGAAAAAGTAAAACGGAGCTAAAGGTGAAATTAAAGTGTTTCTGTTACATACAGCACATCAGTATTTTTATTGTTGGTGATGGTATTGGTGTGTGTGTGTGTGAGAGAGAGGGAGAGAAGTCCAGGCTGCTACTTGTCAGTCTCATTTTGTTCCTTTTTCTCCCCAGTGTGAACTAAAGAAGCACATAGATGATCTCATCACAAAGGGAATAGAGGAAGGAATGGAGGTACGCTGAGGTTCTTGCTTCTGCCATTTGAAGATGGTTCATAAAGCATGTTAGCAGCCAGACATCTTGTAATAATGTAGATTTTAAAAGGAAAAGTCTCCTCCAGCTCAGCCTGGTCCTGGTTCCAGAAGGTTTCACAGTTCACTTCAGGCTTTGTGTGTTTTATTTTACCAACCATACTATTATTAATCAGGTTTAATCATTAGGGGCCATGTTTAACTTCAACAAAGATGAAACGATCAGAGCAACAAACTGAGCTCATCAGTTCACACTCTGCTCTTCAGTGCAGTGTTTTCTCTGTTGGCTGGAGTTTTCTGTTTTAAATGTCTTCTTCTATAAATTGATGGTATAAGTGTTTCATATTTATGTTTGTGTCACAAACGCACTATCCATCCATCTATCCATCAGATCTGTCTGTTCCTTCACCTCCATGTCTGTCTGACATGTGTCCAGCTCTAATTGTCACACTCGTTTATGTGACGGCCAAATTGCAGTTTGCTCTGAATGAAACAGAGACGCAATAGACTCCACAAGATGAAGATTTCCTGATGGTTAATGTTCCAGCTGTGTGTACTCACAGAAAACCTGTCATCTTTTTGAAGGAGCGGAAAGTAGAAGGAAAGGGCAGAGCAGTGTTTGCCACTCGGCCTTTCCAGAAAGGCGAGTACGTGGTGGAGTATCACGGAGAGCTGCTGCAGATCACCGACGCCAAGAAGAAGGAGGCCGAGTACGCTCAGAACCCTGCCACCGGCTGCTACATGTACTACTTCCAGTACCTCTGCAAAACATACTGGTATGTTACACATTTAAATGTATGTCAAAGTGTTGGCTGACAACCTGCTCCATGAAAGATGTTTGAAGTTCAGTGCAAAGATTTTGTAGTGCTGAACATCTGGTAAGTACAAGACGATGTTTAGTCGTTTGAGGCAGAAAGGTGTTCAAATGAAGAGCAGCTGGTTATCGAGCACGTTGTGCACGTGCATTAAACGTCTTCAGCTTAAAGACTGATGTGAATGTTTTCGTGTCAACAGTGTGGACGCTACAAAAGAAACCGGTCGAAAGGGTAGGTTGATAAATCACAGTAAAAATGGAAACTGCCAAACGAAACTCCACGACATCAACGGTGTGCCTCACCTGATCCTCGTGGCCTCTCGAGACATCGATGAGGGCGAGGAGCTGCTCTATGACTATGGGGACCGCAGCAAAGCCTCCATCGCGGCCCACCCCTGGCTCAAATACTGATCAGAAAGGAAAAGGACCTTGTTGCGTTTTAATTGTGCTTCTCATTTGCCAGTGTACAAAGAGCCTCAGAAACAGACTGTGAACCCAGTGTTGTTCCAATAATGATGGAGCTGAGGGAGTTTAGTACATGATGGAGGGGCCCGGGGTTGATGGGGGGTCACATGACACCTGTACTTTTATTTATACATGTATATGAAACGTTCTGCTTGTTTTGCAGCACATTTCTTTTGTATATTTTGTATTTCCTATAGACCAATGCTTCTGCAGCATGCAGGTGGTAATTAGTGCTCTGCATTTTTATATTGACTTTTGTTTTTTTGTTTTTTTTAAAAATAGCTGTTAGGTACTTAGCAATATTGTATTTATGGCCCCAGAGCAAGAACCATGAGATGCAATTTACAGCCTCTTTTTTAAAATATGTTCTGTTAGAGTGGAATTTACTTTCAGGCATTAAATCTCACACCAACTTACATAGCAGGAGAATAATGGTTCACCAAACCAAACAAAGTCCTCAGAACTTTTGTTTTTAGCTTTTAGCTCATGTATTTTTTTATATTTAGCATCTGCAGAACATTTGAACTATCATGTCCAACATTCAAATGATGCAGATCATTTTACATTGTGTTGTACATGAACTTACGTATTTAGTCGATATAAATATCTGCACTGTGTAAATATATTCTTTGCTTGCTGATGCAAACCCAAAGGGACAGTTTGACATTTTAGGGAATCTGTTTGTTTTTACTCTGTTTGTGAAGGTGGGAAGAGAAAAACCAGACTAAGTAGAACGTCCTGTTGTTGTAGTTCAGAGGCGTCAACATTATGACGACAGGTGTCTCTAATGTTTGCACATCGAGTTCTACAAACACAGGATGGGAAAAGTATTTCAGTCAAATGCAGTTTGGTATAAACTACAACCTCAATAAGAAACATTAAGTTTCATTATCACATTGGTATTTAAGGAAAAACGGAACCACCTAAAAACCTTTTACACTCCAAATAAGATTCCAGCTGTTCCCAGCTGCTTCCAGTCTTTATGCTAAAATAAGCTGAGCTGACTCTTGATTGCAGCTTCATATTGAGCATCTATCACTTCACAAGAAAAAGCAGATTTCCCAAAATGTCAACAGGTTAAATTATTTGCTCAAAAACCACATGGATGCATGAAATAGATTTCATATCTATGCACAGAGGACATGAGCCTCTGCAGCTGTGGCTTCGGTGAACTGTTACACTCCTCTTTATTGTAGGTCTTTGCAGATTTCTACACCTCAACCATTATTTAACAGCTGAACCACCAACAGGACTTTGTTTTAGTAGGTTTTTCAAAGGGTTTTTCATGAATTGTAGCCAGAAGGTCAAAGAGCAGAAAACTGGTTTCTCCTATTTGTCTTTGCGGTTAATTTATTGGTGTCTGATCCTGTTAGCTTGAACGTCACCGGGACTAATTATTTGTTGTTTTAAGCAAATGGTTAAAAGTGCAGAGGTTTCCAGTTCTGTACATAATAAAATTTAAGCTGTGTCCACATCACAGCTGCTGTTCTCACTCATACAGACCCAGACCTGATGTTTCCACAGTGTGAACAGACCAAACCAGATTTGGTCCACCAGCGTATGTGGTCCTAGATCTGGTTTCGATTTGATGTGTGTATTAGCATATTTCCAAACATGTCAAACTTTTCCTTTAAACCCTCTGAATTCGTGTTTTTGTGATTTGCAGCAGCTTGTTTTTAAAAGTCTGCTGACCAGGATCCTCTTTAGTTACGTCTCTATGAATTACAGGATTGTTTTAAATCCTGTTACAAAGCAGCATCACCAGTGTTGGCACAAAGGCCCAGTCATAGATGTGGGACAGCTTTCAGTATTCCCAGTCTAGTCAGTTTATTAGGACCCCCTGTGTTGGACCTGGTTGGTCTAATCCAACAGTCCTGCTGAAAATCCTCCTTCATGAAGGTGATAATGTTTGAGTTTGTGAACTAGTTGTTCTTCCACCTGGAGGCTGCAGTTTGTTGTTTGTCAGTGAAAAAGACTCAGACATGGTTGAGACTAAACACAGTAAATCTGTTCATCATAAAATCAAAGTATGTGCACAGTAACTAGCTCATGTCGTCAGTTCGCCTGTCGACCTGTAACCTGCACATCAGTTTCATTTTAATTTGGAAGACGACAAAGTGAAAACTGTTCTCATCTCGTACCTGATGTGTTGAGTGAAGGCAGGATAAATAAAAAAGCAGACGTCTCAAATAGACATTTTATTATCAAAGAAACGGAATAAAAGCAAGTTTATTTAACAAAGCACTGATCTGTTCATTGCATCTATTAAATATCCATTTCAACACTGACTTATTTATAATAATAATAATGAGCTGTAATGAGCATTTGTTGATCTTTTTATGTTTGTTTTTCCCTTTAAATGTGTAAATGGTCCTGATCCCTTTGAAGAACATGATGCTCTGGTCATATCTGTGAACATGTGCAGCAGAAGCTGCTCTGACGCTCAGGTTTAGCTGAAAACACACGGTCACACCACAGACACACACTTCATCAGTCAGCGTCAGGCCGCGAACACAAGCAGCAAACATTTATCGTTTTGAAAACTTGAAATCACACAGGTTTCTAATCCGCTTCCACCACTTCACAAACTTCTCTGGAGCTTGTGCTAATCACCTCAACCCAGTCTGGAAGACTGAAGCGTTTCTTATGAAGCAACTTCCTGTTTTTCATACGAAGCTGAGTTTATTTCCTGCTCAGCTTCAGCTCAGCTTTATTACTGGAGGCCTTGTATGAATGATGCATAAAAGCACAAGTCACCGTGCACACGCCTGGTGAGTACAAGTCTAAATGTGCAGCTGCAAGTTTCTGTGTTTGTTCTACGTTTGTGTGAAAAATAGTTGTTTAAAACTTGGTTTAGTTTTCCTTTAAAACATCTTGTATTTGTAGAAGTTTGGACTGGAATCTGTCATTTTATTATGAATAAATATATTTATTAACTCTGCTTCATTTAAATAGGTTCTAGTTAGTGGTTCATAAACAGAAGACGTCTAGGACTGTAAAGGAAGGCTGATGTTATTCTGTAGCTTCTTGTATAAAAGCTGTGAGTCAACATACTGTATAGTCTTATTTAAAAGGGAAAGAGTACGTGCATTTGTTGGGGACTATTTTCAGCCGCGGATGAATCCACATTAAGTCTGTGGTGCTGGTGGCAGCAGTACATGGGACTGAGTCAGAATCATTTGTGCTGTTTCAGGAAACTTAACACAGACACTTGTTACATCGAGCTGCATGTTGGAGCGTCTGAATAGTATTGATATAGATATTGATCAGAAAAAGCATCTGATCAGAAGCTGCTTTGGTTCAGATGGTGGTTGTGCTGTGCAGTAAACAGCTTTGGCACAGTTAAAGAGACTTACAGGCTGTTCTGAGGTTCTGGATGTTGGATTTTAGTAGAAATTATTAGTGAAAGTCAAATATTGCATCTATTGAGTCAGAGACATGTTTAATTATGAAAAACTGATGAAAACAGGAAGATAAACATTAAAAATATTCAGGTTCAAAATAGTTAATTAATAAAAACTGTGTTGAAAAGTAATTTTTCCCCTGAAACAAATATTTTTACTTTATGATTTCTGACTCCTGTGTAGTTAAGGTGTGACTTCACTTGGTTAAAACTACAGTGAATTACTGTCAATGTTAGAATTAGGTCAAAATGATCATTTACTAATAACTGATGATTTTAATCCAGTAGCTCCTCATTTTGACTGACCATGAGTATGTTTATTGCTATCAAACCTATTTTTATTATTTATTTTATTTATTTATATTTTATTTATTTTTTTGACAGGTGCTTCTATTCTTGCTGTGTGTTGCATGTCATAATTAGAAATAAGTGCCTCTGCAGTTTTTTTCTGTGCTCAGCTGTTAAACTGTGGTTCTATGCAACATTTCGCAGACAGATGTTCTGCTGAACTACAGCTGCACATGAACAAGAACTGATGCTTCCGATAAACGAAGGGGGCACAAAAGAGAAAAGGTGGAACACTGCAGCGATTGTGTGTTTTCTGTTTCTGCGGAATCATAAAACCTTCATTCGGTAAATCTTAACGTCATTTAGTGTTTAGGTGATAAAGTCGACATCTGGAGTTTTAGACTGAAAATACACTTTTGTGTCCCAAACCTTCATCTGGTGATTTTCACCCACGGTTCCACTGGACCTTCAGCAACGTGTCTTTACCCACTTTGGTTGCATCAACTTCCCACGTTCCCTCCTGCAACTTCAGTTGACTCTCTCCTCCTCGATTCTGTGAAATCCTCCAGTCACTAAAACATTTTCTGGCATGTTCAAAGTTTTAACAGTCTGTCTGCTGCTCCACTGACAGACAGATCCTTCTCCTGTGTTTAAATAAGAGGACTTGTTCTAATGTGGAGCTTCATTCAGCTGATCCGTCAGTTATTCAGTTTTCCACCTGCAGCACAGGGTCCGTCAGTCGCAGCCTCGCCTGATGGACACGGAGTGTAAGGACTTTAGGGGGAGCTTGTTTGGGGGTCACATGTGCTGTAAGGCCTCCTGAGCTTGTTCCGTGTACACGTCGTCCCTCCCTGGCCAGGAGCCGAGGCCGCCGTCTAACTGCCCGCTGCGCTGTGGCGTCCTCTGTTTGTCCCGCGAGAAGAAACTAAACCTGAGCCGGGGGAGGAGATGTGTCAGAGGTTTGCAGGAACATGCACATGGTGTCTGCAGTGAGGGTCAGTTCTACATTAATCTGGGTTAGAGTTAAACTATTACACAGAACAATAAGTCCATCACAGGCAAGTTCACTGCTACAGCCTGATAGACACTCTACATAAAGGACAACACAGATGAGGATTATCTTAGATTTTATCTGGTGTCAGTGCTGTTGTTTGGGTCTGTCTGGGGCATTTAAAACCACATTTCACATAAGCCATCTGGATATTAGTGCAGACGTCAGGCTGGAGGATAAATAGGGACTGGAAGTGTTTGTGCTGTGGAGGCCAGACTGGGCCTTTATTTGTCCCTCGTTAGGAAATGATGCGTTAACAGTTTGTAGTTCTGAAGGTTTAATCAATAATTTTTTAACTGAAAATCTTTTTCCTGTTTGCCAGTCAGACCTGGAGTCACAGTGTGATGAGCTGATTGCAGCATTTGCAGGGTGACAGGTTATTGATGTACAAAGACATAGACGCAGTTTTCCCAGCAGCCACTGCAAACAGAATCTGTTTTTTCTCTTCCAGCACGAGGTCCTGTTCCTTCTCTATCCTCTTAAAAACTCAACTTTAGTATGAATGGCAATGCTGCCTCGTGATTGGCTGATCAATAGGCAGGTGCACAGGTGTTAATAATAAAGTGAGTCTATAGTGCAGAGTTATGTTGTGAGTGCAGCTGCAGGGAACCAGCAGTTACTGAGGTCAGTGACAGAAAGATGATACGTCTATTCTGACTGGCTGATTTTTATGATCCGCCACCATCCTATTGGATGATGGTAACGAGACAGCCCCACAATCAGCCAATCAGAATACGGCAAGGGTGGAAACTAGGCTGTGAAAGGCAGCACATGCATGAGGATGGAGACCGAAGCCAAGAAAATATAGATTCATACAAGCGAAATGAGACGTCTGATTGGCTGTAAAGTGGGGTCATCTGGGATCAAACCAGCCGCCACCATCGGCATAATGGCTGTGAAGATCCTGTCACACACACAAACACACACACACACACACACACACACACACACACACACACACAGAGGGGGGAGGAGGGGGGGGACAAACGGGGGAGACATGGGGTGTTTGACCTCATGTAAAGTTCCCACTAAGGCAAAAGACGAAGGCTGAGTCTGACAGAAAACAAAAACTGCTGCAAGCACATGGAGCATTTTCTCCTTCGCTGCCAGGATGTTTACTCTGTGTGTGTGTGTGTGTGTGTGTGTGTGTGTGTGTGTGTGTGTGTGTGTGTGTGTGTGTGCGCACAACATACAGGCGTTTGATCCCTGACTCTGGCTGAGCTGCAGAGCGGGAACGAGTCCTCAGTTCAGGGGAGGGAGACGGAGACGGAGTGAGAGTCTCATCCTCTGGTGGTTCGTCGCTGCAAAGACAAATATGATGTTTTTAGTGTCATTCATGGAAAACAAACTAATATATTTATTAAATTCGACATCAGTCCTTCCGGTCTCTGCTCTGTTTCCACTGCTCCACCGGCCGAGATGGTTTTTGGATTAAGCTGGCCTCCCTTTGTCGGTGAGCCAGTGCAGCCTGTGGCTGGTGTGTTGGTGACGCTGCTTTAGTGCCTGTCCCACCTTCTGTAGTAGGCCAGCTCCTCCTGCAGCAGGAACACTCTGGCTTTCAGCTCATTCCTCTCATGGAGGACGTCCCTCAGCTCCTGCAGGGTGAACCGGGGTCGGTTGGGGTCCTTTGGGTCCAGAGCTCCCGTCTCCTCCTCACACAAGGCCTCCTGCTGAGAGAGAAATGCATCACACCCAGGGAACCAGAGAAGGACAGGAAGGAGGACAGGAAGAAGTGAGGATACCTTGGTGAAATATTGGAACACAGCAGGCATGTCCTCATCGCACATCGCCTCCTGGTGGCAAACGTTGAACTCTACATCAGACACTGCACCTTGTTCCTGCATGTTTGTTTGGTTGAGCCTTCCCTCCTCCCTCTGAACTGCTTTTTTAACTCAACACACCTGAGTCTGTCCAACACCTCAAGGATTCAACTACATGCAGCTCACAGGCGTCACACATGCACGGAGCAAACCAAGACCACAATTCTTAATATGGAATCTCTTCATGCACGACTGCTCTGTGATGTGACCCAGGGGACATTATTCTGGGTAAGAAAACCTGTGGGGGGGTCAAGGTTTCCTGAGCAAGGCACAGGCTACCAAGGACAGACTGTCGGGGCTCTATGTTAATCCTCAGTCACCTTAGCTTTTGGACTTTGTATGAAAACCTGTGACCCAATGCTGGGCTTTAATGGTTTGTACAAATGTGGTCTCAAACAAAGAACCTGTGAAGTATCAGTTTGGTCCTTTCTGAGGAGAACACTGGACCATGTGACGGACCCATGCAGCGTCAGCTGGACTCCTGTTTGTGCTGTCAGTGTTTGAGGATGAAGGTCACGTGCTGTTAGAGGCTGAGCTGCCCGACTGATCTATATTTAGAAGTGCAGTTGTCTCCTGTTGTTGGAGCAGTGAAAAGGCTAACGACTCCCTGTTAGTTGTCACACACTCATGCAGAGCCGCTTCTGCAGGTCTCTCAGTGTTAGTCCACCTTCCTCTGGGGGGAGCGTTGGTGTTAGAGTCAGGACAATCACACCACTGCTTCCTAACTAGCATGTCTGTTTTACCCAAAGCAACACTGCCTCGTCCTCGGCCTCATCCTCGGGGCCCTCTGGGCTAAGGGGACCAGGTGGGGGCCGCGGGGCCGGGTCGAGCCGCCCCGGCATCAGCTCAGAGGGCTCAGGTCTGTGTGACCAGCCCTCAGCAGCTTTACCAGGCTGGTGGAGTAAAAGAGAGTTATTCCTCTGTTCACTGTGACTTTCACTGAGCTTGTGTTCAGTAACACGTTGGGCGATTTAAGGACCTACAGTTTGGGCCTCAGCTGGAGAAAATGTCTGGTTTATTGAAACTAAGACTACATTCTACCTCTCAGGCTTTGGTGTTACCTCTGCAGGTGAGGGAGGATGAGCTGCGGATTCCTCCAGGTTCTGTGCAGGCAGCTCTCCCTGCAGTCGCTCCTTTAAACGTGCGACTTCCTGCCGAAGGGCAGAGACTTCCTGTCCCCGGGCCTGAGCGCTGGCCTCCAGCTCCACCTTCTGTTCGATCAGTGCTTTGCCCTGAGCCTCCACCACAGAGATCTTATGGCGCAGGTCGTGGTTGATCTTCATGAGGCGCGACTGTTGCTGCTGGAGCTGCAGGGACAAAACACATCAGCAGGACTGAACTGGAAGAATCATCCCCTTAAAGCCGCATTAGCTGAGAATTAAAGTACTCCAGGACTGTATTTCCCAGAATTCCACTTTGCTCTAAAACATGTCACTCATACTGAGCACATGAAACGAGTCAGTAGCCTCCAAATAATCAAACTGGACCAAATACACGTAGATGCAAACTAATGGCTTCTGATGTGATGTGGAGCAGGTGGATCAGAGTGGACACACTGTAACATGGACATTCACTGTGGACTTACTGCTTCTATGTCTTCGTTTTTCAACGTGAGCTCACGGTCCTTGGCCCGAATCTCGTCTCTCTGTTTGTCCACCACTTCCTTCAGCTTCTTCATCACCTGCCGCTCTCTCTCACTCATACCTGGACCCACAGAGACAGGGTGAGACACTGAGGGGGGCACAATCACAAGAGGCCAAGATTTTTTTCAGAAACTGTTTGTGGTCCCTATAATCCGTCTTTATTCAGAGAGAAGCCAGATCTGTGCAGAGGAACCCTGATCTGTGTGGGGGCTGAGCAGGTGGACCGTGGACTGAGGCTGGTCTGTCCACAGTGCGGCCTCTGATGCAGAAACTGGCTCGCCCTCAGACACAGAGAAGGCTTCCTTTGTTTGTGTGTTAGTGTGTGTTTGTGTGTTAGTGTTGACTGTGTGCACAACTCAGAGGGCTGGGAATGTCAGACGGACAAGTTTCCATCCAAAATGCTAATTTCCATCTACTACTGTTGTGCAAGTACTGAGTCAACAACAACAACAACAACAAGCTGTTTAAAAATGTTTTTCTAACATGCTTCCCTCAGAGATCCATGACGTAAAGCTCTTTAGTATTATAATGAGTGTGTGTGTGTGTGTGTGTGTGTGTGTGTGTGTGTGTGTGTGTGTGTGTGTGTGTGTGTCCTCGTCCTCACCCTCGTGTCTCTGCAGGTCGTTCTCGCTCAGTGAGTCTTTGATGGACATGTTGGTGAGGAGGGTTTTGTTCTCCTCCTGCAGCTGTGCGATCTGAGAGAGCAGGTCCTGAGCCTCCCCCCTCCACACGTCCTCCACCAGCTCCAGCTCCTGAACACAACACGGGTCCTGTTAAACTTCATTAAACTGTATCTGCCAACATCCCTTCACATCTAATGTTTGTGTCAGTGACGTTGATGGTTGGAGATATTCGTGTTTTCTTCTTATTGAACTGCATTGACTTCATACAGCACCATCATCTGCTCAGAAGTTTCATTTGTACATTCAATCTCAAAGCCGGGCAGCACGGTGGACTGAGTGGTTGGCCCTGTTGCCTCACATCAAGAAGGTTCCTGGTTTGAAACCCATCAGGGGCCTTTCTGTGTGGAGTCTGCATGTTCTCCCTGTGCTTGTGTGGGTTTTCTCCAGGTACTCTGGTTTCCTCCCACAGTCCAAAAACATGTATGTCAGGTTGATTGGTGACTCTAAATTGCCCATAGGAGTGAGTGTGAGTGTGTGAGGTTGTTGGTCTCTATGTGGCCCTGTGATGGACTGGGGACCTGTCCAGGGTGGACCCCTGCCTTTCACCCAGAGAGAGCTGGGATAGGCTCCAGCAGATCCCTGGGACCCTGGTTAAGGACTAAGGGGGTACAGATGATGATGTACTTCAAATACCAGCTAATGACACTCAGCCTCAGCTGACGGACAAATTACAGCCAAACCAAACAGTCTCAGAAAGACCAGCAGGTCTGACACTGGTCTGACAACAAACCCTGGGCTGAAATCAGCTGTGCTGAAAATTATTTTCTTTCTCAGTTCAGGGTTTGTGTTCAAGACCAGATTTTATTGCAGCTTAAATAAAAACTGACTGTCCTGGTTCATCTTCCTGAGCAGGTGTCACAAACTTTAACCAAAGTACGAAAGAAAATAAATCCTGCTCATGTCCCAGGACATAAAACATCATGAGACCCAGTTAGTCAGTCACTGTCACGAGAAGCTGACGTAAGAACTTTTTTATAGCAGTGAGCTGAGTGACTGGCACAGCAGAGTCTGCAGACTGTCTGCACAGTCTACATACAGTCTGAACAGTCTGCACTGCAGACAGGTCACGTTCTTCAGTCTTTCCACAGCAGGAAACTCTTTCAGTGCATGAGCTTCACTTATTATGGAGTACTATTGTACTACTGTGTCGTACTGGTACTGGTACTTCAACTGTGTATTACTATGTAGTTCTGGTACTTTCACCTAGTGTTATTACTGCTTGGTAGTGGAACTTTTATTTTTATAGAGTATTGTTTTCATGTGGTATTAATACTTTTATTTTGAACACACTATATAATATTTGATACAATATATATATATAGTACTGTTAACAGAGAACTTTTACTTTGTGGTACTGGTACTTTTCCTGTAGTCAGATTTCCAGTCCAGGACTCTTACTCATAATAGTAAAGTTGTAATGAAGTATAAATACTGTGAACTGGTACTTCAAACGCAGTATTTTAGGTTAGTAGTACTTAGTATTTTATAGTACTAGTATTTTTCGAAGTAAAAACCTCCTGTGGTTAAATCACAGTTTGTAACTCTGGGCCCAACAGTCTGGTTTGTTTATTTGTTTTTGTTTTCTAGCAGCTTGTAAACATCCGGTGTCAATTAAACTGATGTGTGAACGTGTGGACCGGAACCGTTGTCGGGACCGGACCCGTTGTCGGGACCAGACCTTTCGGTGCTTCTTCTCCTTCTCCAGCCGGTCGATCCTCTCCAGCCGCAGCCGGTCCAGCTCCAGCCGCAGCTCCTCGGTCTCCGGGCCGATGCTGCTGCGGCTCACCATCACCTCCAGGATCTCCAGGACCCGAACCACTTTGGGCATGAGCCTGGACAGAGCCTCGCAGCCGTACTGGTCGATGATCCGCTCGAACTCCTGACCCACAACCGCGGCGATGTCGTACACGTCCATCACTGTGAGGTCGGCCACATTTTTCTCCAGGGCCGAGCCGGAGCCCTCCATGTTTGCCCGGTTTCCTGTTCGGTTTCCTCCACCTGGAACTTCCTCCGGCTCCAGTTACCGCCCGGACCCGAACACAGCAAAGCGGCGGAAAACGGTCCGGCTATCGGCCGTCCATTAGCGCCGGCTGCCCCGGCCTGTAGTGGGTCTTCTTTGGGATAAATATCGGCCGTGTCCCATCGCTGTCCTCCCGGGTCCTGGTCGGTGCCGCTGTCCCGTCTCCGGGCTGACGGACACCGGGAATTTCTACAAAATAAAACATCACTTCCGGGCACACTTTCAAAATAACAGTGCTGCGCTGCTGGACCTTTTTGTCAGTGATGGAAAATATAAAAATATAAACTTTAGTGCTGCGTTTCATATAATTTCATATGGAGACATCAGGCTGTGTTTGAATAACTGCCCAGGAAGAGACGCACATCATTTTGTTTGTGGTCAGAGTTTGTCTCATCATAAGCTGGTTTTGGCTCCTGTGGGTCAACTTTTACTCATTTTGAATCTTTTCTCTCTTTTTAGTTAATTTGCATCTAGTTTGACTTGTTTGGTCCCTTTGTCTTGTTTTGAGTCTCTCTACAGGGGCCCGTTCCCAATAGACCCATTCAGTAATCACTTCAGTTATGAAGTATTTGTCCTTTACCTGAGTATTTCCATGTAGTACTACTTCATCCTTGGACTTCACTACATGTCAGAGTCAAACCTTGGACTTTTTCCTGCTCTACATTTATCTGATAAACTTTAGATCCTTTTCAGGATCAGATGGATCCAACAAAATACAGACTGATCATCAAACTTTATTGATCCCTGGGGGGAAATTCCCAAGATACCCAGCAGTATGGAAAGTACTTCAAATTAGAAGTATATAAGGTAGTTAACGTCAGCTACCCAGCGGTATATAAAGTACTTCAAATCAGAAGTATATAAGGTAGTTAATGTCAGCTACCCAGCGGTATATAAAGTACTTCAAATTAGAAGTATATAAGGTAGTTAATGTCAGCTACCCAGCAGTATATAAAGTACTTCAAATTAGAAGTATATGAGGCAGTTAACGTCAGCTACCCAGCAGTATGGAAAGTACTTCAAATTAGAAGTATATAAGGTAGTTAACGTCAGCTACCCAGCAGTATATAAAGTACTTCAAATTAGAAGTATATAAGGTAGTTAACGTCAGCTACCCAGCGGTATATAAAGTACTTCAAATTAGAAGTATATAAGGTAGTTAACGTCAGCTACCCAGCAGTATGGAAAGTACTTCAAATTAGAAGTATATAAGGTAGTTAACGTCAGCTACCCAGCAGTATGGAAAGTACTTCAAATTAGAAGTATATAAGGTAGTTAACGTCAGCTACCCAGCAGTATATAAAGTACTTCAAATTAGAAGTATATAAGGTAGTTAACATCAGATACCCAGCAGTATATAAAGTACTTCAAATTAGAAGTATATAAGGTAGTTAACATCAGCTACCCAGCAGTATATAAAGTACTTCAAATTAGAAGTATATAATGTAGTTAACGTCAGCAAATTTGATGTGGCTTTTACTTTGGATTCTAATTCAAGTACATTTGGATGATGGTACTTTTGTACTTAAATACAATTTTGAGGTATTTGTACTTTAATTTTTCTGCTTTTGCTTTTACTCCACTACACCTCATGGTGAATAATTGATTTGTTACTGTAATACAGCTGTTAACTAATGAGACCCAGGTTTTATTAGTGTACAGACATATAATGTGCTTTTATTTTGAAGGTAGTGTTTACTGACTCCGGTATTTTCCTCCAACTGCTCCGACTTGACAGACAGCGGTGCTCCTCCTCCTCCTCCTCCTCCTCCTCACTCTGGTCACTTCCATGGTGGTGAGACTGCATTTTGTTCTGCGCATGACACAAATGACAGATGAGCTGTCTGTGAGGATTAAGCTTCTTCTCACTCTTATACTTTTACAACTAAAGACCTGCAGCAGTTTCCTGTTTAACCTGCCAACACACTGTGACAAGATCAAAATTTGATTTAATCACATTTCTAAGCACATTTGTGTTTATGTGAAATAATGTTCATGTGATGTTTAAAACCCAACAACCACCTTCTTCCTTCATTCTTGGTTTTTAGGTTCAGTGACAGCTGGTCTGTTAGTGTTTATTAGTTTATTATTCTGTTCTGTTTCCTGCATGTTCTTTACTTTTATTCTGACTTTTTCTATTTAAACCTTATTTTTACTTGACAGTCTGTTTATCTTTGTATATAATTTCACAGGTCGTCAACTAATACACATTTAAAACGTCCTCACATCTGAATACAGCTGCACAACAGTCTGTTCTAAACAATTTAAAGGTCTGTGTAAAATCATTTCCATCAAATTCAACAAGAACCTAAAATCCATCAAGTGTAGAAATGTTCTCTGAAATGTTTTTCACAGATTCACTGTGTGGACTGTCTGTCATGAGTCCCCTTGGGACTTCCTGTCAGAGGACCTTTATTTTGTATTGACTTCCTGTTTCCCCCCCTGTTCTGTTCTCTGGCAGCTTTACATTAGTTATCTGTGTTTATTAGTTTCACCTGTTTGATTACCTGTTGTGTTTTCCCCCCTATTTATACCTCCCTCTTCCCTTTGTTCCCTGTCGGAGCATTTGTAATGCTAACCCGAGGAGAAGGTTTGAGTTTTCTTGTTGTTTGCCTGCCTGCCCGCCCGCCGAGTGGCGGAGATTTATGTTGTTCCCGAGTTCCAGGAATAAACTTATTGTGTCCTGCACGTGGGTCCTACTTCTCCTCTCTCACCAACACCACACCGAACCGTGACACTGTCAGAACACATGTTTGAGAAATCAGAACAAACTCTTGGGTTTGGCATCACTGACGGGTTTTTATTGTGTCCAGGTCCTTTGTGAGATGAAGTGGAGGAAGAAGCTGATGGTGCAGCTGTAGCTGAGTCCCCCCTGTGGTTATGAAGCTGCAGCAGTTTGAATGGGAGGGTTTCCAACCATCAGTCCATCAGCAGTTTGTGTGTGAAGAGTCTGTGCAGGTGAACTGTGCTCTGTTGGAGCTTCTGTCTGTGAGCAGCAGCTTCACAGTTTGTCCCTGATGGTTTCCACAGACACTGTAGGAAACCTGCAGAGTTTCAGCTCCATGGACATTTGGTTTATCTGCTGCTGCCTGTTGTGTTTGGCACAGGTAGAAAAGGGAAGTGAAGGAATGAGGCAGCAGTTCAAGTGATGGTGGAGGGAGGAGAGATGGGAGAGGGGGCTGCAGCTTCTGTGAAGTCGGCCAGTTTCGGGGAAATCACGTGACCACAGAGTCATGTGACCCTCCCTGCTGCTGATATAAAGTCTGTGACTCTGACTCCTCTCTGCTCCTTCTGCTCCTCAGCATCACTGAGCTTCACCAAACCAACAGCACCAGGTAAGATCTCTGTACCTTCATCAGCAGAAAGGCAGTGAGAGGATACGACTGACTTTATATCAGACGTGTTGTTGCAGTAACAGGACTGTTTGCTACTGACTGTGAGCTGTTCTCAGTGTGTGTCTTTGTTTAGAGAGCACTTCTCAATATTCAGCTTCCAAACTGTTTAACATCTGTGTGATCTCCAAATCAATTAGAAAAGTTACAGGAGCTAAATTGTGATGTGGTGCAGCCGTGTCTCTTGGTTCTGGTTCTGGCAGCTGAGTTCCCCACAGTCCATAGTCCATCGATAGATTTGACTCAGCAGGTGAAAAAAGAATCAGGATGTGATGAGATGAAGCCATGTGAAATGGTCTCTGCTGTGTAAAGGACATAATGCAGAGGGAACTGAATTATAAAGGTGTGTTCGTGTTTGTGTTCTGCTGGTCCAGCTGGTCCAGCAGCTGTTTACTGTGCCCAGTACTGAAGGACTGGTTTGGTTCAGCCCGTGGTTTGGCTCTATTCACTCTGAGTGTGTGAGGATCAGCCCTCCCCACAGCACTCAGAGCCAGTCAAACAGAAACTGAAGGTTCAAAGCTGAAACAAGGACTATGGACTGTAAAAGTCCCCTGGATCCGGTTATGGACAAAAAGTGACTGATTGCCTTTGCACAATTTAAATTATGACCAGTAACAATTAGACAGCAGATATCTGAAATGATCTTTGTGACTCTAGGATTCACAGATACCTGCAAGTCTACCTCCAGTCTAGTGTTAAAGTTAAAGCTGCTTGTGAACAGTCTGAATGGATCTTTATCATCAATGTTACAGTTTCAGATTCAACTGTAATTATTATAGTTTTAGTTTGTAAAATCATTTGATTGTTTGATGAAGCTGTGATGAAGATTTTCTGATATTTTCCACATTTCTTTCCAGACACCATCAGTTTGATCCTCCCAGCAGGCATCACCATGGCAACACAGTGAGTAACATCAACACAACTAACCAATAAAACTAATCACAATAATCAATTAGATAAAGTCATGAAGGATAAACAACAGTGATGTCAGAGAAATGTCTGATTTAATGTGGTAACTGAAGATGAAGAATTAAACACTGTTGTTTTTTCTCCAGGATCAGTGAGGCCTCAGAAAAATACAAGAACATCATCTCCAAAAGTTCTCTGCTGCGTTCAGGATCTCCTGCTGTCTACCAGCTGAGACCACAGGAACAGAAGTTGGGAACTCTGACCAGAAAAACTGTTGGTGAGAAAAATCAGAAGAAGACAAACAAAACCATCTTACTTGTTGGTGAAACAGGAGCAGGAAAATCTACTCTGATCAACAGTTTGTTCAATTACACCATTGGAGTGAAGTTTGACCACAACATCTGGTTTGAGATCGTGGAGACAGAAAACAGACGTCAGTCAGAAAGTCAGACATCAGACGTGATCGTGTACGAGATTTTTGGTTTTGAAGGTGAAACTCTGCCGTACTCTCTGACCATCATCGATACTCCTGGATTTGGAGACACCAGAGGGATCGAACATGACGTCATCATCAGTCAAAGGTTATTGGACTTGTTCCGCTCAGAGGACGGAGTTCATGAACTAAATGCAGTGGGTCTGGTGATGAAGGCCACTGATAATCGACTGAGTGAACGAATGAGGTACATCTTTGATTCAGTGACGTCTCTGTTTGGAAAAGACCAGGAGAACAAGATCGTAGCTCTGATCACACACTCTGATGGAAGAAAACCTCAAAATGCTCTTCAAGCTCTTGAAGCTGCAAAAATTAAATGTGCCAGAAATGAGAAGAATCAGCCTGTTCACTTTCTGTTTGATAACTGTCAGAACAAAGAGAGAACAGAGGAAGATTACTTCGGCTTAGAGACGGCATGGAGAGTAACAGAGAGAGGAATGAATCTGTTCACAAAGTTTTTGGAACAATGTGAACCTTACAGGCTGACGAAGACAGTGGAAGTGTTGAATTCACGCATCTGACTGACAGCCTGTATCCAAAACCTGCAGGACAGAATCAAGTTGATCGAACTCAAACAGACAGAAATCAAACAGACTCAGGAAGCTCTGAAGAAACATGAAGAAGAGATGAAGAAGAACGAGAAGTTCACAGTAGAAGTGGATGAGGTCTACAAAGATAAAGAACCTATCAATGCTTGGTGGGACACAAAAGCTACCTGCTGTTCTGTCTGTGAGGAGAACTGTCACTATCCTGGATGCACAGTGGCCTGGAGTCCTAAACACTGTGAGGTCATGGAAGGAGGTCACTGTACTTCATGTAGTGGGAAGTGTCCTGTGTCAGATCATGTTAGACAAAACTGGATCTATGTGACCAAGACCAGGAAAGTTGAGAAAACCTTAGAGGAGCTGAAAGAAAAGTATGAAAAGAATAAAGCTGAAAGTGAGAAGAACCTGAGCCTGTTGGAAACTCTTGAAACCTGACAGCAGTTAAAAATCAGCTGCTTGAAGAGGCCTACCAACATGTTGTCAGGCTGGAGCAGATCGCTCTGAATGTGGATTCAGTGTCCACTCATGTCCACTTGGACTTCCTGATCCAGGGGATGAAGGAGAAAGGAGACAGGTCAGGAAGCTGGAGGAGATGGAAAGGAGAGTGGATGAAGGAACCAGAACAGCTCTGAGATACATGAGCAGTAAACTAACAGCACTTGCAACACATTTTTCTAAAAAAATCTAATCAATCATCAGTGTAACCAACCAGATGTGATCTGTCCATATAGATGTTTAAACACCACAAAGGTTCATTCATTGTCCTGTCAGTCAGTGTGATGTCACTGTAATGAAGAAATGTAATCAGCTCGTATTCTCTTAAACACCATGTAAGCTAGAAACCTGGTCTGAGTAATGACAGTAGGGGGTCACAGAAACCTTTTAACAAGGAGTGGACTGGGAGCCAGACTGAGGGCGCCCCCTGGTGTTTGATGCTCAGCACCACAGTCAGTGACAGCAGCTCCCTCCCTGATGTGACCAACTAAAGTCCCACTGAGCTGGACCAACATCCATGGATCTGTCTTTATGTTCTGTCAGCTCAACGTTTCTCTGACGTTCTCTCTGCGTTCTCCTGACAACTTTATCCACTTTCATTGTTCTCACTGTTTTTCAGCACATTTGGACCTTTTTCATTTTTAGATTCAATTTAAACCTTTGATCAATATCTTTGATCTGCTTCATGATTGGATGATTGATATATATTCAGTTTGTTTATGATTGATTATTGATGGAGACTTTATCATATTTTGTATATCAGTTTATTATTGATCTGTCTTGGAATATTCATTGATTCTTGCTAAGGTTCATTTTTACTTGTAGCTGATTGATGAATTGGTGATTGATTGATTGGTTGTTCAGCTCACAGATGGTGTGTTATCAATGCATTTAAATTGTGGATCAGCATATTAATGACGTGTGTGCTCATATTTTTGACATCAAGTAAAATGGTTGGTTGTTTTCCTGGTTCACTTTGACATTTTTCATGGATCCTGTTGTTGCCCATGAAACCAGATCCTGGCTGCTGCAGTTTCCTGTGACTCCTGAATAAAATCTCTGCTTCATGAATCAGTTTGGTCCCAGTGTCTTCACTGGATCCTCAGCTGCTGTTTCAGTCTCCAGTAAATGTGTGTTGGTCTTTGTTCCTGAGCCTCTTTCAGCTCAGAAACCCAGCAGCATCACAGCTGAGCTTCCTTCAGGTCTCAGCAACAACATGTGTCCAGCTGTGCTGCTGCTGAACCATGAGGTGAAGATGCCAACACCCTGTGTTATAGCTCTAGACTGTATAGGTCAGAATCACATGTTGCTGCTCATCACTGGTGTTTGATTCAATGTGGGGACGTTTGATTTTCACACCATGGAAAATGAGTCAAATTCAACTTCTGACATCAAATTGTTCCAGATGTTTTCAAACTGAAGAAATTTAATCCCATGTAAAAGCATCTGGAGGTTCAGCTTCAGGTTTTGGCAGACGTCCTGCTCCACTAATATAATAAATTACACACATTTGTGTTTATGTGAAATAATGTTCATGTGATGTTTAAAACCCAACAACCACCTTCTTCCTTCATTCTTGGTTTTTAGGTTCAGTGACAGCTGGTCTGTTAGTGTTTATTAGTTTATTATTCTGTTCTGTTTCCTGCATGTTCTTTACTTTTATTCTGACTTTTTCTATTTAAACCTTATTTTTACTTGACAGTCTGTTTATCTTTGTATATAATTTCACAGGTCGTCAACTAATACACATTTAAAACGTCCTCACATCTGAATACAGCTGCACAACAGTCTGTTCTAAACAATTTAAAGGTTTGTGTAAAATCATTTCCATCAAATTCAACAAGAACCTACAAATCATTTCAGAACGACTGCATATTTAGAGAACAGTTAGACCTTCATAGTTTGACTAGTTGGAGTTTGGCATCTCTGATGTGTTTTTATTCAGTTCTCTTCAAAGTGTCGGTGTCTGTCGTCCACCTGGTGCACAGGAAGAGAAAAACATGCAAATACAAACAGTTTATTAGAAACACAACACGTCAGTCTGTGACAACCAAACATTGTTTTAATAAATTCACTGCAGGAATTTCACTTTGACTGGTTGGAAACAGTGACAAGTCCCAGGAAATAAACCTCAGTGTGATCACAAATATCATGTGGAAATGAATTAGAGGATTTCAAAATAAAACTCAAATCAGAAGGAAACTTAAGTTAAATCAGTTAAACTTCAACATTTTGTTTTCAATTGGCCGTAGAGTCGAATCATCGTCTTCCTCAGTCTGACTTCAGGAGTCTCCTGTTCCGGTTTCCCCCCGTTTGAACTGTAATCGGAACAGAAACAGACTCATGAACACGTCTCTTACTCAGCATGTGATGAACATTGAGCTGTAGCAGACGAGAGGCAGCACTCACCGCGTTCTTCAGCAGGTTTCCAGATTTGGTGAAGATGTTGTGTTTCTTTGAGGCTGGTTTTGTGGCCTCTGAGCTGCTGTGGGGGGCGGGCTGGGGCTGGGGGAGGCTGGGAGACGTGGACGTGAGAGTCGAGGACTGTGACAGTGGAAAAGCCTGAGGTTTGAGGTAACTCTGGGCTGGGTTTGGTGTGAAAGGCTGAGCAGGGACGTAGGGCTGTGAGGGAGTGTGGACACTTGTTGGTGTGTAGGACTGAGACAGGGGGAAGGACTGAGACAGGGGGAAGGACTGAGACACGGGGAAGGATGACTGTGGAGTCGGAGCGAAGGTGTTGGTCGGTGTGAAGCTCTGGGTGTTCAGATAAGGCTGCGTCTGTGAGAAAGACTGAGGTAACGGCGTGGAGTCCAGCAGGGTGGGTGGCGGCGGCGGTGGGAAGCTCTCGGCGTCGTCCGCTGTTCCTCCGTCTGACCCGGGGCCTCCGAGCTCGTAGTGCCTCTTCCTCAGCTCCCCCAGACGGACTCGCTCCTGCTCCAGCTGGCTCTCCAGCTGCAGCACCTTGACCTGACACAGTCACACAGCAGGTGAGAAAATCAGCAGCAGGAAGTGAAACTCATGCACATTTCTGTCACTGTGGGAACATTAGTTGGTTTGTCCACATGATGGTGCTATTTTCCAATCAGGTGCAACGAAGCCACAGCAGCAGAGGAGCAGGTCCTTAAAACTGAAGCCATAAGAACATCTGGCTGGTTAGAGGCGTCTCTGCTGTCGCCACATTGCAGCAGGATTCAGACACCAGACGTGTGTGATGCTTTTAGGTGTTTTCATCAAAGAAATGTCACAACAAGCAACAAAAACAGGTGAGAAATTATCTTAAAATAATAATTGACTCTTATTTGTTTCCAAAATCCTCAACATAATCATGTAGCAGCCACTTTACACTGTGTTAGGACAGAAGATTAAATTTAGAAACTAATCACAAAATTCATTAGAAATATTACTGTTTCTGTTCTGATGCACATTTTAAATTAAAGTCTTGTATTTGACTCAACACGTGGTTATAAATTTCTATTTGTTGAGCTACTTCCATGCTCCCTGTCAGCTGCAGAAACTTCCAGACAAAATGTGAATAAAATGAAAAACTGACCTGAGTCTCCATTTCCTCTTTTTTCAGCTTGATCAGAGACAGGCCAGAGAAGTCCATAACACCTGCAACAACAGCAGCATCAGCAACAGCAGCTTTAACGCTGCACTGGTCAAAACAACAGTGGATGAAACTGGAGTAATAATGTGAGAGGTGTCGAGAGATGAACCATCCCAGAATAATCACGACTGTAGTTTCTCTCTGCAGATCATTTTAGTGTCTTTTGGTTCATTGTTTTGGTTTTAACTCACCAAAATTTTCTGTGCCTGCTCTCACTGATGAAACAGCAGCTGGTGAACATAGTGGAGCATTTAGCAGCTAAAGATCCAGAGGTTTCCCTCAGGAGGTGGTGGAGACCAAACCCAGAGCTCAAACTGAGGGAACACTGGGCTGAGACTCAACAGGTGGACTCAGACACTGGTCCACATGGACCAGCAGGTTGGTCTGTGGCTGGACTTCATCTTTATCAGGTAATAATATGTTGCTGTTGTGTGTTTAGTGTTTTCCCTGCTCCCAAACTAAACATCCAATAAAAATAAAATAGGTTTCATGTTGGCAGCTCCTGGTGTGGATGCTGTAAACCGGTGTCAGCTCCTTCTCTCACCGTGATTCGAGATCTGCTGCTGCCCATGTTTGGTGGAGGTGACGACCACAGCAGCCATGTCGTTGACGTGCCGGGACGCCTGCTGCAGCGTGTACAGCTTCTTGTTGTTGCGGTCCGCCTTCACCTGGAAGTAAAAATCCTAAATCACACTGCACCTGTAGTCGCCATGTGGCTGATTATAGTCACTAGTTTTAGTTACTCTCATGTGTGTCAGCTGAACAAATATGCAAAACTCATAATTCATCATTAGGATCCTGGTTCTTGGACTTCCTGCTCCAGACTTTTATTTTGATAT
Organism: Mastacembelus armatus; assembly: GCF_900324485.2. NCBI lineage: Eukaryota > Metazoa > Chordata > Actinopteri > Synbranchiformes > Mastacembelidae > Mastacembelus > Mastacembelus armatus. The sequence goes on along the minus strand of NC_046644.1, from coordinate 20,149,687 downwards.
TCATTTCCTGTGCTCCCTCAGTTACTTTCAGGTAACTTGGATTAATCAGTTTTATTGGTTTCACCTGTGTCTGCCTGGCAATTACCAGGATCTGGTTCACCTGTTGCAGGATATGAGCACCTGTTACCTTGAGTGATCAGTCTCCAGCCTTTCTGCCTGACGTCGGCCTGTACCTGCTCTCTGACCCGGACTGTGCTCTGATTCTGTTTTCTGGACCTGATTCTGCCTATCGATCTTCTCCTGACCCCTGTTACTGGACGGATTCTGACTAAGCCGTGCCTGTGGATCTGATCCCTGATCTTGCACCTGGACTGTTTAGTGACCCTGCCAGACCTGATTGAACTATGGCTCAGGATTGACCTTTTCTGACTTAACTCCTGTCTGGTACTCACGGTCTGATCCAAACCGAGTAGCAATTCTGAAAGTTTCTGACCTCAACCCTTGTCTGCAACCTCTTACCGGATTCAAAAATGAGTTCTGAAATTCTGATGGTTCTGAAACTCCTCCCTGACCCGAATCCTGCTACTTGTCACCTGACCTGAAATGGTCTGAGCCGGACCTTTTACTGGACCGAACTCTGACCCCGTTTCTGCCTGAAGTTACGTATCAGGTGTCTGAGTTAACCGGTGATTAGACAAAGCAGCAGGTTCTGTACCTTTGAGGAGGCGACTAACTGGGCGGTGCTCCCGGCGATCTCATGGGAACAGGCGATGAGCTCCTCGAAGGTTCCGTTTTCACCCACGACACGATCAGCTGATTCTCTGACAGCCAGAACACGTGACCATCAGAACAGGTGTGTGTGTGTGTGTGTGTGTGTGTGTGTGTGTGTGTGTGTGTGTGTGTGTGTGTGTGTGTGTGTGTGTGTGTGTGTGTGTGTCTCACGGTCGGCCTGGTCGGTGGGAGCAGAGTGTGACGTTGCTGCTCCGTTGACAATCGTATCAGCAGCGAGGTGGGAGAACTGGGTGACCGCTCTGAGCAAACCACTGGCATCTGGAGACGACACATCAACATTAGATACTGTCATCACCTCATCGTGAGGGACACACACACACATAAACACACACACACACACACACACACACACACAGGTATAAACCAGGCCACAGTCTGAGGCTGAAGCCAGTGTAGACATATCCCAAACAGTGAAAACACATATAGACTATAGATCTATAGATTTCAGATGTCACTCAGAAAAGATGATTTTCCTTTTTAACTAATGTTCCCATGTATGTTTGGTTTGGGTTGAATAGAATCTGTACGTCTGGATTCATGTTCTTATGTAGTTTGTTGACAGTCTGAGACTTCATGTTAACTCAAGGAGCAGAAATGATGTGTGGCTGCTGGTGTTTGGTGTGAGGCAGCAGGTCAAAGGTCACTCAGATGGAGCTGACTAGAAGCTGCAGCCCTGGGAGACTCTGCTGTGACTTGCAGCTCAGGTGTAGGCAGGATACCAGGTTGGTGTCAGGGTGTGGATGGGGTCACCACTGGGAGCCAACCAGTACCTGGGTACCGCCTTCACCTTCCAGAGTCTCCCAGGCATCGAAGCGGCTCCAGGACAAACCACTAGGTGGCATCAAACCACATCAACGTATCTACATGTGACAGAGACGCAGCACCTGCTGCTGTAACTGGGAGTGCAGGCTTCCCAGGTCCATGCTGCTCCTCTGCCTCTCCTGGTCCAGGGAGCTCCGGTGGAGCTGCACCTGCTGTATGAGGGACTTCAGCTCGGCCTCCTGATCCCTGACCGAGCGCAGCAGCACCTCCCTCTCCGCCTGCAGACCGGCCACGGTGCCGCTCAGCTGGGTGCCACTCTGAGGAGCAAAGCATGAATGAGTGTATTACCCTCCAAGATGACCTGGACTGTGTGAGGCTCATGAGGAGAAGAAATCCTACCATCTCTCTGCTCTGCAGGACGCCGTTGGCCCGTGCCAGCTCTGCTCGTGTGGAGTCCAGCTCTCGTTTCAGCCTGTCGATCTCCAGCTTCTGCTCTGCGTTGATGGCAAGCTGCAGGAATGAAGCAGAAAACACACATTTGTGAGTGTGTACCAAGATAATATTTAGAGCTGAAACAGTTCCTGAAGACACCGACGCCGTTACCTGCTGCTGTAGCTGGGCTCTCAGAGCCTCCAGCTCCCTGTTGATCCGGTCTCTCTCCAGGTCCAGGGAGCTCTGCCGCTGCTGCGTCTGCTGCCTCAGCGAGGACAGCTCAGCGTCCTTCTCTCTGAGCGAGCGCAGCAGAACATCTCGCTCCGCCTGCAAAGCTGCCAGGCTGCCGCTCACCTGAGAGCCCTCCTGGACAAAACCAGGTGAGAATGAATACGTGGGCGAAAAGACGACTCATCGTAGAGATGAGATCAGAGATCTGGTCCACAGTCTCACCTTGTCCTTATTTGTCCTTCTTCCACCAGCACGAAGCCACTGGGTTTGTCTGGATGAACAGTTTGTCTCACCATGTTACTTTTCTCCTGTCGCAGAGTCTCCAGTTTAATCAGACCTGGGGTTTTAAGGGGGCGGGTGCAGTGACTACCTGGAGTCTCCCCAGGCTACTTGTTTTCAGTCTCTGGACTAAACCAACCAGCTGCTGATGTAGCTTCAGATTAACTGTGAGGTGCAGCTTCACCTTCTTCATGAGGTCAGCGTGACTGGTCACATATGTTCTTGTTGTTATAATAATTGTAAAATGACAGGGAGATTGTTTTTTTTTTTTTTTGCATGTGTTAAAAATACCTATAAATGTCTGTTTTTATAGTTTAAACCTCAAATATTCTATAACAGACATTTATTGTTAAAAATAGCAACATTTATTACTTTGGAGGTGTCACACATCAATATTGTCATATTCAGAGGAGGAAAAGGAAAAGTGCAAGAACAAGCCATGACTTGAACAAACATGCCAGAACTGTAAATTGAAAATAGAAAAGTTATCTTTTACAGATTTAAATAATATAAATAAAAATGTACTGTTATTAAAAAGTGATAAAACAACAAGAAAATATCTTCTAAAAACTGTGGTTGTCACTGTAAACACATATTTTTTTAATCTTATAGTGCAAAAAGCATCAAACAATATTTCTTTCTCTTCTGTGATGGAACCATATTCAAGAAAGTTTTGGTGGATTCTGAAACGTGTGATCCTGAGGTTCATATAAGTTTCCGTCACCAATTGACACCAAAATGAGTCGTTTTCAGCAGCTCTAGTATCCAATATCCTGGAAAAGACGATCTGAAAGATATTTCATCATGACAATACAACAAACATATATAAGTGACTACGGGGCCTAAATTCTTTCCCCAAAAAACTGTATAATATGTGACCTTCAGGAAACATGTCTGGAAACTGTAAACACGAGCACTGACACAATGTGTCCTCACATTGTCTGTGTTTTTCTTCTTTGTTGGTTTTGTTTCTCGTGTGTATTTGGTGTCTGTCTGCTCCAGGTGTAGAAATGTTCTCTGAAATGTTTATCACAGATTCACTGGGACTGTCAGACAACATGTTTCACAGTTTGTCCCTGATGGTTTCCACAGACACTGTAGGAAACCTGCAGAGTTTCAGCTCCATGGACATTTGGTTTATCTGCTGCTGCCTGTTGTGTTTGGCAGAGGTAGAAAAGGAAAGTGAAGGAATGAGGCAGCAGTTGTTGTGATGATGGGGGGAGGAGAGATGGGAGAGGGGGCTGCAGCTTCTATGAAGTCAGCCAGTTTCGGGGAAATCACGTGACCGCAGAGTCATGTGACCCTCCCTGCTGCTGATATAAAGCCTGTGACTCTGACTCCTCTCTGCTCCTTCTGCTCCTCAGCATCACTGAGCTTCACCAAACCAACAGCACCAGGTAAGATCTCTGTACCTTCATCAGCAGAATGTGACCAAGAACAGCAGTCACTGTTGAGCAACCAGCTGAATTGAGTGGGGGATATGTAGCGAAGTAAAGGCAGGAGAATATGGTCAGGTGAGGCAGGAGTGATATCCTATGATAATTTATGACTACGAAACTCTGTGAACCACTAAGATAAACGACTGGGGATGGTACAAGTACTGCAAAGGTCAAGACTCCTCTTTTGACAAAGTCTCGGCCAACGGCCCTCACAAAGAGAACCCTCTTAACGAACAGGTTCACCCTGCTCACCTCCTGTCATAAAGACTATGACCTGGTCTTCATATCCTGTCCTTATATTCCTGCTTTGGATGATAAACCAGACCTATTGGTTAAACTAACCACTGTCTGCTGCTGTGAGTTGATGTGAGCATAGTGTCAAGCTTAATATGGGCGTTGCCCTTTTACCTTATGATGCATCAAACTGAGTCTAAAGGCTAAAACGCTGTTAATGTGCATTTGTTACCACAGGCGGTGAAATAAATGCTTTAACATGATCTTCAATCCTGTGATGAGAGCTGTCACTCTCTTTTGTTCATAAAAAATGTATTAAGTTAAACCTTTTGATGAAACTTTGTCCCGTCAAAGGAACAGACGATGTTCCTGAAAGTTAATGTTATGCTGAGACTGTTTATTGAAGCTGCGTTGTGTCTTTCTTGCTGCTGTGAAAGCTGCTGACTTTAGCTGTTCACCCTTTGAGTGCCAGAAGAGACTGACCTCTGAAGGAACGGCCAAAGAGCCAGACTTAAAGGGGCGGTACTAAACGCCTCCTTTTGATGACATCGTCACTCTGTGGACGTCTGACTTTTGTTTGAACTCTTCCAAACCAAAACAGCTGTCCACCTAGTGGTCAGTGTAGTGAGTTACTGTGAGGGAGAGCTCCATGCTGGTTTGAGTTAACCCACTGTAGGAGTGTATATAAATTTGCAGAGGTTAATTCATCCATCGATGAACATTGCACTGCTGTTATCAGCTCAGTATTGTGTATAACCTCAACCCCCTTAAGAATTTCCATCCGGTTTATCAACTTAAACCAAATTATTATACAGTGTATTTGTTTTGAATATTGATAATATTATTTTAACATTTTAAACTTTTGGAATCAGGAATATTAACAATTCCTCCTTCCAGCTATTGTGTTAACTTGTACACAACTTCTCAGGTTTATGAACAAGCTCCAATTATTGTACATTGTAGCAACTTAGCTCATTGATGTTCATGCTAATGCTATCAATGATAAACTAATGCTATCCATAATAAGCTAATGCTAGCCATGCTAAGCTAAAGCTAGAGGATAGAAAAGCTGTTGCTGATGCTGTTTATACCACTGATCCAACAGTGCTAATCCAACATTAGCTGCTCATTCTTTTGCTAGTGCTAGCATAGAAACAAACAAATGACTGATAATTCCTAATTAGTCAAATTTTGTCCTTAAATTTAAATAACACATTTAGATCTATAAACCAAATCTAAAGAACAAAGAAAATCACATTCTTCTTGAATTAAAAATTCAGAAAAGCAAAATAACAAAATGGCACTTCTCATTGGGATGAGCCCACGAGACGTGACCACAAAGATGTCGCCCAGCCGGGATAACACCCTGTCAGAGTATGAAGTAGTGTTAATGAATTTGACTGAAGATCTGTTACTGGGATACGCAGAACAGATTCAAAACAGCAGTCCGTCTGATTTTCAGTCCACGAACGCAAACAAGAGGTTGAATATCTGAAAGAAATCCTGCTGTCAGAAAATGCACAACACAGTGCACAAAGACTCTATGAGGAGCTAACCTTCAGCTAGAGGCAACAGGAAGAGATGACTTAAGAAAAGAAAATTATGATCTTAAGCAGACACTTCTCCAACGCAGAGAGGAGCTGCCTGCAACAGAACATCAGCTTACTGAGGTAAGTGGACCTTAAAACCCAACGAGCAGGTGCACAGCTGTCCCCTCAGCATGCTTCTTTAAGGATCCATGATCGTCCTGTGATTTCATCACCAACGTGCACTGCATTCCTTCCTGATCATACTGATCAGCGTACCACCATGTGTGACCTTGATAAACTTGCACGACACATCAAATGCTTTGATCCTGGTCCAGAGGGATCCCAGGACATCCATTCTTACTTGAGATTCATCGAGTTCTATCTGCAAAGATTTCCCTGATTTCTATGAGCGTCAACATCAGTGTTCAGAGAGACTTCACACTGCTCCGACAGGATATATATACTGTATATGTCCCTACATATATATTCCAGAAAAGCTGAAAAAGATTCAGTTTCAAATCCACTGAGCTTGACAGTCGAACAAAAGATAACTGATTAGTGGGTTCTTTACCAACAAGCTTGCTCACTCTCACTCACACCACTGACCGGACTACAGTCCTGTGAATTTTTTGACCACTAAGTCAGCACAAAATCCTCAAATTTAGTCATAGATGTATAAATGCAGCATTCACCTCACAAGTCTATGCTCACATCTAACTGACTACCTGACAGTTGATTCCCACAGGGAAGAACAATCTTCTGTGGAAACCAAATTGCCCAAACTTTGACTTAGCTACATTTAGAGCAAACCTACATTTTAGATTTTTTTTCTCTCTTCCTTCCTTACTAACTCTTTGTCCCCTTTTGTTTGATTTTGGCCTCAGGCCCAATTGGTAGAAGCCATACTAATCTTAGTATTCACCAGCTCACTGTTGAGTGACCAGCTGAATTGAGTGGGGGATATGTAGCGAACCAAAGGCAGGAGAATATGGTCACATTACTGAGTGAGGCAGGAGTGATATCCTCTGACACTTTATGACTATGAAACTCTGTGGACCACTAAGATAAACAACCAGGGATAGTACAAGTACTGCAAAGGTCAAGACTCCCCTTTTGACAAAAAGCAGGCCAGCGGCCCTCACAAAGAGACCCCTCTTAATGAACAGACTCCCCCTGCTCACCTCCTGCCATCAATACTGAGGCGACTGATGAAGACTGAGGCGAGACCCTTGAGCAAGGCACCGAACCCCCAACTGCTCCCCACTGCTCCGGGTGTGTGTTCATGGTGTGTGTGTTCACTGTTGGGTGGGTAATGCGTTTTCGAGAGACTAATAATAACTTAACTTTTCAGACAAGACCTGAAACCTATACAATGACTTATGAACTGGTCTTCATATCCTGTCCTTAGTTTCCTGCTTTGGTTGATAAACATGTAACATGTGTGACCAGACCTACAGAGCATCATTGTCAGACTATGGTGTGATATAAAAGCTGTGCTATTATTGTTATTCCTGCTTGTAGTTAATCTCTATATAACTATGAAGTTTTATTGAATTCATTTATGTTGTGCTGAACTATTCAGACTGACTCTGATTAGTTAAGTTTGTCATGTTTAAACTTTGCTGGGTGGAAAAAGAAATTATGTTCCCATCTTAGGAATCAACCTTAAAACATACAACATTTAAAGAATAGGATAATCTCTTAATTCACAGAGATTAGTGAGACTGCCCATCACATCACAGAGAAAAAGAACAAGAACTGAATGAGAACTGGAAGCAGGCTTGAGAATGAACTCTTGGAACTGAACTCTGGGGAGCTGAACACCCCAAAGAGAACAGAAATGGACAGTGTTCCAGACAGATTCAAAGAAAGTTAAGAGATTTCCAGACTCTCAAGAGCCACTTGCTCTAAGGAGAAGGACTCTCAGAAAGAGCTACAGGAGAACCATGAGGTAGGGATTGTTTTACTGCCCAGCAGAGGAGAAACAAAGACATCCTCCCTGCATGTGACTGTCCTCCAGCTGACCATCTCACATCAACCAGCTCCATGAGCCGACCCTGCAGCAGCCAGGAGGAGAGCGAGAAAAGGCGATGAATGGACCCAGACCCGAAGCCCAAGACTCCGGGGAACGTCTACTCTCTGCTACTCTTGCCATCAGACTGCAGTCGGACCAGCCCACATACAAACGGACCGAGCCCCAGTAAACCCAAGGACAAGCAAGTAACCTGTGGCTGTGCTGGTTGTCTCACACTAATCTCAGTTGGTCTCCATAATTACTAGAGCTTCCTCCTAAACTATGTTTAGACCTCAGACTCAAACACTGAACATAAATTAATTCCAAGATTTCTTTTCCACCACTGCAAACAACCTGCTGTTAGACTGTTCTGTTTTATTCTTTAATTCAGCTCATTTCTCTGACCAGTTCTCCGTCCGTTTCCCCCGTGGAAATATTGGAAATAGCTGAATAAATCTTAAAAAGACAACTGACTGGTATATTTGTTATTTCACACAGTAAATACGTCACTGAATCGGGAGAACTCTGCCTCATCCTGTATGATATCCTATATTACTCATTGACTGGTTGATCCACAAAAAAAGGATCTGGTGCCCCAAATTATTAAGATGGTTTATGATCTTCATAAACTAGACATAATAAACCTTCATGTTCATGTTAAATTTGCTACAGGTCTACACTCTTGCTTATTCAATGTGTGAAGGACATAATGCAGAGAGAACTGAATTAGATCAGACTTATAAAGGTGTGTGTGTGTGCGTGTGCGTGTGTGTGTGTGCGCAATTAGTTTCTGATATTTTGATATCTTTTTCCCAGACTCCATCAGTTTGATCCTCCCAGCAGGCATCACCATGGCAACACAGTGAGTAACATCAACACAACTAATCAATAAAACTAATCACAATAATCAATTAGATTAAGTCATGAAGGATAAACAACAGTGATGTCAGAGAAATGTCTGATTTAATGTAACTGCAGATGAAGAAATTGTTAATGACTTCTAGTGTTAATACACATTATTTATACCTGTATACCTTTCTACTGCTTATAAATGTCATGATGAACCTGGAGCTTTGATTTACGCCGTTTTCGTTCGACCTTCCCTTTTAGTCTTAGAGGTCATGGGTTTTATCACTTTTAGACCACTCTGAAAGCTCCAAAGTGTGACATTCGGGAAATTATTTTCCCGAATCCTGTATTTTATTGTGAAGGGTCAATGGGGAAGTGGATGTCACTCAGTCTGGGTGCTTAGTGATTACTGATTCGCTTCACCTGTGGACCTTGAAGACTTTCTGTTCATATAGCAGAGACCGTGCCGTCACTAGCCTTCGGGTTGTCTGCTATCTTGCCTTGGAAGGACGTTGGATCGTCTGAAGTGAGGAGCCTTACCCAGTGGTGGCTGCTGGAAGGATCAGAGGGATCATCCTGGTCACAGCAAGTATTTGTGTTTTTGGCTTATTTGACTAATTGGGACTGTTAATGAAGAGAGAAGCTTCCCCGGTGTAGGGAGGATCCCGGGAAGGAGAGGACCTCGATGAGGGGGACGCTTTCTCTGTTTGGATTTTAAGTTAGTTACGGACTACGACGGTCCAAACCTCGCTAGTTGTGTGAGAGAGGAAGAGGGACGCACTGGACTCTCCGTGTGCCAGAGAAGCACAGGTGCGTCACATCAGATAATAAAGGGTTTCTTTCTGCTAACCCGTGTCCTTACCTTCCTACAGTTTTCGTGCGGCTGGTCGCCTGGATCCCTGTCAGACCACAGGGACGTTACCCGTCAGATGTTGCTCTGCGGACACCCTTCGGATCACACACACCATCTCTGAGGACCGACCCGGCGGTACCGTGTTCCGGCCCTCAGAGGAACCCCCCACTCCATACACCACATCCGGTCCTGGACCTACACTCGCTGGTCGCCCACTCACTGACTCTCCCTCTCCGTGTATTCTCACAATAAATCTTCCTTTTTTCTTCATATCCTCGGACTCCAGTGGTTGGTGTTTTTGAAGCCAAGGTCAACATAAAAACTAGCTAGAAGCATGACACAAAGACCATTTTCAGTGTTTGCCAGTCAGTCGTATGAAGATGAACTGCAGCAGGCTGAGAAGTGCAAAGTGTTTTCGGAGCTACAGATAAAGTAACACTGAAAAACCGGGAGCAATACCAGATAGAAACATCCAGAGTCATTGACAAGCTGGTCAGTCGTTTAAACCGTAGAATGGATGTATAATGGAACATGTCCTACAACTCCTGTTAAATGAAGATTTGTTTAGATTGTTTAGGGAACCTTGTTTCCCTCAACCATGTGTGTTGGACACGCTGACTGGCTCTCTGCATGAGCATCGGATCTCTGTCAGGGATCTGAGATCTAATCCATGTTCCCAGGTTGTGTGTTCTTTAGGGTGCCATCATTTGTCTTTCTCAATCACAAAGGGCTTTGAGATATGGTCTCTACCCCCTGTCATGAAATGGCACCTCACATCAATTGTCTCTGTTTAAAGAAATCCAGATGTCTAACTTGATTTGATTTCACTAAGAGTTCAAACTAATGTCTCTTTCTTTCCCCTGCTTTAAGAATCAGTCTTTCCTGATTTACGTGTTAAGTAAGTAAAAGTAAGTAAATTCTCTGTTTTTTTCTGCAGGATCAGTACCAGCTCATCCAAATACAAGAACCTCATCTCCAAAAGTTCTCTGCTGCGTTCAGGATCTCCTGCTGTCTACCAGCTGAGACCACAGGAACAGAAGTTTGGAACTCTGACCAGAAAAACTGTTGGTGAGAAAAATCAGAAGAAGACAAACAAAACCATCTTACTTGTTGGTGAATCAGGAGCAGGAAAATCTACTCTGATCAACAGTTTGTTCAATTACACCATTGGAGTGAAGTTTGACCACAACATCTGGTTTGAGACCGTGGAGAAAGAAAACAGAAGTCAGACAGAAAGTCAGACATCAGATGTGATCGTGTACGAGATCTTTGGTTTTGAAGGTGAAACTCTGCCGTACTCTCTGACCATCATCGATACTCCTGGATTTGGAGACACCAGAGGGATCGAACATGACGTCACCATCAGTCAAAGGTTATTGGACTTGTTCCGCTCAGAGGACGGAGTTCATGAACTAAATGCAGTGGGTCTGGTGATGAAGGCCACTGATAATCGACTGAGTGACCGACTGATGTACGTCTTCAACTCAGTGACGTCTCTGTTTGGAAAAGACCTGGAGAACAAGATCGTAGCTCTGATCACACACTCTGATGGAAGAAAACCTCAAAATGCTCTTCAAGCTCTTGAAACTGCAAAAATTATATGTGCCAGAAATGAGAAGAATCAGCCTGTTCACTTTGTTTTCAATAACTGTCAGAATGAAGAGAGAACAGAGGAAGATGACTTTGGCTTAGACACGGCATGGAGAGTAACAGACAGAGGAATGAACCAGTTCACAAACTTTCTGGAACAATGTGAACCTCAGAGGCTGACGAAGACAGTGAAAGTGTTGAATTTACACATCAGACTGACAGCCTGTATCCAAAACCTGCAGGACAGAATCAAGTTAATCGAACTCAAACAGACAGAAATCAAACAGACTCAGGAAGCTCTGAAGAAACATGAAGAAGAGATGAAGGAGAACGAGAAGTTCACAATAGAAGTGAATGAGGTCTACAAAGATAAAGAACCTATTGATGGTGGGATGTGGTTGGGGTTTTATGAAGCAGCTGTTACCTGTTTTGTCTGTGAGGAGAACTGTCACTATCCTGGATGCACAGTGGCCTGGAGTCCTAAAAGCTGTGAGGTCATGAAAGGAGGTCACTGTACTTCATGTAGTGGGAAGTGTCCTGTGTCAGATCATGTTAAAGAAAAGTGGATCTATGTGACCAAGACAGTGAAAGTTAAAAAGACTTTACAAGATGTGAAATACAAGTATGAAAAGAATTTGTCACAGAGGGAAATGAAAATGAGCCTGTTGGAAACTCTAGGAAGAGAAATGAGAAACCTGACAGCAGTTAAAAATCAGCTGCTTGATGAGGCCTACCAACATGTTGTCAGTCTGGAGCAGATCGCTCTGAATGTGGCTTCAGTGTCCACTTATGTCCACTTGGACTTCCTGATCCAGGGGATGAAGGAGAAAGGAGACACAGAGAAGGTCAGGAAGCTGGAGGAGATGGAAAGGAGAGTGGATAAAAGAACCAAAGGAGCTCTGGAGTACATGTGGGGTAAACTAACAGTAGCTGGTGAAGCAGTTAAAGGAGTATTTACAAAGGTTTCTAAAAAACCTGATCAATCATCAGTGTAGCCAACCAGATGTGATCTGTCCATACAGATGTTTAAACACCACAAAGGTTCATTCATTGTCCTGTCAGTCAGTGTAATGAAGAAATGTCATCTATCTTTGAGAAATATTGCTGCCATCTCCTAGTTGGCTGATAATAATATTGGTGCCCAACACATTTAGTTTCTTAATATCGTTACAATTTTTCATGTAAATTGCCAATGTTTCAGTGACCAATATAAATAAATATGGAGAGATGGGACAATCTCGAACCCAGGGGTGGTGCCATTGGGTAATAATACTGCACTACTAATATTCCAATAAAGTCCTTTAATCAAGTTCCTAAATCGAGCTTTGAAACCAAAATGTTCAAGTGTTGAAAGGATAAAAGGATGTTCCATGGAATCAAAGGCTTTGTAGAAATCTGAAAACGGTCTGAGACCATCTGAACCAGGAGCTTTGTTAAGAGAGAGACGTCCAATTACTGCATCCAGCTCTTCAGTCATTAGAGGGTTGTCACATCTTTGTTTACAGTCATCGTCTAGTTGGGGTGTAAATTTTGCTACGTCATTAAAAAATGTTTGACAGGCTTTAGAGAATTCAGAGCTATAAAGCTGAAGATAAAATGAACACATTTCTGAGGAGATGAATTTTTCATCAGTGGTTTCTATGTCCTTAAATAGCAAAGATTTAATATTGTTTTTCTCCTGTCTTCTTTTTTCAAGACCACAAAAATAGTTTTCCTCACCTCCTTCAATCCATCTGACCCTTGACCTGATAAAAGCTCCTTGTGTTTTATAAATATATATTTTGTCTATCATGGGCTGAAGGCTCATTGTTTTCTGATTATCATCTTCATTAGGAAACTTTTCAAACACTTTATATTTGTAAACTTTGATCAATATCTTTGATCTGCTTCATGATTGATATATATTCATCATTTGCTTATGATTGATTGCTGATCAAGACTTCCTCATATGTTCTATATCAGTTTATTATTGTATCGACTTGAAATATTCATTGATTCTTGCTAATATTAGTGTTTGATTTTAGTTGATTGGTTGTTCAGCTCACAGATGGTGTGTTATCAATGCATTTAAATTGTGGACCAGCATATTAATGACATGTGTGCTCATATTTTTGACATCAAGTAAAATGGTTGGTTGTTTTCCTGGTTCACTTTGACATTTTTCATGGATCCTGTTGTTGCCCATGAAACCAGATCCTGGCTGCTGCAGTTTCCTGTGACTCCTGAATAAAATCTCTGCTTCATGAATCAGTTTGGTCCCAGTGTCTTCACTGGATCCTCAGCTGCTGTTTCAGTCTCCAGTAAATGTGTGTTGGTCTTTGTTCCTGAGCCTCTTTCAGCTCAGAAACCCAGCAGCATCACAGCTGAGCTTCCTTCAGGTCTCAGCAACAACATGTGTCCAGCTGTGCTGCTGCTGAACCATGAGGTGAAGATGCCAACACCCTGTGTTATAGCTCTAGACTCTATAGGTCAGAATCACATGTTGCTGCTCATCACTGGTGTTTGATTCAATGTGGGGACGTTTGATTTTCACACCGTGGAAAATGAGTCAAATTCAACTTTGAACTGTAATCGGACCAGAAACAGACTCATGAACACGTCTCTTACTCAGCTTGTGATGAACATTGAGCTGTAGCAGACGAGAGGCAGCACTCACCGCGTTCTTCAGCAGGTTTCCAGATTTGGTGAAGATGTTGTGTTTCTTTGAGGCTGGTTTTGTGGCCTCTGAGCTGCTGTGGGGGGCGGGCTGGGGCTGGGGGAGGCTGGGAGACGTGGACGTGAGAGTCGAGGACTGTGACAGTGGAAAAGCCTGAGGTTTGAGGTAACTCTGGGCTGGGTTTGGTGTGAAAGGCTGAGCAGGGACGTAGGGCTGTGAGGGAGTGTGGACACTTGTTAGTGTGTAGGACTGAGACAGGGGGAAGGACTGAGACAGGGGGAAGGACTGAGACACGGGGAAGGACTGAGACAGGGGGAAGGACGACTGTGGAGTCGGAGCGAAGGTGTTGGTCGGTGTGAAGCTCTGGGTGTTCAGATAAGGCTGCGTCTGTGAGAAAGACTGAGGTAACGGCGTGGAGTCCAGCAGGGTGGGTGGCGGCGGCGGTGGGAAGCTCTCGGCGTCGTCCGCTGTTTCTCCGTCTGACCCGGGGCCTCCGAGCTCGTAGTGCCTCTTCCTCAGCTCCCCCAGACGGACTCGCTCCTGCTCCAGCTGGCTCTCCAGCTGCAGCACCTTGACCTGACACAGTCACACAGCAGGTGAGAAAATCAGCAGCAGGAAGTGAAACTCATGCACATTTCTGTCACTGTGGGAACATTAGTTGGTTTGTCCACATGATGGTGCTATTTTCCAATCAGGTGCAACGAAGCCACAGCAGAAGAGGAGCAGGTCCTTAAAACTGAAGCCATAAGAACATCTGGCTGGTTAGAGGCTTCTCTGCTGTCGCCACATTGCAGCAGGATTCAGACACCAGACGTGTGTGATGCTTTTAGGTGTTTTCATCAAAGAAATGTCACAACAAGCAACAAAAACAGGTGAGAAATGATCTTAAAATAATAATTGACTCTTATTTGTTTCCAAAATCCTCAACATAATCATGTAGCAGCCACTTTACACTGTGTTAGGACAGAAGATTAAATTTAGAAACTAATCACAAAATTCATTAGAAATATTACTGTTTCTGTTCTGATGCACATTTTACATTAAAGTCTTGTATTTGACTCAACACGTGGTTATAAATTTCTATTTGTTGAGCTACTTCCATGCTCCCTGTCAGCTGCAGAAACTTCCAGACAAAATGTGAATAAAATGAAAAACTGACCTGAGTCTCCATTTCCTCTTTTTTCAGCTTGATCAGAGACAGGCCAGAGAAGTCCATAACACCTGCAACAACAGCAGCATCAGCAACAGCAGCTTTAACGCTGCACTGGTCAAAACAACAGTGGATGAAACTGGAGTAATAATGTGAGAGGTGTCGAGTGATGAACCATCCCAGAATAATCACGACTGTAGTTTCTCTCTGCAGATCATTTTAGTGTCTTTTGGTTCATTGTTTTGGTTTTAAATCACCAAACTTTTCTGTGCCTGCTCTCACTGATGAAACAGCAGCTGGTGAACATAGTGGAGCATTTAGCAGCTAAAGATCCAGAGGTTTCCCTCAGGAGGTGGTGGAGACCAAACCCAGAGCTCAAACTGAGGGAACACTGGGCTGAGACTCAACAGGTGGACTCAGACACTGGTCCACATGGACCAGCAGGTTGGTCTGTGGCTGGAGTTCAACTTTATCAGGTAATAATATGTTGCTGTTGTGTGTTTAGCGTTTTCCCTGCTCCCAAACTAAACATCCAATAAAAATAAAACAGGTTTCATGTTGGCAGCTCCTGGTGTGGATGCTGTAAACCGGTGTCAGCTCCTTCTCTCACCGTGATTCGAGATCTGCTGCTGCCCATGTTTGGTGGAGGTGACGACCACAGCAGCCATGTCGTTGACGTGCCGGGACGCCTGCTGCAGCGTGTCCAGCTTCTTGTTGTTGCGGTCCGCCTTCACCTGGAAGTAAAAATCCTAAATCACACTGCACCTGTAGTCGCCATGTGGCTGATTATAGTCACTAGTTTTAGTGATTTTCATGTGTGTCAGCTGAACAAATATGCAAAACTCATAATTCATCATTAGGATCCTGGTTCTTGGACTTGCTGCTCCAGACTTTTATTTTGATATTCATTTCCTGTGCTCCCTCAGTTACTTTCTGGTAACTTGGATTAATCAGTTTTATTGGTTTCACCTGTGTCTGCCTGGCAATTACCAGGATCTGGTTCACCTGTTGCAGGATATGAGCACCTGTTACCTTGAGTGATCAGTCTCCAGCCTTTCTGCCTGACGTCGGCCTGTACCTGCTCTCTGACCCGGACTGTGCTCTGATTCTGTTTTCTGGATCTGATTCTGCCTATTGATCTTCTACTGACCCCTGTTACTGGACGGATTCTGACTAAGCCATGACTGTGGCTCTGATCCCTGATCTTGCACCTGGACTGTTTTCTGACCCTGCCTTCTTGCCTGCCAGACCTGATTGAACTAAGGCTCAGGATTGACCTTTTCTGACTTAACTCCTGTCTGGTACTCACGGTCTGATCCAAACCGAGTAGCAATTCTGAAAGTTTCTGACCTCAACCCTTGTCTGCAACCTCTTACCGGATTCAAAAATGAGTTCTGAAGTTCTGATGGTTCTGAAACTCCTCCCTGACCTGAATCCTGCTACTTGTCACCTGACCTGAAATGGTCGTGATTCTGAGCCGGACCTTTTACTGAACCTGGACCGAACTCTGACCCCGTTTCTGCCTGAAGTTACGTATCAGGTGTCTGAGTTAACCGGTGATTAGACAAAGCAGCAGGTTCTGTACCTTTGAGGCGGCGACTAACTGGGCGGTGCTCCCGGCGATCTCATGGGAACAGGCGATGAGCTCCTCGAAGGTTCCGTTTTCACCCACGACACGATCAGCTGATTCTCTGACAGCCAGAACACGTGACCATCAGAACAGGTGTGTGTGCGTGTGTGCGTGTGTGCGTGTGTGCGTGTGTGCGCGTGTGCGCGTGTGTGGTGTGGTGTGTGGTGTGTGGTGTGTGGTGTGTGTGTGTGTGTGTCTCACGGTCGGCCTGGTCGGTGGGAGCAGAGTGTGACGTTGCTGCTCCGTTGACAATCGTATCAGCAGCGAGGTGGGAGAACTGGGTGACCGCTCTGAGCAAACCACTGGCATCTGGAGACGACACATCAACATTAGATACTGTCATCACCTCATCGTGAGGGACACACACACACACACACACACACACTCACTCACACACACACACAGTTCCTGTTTCCCAGGTAGACCAGGTGACTCTGCTGCATTTTGTCGATAGAAGCCAAAGTGACTTCAGCTCGATTCACCAAATAATCTGCAGAACAGAGAGAAGTGGTGAGAAAAAGCTTCAGGACTCATTTATTTTCTTCATTAATTAGATTAAAACACAAATAATTAAAAGTCAGTAACTAAAATTCTTAAATGTGAATATTTGCTGTTTCATATCTTGTTTTGAAGTGACAGGTGTGTCTTTTCCTGAGTATTTATGTTCTATTCTATTTATTTCTATGATCTGCCTTTTGGTATTTTAAGGATGTTGATTTTAGTTTGATCACGTCATCAATAATTAGCTTTCAGTTATTTTCTTTGCCAGTGTTGGTCAGTTTTTCTTCAACAGATGAAACTATGATGAGAATATGTTTGTTTGTTTTATTCACCAGGTGAGCTGATGCAGCGGACGTGAATGGGGTCGTCCAGTTTGGCCACAGCGTCCAGTATGATGCCCTCGGCCTCCACCACAGCACATTGAAGCAAACTGAACTGCTCCTCCTGCAGCTTGTGGGCCAGTTCACCTTCACGACAGGCCTGTTCTCACACACACACACACACACATAAACATAAGAGCTTTACTGTGCAGGTATAAACCAGGCCACAGTCTGAGGCTGAAGCCAGTGTAGAGATATCCCAAACAGTGAAAACACATATAGACTATAGATCTATAGATTTCAGATGTCACTCAGAAAAGATGATTTTCCTTTTTAACTAATGTTCCCATGTATGTTTGGTTTGGGTTGAATAGAATCTGTATGTCTGGATTCATGTTCTTATGTAGTTTGTTGACAATCTGAGACTTCATGTTAACTCAAGGAGCAGAAATGATGTGTGGCTGCTGGTGTTTGGTGTGAGGCAGCAGGTCAAAGGTCACTCAGATGGAGCTGACTAGAAGCTGCAGCTCAGGTGTAGGCAGGATACCAGGTTGGTGTCAGGGTGTGGATGGGGTCACCACTGGGAGCCAAACAGTACCTGGGTACCACCTTCACCTTCGAGAGTCTCCCAGGCATCGACGCGGCTCCAGGACAAACCACTAGGTGGCATCAAACCACATCAACGTATCTACATGTGACAGAGACGCAGCACCTGCTGCTGTAACTGGGAGTGCAGGCTTCCCAGCTCCATGCTGCTCCTCTGCCTCTCCTGGTCCAGGGAGCTCTGGTGGAGCTGCACCTGCTGTCTGAGGGACTTCAGCTCGGCCTCCTGATCCCTGACCGAGCGCAGCAGCACCTCCCTCTCCGCCTGCAGACCGGCCACGGTGCCGCTCAGCTGGGTGCCACTCTGAGGAGCAAAGCATGAATGAGTGTATTAACCTCCGAGATGACCTGGACTGTGTGAGGCTCATGAGGAGAAGAAATCCTACCATCTCTCTGCTCTGCAGGACGCCGTTGGCCCGTGCCAGCTCTGCTCGTGTGGAGTCCAGCTCTCGTTTCAGCCTGTCGATCTCCAGCTTCTGCTCTGCGTTGATGGCAAGCTGCAGGAATGAAGCAGAAAACACACATGTGTGAGTGTGTACCAAGATAATATTTAGAGCTGAAACAGTTCCTGCAGACACCGACGCCGTTACCTGCTGCTGTAGCTGGGCTCTCAGAGCCTCCAGCTCCCCGTTGATCCGGTCTTTCTCCAGGTCCAGGGAGCTCTGCTGCTGCTGCGTCTGCTGCCTCAGCGAGGACAGCTCAGCGTCCTTCTCTCTGAGCGAGCGCAGCAGAACATCTCGCTCCGCCTGCAAAGCTGCCAGGCTGCCGCTCACCTGAGAGCCCTCCTGAACAAAACCAGGTGAGAATGAATACGTGGGCGAAAAGACGACTCATCGTAGAGATGAGATCAGAGATCTGGTCCACGGTCTCACCTTGTCCTTATTTGCCAGGGTGCTGCGGAGGAGAGCCAGCTCGGCTCGGTGCTCCAGCAGCTCCTTATTCAGGCGCTCGGCCTCCAGCTGCTGCTGGTTCGTCTGAGCCGGAGACACAAATTCAGTTTTCATGAAAAGCTTCTTCCACCAGCACGAAGCCACTGGGTTTGTCTGGAGGAACAGTTTGTCTCACCATGTTACTTTTCTCCTGTCGCAGAGTCTCCAGTTTAATCAGACCTGGGGTTTTAAGGGGGCGGGTGCAGTGACTTCCTGGAGTCTCCCCAGGCTACTTGTTTTCAGTCTCTGGACTAAACCAACCAGCTGCTGATGTAGCTTCAGATTAACTGTGAGGTGCAGCTTCACCTTCTTCATGAGGTCAGCCTGACTGGTGACATATGTTCTTGTTGTTATAATAATTGTAAAATGACAGGGAGATTGTTTTTTTTTTTTTTTTTTTTGCATGTGTTAAAAATACCTATAAATGTCTGTTTTTATAGTTTAAACCTCAAATATTCTATAACAGACATTTATTGTTAAAAATAGCAACATTTATGACTTTGGAGGTGTCACACATCAATATTGTCATATTCAGAGGAGGAAAAGGAAAAGTGCAAGAACAAGCCATGACTTGAACAAACATGCCAGAACTGTAAATTGGAAATAGAAAAGTTATCTTTTACAGATTTAAATAATGGAAATAAAAATGTACTGTTATTAAAAAGTGATAAAACAAGAAAATATCTTCTAAAAACTGTGGTTGTCACTGTAAACACCTACAACATGTTTTCTTCATCTTATAATGCAAAAAGCATCAAACAATATTTGTTTCTCTTCTGTGATGGAACCATATTCAAGGATGAGTTGGTGGGTTCATCAACATATGTGGTCCTGATGTTCATATATGGACCATTAACGCTCTTTCCAACTGACGGATGAATAAATGCATTAAAACATGTAACTAACAAAACCAACCTGGAAAATCATCCATCTTCTGTGCATGTTGTGTCTCTGTGTTTGACCAAAAACCCCCTGGAGGACTGATGGAGCCCCAGAGCCAAGCTGCCTGCAGTCAAAGTCAGGTTGACACACTGAGCTCCATGATGGTCAGACTGGTTAGACCTCACCTCTAGTCTGCCTGAACACAGACCAGTCCAGCTCATGGAGTCAAGCTCAGCTCTGGGCTCAACAACCACGTAAGGGCTCTTTAAGGTCACGCGTGATGTGCTGACGTCACTCATCAGGTGTGCAGTTTGGTTGTGGAGCGGTCCATGTCTGCAGTTGTGGTAGAGATATTTGATTTGTGCGAAATGACCTGTAAGTATTATTGTCTGTAAGTATTATTGTTGGCTCTACTATTGTTATTATAAAGCAGCTGTATGTGGAAACCTGTAAAGTCGTTAGTTAATAGTTTACAGGGTTTAGTCCACGTTTCGCCGTGCAAGTTATTTTCGGTTTCATGCAGGCTGATTGGTTGACTTGGTACGGACTGATTTCAGTTTCCTTTTCCATTGTGCACGGTTCATAACGTGCTTAAAGCTTCCCTGGTCGAATTGTTGGGGCTTTTCTACAAAATGTGTGGTGTTTTTCTGGATATATTTCATAATTGACGATGTTAGTACGAGTTAATCGTTACATACTGCTAAGCTAGAGTTTGTTTCCACCGGAAGTGGCATATCCGGTTAGTCCTTCAAAATAAGAGCATTTCGTTTAATTGTATAAGTTACAGGAAGTGATCACGGTGTTTGTATGGTAACTTCGAACCACTTTACATGCAACCACTTCTGTCGCTTTATTCATCCATTAACCTGTTATTTTGTATTCACCACTTATGTATACTGGTTGGTACTTTATAATGTA
Source organism: Mastacembelus armatus (assembly GCF_900324485.2). Classification (NCBI taxonomy): domain Eukaryota; kingdom Metazoa; phylum Chordata; class Actinopteri; order Synbranchiformes; family Mastacembelidae; genus Mastacembelus; species Mastacembelus armatus. Next base: position 20,129,154 of record NC_046644.1, on the reverse strand, counting down.
CATATTGCTACGTATGTCTCATTATTAATATTCACTGTAGTTGTATTTCCTTTGTTCTTAGGAAAACCACAAGTACACCCATCCAGACTATGTCACTAACATTGGATTATTAAAGCGCCTTAACTGCAACTCAGCGACTCTTATTTATCCTTGGGGATATCTGGGCTTTAAGTGGTGTTCTGGCCGACACACCGAGGTGACGAGTATGCCAAAGACCGAACCAGTGTGATAGATCAGACAGTCTGGGTTTTCTTACCTACAGTGAGTGATGGAGCAAACTCTCCCTGTGGTCCCATCTATGTGAGTCAGAAGAGGTGAAGTGTGTTTGGCTTCATGCTGACGAGTTAAACCAGGAAGGTTCTGCTGGTTTTCTGCAGAGCTCATCTCCTTCTCTCGGCTCTATTGATGAGCGTCTTCTCCCATTTCTGTGTTTTCACTTCCTCTTTCCTGCTTTTATCTGCATCTTGCCATCTGCCTCGACCGGTTGGGGTGAGTGGATAGAGGAGAGAGAAGAGAACAGCAACAACAAACAACAAATAGACACTGAAGGTTGGTGGGACCAGTAACTGCACATCAGCAATATACAGGTCCAGGACCAGGGACACCTGCAGAAGGTACAGAGAGAACAGAGAGAGAGAGAGGGAGCACAAGGTTAGTGACATTCAATGGTGGAATATACATGTGAGGGGAGAAGAAGAAGAAATCATGTAACATGCAGACGTGTGAGGTGGGAAAGTGGGTGTGTTCTGTGGTCACATGATTTCAGAGAACTAGCATGATGCATGAAGTAAAAACACACCATACATTAAACTGTGTGTTTGCATATTTCTGGAGTGTGTCACACCTGTGTGGTCACATGACAGCAGGTAGGCAGGTAAGTGCTGACGCTCTAAATCAGATGAGGGTGGGTCCTGTTGGTCTGACCTCAGACTGTTGACACTGACTAACAATGAGGAAGTGACACCAACAGAGGAAACATCATTTTGCAGTAAAGTAGAAACTTTGGAGGGAAACATGTTTGACTGGACTGAGGAAAGAGGTTTAGTTGTCGACTCTTTAGTGTTTTAGCTTTTATAAGATGGATTTAAAGAAACAAGCTCCCTGCTGGTGTGAGGACATGAAATAATGTTGGTAAGTGAAACTTGTGTTTTACAGCAGAGAATTATTGTCTCTGACATGTTTCTCTTTAGGAAACAGCTTCGGCTGTTTGTGTGTTTGTGCACTGTGGGACTGTTGCTGTTACGTCTTTGTTAAACTGCATTTTCCATCAAAGCCAAACAGCCACAGCAGGAAGTGATGTCATGATTATGAACAGGAAGCACAGCACAACACACACAGTTCAGCTTCAAGTTGGTTAATTTCATGAAAATACACAGTGAAGTTTTTCATTCCTGTAAAACTAAAACAGAAGCAGAGACACACACTGTCCTGAAGAAGCTGATGCTCAGATTTAGACCGCTCAGACTCTGGACTGTAAGAATCCACAGGAGACGGGGCTTTGATGGTCCCTCTGCTGTGGGCTGGTCCTTTTCTATCTGCAGGGTTGCAGACTGTTACACTGCAGTCAGCAGCAGACGTTCCCCTGCCCACAGCCTTCTGCATCATGGCTGTAGTTTCACTTTGGTCTCTATGACCCCACATCCATGCAGCCCACTCATCCACCCCCTACATTACTGACTTTTGGTCAAGTCTCTTTTAGTTTATTGCTCTAGAGGACAAGTTTGGGGCTTCACAGTTTGTGGATCATTTGCAGGTGAAACAATACAAGAACTTGCAGGTTCTCTAAGACAGAACGTTTGCAGAGAGCAGCTGAGTCCACACAGCACTGAATGACCAATGGCTGTTAAAGAGCTGCTTTTAAACACACTGGAAGAGCTGGGAGATGAAGAATTCAGGAAGTTCAAGTGGTGCCTGCAGCAGCCGGACATCCTGGAAGGTTCCTCAGCTATACCAAAGAGTCATCTGGACAAAGCAGACCGACAGGAAACGGTGGACAAGATGGTCCAGAACCACAACCAGGGGTCTGTGGAGGTGATGAAGACGATGTTGAAGAAGATCAACAGGAACGACCTGGTGGAGAAACTGTCGATCATCAGCACAGGAGCACAAGGTGAGCTGCTGTTTTAACATCTGTGTCAGTGTTAATTCAATACAATTCAATTTTATTTGTATAGCGCCAAATCACAATACAAATCATCTCAAGGCACTTTACAAAAACTAAAACTAAAAACCCAACAATTCCCTTATGAGCAAGCACTTGGCGACAGTGGAGAAGAAAAACTCCCTTTACCAGAAGAAAAAACCTCCAACAGAACCGGGCTCAGTTTGGGCGGCCATCTGCCTCGACCGGTTGGGGTGAGTGGATAGAGCAGAGAGAAAAGAACAGCAACAATAAACATCAAATAGACACTGCAGGTTGGTGGGACCAGTAACTGCACATCAGTGATAAACAGCTCCAGGACCAGGGACACCTGCAGAAGGTACAGAGAGAACAGAGAGAGAGAGAGCACAAGGTTAGAGACATTCAATGGTGGAATACACATGTGAGTGGGGAGGAGAAGGGAAGGGAGGGGAGGGTTAGGGTAGGGGAGCTCAGTGCACCGATGGTCTTCGGGCAGTCTAGGCCTATAGCACCATGACTAAGGGATGGTTCAGGGTTACCTGAGGCCAGCCCTAACTATAAGCTTTGTCAAAGAGGAAGGTTTTAAGTCTAGCCTTAAAAGTACAGAGAGTGTCTGCCTCCTGAACCCAGGCTGAGAGCTGGTTCCATAGGAGAGGAGCTTGATAACTAAAGGCTCTGCCTCCCATTCTGCTTTTGGAAACTCTGGGAACCACAAGTAGACCTGCACTCTGAGAGCGAAGTGGTCTATTGGGATAATATGGTACTATGAGGTCTTTAAGGTATGAAGGAGCTTGATTATGAAGGTATTTGTATGTGAGAAGAAGGATTTTAAATTCTATTCTATATTTTAGCCAGTGAGCCAGTGAAGAGAAGCTAATATAGGAGAAATATGATCTCTCTTGCTAGTTCCTGTCAGGACTCTGGCTGCAGCATTCTGGATTAATTGGAGGCTTTTTATGGAGATATTGGGACATCCAGATAGTAATGAGTTACAGTAATCTAGCCTTGAATTTAACAAATGCATGGACTAGTTTTTCTGCATCATTTTGAGACAGGATGTTCCTAATTTTGGAAATGTTGCGCAGGTGAAAGAATGCAGTTCTAGAGATTTGTTTTATGTGTGAGTTAAAGAACATGTCCTGGTCAAAAATAACTCCAAGGTTTTTTACAGTAGTGCTGGAGGCCAGGGCTATGCCATCTAGAGTAGCTATAATTTTAGAAAAGTTATTTCTGAGATTTTTTGGCCTAAATATAATGACTTCTGTTTTCTCTGAGTTTAAAAGTAAAAAGTTACTGGTCATCCAGGCCTTTGTCAGTTAGACAGGCTTGAAGTCTGGTTAACTGGTTGGAACATCAGTGATCAACATTCATGTTGCACTGAAGCCACGAGAATCAGAGGTTTACTATTAACCATCCATTAGTTACTGCTTGTCCTCTATAGGGTTGTTGGTTTGTTGTTGACTCTCCTGGTCCCTGTCATGCATAATTGTAAATATTCCTTAAAGCTTCTATTTAAGCCTGGTTGGTAGAAAAGCTCAACACAGTTTTTCTGTGTGTTTCATTGTTGGACACAGACGTGGTGCAACAGCCAAAGTGTCTCCAAACCATCAGACGGGACCAAACACGGCTGCAGTCCAACCTCCAGAGCAGCTTCAGGTGTGTTCAGGAAGGGTGGACACTAAAGAAGGATGAGAAAGGTCTGGACGACGTCTATGCTGAGCTGCACGTCACAATTGGGGAAGACACACACATCAGCAGGCAGCCCTGGCAGATGGACCTGACATCTGGAACACCTGCAGAACCTGGAATCAGCCACATCCTCACACACCCGTCTGGAAAGAAGAATGTAAGGACAGTGCTGACCACTGGGGTCGCAGGAATCGGGAAAACCTTTCTGGTGCACAAGTTTGTGCTGGACTGGGCTGAAAAAAGAGACAGTGAAGACGTGGATCTTGTGTTCCCCCTCACGTTCGCCAGCCTGAATGCACTGAGGGGGGAACCCTGTGGTTTTGCAGAACTTATTCACAGATGTGTCCCTGAAACTGTGCACATGCAACAGGAAGTTCTTAACAACATCTTCACAACACTGCAGACGTCAGGAAACTCAAACTTTGACAGGAGTGAATACAAAGTTCTGTTCGTGCTGGATGGACTGGACCAGAGCCGCCTGCAGCTGGACTTCACTGCCAAGGAGAAGCTGGCTATTGATGTGACCGAGTCCACCTCAGTGGATGTGCTGCTGACAAACCTCATCAGGGGGAATCTGCTTCCCTCCGCTCGCCTCTGGATAACCACACAACCTGCGGCAGCCAATCAGATCCCTCCTGAGTGTGTCGACATGGTGACAGAGGTCAGAGGGTTCACCGACCCACAGAAGGAGCAGTACTTCAGGAAGAGGTTTAGAGATGAGGAGAGGGCCAGCAGAATCATCTCCCACCTCAAGACCTCACAAAGCCTCCACATCATGTGCCACATCCCGGTCGTCTGCTGGATCACTGCTACAGTTCTGAAGGATCTGTTGGAAACCAGAGGGGGGGGGGCAGCTGCCCAGGACCCTGACTGAGATGTACACAGAACTCCTGCTGGGCCAGATCAGACACATGAAACCAAAGTACGGCACAGAAAAAAGCTCTTGGTACATGAAGACACTTATGAAACTGGCTTTTCAGCAGCTGGACAAAGGCAACCTGGTTTTCTGGGAGGAAGATCTGACAGACAGCAGCAGTGATTTAAAAGAAGTCTTAGTGTCTGCAGAGGTCTTCTCACAGATCTTCAGAGAGGAGCATCAGATGAAGAAGGACGGGAACAAGGCGTTTCGCTTCGTCCATCAGAGCATCATGGAGTTTCTGGCTGCTGTCTTTATGGTCTGCTCCAATATTAATACCGGACTCATTGACGAGGTCGTACAGAGTCCAGATGGACACCTGGACCTGTTCCTTTGCTTTGTCCTTGGTCTTTCACTGCAGAACAATCAGCTGACACAGACAGAAATTAGCCCACAGACCAGTCAGGTGATAGTGGAACATGTGAAGAAGAGGATCAGAGAAAATCCATCTCCAGAGAGAAGCATCAGCCTGATCCAGTGTTTCAATGAGCTGCAGGACTGTTCTCCAGTGGAGGAGGTCCAACTGTTCCTGCGATCAGGAACCGTTTCCGAATGTGAACTGTCTCCTGCTCAGTGGTCAGCTCTGGTCTTCATCCTGCTGTCACCAGGAAAACATCTGGACGTGTTTGACCTGAAGAAATACTGTGCTTCAGAGGAGGCTCTTCTGAATCTACTGCCAGTGGTCCAGGTCTCCACCAAAGCTGTGTAAGTGAACCTGGAAATAATGTGACAAAAAACACAAAAATGTCTTTTAAGTTCCCATTTCTCTTCACCACATCTCTTCCAGGCTGAGCAGCTGTGGCCTGTCAGAGAGAAGCTGTGAAGCTCTGGTCTCAGTTCTCAGCTCCCAGTCCTCCAGACTGAGACACCTGGACCTGAGTGACAACAACCTGCAGGACTCAGGACTGAGGCTGGTCTCTTCTGGACTGAAGAGTCCACACTGTAAACTGGAAACCCTCAGGTCAGGATCCAGTGATTTGTAAAGTCAGAATATCAAAGTTCAAAGCTGGTATTTCAGTCCAGCAGCAGATTGTCAGTATGGTAGAGATGAAATCCTGCCCCTGTTTGTATTGTGAAGTAACATGTGGTTATATCTCCCTGTTTAAGGCTGCGCGGCTGTGACCTGTCAGAGAGAAGCTGTGAAGTTCTGGCCTCAGTTCTCAGCTCCCAGTCCTCCAGTCTGAGACACCTGGACCTGAGGAACAACAAGCTGGGCAGAGCGGGAAAGGATCTGGCCAGTAGCTGCCGTCTGACGACTGTGTGGTGAGATGAAGATTCATCATGACTGTGACTTTGATTCTTAAATTACTGATCAAACCTGCTTTGTCCTCCCACTAAGACTCAGAGACTCGTCCCTTTATATGATATTTAATAACTTTATTGATTTTTCTCATGGAATCAATTCACTTCATTCTGCCACTTGTTTGACTGGACAAAGATCCACCAGTTCTTCATTCACTGAGAACATCAGGTCATCAACACATCAAGCTCATGAAGATGAACGTTAGTTATTTACAGTGACTCAGTTACAGAGAAGCAAAGGGTCAGCTCTAAAGTTTGTAACATGAATATTGGACTGAGAGAAGAACTGATGATATCAGCAGGAAAAACAGCAGAGCAACGAGGATGAACTGATACAAAAACTGAAGTTTAAACTCCAGTTTATCTTCCAGGTTGGATTCACTCCCCCCTAGTCCCATAGGCTCACTAGGTGAGCTATGGAAATCAGGTGAGAGTCATTAGACCCACAGTCCTGAGTTGGTTTCACTTCACACCTGGTCTGAAAGATGAATTTTAGGATCCATACCAGCTTCCTCTCAGACTGATGCAGCTACTTGGATGAGCAGTGAAACATTTTGACCTAAAAACTAGAAATCCAGTTGCCAAGACTCAACCTCTAGATAACTTCACCTGGACAACTGAGAATCTCCACAGACATTTAGATTAATACCAAATTATTAAAACAACTAATATTTAGTTTAAAACGTGATGAATTGGAATGGTCTCCATTAGAAGTTGATTGATTGATCGATGATATAATCACAAAATTAAATCAAACCAGAAGATGTGAGTCTTGATCAAATCTCTTCTTCTTCTACAGCTTTGATAACCCATACAAGAACCTCATCTCCAAAAGTTCTCTGCTGTGTCCAGGATCTCCTGCTGTCCACCAGCTGAGACCACAGGAACAGAAGTTTGGAACTCTGACCAGAAAAACTGTTGGTGAGAAAAATCAGAAGAAGACAAACAAAACCATCTTACTTGTTGGTGAATCAGGAGCAGGAAAATCTGCTCTGATCAACAGTTTGTTCAATTACACCATTGGAGTGAAGTTTGAAGACAACATCTGGTTTGAGATCGTGGAGAGAGAAAACAGACGTCAGTCAGAAAGTCAGACATCAGATGTGATTGTGTACGAGATCTTTGGTTTTGAAGGTGAAACTCTGCCGTACTCTCAGAGGGATCGAACATGACGTCATCATCAGTCAAAGGTTATTGGACTTGTTCCGCTCAGAGGACGGAGTTCATGAACTAAATGCAGTGGGTCTGGTGATGAAGGCAACTGATAATCAGCTGAGTGACCGACTGTACGTCTTAAACTCAGTGACGTCTCTGTTTGGAAAAGACCTGGAGAACAAGATCGTAGCTCTGATCACACACTCTGATGGAAGAAAACCTCAAAATGCTCTTCAAGCTCTTGAAGCTGCAAAAATTATATGTGTCAGAAATGAGGAGAATCAGCCTGTTTACTTTCTGTTCAATAACTGTCAGAATGAAGAGAGAACAGAGGAAGATGACATTGGTTTACATACGGCATGGAGAGTAACAGACAGAGGAATGGACCAGTTTACAAAATATCTGGAACAATGTGAACCTCAGAGGCTCACGAAGACAGTGGAAGTGTTGAATTTACGCATCAGCCTGACAGCCTGTATCCAAAACCTGCAGGACAGAATCAAGTTGATCGAACTCAAACAGACAGAAATCAAACAGACTCAGGAAGCTCTGAAGAAACATGAAGAAGAGATGAAGAAGAAGGAGAAGTTCACAATAGAAGTGGATGAGGTCTACAAAGATAAAGAACCTATTGATGGTGGGATGTGGATGTTCTTGTTTTTGGTGTTTTATCAAGCAGCTGTTACCTGTTCTGTCTGTGAGGAGAACTGTCACTATCCTGGATGCACAATGACCTGGAGTCCTAAAGACTGTGTGGTCATGGAAGGAGGTCGCTGTACTTCATGTAGTGGGAAGTGTCCTGTGTCAGCTCATGTTAAAGAAAAGTGGATCTATGTGACCAAGACCAGGAAAGTTGAGAAAACCTTAGAAGAGGTGAACGCAAAGTATGAAGAGAATAAAGCTGAAAGTGAGAAGAACCTGAGCCTGTTGAAAACTCTTGAAGAGAAAATGGAAACACTGAAAACAGAGAAGAACCAGTGGCAAATGAAGATGATCCTGTTGGAAACTCTAGGAAGAGAAATGAGAAACCTGACAGCAGTTAAAAATCAGCTGCTTGAAGAGGCCTACCAACATGTTTTCAGGCTGGAGCAGATCGCTCTGAATGTGGCTTCAGTGTCCACTTATGTCCACTTGGACTTCCTGATCCAGAGGATGAAGGAGAAAGGAGACACAGAGAAGGTCAGGAAGCTGGAGGAGATGGAAAGGAGAGTGGATAACAAAATAAAAGCAGTGTTTAAATACATTTGGGGTAGACTAACAGCAGCTGGTGAAGCAGTTAAAGGGGTTTTTACATGGTTTTCTAAAACAGCCTGATGAATCATCAGTGTAACCAACCAGATGTGATCTGTCCATACAGATGTTTAAACACCACAAAGGTTCATTCATTGTCCTGTCAGTCAGTGTGATGTCACTGTAATGAAGAAATGTAATCAGCTCGTATTCTCTTAAACACTATGTAAACTAGAAACCTGGTCTCAGTAATGACAGTAGGGGGTCACAGAAACCTGAATACACGTGGACTCTCCTGGACAACAAAGTGTCGGTGACGATAAACAGATTGTGATGGACTTTTAACGAGGAGTGGACTGGGAGTCAGAGTGACAGCGCCCCCTGGTGTTTGATGCTTGAAGTTGATTGATGAACTGGTGATTGATTGATTGGTTGTTCAGCTCACAGATGGTGTGTTATCAATGCATTTAAATTGTGGATCAGCATATTAATGACATGTGTGCTCATATTTTTGACATCAAGTAAAATGGTTGGTTGTTTTCCTGGTTCACTTTGACATTTTTCATGGATCCTGTTGTTGCCCATGAAACCAGATCCTGGCTGCTGCAGTTTCCTGTGAATCCTGAATAAAATCTCTGCTTCATGAATCAGTTTGGTCCCAGTGTCTTCACTGGATCCTCGGCTGCTGTTTCAGTCTCCAGTAAATGTGTGTTGGTCTTTGTTCCTGAGCCTCTTTCAGCTCAGAAACACATTTTATGACCATCAGGTTTGTTTGATAAACTGGTGATGATGATGATGATGATGATGATGATGATGATGATGATGTTTCCTGCAATGAGCACTAGATGGTGCTGGACCACATCACTGTTGTATGGTGGCCTGTGAGGACAAAGCTCAAACATTAATCGACGTTTTGGCCGTTTTGGTACATTTATGTCTGTCTGGTGTCTGCAGAGACACCAAGCGAGGTAGAGATGTGCCATCTCTTGTTTTTCCTGTTTTTTGTAGACAAGTTTTAGTGTAGCGACCGGTTTTCCACTTCCTGCTCTTGTCTACGTAGACAAGAGGCGAGTCCCTCCTCTGGCTCTGCCCAAACTCCGCCCACGGAAAAGTTCGGCACAATCCGCTGTCCGCCATTATTGAACTAAACATCACCCAGTCAGTGACACAGAACAGCCAATCAAAACTCTCAGATATGCACATAGCAACAGGATTCAGCCAATCAGCGTCGGCTAATCTGAGGCGGCAATTTTACCGCCCAGCCAATCAGAGGAGCGACAGCGACCGCCAATGATGGCCGCCGGTACCCGAGAGTCGCAACTTCGGGTTTGTCCTAATTCAGTAAAATCTGTTCTTCAGAATCCGTTTGAAAGAAGAACTGACAGGTTAAAGAGCTCGGTCCAGATCGACCCGACACCACAATCAAACAACAATTTAGAGAAAAAGGTCAAACGTCTGTGAGAAGTTTGAGTCGTAACTGGTCCAGCAGAAAGGCTTGGCTAGCTAACTCCGTGTTTGGCTTCCCTTGCTTTCTAACACGGGAGGGACAGACACAGCAGGACTGTGACAGGAATTAGGGACGTTAAACATTTATCTGAAAACATTAAGAAACACAAATGTACAAGAGCATGTGGAGAATACGGTAAAGCTAGCCATGCTAGGCAGAGTTAGCATCGCCACCCAACTGGTCGAAGGCTCCAGAATTACGGTGAAAAACCCAACTTATAAAACAGCATTCCCTAAACAGGTTAAACTGACCTGTATCCTTTAGTAGATATATAAAATAGTATTTCTATGATATTATTAATTTAATTAATTTTATTTCTGTTTCCTTATAACACGGACGTGTTGACGTTAGCCACGTTAGCTGCATAGTTAGCGCTAATGCTGCCCGGCTAACGTCCTCTGGCTACTCACAGCCTCGTGTTTACTCTGAAACAGGAAACAGGTTGGCTGTTTGCTTTACAGGAGAATTGAAAGGATCAGAGAGAGTTTGTGTGGTAATTGTGTCTGGTTGACTTGGTGACAAACACTTGTTGGTTTGCTGATATAACCAGGAGTCTGTCACTGTAAACAGCAAAGCAGAATCCTGTTTGGATGTGACTTAGCATCAGACAGACAGTGGTTTTTCATGGTAGAGCACAAAAACACTGGATATTTGTTTAACAAGGTGCTAGAATGTAATTCCAATAATGTCATCCACGTTCTTGTTGTTATAATAATTGTAAAATGACATATTTGATGTATCGTAGTCATGTTAGGAGATTGCTTTTTTTGGATGTTTTAAAGAAACCTATAAATGTCTATTTTTATAGTTTAAACCTTAAATATGCCCCAAAACACTTTAATTTCATTGCAAATACATCTTAATATATTATTAGTAAATAAATTAGTGACCTAAATCAGTAAATGATATTGTTCTTAATAATTTCTTGTTAAAATACATGAAATATTATGAACAATTATAAAATAACTTAATCAATTGTTATTAATTCATCCTGGGAATCATGAAGAGGTTGGAAGATGAACTGTGATGTGTTGGACAGCAGACCACACTTCCCAAGGCAACGAAGGGGCAGTGCATTTCCAAACCAGTGCAAACTGGGTGTAAGTATAACAGACATTTATTGTTAAAAATAGCAACATTTATGACTTTGGAGGTGTCACACATCAATATTGTCATATTCAGAGGAGGAAAAGGAAAAGTGCAAAAACAAGCCATGATTTGAGCAAACATGCCAGAACTGTAAATTGAAAATAGAAAAGTGATCTTTTACAGATTTAAATAATGTATATAAAATTTTACTCTTATTAAAAAGTGATAAAACAACAAGACAATATCTTCTAAAAACTGTGGTTGTCACTGTAAACACATATTTTCTTAATCTTATAGTGCAAAAGCATCAAACAATATTTTTCCTTCTCTTCTGTGATGGAAACCATATTCAAGGATGTTTTGGTGGATTCGGAAACATGTGATCCTGAGGTTCATATAAGTTTCCGTCACCAATTGACACCAAAATGAGTCGTTTTCAGCAGCTCTAGTATCCAATATCCTGGAAAAGACGATCAGCTCCATGGACATTTGGTTTATCTGCTGCTGCCTGTTGTTTTTGGCACAGGTAGAAAAGGAAAGTGAAGGAATGAGGCAGTGGTGGAGGGAGGAGAGGTCAGGACAGTTTCAGGGAAATCATTCTCTCTGCCAACATGATGTTTGACCTGCTGAGGTCACCGTACTGTTGCAGCCAAAGTGTTTCCAGGTAGGAGGCGTCTCCTTGTTGTGGTGGGTGCATGTTGCTGCAGTGTGCACCGACACAAAGTGTGCCAAGGTCTGTGAGTTACTGAAATATCCTCAGAAGTTAAGTCAGAGGAAATGTAGTTTGTAAAGGCAGGAAGAAGCTCAGTTCAGCACTGATGGACAGCAGGACAGAGACGGAGTCAGAGTAACCAGAGGCCTGAAATAAACCCAGTGTTTCTGCCATCCTGCCTCTGGTCTGCCTGCATTTGGCTGCTGACCTGGTTACTCCTCTGGAGTTGTGACGACTTCATTTCAGAGTGAAACCATCACCACCCTCCACAGTGTATTATGGCTTATGTGGTAAAAATATAAATGTGTGTGTGACATTTAACACTCTGACAGTGACTTCTGCTTTGTTTTACTGCCCGAGGGTGGAAGTTACCACAGACATTGGTTTGGCCTCAGACTTGTTGTTTGAGACAGAGGAATATGAAAGTTATTTACATATCTATTTATCTATGTATAGATTTACAGAAATAAAAGACAAGTTAAAGTACAAATGTAAAAATCAAAATAAGAAACAGCAAATAGTAGAAAATTAAATTGAAGGAGAGTGAGTGCAGATAAAAAAACTTTCAGTTCTCATATGCTGAACTAAAAAGTTTCTATCTTGGACTTAAACATTGTCAGAGATGAGGCCTGTCTAACATCATCAGGAGACTATTCCAGGTTTTAGCTGCATAAAACTGAAACGCTGCTTCTCCCTGTTTAGTCCTGACTCTGGGCACGAGCAGAAGGCCTGTCCCTGATGGTCTCAGAGTCCATGATGGTTTATATGGCACCAACATGTCAGAGATGTTCTGTGGTGCTGAGCCATGAAGAGACTTATACACAAGCAGGACTGTTTTAAAGTCTGTTCTCTGAGGGACAGGAAGCCAGTGCAGAGATCTGAGAACAGGACTAATGTGGTTTCAGCTCTAAAGCAGCTGTAGGTAACAGCCTGTACTGGATCAGAGCTGCAGCTGATGGATGCATGTACCTAGCCAGTCTCCTGGCAGTCTGTGTGTTGCACCTGGACAGGTGTTTACCTGAACAGGGAGTCAGATGTGTTGGCTTTTCTTTTCTACATGAAGGCAAATGAAGCTGTAGCAGGTTGTTGTGTTTCATTAGATGATAGATTAGACTGTGAACTCTGTTTAAACTACACATATAGAATGAAATATGAAGTGTGTGTTTGTTTACGTGTGTTTCTGTGGTTCAGTACCATTGATGTGAGGACACGTCTACACATCCAAAGGCCTGTTTGAGGACCTGGAGCTGGTTTAAGGGTCCAGGCTAGAACCTGGTTTAGAGTCCTCAGGAGATCGGGGTGGACGGGAGGCTCAGGAACCATCAGAGCTCCCACAGGAGAGACGTGTCCCACTGAATCATTCTGTGTTTCATTGATGAGCCACAGTCGTTTCCTAAACTCAGCCTGTAGTTTTAGTGTGAGAAGCTGGAACGCTCTGTGTTTATCTCTGTAACTGTTGACAATAAAGACATTATAGCGTGATAATAATCCTGACCTATATCCTGGTAGGTGCAGTAGGAACCTGTTGAGGTATGACTATGGTCTGACAACAGCCGACCAGTGTAGAATGAATGTTTCCATATGCAGTCTAAACCGAGTCAGAGACCAGGTGAAACAGAAACTCATGGACGTGGTTCAGCTCATGTCTTTAGGGGTTTTCACTGGTTAAATTCCTCCAACAAAGAAAAACATTTGACATTTGTATCAGAAGCTTCCGTCAGAGCAGAACATCAGAACAAACAGGTGTGGACAAGCATGGGCTGGAAATGAACCAAATATAGTTCCTGATATGTCGATCGTCTGGTTCTTCAGGAATCTCAGGGAGTAATTATGAGCTGCACCCAAAGAGGAGACATAACATCACCGTGGTGTGTTTACAGAGACATGAGAACAGTGGAAGCTGTGTCAGGTCCAATGGTTCTGTTCCAGTCAGATGAAATGCAGGGAGAGAACCTGAGTGATCAGTGACTGATGATCATTTTCTGTGGGACCCAGAGTCCAGGTCCTTTGTGAGATGAAGTGGAGGAAGAAGCTGATGGTGCAGCTGTAGCTGAGTCCCCCCTGTGGTTATGAAGCTGCAGCAGTTTGAATGGGAGGGTTTCCAACCATCAGTCCATCAGCAGTTTGTGTGTGAAGAGTCTGTGCAGGTGAACTGTGCTCTGTTGGAGCTTCTGTCTGTGAGCAGCAGCTTCACAGTTTGTCCCTGATGGTTTCCACGGACACTGTAGGAAACCTGCAGAGTTTCAGCTCCATGGACATTTGGTTTATCTGCTGCTGCCTGTTGTGTTTGGCAGAGGTAGAAAAGGAAAGTGAAGGAATGAGGCAGTGGTGGAGGGAGGAGAGGTCAGGACAGTTTCAGGGAAATCACGTGACCACAGAGTCATGTGACCGTCCCTGCTGCTGATATAAAGCTTGTGACTCTGACCTGACTCCTCTCTGCTCCTTCTGCTCCTCAGCATCACTGAGCTTCACCAAACCAACAGCACCAGGTAAGATCTCTGTGAAGCAGGAAGGATCAGACACTAACATAGGCCACAAGCAGGAGATGGAAACATAACAAACTTAAGAGAACTGTGCCCACTAGAGTTCATGACGAACTATTTCAGAGGCAAGAAGAAGCAGGAGTCCTGCAGCAGATGGTCTGACCCCACAGAGGAGTCAGTCTGGGACCACATGTAGAGACAGAAACACTGGGGCAGTCTGGATCTACGGGGGAGAGCTGGAGATACTGATTAGATTGAGGTATGTTCCCTTTACTTCACTTTGGATGAAGGTCAGTTTTGATGAATGTATTTAATTTATATTGAAAGCACCACCTGTGTATTTTTAGTGACTAAAACCTTTGCACTGTAGTTGTTACAGCTGCGTCAGAAAATATTCAGAGCCCTTCACCTTTTGCATAGTTACGTTGTAGATTGAATTTTAAATTGTTTATCAAATTAAAAACTATTTTAAAAAATATTTTGTAAATTTTTCAAAAATCAAAAACTGAAGTCTGTCATTGACATTTGACTGATGTTTAAAGGGAACATTTCCTTATGACACAATGTTTTTGTGTATTTGTTTTTCTGAGCTTTCCAAATGATAATTTTCCAAATCAGAGAGCAATGAATTAAATCTGTGTCTGTGTCTGTCTGTGTCTGTGTCTGTGTCTGTGTCTGTGTCTGTGTCTGTGTCTGTGTCTGTGTCTGTGTCTGTGCATTCGGCAGAAACTGAAGGCTCAAGAATAAAACGAGGACTATGGACTGTAAAAGTCCCCTGGAAAGTGACTGATTGCCTGTAAATAATTCAAGTCAGTGTTTCAGATTCAACTGTAATTATTATAATCTTAGTTTTTAAGATAATTTCATTGAGACGGATGAAGCTGTGATGAAGATTTTCTGATATTTTCAGACGCCATCAGTTTGATCCTCCCAGCAGGCATCACCATGGCAACACAGTGAGTAACATTAACACAACTAGTGAAAGTGACTTATATGGCCAAGTATGTTGACCCATATTCAGCATTTGTGCTCTGCATTTAACCCAATTCCAAGTGCACACACATAGCATTGAACACACACACCAAGCAGTTGGGGGTCCGGTGCCTTGCTCAAGGGTCTCACCTCAGTCAACTCAATTGAAGGTGGTACAGGACGCTGGCTGTTCATTTTGTGCCACTGACAATTACTGCCAGACCTGAGAGTCAAACCTGCAATTTTCAGGTTACAAGTCCGACTCCCTAGCCATTAGCCCACGCTCAGGGTTCAGAGTCCAGAGTGCTAACCATTACACTTGTGGGAACTACTTTTCAGCTAACCAATAAAACTAATCACATTAATCTATTGGATAAAATCATGAAGGATAAACAACAGTGATGTCAGAGAAATGTCTAATTTAATGTGGTAACTGCAGAAGAAGAATTATACACTATTGTAGGAATATTTCCAATAGATATGAAATGCAACCACAGGGGGGCACAATCCAATGTCTTCATGTGCTGGTCCCAAGTCCGGGTAAATGCAGAGGGTTGTGTCAGGAAGGTCATCCGATGTAAAATTTTAGCCAAATCAAACATGCAAATCACAAATAGCAGCGAGGCCTATAAATTAGGAGCAGGGTTCAAGCTGTTTTGTCATGGTGTGGATGGAAAGAGGAATGGAGGAGGAGTTATCCTGAAAGAGGATTTTGCTATGAATGTTCTGGAGGTGAAGAGAGTGTCAGAGAGGGTGATGAGTCTGAAGCTGGAAGGTGAAGGTGTGATGTTGAATGTTGTCAGTGGTTATGCCCCACAGGTAGGATGTGAGTTAGAAGAGAAGGAGAAATTCTGGAGGGAGATGGATGAGGTGATCCAGGGTATCCCTAGTGGTGAGAGAGTGGTGATTGGGGCAGACTTCAACTGTTTCCCTCAATGTTGGTGAGGGAAACAGGTGACGAGGAAGTGATGGGTAAGTTTGGTATGCAGGACAGGAATGCAGAAGGACAGATGGTGGTAGACTTTGCAAGAAGGATGGAAATGGCTGTAGTCAACACATTTTTCCAGAAAAGGGAGGAGCATAGGGCGACATATAAGAGTGGAGGCAGGAGCACACAAGTTGACTACATCTTGTGCAGACATTCCAACCTGAAAGAGATCAGTGACTGCAAAGTAGTGGCTGGGGAGAGTGTAGCCAGACAGCATAGGATGGTGGTGTGTGGGATGACTCTGGTGGTGAGTAAGATGATGAGGACAAGGGCAGAGCAGAGGACCAAGTGGTGGAAGTTGAAAAAGGAAGAGTGTTGTGTGGCTTTCAGGGAGGAGCTGAAACAGGCTCTGGGAGGTCAGGAGGTTCTTCCAGATGACTGGACAGCTACAGCTAAAGTGATCAAGGAGACAGGTAGGAGGGTACTTGGTGTGTCATCTGGAATGAGGAAAGCAGATAAGGAGACTTGGTGGTGGAATGAGGAAGTTCAGGAGTGTGTTAAGAGGAAAAGGTTAGCTAAGAAGAAGTGGGACACTGAGAGGACAGAAGAGAACAGACAGGAGTACAGGGAGATGCAGCGTAAGGTGAAGGTAGAGGTGGCAAAGGCCAAACAAAGGGCGTATGAGGATTTGTATGAAAGGTTGGACACTAAGGAGGGAGAGGTGGATTTGTACAGGTTGGCGAGACACAGAGACAGGAAGGATGTGCAGCAGGTTAGGGTGATTAGGGACAGGGATGGAAAGGACTCAAGTAGAACGGTGAGGTTACAGGGAGTAGAGGTGAAGAAGGTGGAGGATTTTAAGTACCTAGGGTCAACAGTCCAGAGCAACGGAGAGTGTGGAAAAGAAGTGAAGAGACGTGTGCAAGCAGGTTGTAACGGGTGGAGGAAAGTGTCAGGTGTGATGTGTGACAAAAGAGTGTCAGCAAGAATGAAAGGAAAGGTGGACAAGACAGTGGTGAGAGCAGCAATGTTGTCTGGTTTAGAGACAGTGGCACTGAGAAAAAGACAGGAGGCAGAGCTGGAGGTAGCAGAGCTGAAGATGTTGAGGTTCTCTCTGGTGACCCCTGAAGGGAGCAGCCGAAAGGAGGAGAAGAAGAAGATTTCCAATAGATACGACATGCTAGCCTGTTGTGTGTTAGCCTGCTCATTTGTTAGCTTCTTAGCTTGTCAATGTATTAGTCTGTATATTCATTAGTGTGTTACCCTGTTGGTTATTTAGTCCCTATGATTTATATTTCTTTGTTGTGTACATTATAAGCTGCATCTTAATCTAAGAATGAGCCATTAAATTTACAGAGAGAGCAGGTCTCCTTTCATGGAGGCAGCCATGTTTTCTTGCCATATTTCTACAG
This sequence comes from Mastacembelus armatus, assembly GCF_900324485.2. Taxonomy (NCBI): domain Eukaryota; kingdom Metazoa; phylum Chordata; class Actinopteri; order Synbranchiformes; family Mastacembelidae; genus Mastacembelus; species Mastacembelus armatus. Next base: position 20,111,637 of record NC_046644.1, on the reverse strand, counting down.
TATCCCAGAATGGACAAACCAAACACTGGCTCTAGACAGAAAATAGTGCTTTGTTATGAAAGTGACAGCGACTGTACCCTCCCTCACACATCTGCAGTCTCACCACTAGATGCTGCTAAATCTTTCACATCTCATACATTGCACCTTAAAATAAAAATACTTGCTGATTTCATGAGTTACCTGCTTTATTCAGCGGCAGCCTCATGTTGTGGGAATATAACAAAGTGTAAATTGTTTTACTTCTGCTCTACACTGATATTACCTTAGCATGACCTACATTCCCTTACACCTGTACAAGAAAATTCAGTTAGTGATGTACAAATAAGGATGAACTTAGAAAAAAAAACACTAGAGATGCTGGTGTCCATCCATACTTGACTGCAAAACAGTGGAGTGGTTCACACTTTGCACAGTAACCACATTAAAGGAGCAGTGAGCAGTGATTACTGCTGTTAGTGTTTGGGTTGGCAGGTGTCAACTTGTCAGAAAAATCAATTAATCAATTTATCATCACATTGATTTATTTTTTGTGTCTTTTTAAATCGAGGGCTGTGTCTGAATGTCCAACCTAGAGCCCAACCCCTCAATCACTATATAGTGCAGCACCACATAGTGGACTAATATAGTGCACTCAATTAGCTAAGGGTTTTGGACACTCACCCTGTACTTTTTCTTCTGTTGCTGATTATGTCGTAGCATTTGGTGGACATCCTGTTTCAATTAATTAATTAATTAATAATTAAATTAATACATTTATCTCATCCTGACTGTTTTTTTTTTTTTTTTTCAAAAGCTTAACGTTCTGTTCATAATTTTCATCTACAATCTCTTATGTCAACGTGTCAAGAATTTACATGTATTTTTCAGTTTCTGGTGTACGTTCTCACTTGCTTGAAAGTGTTTTAGGTGCTGTGTTGTCTTTTGTGCAGCAGTGATTTTTTTTTTTTCTCAACCATGAAGTACTTTCTTATTGTGCATCTTGTGAAAGAGCCACACAGCTTCTTTGCAGAGAAGCTTCTATTTCAACTGAAGTTGCTTGTGGGTTTTTCTTTGCATCCATACAAATTTACAGTGAATGTTTTTGGTCTACCTGTTATCAACAGATCCCTTCATTTTCCACTTTTTTATCAGACATTGAACAGTACTGATTGGCATTTGCTAAACTTTGTATATCCTTTTATATAATTTTCTGACTTTTAAATAACTGACTGAGTCTCAGTCTTTTCTTGCAGGTACTTTGACAGTTCTGTTGTTTTTCCTGAGTCACAGCAAAGTCAGTGCATCTCTGGATGATGAAATGTAAACAGGTCTCTCAAGAGCTGAGACACTCGCTGACTATTTATACACAGACACTAATCACCATCAGACAACTCACGTGTGGAAACTTAAAGGCCATTTAAATCTGTTTGTCAACTTGTGTATATGTTGTCAGCCCAAACGTACAAGGAAATGCAAAGTTTTGAACAGGACTATCTGTCAGATTTCAGTTATCACTGTGATTTTAAAAGACACTAATAATAAATGATGATAAATAGATTTATCTGACCACTATGCTTTATGCACAATCCACAAAGTTTTCCAAAAGTGGCCAGTATTTCACATATTTTCCCAAGGCTATGTGAACTTGAGCAGCACTGTACATTAGAAATATAAACTTTATCAGGTACACTGGGAAATAAATGTTATGTTTACTTACTTTATGAACAGAAATTATATTACTCTTATTATATTAATATTATTCTATATTGTATTTCCTATTCTGTCTTCTGAGATAATGACTGTTTATGAAGCTGCCTATAGTGTTTTGAAAAATGACCATTTACAGATTAAAAATGTACAGATTAAATTCTCAAGACTTAATGGAAATTACATCTAATCTGGATTATTTTCTTTTGTCTTGGTGTCAAATGATTGTTGAAGTTGTATAAGGATGTTTATATGCATCTAACAAGTGTTAGTGTTAAACACTGTATGTCCTGAGTAAGTTCTCTGTTTTTCCTCCAGAATCAGTAACACCTCAGAAAACTACAAGAAGCTCATCTCCCAAAGTTCTCTGCTGTGTCCAGGATCTCCTGCTGTCTACCAGCTGAGACCACAGGAACAGAAGTTTGGAACTCTGACCAGAAAAACTGTTGGTGAGAGAAATTTCAACAAAGTAAACAAAACCATCTTACTTGTTGGTGAAACAGGAGCAGGAAAATCTACTCTGATCAACAGTTTGTTCAATTACACCATTGGAGTGAAGTTTGACCACAACATCTGGTTTGAGATCGTGGAGAAAGAAAACAGACGTCAGACAGAAAGTCAGACATCAGATGTGATCGTGTACGAGATCTTTGGTTTTGAAGGTGAAACTCTGCCGTACTCTCTGACCATCATCGATACTCCTGGATATGGAGACACCAGAGGGATCGAACATGATGAGATGGTCAAACAAAGGTTATTGGACTTGTTCCGCTCAGAGGACGGAGTTCATGAACTAAATGCAGTGGGTCTGGTGATGAAGGCCACTGATAATCGACTGAGTGACCGACTGATGTACGTCTGCAACTCAGTGACGTCTCTGTTTGGAAAAGACCTGGAGAACAAGATCGTAGCTCTGATCACACACTGTGATGGAAGAAAACCTCAAAATGCTCTTCAAGCTCTTGAAGATGCAAAAATTAAATGTGTCAGAAATGAGAAGAATCAGCCTGTTCACTTTCTGTTTGATAACTGTCAGAATGAAGAGAGAACAGAGGAAGATGACTTTGGATTAGAGACGGCATGGAGAGTAACGGACAGAGGAATGGACCAGTTGACAAAGTTTGTGGAACAGTGTGGACCTCAGAGGCTGACGAAGACAGTGGAAGTGTTGAATTCACGCATCAGCCTGACAGCCTGTATCCAAAACCTGCAGGACAGAATCAAGTTAATCGAACTCAAACAGACAGAAATTACACAGACTCAGGAAGCTCTGAAGAAACATGAAGAAGAGATGAAAGATAACAAGATGTTCACAATAGAAGTGGATGAGGTCTACAAAGATAAAGAACTTATTGATGTTAGGAAGTGGAGGTTGAAGCAGTTTTATGCAGCAGCTGTTACCTGTTCTGTCTGTGAGGAGAACTGTCACTATCCTGGATGCACAATGGCCCAGAGTCCTAAACACTGTGAGGTCATGAAAAGAGGTCACTGTACTTCATGTAGTAGGCAGTGTCCTGTGTCAGATCATGTTAAAGAAAAGAGGATCTATGTGACCAAGACCAGGAAAGTTAAAAAGACTTTACAACATGTGAAGTACGAGTATGAAAAGAATTTGTCACAGAGGGAAATGAAGAAGAGCCTGTTGGAAACTCTTGAAGAGAAAATGGAAACACTGAAAACAGAGAAGAACCAGCTGCTTGAAGAGGCCTACCAACATGTTGTCAGGCTGGAGCAGTTCGCTCTGAATGTGAATTCAGTGTCCACTTATGTCCACTTGGACTTCCTGATCGAGGGGATGAGGGAGAAAGGAGACACAGAGAAGGTCAGGAAGCTGGAGGAGATAGAAAGGAGAGTGGATGATGGAACCAGAGCAGTGCTGCAGTACATGAGCAGTAATCTAACAGCAGCTGGTGAAGCAGTTAAAGAAGTATTGACAAGGTTTTCAGTAATGACAGTAGGGGGTCACAGAAACCTGAATACACATGTTGACTCTCCTGGACAACAAAGTGTCGGTGACGATAAACAGATTGTTATGGGCTTTTAACAAGGAGTGGACTGGGAGCCAGAGTGAGGGCCCCCCTGGTGTTTGATGCTCAGCACCACAGTCAGTGACAGCAGCTCCCTCCCTGATGTGACCAACTAAAGTCCCACTGAGCTGGACCAACATCCATGGATCTGTCTTTATGTTCTGTCAGCTCAACGTTTCTCTGACGTTCTCTCTGCGTTCTCCTGACAACTTTATCCACTTTCATTGTTCTCACTGTTTTTCAGCACATTTGGACCTTTTTCATTTTTAGATTCAATTTAAACCTTTGATCAATATCTTTGATCTGCTTCATGATTGGATGATTGATATATATTCAGTTTGTTTATGATTGATTATTGATGGAGACTTCATCATATTTTGTATATCAGTTTATTATTGATCTGTCTTGGAATATTCATTGATTCTTGCTATGGTTCATTTTTACTTGTAGCTGATTGATGAATTGGTGATTGATTGATTGGTTGTTCAGCTCACAGATGGTGTGTTATCAATGCATTTAAATTGTGGATCAGCATATTAATGACATGTGTGCTCATATTTTTGACATCAAGTAAAATGGTTGGTTGTTTTCCTGGTTCACTTTGACATTTTTCATGGATCCTGTTGTTTGTTGCCCATGAAACCAGATCCTGGCTGCTGCAGTTTCCTGTGAATCCTGAATAAAATCTCTGCTTCATGAATCAGTTTGGTCCCAGTGTCTTCACTGGATCCTCAGCTGCTGTTTCAGTCTCCAGTAAATGTGTGTTGGTCTTTGTTCCTGAGCCTCTTTCAGCTCAGAAACACATTTAATGACCATGAGGTTTGTTTGATAAACTGATGATGATGATGATGTTTCCTGTAATGAGCACTAGATGGTGCTGGATCACATCACTGATGTACAGTGGCCTGTGAGGACAATGCTCAAAGATTAATCGACGTTTTGGTCCATTCATATGTCTGTCTGGTGTCTACAGAGATGTGCCTCCTGTTTTTCCTGGTTTTTGAAAACAAGTTGAGAAACGACCGGTTTTTCACTTTCTGCTCTTGTCTACGCCGACAAGAGACGAGTCCCTCTACCCAGACTCCGCCAACGGAAAAGTTCCGCAGAACTCCGCTGTCCGCCATTATTGGACCCTGGCTCCGGCACCGAGAGGATGAACCCAGAGGAGACGAGCTGAGCACAGAAGCTGCTCTGGTGTTGACTGTAACAACAGGAGTCTGTTCTCAGCACCATCAGCCAGTGGAGGCTGGTCCTGCCCACACGTGAAACTTTTTAAAAATCATTTGTTTGTTAAATAAACATAATTAAAAGTTATTATTACTATTTCAAGTATGAGTATTAGAAAATATTGTGTTAAAAACGTGTAATATATTAAATATAAATCAGTATTTGTGGTAAAAACCTGCAGCAGCTGAACTAAACATCGCCCAGTCACTGACACAGAACAGCCAATCAAAACTCTCAGATATGCACATAGCAACAGGATTCAGCCAATCAGCGTCGGCTAATTTGAGGCGGCAATTTTACCGCCCAGCCAATCAGAGCAGCGACAGTGACCGCCAATGATGGCCGCCGGTACCCGAGAGTCGCAACTTCAGGTTTGTCCTAATTCAGTAAAATCTGTTCTTCAGAATCCGTTTGAAAGAAGAACTGACAGGTTAAAGAGCTCGGTCCAGATCGACCCGACATCACAATCAAACAACAATTTAGAGAAAAAGGTCAAACGTCTGTGAGAAGGTTGAGTCGTAACTGGTCCAGCAGAAAGGCTCGGCTAGCTAACTCCGTGTTTGGCTTCCCCTGCTTTCTAACACGGGAGGGACAGACACAGCAGGACTGTGACAGGAATTAGGGACGTTAAACATTTATCTGAAAACATTAAGAAACACAAATGTACAAGAGCATGTGGAGAATACGGTAAAGCTAGCCATGCTAGGCAGAGTTAGCATCGCCGTCCAACTGGTCGAAGGCTCCAGAATTACGGTGAAAAAACCCAACTTATAAAGCAGTATTCCCTAAACAGGTTAAACTGACCTGTATCCTTTAGTAGATATATAAAATAGTATTTCTATTATATTATTAATTTAATTAATTTTATTTCTGTTTCCTTATAACACGGACGTGTTGACGTTAGCCACGTTAGCTGCATAGTTAGCGCTAATGCTGCCCGGCTAACGTCCTCTGGCTACTCACAGCCTCGTGTTTACTCTGAAACAGGAAACAGGTTGGCTGTTTGCTTTACAGGAGAATTGAAAGGATCAGAGAGAGTTTGTGTGGTAATTGTGTCTGGTTGACTTGGTGACAAACACTTGTTGGTTTGCTGATATAACCAGGAGTCTGTCACTGTAAACAGCAAAGCAGAATCCTGTTTGGATGTGACTTAGCGTCAGACAGACAGTGGTTTTTCATGGTAGAGCACAAAAACACTGGATATTTGTTTAACAAGGTGTTAGAATGTAATTCCAATAATGTCATCCACGTTCTTGTTGTTATAATAATTGTAAAATGACATATTTGATGTACAGTAGTCATGTTAGGAGACTGCTTTTTTTTGATGTGTTAAAAAAACCTATAAATGTCTATTTTTATAGTTTAAACCTTAAATATTCTCCCAAAACATTTCAACATTTCATTTCAAACTCATCTTAATATATTATTAGTAAATAAATTAGTGACCTAAATCAGTAAATGATATTGTTCTTAATAATTACTTGTTAAAATACATGAAATATTATGAACAGTTATAAAATGACTTAATCAATTGTTATTAATTCATCCTGGGAATCATGAAGAGGTTGGAAGATGAACTGTGATGTATTGGACAGCAGACCACACTTCCCAAGGCAACGAAGGGGCAGTGCATTTCCAAACCAGTGCAAACTGGGTGTAAGTATAACAGACATTTATTGTTAAAAATAGCAACATTTATTACTTTGGAGGTGTCACACATCAATATTGTCATATTCAGAGGAGGAAAAGGAAAAGTGCAAAAACAAACCATGACTTGAGCAAACATGCCAGAACTGTAAATTGAAAATAGAAAAGTTATCTTTTACAGATTTAAATAATGTAAATAAAATTTTATTAAAAAGTAATAAAACAAGACAATATCTTCTAAAAATTGTAGTTGTCACTGAAAACACCTACAACATGTTTTCTTAATCTTGTATTGCAAAACCATCAAACAATATTTTTCTTCTGTGATGGAAACCATATTCAAGGAAGTGTTGGTGGATTCAGCAACATATGATCCTGAGGATCATATATGGACCATTATCGCTGTCTCTTTACAACTGATAGATGAATAAATGCGTTAAAACACGTAACTAGCAAAACCAAATTGGAAAATCATCCATCTTCTGTGCATGTTGTGTCACCTTGTTTGACCCAAATGGGGGCAGGATATGAAAAGAATGCAGTAGGAAATCCAACAGACTCACTGTGGACAGTTTTCAAGATGTACCGTCTTAAGTAAACAGTCTCCACTAAAAAACTGGATTTTTAATGCTTGGCTGAGCTCCCTTTGTGTGTGTGCTGCTTATTGTGGCTGGACCTGGCAGCTGCTATGACATTAAAACTCAGGTAGTGGAGTTCCTTTGACATATACCATTAAACTGGGTGTAAAGCTTTGTTAGAGACAGTGGAGTGTCTCTTCCATCTAGATTCAACTGCCATATATGTTCTTCAGTATGCACTGTTTCCACAATGTACATGTGTCCTTCTGTTTCAGTAATGTGATTCCAACACAGTGGAGACCATGCCCAAACGGGCAGGTTCCTAGACAATGGGCCCCTGAATGAGGGCTGCCACTGAGACATGTAAAAGGCCTCCAACCCTCTAGGACTCACATATTGAGCAAACCACATGATTTGTAGTCAGACTCTTTGTGATTACACTGTAAGGTTATAGGTCACTGACTGTAAAATGTAGTAGTGCCACGGAGAGAGACGTGTGTACACGCTTCACTGTGCTCTTGGTACACGATAAACGGACTATACTCTATATGTTCATGTATGAATAATAGACTTAGCGCCGTGGAGACCTGGCTTTGTATGGTTTTCTCAGTTTTTAATAAAGTCACAGTAGAACACCGTAAGTGGTCGCTCTCTTCTAAGCTATCCTGGAGCCCATGTTAATAACTTTAGCTAGCGCTCTCCGCCTCATGTTAAACTATGTCGTCTTGTGCTTGCTTTGCATCTCTTTCCGTTCATTTATTTCCATTATTATTTGTTTTTCTGTCTCTTTTTAAGTTTCTTTGCATCTTCTTTTTTATGTTTTCTATCTCTTCATGTCATTTTGCATATGTTTGTGGTCGTTTTGATGTGTTTGGGGTTTGTTTTTCTCTGTTTACAGTTGCTTGCTTCTATTTTTTTCTTATTTTATGGCTTTTTGTTCTCATTTGATTGACTCCCTCATTAAAGGTTAACCATCCCTTTGTGACTGGTCTACAGGCCTCCAGTCCCCCTGGGCCCCTGGTGGGCCTGTTCTGTGATCCATCCATGTACCCACTTGACTCAAGCTGTCACTGTCCAGTTGCCTTTTCAAAGTAAACACATAAATCTGGGTAATCTACTAAAATGTTGAATACTAATTAATTAACTGTTTGCATTGACTGTGATGGACTGGTGACCTGTCCAAGGTCTACCCCTGCTTTTCAATCAAAGAGAGCTGGGATAGGCTCCAGCAGATCCCTGGGACCCTGATTAGGAAAAAGCGGATGATATAGATGATGGATGGACGGATATTTGAATTGAAAAAAAAAAGTCATCAATAACGTGTTTCATTGTAGAAGAATTGTCATCACACATACACAGAACCTGACAGTTTGGGACTGTCGGACATGTTTGAGAAATCAGAACAAACTCTTGGGTTTGGCATCACTGATGGGTTTTTATTGTGTCCAGGTCCTTTGTGAGATGAAGTGGAGGAAGAAGCTGATGGTGCAGCTGTAGCTGAGTCCCCCCTGTGGTTATGAAGCTGCAGCAGTTTGAATGGGAGGGTTTCCAACCATCAGTCCATCAGCAGTTTGTGTGTGAAGAGTCTGTGCAGGTGAACTGTGCTCTGTTGGAGCTTCTGTCTGTGAGCAGCAGCTTCACAGTTTGTCCCTGATGGTTTCCACAGACACTGTAGGAAACCTGCAGAGTTTCAGCTCCATGGACATTTGGTTTATCTGCTGCTGCCTGTTGTGTTGGGCACAGGTAGAAAAGGGAAGTGAAGGAATGAGGCAGTGGTGGAGGGAGGAGAGGTCAGGACAGTTTCAGGGAAATCATTCTCTCTGCCAACATGATGTTTGACCTGCTGAGGTCACCGTACTGTTGCAGCCAAAGTGTTTCCAGGTAGGAGGCGTCTCCTTGGTGTGGTGGGTGCATGTTGCTGCTGTGTGCACCGACACAAAGCGTGCCAAGGTCTGTGAGTTACTGAAATATCCTCAGAAGTTAAGTCAGAGGAAATGTAGTTTGTAAAGGCAGGAAGAAGCTCAGTTCAGCACTGATGGACAGCAGGACAGAGGCGGAGTGTTATGACCCTAGGGTCATTATGTGTGTGTGTGTGTGTGTGTTGTGGGTTATTGGCCCTCCCCATTACATGTGTGTGGGTGTGACAGAGGATGGAGTGGGCGTGGACGTAGGAATCCCGTGGATTGGACTTCCGCGATTGGTCCAACACTTCCCGGAAGAACGATAAGAAGCCCACGGACTGCTGCTCAGGAGAGCTATTCTCCCACCTTTGCCATTCCCAGCTATTTTGATAGAGATTTCGATTTAGAGTTAGTTAGTTAGAGATTAGGTTTTGTTTCGTTTTGTAGGTTTAGTGTTCGTAGTAGTTTTCGTTGTTTTCGATTAGAAATATTTAGACACTTAGGTTACGTTTGTGTTTTGTTTTCTCCTGTTTGTTTTAGGAGTTTCCAGGCTAGCGACCTGTGATTTTGTGTTGTTTCTTTTGATTGTGAGATCGTAGGGCTCACGGAGCGTTTTTGTTTGAGTAGGGCTAAATTAGCGTTTTGTTTGTTTTGTACATTCTGTTTTGTATTCTGTATTTTGACAGAATAAATATTCTTGTTAATTGTAGTTCGTCTAGTTCGTGTTTGTTGAGAGTGGAAGAGGTTTGGAGGAAAACTCCACAATCGTGTTACGCTCCGGCAACCCCTAGGCTGGGGCGTAACAGGAGTCAGAGTAACCAGAGGCCTGAAATAAACCCAGTGTTTCTGCCATCCTGCCTCTGGTCTGTCTGCATTTGGCTGCTGACCTGGTTACTCCTCTGGAGTTGTGACGACTTCATTTCAAAGTGAAACCATCACCACCCTCCACAGTGTATTATGGCTTATGTGGTAAAAATATATATGGGTGTGTGACATCAACACTCTGACAGTGACTTCTGCTTTGTTCTCCTCCCAAGGGTGGAGGGTGGAAGTTACCACAGACATTGGTTTGGCCTCAGACTTGTTGTTTGAGACAGAGGAATATGAAAGTTATTTACATATCTATTTATCTATGTATAGATTTACAGAAATAAAAGACAAGTTAAAGTACAAATGTAAAAATCAAAATAAGAAAACAGCAAATAGTAGAAAATTAAATTGAAGGAGAGTGAGTGCAGATAAAAAAACTTTCAGTTCTCATATGCTGAACTAAAAAGTTTCTATCTTGGACTTAAACATTGTCAGAGATGAGGCCTGTCTAACATCATCAGGAGACTATTCCAGGTTTTAGCTGCATAAAACTGAAACGCTGCTTCTCCCTGTTTAGTCCTGACTCTGGGCACGAGCAGAAGGCCTGTCCCTGATGGTCTCAGAGTCCATGATGGTTTATATGGCACCAACATGTCAGAGATGTTCTGTGGTGCTGAGCCATGAAGAGACTTATACACAAGCAGGACTGTTTTAAAGTCTGTTCTCTGAGGGACAGGAAGCCAGTGCAGAGATCTGAGAACAGGACTAATGTGGTTTCAGCTCTAAAGCAGCTGTAGGTAACAGCCTGTACTGGATCAGAGCTGCAGCTGATGGATGCATGTACCTAGCCAGTCTCCTGGCAGTCTGTGTGTTGCACCTGGACAGGTGTTTACCTGAACAGGGAGTCAGATGTGTTGGCTTTTCTTTTCTACATGAAGGCAAATGAAGCTGTAGCAGGTGTTGTGTTTCATTAGATGATAGATTAGACTGTGAACTCTGTTTAAACTACACATATAGAATGAAATATGAAGTGTGTGTTTGTTTACGTGTGTTTCTGTGGTTCAGTACCATTGATGTGAGGGACACGTCTACACATCCAAAGGCCTGTTTGAGGACCTGGAGCTGGTTTAAGGGTCCAGGCTAGAACCTGGTTTAGAGTCCTCAGGAGATCGGGGTGGACGGGAGGCTCAGGAACCATCAGAGCTCCCACAGGAGAGACGTGTCCACTGAATCATTCTGTGTTTCATTGATGAGCCACAGTCGTTTCCTAAACTCAGCCTGTAGTTTTAGTGTGAGAAGCTGGAACGCTCTGTGTTTATCTCTGTAACTGTTGACAATAAAGACATTATAGCGTGATAATAATCCTGACCTATATCCTGGTAGGTGCAGTAGGAACCTGTTGAGGTATGACTATGGTCTGACAACAGCCGACCAGTGTAGAATGAATGTTTCCATATGCAGTCTAAACCGAGTCAGAGACCAGGTGAAACAGAAACTCATGGACGTGGTTCAGCTCATGTCTTTAGGGGTTTTCACTGGTTAAATTCCTCCAACAAAGAAAAACATTTGACATTTGTATCAGAAGCTTCCGTCAGAGCAGAACATCAGAACAAACAGGTGTGGACAAGCATGGGCTGGAAATGAACCAAATATAGTTCCTGATATGTCGATCGTCTGGTTCTTCAGGAATCTCAGGGAGTAATTATGAGCTGCACCCAAAGAGGAGACATAACATCACCGTGGTGTGTTTACAGAGACATGAGAACAGTGGAAGGTGTGTCAGGTCCAATGGTTCTGTTCCAGGCAGATGAAATGCAGGGAGAGAACCTGAGTGATCAGTGACTGATGATCATTTTCTGTGGGACCCAGAGTCCAGGTCCTTTGTGAGATGAAGTGGAGGAAGAAGCTGATGGTGCAGCTGTAGCTGAGTCCCCCCTGTGGTTATGAAGCTGCAGCAGTTTGAATTGGAGGGTTTCCAACCATCAGTCCATCAGCAGTTTGTGTGTGAAGAGTCTGTGCAGGTGAACTGTGCTCTGTTGGAGCTTCTGTCTGTGAGCAGCAGCTTCACAGTTGTCCCTGATGGTTTCCACAGACACTGTAGGAAACCTGCAGAGTTTCAGCTCCATGGACATTTGGTTTATCTGCTGCTGCCTGTTGTGTGTTTGGCAGAGGTAGAAAAGGAAAGTGAAGGAATGAGGCAGTGGTGGAGGGAGGAGAGGTCAGGACAGTTTCAGGGAAATCACGTGACACAGAGTCATGTGACCGTCCCTGCTGCTGATATAAGCTTGTGACTCTGACCTGACTCCTCTCTGCTCCTTCTGCTCCTCAGCTCACTGAGCTTCACCAAACCAACAGCACCAGGTAAGATCTCTGTGAAGCAGGAAGGATCAGACACTAACATAGGCCACAAAGCAGGAGATGGAACATAACAAACTTAAGAGAACTGTGCCCACTAGAGTTCATGACGAACTATTTCAGAGGCAAGAAGAAGCAGGAGTCCTGCAGCAGATGGTCTGACCCCACAGAGGAGTCAGTCTGGGACCACATGTAGAGACAGAACACTGGGGCAGTCTGGATCTACGGGGGAGAGCTGAGATACTGATTAGATTGAGGTATGTTCCCTTACTTCACTTCCTTGGATGAAGGTCAGTTTTGATGAATGTATTTAATTTATATTGAAAGCACCACCTGTGTATTTTTAGTGACTAAAACCTTTGCACTGTAGTTGTTACAAGCTGCGTCAGAAAATATTCAGAGCCCTTCACCTTTTGCATAGTTACGTTGTAGATTGAATTTTAAATTGTTATCAAATTAAAAACTATTTTAAAAAATATTTGTAAATTTTTCAAAATCAAAAACTGAAGTCTGTCATTGACATTTGACTGATGTTTAAAGGGAACATTTCCTTATGACACAATGTTTTGTGTATTTGTTTTTCTGAGCTTTCCAATGATAATTTTCCAAATCAGAGAGCAATGAATAAATCTGTGTCTGTGTCTGTGTCTGTGTCTGTGTCTGTGTCTGTGTCGTGTCGGTCTGTGTCTGTGTCTGTGTCTGTGTCTGTGTCTGTGCATTCGGCAGAAACTGAAGGCTCAAGAATAAAACGAGGACTATGGACTGTAAAAGTCCCCTGGAAAGTGACTGATTGCCTGTAAATAATTCAAGTCAGTGTTTCAGATTCAAACTGTAATTATTATAATCTTAGTTTTTAAGATAATTTCATTGAGACGGATTGAAGCTGTGATGAAGATTTCTGATATTTCAGACGCCATCAGTTTGATCCTCCCAGCAGGCATCACCATGGCAACACAGTGAGTAACATTAACACAACTAGTGAAAGTGACTTATATGGCCAAGTATGTTGACCCATATTCAGCATTTGTGCTCTGCATTTAACCCAATTCCAAGTGCACACACATAGCATTGAACACACACACCAAGCAGTTGGGGTCCGGTGCCTTGCTCAAGGGTCTCACCTCATTCAACTCAATTGAAGGTGGTACAGGACGCGGCTGTTCATTTTGTGCCACTGAAAATTAACTGCAGACCTGAGAGGTAAAACCTGCAATTTCAGGTTACAAGTCCGACTCCCCTAGCCAGTAGCCCACCTCAGGGTTCAGAGTCCAGAGTCCTAACCATTACACTTGTGGGAACTACTTTTCAGCTTAACCAATAAACTAATCACAGTAGTCGATGGATAATCATGAAGGATAAAACAACAGTGATGTCAGAGAAATGTCTAATTTAATGTGTTAACTGCAGAAGAAGAAGAATTATATACACTATTGTAGGAATATTTCCAATAGATATGAAATGCAACCACAGGGGGGCAACAATCCACTGTCTTCATGTGCTGGTCCCAAGGTCCGGGTGTAAATGCAGAGGGTTGTGTCAGGAAGGTCATCCGATATGTAAAATTTTAGCCAAATCAAACATGCAAATCACAAATAGCAGCGAGGCCTATAAATTAGGAGCAGGGTTCAAGCTGTTTTGTCATGGTGTGGATGGAAAGAGGAATGGAGGAGGAGTTATCCTGAAAGAGGATTTTGCTATGAATGTTCTGGAGGTGAAGAGAGTGTCAGAGAGGGTGATGAGTCTGAAGCTGGAAGGTGAAGGTGTGATGTTGAATGTTGTCAGTGGTTATGCCCCACAGGTAGGATGTGAGTTAGAAGAGAAGGAGGAAATTCTGGAGGGAGATGGATGAGGTGATCCAGGGTATCCCTAGTGGTGAGAGAGTGGTGATTGGGGCAGACTTCAACTGTTTCCCTCAATGTTGGTGAGGGAAACAGGTGACGAGGAAGTGATGGGTAAGTTTGGTATGCAGGACAGGAATGCAGAAGGACAGATGGTGGTAGACTTTGCAAGAAGGATGGAAATGGCTGTAGTCAACACATTTTTCCAGAAAAGGGAGGAGCATAGGGCGACATATAAGAGTGGAGGCAGGAGCACACAAGTTGGACTACATCTTGTGCAGACATTCCAACCTGAAAGAGATCAGTGACTGCAAAGTAGTGGCTGGGGAGAGTGTAAGCCAGACAGCATAGGATGGTGGTGTGTGGGATGATGACTCTGGTGGTGAGTAAGAGATGATGAGGACAAGGGCAGAGCAGAGGACCAAGTGGGGAAGTTGAAAAAGGAAGAGTGTTGTGTGGCTTTCGGGAGGAGCTGAAACAGCTCTGGAGGTCAGGAGGTTCTTCCAGATGACTGGACAGCTACAGCTAAGTGATCAAGGAGACAGTAGGAGGGTACTTGGTGTGTCATCTGGAATGAGGAAAGCAGATAAGGAGGGACTTGGTGGGTGGAATGAGGAAGTTCAGGAGTGTGTTAAGAGGAAAAGGTTAGCTAAGAAGAAGTGGGACACTGAGAGGACGAGAAGCGAACAGACAGGAGTACAGGGAGATGCAGCGTAAGGTGAAGTAGAGGTGGCAAAGGCCAAACAAAGGGCGGTATGAGGATTTGTATGAAAGGTTGGGACACTAAGGAGGGAGAGGTGGATTTGTACAGGTTGGCGAGACACAGAGACAGGAAGGATGTGCAGCAGGTTAGGGTGATTAGGGACAGGGATGGAAAGGACTCCAGTAGAACGGTGAGGTTACAGGGAGTAGAGGTGAAGAAGGTGGAGGATTTTAAGTACCTAGGGTCAACAGTCCAGAGCAACGGAGAGTGTGGAAAAGAAGTGAAGAGACGTGTGCAAGCAGGTGTAACGGTGGAGGAAAGTGTCAGGTGTGATGTGTGACAAAAGAGTGTCAGCAAGAATGAAAGGAAAGGTGACAAGACAGTGGTGAGAGCAGCAATGTTGTCTGGTTTAGAGACAGTGGCACTGAGAAAAAGACAGGAGGCAGAGCTGAGGTAGCAGAGCTGAAGATGTTGAGGTTCTCTCTGGTGACCCCTGAAGGGAGCAGCCGAAAGAGGAGAAGAAGAAGGATTTCCAATAGATACGACATGCTAGCCTGTTGTGTGTTAGCCTGCTCATTTGTTAGCTTCTTAGCTTGTCAATGTATTAGTCTGTATATTCATTAGGTGTTACCCTGTTGTTATTTAGTCCCTATGATTTATATTTCTTTGTTGTGTACATTATAAGCTGCATCTTAATCTAAGAATGAGCCATTAAATTTACAGAGAGAGCAGGTCTCCTTTCATGGAGGCAGCCATGTTTTCTTGCCATATTTCTACAGTATCCCAGAATGGACAAACCAAACACTGGCTCTAGACAGAAAATAGTGCTTTGTTATGAAAGTGACAGCGACTGTACCCTCCCTCACACATCTGCAGTCTCACCACTAGATGCTGCTAAATCTTTCACATCTCATACATTGCACCTTAAAATAAAAATACTTGCTGATTTCATGAGTTACCTGCTTTATTCAGCGGCAGCCTCATGTTGTGGGAATATAACAAAGTGTAAATTGTTTTACTTCTGCTCTACACTGATATTACCTTAGCATGACCTACATTCCCTTACACCTGTACAAGAAAATTCAGTTAGTGATGTACAAATAAGGATGAACTTAAAAAAAAAACACTAGAGATGCTGGTGTCCATCCATACTTGACTGCAAAACAGTGGAGTGGTTCACACTTTGCACAGTAACCACATTAAAGGAGCAGTGAGCAGTGATTACTGCTGTTAGTGTTTGGGTTGGCAGGTGTCAACTTGTCAGAAAAATCAATTAATCAATTTATCATCACATTGATTATTTTTTGTGTCTTTTTAAATCGAGGGCTGTGTCTGAATGTCCAACCTAGAGCCCAACCCCTCAATCACTATATAGTGCAGCACCACATAGTGGACTAATATAGTGCACTCAATTAGCTAAGGGTTTTGGACACTCACCCTGTACTTTTTCTTCTGTTGCTGATTATGTCGTAGCATTTGGTGGACATCCTGTTTCAATTAATTAATTAATTAATAATTAAATTAATACATTTATCTCATCCTGACTGTTTTTTTTTTTTTTTTTCAAAAGCTTAACGTTCTGTTCATAATTTTCATCTACAATCTCTTATGTCAACGTGTCAAGAATTTACATGTATTTTTCAGTTTCTGGTGTACGTTCTCACTTGCTTGAAAGTGTTTTAGGTGCTGTGTTGTCTTTTGTGCAGCAGTGATTTTTTTTTTTTCTCAACCATGAAGTACTTTCTTATTGTGCATCTTGTGAAAGAGCCACACAGCTTCTTTGCAGAGAAGCTTCTATTTCAACTGAAGTTGCTTGTGGGTTTTTCTTTGCATCCATACAAATTTACAGTGAATGTTTTTGGTCTACCTGTTATCAACAGATCCCTTCATTTTCCACTTTTTTATCAGACATTGAACAGTACTGATTGGCATTTGCTAAACTTTGTATATCCTTTTATATAATTTTCTGACTTTTAAATAACTGACTGAGTCTCAGTCTTTTCTTGCAGGTACTTTGACAGTTCTGTTGTTTTTCCTGAGTCACAGCAAAGTCAGTGCATCTCTGGATGATGAAATGTAAACAGGTCTCTCAAGAGCTGAGACACTCGCTGACTATTTATACACAGACACTAATCACCATCAGACAACTCACGTGTGGAAACTTAAAGGCCATTTAAATCTGTTTGTCAACTTGTGTATATGTTGTCAGCCCAAACGTACAAGGAAATGCAAAGTTTTGAACAGGACTATCTGTCAGATTTCAGTTATCACTGTGATTTTAAAAGACACTAATAATAAATGATGATAAATAGATTTATCTGACCACTATGCTTTATGCACAATCCACAAAGTTTTCCAAAAGTGGCCAGTATTTCACAATTTTCCCAAGGCTATGTGAACTTGAGCAGCACTGTACATTAGAAATATAAACTTTATCAGGTACACTGGGAAATAAATGTTATGTTTACTTACTTTATGAACAGAAATTATATTACTCTTATTATATTAATATTATTCTATATTGTATTTCCTATTCTGTCTTCTGAGATAATGACTGTTTATGAAGCTGCCTATAGTGTTTTGAAAAATGACCATTTACAGATTAAAAATGTACAGATTAAATTCTCAAGACTTAATGGAAATTACATCTAATCTGGATTATTTTCTTTTGTCTTGGTGTCAAATGATTGTTGAAGTTGTATAAGGATGTTTATATGCATCTAACAAGTGTTAGTGTTAAACACTGTATGTCCTGAGTAAGTTCTCTGTTTTTCCTCCAGAATCAGTAACACCTCAGAAAACTACAAGAAGCTCATCTCCCAAAGTTCTCTGCTGTCCAGGATCTCCTGCTGTCTACCAGCTGAGACCACAGGAACAGAAGTTTGGAACTCTGACCAGAAAAACTGTTGGTGAGAGAAATTTCAACAAAGTAAACAAAACCATCTTACTTGTTGGTGAAACAGGAGCAGGAAAATCTACTCTGATCAACAGTTTGTTCAATTACACCATTGGAGTGAAGTTTGACCACAACATCTGGTTTGAGATCGTGGAGAAAGAAAACAGACGTCAGACAGAAAGTCAGACATCAGATGTGATCGTGTACGAGATCTTTGGTTTTGAAGGTGAAACTCTGCCGTACTCTCTGACCATCATCGATACTCCTGGATATGGAGACACCAGAGGGATCGAACATGATGTATCAGTCAAAGGTTATTGGACTTGTTCGCTCAGAGGGGAGTTCATGAACTAAATGCAGTGGGTCTGGTGATGAAGGCCACTGATAATCGACTGAGTGACCGACTGATGTACGTCTCAACTCAGTGACGTCTCTGTTTGGAAAAGACCTGGAGAACAAGATCGTAGCTCTGATCACACACTGTGATGGAAGAAAACCTCAAAATGCTCTTCAAGCTCTTGAAGATGCAAAAATTAAATGTGTCAGAAATGAGAAGAATCAGCCTGTTCACTTTGTGTTGATAACTGTCAGAATGAAGAGAGAACAGAGGAAGATGACTGGATTAGAGACGACATGGAGAGTAACAGACAGAGGAATGGACCAGTTCACAAAGTTTGTGGAACATGTGGACCTCAGAGGTGACGAAGACAGTGGAAGTGTTGAATTCACGCATCAGACTGACAGCCTGTATCCAAAACCTGCAGGACAGAATCAAGTCGATCGAACTCAAACAGACAGAAATCAAACAGACTCAGGAAGCTCTGAAGAAACATGAAGAAGAGATGAAGAGAACAAGAAGTTCACAATAGAAGTGGATGAGGTCTACAAAGATAAAGAAGATATTGATGTTGGAAGTGGAGGTTGAAGCAGTTTTATGCAGCAGCAGCTGTTACCTGTTCTGTCTGTGAGGAGAACTGTCACTATCCTGGATGCACAATGGCCCAGAGTCCTAAACACTGTGAGGTCATGAAAAGAGGTCACTGTACTTCATGTAGTAGGCAGTGTCCTGTGTCAGATCATGTTAAAGAAAAGAGGATCTATGTGACCAAGACCAGGAAAGTTAAAAAGACTTTACAACATGTGAAGTACGAGTATGAAAAGAATTTGTCACAGAGGGAAATGAAGAAGAGCCTGTTGGAAACTCTTGAAGAGAAAATGGAAACACTGAAAACAGAGAAGAACCAGCTGCTTGAAGAGGCCTACCAACATGTTGTCAGGCTGGAGCAGTTCGCTCTGAATGTGAATTCAGTGTCCACTTATGTCCACTTGGACTTCCTGATCGAGGGGATGAGGGAGAAAGGAGACACAGAGAAGGTCAGGAAGCTGGAGGAGATAGAAAGGAGAGTGGATGATGGAACCAGAGCAGTGCTGCAGTACATGAGCAGTAATCTAACAGCAGCTGGTGAAGCAGTTAAAGAGTATTGACAAGGTTTTCAGTAATGACAGTAGGGGTCACAGAAACCTGAATACACATGTTGACTCTCCTGGACAACAAAGTGTCGGTGACGATAAACAGATTGTTATGGGCTTTTAACAGGAGTGGACTGGGAGCCAGAGTGAGGGCCCCCCTGGTGTTTGATGCTCAGCACCACAGTCAGTGACAGCAGCTCCCTCCCTGATGTGACCAACTAAAGTCCCACTGAGCTGGACCAACATCCATGGATCTGTCTTTATGTTCTGTCAGCTCAACGTTTCTCTGACGTTCTCTCTGCGTTCTCCTGACAACTTTATCCACTTTCATTGTTCTCACTGTTTTTCAGCACATTTGGACCTTTTTCATTTTTAGATTCAATTTAAACCTTTGATCAATATCTTTGATCTGCTTCATGATTGGATGATTGATATATTCAGTTTGTTTATGATTGATTATTGATGGAGACTTCATCATATTTTGTATATCAGTTTATTATTGATCTGTCTTGGAATATTCATTGATTCTTGCTATGGTTCATTTTTACTTGTAGCTGATTGATGAATTGGTGATTGATTGATTGGTTGTTCAGCTCACAGATGGTGTGTTATCAATGCATTTAAATTGTGGATCAGCATATTAATGACATGTGTGCTCATATTTTTGACATCAAGTAAAATGGTTGGTTGTTTTCCTGGTTCACTTTGACATTTTTCATGGATCCTGTTGTTTGTTGCCCATGAAACCAGATCCTGGCTGCTGCAGTTTCCTGTGAATCCTGAATAAAATCTCTGCTTCATGAATCAGTTTGGTCCCAGTGTCTTCACTGGATCCTCAGCTGCTGTTTCAGTCTCCAGTAAATGTGTGTTGGTCTTTGTTCCTGAGCCTCTTTCAGCTCAGAAACACATTTAATGACCATGAGGTTTGTTTGATAAACTGATGATGATGATGATGTTTCCTGTAATGAGCACTAGATGGTGCTGGATCACATCACTGATGTACAGTGGCCTGTGAGGACAATGCTCAAAGATTAATCGACGTTTTGGTCCATTCATATGTCTGTCTGGTGTCTACAGAGATGTGCCTCCTGTTTTTCCTGGTTTTTGAAAACAAGTTGAGAAACGACCGGTTTTTCACTTTCTGCTCTTGTCTACGCCGACAAGAGACGAGTCCCTCTACCCAGACTCCGCCAACGGAAAAGTTCCGCAGAACTCCGCTGTCCGCCATTATTGGACCCTGGCTCCGGCACCGAGAGGATGAACCCAGAGGAGACGAGCTGAGCACAGAAGCTGCTCTGGTGTTGACTGTAACAACAGGAGTCTGTTCTCAGCACCATCAGCCAGTGGAGGCTGGTCCTGCCCACACGTGAAACTTTTTAAAAATCATTTGTTTGTTAAATAAACATAATTAAAAGTTATTATTACTATTTCAAGTATGAGTATTAGAAAATATTGTGTTAAAAACGTGTAATATATTAAATATAAATCAGTATTTGTGGTAAAAACCTGCAGCAGCTGAACTAAACATCGCCCAGTCACTGACACAGAACAGCCAATCAAAACTCTCAGATATGCACATAGCAACAGGATTCAGCCAATCAGCGTCGGCTAATTTGAGGCGGCAATTTTACCGCCCAGCCAATCAGAGCAGCGACAGTGACCGCCAATGATGGCCGCCGGTACCCGAGAGTCGCAACTTCAGGTTTGTCCTAATTCAGTAAAATCTGTTCTTCAGAATCCGTTTGAAAGAAGAACTGACAGGTTAAAGAGCTCGGTCCAGATCGACCCGACATCACAATCAAACAACAATTTAGAGAAAAAGGTCAAACGTCTGTGAGAAGGTTGAGTCGTAACTGGTCCAGCAGAAAGGCTCGGCTAGCTAACTCCGTGTTTGGCTTCCCTTTTCTAACACGGGAGGGACAGACACAGCAGGACTGTGACAGGAATTAGGGACGTTAAACATTTATCTGAAAACATTAAGAAACACAAATGTACAAGAGCATGTGGAGAATACGGTAAAGCTAGCCATGCTAGGCAGAGTTAGCATCGCCGTCCAACTGGTCGAAGGCTCCAGAATTACGGTGAAAAAACCCAACTTATAAAGCAGTATTCCCTAAACAGGTTAAACTGACCTGTATCCTTTAGTAGATATATAAAATAGTATTTCTATTATATTATTAATTTAATTAATTTTATTTCTGTTTCCTTATAACACGGACGTGTTGACGTTAGCCACGTTAGCTGCAATAGTTAGCGCTATGCTGCCCGGCTAACGTCCTCTGGCTACCTCACAGCCTCGTGTTTACTCTAAACAGGAAACAGGTTGGCTGTTTGCTTTACAGGAGAATTGAAAGGATCAGAGAGAGTTTGTGTGGGTAATTGTGTCTGGTTGACTTGGTGACAAACACTTGTTGGTTTGCTGATATAACCAGGAGTCTGTCACTGTAAACAGCAAAGCAGAATCCTGTTTGGATGTGACTTAGCGTCAGACAGACAGTGGTTTTTCATGGTAGAGCACAAAAACACTGGATATTTGTTTAACCAAGGGTGTTAGAATGTAATATCCCAATAATGTCATCCACGTTCTTGTTGTTATAATAATTGTAAAATGACATATTTGATGTCAGTAGTCATGTTAGGAGACTGCTTTTTTTTGATGTGTTTAAAAAAACCTATAAATGTCTATTTTTATAGTTTAAACCGTAAATATTCTCCCAAAACATTTCAACATTTCATTTCAAACTCATCTTAATATATATTAGTAAATAAATTAGTGACCTAAATCAGTAAATGATATTGTTCTTAATAATTACTTGTTAAAATACATGAAATATTATGAACAGTTATAAAATGACTTAATCAATTGTTATTAATTCATCCTGGGAATCATGAAGAGGTTGGAAGATGAACTGTGATGTATTGGACAGCAGACCACACTTCCCAAGGCAACGAAGGGGCAGTGCATTTCCAAAACCAGTGCAAACTGGGTGTAAGTATAACAGACATTTATTGTTAAAAATAGCAACATTTATTACTTTGGAGGTGTCACACATCAATATTGTCATATTCAGAGGAGGAAAGGAAAAGTGCAAAAACAAACCATGACTTGAGCAAACATGCCAGAACTGTAAATTGAAAATAGAAAAGTTATCTTTTACAGATTTAAATAATGTAAATAAAATTTTATTAAAAAGTAATAAAACAAGACAATATCTTCTAAAAATTGTAGTTGTCACTGAAAACACCTACAACATGTTTTCTTAATCTTGTATTGCAAAACCATCAAACAATATTTTTCTTCTGTGATGGAAACCATATTCAAGGAAGTGTTGGTGGATTCAGCAACATATGATCCTGAGGATCATATATGGACCATTATCGCTGTCTCTTTACAACTGATAGATGAATAAATGCGTTAAAACACGTAACTAGCAAAACCAAATTGGAAAATCATCCATCTTCTGTGCATGTTGTGTCACCTTGTTGACCCAAATGGGGGCAGGATATGAAAAGAATGCAGTAGGAAATCCAACCGACTCACTGTGGACAGTTTTCAAGATGTACCGTCTTAAGTAAACAGTCTCCACTAAAAAACTGGATTTTTTAATGCTTGGCTGAGCTCCCTTTGTGTGTGTGCTGCTTATTGTGGCTGGACCTGGCAGCTGCTATGACATTAAAACTCAGGTAGTGGAGTTCCCTTTGACATATACCATTAAACTGGGTGTAAAGCTTTGTTAGAGACCGTGGAGTGTCTCTTCCATCTAGATTCAACTGCCATATATGTTCTTCAGTATGCACTGTTTCCACAATGTACATGTTGTCCTTCTGTTTCAGTAATGTGATTCCAACACAGTGGAGACCATGCCCAAACGGGCAGGTTCCTAGACAATGGGCCCTGAATGAGGCTGCCACTGAGACATGTAAAAGGCCTCCAACCCTCTAGGACTCACATATTGAGCAAACCACATGATTTGTAGTCAGACTCTTTGTGATTACACTGTAAGGTTATAGGTCACTGACTGTAAAATGTAGTAGTGCCACGGAGAGAGACGTGTGTACACGCTTCACTGTGCTCTTGGTACACGATAAACGGACTATACTCTATATGTTCATGTATGAATAATAGACTTAGCGCCGTGGAGACCTGGCTTTGTATGGTTTTCTCAGTTTTTAATAAAGTCACAGTAGAACACCGTAAGTGGTCGCTCTCTTCTAAGCTATCCTGGAGCCCATGTTAATAACTTTAGCTAGCGCTCTCCGCCTCATGTTAAACTATGTCGTCTTGTGCTTGCTTTGCATCTCTTTCGTTCATTTATTTCCATTATTATTTGTTTTTCTGTCTCTTTTTAAGTTTCTTTGCATCTTCTTTTTATGTTTTCTATCTCTTCATGTCATTTTGCATATGTTTGTGGTCGTTTTGATGTGTTTGGGGTTTGTTTTTCTCTGTTTACAGTTGCTTGCTTCTATTTTTTTCTTATTTTATGGCTTTTTGTTCTCATTTGATTGACTCCCTCATTAAAGGTTAACCATCCCTTTGTGACTGGTCTACAGGCCTCCAGTCCCCCTGGGCCCCTGGTGGGCCTGTTCTGTGATCCATCCATGTACCCACTTGACTCAAGCTGTCACTGTCCAGTTGCCTTTTCAAAGTAAACACATAAATCTGGGTAATCTACTAAAATGTTGAATACTAATTAATTAACTGTTTGCATTGACTGTGATGGACTGGTGACCTGTCCAAGGTCTACCCCTGCTTTTCAATCAAAGAGAGCTGGGATAGGCTCCAGCAGATCCCTGGGACCCTGATTAGGAAAAAGCGGATGATATAGATGATGGATGGACGGATATTTGAATTGAAAAAAAAAAGTCATCAATAACGTGTTTCATTGTAGAAGAATTGTCATCACACATACACAGAACCTGACAGTTTGGGACTGTCGGACATGTTTGAGAAATCAGAACAAACTCTTGGGTTTGGCATCACTGATGGGTTTTTATTGTGTCCAGGTCCTTTGTGAGATGAAGTGGAGGAAGAAGCTGATGGTGCAGCTGTAGCTGAGTCCCCCCTGTGGTTATGAAGCTGCAGCAGTTTGAATGGGAGGGTTTCCAACCATCAGTCCATCAGCAGTTTGTGTGTGAAGAGTCTGTGCAGGTGAACTGTGCTCTGTTGGAGCTTCTGTCTGTGAGCAGCAGCTTCACAGTTTGTCCCTGATGGTTTCCACAGACACTGTAGGAAACCTGCAGAGTTTCAGCTCCATGGACATTTGGTTTATCTGCTGCTGCCTGTTGTGTTGGGCACAGGTAGAAAAGGGAAGTGAAGGAATGAGGCAGTGGTGGAGGGAGGAGAGGTCAGGACAGTTTCAGGGAAATCATTCTCTCTGCCAACATGATGTTTGACCTGCTGAGGTCACCGTACTGTTGCAGCCAAAGTGTTTCCAGGTAGGAGGCGTCTCCTTGGTGTGGTGGGTGCATGTTGCTGCTGTGTGCACCGACACAAAGCGTGCCAAGGTCTGTGAGTTACTGAAATATCCTCAGAAGTTAAGTCAGAGGAAATGTAGTTTGTAAAGGCAGGAAGAAGCTCAGTTCAGCACTGATGGACAGCAGGACAGAGGCGGAGTGTTATGACCCTAGGGTCATTATGTGTGTGTGTGTGTGTGTGTTGTGGGTTATTGGCCCTCCCCATTACATGTGTGTGGGTGTGACAGAGGATGGAGTGGGCGTGGACGTAGGAATCCCGTGGATTGGACTTCCGCGATTGGTCCAACACTTCCCGGAAGAACGATAAGAAGCCCACGGACTGCTGCTCAGGAGAGCTATTCTCCCACCTTTGCCATTCCCAGCTATTTTGATAGAGATTTCGATTTAGAGTTAGTTAGTTAGAGATTAGGTTTTGTTTCGTTTTGTAGGTTTAGTGTTCGTAGTAGTTTTCGTTGTTTTCGATTAGAAATATTTAGACACTTAGGTTACGTTTGTGTTTTGTTTTCTCCTGTTTGTTTTAGGAGTTTCCAGGCTAGCGACCTGTGATTTTGTGTTGTTTCTTTTGATTGTGAGATCGTAGGGCTCACGGAGCGTTTTTGTTTGAGTAGGGCTAAATTAGCGTTTTGTTTGTTTTGTACATTCTGTTTTGTATTCTGTATTTTGACAGAATAAATATTCTTGTTAATTGTAGTTCGTCTAGTTCGTGTTTGTTGAGAGTGGAAGAGGTTTGGAGGAAAACTCCACAATCGTGTTACGCTCCGGCAACCCCTAGGCTGGGGCGTAACAGGAGTCAGAGTAACCAGAGGCCTGAAATAAACCCAGTGTTTCTGCCATCCTGCCTCTGGTCTGTCTGCATTTGGCTGCTGACCTGGTTACTCCTCTGGAGTTGTGACGACTTCATTTCAAAGTGAAACCATCACCACCCTCCACAGTGTATTATGGCTTATGTGGTAAAAATATATATGGGTGTGTGACATCAACACTCTGACAGTGACTTCTGCTTTGTTCTCCTCCCAAGGGTGGAGGGTGGAAGTTACCACAGACATTGGTTTGGCCTCAGACTTGTTGTTTGAGACAGAGGAATATGAAAGTTATTTACATATCTATTTATCTATGTATAGATTTACAGAAATAAAAGACAAGTTAAAGTACAAATGTAAAAATCAAAATAAGAAACAGCAAATAGTAGAAAATTAAATTGAAGGAGAGTGAGTGCAGATAAAAAAACTTTCAGTTCTCATATGCTGAACTAAAAAGTTTCTATCTTGGACTTAAACATTGTCAGAGATGAGGCCTGTCTAACATCATCAGGAGACTATTCCAGGTTTTAGCTGCATAAAACTGAAACGCTGCTTCTCCCTGTTTAGTCCTGACTCTGGGCACGAGCAGAAGGCCTGTCCCTGATGGTCTCAGAGTCCATGATGGTTTATATGGCACCAACATGTCAGAGATGTTCTGTGGTGCTGAGCCATGAAGAGACTTATACACAAGCAGGACTGTTTTAAAGTCTGTTCTCTGAGGGACAGGAAGCCAGTGCAGAGATCTGAGAACAGGACTAATGTGGTTTCAGCTCTAAAGCAGCTGTAGGTAACAGCCTGTACTGGATCAGAGCTGCAGCTGATGGATGCATGTACCTAGCCAGTCTCCTGGCAGTCTGTGTGTTGCACCTGGACAGGTGTTTACCTGAACAGGGAGTCAGATGTGTTGGCTTTTCTTTTCTACATGAAGGCAAATGAAGCTGTAGCAGGTTGTTGTGTTTCATTAGATGATAGATTAGACTGTGAACTCTGTTTAAACTACACATATAGAATGAAATATGAAGTGTGTGTTTGTTTACGTGTGTTTCTGTGGTTCAGTACCATTGATGTGAGGACACGTCTACACATCCAAAGGCCTGTTTGAGGACCTGGAGCTGGTTTAAGGGTCCAGGCTAGAACCTGGTTTAGAGTCCTCAGGAGATCGGGGTGGACGGGAGGCTCAGGAACCATCAGAGCTCCCACAGGAGAGACGTGTCCCACTGAATCATTCTGTGTTTCATTGATGAGCCACAGTCGTTTCCTAAACTCAGCCTGTAGTTTTAGTGTGAGAAGCTGGAACGCTCTGTGTTTATCTCTGTAACTGTTGACAATAAAGACATTATAGCGTGATAATAATCCTGACCTATATCCTGGTAGGTGCAGTAGGAACCTGTTGAGGTATGACTATGGTCTGACAACAGCCGACCAGTGTAGAATGAATGTTTCCATATGCAGTCTAAACCGAGTCAGAGACCAGGTGAAACAGAAACTCATGGACGTGGTTCAGCTCATGTCTTTAGGGGTTTTCACTGGTTAAATTCCTCCAACAAAGAAAAACATTTGACATTTGTATCAGAAGCTTCCGTCAGAGCAGAACATCAGAACAAACAGGTGTGGACAAGCATGGGCTGGAAATGAACCAAATATAGTTCCTGATATGTCGATCGTCTGGTTCTTCAGGAATCTCAGGGAGTAATTATGAGCTGCACCCAAAGAGGAGACATAACATCACCGTGGTGTGTTTACAGAGACATGAGAACAGTGGAAGGTGTGTCAGGTCCAATGGTTCTGTTCCAGGCAGATGAAATGCAGGGAGAGAACCTGAGTGATCAGTGACTGATGATCATTTTCTGTGGGACCCAGAGTCCAGGTCCTTTGTGAGATGAAGTGGAGGAAGAAGCTGATGGTGCAGCTGTAGCTGAGTCCCCCCTGTGGTTATGAAGCTGCAGCAGTTTGAATTGGAGGGTTTCCAACCATCAGTCCATCAGCAGTTTGTGTGTGAAGAGTCTGTGCAGGTGAACTGTGCTCTGTTGGAGCTTCTGTCTGTGAGCAGCAGCTTCACAGTTTGTCCCTGATGGTTTCCACAGACACTGTAGGAAACCTGCAGAGTTTCAGCTCCATGGACATTTGGTTTATCTGCTGCTGCCTGTTGTGTTTGGCACAGGTAGAAAAGGAAAGTGAAGGAATGAGGCAGTGGTGGAGGGAGGAGAGGTCAGGACAGTTTCGGGGAAATCACGTGACAGAGTCATGTGACCGTCCCTGCTGCTGATATAAAGCTTGTGACTCTGACCTGACTCCTCTCTGCTCCTTCTGCTCCTCAGCATCACTGAGCTTCACCAAACCAACAGCACCAGGTAAGATCTCTGTGAAGCAGGAAGGATCAGACACTAACATAGGCCACAAGCAGGAGATGGAAACATAACAAACTTAAGAGAACTGTGCCCACTAGAGTTCATGACGAACTATTTCAGAGGCAAGAAGAAGCAGGAGTCCTGCAGCAGATGGTCTGACCCCACAGAGGAGTCAGTCTGGGACCACATGTAGAGACAGAAACACTGGGGCAGTCTGGATCTACGGGGGAGAGCTGGAGATACTGATTAGATTGAGGTATGTTCCCTTTACTTCACTTTGGATGAAGGTCAGTTTTGATGAATGTATTTAATTTATATTGAAAGCACCACCTGTGTATTTTTAGTGACTAAAACCTTTGCACTGTAGTTGTTACAGCTGCGTCAGAAAATATTCAGAGCCCTTCACCTTTTGCATAGTTACGTTGTAGATTGAATTTTAAATTGTTTATCAAATTAAAAACTATTTTAAAAAATATTTTGTAAATTTTTCAAAAATCAAAAACTGAAGTCTGTCATTGACATTTGACTGATGTTTAAAGGGAACATTTCCTTATGACACAATGTTTTTGTGTATTTGTTTTTCTGAGCTTTCCAAATGATAATTTTCCAAATCAGAGAGCAATGAATTAAATCTGTGTCTGTGTCTGTGTCTGTGTCTGTGTCTGTGTCTGTGTCTGTGTCTGTGTCTGTGTCTGTGTCTGTGTCTGTGTCTGTGTCTGTGTCTGTGCATTCGGCAGAAACTGAAGGCTCAAGAATAAAACGAGGACTATGGACTGTAAAAGTCCCCTGGAAAGTGACTGATTGCCTGTAAATAATTCAAGTCAGTGTTTCAGATTCAACTGTAA
Organism: Mastacembelus armatus; assembly: GCF_900324485.2. Classification (NCBI taxonomy): domain Eukaryota; kingdom Metazoa; phylum Chordata; class Actinopteri; order Synbranchiformes; family Mastacembelidae; genus Mastacembelus; species Mastacembelus armatus. The sequence goes on along the minus strand of NC_046644.1, from coordinate 20,083,031 downwards.
TTATTATAATCTTAGTTTTTAAGATAATTTCATTGAGACGGATGAAGCTGTGATGAAGATTTTCTGATATTTTCAGACGCCATCAGTTTGATCCTCCCAGCAGGCATCACCATGGCAACACAGTGAGTAACATTAACACAACTAGTGAAAGTGACTTATATGGCCAAGTATGTTGACCCATATTCAGCATTTGTGCTCTGCATTTAACCCAATTCCAAGTGCACACACATAGCATTGAACACACACACCAAGCAGTTGGGGGTCCGGTGCCTTGCTCAAGGGTCTCACCTCAGTCAACTCAATTGAAGGTGGTACAGGACGCTGGCTGTTCATTTTGTGCCACTGACAATTACTGCCAGACCTGAGAGTCAAACCTGCAATTTTCAGGTTACAAGTCCGACTCCCTAGCCATTAGCCCACGCTCTGGGTTCAGAGTCCAGAGTGCTAACCATTACACTTGTGGGAACTACTTTTCAGCTAACCAATAAAACTAATCACATTAATCTATTGGATAAAATCATGAAGGATAAACAACAGTGATGTCAGAGAAATGTCTAATTTAATGTGGTAACTGCAGAAGAAGAATTATACACTATTGTAGGAATATTTCCAATAGATATGAAATGCAACCACAGGGGGGCACAATCCAATGTCTTCATGTGCTGGTCCCAAGTCCGGGTAAATGCAGAGGGTTGTGTCAGGAAGGTCATCCGATGTAAAATTTTAGCCAAATCAAACATGCAAATCACAAATAGCAGCGAGGCCTATAAATTAGGAGCAGGGTTCAAGCTGTTTTGTCATGGTGTGGATGGAAAGAGGAATGGAGGAGGAGTTATCCTGAAAGAGGATTTTGCTATGAATGTTCTGGAGGTGAAGAGAGTGTCAGAGAGGGTGATGAGTCTGAAGCTGGAAGGTGAAGGTGTGATGTTGAATGTTGTCAGTGGTTATGCCCCACAGGTAGGATGTGAGTTAGAAGAGAAGGAGAAATTCTGGAGGGAGATGGATGAGGTGATCCAGGGTATCCCTAGTGGTGAGAGAGTGGTGATTGGGGCAGACTTCAACTGTTTCCCTCAATGTTGGTGAGGGAAACAGGTGACGAGGAAGTGATGGGTAAGTTTGGTATGCAGGACAGGAATGCAGAAGGACAGATGGTGGTAGACTTTGCAAGAAGGATGGAAATGGCTGTAGTCAACACATTTTTCCAGAAAAGGGAGGAGCATAGGGCGACATATAAGAGTGGAGGCAGGAGCACACAAGTTGACTACATCTTGTGCAGACATTCCAACCTGAAAGAGATCAGTGACTGCAAAGTAGTGGCTGGGGAGAGTGTAGCCAGACAGCATAGGATGGTGGTGTGTGGGATGACTCTGGTGGTGAGTAAGATGATGAGGACAAGGGCAGAGCAGAGGACCAAGTGGTGGAAGTTGAAAAAGGAAGAGTGTTGTGTGGCTTTCAGGGAGGAGCTGAAACAGGCTCTGGGAGGTCAGGAGGTTCTTCCAGAGGACTGGACAGCTACAGCTAAAGTGATCAGGGAGACAGGTAGGAGGGTACTTGGTGTGTCATCTGGAATGAGGAAAGCAGATAAGGAGACTTGGTGGTGGAATGAGGAAGTTCAGGAGTGTGTTAAGAGGAAAAGGTTAGCTAAGAAGAAGTGGGACACTGAGAGGACAGAAGAGAACAGACAGGAGTACAGGGAGATGCAGCGTAAGGTGAAGGTAGAGGTGGCAAAGGCCAAACAAAGGGCGTATGAGGATTTGTATGAAAGGTTGGACACTAAGGAGGGAGAGGTGGATTTGTACAGGTTGGCGAGACACAGAGACAGGAAGGATGTGCAGCAGGTTAGGGTGATTAGGGACAGGGATGGAAAGGACTCAAGTAGAACGGTGAGGTTACAGGGAGTAGAGGTGAAGAAGGTGGAGGATTTTAAGTACCTAGGGTCAACAGTCCAGAGCAACGGAGAGTGTGGAAAAGAAGTGAAGAGACGTGTGCAAGCAGGTTGTAACGGGTGGAGGAAAGTGTCAGGTGTGATGTGTGACAAAAGAGTGTCAGCAAGAATGAAAGGAAAGGTGGACAAGACAGTGGTGAGAGCAGCAATGTTGTCTGGTTTAGAGACAGTGGCACTGAGAAAAAGACAGGAGGCAGAGCTGGAGGTAGCAGAGCTGAAGATGTTGAGGTTCTCTCTGGTGACCCCTGAAGGGAGCAGCCGAAAGGAGGAGAAGAAGAAGATTTCCAATAGATACGACATGCTAGCCTGTTGTGTGTTAGCCTGCTCATTTGTTAGCTTCTTAGCTTGTCAATGTATTAGTCTGTATATTCATTAGTGTGTTACCCTGTTGGTTATTTAGTCCCTATGATTTATATTTCTTTGTTGTGTACATTATAAGCTGCATCTTAATCTAAGAATGAGCCATTAAATTTACAGAGAGAGCAGGTCTCCTTTCATGGAGGCAGCCATGTTTTCTTGCCATATTTCTACAGTATCCCAGAATGGACAAACCAAACACTGGCTCTAGACAGAAAATAGTGCTTTGTTATGAAAGTGACAGCGACTGTACCCTCCCTCACACATCTGCAGTCTCACCACTAGATGCTGCTAAATCTTTCACATCTCATACATTGCACCTTAAAATAAAAATACTTGCTGATTTCATGAGTTACCTGCTTTATTCAGCGGCAGCCTCATGTTGTGGGAATATAACAAAGTGTAAATTGTTTTACTTCTGCTCTACACTGATATTACCTTAGCATGACCTACATTCCCTTACACCTGTACAAGAAAATTCAGTTAGTGATGTACAAATAAGGATGAACTTAGAAAAAAAAACACTAGAGATGCTGGTGTCCATCCATACTTGACTGCAAAACAGTGGAGTGGTTCACACTTTGCACAGTAACCACATTAAAGGAGCAGTGAGCAGTGATTACTGCTGTTAGTGTTTGGGTTGGCAGGTGTCAACTTGTCAGAAAAATCAATTAATCAATTTATCATCACATTGATTTATTTTTTGTGTCTTTTTAAATCGAGGGCTGTGTCTGAATGTCCAACCTAGAGCCCAACCCCTCAATCACTATATAGTGCAGCACCACATAGTGGACTAATATAGTGCACTCAATTAGCTAAGGGTTTTGGACACTCACCCTGTACTTTTTCTTCTGTTGCTGATTATGTCGTAGCATTTGGTGGACATCCTGTTTCAATTAATTAATTAATTAATAATTAAATTAATACATTTATCTCATCCTGACTGTTTTTTTTTTTTTTTTTCAAAAGCTTAACGTTCTGTTCATAATTTTCATCTACAATCTCTTATGTCAACGTGTCAAGAATTTACATGTATTTTTCAGTTTCTGGTGTACGTTCTCACTTGCTTGAAAGTGTTTTAGGTGCTGTGTTGTCTTTTGTGCAGCAGTGATTTTTTTTTTTTCTCAACCATGAAGTACTTTCTTATTGTGCATCTTGTGAAAGAGCCACACAGCTTCTTTGCAGAGAAGCTTCTATTTCAACTGAAGTTGCTTGTGGGTTTTTCTTTGCATCCATACAAATTTACAGTGAATGTTTTTGGTCTACCTGTTATCAACAGATCCCTTCATTTTCCACTTTTTTATCAGACATTGAACAGTACTGATTGGCATTTGCTAAACTTTGTATATCCTTTTATATAATTTTCTGACTTTTAAATAACTGACTGAGTCTCAGTCTTTTCTTGCAGGTACTTTGACAGTTCTGTTGTTTTTCCTGAGTCACAGCAAAGTCAGTGCATCTCTGGATGATGAAATGTAAACAGGTCTCTCAAGAGCTGAGACACTCGCTGACTATTTATACACAGACACTAATCACCATCAGACAACTCACGTGTGGAAACTTAAAGGCCATTTAAATCTGTTTGTCAACTTGCGTATATGTTGTCAGCCCAAACGTACAAGGAAATGCAAAGTTTTGAACAGGACTATCTGTCAGATTTCAGTTATCACTGTGATTTTAAAAGACACTAATAATAAATGATGATAAATAGATTTATCTGACTACTATGCTTTATGCACAATCCACAAAGTTTTCCAAAAGTGGCCAGTATTTCACAAATTTTCCCAAGGGTATGTGAACTTGAGCAGCACTGTACATTAGAAATATAAACTTTATCAGGTACACTGGGAAATAAATGTTATGTTTACTTACTTTATGAACAGAAATTATATTACTCTTATTATATTAATATTATTCTATATTGTATTTCCTATTCTGTCTTCTGAGATAATGACTGTTTATGAAGCTGCCTATAGTGTTTTGAAAAATGACCATTTACAGATTAAAAATGTACAGATTAAATTCTCAAGACTTAATGGAAATTACATCTAATCTGGATTATTTTCTTTTGTCTTGGTGTCAAATGATTGTTGAAGTTGTATAAGGATGTTTATATGCATCTAACAAGTGTTAGTGTTAAACACTGTATGTCCTGAGTAAGTTCTCTGTTTTTTCTCCAGAATCAGTAACACCTCAGAAAACTACAAGAAGCTCATCTCCCAAAGTTCTCTGCTGCAACCAGGATCTCCTGCTGTCTACCAGCTGAGACCACAGGAACAGAAGTTTGGAACTCTGACCAGAAAAACTGTTGGTGAGAGAAATTTCAACAAAGTAAACAAAACCATCTTACTTGTTGGTGAAACAGGAGCAGGAAAATCTACTCTGATCAACAGTTTGTTCAATTACACCATTGGAGTGAAGTTTGACCACAACATCTGGTTTGAGATCGTGGAGAAAGAAAACAGACGTCAGACAGAAAGTCAGACATCAGATGTGATCGTGTACGAGATCTTTGGTTTTGAAGGTGAAACTCTGCCGTACTCTCTGACCATCATCGATACTCCTGGATATGGAGACACCAGAGGGATCGAACATGATGTCACCATCAGTCAAAGGTTATTGGACTTGTTCTGCTCTGAGGAGGGAGTTCATGAACTAAATGCAGTGGGTCTGGTGATGAAGGCCACTGATAATCGACTGAGTGACCGACTGAGTTACGTCTTCAACTCAGTGACGTCTCTGTTTGGAAAAGACCAGGAGAACAAGATCGTAGCTCTGATCACACACTGTGATGGAAGAAAACCTCAAAATCCTCTTCAAGCTCTTGAAGATGCAAAAATTAAATGTGTCAGAAATGAGAAGAATCAGCCTGTTCACTTTGTGTTCAATAACTGTCAGAATGAAGAGAGAACAGAGGAAGATGACTCTGGATTAGAGACGACATGGAGAGTAACAGACAGAGGAATGGACCAGTTCACAAAGTTTGTGGAACAATGTGGACCTCAGAGGGTGACGAAGACAGTGGAAGTGTTGAATTCACGCATCAGACTGACAGCCTGTATCCAAAACCTGCAGGACAGAATCAAGTCGATCGAACTCAAACAGACAGAAATCAAACAGACTCAGGAAGCTCTGAAGAAACATGAAGAAGAGATGAAGAAGAACAAGAAGTTCACAATAGAAGTGGATGAGGTCTACAAAGATAAAGAAGATATTGATGTTAGGAAGTGGAGGTTGAAGCAGTTTTATGCAGCAGCTGTTACCTGTTCTGTCTGTGAGGAGAACTGTCACTATCCTGGATGCACAATGGCCCAGAGTCCTAAACACTGTGAGGTCATGAAAAGAGGTCGCTGTACTTCATGTAGTGGGAAGTGTCCTGTGTCAGATCATGTTAAAGAAAAGAGGATCTATGTGACCAAGACCAGGAAAGTTAAAAAGACTTTACAAGATGTGAAGTACGAGTATGAAAAGAATTTGTCACAGAGGGAAATGAAGAAGAGCCTGTTGGAAACTCTTGAAGAGAAAATGGAAACACTGAGAACAGAGAAGAACCAGCTGCTTGAAGAGGCCTACCAACATGTTGTCAGTCTGGAGCAGATCGCTCTGAATGTGGATTCAGTGTCCACTCATGTCCACTTGGACTTCCTGATCCAGAGGATGAAGGAGAAAGGAGACACAGAGAAGGTCAGGAAGCTGGAGGAGATGGAAAGGAGAGTGGATGAAGGGACCATAGCAGGTTTGCAGTACATGTGGCGTGGACTAAAAATAGCTGCTGAAGCAGTTAAAGGAGTATTTACAAGGTTTTGAGTAATGACAGTTGGGGGTCACAGAAACCTGAATACACATGTGGACTCTCCTGGACAACAAAGTGATAGGCTTTTAACGAGGAGTGGACTGGGAGCCAGAGTGAGGCGCCCCCTGGTGTTTGATGCTCAGCACCACAGTCAGTGACAGCAGCTCCCTCCCTGATGTGACCAACTAAAGTCCCACTGAGCTGGACCAACATCCATGGATCTGTCTTTATGTTCTGTCAGCTCAACGTTTCTCTGACGTTCTCTCTGCGTTCTCCTGACAACTTTATCCACTTTCATTGTTCTCACTGTTTTTCAGCACATTTGGACCTTTTTCATTTTTAGATTCAATTTAAACCTTTGATCAATATCTTTGATCTGCTTCATGATTGGATGATTGATATATATTCAGTTTGTTTATGATTGATTATTGATGGAGACTTTATCATATTTTGTATATCAGTTTATTATTGATCTGTCTTGGAATATTCATTGATTCTTGCTATGGTTCATTTTTACTTGTAGCTGATTGATGAATTGGTGATTGATTGATTGGTTGTTCAGCTCACAGATGGTGTGTTATCAATGCATTTAAATTGTGGATCAGCATATTAATGACATGTGTGCTCATATTTTTGACATCAAGTAAAATGGTTGGTTGTTTTCCTGGTTCACTTTGACATTTTTCATGGATCCTGTTGTTGCCCATGAAACCAGATCCTGGCTGCTGCAGTTTCCTGTGACTCCTGAATAAAATCTCTGCTTCATGAATCAGTTTGGTCCCAGTGTCTTCACTGGATCCTCAGCTGCTGTTTCAGTCTCCAGTAAATGTGTGTTGGTCTTTGTTCCTGAGCCTCTTTCAGCTCAGAAACCCAGCAGCATCACAGCTGAGCTTCCTTCAGGTCTCAGCAACAACATGTGACCAGCTGTGCTGCTGCTGAACCATGAGGTGAAGATGCCAACACCCTGTGTTATAGCTCTAGACTCTATAGGTCAGAATCACATGTTGCTGCTCATCACTGGTGTTTGATTCAATGTGGGGACGTTTGATTTTCACACCATGGAAAATGAGTCAAATTCAACTTCTGACATCAAATTGTTCCAGATGTTTTCAAACTGAAGAAATTCAAACTGAGCAGATTAAACTTTTTATGTATGAAGTTATTTCACCAAAATACATTTGTATCTTTCTTCAGTTTTTCTTAACAGATGGTTGTTTTGTGAGTCTTCGTATAAAGTTTGACCCTGACTCTGACCCAGTGGACTGAGAGCAGGAGCAGCAACAGCTGCAGCTTCACCCAGATCCATGTGTGGAGACATGAGGACTGAACAAACAGACGTGGCGGCTGTGACAGTGTTTCTGAAGCAGAGCTGAGAGCTGATTGTCTCAGAGTCAGAGTCCGTGGGATAAGACAGAGACTGTGGCCCTTTGGTGCCGTGAATCATCCTCATCCAGTTCAGACATTGATTCAGTCCCAGCTCCCTGTGCTCAGTGTGTTCACAGTTTAAACATGTCAGCACGGAGCCTGATGCATCAGTGACAAACATTTTACAGCCACTGCAGGAAGGAAGTGATGGAGGAACCATCGTCCCCCCCTCACTGGGTAAGAGCTAGAAGTCCAGTTGTTCTGTAGCTGTGAGGACACTCACTGATAGAACAACTGAGCCTTCAACCTGGTTCTAACCTGGACCCTGAGACCAGCTCTGAGTCGGTGCACAGACGTCTTCAGCTTTAACTACATATTTAATACAAACCTGATATTTAAGGAAACGGCTGATTCCCAGTTTATCTTCCTAAAAAGCATAAACGAGAATCTGTCCTGTACCAACAGCTCTGTGCAAAGGTTTGGGTGCCCTCAGCCAAAGTACAGACATAAAAAATTACTACAATGAGGTTTTAAAAATGTTCGGCTCATGACATAATATTGTGAAATGTTTAATATGTGATTGGTCCAGGTTGTATTTCACTGTAACAGTCCATGTTCCAGTTTCTGTGCAGTGTCTGACACAGAGAACTGCTGTTGTTGTGGAAAAGGCGTGTGGAGAACTGGGTGGTGCTCTGGTAACTACAGGACCCAGTTTACCACGTCCTGTTTACACTGAAGCTCTGCCCTGATGGTCCAACAGCTCACAGGTAGGAATCACATCAGTGTCATTATAAGGTCTGTGACCCTGTTTGTGCAGCGTCCTGCAGACAGTGGACTCATCTGATCGTCATTTGCATCATGTGCACGACTCTGTGTCCGTCCCAAACTGAGAGAAAAGGCCAAAGTCGTAAATTCAGTGAAGACGAGAACAACAACATGAAACAACAGCCACTTTCAGCTCAGAAACACATTTAATGACCATGAGGTTTGTTTGATAAACTGATGATGATGTTTCCTGTAATAAGTACTAGATGGTGCACACATCACTAATGTACGGTGGCCTGTGAGGACAAAGCTCAAACAATCGACTTTTTGGCTGTTTTGGTCCATTATATGTCTGCAGAGACACCATGCGAGGTAGAGATGTGCCGCCTCCTGTTTTTCCTGGTTTTTGAAGACAAGTCGTGAAACGACCGGTTTTCCACTTCCTGCTCTTGTCTACGTCGACAAGAGGCGAGTCCCTCTACCCAGACTCCGCCCACGGAAAAGTTCGGCAGAACTCCGCTGTCCGCCATTATTGGACCCTGGCTCCGGCACCGAGAGGATGAACCCAGAGGAGACGAGCTGAGCACAGAAGCTGCTCTGGTGTTGACTGTAACAACAGGAGTCTGTTCTCAGCACCATCGGCCAGTGGAGGCTGGTCCTGTCCACACGTGAAACTTTTTAAAAATTAATTATTTGTTAAATAAACCTAATTAAAAGTAATTATTACTATTTCAAGTATGAGTATTCGAAAATATTGTTTTAAAAACGTGTAATATATTAAATATAAATCAGTATTTGTGGTAAAAACCTGCAGCAGGTTCACTAAACATCACCCAGTCAGTGACACAGAACAGCCAATCAAAACTCTCAGATATGCACATAGCAACAGGATTCAGCCAATCAGCGTCGGCTAATTTGAGGCGGCAATTTTACCGCCCAGCCAATCAGAGCAGCGACAGCGACCGCCAATGATGGCCGCCGGTACCCGAGAGTCGCAACTTCAGGTTTGTCCTAATTCAGTAAAATCTGTTCTTCAGAATCCGTTTGAAAGAAGAACTGACAGGTTAAAGAGCTCGGTCCAGATCGACCCGACATCACAATCAAACAACAATTTAGAGAAAAAGGTCAAACGTCTTAACGTTTACCAACTTATAAAGCAGTATTCCCTAAACAGGTTAAACTGACCTGTATCCTTTAGTAGATATATAAAATAGTATTTCTATTATATTAATTTAATTAATTTTATTTCTGTTTCCTTATAACACGGACGTGTTGACGTTAGCCACGTTAGCTGCATAGTTAATAATAATAATAATAATACATTTTATTTCATGGCGCCTTTCAAAGTCTCAAGGTCACCTTACAGAGAGAAAAGGAAGCATACAGCATGAAGTACATAGAGTGCATTAAAACAACAGTAACAAGAATGCATAAACAAAGGGAGAGAATGTAAAGGCAAAAGTGTGGAGTATCTAGGAAGTGGGCGAAGTACAGTAAAAGTAAACTGAAATACAGAAACCCAGGTGACAGAACAACAAATATGAAACAGTATGAGACAATATGAAATAAGCAGAGGGTGGTAGAACATCACGGGCTGCTTTGAGAAGTTAAGAGAGTTAGGTGGAAAACGCTATACGGAACAGATATGTTTTGAGTGATGATTTAAAAGTTGATAAGTCCGGAGACGACCGGATGCAATGAGGGAGAATGTTCCAAAGGCGGGGCGCAGTGTGGCTGAAGGATCTAGCGCCCATAGTGGCCAGGCGCGCTGTAGGGGTGCAGAGGAGAGTGGAACTGGAGGAGCGGAGAGTACGAGGCGGAGAATAGATATGAAGTAGTTCAGTGATGTATGGTGGGGCAATAGAGTGGAGGGCTTTGTAGGTGAGAAGGAGGATTTTATAGTTTATACGGAAGGACACAGGGAGCCAGTGAAGTTAAGGTCGGCAGGATCGAGACCAGGTTTTTTTAGAATTGGTGTGATGATGGCTGTCTTGAGTGATGGGGGTACGATGCCAGAACTGAGGGAAGTGTGAATAATGTGGGTAAGATGAGGAAGGAGAGAGGAGAGACAGAGCTTGACGAGGTTGGTTGGTAGGGGGTCAAGTTTGCAGGTTGAGGGTTTGGATTTGAGGATCAGGGAAGAGATAACCGTGGTGGGTGGAATGATAAAACTCGAAAGCAGGGAGAATACTGATAGACAGGGAAGGGTACAGTGGAGGCAGTTCGCAGTGTCACAGATGGGGGGAAATTGCTGGTGTATATTTTCGATTTTTGATGAGAAGAAATCCAGGAAGTTATTGCACAAGGTGGTGGAGAGTGAGGGGAAGAGAGGAGTATCGGGAGGGCCCAATAAATTTTTGACAGTGGAGAAGAGGGAACGCGTGGAGCCAGAGGCGGATACAATAAGAGAGGCATAGAAGTCAGATTTTGTTTGAGTAATGGTTTGCTTGTACTTCAGTATGTGGTTTAGGTATAAGTCCTTGTGGGTGGATGAACCGGTTTTTTTGAAGAGACGTTCAAGGCGACGGGCTTGGGCTTTGAGGAGGCGGAGTTCGGGTGTGTACCATGGAGCAGAGTGCGTAAAGGATACAGATCTAGTTTTGAGTGGGGCGAAGGTGTTGAGTAGATTTCGTAGCTCACGGTTGAAATTGTATAACATGTTGGAGAGGGGCGGTGTATAATTAGTACATGAAAGGTTCTTGAGAGCAGCAGTGAAGGAGGGGAGGTCGATGTTCTTTAAGTTACGGAAGGTGATGGTGCGGGAGAGGTGGGTTTTGAAGAGAGGTAGTTTGGAGTTAAAGCAGACTAGTTTGTGGTCGGAGAAGAAGGTGTCGAGGGTAGAACATGACTGAGCTGTGACGCCAGAGCAGCAGACTAAGTCGAGGGTGTGGCCTAGAGAATGTGTTGGGGAGGTGATGTATTGTTGGAGCCCAAAGCTGTCCAGACAGGAAATGAAGTCTTTTGTTGTGGTGTTGTTGGGATTGTCGAAGTGGATGTTAAAATCACCAAGAAGAATTATGTTGGCTGACAGAGAGATGAGGTCAGCTAAGAGATCAGACAGTTCATCCAGGAAGGTCGGGTTAGGTTTTGGTGGGCGGTAGATAGTGGCCAAGAAGGTTGGTGTGTGACCATGAATACGTGCTATGAGAGCTTCAAAGGACTGGAAGGTGATAGTGGGGTGGATGGATATTTTGTATTTAAGGTTGTACAGTATGGCGAGGCCGCCACCGCGTCCCGAGAGGCGTGGATGGGTGAGATATGTGAAACCAGGAGGAATAGATTGATTAAGTTCAGTGAAGTCGTTGGGCTGCTGCCAGGTTTCAGTTAAGCACAGGATGTCAAGATTGTGTTTAAGAGTAATGTCAAAGATGAGGGATGCTTTTTGAGAGAGGGAGCGAACGTTAAGTAGCCCAAAATGAGTGTTATGGAAAGGTGTAGAGTCCATGTATCTGGGGATGTTAGCTAGTACAGAGTGGTTGATCTGGCGTATATCTGATTTTCTAGGCTGAGGTCGGGAGGATGACCAGATGGAGGGGATTGGTAGTATGGAGTCAGATAGTCAGGCATGTGGGACAGAATGGACAGATTGTCCAGTGTTAGCGTGTGGGGTACAGTGAACTGCATGTTGAATGTTGGTGGAAAGTATAAGGGAGCCCAGGCGGTTAGGATGCAGACCATCTCCTGCAAAGAAGGCAGGTCGGTTCCAGAAGAGGTTGAAGTTGTCGATGAATTGGAGATTGTAGGACAGGGAGACAGACTTGAGCCAGGTGAGACTGAGGATTCTTCTGAAGCGGCCAGAGCCTCTTCCAAACGTGGGGATGGGACCAGACATGAAAATAGTCTTACCACAGTTGCTTAGGAGGTGGAGGAGAGAGATAAAATCCTTTTTAGTCAGTTCAGACTGGTGGAGTGACGTGTCACAAGTTCCGATATGAACAATCACTCTAGAGATGGAAGACGGAAGTGTTGGCAGTAATCCAGGAAGCATGGCCAAGATGTCTGAGGCCGTAGCTCCAGGGAGACAGTGAGTAGTGGCGTTGAAAAAGCGTACATTCCTTATAATTGAGTCTCCGATGATTAACGTGGTTGGGGGGAAAAGGGGGCGTGGAGAAGACGCCAGTAGTTGGCCGTTTGAGCCGTGATGTTGTGCTGGCTGGCGGGGAGGCGGGGCGGTGACATCGGGTGCTGAGGTGGAAGATGGAGGCGGCAGTTCGGTTGGTCCGTAACTAGGGAGCCCGTGAGTGTGCCTGAGCACGGCCTCGCGAAGGATCCTACGGCGCACTGATGTAGTAGCTGAGTGGGATGGAGACTGTTTTCCGCCGGGGCAACGGGCTCCGCGAGGAGCACTTAAACTAAGGCGGGGGCAGCGGGTGTCGTCAGAGGGGAGCGAGAGCAGGTGATGGCGCTGAACGACATCGGCGGGTGACGGGGGTAGTTGGGATACCGGAGCGGAACGATCCGGTACGTGATTAGCGGATGAGACAGTATGTAGGTCCGGGGTGGCAGAAGACAGAGGTGCAAATCGATTGGAGAGGTCTAGGGAGGGACGCGGAGACCCATGGTGATATCTTTTCCGCCCACGAACCGCAACCTCGGTCCAGGAGGACCGAAGACATGGTGTAGAAGAGGAGGAGGGTCGAGGACAGGTTGACGGGTCCCATGGGGCAGTGTCCTGGAGAGTGAAGGTAAGTGTGGAGATCTTCCTCGACTGCTCGAGGGCAACGTCCCTGAAGCTAGTCAGTATGGAGTCTTTCTGTTGGAGATCGTGAGAGAGGCGGCGTATTTCCTGCTTTAATTTGGTGATTTCATTGTTTGCTGCCCGAGTTGGTATTGTCAGGTAGTGTTGGCGTTGTTGTTGTTGTTGTTCTTGGTGTTGGTGGCGTTGTAGGAGTCTGACTGGTTGTGTCGATCGCCATCTTGTCGGTTAGCGCTAATGCTGCCCGGCTAACGTCCTCTGGCTACTCACAGCCTCGTGTTTACTCTGAAACAGGAAACAGGTTGGCTGTTTGCTTTACAGGAGAATTGAAAGGATTAGAGAGAGTTTGTGTGGTAATTGTGTCTGGTTGACTTGGTGACAAACACTTGTTGGTTTGCTGATATAACCAGGAGTCTGTCACTGTAAACAGCAAAGCAGAATCCTGTTTGGATGAGACTTAGCATCAGACAGACAGTGGTTTTTCATGGTAGAGCACAAAAACACTGGATATTTGTTTAACAAGGTGTTAGAATGTAATTCCAATAATGTCATCCATGTTCTTGTTGTTATAATAATTGTAAAATGACATATTTGATGTGCAGTAGTCATGTTAGGAGACTGCTTTTTTTTGATGTGTTAAAAAAACCTATAAATGTCTATTTTTATAGTTTAAACCTTAAATATTCTCCCAAAACATTTCAACATTTCATTTCAAACTCATCTTAATATATTATTAGTAAATAAATTAGTGACTTAAATCAGTAAATGATATTGTTCTTAATAATTTCTTGTTAAAATACATGAAATATTATGAACAATTATAAAATAACTTAATTGTTATTAATTCATCCTGGGAATCATGAAGAGGTTGGAAGATGAACTGTGATGTATTGGACAGCAGACCACACTTCCCAAGGCAACGAAGGGGCAGTGCATTTCCAAACCAGTGCAAACTGGGTGTAAGTATAACAGACATTTATTGTTAAAAATAGCAACATTTATGACTTTGGAGGTGTCACACATCAATATTGTCATATTCAGAGGAGGAAAAGGAAAAGTGCAAAAACAAACCATGACTTGAACAAACATGCCAGAACTGTAAATTGAAAATAGAAAAGTTATCTTTTACAGATTTAAATAATATAAATAAAAATGTACTGTTATTAAAAAGTGATAAAACAACAAGACAATATCTTCTAAAAACTGTGGTTGTCACTGTAAACACATATTTTATTAATCTTATAGTGCAAAAAGCATCAAACAATGTTTTTCCTTCTCTTCTGTACTGTTGCAGCCAAAGTGTTTCCTGGTAGGAGGCGTCTCCTTGTTGTGGTGGGTGCATGTTGCTGCTGTGTGCACCGACACAAAGCGTGCCAAGGTCTGTGAGTTACTGAAATATCCTCAGAAGTTAAGTCAGAGGAAATGTAGTTTGTAAAGGCAGGAAGAAGCTCAGTTCAGCACTGATGGACAACAGGACAGAGACGGAGTCAGAGTAACCAGAGGCCTGAAATAAACCCAGTGTTTCTGCCATCCTGCCTCTGGTCTGCCTGCATTTGGCTGCTGACCTGGTTACTCCTCTGGAGTTGTGACGACTTCATTTCAGAGTGAAACCATCACCACCCTCCACAGTGTATTATGGCTTATGTGGTAAAAATATAAGTGGGTGTGTGACATCAACACTCTGACAGTGACTTCTGCTTTGTTCTCCTCCCAAGGGTGGAGGGTGGAAGTTACCACAGACATTGGTTTGGCCTCAGACTTGTTGTTTGAGACAGAGGAATATAAAGGTCAGCTCTCTAAAGCAGCTGTAGGTAACAGCCTGTACTGGATCAGAGCTGCAGCTGATGGATGCATGTACCTGAGCCAGTCTGTGTGTTGCACCTGGACAGGTGTTTACCTGAACAGGGAGTCAGATGTGTTGGCTTTTCTTTTCTACATGAAGGCAAATGAAGCTGTAGCAGGTTGTTGTGTTTCATTAGATGATAGATTAGACTGTGAACTCTGTTTAAACTACACATATAGAATGAAATATGAAGTGTGTGTTTGTTTACGTGTGTTTCTGTGGTTCAGTACCATTGTTGTGAGGACACGTCTACACATCCAAAGGCCTGTTTGAGATCTGGAGCTGGTTTTAGGGTCCAGGCTAAAACCAGGTTTAGGTTGGACACATGTTAATGAGTCCTCACAGCTCTAGAAATACACGTCTGTCTGTGTGTATCTATATATTCAGGGAAATATAGAACAGGGTGCCAGGCTGTTTCAGTAACTGGCTGTTTTGCCCTCATGGTGATGAGGTACAGAGGGAGAAAGGCCACGTCAGGAGGAGGTCGGGGTGGACGGGAGGCTCAGGAACCATCAGAGCTCCCACAGGAGAGACGTGTCCCACTGAATCATTCTGTGTTTCATTGATGAGCCACAGTCTTTTCCTGAACATGTTAGTAAATGGTCGACCAGTGTAGAATGAATGTTTCCATCTTCAGTCGTATCAGAGTCAGAGACCAGGTGAAACAGAAACTCATGGACGTGGTTCAGCTCATGTCTTTAGGGGTTTTCACAGGTTAAATTCCTGGTGGATTGGTGGTGGATTACCTGAGTACTGGATTACCAAAATAATTTTGGAAACGCAGCAGCATGTGTCCAGCTAAAGTTAGTATAAAGTCATTTTATGGGCGCACGGTGGAGAGTGGTTTGCACTGTTGCCTGACAGCAAGAAGGTTCCTGGTTTGAAACCCATCAGGGGCCTTTCTGTGTGGAGTTTGCATGTTCTCCCTGTGCTTGATGGGTTTTCTCCAGGTACTCTGGTTTCCTCCCACAGTCCAAAAACATGTTTTAAGTTAAGGAAATTGTTATGATGGTGTGGTAAACAGTTTATTTTCCCCCTGAACCTAGTGTGGGTATTCATGGAGTAAGACAAGTGATGATTCCTGAGTGGACCATTTGAACTAATTGATGCTACCTGACTGGACTCCAGGGAACCTGTTGTCCTCATAACGTCCAATGGCTGCTGCTTTGATCAGCTTGTTCCTCCTCACCTCTTTCTTTTTGCTCCCAACTAAATCCAGCTTTGTTTGAATTGTGGGCTTAGAGCGAAGAATAAGAAACCTCTGTTTATTGTTTATGAGCAGAGTTAAGAAGTGGAAACCTTTGTTAGAATTTTGACTTAAATGTTTGAACTTGTAAAGACTTCACTCTAAATAAGTAGAGCACCTGGTAACCAAAGTAGGAGTGAGAAACCCTTTTGTGATTGGTTTCTCCTGTTTTGAATAAGGACTTAGGTTAGAAATCCTGTCTTTTGTTTGACTTTTATTTATGGTTAGGTAAGGCAGGGTAATTAGTTTCTTTTGGTTGTTATTTTGGGCAGAGCTCATCTCTGAAGTTCTAAATAAACAGCACCACCTTACTCTGAGTATTTCTAGCAGCTCACTTTGTTTGAAAGGGGGAGAAAAGGGGGGAGCATTCCTGTTGTGTCCAGGTTCCCCATTCCTGTTGTGTCCAGGTTCCCCTAGACAAGGGACGTAACAATGTCTGTCAGGTTGATTGGTCACTTTAAATTGTGATTGGGATCAAGGGAACAGCGTTAAAGTGGTTCCAGTCTCATTTATCAGACAGATTCCAATTTATGTTCATGATGAACAGACGTTTTTGTGTTTGGGCCTAAAAACCTCAGAAACAGCTTTTCTAACAATATAGCTACTTTAGATGGCATCGCCCTCCAGCACTACTGAACCTTGGAGTTAATTTGGACCAGGACATGTCCTTTAGTTCACACATAAAACAAATCTCTGACTGTCTTCTTTCTCTTGTGCGATGCTGAACACATGGTGATGTCTCTGTGAACCAGGAAGCATCAGACACTTCCAGAGGCCACAAACAGGAGCTGAAACTGTCTCCACAGTTTAAAATGAGGTAGAAGGTGAATTTGTCCTAAAGAAATATTTAAAGATTCCTTCATTTATCAGTCTGAGTTTGTTCTTCTACATTAGGCATCAATAATCAATTATTTATGTATTGATCATTAAAAGATCCACTGTTCACAACCACAGAACTTACTCTGTTCTGGATATTTTCCTGAGTTGGCCTGCTGTGGTCTTGGTTCTTGTCCTCTGGTCGTCTGACCCAGAAAAGCTTTTACAGAAGTTCTGCCACGTGTGCTGGGAGCAACTGCTGGTCTCTGACTGTAGTCGGAGCAGACAGTGACATTCAGTCAGAGGTTAAGGTGGACTAGTGGGTCACTAAAAGCCTGAGTCTTGGAGGGTGAACATATTCCTGCCTTAGGTCTCTACAATATGTTACTGAATAAGTGAAACCTCAGACCTGCTGATGTTCAGGGATCAGCACAGTCAGCAGGATTTGTCTTGTGGACAAATGTCTGCACGAAGTTTCACTGTGGACCAAAGTTCTGTCCAAACACAGAGTCAGATTGTTTTCAGTTCCTGAAATAAACCCAGTGTTTCTGCCATCTTGCCTCTGGTCTGTCTGTTTGGCTGCTGACCTGGTGAAAGTGAAACCATCAGCACCTTCCACAGTGTATTATGGCTTATATGGGACAAATATGTTTGTGTCTAACAGTCTGACAGTGACTTCAGCTTTTGTGTCCACAGAGGGAAGTAGTCAGAGACCAGGTGAAACAGAAACTCATGGACGTGGTTCAGCTCATGTCTTTAGGGGTTTTCACAGGTTAAATTCCTCCAACAAAGAAAAACATTTGACAGTTGGATCAGAAGCTTCTATCAGAGCAGAACATCAGAACAAACAGGTGTGGACAAGGATGGGCTGGAAATGAACCAAATATAGTTCCTGATATGTCGATCGTCTGGTTCTTCAGGAATCTCAGGGAGTAATTATGAGCTGCACCCAAAGAGGAGACATAACATCACTGTGGTGTGTTCACAGTGTGTGTTCACAGAGACATGAGAACCAGTGAAGCTGTGTCAGGTCCAATGGTTCTGTTCCAGTCAGATGAAATGCAGGGAGAGAACCTGAGTGATCAGTGACTGATGATCATTTTCTGTGGGACCCAGAGTCCAGGTCCTTTGTGAGATGAAGTGGAGGAAGAAGCTGATGGTGCAGCTGTAGCTGAGTCCCCCCTGTGGATATGAAGCTGCAGCAGTTTGAATGGAAGGGTTTCCAACCATCAGTCCATCAGCAGTTTGTGTGTGAAGAGTCTGTGCAGGTGAACTGTGCTCTGTTGGAGCTTCTGTCTGTGAGCAGCAGCTTCACAGTTTGTCCCTGATGGTTTCCACAGACACTGTAGGAAACCTGCAGAGTTTCAGCTCCATGGACATTTGGTTTATCTGCTGCTGCCTGTTGTGTTTGGCACAGGTAGAAAAGGAAAGTGAAGGAATGAGGCAGTGGTGGAGGGAGGACAGGTCAGGACAGTTTCGGGGAAATCACGTGACCACAGAGTCATGTGACCGTCCCTGCTGCTGATATAAAAGCCTGTGACTCTGACTCCTCTCTGCTCCTTCTGCTCCTCAGCATCACTGAGCTTCACCAAACCAACAGCACCAGGTAAGATCTCTGTGAAGCAGGAAGGATCAGACACTAACAGGACAGAGACAAACTGCTGGATAGGAGGTGGATGTCAGGTGTAGCTAGTTTTACCTGTTAATTATGGGATTTCTGTCCTTTTGTGGTGGTTTTGGTGCCTGATGCCATCCAGCCTGGTCTGAGCTTCTTCCTTTCTACTGTGTCTTACAAACCAGAACCACTTCAGGTTTCCTGCTGTTTCAAAGGGAACAGGGATGAGGATCCTCCAAAATCCACCAGAGTTCTGTCCATTAGCTTTGACCAACACCACAGAGCAGTTAGATTTCAATAAGAGGAGGTGAAGTAGTGAGGGGACTGTTGTACTGAGGCTGTAGAAGGAGAAAGTGTGATCCCTTTAAAATGGATGTAAATGACAGGAGGAGCAGCCAGTTGACAGAAAGGCTGGAGCAGGTTGCAGCTGTAATTATTACAGAAAGGACTGTGATACACTCCTGGTGGGAGTAAAGTCACTGAGCAGAGCAGGTGGACACCAACATCTGTGCAGATGTTAGCAGGCTGATGTAGGTCTGTCTGTGACTGTCTCATCATCTCATTGATGAATTTTCTTCATTACAGGTGAATGAAAACAGTTTCACTGTTTTTCTTCTCATTCACAAACCAAACTCCTGCTTCATCCTCACTGTGTGCAGCTCTTTGTGCCACCTCGTCACCATGGAAACCAGGTGAGTCACAATAAATAATAAATAAGTTTAGTTTAAACCAGTTTAAAGTTGAGTTTCATTCCCTCCTGACTGACTCTGGCAGCAAACAGTCTAGGGGTTTGACACCAAGACCCTTATGGACAGTCCCTGTTTATACTCCCTGTTTAGTACAATCAGATTTGTTGAAACATTTCAAAATAATTTTTTTTTGTCATATTTTATCAATAAAAATTTCATAAAATTAAGTGATAATGTCTATCATGAGCTAAGTGTATTGTCACACCTCTAATAGCTGCAAATAGAAATTACTACTACTAATAACACTAAATTATGGTTTATAAAAATCATGATAAAGGATTTACATGAACAAATAAAAAAATTGTGAAGTATACCAGTTCAAAGAGAGAAGGTTTAAAAATGGATAGAGAATGCTACAGATGTCAGATAGGAGGAAGTTCCACAGGTGAGAGTGGCCGAAGGCTCTAAACCCCATGGGGGTCAAGCAGGCAGGTGAAACAGTGATGTGAACACAAAAAGAAGACCTGAAAGCATGGAAGATTGTGTAGATACACTCCATCCATCATCTGTGTCCCATTAGTCCTAACCAGGGTCCCAGGGATCAGCTGGAGCCTATCCCAGCTCTCTTTGGGTGAAAGGCAGGGGTCCACCCTGGACAGGTCCCCAGTCCATCACAGGGCCACATAGAGACAAACAACCTCACACACTCACACTCACTCCTATGGGCAATTTAGAGTCACCAATCAACCTGACATACATGTTTTTGGACTGTGGGAGGAAACCAGAGTACCTGGAGAAAACCCACACAAGCACAGGGAGAACATGCAGACTCCACACAGAAAGGCCCCTGATGGGTTTCAAACCAGGAACCTTCTTGCTGTGAGGCAACAGTGCTAACAACTAAACCACCGTGCTGCCTGTTAATACACTCCTGAAAAAAATGGTGGATCGTAACCAGGTTGTAAGCAGTGCTTCAAAATGCCAAAAGAAGAAATGGGAGTAAGAAACAAAAAAGTGAGTAGGCAATTTGTTGAAAACTGTCTAAACTCAAACAGGCTGTTTATTAGCTGAACAAAAGTTAAGGACAATAGCCTCAAAAAGTTCAAATCTGCACAAAAATCTGGCTTTCATGTCATTTTCCTTCAGACATTGATACTGTCATGACCTCCTGATGACAAAGGCAAAAACACTTTCTGTCTTTGAATGTGGCAGGATTGTTGAGCTACACAAGCAAGGCATCTCACGGGTTAACAACGACCGCCACTGGTGCTGTTGACCTACAGGGTGCCAGTGGAAACTGGACTACTGTTGGTCGAAGAAGGAGAGGAGGAAGGCGTGTTCGTAGGCAAAGAGAGAAGAGGAAGGGCAGGAGTGTAGGACTTAGAGTAGAAATGTAGGGACTTTGTCAGGGAAAACTAGAGAGTTGGCTGATATGATGGAGAGAAGAAAGGTGGATATTTTGTGTGTTCAGGAGACTAGGAGGAAAAGTAGCAAGGCCTATAGATTAGGAGCAGGGTTCAAGCTGTTTTATCATGGTGTGGATGGAAAGAGGAATGGAGTAGGAGTCATTTAATGGTGAACTTTGACTTTTGTATTAAAAAATGGCATTAGGGTATTTCAGTGACCATATTTTGATAGCACAGAGAGATGCAGAAAGGCAGAGTACATGATTTATTACAGGAAGTTAGGATAGGCAAGAGAAACACGCAAGGAGAAAACAAGTAGAAACCATGAAACACACTAACCTGATATCTAAAACAGACGGGTGACACAACAAACTGGCAACTAAGGACAAAGTGACTGGAGTTCATGTAGTGTGGGGGAAGGTAGACAAGGTGAAAACGATCAAGGACTAATGACGCTGTAAAATGCAAAATAAAAGTCCCACAACTAAAAATAAGTGTAGGTTGTGACAGAGAGCTTTAAATTCCAAACAGAAAATATATACATGAGATGTACAAGAAGGGAAGGGTAAAAAGATGCAAAGATAAAATTTAGTAAGTGATTCTTTACTTCTGCTACAGGTTCAGTAACACCTCAGAAAGATACAAGAACATCATCTCCCAAAGTTCTCTGCTGTGTTCAGGTTCTCCAGCTGTCTACCAGCTGAGACCACAGGAACAGAAGTTTGGAACTCTGACCAGAAAAACTGTTGGTGAGAAAAATCAGAAGAAGACAAACAAAACCATCTTACTTGTTGGTGAATCAGGAGCAGGAAAATCTACTCTGATCAACAGTTTGTTCAATTACACCATTGGAGTGAAGTTTGACCACAACATCTGGTTTGAGATCGTGGAGAAAGAAAACAGAAGTCAGTCAGAAAGTCAGACATCAGATGTGATCGTGTACGAGATCTTTGGTTTTGAAGATGAAACTCTGCCGTACTCTCTGACCATCATCGATACTCCTGGATTCAATAGCACCAGAGGGATCAAACATGACGTCACCATCAGTCAAAGGTTATTGGACTTGTTCCGCTCAGAGGACGGAGTTCATGAACTAAATGCAGTGGGTCTGGTGATGAAGGCCACAGATAATCGACTGAGTGACCGACTGATGTACGTCTTCAACTCAGTGACGTCTCTGTTTGGAAAAGACCTGGAGAACAAGATCGTAGCTCTGATCACACACTCAAATGGAAGAAAACCTAAAAATGCTCTTCAAGCTCTTGAAGCTGCAAAAATTAAATGTGTCACAAAAAAGAATCAGCCTGTTCACTTTCTGTTTGATAACTGTCTGAATGAAGAGAGAACAGAGGAAGAAGAAGAAGATCTGAAACATGCTGATAAAACAACAGTGTCAGGAATGAGTCAGTTCACTGACTTTGTGGAAAAAACTTCACCTCAAAAACTGGAGAAAACT
This sequence comes from Mastacembelus armatus, assembly GCF_900324485.2. NCBI lineage: Eukaryota > Metazoa > Chordata > Actinopteri > Synbranchiformes > Mastacembelidae > Mastacembelus > Mastacembelus armatus. The sequence continues at coordinate 20,061,039 of NC_046644.1, read as the reverse complement.
GTGAATGTTCTGAACAATCGCATCAGACTGACAGCCTGTATCCAAAACCTGGAGGACAGAATCAAGTTGATCGAACTCAGACAGACAGAAATCAAACAGACTCAGGAAGCTCTGAAGAAACATGAAGAAGAGATGAAGAACAAGAAGTTCACAATAGAAGTGGATGAGGTCTACAAAGATAAAGAACCTATTAATGGTGGGATGCGGTTGGTGTTTTATCAAGCAGCTGTTACCTGTTCTGTCTGTGAGGAGAACTGTCACTATCCTGGATGCACAATGGCCTGGTATCCTAAACACTGTGAGGTCATGTATCGAGGTCGCTGTACTTCATGTAGTGGGAAGTGTCCTGTGTCAGCTCATGTTAAAGAAAAGTGGATCTATGTGACCAAGACCAGGAAAGTTGAGAAAACCTTAGAGGAGCTGAAAGCAAAGTATGAAGAGAATAACGCTGAAAGTGAGAAGAACCTGAGCCTGTTGGAAACTCTTGAAGAGAAAATGGAAACACTGAAAACAGAGAAGAACCAGCTGCTTGAAGAGGCCTACCAACATGTTGTCAGTCTGGAGCAGATCGCTCTGAATGTGGATTCAGTGTCCACTCATGTCCAGTTGGACTTCCTGATCCAGAGGATGAAGGAGAAAGGAGACACAGAGAAGGTCAGGAAGCTGGAGGAGATGGAAAGGAGAGTGGATGAAGGAACCAGAGCAGCTCTGCAGTACATGAGGGGTCAACTAACAGCAGCTGGGAAAGAAGTAAAGAAACTGATGTAGATGAACAAGCTAATTTTGTCTTTTATTCAGACTGTTAAAACATAAAGTTATTTCAATAAAATTCTCGTAGGTGTAACTCTTACTACATTACTTACTACATCAGAAAAAGAAATGTGCTCTGGTGGAGAAAATATTTAGATTGTTCATGTGAGTAAAAGTAACAACATCAAAATAGAAAAGAAAAATTCATTACTAGTAAAAGTATAGAAAATGTTACAGTTGCAGTGTATCAAATATGTAAGCGATTACACACTAGTAATGACACATTTCTGAGTATCATGTTTCATTTTTGCTAATAGACCACTGTAAATATTATACACTGGACCTTTTAAGTAGAAGTACAGATGTATTAACAGTAAATGTACCTAAAGTATCAAATGTAAAGGTGTCTAGTGCAGGAACATGTTCCCTGCAGGTGTTATATTTGTATGTATCATAACTGCAGTTGAATTGATGTCTAAGCAGCATTTTACATAAAACTGTAATACTTAAGAAAAGTAGAAAAGCACCTACAATCTGTACTTGAAGAAACTGACTTTGTTCTTTACTGCATCCGTTTTCAATTTAAATGTGTGATCTGTGAAACAGCGCCCTCTGCAGGCTGTGATGAGTGTTGCTGGTTCACATGCACGTCAGGAATTAGACTCCATCAGCATCATGTTGCTGAAGCTTTGACTTCCAGTGAAAATGTTCCAGCTGTTTCCAGAATAAGATCAGGTCTGACCTGTGACCTGCTGCAGGTCCAACACACCTGGTGTCTTCATGTGAACAGACTCAGCTCACTGACTGTCTCTGCAGCCTTAGACCCTCTGACTTTCAGTCCCACTGTCCTCCTGCTTTCAGCCATGGACTGGGACTGGATGTGGGCCCTGTTTCTTCATGTGTGTCCATGTTGGACTGACTGTTCACACATTTCACATGTGGGAACAGTTTGGTCCTTTTCTGTTAGACTTTATTTTGGAAGGAGCATGTTTGTAGTTGGATTCTTTAGATCCTGTTGTTGCCCATGAAACCGGATCCTGGCTGCTGCAGTTTCCTGTGACTCCTGAATAAAATCTCTGCTTCATGAATCAGTTTGGTCCCAGTGTCTTCACTGGATCCTCAGCTGCTGTTTCAGTCTCCAGTAAATGTGTGTTGGTCTTTGTTCCTGAGCCTCTTTCAGCTCAGAAACCCAGCAGCATCACAGCTGAGCTTCCTTCAGGTCTCAGCAACAACATGTGTCCAACTATTTTTTTTACATGGTAAGATCTCTGTGAGGCAGGAAGCATCAGAAGCTTCCAGAGACCACAAGCAGGAACTGAAACTCCAATGAATTTGTCATAAGAGATATTTACAGATCCCTTCATTGATTAGCGTGTTGAGTTTGTTCTTATACAGAAACACTGAAATCAAATTTGCCAGACCAGGGCAGATGTTTTTCAGAACCTGGTAACCTACAACTTACTAAGTCATCAATAATCAGTTTATGTAGTGACAATTAACACATCCACTATTCACAAGCAAATAAATTACGTTGTTTCTGGATTGTTTCTCTTGAGCTGACCTGCTGTGATCTTGGTTCTTCAGTTATTTCTACTTCTCAGCACCAGAACCTTCTTCTTTTGGATTAAATTCCTTCAACAGAGAAAAACATTCCACACTTTGATCAGACAAGTCCAAACATACAGGTGTGGACAGAGATGGCATGTAATTCCTGTTAGTATGTTTATCTTCTGGTTCTTCAGGAACTTCAGGGAGTAATTATGAGCTGCACCCAGAGAGGAGACATAACATCACTGTGGTGTGTTTACAGTGTGTGTTCACAGAGACACGAGAACCAGTGAAGCTGTGCCAAAATCCACCAGAGTTCTGTCCATTAGCTCTGACCAACACCACAGAGCAGTTAGATTTCAATAAGAGGAGGTGAAGTAGTGAGGGGACTGTTGTACTGAGGCTGTAGAAGGAGAAAGTGTGATCCCTTTAAAATGGATGTAAATGACAGGAGGAGCAGCCAGTTGACAGAAAGGCTGGAGCAGGTTGCAGCTGTAATTATTACAGAAAGGACTGTGATACACTCCTGGTGGGAGTAAAGTCACTGAGCAGAGCAGGTGGACACCAACATCTGTGCAGATGTTAGCAGGCTGATGTAGGTCTGTCTGTGACTGTCTCATCATCTCATTGATGAATTTTCTTCATTACAGGTGAATGAAAACAGTTTCACTGTTTTTCTTCTCATTCACAAACCAAACTCCTGCTTCATCCTCACTGTGTGCAGCTCTTTGTGCCGCCTCGTCACCATGGCAACCAGGCGAGTCACAATAAATCAAAACTGTGTTCAAACAAAATGCAATCAGACATATTGATCACTTTAAGCTGGTTAAAGGTTCAAACTGATGGAGTTTCAGTGTTTTCAGTCTGAACAGTTTCCTCCCATGATTCTTCTGTTTAGTTTAAACCAGTTTAAAGTTTCATTCCCTCCTGACTGACACTGGCAGCAAACAGAGTGGACGCTCTGCACAGCTCCAGGTCTGAGAGAAACTGGGTGGTGTAATGTTGGAAAAACAATGTGATGGCAGCATCAATCTGCCTTAAAGATGTCAGGCTTAATACATAAGAAAGTTCTGGACCAGGCGTTTGAAGACCGATTGTGTCACGGCGTCGCAGCATATCGTTTCTTTTTCTACGGCTCCTTCAAATGCGATGGACAAAGGTACCCTTCTGTCCCCGGACCGTCCTCTAGCAGGTGGATCCCTCATGGCCCGACCTATCCCAGGATTCACAGTAATGAAGAGACAAGAATATGGGAAGAACAAGCAACAACAATAATGACAGAGCAGAACCAGAAGAGTTCACTTCTAAATGTGAGTAACATTCTTATTATTAAATGTTCCACGTTCAGTTACGTGACCTTAGTGATGTTAGCTAGTCAGCATTAGCTGCTTCCTGCAGCTCATTTGACCTTTGGTACATGACAGATTTAAAGGCCAATTTACTTACCACAGTTGTGATTTTACTTTATATTATTTACATAAATGGACCAAGACAAACCAGTACAAAAAATATTAGGACCCCTGGCTGGTTTTCAGAGTATTAAAGCTGAGGCTTAATTGCTGAACATAACTTTGGTTATTTGTCTGTTTTTGTTGGTGGTTTGAAGTAAAACTTATTCATTTCCTTTTGTTCTAGGGATCAACCAGCAGACGTCTCTATTTACTAAACTGAAGTGAAAACCACAGCTTCTTCACCAGGACCAAAAACTGTGTCAGCGTATTAGTCCATATTGAACTGAGAGTGACAATTAAATATTCATTCTGCTCGAAACCTTCATCCTTTTTCCTTTCTGGTGTTTTTGTAGCAAGGAATGACTTCTCTTACTTTTAAAATTATTTCCTGTGTTCACATAGTTGGTAACTGTGTCACTTTGCTCAGTGATTAACTCAGTTTGTGAGAAAATGGGACATTTAAAAAAGTCCACCCTGTATCAGCCTTTTGAGGTGCAAGTATCACAGGCAAATGTTTTAAAACCTTGTGGCACTCAATGTGGCTACACCAAACAAGGCTTCATTAAATCCAAAGGTTTTTGGAGACATGTTGATGTTGTTTTGAGCACAGGTTAGTATAGCCTTAAGTTTGTTTTTCAGTGTTTAGAATCCCTCCAAATTTTCCTACTAACAAAAGCATTCCCTGTCAGGGTTTGGTTAAGGAGGAGACTTCATCCACAAAAAGAAACCAAAGGTCTGAAGGGAAAGGGACTTTATTTCACACAGAGAAATGATATACAATGACCAGTAGGAGTTCCTGAAGAGCTTAGGTCAGACACGAGTAAACAACATCCCGCAACATGCAAATCAGAAGCCAGGCTTCACAAACACTACTTGCGAACGGGATCTGCGTTGCTCACCACACATGTCTCATACGCCCGACTCCAGTCGGGACAAAAGGAGCACTGAACCCCCTGCTCAGTGGAAACCAGCTACAAGTCTGTTGTAGTATAACAGGAGAACCCAAGGGCACAACAACAATACTTCCCTGGTCTCCTGTTGTGTCAGTGAGATGAGTGGCGGTGAAAAGAAAGTCTAGTAAGCCTCACGTAAATCCTCCGAAGTGCCGAAAGAGTGATGAGCCATGGATAACGAGGGGGTTGCTAAACAGACAACCTGGCGTCCGTCTAAGGCTCCGCCAGGTGTATAAGAACCCCTGCGGCGCCAATTAGGCACAGGTGAAAACAATCAAACACAGAGTACTGAAAAGAAAACGAAAACAACAAACCCCAGTTCCCGTCATGATCCTTCACAATAAAGTCCACCCGGAAGTCCCGACTGCGGATCATGACAGTATCCCCCCCCCAAAGGGCTGGCTCCCGACGGCCCAAAAAAAAAAAAACAAACCTATCCCAAAGGCCCACGAACAGGGCGGGCGGTGGGTGGTCCCAGGAGGGGGGACGTCAGCGGGAGGGTGGGCGGGCAAAACCAAAAGTCCCAGGTTGAGGCTACATTGGCAGGTGGCCCCACCGGTGGCGTGGGTCCGGAAACGCTCGGGCGGATGGCCTCTCCGGCTGGCGTGGATCCGGGACCGCTTCAGGCGGCCGACCACTCGGTTGGTGTGGATCCGGGACTGCTCCGGCGGACGACCTCGTCGGCCGGCGTGGATCCACGACCACTTCAGTGGAAGGCCTCTCCGGCTGGCGTGGATCCAAGGCCGCTCAGGCGGACGACCCCGTCGGCTGGCGTGGATCCGGGAGCGCTTCAGGCGACCGACCACTCGGCTGGTGTGGATCCGGGACTGCTCCGGCGGACGACCTCGTCGGCCGGCGTGGATCCAGGACCACTTCAGTGGAAGGCCTCTCCGGCTGGCGTGGATCCAAGGCCGCTCAGGCGGACGACCTCTTCGGCTGGCATGGATCCGGGACCGCTCTGGAGGACGACCTCTCCGGCTGGCGTGGGTTGTAGGCCGGACCGAGGGGTCATCCCTTCGGCCCATAGATCTCCTGGACCGCCCTTGGAAAGCAGGTCCACGTGTTGGCTGCTGCGGAGACTCTGGCACTGGCTCCGCACCCAGCATCCGTGGAGACCTCGGCTCCGACCCTGGCTGCAGTGGAGACACTGATTCTGGCTCCGCACCCGGCAGCTGCGGAGACCCTGGCTCCGAATCTCGCTGCTGCGGAGACTCTGGCCCCGCACCTGGCAGCTGCGGAGATCCTGGCTCCGAACCTCGCTGCTGCGGAGACTCTGGCTCCGCACCCGGCAGCTGCGGAGACCCTGGCTCCGAATCTCGCTGCTGCGGAGACTCTGGCCCCGCACCTGGCAGCTGCGGAGATCCTGGCTCCGAACCTCGCTGCTGCGGAGACTCTGGCTCCGCACCCGGCAGCTGTGGAGACCCTGGCCCCGAACCTCGCTGCTGCGGAGACACTGGTTCTGGCTCTGCACCCGGCAGCTGTGGAGGCCCCGGCTCCCATTCTGGCTGCAGCGAAGACACTGGCTCCGACCCTGGCAGCTGTGGAGGTCCTGGCTCTGGTTCCGCACCCGGCAGCTGTGGAGGCCCCGGCTCCCATTCTGGCTGCAGCGAAGACACTGGCTCCGACCCTGGCAGCTGTGGAGGTCCTGGCTCTGGTTCCGCACCCGGCAGCTGTGGAGGCCCCGGCTCCCATTCTGGCTGCAGCGAAGACACTGGCTCCGACCCTGGCAGCTGTGGAGGTCCTGGCCCCGGCTCTAGCTGTTGTGGAGACCCGGGCTCCGAATCTCGCTGCTGCGGAGACTCTGGCTCCGCACCCGGCAGCTGTGGAGACCCTGGCCCCGAACCTCGCTGCTGCGGAGACTCTGGCTCTGGCTCCGCACTCGCAGCTGTGGAGACTCTGGTTCCAAACCTGGCTGCTGCGGAGACTCTGGCACTGGCTCCGCACTCGGCAGCTGTGGAGACTCTATCCCCAATCCCGGCTGCTGGGGAGACCCCAGCTCCAACCCCGGATGTTGTGGTGGCCCCGGCTCCCACTCTGGCTGTTGTGGTGGCCCCGGCTCCAACTCTGGCTGTTGTGGTGGCCCCGGCACCAACTCTGGCTGCTGCTGAGACACGGGCACTGGTTCCACACCTGGCAGCTGGGGAGACCCTGATTCTGACTCTGGCTGCTGCGGAGACCCAGGCTCTGGTTCCCGCTGCTGAGGAGACCCCGGCTCCAACTCTGGCTGCTGCGGAGACACTGGTTCTGGCTCCGCACCCGGCAGCTGTTGGGACCCCGGCTCCCATTCTGGCTGCAGCGAAGACACTGGCTCCGACCCTGGCAGCTGTGGAGGTCCTGGCTCTGGTTCCGCACCCGGCAGCTGTGGAGACCCTGGCTCCGAACCTCGCTGCTGCGGAGACTCCGGCTCCGGCTGCAGAGGAAGCACTGGTACTGGCGGTGACAGCTGCTGCTGCGGCGGCTCGGGAACCTCTGGGGACGGCTGCTGCTGCGGCGGCTCGGGAACCTCTGGGGACGGCTGCTGCTGCGGCGGCTCGGGAACCTCTGGGGCCGGCTGCTGCTGCGGCGGCTCGGGAACCTCTGGGGACGGCTGCTGCTGCGGCGGCTCGGGAACCTCTGGGGACGGCTGCTGTAGCTGGACCAAAAGCTGGGAAAAAACGTAGTTCAGCGGCAGGGACAGCTCTTGGCTCATCCGGATCAGGCCCCTGGCGGATGATAAGGTTGCGAGGAGAGTACCACTGCCGTAGACTGGGGGGGACTCTCTCGCGGCCTGTAGGAGACGCTCACAGGCGGAGGAGGCCTGGGTGTAGTTGTCCGGGTCCTGTACTGCCTCGGAAAGGAACCGGGACAGCTGTGCCCGCCAGTTCCCCTCGAAAGCGTCGATTACCGCAACTCCCTGGGCTGTGGGGACGTGAGACGGAGCCGCCGGCTGAATGTTCGGAAGAGGAGGCTCTGTTGGCTGATGGTCTAGGGGCAGGACTGATTTGGGCGCCTTAGCCCGTCGTCGAACTCGCTTCTTCCTGGGGACCCCAGGTGCTGAGGCGACCCGCCCAGGAGCCGAGGGTTGCGACGCCGGGGACTGCGGGACTAGCGGCGGCGCAGGAGGTTCCGGTGGCCGCGGTGGCGAAGGAGCTCTTGGCGCTGGACGCTGTGGAGCTGGGTGCTGTCGTCGAGACCTACTCCTTCGAGGTAGGCCTCCGCGCCTGATTGCCAGGCGGGTTCCGCGAAAAGCGTCTCGATGGGCACTCCCGACCCAGTCGTCTTCCTCGAGGGGCACTTCGTCCACAGCTTCATAGCGCGTCTCCCATCCCGCCTCCCAGGCGGTCGACACAGACGCTGGCGGGTAGCCAGGGCCAGTGGCAGGCTCCTCCCAGGGGTCCTCGCAGGAGTAATCACTATCCAACGGGTCATCCAAAAACGACCCCGGGGAGTAACCTCTGACCGGGCGCCCCCCAGAGGAGAACCTGTTACTTTGGTCGTCACGGAGCAGACCACCGAACCTACAAATGGGCCCCGCGGTCGAGAACTCATCCTCCGAATCATCCTTGCTGTCTAGGGGGTCGTCCAAGGAGGGCCCCCTGGAGTACCATGGGTCATGTCTCTTTGCCTGGTTACTGAACCAGGTAAGGAGGTGAACTCGATCCGAGTCTTGTTGCGAATGATCCGACCAAACTGGGGAGATGGTTTGAGACCGAGTGAATAAACCCCCCATCCTAAAACACCTCTCCACAGGTGCAGGAGGGGAATTTGGCTGAGGTAGGGGATGAGTTCTGGACTGAGTCCTTCGGTTCCGTCGGGAAGGCATGATGAATACTGGTGTAATTGTCCTTTGGCGTGTGAGACTAGCAGATGAAGTCTGGTCCGTCTGCTGGCCAGGTTGTTCTGTCAGGGTTTGGTTAAGGAGGAGACTTCATCCACAAAAAGAAACCAAAGGTCTGAAGGGAAAGGGGCTTTATTTCACACAGAGAAATGATATACAATGACCAGTAGGTGTTCCTGAAGAGCTTAGGTCAGACACGAGTAAACAACATCCCGCAACATGCAAATCAGAAGCCTGGCTTCACAAACACTACTTGCGAACGGGATCTGCGTTGCTCACCACACATGTCTCATACGCCCGACTCCAGTCGGGACAAAAGGAGCACTGAACCCCCTGCTCAGTGGAAACCAGCTACAAGTCTGTTGTAGTATAACAGGAGAACCCAAGGGCACAACAACAATACTTCCCTGGTCTCCTGTTGTGTCAGTGAGATGAGTGGCGGTGAAAAGAAAGTCTAGTAAGCCTCACGTAAATCCTCCGAAGTGCTGAAAGGGTGATGAGCCGTGGATAACGAGGGGGTTGCTAAACAGACAACCTGGCGTCCGTCTAAGGCTCCGCCAGGTGTATAAGAACCCCTGCGGCGCCAATTAGGCACAGGTGAAAACAATCAAACACAGAGTACTGAAAAGAAAACGAAAACAACAAACCCCAGTTCCCGTCATGATCCTTCACAATAAAGTCCACCCGGAAGTCCCGACTGCGGATCATGACATTCCCATGATATTCCTTGAGTCCCACATCCAACCCCAACAACATCAGAATCAGAAACAGGTTTATTGCCAAATAAGTGAGGGGTTCACATTATAAGGAATTTGTTTTGGTGAGATGGTGCAAACATAGAGCATAGACATGCCGAGTTACACATAACATATAATAAGTGTCCTAAATAAGCAGCATAGATAAAATAAGTAAGGTGCAGTAAAATTAAAAATACTGTATGTATACTTTTCTTATTTACAAGATGAATTTACAGAAAGAGCAACGCAATATGACTGAGTAGAGCAGTGGGATATACAGTGCAAAAGTCGTCAAGTGGATGACGGAACAAGGTACGGTGACTGTACTAAAGTGACAGAGCAGTGACTGCTGGAGTTAGTGAGTCTGATGGCAGATGGGAAGAAGCTGTTTTTATGATGTGAGGTTCTAGTCCGAGTGGATCGTAACCTTCTGCCTGAGGGAAGTGGCACAAAGAGACCATGACCAGGGTGGGAGGGATCAGCTGAGATTCTGCCTGCACACCGCAGAGTTCTGGAGAGGTACAGGTCATCAATAGATGGGAGGTTGCAGCTGATCACCTTCTCAGCAGAGCGCACAACATGCAGCAGTCTGTGCTTGTCCCTGGCCGTGGTCCCAGCGTACCACACGGTGTTGGAGGAGGTGAGAGTGGATTTGATGATGGCCGTGTAGAACTGAACCATCATCTTGGCTGGTAGCTTGAGTGTTCTCAGCTGCCGCAGGAAGAACATCCTGATTCCAGATGGTCAAATTGTAGCAATTTGGACATTTTCACTTAGGGGTGTACTCACTTTTGTTGCCAGAGGTTTAGACATTAATGGCTGTGTGTTGAGTTCTTTTGAGGGGACAGCACATTTACACTGTTATACAAGCTGTACACTCACTACTTTACATGGTAGCAAAGTGTCATTTCTTCAGTGTTGTCACATGAAAAGATATAATCAACTATTTACAAAAATGTGAGGTGTGTACTCACTTCTGAGAGATACTGTATATATGTTGACCAATGAAGGTGCATATTAGAAACTAATTTATTTTTGTACCTAAAGTTCCACAGTAACCGTAGGATCTGTGAAGACCACAGCCCATTTAAAAAAAAAAAGTATTTATTTGTTTTGCTCTTCGGTTATTAACATAGATATGCTTTACAATATTTGTTAGTACTTCAGGTTATTTGTATGATACAATTTCAAAATGCTGTTGCTCACACTGTGTAATATATGTTATGATTTTAATATAATAATAAAGATTGACAGTCAGAAAAATTTTGTGTGGTGCTTATAAACTCAGTATTATTTCTGGTAGTAAGCAAGAGGCTCCACAGGCCGTAATTTTGAACAACGGATTAATTGGGTTGGACACTCCTGGTCTAGAGAAAAAGGACCACTGTGGTGCAGGCACACAGACTGACAGGCCCTGTGTGTATTCTCCAAAAGCTCTTTAATAGCACTAAAAGACCTCAGCTATCGTCATCAGCATCTGTTGCTTTTGTATCTCTATATTTACTTCTTTGCTCAACATGTCCATCAACGTAAAGACCATTATCATACCTTCTTCTTTTGGCCGCTGCTCCCTTTAGGGGTTGCTACAGCAGATAATCCATCTCCATCTTTCTCTGTTTTCAGTTCAGTTCAGTTTTATTTGTATAGCACCAAATCACAATACAATCATCTCAAGGTACTATACAAAAAACAAAAAAACCCATCAAATCCCCTACGAATAGCACTTGTTGACAGTGGAGAGGAAAAACTCCCTTTGACAGTTTTCTGTTACACTAACCATGCGCATGTCCTCCTTCACTACATCCAAGAACCTCCTCTTTGGTCTTCCTCTAGGCCTCCTTCCTGGCAGCTCTAACCTCAGCATCCTTTTACCAATGTATTCACTGTCCCTCCTCTGAACATGTCCAAACCATCTCAATCTGGCTTCCCTGGCTTTTTCTCCAAAACATCTAACATGAGCTGTCCCTCTGATGTCCCTCTTTCCCATAACTTCATTTTATTCCTCTGTAGTTTCCACAACTCTGCACGTCTCCCTTGTTCTTAAAGATGGGCACCAGTACACTTCTCCTTTATTCCTCAGGCATCCTCTCACTCTCCAAGATCTTGTTAAGTAGCCCAGTCAAAAACTCTACTGCCACCTCTCCTAAACACTTCCATACCTCCACAGGTATGTCATCAGGACCAACTGCCTTTCCACTCTTCATCCTCTTCAACACCTTCCTCACTTCATCCTTACTGATCTTTGCTACTTCCTGCTCCACAACAGTCACCTCTTCTACTCTGTGCTCTGTAACATTTTCCTCATTCATCAACTCTTCAAAGTATTCCTTCTTTCCATCACACTTGTGGCACCTGTCAACACATTTCCATCCCTGTCCTTGATCACCCTAACCTGCTGCACATCCTTCCCATCTCTGTCTCTCTGCCTCGCCAACCTGTACAAATCCACCTCTCCCTCCTTAGTGTCCAACCTATCATACAAATCCTCATACGTCCTTTGTTTGGTCTTTTCCACCTCTACCTTCACCTTACGCTGCATCTCCCTGTTCTCCTGTCTGTTCTCTTCTGTCCTCTCAGTGTCCCACTTCTTCTTAGCTAACCTCTTCCTCTTAACACACTCCTGAACTTCCTCATTCCACCACCAAGTCTCCTTATCTGCTTTCCTCTTTCCAGATGACACACCAAGTACCCTCCTACCTGTCTCCCTGATCACTTTAGCTGTAGCTGTCCAGTCACCTGGAAGAACCTCCTGACCTCCCAGAGCCTGTTCATAGCTCCCCAACCCTCTGCATTTACCCGGACTTGGGACCGGTACATGAAGACACTGGATTGTGCCCCCCCGTGGTTGCATTATTCTACTGTATGCAGACAATGCTGTCATTTTTACACAAGCAAAATCTGATATGGAAGTCTCAGAAAAACTGACATCAGCAATGAACTGTATTCATGAGTGACTCACTAAGTCCTGTCTTCTACTCAATTCCAAAAAAAACTGTCTGTGTGATATTTTCAAATCGCCCAAAACTGAGGTTGTGTTCAAATGTCTTCCTGAAAGGAGAACTTCAGATTGCAAGTTTAACTAGCTTGGTGTTATACCATAGACTGCACCTTATCATTTAAAAATCTTGTGAAAAACATATCTAAAACCCTAATTTTAACCTTCATAATTTTAGGCAAATTATACCATCACCAGAAATGCAGCCAAAAGGTTTCTCCACTCCATATTTATATTCATGTAGAATACTCTATCACTAACTGGTCATTGGCATGCTTGACTACCTTAAAACAAATTGAATCTCTTTTTTTAAAAAATCCTTAAAAGAATTAGAGATGGAAAACCACTTTCCTTCCATCATCGCCCCATACTTCAGAAATGCAGTATTGCAGTTTTGAACATTTTTAAAAATTCAATTTCATATTCAATATCATGTTAATCAAGCATTAGTGGCAAATTAACCAGAGCTTCTACTAGAAGCGACTGCGCAATACCTCATAGACACACAACATAGCACAGGTGTTATCAGTCAAGGCCTGTGAGATTTGGAATAACGTTCCAGCTGAAATAAGAGAATGTTCTACCTTCAATATATTTAAAACCCGTCTCAAACGATTCCTTTAAAGCAGGGGTCACCAACCCTGGTCCTCGAGGGCCCCTGTCTTGCTTGTTTTTCAACTATCCCTGCCCTACACACTGTTGATTACCTGCATCAGGTGTGTTCAGCCAATCAGAAACTGGAAGGGCAGAGATAGTTGGAAAACCAGCAGGACAGTGGGTCTTAAGAACCAGGGTTGGTGACCCCTGCTTTACAGGAACCAGATCTGGGATCATTAATACTTAATGGTGTATGTTATTATATCAATATGTTGTTCTGTATTGTAGATTTACATTTGTGTTGTGGACGGTCTGTTCTGCTGTGATTTTCTTATGTGATGTTTTTTCTTCATACCTGCTGGGGACTACAGATGTAAAGTAGCCTTTTGGCTAATACGGGCATATTTCCATTGACAAGTAATATGTGCTGTCACTTTTAAATAAATAAAAGGGAAAAAGAAGGAAAAAGTTTTTCCCCCTTTTCAGAATCAGTTTTATGACTTTCAATCCCGTGACTCCAGACCGGTGGCCCATAGCTAAGCCTTTGTTCTAGATTCTTCTTTGTTCTTTTTTGCTGCTTTCTCTGCTTTTTGATTTGCTTCTGCCTTTTTCTCAATTCTTCATTAAGTGAGTGAAATTTCATATTGCTACATTAGCCTGTATTTCCATTGCAAGTCTTGACTATCATTTAAAGTGGTATTAAAATGATCCAAAATGGACGTTTTAGTGCAATGCACTGCTATAACAAACCGAAAGAAATAAATTAAACATATATACAACAAAATATATTATTCAAATTCCAGTCAGTGACTCAATCCAATAATAAAACCTGCTGGCTGACCTTTAGAGCAGAGAAAACACAAACTGACTAATCTGCTACTACTAAATCACAGACTAACTAATCCTTTGGAGGTTTTTAGCTGGAAACACCAACCAGTTTATGTGATAGTTTAACACTTTTTATTAAGTTTGTCATAAGCTGCTCGATCATTATATTTGAGGTGGTTAAAAAGAATTGTGGTGTAACACATCTTGCACATTATGTTACATTTCAAAATGAATCTGTATTTTTTTCCAGTCATATATTTCTTCATTAAAGATAAAATATTGTTGATAATATCTCATATCATGACCTAAGTGTATTCTCACACCTCTAATAGCTGCAAATTTGAATCAAAACACCATTTGAAATGAGCAAGTTTCTATTTATTATTATGTTTCATTTGAGACTCCAGAAATTAAATGCATGATAGGAACAAGAAGGACAGGGAGATAAAGTTTAACGAGCGATTCTCTACTTCTTCTACAGGATCAGTGAGGCCTCAGAAAAATACAAGAACCTCATCTCCCAAAGTTCTCTGCTTCATTCAGGTTCTCCAGCTGTCTACCAGCTGAGACCACAGAAACAGAAGTTTGGAACTCTGACCAGAAAAACCGTTGGTGAGAAAAATCAGAAGAAGACAAACAAAACCATCTTACTTGTTGGTGAAACAGGAGCAGGAAAATCTGCTCTGATCAACAGTTTGTTCAATTACACCATTGGAGTGAAGTTTGACCACAACATCTGGTTTGAGATCGTGGAGACAGAAAACAGACGTCAGACAGAAAGTCAGACATCAGATGTGATCGTGTACGAGATCTTTGGTTTTGAAGGTGAAACTCTGCCGTACTCTCTGACCATCATCGATACTCCTGGATTTGGAGACACCAAAGGGATCGAACATGACATCGTCATCAGTCAAAGGTTATTGGACTTGTTCCGCTCAGAGGACGGAGTTCATGAACTAAATGCAGTGGGTCTGGTGATGAAGGCCACTGATAATCGAGTGAGTGACCGACTGATGTATGTCGTCAACTCAGTGACGTCTCTGTTTGGAAAAGACCTGGAGAACAAGATCGTAGCTCTGATCACACACTCAAATGGAAGAAAACCTAAAAATGCTCTTCAAGCTCTTGAAGATGCAAAAATTAAATGTGCCAGAAATGAGAAGAATCAGCCTGTTTACTTTCTGTTTGATAACTGTCAGAATGAAGAGAGAACAGAGGAAGAAGAAGAAGATCTGAAACATGCTGATAAAATAACAATGAGAGGAATGAGTCAGTTCACTGAGTTTGTGGGGAAAGCATCTCAAAAATTGAAGAAAACTGCAGATGTTCTGAACGATCGCATCAGCCTGACAGCCTGTATCCAAAACCTGCAGGACAGAATCAAGTTAATCGAACTCAGACAGACAGAAATCAAACAGACTCAGGAAGGTCTGAAGAAACATGAAGAAGAGATGAAGAACAAGAAGTTCACAATAGAAGTGGATGAGGTCTACAAAGATAAAAAACCTATCAATGCTTGGTGGGACACAAAAGCTACCTGCTGTTCTGTCTGTGAGGAGAACTGTCACTATCCTGGATGCACAGTGGCTAGGAGTCCTAAACACTGTGAGGTCATGAAAGGAGGTCGCTGTACTTCATGTAGTGGGAAGTGTCCTGTGTCAGATCATGTTAAAGAAAAGTGGATCTATGTGACCAGGACCAGGAAAGTTAAGAAAACCTTAGAGGAGCTGAAAGCAAAGTATGAAGAGAATAAAGCTGAAAGTGAGAAGAACCTGAGCCTGTTGGAAACTCTTGAAGAGGAAATGGAAACACTGAAAACAGAGAAGAACAAGCTGCTTGAAGAGGCCTACCAACATGTTGTCAGTCTGGAGCAGATCGCTCTGAATGTGGATTCAGTGTCCACTTATGTCCACTTGGACTTCCTGATCCAGAGGATGAAGGAGAAAGGAGACACAGAGAAGGTCAGGAAGCTGGAGGAGATGGAAAGGAGAGTGGATGAAAGAACCAGAACAGCTCTGAGATACACGAGGGGTAAACTAACAGCAGCTGGTGAAGAGAAGAATTGAAGTATTTAATAACGACAACACAAAACAGACATGTGCTGTGGTCTGTGAGCCTCAAGGGCCAGGACAGAAACCTGAATACACATGTGGACTCTCCTGGACAACAAAGTGATGGGCTTTTAACGAGGAGTGGACTGGGAGCCAGAGTGAGGGCGCCCCCTGGTGTTTGATGCTCAGCACCACAGTCAGTGACAGCAGCTCCCTCCCTGATGTGACCAACTAAAGTCCCACTGAGCTGGACCAACATCCATGGATCTGTCTTTATGTTCTGTCAGCTCAACGTTTCTCTGACGTTCTCTCTGCGTTCTCCTGACAACTTTATCCACTTTCATTGTTCTCACTGTTTTTCAGCACATTTGGACCTTTT
Organism: Mastacembelus armatus; assembly: GCF_900324485.2. Lineage (NCBI taxonomy): Eukaryota > Metazoa > Chordata > Actinopteri > Synbranchiformes > Mastacembelidae > Mastacembelus > Mastacembelus armatus. Next base: position 20,044,933 of record NC_046644.1, on the reverse strand, counting down.
TCATTTTTAGATTCAATTTAAACCTTTGATCAATATCTTTGATCTGCTTCATGATTGGATGATTGATATATATTCAGTTTGTTTATGATTGATTATTGATGGAGACTTTATCATATTTTGTATATCAGTTTATTATTGATCTGTCTTGGAATATTCATTGATTCTGGCTAAGGTTCATTTTTACTTGTAGCTGATTGATGAATTGGTGATTGATTGATTGGTTGTTCAGCTCACAGATGGTGTGTTATCAATGCATTTAAATTGTGGATCAGCATATTAATGACGTGTGTGCTCATATTTTTGACATCAAGTAAAATGGTTGGTTGTTTTCCTGGTTCACTTTGACATTTTTCATGGATCCTGTTGTTGCCCATGAAACCAGATCCTGGCTGCTGCAGTTTCCTGTGACTCCTGAATAAAATCTCTGCTTCATGAATCAGTTTGGTCCCAGTGTCTTCACTGGATCCTCAGCTGCTGTTTCAGTCTCCAGTAAATGTGTGTTGGTCTTTGTTCCTGAGCCTCTTTCAGCTCAGAAACCCAGCAGCATCACAGCTGAGCTTCCTTCAGGTCTCAGCAACAACATGTGTCCAGCATGAGGTGAAGATGCCAACACCCTGTGTTATAGCTCTAGACTGTATAGGTCAGAATCACATGTTGTTGCTCATCACTGGTGTTTGATTCAATGTGGGGATGTTTGATTTTCACACCATGGAAAATGAGTCAAATTCAACTTCTGAAATCAAATTGTTCCAGATGTTTTCAAACTGAAGAAATTTAATCCCATGTAAAAGCATCTGGAGGTTCAGCTTCAGGTTTTGGCAGAAGTCCTGCTCCACTAATATAATAAATTACACACATTTGTGTTTATGTGAAATAATGTTCATGTGATGTTTAAAACCCAACAACCACCTTCTTCCTTCATTCTTAGTTTTTGGGTTCAGTGACAGCTGAAACATGTAAAGATTAAACAAAAGGGGCCCCTAAGATGGACCCCTGTGGGACCCCAAACGCCATTTGGTCTGAGACACAGTTACCAACGTCGACGAAATACTTTCTGTCTTCAAGATAGGACTTAAACCATTTAAGGGCAGTACCAGAAATGCCTATCCATTCCACTAACCTTTGTAACAGGATCACATGGTCCACTGTGTCAAACGCAGCACTTAGATCCAGCAGTACTAAGACAGAGACTCTGCCAGCGTCTGTGTTCAGACGAATGTCATTTGTCACCTTGATGAGGGCAGTCTCAGTGCTGTGATGGGGCCTAAAACCTGAGTGAAGATCATCAAAGCAGTTGTTTAGCATGAGAAAGTCAGTAAGTTGTTGGTAAACAACTTTTTCAAGGATTTTGCTTAAAGATGGCAGGTTTGATATGGGTCGGTAGTTGTTCAGTACTGTTTGGTCATTTACAGATGTAAAAGTGTCTCCTGGATGGCTGCAGAGTTGGTATCTGCTTTGTGCAAGTTATTTCTAATTTAATCCCATTTAATACCCTGAATCTTGTCATTAAAAAATAAAGCAAATTCATTACATTTAGATGTTGAAATTAGTTCCAGTGGCAATGGAGACGGAGGGTTTGTTAACCTACTCACTATAGCAAATAGGACACGTGAGATGTTACTGCTGCTGTTGATGATTTCAGAAAAATACATTTCTCTCTTTTTACGTAGAGTTTCATTGAACACAGACAACTCTCTCCGGCACTCTCTTTTCTGTGCCCTGACCGAGTCGTCATTTCTCCACGGTGACTTTTGCCTGTTCCTGATCAATTTCTTTAATCATTTCAGAACGACTGCATATTTAGAGAACAGTTAGACCTTCATAGTTTGACTAGTTGGAGTTTGGCATCTCTGATGTGTTTTTATTCAGTTCTCTTCAAAGTGTCGGTGTCTGTCGTCCACCTGGTGCACAGGAAGAGAAAAACATGCAAATACAAACAGTTTATTAGAAACAACACGTCAGTCTGTGACAACCAAACATTGTTTTAATAAATTCACTGCAGGAATTTCACTTTGACTGGTTGGAAACAGTGACAAGTCCCAGGAAATAAACCTGTGTGATCACAAATATCATGTGGAAATGAATTAGAGGATTTCAAAATAAAACTCAAATCAGAAGGAAACTTAAGTTAAATCAGTTAAACTTCAACATTTTGTTTTCAACTGGCCGTAGAGTCGAATCATCGTCTTCCTCAGTCTGACTTCAGGAGTCTCCTGTTCCGGTTTCCCCCCGTTTGAACTGTAATCGGAACAGAAACAGACTCATGAACACGTCTCTTACTCAGCATGTGATGAACATTGAGCTGTAGCAGACGACAGGCAGCACTCACCGCGTTCTTCAGCAGGTTTCCAGATTTGGTGAAGATGTTGTGTTTCTTTGAGGCTGGTTTTGTGGCCTCTGAGCTGCTGTGGGGGGCGGGCTGGGGCTGGGGGAGGCTGGGAGACGTGGACGTGAGAGTCGAGGACTGTGACAGTGGAAAAGCCTGAGGTTTGAGGTAACTCTGGGCTGGGTTTGGTGTGAAAGGCTGAGCAGGGACGTAGGGCTGTGAGGGAGTGTAGACACTTGGTGTGTAGGACTGAGACAGGGGGAGGGACTGAGACACGGGGAAGGACTGAGACAGGGGGAGGGACTGAGACACGGGGAAGGACTGAGACACGGGGAAGGACGACTGTGGAGTCGGAGCGAAGGTGTTGGTCGGTGTGAAGCTCTGGGTGTTCAGATAAGGCTGCGTCTGTGAGAAAGACTGAGGTAACGGCGTGGAGTCCAGCAGGGTGGGTGGCGGCGGCGGTGGGAAGCTCTCGGCGTCGTCCGCTGTTTCTCCGTCTGACCCGGGGCCTCCGAGCTCGTAGTGCCTCTTCCTCAGCTCCCCCAGACGGACTCGCTCCTGCTCCAGCTGGCTCTCCAGCTGCAGCACCTTGACCTGACACAGTCACACAGCAGGTGAGAAAATCAGCAGCAGGAAGTGAAACTCATGCACATTTCTGTCACTGTGGGAACATTAGTTGGTTTGTCCACATGATGGTGCTATTTTCCAATCAGGTGCAACGAAGCCACAGCAGAAGAGGAGCAGGTCCTTAAAACTGAAGCAATAAGAACATCTGGCTGGTTAGAGGCGTCTCTGCTGTCGCCACATTGCAGCAGGATTCAGACACCAGACGTGTGTGATGCTTTTAGGTGTTTTCATCAAACAAATGTCACAACAAGCAACAAAAACAGGTGACAAATGATCTTAAAATAATAATTGACTCTTATTTGTTTCCAAAATCCTCAACATAATCATGTAGCAGCCACTTTACACTGTGTTAGGACAGAAGATTAAGTTTAGAAACTAATCACAAAATTCATTAGAAATATTACTGTTTCTGTTCTGATGCACATTTTACATTAAAGTCTTGTATTTGACTCAACACGTGGTTATAAATTTCTATTTGTTGAGCTACTTCCATGCTCCCTGTCAGCTGCAGAAACTTCCAGACAAAATGTGAATAAAATGAAAAACTGACCTGAGTCTCCATTTCCTCTTTTTTCAGCTTGATCAGAGACAGGCCAGAGAAGTCCATAACACCTGCAACAACAGCAGCATCAGCAACAGCAGCTTTAACGCTGCACTGGTCAAAACAACAGTGGATGAAACTGGAGTAATAATGTGAGAGGTGTCGAGTGATGAACCATCCCAGAATAATCACGACTGTAGTTTCTCTCTGCAGATCATTTTAGTGTCTTTTGGTTAATTGTTTTGGTTTTAAATCACCAAACTTTTCTGTGCCTGCTCTCACTGATGAAACAGCAGCTGGTGAACATAGTGGAGCATTTAGCAGCTAAAGATCCAGAGGTTTCCCTCAGGAGGTGGTGGAGACCAAACCCAGAGCTCAAACTGAGGGAACACTGGGCTGAGACTCAACAGGTGGACTCAGACACTGGTCCACATGGACCAGCAGGTTGGTCTGTGGCTGGAGTTCAACCTTATCAGGTAATAATATGTTGCTGTTGTGTGTTTAGCGTTTTCCCTGCTCCCAAACTAAACATCCAATAAAAATAAAACAGGTTTCATGTTGGCAGATCCTGGTGTGGATGCTGTAAACCGGTGTCAGCTCCTTCTCTCACCGTGATTCGAGATCTGCAGCTGCCCATGTTTGGTGGAGGTGACGACCACAGCAGCCATGTCGTTGACGTGCCGGGACGCCTGCTGCAGCGTGTACAGCTTCTTGTTGTTGCGGTCCGCCTTCACCTGGAAGTAAAAATCCTAAATCACACTGCACCTGTAGTCGCCATGTGGCTGATTATAGTCACTAGTTTTAGTGACTTTCATGTGTGTCAGCTGAACAAATATGCAAAACTCATGATTCATCATTAGGATCCTGGTTCTTGGACTTCCTGCTCCAGACTTTTATTTTGATATTCATTTCCTGTGCTCCCTCAGTTACTCTTTGGTAACTTGGATTAATCAGTTTTATTGGTTTCACCTGTGTCTGCCTGGCAATTACCAGGATCTGGTTCACCTGTTGCAGGATATGAGCACCTGTTACCTTGAGTGATCAGTCTCCAGCCTTTCTGCCTGACGTCGGCCTGTACCTGCTCTCTGACCCGGACTGTGCTCTGATTCTGTTTTCTGGATCTGATTCTGCCTGTTGATCTTCTCCTGACCCCTGTTATTGGATGGATTCTGACTAAGCCGTGCCTGTGGCTCTGATCCCTGATCTTGCACCTGGACTGTTTTCTGACCCTGCCTTCTTGCCTGCCAGACCTGATTGAACTAAGGTTCAGGATTTACCTTTTCTGACTTAACTCCTGTCTGGTACTCACGGTCTGATCCAAACCGAGTAGCAATTCTGAAAGTTTCTGACCTCAACCCTTGTCTGCAACCTCTTACCAGATTCAAAAATGAGTTCTGAAGTTCTGATGGTTCTGAAACTCCTCCCTGACCTGAATCCTGCTACTTGTCACCTGACCTGAAATGGTCGTGATTCTGAGCCGGACTTTTTACTGAACCTGGACCGAACTCTGACCCCGTTTCTGCCTGAAGTTACGTATCAGGTGTCTGAGTTAACCGGTGATTAGACAAAGCAGCAGGTTCTGTACCTTTGAGGAGGCGACTAACTGGGCGGTGCTCCCGGCGATCTCATGGGAACAGGCGATGAGCTCCTCGAAGGTTCCGTTTTCACCCACGACACGATCAGCTGATTCTCTGACAGCCAGAACACGTGACCATCAGAACAGGTGACCATCAGAACAGGTGTGTGTGTGTGTGTGTTGTCTGTGTGTGTGTGCGTGTGTGTGTGTGTGCGTGTGTGTGTGTGCGTGTGTGTGTGTGCGTGTGTGTGTGTGTGTGTGTGTGTGCTCTTACAGCAGCTGAGTGGCCCCCCAGCCCACGGCCTTCGAGGCAGAGATCAGTCCTTCTGTCCAACGTGAGTTTTTGGCATAAAATTCAGTAACAGACGCTGCCCCCTGCAGGAAGAACAGCAACAAACACATAGTGACCACAACAACACGTCTGGGAATCAGACTCACAAGGAGGATTTATGGTTTTTAAATTACAGCCACATATGTTTTGCAGAAAAACACATCAATATTTGTTTCAAAGCAGAAATGATTTCAGTTTAGTCTTAGATGAAACTGTTTCCTTGGCCTGGCTCTTTTCATTTGCAGGCCCAGGATCAGTCCCTCACCCTGCCCCCTTCCACTATGTCTTTCTGCAGGTCAGTAGCTGCCGTCACCAGCATGTGCACAGCCTGGAGACGAGGAAGCGGAGCAGAATAAATGAACATGAATCGTGAGCTGACGGAAAGTGACTTGAAAGCAGAGACGTATCTCACCTTCATCAGGTCTGAACAGGATCCCAGGATGCTGCGATGAAACAGAGCGTAAGTCTCAGAGTTCAGGTGGGACAACGGACGTTTGTGAACTCTAGCGTTTCCTCTTACCTCTGGTTGACCTCCAGCTTCACACCGGTGGTGTCTCTCTTTGCCTGGTTCAGAATCTCCTGTGGAGCAGAAACAGAAACGTTAAGCGTCACCAGGTGTAGGTGAGTCCGGGCCGATGCGTCCTGACGTGTGTCCTCACGTCCATACGCAGCACGGCCTCTTCGATGGCGGTGGATGTGGCGATCATCTCTTTATCCACCATGTTTCCCAGCTCTTCTTTCAGCACGTCCTGACCCTTCGGACGCAGATCCTGAACAAAGTAAAGTCCGTTTGTCATGTTCTTGCTCCTGGTCTGTCTAGTGCACCTGCAGAACTGGTCCACGTACACAGGCTCACATACAGAAAGAGGGAACCATGAAGATAAACGTGTCCCACCTGTCCCAGAGCGAGGATGCGTTGGACGGTGTAACGTATCGCGGACGGGTCTGCTTTCTGTAAACTGGCCTGAAACTTCAGGTCCTTCAAGAACTGAAGACAGTGATTCGCACAGTCCCGACAGCTGTCAGTCAAACCTGCGGGAGACGACGTTACAAAGGATGATGGGAAAAACATCTGAGAACCAGTAACTGCCACACACGTCTCATGGAAAACCCTGAAGTGTTGGGGCCAGTGTGGACCCTGTGATCTCATATATTCTCTGGAAACATGCAGTACTTCAGAGTACTTCAAGTACTGCAACAAATACTTCATCATAGTGTGTGTGTGTGTGTGTGTGTGTGTGTGTGTGTGTGTGTGTGTGTGTGTGTGTGTGTGTGTGTGTGTGTGTGTGTGTGTGTGTGTGTGTGTGTGTGTCTCACGGTCGGCCTGGTCGGTGGGAGCAGAGTGTGACGTTGCTGCTCCGTTGACAATCGTATCAGCAGCGAGGTGGGAGAACTGGGTGACCGCTCTGAGCAAACCACTGGCATCTGGAGACGACACATCAACATTAGATACTGTCATCACCTCATCGTGAGGGAAACACACACACACACACACACACACCGTTCCTGTTTCCCAGGTAGACCAGGTGACTCTGCTGCATTTTGTCGATAGAAGCCAAAGTGACTTCAGCTCGATTCACCAAATAATCTGCAGAACAGAGAGAAGTGGTGAGAAAAAGCTTCAGGACTCATTTATTTTCTTCATTAATTAGATTAAAACACAAATAATTAAAAGTCAGTAACTAAAATTCTTAAATGTGAATATTTGCTGTTTCATATCTTGTTTTGAAGTGACAGGTGTTGTGTCTTTTCCTGAGTATTTATGTTCTATTCTATTTATTTCTATGATCTGCCTTTTGGTATTTTAAGGATGTTGATTTTAGTTTGATCACGTCATCAATAATTAGCTTTCAGTTATTTTCTTTGCCAGTGTTGGTCAGTTTTTCTTCAACAGATGAAACTATGATGAGAATATGTTTGTTTGTTTTATTCACCAGGTGAGCTGATGCAGCGGACGTGAATGGGGTCGTCCAGTTTGGCCACAGCGTCCAGTATGATGCCCTCGGCCTCCACCACAGCACATTGAAGCAAACTGAACTGCTCCTCCTGCAGCTTGTGGGCCAGTTCACCTTCACGACAGGCCTGTTCTCACACACACACACACACACACACACACACACACACACACACACACACATAAACATAAGAGCTTTACTGTGCAGGTATAAACCAGGCCACAGTCTGAGGCTGAAGCCAGTGTAGACATATCCCAAACAGTGAAAACACATATAGACTATAGATCTATAGATTTCAGATGTCACTCAGAAAAGATGATTTTCCTTTTTAACTAATGTTCCCATGTATGTTTGGTTTGGGTTGAATAGAATCTGTATGTCTGGATTCATGTTCTTATGTAGTTTGTTGACAATCTGAGACTTCATGTTAACTCAAGGAGCAGAAATGATGTGTGGCTGCTGGTGTTTGGTGTGAGGCAGCAGGTCAAAGGTCACTCAGATGGAGCTGACTAGAAGCTGCAGCCCTGGGAGACTCTGCTGGGACTTGCAGCTCAGGCGTAGGCAGGATACCAGGTTGGTGTCAGGGTGTGGATGGGGTCACCACTGGGAGCCAAACAGTACCTGGGTACCGCCTTCACCTTCCAGAGTCTCCCAGGCATCGAAGCGGCTCCAGGACAAACCACTAGGTGGCATCAAACCACATCAACGGATCTACATGTGACAGAGACGCAGCACCTGCTGCTGTAACTGGGAGTGCAGGCTTCCCAGCTCCATGCTGCTCCTCTGCCTCTCCTGGTCCAGGGAGCTCTGGTGGAGCTGCACCTGCTGTCTGAGGGACTTCAGCTCGGCCTCCTGATCCCTGACCGAGCGCAGCAGCACCTCCCTCTCCGCCTGCAGACCGGCCACGGTGCCGCTCAGCTGGGTGCCACTCTGAGGAGCAAAGCATGAATGAGTGTATCACCCTCCAAGATGACCTGGACTGTGTGAGGCTCATGAGGAGAAGAAATCCTACCATCTCTCTGCTCTGCAGGACGCCGTTGGCCCGTGCCAGCTCTGCTCGTGTGGAGTCCAGCTCTCGTTTCAGCCTGTCGATCTCCAGCTTCTGCTCTGCGTTGATGGCAAGCTGCAGGAATGAAGCAGAAAACACACATTTGTGAGTGTGTACCAAGATAATATTTAGAGCTGAAACAGTTCCTGCAGACACCGACGCCATTACCTGCTGCTGTAGCTGGGCTCTCAGGGCCTCCAGCTCCCCGTTGATCCGGTCTCTCTCCAGGTCCAGGGAGCTCTGCCGCTGCTGCGTCTGCTGCCTCAGCGAGGACAGCTCAGCGTCCTTCTCTCTGAGCGAGCGCAGCAGAACATCTCGCTCCGCCTGCAAAGCTGCCAGGCTGCCGCTCACCTGAGAGCCCTCCTGAACAAAACCAGGTGAGAATGAATACGTGGGCGAAAAGACGACTCATCGTAGAGATGAGATCAGAGATCTGGTCCACGGTCTCACCTTGTCCTTATTTGCCAGGGTGCTGCGGAGGAGAGCCAGCTCGGCTCGGTGCTCCAGCAGCTCCTTATTCAGGCGCTCGGCCTCCAGCTGCTGCTGGTTCGTCTGAGCCGGAGACACAAATTCAGTTTTCATGAAAAGCTTCTTCCACCAGCACGAAGCCACTGGGTTTGTCTGGATGAACAGTTTGATGTCTCACCATGTTACTTTTCTCCTGTCGCAGAGTCTCCAGCTCACTTTCCAGCTGCTTCTTGTCTCTCAGCAAATCGTCTTGGTCTTGTTTTGTGCTGGACAGCAGCTTCACTGTCTCCACGTTCTGTGCAGCCAACAGGAAGTCTTTTTAAAGAAGAGTCCTACAGCACTAGATCAGGAAGTTAACAGCACTGAGTCTGTGTGGTGAATATGAAACTACAGGCAGCAGCTGGTTGTTTTATCTCAGCTTAAAGACTGGAATATACAGTTTGAGTCTGACTGTGGACTCCCTGTTTTTCTGTCTGCGTCTTTGTGACTGACCTTCCAGATGTAAATCAGCACCTGATGATCTAATTCATGTTTAATCAGACCTGGGGTTTTAAGGGGGCGGGTGCAGTGACTTCCTGGAGTCTCCCCAGGCTACTTGTTTTCAGTCTCTAAACCAACCAGCTGCTGATGTAGCTTCAGATTAACTGTGAGGTGCAGCTTCACCTTCTTCATGAGGTCAGCGTGACTGGTGACCAGCTCAGCGTGTCTCTCTTTGAGCTGAGCAAAACGAAGCTCCGCAGCCTGAGCTCTGCCTGTGGGGACAGAGGACGGACAGAGTCTCAGGGACGTTCATCTGTGGCTCATTCACCTGTGCACACAAACGTCTACTCACCATCTGCCTCCTTGAATCCAATCTGAGCCCCGGCGTTGGCGACGTTAGCGCAGCGTAACGCCTCCACTTCCATCCTCAGGTGTTCGTTCTCCACCATGGCCATCTGCTTGTGGGTGCGCTGCTCCTCCACCTCGGCTTCCAGACGGTTTACCTGGGCCTTTAACTCGGTGACACACCTCTGAGCCTGTGGACAGGAGGACGACGGGGGTGTGTATTAGATAGTCTACACTGGGACTAAGTCCTGGTTTGGATCCCAGGACTTCAGACTGTGAGGTGCTGTATCTAACTTGTGTATCCCAGAGGATTGTTAGGATCGGGCTCAGGACAGGAGGGCGTACCTCAGTCTTGATCAGCTGCAGCTCTGGTTTGAGAACCTCCAGCTCCCTCCTCAGACTCTCACTGTGCTCCGGTGAAACCTCAGGTGCCCCCATTTGGCTGAGGGTGTAGTACTGCCATGAGAAGTACCTGTTAGTCAAGGAACCAGACAGAGAATGCAGGACTTACTCCACACGTGCATGTAAATGTACCTGCTGCATCGGTGCCGCGTCTCTAAACTCTGGCTGTGCTTCCACCTCCTCCTCCTCGTGTCGCTCCTCGTTGGGCATCACCACCACCGGCTTCTTATACTCAGCCAAGGCAGCGGCTCGGAGGAAGTTTGGAGGAGCCTGTGGGGTGAGAACAAACAAAATGCCTGCTCATGATGGACAAAACCTGCAAACCTGAAAATCCTTATGGAAACTCCTAAAATGTTTCTTACATCAGGGAGGTCTGGGATCTGGATGATAGTTTTAAAGAACTCCATTTCTCTGGCCCTGTTGAAGAACTGGGTGAGGCTGCAGGAGAGAACACAGGAACTAACTAATAGTACACTGAGTTCACATGGAGTAAATCAGACACCTCTGACTGGGTCCAACACTGGTTCCTAATAAACGTTAACCAACCTCATAAACAGATCCCGGAAACGCTCTCGGTGTCCAAGAAGAATGTCTGGAGAGATGCCTGGAAGCACAGATGTGGGTGAACTAACAGTCTCTGGTCTAGCTGAATTAAAAAGTGATTTCTGTGTCACTCACGGCTGTGAAGTTTGAACATCAGCCGGACCGAGAAGTGATAGAGGAAGCTGCAGTCCACGATGAGCGGGATCAGGGGCATCAGTCTGCACTGTCCGGCCGGGCTGGTCGACTTGGTCCCGTTGGCATCGAGCTGACGCAGAACTTTAGAAAAGGAAAAAGACTCATTACAGCCCGGTGTTTTCAAGAGGCTCAAGTTATGACTGTACAAATACTAAGCCACAGCTGGACTCACCTGTCTCGGCCATCTTCAGTCCAGCATCCATGCAGTCCAGCAGCTCCTGTGTCATATCCAGCCTGCAACAGGTGGAAACCAAGACGCACAGTTAACGAGCGGATCCACATCCACAGAACCAACCTGAGGCTGGGGAGGAGCAAACATACACTTTGGTCATGTCATTTCCAGCCTCCCTCTCCAGAGTCTCATCAGTGGCCTCCATGCTGCCTGGGATCACTTTGTGCTGCAGAGGAGAAGTTTACTCCCATTACTGTTGGATCCTTGTGACATGGATCATTTCAGAATAAAACAAGAAGTAATAGAAAAATGACCTTTGTATGAAACTCCATTTTGAGGCAGAGGAACTTGGCTGACAGAGCGACGATGTGGCCGTATCGATCATGAAGGTTTCCCTAGAAGAAATTACAGATGAGATTAGAATATATTAGTGTTAGTTACTGCAGGAGCCCAGTGTCCTTTTCCAGAACCAGCTCCAGACGCTGAGAACGGCCGTCAGTGTTTATAGTCTCTGGAGGAACAAAGAGTCCACTGGTCTCCACCAGCTTCTCTCTGCTCACAGCAGAGTCTGGAGCTGATGCTCTGTGGAGCATCTGAACATCTGGAACAAGGCTCTGATGTGAGTTTAAAGCAGCAGGGACTCACCCAGAGGACGCCCATATCTTTCACGTTGCGACAGTATCTGTAGGAATCTGCCACAGCCTGTGGGTCGGACAGAGATGAGGGCGATTACACTTCAGCAGCGTGAAAGAGAAACATGGACGAGCTCATCAGGACGGAGGAAACTTACGTTCCTGTGTCCATCCCGGAGCAGCTTGTGCAGCAGGTAGCAGAACTTCCAGCTGATTATGGAGTTGCTGGACAGAGGCAGGTTCAGGGTGTAGGACCAGAAGGTGGTAGCTCCACCCTCCTTATGACTTCCCATGATGATATCTGCACAGCTGTCAAGGAAACTGCAAGACACTAAGGCAGCAGGTGGACCCTGAAGTTCACTGTGGAACCACTCTGTGGTCCAGACTCCTGCTCCAGGAGGAGAAAACTCTCTGGACCATGTTTTTATGGTTAATGTCTTACATTGTCTTAAGGACTGTGGGTGTTTGTTCATGATCATTTTTAGTTTGTTCTTTCCTCTCTCCTCTATCCACTCACCCCAACCGGTCGAGGCAGGTGGTCGCCCAAACTGAGCCCGGTTCTGATGAAGGTTTTTCCTCCCACAGTGCTGCTCATAAGGGATTTGATGGGTTTCTATGTAAAGTGCCTTGAGATGATGTTATTGTGAGTTGGTGCAATAAAACTAAAATGAATTGAATATTTATCGCAGCCAGTTTAGTTGTTTTCTGTTCTTATGTAGTTTGTTTCATGGGGATTAACATTTGAACCTGAACCTTAATGCACCTGTTGGGATGAACTGGTTTCTATTCTCATTACCCAGCTGTACTTTGTGTTGTTGTGTAGTCAGCAGCCCAGTCCTACTGCAGCATAACTTGCTGTGTTAGTATGTTTGCAGGCGGGTATTAACAGTTTTCATAATTAAGGTCCAGCCTCACAAACCAGCAAACGTTTCCAGTTTTCTATTTTCAGGTGGAGGCGGAGCAACATGTGAAAAATGGAAGGATACTGCGCACATATTTCTCTTTGGGCGGTATTTCGGCTGAGATCAGGGTTTTGCTGATGTTGTGGAGCTGAAAGAGGAGACAACAGGTATCAGGACTACAGAACTCCAAACCTGCGCACAGGTCGGACTGCGGAAACCCCGCAGAGCCAAGGGGCCAAACACAGTAGTTCAGAGTTTACACTATTTCCACTTCAACTTTTAAAATATGTTGTTTTATTTACTCCAGTTATTGTCAGCCTTGAAAAGTATCATGTGACCTGTCAACGCGTCATTTCACCCAATAAAAAAATCAAACCACATATGGAGAAAATATGAATCGAGGTTTTACCTGTTGTTTGCCAAATATCTCTTTCTCCGCAGCCAAAGCTTTTTCTGTCTTATTGTCGCTTTTGTTCTTCGTTTTGCTCATTTTCTTATTGTTTCCCACACGGACCAAAAGTCACGTATCCACACTGGGCCAGTTTCTGTCCGCGCCTGTGTGTCTTTAAAACACCTACAGAGGTGCCGCGCGCATATGTCCCGAAAAATATTTTGCTTTAACTCGTCGTCCCCGTTTTCAGATGAACAATGAGCCTTTCACAGTCCTGGAAACGAAGCTGGTTCTCTTGTGCGTAAAAACGCCCCGACCGCTTCCCAAACGCGTCAAAACGCACACGGGCAGATTTTACCCAATCACCGATGCGTCTATTAGGAGCCGGGACGGTCCGACAATAAAACACCACTGACACCAAGTCTGGACAAAAATGTTTTATCAAAAAGCAGCGACACGGAATCATAAAAACTACGAACAGCTCCAGACATTCCCTGTGAGTCAGCAGGTGGATGTGAAGGCAGTGAAACTGGAAATACAGGGACACACCAGGTAACAGCCCTGTAGGACTGGTTTCACATCTCAGCCACCCCACACAGTCCAGCCTTTCAAAACACACACACACACAGAATGTGAGTGTCTGCTGCATTAGACAGAAATGACGCACATGTAGAAAATACACAGAATAAAACATAAAATAATGTCAAGTTATATTTGATCACTTCATCGTTCAGCTCAGGCTCTGTGCTAACACTGACTGGTCGACTCCATCGCTAAACATTTAGTGTCTTTGGTAAAAACTTCCACTAAAAAAAAAAAATCTGCTGCTCAGTCAGAGTGAATCCAGAGTCCAGGGCCGGGTCTGGGTGGAGTTTCACTGACCTGTTGAGAAAATAAAATAAGCTGTGATCCACACCCCATCAATACAGACGTAAAACAGAACAACTGGGGCCAAGTACTGGAAACAGTGACTGAAACTGAGCAGTGGAAGGATGAACTGGAAGTACTGGTCCACATCTGGTTCTTTACCAGTCCATTTATGCAAAGATCACTGTGCTGTTAGTGTTTAGTCAGCATGTTGTTTGTTAGTTTACTGTTGTATTATTTATTGTGATGCTAACAATATTTATCCTGGCAGCAGATTGTTTTAGCTGTAGCTTTTCCTCTGTCACACCTGGAACCATCAGAAACACCTTAGTCCACTATAATGACGTAACCTTGTCGGCTGGGGGCTTCTGGTGGTGGGGGGGTCTGTGGCACTTATGGAGGTACAGGGGTTCAGGGGTCATAGTTGTCTGTCCAGAGCTGCTGTTCTGTGAACCCGCCTTGATGACCTGCCTGGACTCATCAAACAGCTGCTGCAGGGAACATCTGGACAGAGGATCATCATCCTTAAAAGTAAGAAAGACCTGTTTTCACTCTTTTCACAATAAAACATAATGTATTTAATGAGCTGCAGGTTCTGGACTCAGGCCAGAGGTTTCATTTCCAGGCTTTATGCTAAGTGGCTGCTGACCACATTATTAGGTACACCCATAGTGTCTAATGCAGTGCTGGACATCAGCTCTGTCACATCTTCTTCCTTTATGAATTTCTGAATGTTGAGTGTTTAAGACGTTTGACGGCTGTTAATTCAACTATACCTTACACTTCTGTTCATACTGTGAGTCACCCACTGGGCGAGCTGAGAACACTCCCAGGTCTCCGTTCACCGGGCTGTGCAGACAGTTTGCAGGGCTGGAGTCCTGAACGAGCCCAGAGGTCTTCGCTCCGACCGATGGAGGCGGTTGACCATCGAGGCAGCTACACATGAACTGATCCCTGCTGGAACATGACAGAGAACAGATCATTGATGATTTCTGACTACAGCTCAGAGTTTCTAGACCAGCAGGATCCATGGCTCTCAGCCTTAAGATGCTGGTTTGTCAGACACCAAGACACTGGAGGGAGAGAAACTTTAACCTGATCCTTAATAATCAAAGCCATTTGTGTGTCCCTCAGTCTGGACTAAATCCCAAGACCCAGTCTGGCAGCTGCTGCCTGTTGCTGTCTCCACTCTGCCCGTCCTGGTCTGCCTGCTGACTCGTAAACACTGGACCCATATTTTACACCTGTGGATGTCTCACCTGCGCAGTGACCCCACACTGGTCTTCTCCCTCAGGGATTCACGAGCACTTTCCAGGTTCATCTGCAGCAGCTGCAGGTCGTTCCTCTGGTTCTCACAAACCTGGAACATGAACATTGTATTTTTTATTTATTTACATTTTGTCTGGTGCTTAAGAAAAGAATCACACTATTGTGCAGTTTTAGCTCGGTGGTATGCTGCCAAACCAGAAAGTCGGCTGGAGGAATGAGGAAAGCCGTATCTGCTGTGATCTAAGGGCGGAGATCTGGGAGCACCTGTCTCAGGCAGCGCAGCTCCAACATGGTGCGTTCCTGTTTGGAGCGAGCCAGTTCCAGCAGCTCATCTTTCCAGCTGTCGCCTTCCCCTGGTGTCAAACATCAAATGCTGCACTTTACTGGATCAGTATGTTATATGTGCCATAGGTAAAGCAGCCACTACAGCACTTTAGGATATAAACAAATAAAAGAGAGAACAGTGGTGATGACAGTAGGTCACAGCTGAGACTGGACTGTGTAACGTACCTGATACGACCAGATCAGCACGAAGCAGCTGCAGCTCCTGTTTGAGACGGATCATGTCCTCCCTCTGAGTGCTGCTCTGTGCGACCTGCAGCTGCAGCTCCTCTGCAAACAACCACACATGTAGCTGAGATCACAAATTCACTGCAGCCTGCACCTGTTGCACCTGAGCTTTACTCACCTTTAAGGCCTGTGACCTCATGTCTGGCTTCTTTGTAACGCTGTTTATTTTCCTCTGAGTCTTTCAGGAGTTCAGTCTCCCGTGAGCGACTCTCCATCAGCGATGTCTCCAGGTGCCGGAGGCGCCCTGTGAGGTCGAGTATACGACTAGAAGCTTCAGTCACATCTTTGTCCTTTGTCCCAGATTAAAAAAATCAGACACAGACACAACGTAATGTTTATCTGCAAGTGAAAACATTGACTATCTACTTCTGGTCTGCTGTTGTACCTTGAGTTTGAGCATTGAACTCAGCTCTTCCTCCCTGACCTGCAGAGAGCCGACTTGAGTAGACAGAGCCATGAGCGTGGAGTTCAGACTCTGGTTCTTCTCCTGGAACACACCACACACACTTAAAGTCCTGCCTGAATCCCAAAATAAAGCGTTACTGTCTCCCTGGTACCTCAAAGTCCTGACATCTTTGGCTGATGTGCTGCTGTTTCTGTTGAAGCTCACAGAGCTGCTGCCGTGCCTCACTGAGCTCCTTCTGCACCTCCTTCTCCCTGCTTTCCACCACCCACACACGTTTAGTCAGGACTCTGATCACCTCGTTACGCTTCTGCAGCTCATCTGCACAAAAAAAAGACAAACTGCTAACACCTGGAAACCAGACGTGGTAAACTGAACGTGTGGTAAGTCTGCCTCCTCACCATCCAAACGGGCACACCTCTGCTCCAGGCCGAGCACCTTCTGCCGGTCTCGCTCCCAGGCGAGGAGCTGCTGGTGGTGGGAAGCAGCCATGGCGTTCAGCTCCCTGTCCCTGTCCTTCAGCTCGGCCATCAGCAGCTGCAGCTCCCTCCTCTGCCTCTGGATGGTGGAGCCACTCGGGTCATTCACAGGAAACTTCTGTGAAGTGAGACAGAAACCACAGTGTCACCACAACAAAGACTATTAACCAGTCAGAGATCAAACCACCTGCCAACTAATCAATTACTTAATGGACAAACTTTATCAGCAGTGATAAGCAAAATAATAAATATATTTCTTCATGTTTTAAAAGCATTTTTTTAATTTTCTGAAATTTTACAAACCAGTTGTCACATTATCTAAGAATAAAATCAGCAGGCAAATTAATAATGCAACAAATCATTAATCACAGCTACATCAGCAACATATCCTCCTGAGACCCAAGGAAAATAAGTGTATTCCAATTTCTTGTTTTTTGTAATTTCCTACCTAGTTTTGGTTTAAAAAACATGTTACAATTTAGACTTTTTAAAATTTATTTTTATTTTTAATTTTATAACATGTCCACTGTAGTGGACCATAGGACCGTTTGGATGTGAACAAACTGTCCACTACAAGGGACACAAGTCAGTGGGCTGGGTCTCAGGAGGATATTGACAATCAATGTTTGTTTGGCTGAAAAATGTGATTTTGGTAAATATTTCTACTGCACTGAGGGTCTGGAGCTTGTTTCACTTCTATAACGTCATTTCTTTAACTTACCGTGTGAATTATACACATGATGAACTTAATGTTGATCTCACCTCAGTGTCCAAAGAGCAGCGGGGAGAGGGGCTGTCTGTCAGGATGGGTGGGCTACTCTTGGCCCACTGATCCTTCTTAAAACTGCTTAGAACAGAGGTTTGTCCTTCATCCAGGGTGGCACCACCATTCTTCTGCAAAATGTCATCATCTATTCATATTATTATATGTACACCCAGCTAAAGGAAATGCAGTCTATTACAACTATCCTGCAAAAACATCCTCCTTTGTGAAGGTGCTACTGTAGTTGCTGCTTCAACTCAGGGCTTTGACTAATGATCATTTTTTCAGTTAATAATTTAGCCTATTAAATATTTTTGCCTTATCTTGTCCACCCCATGTGTATAACTGAGGATAGTTAATAGAAACAACTCTGTGTATAATGCAGTACCATTCAACAGCAGCACTAACGTGATCCTCCAAAGTTTAGAGCTGAAACAATCAGCAGATTAACTGATAGAACATTGATTAGCAATTAAATCTCTCCATTAGTTTTCAAACTACAGCTGTGTGACCAATACTCTGAGGTGTGTGCGTCCCAAATAACAGCTGATTCAGGTGTGAATGTGAGTGTGTGTCTGTCCCTGTGTGTCAGCCCTGTGATAGGCTGCTGATCTGTCCAGGTGGACCTCTCACCCACAGCATGCTGGGATTGGCTCTAGCCCCCAACCACCACCCTGGATGTGTTTGGTTAAGTGGTGGATGATAATTAACTCTGGTTAGAGACTTTTCATAGTTAATACTGCAGCTGTGATAAAATGTCCCAGCTGAAACTGAACATGCAGGAGGATTTTCTGCAGGATTGTTGGGTTAGACTGTACTAATCTGCAGAGTACACACCACAGTCAGACAGGGATCTGATTATTGACAGAAGGATATTTATTATTGACAAAGGGACATATATTATTGACAAAGTTGACATTAATGTCACTGACCTTCTGGACTGGCGTGCTGTGCCAGAGCTCTGCTGAGGCCTCTGAAATAAAGTGGCTGGTTGAGACTTGCACAGTATAAACAGGAAGTTGATGTTGTGATTGTATAATAATAATGTTAACCATCAGCTGTGAGTGTTTACCATGTGACCAGGCTTTCCCCCAAACTCCTCCATTTAGAGAAGGCAACGTCAGCCTTTTCCCATCGGCCATCACATCAGCTCTACACTTGTTTTACACTTTCTACACTTTCATTGTTGTTGTTGTTGTTATTGTGTTGAGCTTCCGGAGGTCCGCTCCGCTAGCTTAACAACAAAGCTAACGTTAAGTGTAACATCCCAGCTCCAGTGTCTCTAAAGTTAACTCGCTAAGACAAACAACCTGAGCCCTAATCAAACTCTACGGAAACCTCCACGTTCAAACATCTTGAAATTTAAATGTTGAAGGAAGCAAACTGCTAGCTAAGCTAACGTTAGCGTCTCGGTTTAACCAACTTTTGATTGGACGATGACGTCACGCCAACGGAAGGGCCGCGGATCTTTTCAAAATAATAACTTGACGTCCAAATAATAAAATATAAATAAAATAAAATGATAACCAGTGGGAGAGAACGGGGCTCATCCTGAACACTGTATTAAACACTTATTAAATACAAGAAGTCACCTGTTTTTACAATTGTTTTTTTGTTTTGTTTTCCAGCTTAGCAACATTGGAAACCGGATGAACATGTCCTTATTTGACTCTGTATAACTACTATCATGTGTTAATGTTTATGTTTATTCACTAAAACAAGTTTTAGACTCTGAAATATGTAAATATGTAGTAAACTACTTAAATAAATGTAGTTAGTCCAACCCCCGGTCGTCGGGGGGCGCTGTTGAACACCAGAGCTGTGACTCGACCTGGTCAGTTAGTGGACGAAGAAGCGCTGCCAGGCGTGCTCAAAGTACACAAGGATGATTTTCTAAAAATTAATTTACTGATAATAATGCGAGCGGCTTTGCTGAACAGGCAGCAGATTTAGAGTATCGTTTGTGGGGTACGTAGCTCGACGTTAGTTCTGTGTTTATCCGCTAATTTGTGCTCAGTTAGCAGTGCTTTAGCTCAGTTAGCCTGCTAAGCTAACGCCTGCTACACCGGGGGGCTAACGGTGACAGGTGGGTCCGCGTTAGTTACCTGGCGTGAACCCACTAAAACTAAATGTGGGCAGGTTTTCCAGTAAGACTCGTCTTCACAGTCACAGAACATTTAGAGAGTTTAGATGAAAACAGTCGAAGCCAAACGATCTTATCTTCACAGCCGCATGTGCTAGCATGCTAAAGCTAGTTGGACTGAGTTATTCGATGCAGCTGTTCGTGGTTTTCTGCAGCTGAGAGTTAAACTGGTCCCTGTTAGACCAAACCGAGACCTGGTTCAGCCACACAGGCCGGTAAATGAGCAGCAGCTCGTGGTCTGGCCTGTGTTGACAGTAGATGTTAGCAGGTAGGCTAGGATGATGAAATGTTGGCAGAGCCTGTGCAGACTCTGATTTAAAAACAGACACTTCCCGATGGGAAAGGAAAGATTGAATTTTAGAACTTTATCCTTTTTATTCCGACATTTAACCTTCATTTTTATTGACAGTTTAGCAAAGTTAACGTTACATATTTACGATTCTACAATTTATTGATTAATCCAAAGTTAATTGTCAACTATTATGAAAATCAAACTATTGTTTCTAGTCAGTTTTTAGCTAAAATGACAAACCTGCAGTTTGTGACCTGAAGCTTTAATTTGTCAGACATGACATTAAACTCTATAAGTAAAACAAGGGACCTTAGTCTGCAGGAAATTATAGTTGACATCTTTAGTGTTGACTGTCATTGTAAATACAGAACATGTGTAAATGTCCAAACAGCTGCACATCTGTCTCTTCTTCAGGCTTTTAATAAACCGATTCACACCACATGTACAGGATCTGTGTTTAAGGTGAAACTGTTCCTCTCTGTGTGTCTCCTATCAGGTTAATTAGTGATGGCTACTACTGAGATGGAATCTGGTTCTTCAGAAAGCAGATCAGAGCAAGGGACAGCTGACCCTGACTCCAAGTACCCACTGAAAGTTCTTTATTGTGGAGGTGCAGTGTTGAACCTTTCAGTCAGTTTGACGTCTTTAAGCAATTGATGTGTGTTGTTTTTCAAAATGTGACACTGTCTTTCTCTCTGCAGTGTGCTCTCTGCCCACAGAGGTAAGTCGACATTATTATGCTGCATGACCCAGTCTTTAAAAATAAATAGGCTTTTTTTGGTTTGTGACTGGATCTGTGGTGTCTGCAGTACTGTGAGTACATGCCTGAGCCAGCCAAATGCAGGCAGTGGCTTGAGAAGAACTTCCCGGATGTGTTTGCCAGGATGACTGTAGGTGAGCATCATTTTAGGGGTTCACAGGCTGCAACTACAAACACAAAGTAAAATGTAAAATAATAAAAATGAAAAGACATTTGATAAATTTAAGATCATAACTGTGCTATACTGTTTGTTCAATATTATACTTTACAATGTAAGAATTATGTAACAGCAGACGTCCATCCAGGTTTGCACACAGAGCCTCTGTTGCTGGGCTGGTTTTTATATTTTCCTGTTTTATTTTTGTCCCACTGGTCCAGCAGCGAATGCACCCAAGCAAGAACCCGGCACTGGAGATGCTCCCCCTACTGGCGAGGAGGAGGAGAAGAAGAAACAGAAGAGGGGTGAGTGATCAAATACTACAAGGAAAAGAGATCAGTTGATTATTGTGAAATATGATGATGGACATGCATCATAAATATAAGAGATCTTTCAGGTTTACCTGCATGGGAAGGAGGAGTTTGGAGTCACTAGGCCCTCTAGAGGCTGAGGAGAGATTAAGTAGAGGAGCTTTAAGAAAATCATTGCGTAAGGTTGTTTTGCTGCTTGTATTCGATTAAAGTCACATTGTTTCTGATTTCATTTGCTTTACTGTGTCAGGGGGAAGAGGCCAGATCAAACAGAAGAAGAAGACTGTGCCTCAGAAAGTTACGATAGCAAAAATCCCAAGAGCCAAGAAGAAATATGTGACACGGGTGTGTGGCCTGGCAACATTTGGTGAGAATCCTGTGTTTGATCATTTTCAGTGTAATTTACGTTCTTTTAAAATCCTTATTTTAACATAAATCCTGTGTTGACTCTTGCAGACATCGACCTTAAAGAGGCTCAGCGATTCTTTGCCCAGAAATTTTCTTGTGGTGCCTCAGTTACAGCAGAGGATGAAATAATCATTCAGGGAGATTTTACAGACGACATAATCGACGTCATTCAAGAGAAGTGGCCTGAGGTGAGCTGCCTGGGCGTCGCTGACATTAGGTCGTGTCTCAGCTCAGTCCAGGAATGAGATGTTACTGAAAACCAGAGCTTTTAAAGCTAAATGTTAAATATGTGCACATGGTCTCACCAACATCTCTGCTGTGTTCAGAGCTGAAAGAGACGCTCAGGGCCGACAGACAGACACCTTATCTGTGACGACCAGTGTCACGACAGTCCCCCACCAACACACACACACACACACACACACACACACACAGCTGCTAGTTCAGCTACAACACAGGCATCCACTCAGTGACTCTCTCAAAGGGTCATAAATGTGTTTGTAGTGACAGATCCACCAGACTCCCTGTGTGTCCAGTGAGGAAGAAAATCTGCAGAGGCCTGGGTGTAGTTCCCCTACAGCTTTACCAGTCAGTTTGTTTGGTCTCAGGTGTGTTTGTATTTTACTGAGCGAAGGATGTTCCTCACATCAAAAATAGTGGTAAAACAAGCTGAATGAAAATGTGAAGGGAGCACAGAGCAGCAGCGGAGTCAGGAGAAGCTGGGAAATGTTTTTCTTGGCATTTGAATAAATGTGTTTTCAATTCCTGCAGTTTCTGATCTCAGTCTCTGCATCTTGTCGTCGTAGGTGGATGATGACAGCATTGATGATCTGGGTGAAGTCAAGAAGTGAAGACCAAATATGCACTTTTACTGAAATGGATGTGACCTGTAACAGTGATGACCTGGCCAAATGTACACATTGAGTCATTTTATACCTATTTTATTTACTGTACATAAAAAGCTGCGGACTTGGCCACTCACTTGGCATTTTTTAGTTACTAGCTGCTTTCTCTCGTTTGCCAAAGGTGTGGTATGACGTGACTCCCTCCAAAATGTTGTTCACCCAAGCAAACTGTAGGCTAATAAATTTCAGTCTCCTTGGCCACTCATGTTTTCTTTTTTCAGTGTGTGATTCTCTGAGCATGAAAAGCTTTTCTTCTTCAGGGTTATGACTGTCGTAGTCGCGTCGTAGTCAACTGCTTTTTCTAAATGGCCGCAGGTTACTTGTTTTTCATGCATCCCACTCAGTCCCCATGAGTGCACCTATTCCCCTGCATAATAGTTTTATAATGAAGGCGCACTCCCCAGACAGATAACATTTACAGTTGTTTCCATGCTCCTCTGGGTCAATACCAGCTCCACACAGATAACACGCACAGATGTTCACTCCACTTAAGAATTAGTTTGTTTGTGAATCTTTTGCCTGAGTGCAAACACGATTGCCTACCAAAGCAGTCACCTGGTACAGCATATCTGTGTTGACTCTGTAGAGCGGCAGGTTGCTGTTGTGCCTCACCGACGGTTCAAAGGATGAATGTCACTCACTCAGAGAAGTGCTGCGCCTTCGAAGCCCCCGTCCTGGACTGGGTCTTACCTCCGATACTGATCCTGGAGTTCATGTTTGGGCTGATGGGGAACTTTGTCGCCCTGGGGATGTTCATGTTTCACATGGAGTCTTGGAAGCCCAACTCTGTGTACCTGGCTCACCTGGCTGTGGCCGACTCCATCGTGCTGTTCTGCCTGCCTTTCAGAGCAGACTACTACAGGCGTGGAAAAAACTGGGTGTACGGTGACGGCCCATGTCGCATCCTGCTCTTCCTGCTGGCTGCCAACCGAGCAGCAGGGATCTTCTTCCTCACTGCTGTGGCCGTTGATCGTTACTTCAAGATCGTGCGGCCGAGGAACCGGATCAACCAAATGGGCCTGGGCTATGCTCTCTGGGTCTCCCTCGGCCTCTGGGG
This sequence comes from Mastacembelus armatus, assembly GCF_900324485.2. Lineage (NCBI taxonomy): Eukaryota > Metazoa > Chordata > Actinopteri > Synbranchiformes > Mastacembelidae > Mastacembelus > Mastacembelus armatus. The sequence goes on along the minus strand of NC_046644.1, from coordinate 20,021,615 downwards.
TCTGATTTTCCTTGCTACAGGGTACCTCCTCGCTAATGAGCACTTCTTCTTCAACAACAACCGTACACAGTGTGAGAGCTTCAACATCTGCATGGGCTTCAGCCCCCTGTCCACCTGGCACAATACCTTCTACATCGTCCAGTTCTTCCTGCCCGCTGCGATCGTGGCCTTCTGCACCATCAGAATCACATGGCAGCTGAAAAACAGGACTCTGGACAAAAAGGGGAAAATCAAACGGGCCGTGCAGTTCATCTTGGCCGTGGCTTTGATCTTTATTACCTGTTTCTTTCCCAGCACCATATCACGTGTGGCTGTGTGGGTCCTCAAGGTGTGGTACAACGAGTGCGAGCACTTTGAAGAGGTCAACCTGGCGTTTTACACCACAGTGTGTTTCACCTACTTCAACAGTGTCCTCAACCCTCTGGTCTATTATTTCTCCAGTCCTGCCTTCAGTGGCACCTTTAGGAAGCTTGTGAATAAAGTGCTGAGAAGGAGCGACGACGGAGATCAGACCTTTTCATCCGAGAACGACGTCTCCACTGTTGATGGTAGAAGGGTGTAAGGCCTAAGAGCAGAAATACTCAAAATTTTAATCTGTTACATAAAAGCATGATGCATGTTGGCCTGGCTATTAAAAAAAAAAAAATATATATATATATATACTAATGTACTTATTGATAATAAAATATAGAAAAGAGTCTTTGCTCAGTAATAAAATCACATTTAAGATATTTAGCAGCTTAGTGACAACCCTGTGTGTGGATGCATAGTCATATAAGTCAACACAGGTTAGTCCTTCAGTTTCAAGTTGACTTAGTTGAATATACAATGCAAATAAAAAAGTAAAGGTACTGTGTAGTTTATATAATCCTTTGGATTGTCAGACTTATCCACCAGACAGTTATTTTCTCCTGCCCATTAAAATAATATTTACAGTGCAAATTCATCGTACAGCCAGAGGGAAGTTTATTTAAGTGCTGTAAGCAAGAGCCATCAGCAAATACACAAGTGTCCTGATGTAAAATATATAAACATTATATAATAAAATATAATTACATGTATTTTGTCATTCTCTGTTTGTCTTTAGTCTTTTGTCCTGACATATTTTTGGTTTTCAGTAATAAGCACTAGGATAAAAAACATGTTGTCTTGTCAGATCTCTTATTTTGAAGTTTTATTCTCTCCAAAAAAAGAAAACCCTCAACACCACCAGAGAATTAAAACTATGTAGTTGCTATAAAATGAAAAACAAACAAAAATGACATGTCACATAATATTTTTGACTATTCTAAAGTAAATGATCACAACTTTCTTCTAATCTGTCTCTAAAATGTATGCTGGGAAAAGCTGTTGTTCCTTTATTTATATCAACTTAAACTAAACATAATTATAAAGTGGCTTGATAATTAAAACTGGTTATTCTGGGTTGAGTTAACCTGAAATTACAAACCTACATTTTTAAATTAACGAGCAAATTTAGTTGAAGCCGCTAAATTCTCTTTTTGTGAAGCTCGGATTTACGAGCGCGGGTTCGGTCCCTGAAGGCAGCGTCAGCTCCCGGGGTGACGTCATCCCGTCGGGCTGGGCTGCGGAAGAGCCGCTGGACCAACATGTAACACGGTGCGCGGTACCTGGACCCCCCCACGGCGTCTTTCCTGAGACCACATCACCAAAACAGAGCAAGTAAGAGTCTCCACGACCGTCCGCCTCCACTTTGCCTTAATGGGCCGTTTGGTGTCTCCGTAGCTTGAATTACCCAGTTAGCTCCAGAGAGCCCAGCCCAGACCGCACGGACCGGTCCCCGACTCGGTTCGGCAGCCACTGCAAATATTCACGCGAGCATAGTGTGGGCTTGTGGATCTGTAAGGCTGCAGGTAAACCAGTGGGAGTACCAGAGACCGGGGGGGGGGCACAGGATGAGTCTGACAGGTCCAGGTGTGTTTGATCAGGTGAGATTAGGTCTGGGATCAAGGCTGGACCCCCCCAACCTGGCACCTCCAGGTCCCAGACAGCCCCTGGTTAAACCCACAACAAGCGGATGCATGAAATTTGATTGACTGTAAATTAGTTTGAAGTCGGGAACATAAAACCAGCTCCATGAGGATGATGAGTCCTGGGCCTTAGTCTGAGACCGGATCGTTACTAAACACCTGAACAGGTGTTTTTATTTGATCATATTAGGCCTGTAAGGTTGAGACCAGCACTTCACTGACAGTACATAGTTAATATTTATGTTGTTTTGTCTGAGCTGTGGTCAAATGTTGAGCTTCCTGTCGACAACAAGTGGAGAAGTTGTGATTCCAGTTCCAGGTCTCGGCTCTGGTTTGATTCCAGTGTCTGTCTTTTCCTGAGCTCTTTCCCTAAAACACTGTAGGTTTAATGTTTTGATTGTTTTTGTTTTTCAGTTCCCTCCGTCATACTGGGACCGTGTGGGACTCTGGGGACGGCCTAGTCCCTTTCCTTGATTAGGCCAGACGCCCCCAAACCAGTGCACCCACACCCATGGACAAACAAGAAGCCATGAGTACACCAGGAAAGGTCAGCGGGCTCAAACCCCCCAGTAAAATAGTGCGTCCATCCGGGGTGCCAACAAGGACGTCCCCGTCCTCTGGTGAGAACCGAGAAATCCATGATTTGCTTTATGACGTGTGAGAGAAAGTATTGGTGGAGGAAGAGAGGAGGGTTTTCATGATGCTGAAGGATATTTGTGTGTAAAAACGAATGTGAGGTGCAGTTTAGTTTTATGTAAACATGTGGGTCATGAGACACTGGTGCCATTTGAAATGATGAGCAGTGAATAAAGGTTAATACGAGATTCTTCCAATCGTAGGCACTTTGAAGCCTGTTCCTGCTGAGAAGTCCCCTGGCACAGTGACCTCTCCGACCCCGGATGGAAGTGGCGACTTTAAGGTCGGAGACAGGGTCTGGGTCAACGGCAACAAGCCTGGCCACGTGCAGTTTGTCGGGGGCACACAGTTTGCTCCCGGGCAGTGGGCGGGCATCGTGCTGGATGAACCTATCGGGAAGAACGACGGCTCGGTGGCAGGTGTCCGGTACTTCCAGTGTGAGGATGGGAAGGGGATATTCACAAGGCCTTCAAAGCTCTCCAGGACCGCGCTGCCGGAGGAGGAGGAGAATGGAGGCCAGAGCAGTCCTGCACCAGGAGCCTCTGCACCTGCTGGCCCTGCCATAGCTGGTAACATCTGCCACACTTATTAGAGAAAATACAGGAAACAGGAAACACTCATCTGTCAGGAGAATTAAACAGTTTCCTTTGTTTGTGCAGCTCAGGGCACCGACATCAAGACAAGTAGTGCGCTCAGCCGAGTGGTCACATCCAGCGAGTCAGTGTCAAACCTGTCAGAAACAGAATCCATGAAGAAGAACCGAAGGGAGCTGAGGCTGGGAGACCGAGTGCTGGTAAGAAGCTGAGTGTTTGAACCCGCTGTAGCAGCAGCAAATCACTAATCGTCCAGAATGAAGAATTATTTTGACTTACTGTGATTTCGGCTTCACTCGAGAACTTTATTCAAATCCCGAATTTCTCTGAAGCTTCTTCTTTAGAGATTGATCATGTTCCAAGGCAGCAAAGTCAGTTAACCGTCTTTAGCTTTTGTTTGTGTTACTGAGTCCAAATCCAGAGACTGACAGTTTTGTCTTTGGGTGGGGGTGTAGGTTGGTGGTACCAAGGCAGGAGTAGTGCGGTTTCTGGGAGAGACAGACTTTGCCAAAGGAGATTGGTGTGGAGTAGAACTAGATGAGCCTCTTGGCAAGAATGACGGGGCTGTAGCAGGGACCAGGTATGGTAAAAAAAACAAATTTTATTTAGTTTGTCATAGTTTTCATACCAATAAAGAAGATTAACAAAGGACTAAGGTATAATATTTTTTAACACAACCATGCCGGCAGCGCTCAGTGGTTCTGTTCTGCCATTTGTGGTCTCCTCAGATACTTTCAGTGCATGCCCAGGTATGGTCTGTTTGCTCCGGTCCACAAAGTGACTCGTATCGGCTTCCCCTGCACCACACCTACCAAGGCGAAGAGCTCACAGAGGAGGTCCATCCTCAAGAGGAGCCCTAGTGCTTCCTCCATCAGCTCGCTCAGCTCCGCCACATCCTCGATCAGCGGCAAGCCCAGCAGAGCAGGACTGGTAAGCTGAGTGACTGGAAAACTTTGCTCATAGAAATTTTCAGACCTTCTGTTTTGCTTTGAGGTGGAGGGAATTTTTAGCAGTTTAGTTTTTTATATCCTCAAACCAACTTTAAAGGAATAATTTACTGAGTCACAGATCATTTAGTACAACTCTCAATTTTATGTCAAACTGTAAAAAAAATGTTCTTAGTGCCCTGTGATTGGACAAAACAGTGATGATGTCTTACTGCTAAGGTGAAAAATCCTACAACACCCAGGATGCACTGCATATTGCAAGTGTTGTTTGGTTTCAATGTAAAACGAAATGTTTTCTACATAAAAGTGCAAAGGCATATTGAATAGACCCTAGTGGAAATAATACCAGGCCCCAGAATGGGGCCTTGGGGTGTCCCATCGGAGAGTGTCAGTACATCAAAGTATGTTGTCATTTTCCAGCTGACGGAGACGTCCGCCCGGTATGCCCGTAAGATTTCGGGCACCACAGCGCTGCAGGAAGCTCTGAAGGAGAAGCAGCAGCACATCGAGCAGCTGCTGGCCGAGAGGGACCTGGAGAGATGTGAGATGGCAAAGGCAACCAGCCATGCAGGGGAGGTGCAGCAGGAGATGACTCTGCTGAGGAAAGGACAGGATCAGGTCAGAGTCATGCTGCAATAAATCACATACACAATTTATCAAGATACTGTATCTTCATTTCCACTGCAGCCGACTGTTCAGGGAGCTAGGGAAGAGGAAATTTAGAAATATAATCACTTCCGAAAGTCACTCTTTGCACACTTTGTGTTGTAGGTTTCATTTTAAAAGGATAAAATTTCAACCTCCTCTCTCGTGTGGCAGCAGCTGCAGGTTTATGTGTATTGAACAAAGCGACTCATGCTGGTTCTGTGCGTTACAGTACGCGATAGAGATGGAAGCGAAGCTGGACCAGTTGCGTTCGATGGTGGAAGCAGCCGATCGAGACAAAGTGGAGCTGCTCAACCAGCTGGAGGAGGAGAAGAGGTGGGTGGACTCACGTCACTGTCCTTTAAAGATCTGAAGGGCCGACAAACCAGAGACCTTGATCTGAATAATAGGTGAAGCTGTTTGTTGAGCTTCATCATGACCTTCAAATGATCATCAACTAAGGAAAAAACATAAGTGTAGTTATTCAGTACAGGCTGTGTGATCATTTGTTCCTGTTTCATCGAGGATGTTCTAATTATTGTCAATATTAGAAATCTGAAGAGATAGTCATAGTTTAATCTGTGTGATAAGATCTTATATTGATGATCTTGGCCAGTGTTTCAGTGTTTGCTGAGGATTTCAGGGCTGATTATAAGAACGTCTGTTTTATTTCCAATTAAATAAAGAAACTTTTTGTATCATCCTATCAACTTAATAGAGACTGAGAAGAGTGAGTGTTGTTTGGGTTTTAACATACAGCAAAGTGTCATCAGCGTAGCAGCGGTAAAGACTATTGAATGAACCCCAGTGGAAACACATATAGTCAAACTAAAAGGGGCCTAGGATGGAGCCATTTTTATTAACTCACTCTAACATGACCAACATAACACCTGTTCACTCTAATGTGCTATTTTCAGTACAAATAAGAACCTGCTACATGAACTTTAACCTTTGAAAGGAGAAATGTTTACACTGTCACACCCTTTACATAAAACTAGAGCTGTGCGATATGACGAAAACCTGCGACGTGTGATAACATTGTTCAGCATGACTTGTGATAAATAGACATATAGACTCATGGCGGATCATAAATGTCTCATATGTGCATGTTCCTCCCTGACAGAAAAGTGGAAGATCTGCAGTTCCGTGTGGAAGAGGCGTGCATCACCAAAGGAGACCTCGAGGTAACTTCTGGTTATATAATCGGACTCTCAATTAAACATAGTGTCTCAGTCAGTCAGATGCTTTTTTGATGAGATATGTCGACGTCCACCCTCCAAACATGAGATTCCCATGAACACCTGAGTGTTTTTGTTTGGTTTGTAGCATATGGAGCTGAATGAGCAGCCACTAACTTATCACTGCTTCGCATTTTCCTCTAAAATATCAAGCAGAGACGATTAAATCAATCCTTCTGATTCTCCTTGAATCATTTATTTACTTTCTTCTTCCTGCTCCTTTGATTTATTCATTCATGCTTTAATTTGTTTCCCCTGAGTTATTTCAGATTTTTCTATCCCGTCTGCTGCGCTCACATTTCTCCTCATCTTTTCATCCACACTCCTGTTCTTAAAAGCTGTTTTGCTCGTTTCTCGCCTTCGGCCGGTCTTCGTACGTGCTTTCATCTTCTGGAGGATTTAGTCTTTTCACAGTCTTAACAAGTGCCAGTAGAAGAGAAATGAAAGTACCTGAGAGTCAGAACGACATGATGGAAATAATTAACGCCTGTGATTACTCTCTGCTCCTTTGCTGATGTAATTGAAATGCTGGAAACCATCAGTGCTTTCTGTCTGTCTCTGTCTTACTTACTGCTCTTCTCTTCTTTCTGTCTGCGGCACAAAGCTGGCATGTCGGTGTTGCATTGGTGTTTGTTCTCCTTCTCTTCCTGCTCTCTCTTACTAACAGACGCAGACCAGGCTGGAGCATGCCCACATAAAGGAGCTTGAGCAGAGCCTGCTCTTTGAAAAGACCAAAGCTGAAAAACTCCAGAGGGATTTAGAGGACACTAGGGTAATGCTGGCAGTCGCAGTCCCACAGAAGGGCTGACTGATCTGCTTTTCCCCACGAGGTTTAAAAATGACTCACAGAATATACTGAAGCAACCAGAGCATGGAAACGTTATGCTAATTGTCAGGAGTTGCCCTCCACAGAGTCTAGTCCATGACACAGGGGCGGTAACGTCTCATTGGCCGTGAGCTTGAATAACAATGACATGTATGTGTCCGTGAACCTGTATTAAAGTGTTTGGACTCTCCTCTGACGATGTTGGCCCTAAAGACCAACTTTAGCTTTTTCCTTCCTCACTAAAAAAAAAAAACTAAAACCAGCAGTTAGAGTCTTATAAGATGTTTAACTTCTCCACTGTTTGTACAGAAAACATTTTAAAACTGGACACTGAGTTTGTTTGTTTTTTAACTAAAGGCTCAGAGTCAGTTGAGCCTGTTTAGATATTGGACATTGGTTTTCAAGCCAAAATGACCAAAATCTTAGTTAAAATCCATCTTATGGGTAAAAACCTGTGTCTTACACACAGCATGTCCAGACGTCTTCTCTGTCTGTGTCCAACGTATTATTGTATGTGAAGCAACAGTGACCGACTGGTCCAAAGCTCATTATAAATATCACTAATAAATTGTCATGTGAGATTTGCAGCCTGTCTCTTTCTATTTTGGCATCACCACAGTAATGAGGCAAATAGCATTTAGTTTGGGATGTTTGCACTGGGCAGGATTTTCTGACGCAGACACGATTCATTAAAAAAGGTAATAAAATAAGTGTTGGCTGAGTTTTTGCATTGGTCATTACTGAACTAACGAAATAATCACAGGCTGGAAACAGAAGTAATTCAAAGTTACTGTGCTACAGCTGAATTAAAGTTAAAGCTCTTATTTGGGAAGATGTTTATTTGGTGCTGCTTTCCTGCCCTCCTGTCTCCTCTTTGCCCTCATGCCTCTTCTCCGCTGTAGGTGGCCACGGTGTCTGAGCGCTCCAGGATCATGGAGCTGGAGAGGGAGGTGGCGGATCTGCAGCTCCGGCTCAGGGCGTCCCAGCAGAAGGAGGACGCCGTGTCTCTGTCCCAGCAACAGATCAGCAGCCTCAAGGCCCAGGCACAGTCTCAGGAGAAAAAGGTTTGTGGAAAGAGCTCACAGCTCTGCTGTTTTGTTCTTCTAGGCCTGAGCCACAGCGACTCAGTACTCCCTGTTTTTAAAATAGATGATTCATCAGCGTCCTGTAATTTATGGCAGGATGTTAAAACCCAAAGAGCTGATGTCATTTCTGTTTGCAACTCTGAGCGTAGATGGGACATCTGTCCAGCGATATATGGTTTGTTTAAGCTGCTATGATAAAACATAAAAACATTTACGGCTCAGGCTCAGGTACGTATGTGTGTTTCTGCCCCGGTCGCCAACAGATCAGTGAGCTGAGCGTCGACCTGGAGAGCAAACACAAAGAACTTCAGTCTGTGCTGCAGGAGAGGAGCTGTCTGGAGGAGCAGCTCAGCAGCCTGGTAAGACCAGAAGAAAAACCACAGACAAACACTTCACACTTCATAGGTTTGATCTTACTTGGATGAATCTGCCTTTTCTGATGCCCATGTTGACCTTGGCCTGCTCCTCTTCCCCCTCGTGACAACAGTCCATGCACAGGATCAGCAAACAAAAGATGAGACACTAATTCCAATATGACCACATGACACTGTTGGGCAGCATCTTTTATTTTGAACATCACAAAGTCTTTCAGATTGAAGACTAACCTCCACTCACACATATCCAGGACTGTTAGATCAGTTTATTTAGAGATGGTGTGGACAGAGCTTTTTTTAATCTGAACTCAAACTTGTTAGTAAAGTGGAGTTTCCATTTTCCCATCAGGCCTCACTCTGAAGTGAAAACATGTTTGAGGAATTTTTGCAGATTTATTAAGAATCAGAAACTGATGTGTTTGTTTGCTGTGGCTCCAAACTGTGTGCAGGTGTTTTCTCTTTGCTTTAATTCTCATAAACTCTACATGAAACAACAACTTATCTGGTCTCACTCTGAAATGAGCTCTAAACACTCCAGACACGGCCCAGTACGCCCTGCCCTGTTTCAGCGAGGTGTACCTAATAAACTGCATCATACTTTACTGAAACTCATCTTCTCTGTGCATCTTCCAGAACAGAAGAGTAGAAGGAAATAAGAAGAGCACGGTGGCTGATTTGACGCTACAGAGAAAACACACATCTAGTACAATAATTAATAAATGTCCTGCTAATCACATTCCAGAAGCTGTGACCAGCGTCGGGCTTTAGGGCCGATGAGTTAAAGTGCCAGCACGTTTCCATAATGAGGTGCAGGTCTGTGAGGGGCTGGACCTGCAGGTTTTCTCTGAGCTGTTTTGCTGGTGCAGCTTGTGAAAGTGGCCTCGTTAAGAGAGTTATTTTATCCACAACCCTCGCGTGTTTCCTGGACCCAGTCATTATTCCCCTGCTTAGCTCAAAGTGCAGGAATGTTACTGTGTAAGTGATTAGCTCGTACTCAGGCTGATGTTTCTCCCTTTCAGAGACAAACGCTTCAGTCGGCCGAGGAGGAGAAGAGGAGGACGGCAAAGACCATGCAAGGTAAACGTGTCGGGTGTATCGCTGCGTGTACGTCGGTGCGTGATTCCGGTTGTCACAGTCGTCGTCCTTGTGTTTTCTGCAGAACTGGAGCAGAATGTGGAGCAGTCGAGGAAGGACTGTCAGACCCTGAAGGAGCAGAGCCAGTGCAGAGAGAAAGAGCTGAAGGTGCAGCTCACACAGGTATGTTTACACATGTTCTGGCTGGGGTCTTTAAATTTAAGGAGGTCAGAGAGGTGAATGAGCCCCTGTACCATAAGATACCAACTACAGTTAGAGGGGAAAAGCCATTGAAATTTATCTGGTGCCCCTTTAGAGGGCCCTGACCCCTATGTTGGGTCTCACTGGATTTGAGTGTATATGCAGTTCAATCAGTGCTGATGAAGCTTTGGTACTTTTTCCTGCTCTACGTTTATCTGATAACTTTAGTTCCTTTTCAGGATCAGATGGATCCAACAAAATACAGACTGATCATCAAACTTTATTGATCCGTGGGGGGAAATTCCCAAGATACCCAGCAGTATGGAAAGTACTTCAAATTAGAAGTATATAAGGTAGTTAACGTCAGCTACCCAGCGGTATATAAAGTACTTCAAATTAGAAGTATATAAGGTAGTTAACGTCAGCTACCCAGCGATATATAAAGTACTTCAAATTAGAAGTATATAAGGTAGTTAACGTCAGCTACCCAGCAGTATATAAAGTACTTCAAATTAGAAGTATATAAGGTAGTTAACGTCAGCTACCCAGCGGTATATAAAGTACTTCAGATTAGAAGTATATAAGGTAGTTAACGTCAGCTACCCAGCGATATATGAAGTACTTCAAATTAGAAGTATATAAGGTAGTTAACGTCAGCTACCCAGCAGTATATAAAGTACTTGAAATTAGAAGTATATAAGGTAGTTAACGTCAGCTACCCAGCAGTATGGAAAGTACTTCAAATTAGAAGTACATAAGGTAGTTAACGTCAGCTACCCAGCAGTATGGAAAGTACTTCAAATTAGAAGTATATAAGGTAGTTAACGTCAGCTACCCAGCGGTATATAAAGTACTTCAAATTAGAAGTATATAAGGTGGTTAACGTCAGCTACCCAGCAGTATGGAAAGTACTTCAAATTAGAAGTATATAAGGTGGTTAACCAGTGTTTGGTTACCTCTTAATTAACCTCATACCTCAGTAATCAGCTGGCAGCCAAATGAAGCAGCCTGCTGGTCTTTGCTGGTTCCCACTGAAACAGTCCGGCCTGGTCCTGGTCCAGCAGCCAGTCACAGCTGCTGTTGAAGAGTTTCCCCCCCCCCCACTCTGAGACAGACTGTGGCCTCAGGCTAATTGATGCTGTTAAAACATTACTAACACACACATGCACACATTACCCTCATCCCCATTTGGGTTTAATAAATCTGCACATGCAGCCAGTCGTCTTCTGTTATTCAGCCTTTACAGTTTATTTAACTGTGCTCGCTGTGGCTGGGAGGACTGCACTTAACCAAGACCAGAAGGCAGCGAGTGGGAAAGAATTTGTCGAATCATTTTTGTTTTTAAACCTTTATTTAAACAGCAACAACACAATAGCAACATCAGGCTCCAAACAAACAGCAGTAAAACCCTCTGCTGATGAAAACAATCAAAAACAATATAATGTGTGAGCAAAGTGATACCTCTGCCCTTCCTCTCACCTCTATGGCCCACATTAGCATCTTTAGCTGATTAGCATTGTTTTGGGTTTATGCCCTTTAACTTCACTGGTTCAATTCAGCAGCAGGAAGCAGCTGTTTCCAGAGCTGCAGCTGTAAAAAGCCACTGTCCAGACCTGACGTGTGAATCATCTGATGAATGAATCTGTTTCCTAACTAGTATGTGGGGACAATATGTCCTGCACGTGTTAATAGTAGTTTCTTAGCAAAGTGTTTCCTGGTCTCCTTGGTTCAGGTTTCTGAGGAGTCTCAGAGGACGGCCCAGTCTCTCGAGCAGCTGACCAAAGACAACATGATGCTGGAGACTCAGGTGAGCAGGAAGCCTTAATTGGGAATGTTTATCTGCAACAGAAGGCTGTGAGTTCCTACGGTCCCTGAAGTCACCATGTTTAGAAGCTGTGATGCTCAGCCTGCTTCTTGAAACAGCTGAAAAAGAGCCATAAAGTTTCATAACGCAGAGCAGCACTCACCCTGCACCCACGTGAAGCATCTGCAGCCTGCAGGCTTTCTGCCGCGTATTCACTGACTGCACGTGAAGTCATCGCATTTAATCAGCCGCGCATGAGAAGCTTCTCTTCTCTTCTCTCTCTCGGCCTCTGCGGCTTAACGTTCCATTTCACGCGTCTGTGCCTTCCTCCGGCTGTGGTCCTCCTGCAGCTGCTCAGCCAGTCTCCAGCTCTCTGGTGCCCCCTTGTTGTACGTCCTTCTCCTCTGGATCCAGCTACTGCTTTGGTCCAGATGTTGAGTCTTAAAGCAGGAGACCCAGACTGATCGTTCTGTGGCGTGATGTCGAGAGCGACTGAAAACATTTGAAAACATTTAGCATCAAAATAAAAAAAGTTTCTGCAGCTGCATCGGTTTTAGTCTCACACACAAACTCTGTAGAGCATCGTCCAACGGGGACGCTGCTGCAGGTTGTGATGTAATCCTGCACATGTCAGAGTGTGTGTGTGTTAATGATTGCTCATGTTGTGGGGACATTCATCTGTATTCACTTTTGTGAGGACCCTGGGTCTGGTGACAAAAAGCAAATCCCAATGTAAATCGTTACATTTTAGACTGACTTGGTTTGTTGGGTTTGGCTGAGGTTTGGGTCAGTTTAGGCCGATGTTAGGTTGAGGTTAGTCTGTTTCTTTGGGTTTTGTAGCGGGTCAAAGATTTAAACTGTATTTCTGGTTCCATGAAGCTTTTTGGATGTTTGGCGTCAGTTTGCTGGTTTTGTTTTCTGTGAAGGAAGAAGGAGTCGACCGGTCTCTGATCTGTTTCCTCTGCTCCACCAGCTTCTCTCTGCTCACAGCAACGTCTGAAGCTGCTTGACTACAAAACACAAAACTCTCCCTCACATTTTGGTGAGGAAGAAACACATTAAACTGAGTCCACCAGTCATTGTTGCTGCTGGTGTGTGGATGGGGTTTGTGCAGAATAACAGTCAGAGGCTTTTCAGCTTTTTATCACAGTTTTTAGTGCAGCTGTTATTAGTGTTTTATTTATATAGACTTTTCCTGTCATGTTATGTGCTCTGCCTTGTTGACCGACTGGTTGTTTTATATGTGCTATATCAGCTAAAAGCAGCAGCTTTAATAACCATGAGCTGCAGTTAAAGTGTGAACTGATGCTGACACTCTGGCCTCAGTGTGAGAAGCGGCTGAGTCTTCACTTTCAGATCCACCATGAATGAAAGGCGAAGCTCGTAGAGGCGAGCGTGCTCGTATGTTGTTGTGCTGTGAGGAAACAACACTGTAAACAGTTCAAAGGTGGGGGGGGTGAGGGGTCTGGGGAGGAGCTTATCGCATCTTACGTAATGGAAGTGCTCGGCTTCTTTAACGCGACTGTGAGGGAGAGCAGGAGGGAGGCTGCTCAGGCGCCAGGCTCTCCATTTCCCTCTCGCAGCTGTGCACGGCGGGGGGGCGAGAGCTGATGGTTTATTGATGCCCAGGATGCGTTTGACTGTAGATGCTGCAGGAGAGCGCAGGCATAGCAACAACGCCGCTGTGTTGTAGCAGGTGAAGGTCAGCTCTGTAGGAATGGACATAGCTGCTCTGCACCAGGGTTACCCCACTAACATCTACTCGCCTTGCTGCCAGGTGGGACGGTCTGTTTTCAGCAGGAGGTTCTCGGTCTCAGCTCTCAGCCAATACGGAGCAGCTCCACGGCTTCTGTTCTGCTCTGCAGCCTGGTTTAGTTAGTGCTGATCACTTACTGTCTGATTTACAGCCTGAGGACATCCTGCATGTCTGTGTGTGTCTGTGTGTGTCTGTGTGTGTCTGGCGTTCTTTTTACCACGCTGTGCAGAGCAGCTCTCACTTCAGAGCTGCAGATAAACACAGAGGTGACAGAAAGTCAGAAACTCACATCCAGACCACGGCTGCTGAGACACTCGACATTGTGTCAACAGAAACAGTCTGCACAGGGTTTGCAGCGTCAGTCAGTACACATCAGTGTTTTTCTTGTTCAGCCTGCTGCCAGTTTCAGTAAAAGCATTGATCTGAAGCTCATTCTTGTTAATTAATTATTGACTATAGCTGTTTTAAAGCTGCTCACTGTGCCGCACGTGTCTGTGAAGCAGCTTGAAGTGTCAGGATGATTTTTTTTTGGTCTTGAATGAGAAGTGGACGTTGAAGGCAGCGATGTCTCTGGAGCTTATATTTTTAGTTTCACATGGCTGTAACCTGCAGTCTGCTGACTCTTCACTGACTCTTTATGCTCTTAGTGGTTATTTTAGGTGTTAACTGTGTGATTTCCTCTTCAGACAGCAGCCAAAGCATTTACAGAAGGACAACTACAAATGATGTCAGTTTATTAGGAACCCCTGTGTCAGACCCAGTCGGTTTATAGGGTCCAGTTTAAACGGGAAGAGAAGAATTAGACCTGCTGTTCTTTGTGGCTATAAATTGATGTTTCATATTCTCTCCATCTTCTCCAGCTTGAGGCTCTGAAACAGCAGAACTCCAAATACCAGGAGGAGCTCAGTCTGTCGAAGGAGCGCAGCAGCTCAGAAAACCAGCGTATCGGAGTCCTCCGCAAGGAAATGTAAGTACTCTCAGGCACACACCATGTTTTGACGTGGGTCTGAAGGTGAGCCCGTAGAGCCCGGTCATTAGAGTAAGTTAGATCTGGCCTGGGGGGGTGGTTGGTGCAGAACAAAGAAAGGATTGTGTGTCAGACTGTGACTCGATTTAATTACATGGAGTCAATATAAACATGTCAAAAGTGTTTTTATAGGTCCAACGCTGACATGCCAAGCGTGTCATTAAAGGCTCCGACCTTTATTCTCTGGAGAGACGCTCCCACTTGTAAATATGCTGTAAATTGTTGTGTTAGAGCCATAATTAGCCAAAGGCTGCTATTATGTGATTATGAATATGAGGGTTTAGTGGAGAACGATGCACAAACTCAGACTAGCCCATAACATTAACATTTAACCTGGAGCGTTTGTTGAAAATGGAGTAAAACGTCTTCAGGCTGTGTTTAGTTTCCTTCTTCTAAAAATGAATCCGTGTTCGTTTCTCATCACAGCCTCATGTTTTCAACTTTTCTTCAGTATCTCGGTGATTCAGTGACAGTTGTCTGTGCACCCATGGGTCCACTGTGAGCAGGAGCTGCTTTTATTGGTGCTAATGTTGCTAACATGTGAAACAAAGGTTAAAACAGTGGGACTCGGGCTGCAGCACACAGCTGACTCTCCAGCTCTGTGGGATATTTTAAGCCTCTGACAGTTTTTGTGCTGAAGCATAAAAAATCATTTAAAGACCACTGCTGTGCATCGACGAGAGCGAGGACAGTAAAGCTGCTTCTCGTAGCAACAAATAAATGGTTTCATTAAATATGAATTAGCAGCAGATCTGTGACTGATTGTGCAGCTGAAGCGTGACGCCGTTGATGCAGAGTAAAAATATTCCATCTTTCAGCTGCTCCTCTTTCCCTTGTGGTTGATCTCCAGCCTCACGTCTATTTATAGGCCTTGAGTGTGTGTGTGTGTGTGTGTGTGTGTGTGTGTGTCTGTGTGTGGCTGTTGTGTTTGTGTATATGTGGCAGCGTATGCTGTGTTTGCACGTGTTTCGGAGTCTTCACGTCATCCCGCCACACCTCCCCCGAGTCATCGGATCCCGAGCTGTGACGTCAGAGCTGCAGACGGATTAACTGGCTGAATGTAGTGACCAGAGGGAGCAGGAGGAGCAGATGGACGTGCAAATGTCAACAAATGTCGTTAGTTATGGTGAAACAAAAGCAGCTCCGCCCACTTCAGGAGCAGCGATGTGGTGGAATCTGTCTAACTCAAGTCAAACTGTGTTGAGGAGCTTTACAGTCCACACAGCCTGTGAGACCCTCTGCCCCATAGAGAAACACTCCCAGAAAAACCTGCCATGAAAAAACAATAAGAGAGGGGGATCCTGTTCCAGGTCAGACAGGGAGGAGATGTCACCTGTGTAGACCAGAGCCCATATGGACGATCAGGGTGAGAAGATTATAGACAGATATGAAGACCAGAATCCAGGAGAAGGTTGTGGAGCCTCCAGGTGAGAGTCAACCAACCTCTGCTCCACCATGAAGATCTGGAAACAGGACAGACTGTACAGACACACAGGGAACAAAAGCCAAAGACAACATTCAGACCTGTTGGAGAAAAGGAAGAAGAAGAAAGAAACAAGGAAGAGGCCTGGACTTCTACAGGACGAAGATCCAAAACATCAGGAATGAAGCACTGACAGAAGAGTTAGAGCTTTATAAAGATGCTGCAGGGCAATAAAAACTCTGGATTGAATTTCAGGAAAATCTGTTTTTACTAAAAACACACACAAAAAAAAAAAACAACCATTGATGAGCTGCTTTAATCCAACAGGTCAGAGCAGAGCAGGCCGACCTGTGCAGGACTGTATGAGTCTGTAGCAGATAAACAGGCTTTAATAAGTGCTGGCAGGGGGCAGCTGTGTGAAACCACACTGTGCTGCCACACGGCACCTATCGAGTCTACGTCCTGCTGTGTCCCAGCGGTTCCTCCGTCCTTCCTCAGGCCGTTATGTAATCGCTCCGTCTCCGCTCCTCGGACCGCCTGGCTCCAACATGGCCGCTTCGCTCCCTGTGACATCACACTGTGTGTGTGTGTGTGTGTTTGTGTGTGTAAAAGAGAGCGTGCAGCTTTGTGCGTTTTCTGGTGTGGAATGAATGTGGCTTTTGTGGATCAGCTAAGAGAACAGCTGTAGTCAGACCAGCTCACAGTTTCTTCTGTTTTTTTTTTATATCCTGACTGGTTTGTCAGCCGCTGCTCTCACATGGAGCCTGATATTCCACTAATAATGGGAATAAACCTGCGTCATGTGACCACCTCAGTGTGAACAGACTGTCCCGATCAGAAGAAAGTGCCAATGGGAATGAGGGGGGTGTAAACCTTTAATAATCTGATCAATAGGAAAATATTGGCCATGGAAAACACCTGATCCAGTCGTTTCTCTCTCGTTGGAATAAACAGATTCTTTCAGCAGACAGACACAGTCAGAGACCAGCTGGTGAACATAGTGGAGCATTTAGCAGCCCAGGAGGTGGTGGAGACCAAACCTAGAGCTCAAACTAGAGGGAACACTGGGCTGAGACTCAGCTCCACGTGGACCAGCAGGTTCAGGTTGGGGTCTGCAGCTGCAGGAGGTGGAGACTGACAGTATTTGGCTAATGTGCCTGGTAAACAAACTTAACAAATGAGAATTTTATCTTTTGTTGTTCCCAGATCGGTCATAAAACTCTTAGATCCATGTTTACAGAACGGAAGAGACAGAAGCTGCAGTAATATGTGGTGCTAAATTTTACATATGATCGTGTATCTAACAGTTTCACAAATAATACTGAAGAAGCTGAAGCCCAGCTGCTTCACTCTCAGATTATGTATTTCTAAAGGACAGTTTCCCTTTATCTCGGCCTCCTCTCCGTCGTGTGGGAGCGCAGGATGGTAATGATACAGCAGGCAGCTTAATATTACACCCAGCTGGTGCTCAGACCGGGCTGTTAGTCACACTCAGCTCCAGAGTCCTTCCTTTGACACAAATCCGAAGGATTACCCGCATGAAGCTAAACTCAGTTTCTCCTCCGAGATCCAGAAATATCCGGACTCAAACAATTCCCAGACAGCTCTGTCTTTGCCTCTGCAGCTCTAACTGTGATCGTTTGCATGTTACAGTATCAGATTAATAATGTCCTGATGAGATTTTTCAGTCTTAGCACAGAGCCAGATATAAACCTGAGGGTTTTACAGCTGTCGGATCCTTTAAGATGTTTAAGGTGTAGGAGCTAACAGAGGCGGACAGATGGCTTTCTGAGTGGTGAGCATTAGTCTGTAGATTAAATCATAATGAGCACAGTACGAGCAGCACTTTAACCGTACTGTGCTTTAACTGAGATTGTCTTTGACATTTGGCTGGTTTTAAAATCCTAATAAATGTGTAATATCAAAGGTGTCGAGCTTCACTTCATTTGGACAATGACTTCATTGTCCAAATGAAGTGACCGAAGGCCCCAGTGAGGCTGAAACCCCTGATTTAATCCTTAACATTGTGTTTTCATTTCTAAGCTTATATAAAATGTGTAGTTAATTATAAATAAAGTACCAACAAGTGTCTTAACCTTTAACATGCAGATTGCAGAATATCTTTGTTTGATTCCACAGTAGATTCCCCACATGAAGCTACACCAGGTGTTTGTGTTTTGGACGTCGGTGTGTTTGTGTGCACGTTCTGACAGATGTGAACGCAGCTAACATCTGGCCCACACCAGATTTAAGCATCCAGCACCGACGGTGACACAGATACAGACCTGAGTGTGTTTGGTGCAGCATTTGAAAGTGTGTCACGTCTCCTGTCTCTGTTTTCCCTCCCAGCGAGGACCTGAAGCTGGCCTCCCAGAAGTCCCAGCATCTCGAGGAGGTACTGACCTTTCCAGTTTCATGTTATGTAAACGTGTCCTTCGTCCTGTTACAGATCAGGGTTTGTTAAGCCAGAAACGGCGCTTTGATTAATGACTGCTGGCACAGTGAGGATTGACTTCCTGCTGTGACGGATTTAGCTTCTATTTAAACGCTTCTACATTTGTGTGTGTTCTCCTGTCAGCACAATGAGGACCGCAACAATCAGCAGCCAGACATGAAGACCAGGTAAGGAACTAAGAGTTCTGTTCTTTAGGTTTCAGTCATGTTCTGACAGCAGAACCAAGTTCTCAGGTGTTTGATTGATGCCACAGCTGTAACGGAGATGTTTTCATCTGGGGGTCACTGGTCTGTTGAGATTTATTCTGACGGCAGGTGGTAAATCCACAGTCCTGTCAGTCTACGGAGACAGGACCAAGAGGATTTTTGGCCTCATTTGCATATTAAACTTACAAGTTTTATCAGATTTGGGTTTTTGTCAGAGCTCATGTTGGTGCGTTTTGAAGGCAGTGGATAAACAGTGTAAACCCTCATGTTTGTCCACAGACAGACGGAGGGCGACATAAACGTGCAGCCATCCACTGGAGTCTTCATCTCAGACAAAGACCAGGAGCTGGAAACTCTGAGGAATGAGGTACTCGCACACAAATCTCTGCTCGTTTCTAGGAAGTTCTCTCTTCATCCAGTGTAATCTGAGCGGGTTTCTGCAGATCGCGGTGCTTCGAGGGGAGAACGCCATGGCCAAGACCCTGCAGTCCGCCGTGGAGACGCTGGAGAGAGACAAAGCTCAGCTGCGGAGCCGTGTCCACAGCCTGGAGCAAAGGCTCATGGGAACGAGGGCCTCAGAGGGAGAAGGCAGGGAGGTTCCCGCCTCAGGTGTGGACGTCATTTCCTGTTTTGTAGCCCAGTAGAAGAAACATGTTTGTGGACATTTTGTCTGATTTCTGCTGCGTTTCTGCAGGAGATGCAGCTCTGGATCAGCTGAGGGAGGAGAAGGAGTTTGCAGAGGGACAGGTAACTAGTATTTACTGTAGTACTTTATATACCGCTGGGTAGCTGACGTTAACTACCTTATATACTTCTAATTTGAAGTACTTTATATACTGCTGGGTAGCTGACGTTAACTACCTTATATACTTCTAATTTGAAGTACTTTATATACTGCTGGGTAGCTGACGTTAACTACCTTATATACTTCTAATTTGAAGTACTTTATATACTGCTGGGTAGCTGACGTTAACTACCTTATATACTTCTAATTTGAAGTACTTTATATACCGCTGGGTAGCTGACGTTAACTACCTTATATACTTCTAATTTGAAGTACTTTATATACTGCTGGGTAGCTGACGTTAACTACCTTATATACTTCTAATTTGAAGTACTTTATATACTGCTGGGTAGCTGACGTTAACTACCTTATATACTTCTAATTTGAAGTACTTTATATACTGCTGGGTAGCTGACGTTAACTACCTTATATACTTCTAATTTGAAGTACTTTATATACTGCTGGGTAGCTGACGTTAACTACCTTATATACTTCTAATTTGAAGTACTTTATATACCGCTGGGTAGCTGATGTTAACTACCTTATATACTTCTAATTTGAAGTACTTTATATACTGCTGGGTAGCTGACGTTAACTACCTTATATACTTCTAATTTGAAGTACTTTATATACTGCTGGGTAGCTGACGTTAACTACCTTATATACTTCTAATTTGAAGTACTTTATATACCGCTGGGTAGCTGACGTTAACTACCTTATATACTTCTAATTTGAAGTACTTTATGTACTGCTGGGTAGCTGATGTTAACTACCTTATATACTTCTAATTTGAAGTACTTTATATACTGCTTGGGTAGCTGACGTTAACTGCCTCATATACTTCTAATTTGAAGTACTTTATATACTGCTGGGTAGCTGACGTTAACTACCTTATATACTTCTAATTTGAAGTACTTTATATACCGCTGGGTAGCTGACGTTAACTACCTTATATACTTCTAATTTGAAGTACTTTCCATACTGCTGGGTAGCTGACGTTAACTGCCTCATATACTTCTAATTTGAAGTACTTTATATACTGCTGGGTAGCTGACATTAACTACCTTATATACTTCTAATTTGAAGTACTTTCCATACTGCTGGGTATCTTGGGAATTTCCCCCCAGGGATCAATAAAGTTTGATGATCAGTCTGTATTTTGTTGGATCCATCTGATCCTGAAAAGGAACTAAAGTTATCAGATAAATGTAGAGCAGGAAAAAGTCCAAGGTTTGACTCTGACATGTAGTGAAGTCCAAGGATGAAGTAGTACTACATGGAAATACTGAAGTAAAGTACAAATACCTCAGAGTTGTACAGTAAATGTTCTTGTTCAGTTCCACCTCTGCAGGTTCTCAGTTCTGTGTCTGACCTGCCTCCTTCAGATTAACTTCCTGAACAGTGTGATAGTGGACCTGCAGCGGAAGAATGAGGACCTGAAGATCAAACTGAAGAAACTCGCTCTGGCTGAGTTCAACGGCAACGACGGGCCTGACGGGTAAGAAAAGTCCACTGTGAAAAGATAAAAACACAGAACAGTTGCAGCTCTGTTGATTTTATATTACTGTTCGTGGAATAAATTTGGTTTTTGGGCTGAGACCCTGATGGTTTTCACCCTCTCAGCTACAGAACTTCCACTCAGGAAGTATTTTAGGGAGGTGTTTAGCTCCATCGCTGTGGTTTACCTCCCCACTAAAGCATCATCATCAGTTCTCCTCCCAGATACCCTGACTGTGTCCATGATATACGACCAAACAAATGTAAAATCAGACTTTATTAAACAAACCCCAGCAGGATCAATGTTGACATCCAGGCCCTGAACCTAAAACCCGTCTCATCCCTGCTGTGCAGCTTCAACGAAGGTGAGTCAAAGCGGGAAAAGAAGGCGACCCCCCGTCTGTTCTGCGACATCTGCGACTGCTTTGACCTCCACGACACAGAGGACTGCCCCACTCAGGCCCAGAGCCCCGACTCCGTACCTCACAGCACCTACCACGGCAACCCGGCCGACGAGAGGCCCTACTGCGACATCTGCGAGGCCTTCGGACACGCCACCGAGTCCTGCAACGACGACCAGACCTTCTAGAGCTCCAGAATCTCTTTCCTGCATTGTAATTCCTTCCCTCCCCCTTAAACACGTCCCTCCTCAGAGTTTTCCATAATGTATTTTTATACTGTATTTATGCATATCACTGTCGGCCACCGTCGTGATCAGAACCCCTGCAGCTCCTTCTCTGACTGTAAATGCACAACGCTCGTCCAAATATCCTGCTTTGGTGCAATATTGGTGTTCGTAACAAAAGGAGATGGGTCGTCTGCACGCCTCATTCCAACGTGTTGTTTTGCATTTACGTTTGTTTCTGAAATAAGTATGAGTCAGTTCAGAGCTTTGTTTGTTGATGAGCAAAAGGGAGAATGAAGCAGCTGTAAATGAAACTGCCATGTCACACCAACTTTATAGTTTCATGTTTTACAAAACCTTCGTCCTGGGACGGAAAATTTGGGCCAGAGCAAGAATTAAGTTTAGAATTTTAGACAAATACTGTAATATTTATAAAAGGAGTTGTAATATTTTAAGGAAAAGGAATCAAATCATATATATTCAAATATTCTTATGTAGTAACTTTGTTCTCAAAATACTTCATTTTCAACTTCATACTCATTTTTTTTTATTATGATTTTTTTTGGAAAAGTACAACTAAGATTTTGGTTATAACTTTACTTTCAAATAGTACTACTAGTACTACTACTAATAATGTAGTTGTATATGCTAAATACTCCAAATTTATTCTGAATAGTGTGTTTTCTAAATATTTTACTCTATTCTCATAACAGCACAGATTTATCTACAATATTTCCCAACTTTCTTCTACTTTTTAAAAAATACTTTTTTGCTCAATATTTCTGACTTTATACTCAAAGTATTTGAATTTTCTTTTCTCCAAATATTACAGCTCAAATATTTTGAAGTTATGACTTAAATATGACTTTTTTACCTAAAACTTTGTCGTAATATTACAAACTTGTCCTCTTAGCTTTATCCTCAGAATATCACATAACACTAAATATTAAGCCCAAAGCTGTAGTCTAGAAATATAGAAGCTTCATTCTTGTAATGGCACAAATTTTTTCTTGTACGTTTGTTATTTGATTCTTTATTTTTTGAAATATTGCAGCTTTAGTGGCCCTAATGAAAATCTCCTTCACTGGGTGGAAAACTAACGAAACTTGAGCGAAGTTTCAAGTTGAACATTTTCTGTAAATCTAAGCTCAAAAGTCCACAAAGCAGTTTTTTCTAGACCAGGGGTGGGCAGCTCTGGACCTCCAGGCCCACTGTTATACTGGTTTTCCAGCCATCCCTTCCCACTGCTGATCACCTGGATCAGGTGTGTTCAGTCAGTCTGGGCCTGGAAGGTACCATCTCAGATGAGGGGGGGGGAGACATAGTGAGTTGGAATCTTCCGGTGCCCATCCCTGTTCTAGAGCTTCCAGCTGCATCTCATAGTCCTCATCCTTTCATTCCTGAGTTTACAGGCAGGACCAGCAGATGCAGGTGAAAGTGGACCTTGAGTTAAGGTCCATCTAGTATTGATTCTGGTGCTTTCAGTCGTGGTCACATGACCTTTTTCAGCAAGTGAAGTTTGCTCAGTTGCCATGAAAGTAAATTTTCAGATTTCCATTTTTATGAGCGGTTTGAGGACTTCCTGTCCACTTTGGCTGAAAAGTTGAGATTTCCTGTGTCCTGGTGATTGGACATTTGACTGGCAGCTCCAGAACACTTGCTAAATGGACCTCAGGGTGTGATTGGTTTGTCAGATACTGTTGATAAGGTCATTTTTGGGTTATTTGGCCTTCGATTTGTATTTTTGACCAACGCCCCTGAACATTATTGAGGGTTTGTTTTTGTTGATAAGGAAGTCTTTGCATTTCATTATTTATTGTCTGATCCAGTGGTTTTCCTACAGGAGATAAGCTAGCACTGATGAGTGTGCAGTCTGTACTGGGACGACTGTAGTGGGAGCTACAGAAGCCTGGACTAACTTCGTTTTGCACTTTCCACTTTAAAGATTGAGCAGAAACACACAGAGCTTTACTGCTACGATCCTGAAGTTATTTATTTTAGTATGAAGCTCAGTAAAGATTATTCAGGACTGTCCCATTTCATTCTGCCCTCTGATAATCTGGGTGACCTGAGACGACTGACACCACTCTGACCTGTGTGACTACAGCAGCTCAGCTTAGCTTAGCTTATCTTAGCTTAGCATAGCATCAAGTCTGGAAACAGGTAGTCTGGATTTGTTTTGTGCATCACCTGTGCTAAATGTTGGAGCAGGTTAGCTCTTTATGCTAAGCTAACTGGCTGCTAGCTGTAGCCTTATATTTAAAGAAGTGGGGGGGTGAGTGTGACAGATTTGATGTGCCTGAGCTCTGCTGCAGGCTGCACACAGGCTGTGTTAGAGAAACTGAGAGGTGAAGGAGCATCATGGGTAATGTAGGCAGCAGGTTTAAGAAGAAGGAGGGAAATAAAAAGCTGCTATCTGGTTCAGCTGCATTGATTTAGAGGCTTTTTGGTAGAAAGTGTTGCAGGAAGGCGTTTTAACCCACAGGGACGAGGGTGATGTCAGTTTTCTCATTTTACTCTTCAGCAGAAAGCACAGAAACATTTTCCCCAACTGTCCAACTGCCTTTAAAGTTTCCCTGCATAGCAACATGCATTTGACTTGTCCTTAAGCACAGTCCTGGGTCATATTGAATCTTCCAGTGTAGCAGAGTCAAACACATGGTGTGACTGAACCACTAACACTAGTCTTTGTAAATACTAACCAGAAGCTTCCTTCTGACAGACGAGCACACGGTTCATGGAACAAAAGCTTTTGTGTACTACATTTTATTTTTCTTGCCCGTTGATGAACTTTGTGTAAGGAGGGAAAACAAAGCCTGTTTCTATAAGAAGTGTGTACTTTCTAAGTGATACGTCTAATTATCAGTGTGATGTTTTATATGTAACAGTTACAGGCACCGTCTAGGAATGGTTTGGAAATGTTGAAAGCATTTCACAGATGTTGACGTGGTGTAAATGTCAGTTTTCTATGTACTGTATATTCCTGAACAGTCCGAGAGAAACGCTAAGAAAAGAAACGCTTCTGTTCGTGTTGTTTTTTTTTTAAACTCGAGCAGGAACCAGACGCATCTGCAGCCTCTCAAACTGCAGGAAGACAAGACCCACATTCTAACTATAGATTAGCTGCTGCTCTGCTCCCCCCCGCACATCGTTTACCCCTGAGACGTTCAACCTGCCCCACTTCTCACACAGCTCGCTGTAAAAGCAACACGTCAGACCCCTTCACATGCTGCACGTTGTCGTTGTAGATACTAGAGACTATGAACCACCTGAGGCCTCTGTCTGTGGGGGCAAAGTAAAACCACCTCTTTATGACGAGTATTAACCCGTGTCCCTCTCACATTTTCAGCCTGACCTGAAACTAACCCGGAGCAGCACCAGGTTAGTCTGGAAAGACGAGTCTCGGCGGGAACTTTAGTCCAGAGCCACATTTTCAGGAAACGTCTGGTTTACCTGGTTCTCGTCCTGTAGGAAGCTCCCCCAGAGAACAAACACACACTCGTGAGGACACCAGACAGATTTGTGAATTTTATTAAGAAAACAAAAAACCATTGGACATGATAAAAACCAAGCACTACTGATGGAATAAATAAGTCAAACCAAACCATAAATCTGTACAAGATCTAAAGTGAAACAAAATGGTCCCAAGAAAAAAAAAAAACATACAGGATTTTATATCTCACAGCTCGTTCTTTTTTAAAAACACACAGTTATGAGCAAACTATAAGCAACCGGCTCGATCGGGTGAAAGCTACAACATAAGTGAGATTTTTTTTTTAAACTGAGTGTACATAATGCTGTCTATAACTGTTATGTCAATACAATAGCATTTTAAGTTCCAGCGCTGCTGGACTGGGAATGAGGTATATGCTAATCCATCCTCTAAACTGAGACAATTGTCATGTTATCTCTTTTCTCTCCATCCATGTGAACGCTGCTCTGCTGAAATCTGATCAAGTAATTGTGTCTTCAGCCCCTGTTATGTTATGAAGTCATTGGTTTGCTGCGGTTCAATTGATTTCATGTTCACAAGTAAATATTGATTAATGAAAGTAAATCTTGACACGTGTGAGGCTGTACATTAGAGGTCACAGGACTGAATCCGTACTATAAAGTTCAAGTAAATTTGCACAGATCTGCACAAAACCGAGGGTCTGACGCCACGTGTGTCTGGATTCAGCCGACAGGCAGCACCGTGAGGGAGGAGCGGAACCGATGTTGGAGCGAAAAGACTGGACCCTTCTGTCGTGAGCTACAGAAACATCTCACAGGTAAGTAGTGATACACAGAACACGCACACAGGTGAGAGGTGAAGGTGGAGCAGACGGGAAAACCAGCCTCAGCAACTGGTCTGTTTCTACCTGAGAGGGAAAAAACAGCAAAGTGCCACCTGATGTAGAAACAGACCAGTCGGGCAGGAATGTTCAAATTTCCAGGAGGAAAAAATCACTTCAGGGTAGTGTTCAAATTCCAGTCTCCAGCTGCGTTGAAGGAACAGTTGACATCGTGGGAAATCTGATTGATAACACTCATGTCTGCAGGGGTGAGTCTGTTAGCATAGCTTAGCATAAAGACTGGAAACAAAGGGAAACAGCTAGCCTGGCTCTGTCCACAGGGAACAAAGTTAACGGGCTCCTGTTTTTCCTGCAGGTCAAAAACTAATGCGGCACATCGGTGCACGTGAAAGAGGATCAGGTATTCAGGCGTAAAAACAAACATGTCAGTGAGCGAGCAGCACCTCAGACATTTCTGCACAGAAACCGAACTTTAAAAACACTTTGTGGTTTTCTCTTGACCCGGAGCAGTGACTTGCTGAAGCAAAGCCAATAAGATAAAACCTCATTCATGAGCTTCAGTCATGCTGCCAGGACATCCTCACCCTATTGCCACTATTATGCTAAGCTAAGCTAAACAGCTGCCGTCTTCCTATTTAACGCACAGACATAAAACTGAGATCAATCCAGGTGTCTCCCAAAATGTTGGACTGTTCCTTTAAATGAAATCTGTTGTAGTTGAATATAAATATCAGATGAAACTAATTGGTGATGATTATAAGGCAAAAACTAAACAAAACAAAAAATCAAAACATGGCACCGAAACTGAAATTCAAAACCTGCTTGACCTAAACGTGCGCGTAACCATAGCAACTCAAGGCACGCCTTCAGGACCTAACCTATCACTACCTATCCAAGAGTTTACACGTTGACCAGTACCGTCATCGTCGCCTTCTACCAAGCACAAACTCACTCGGAAAAATGGAGAACTCGTCATGGATCGAGAAAAAAGACGTCCACTACAGCAGCAAGTCTATCTGATCGATTGTGACATACCATAACAGTGCATTGACCCTCCTGAGAAAGAAACCTAAACTTTTCCTAAACAAATATAGAACGTTAGTCTAACAGGAGGCGAATCAGGAGGGTTGAAGTGACGTGGCGTTAGGGTGGAGGTTTCCCCCGCGCGGCCGCTGATCTGAGACCAGGTTAGCCTCTTGAGTATCCTGAGCTAAAACCATTAGCAGGAGAACGTTTGAAAAGAGGTCTCAGAGCAGTGTCGGGGACCAACCTCGTCCTAATCTCAGATCCCCAGTGTTAAACCTTAGTCACAGGTGCAGGCCAGGGGGGTGGTCTGGCCTGGCGGGGGGCTGCAGCCCGGGCTGAGAGCTTCTCTTGGCTTCAGTGGAAAGTGTGGAGAACTGGAAGGAAGCACGGAGGGGACCAGTGAATAGAGGTAATATCCAGTGTCCCTCTGTGGCAGAGGAGTGTTAGAGCAGAGGCGGCAAACTGGAGGGGACACGGCCGTCAGGGAGGGAGGGGGGAGACAGACAGGGAGGGAGGGGGAGAAAGAAAGACGTCCATTCTCCCTTTGGTGTAGTCGAGTTGTGGTAGAAAAGAGGAGGCGGGAGGAGAACAGGTGTGTCCATTAGCCCTAAATTCTGTAGAGTTAATGGAGGGAGTACAGGTGGGGGTGTTGGGGGTGGAGGAGAAATGACTCCCAACCATTTAACTCTCCTCAAAGTCCTGAGACGAGGACTCCAGTTTGCTCTTCTTGATGGGCGGGGCCTCCTCCTCCAGGTCCTGCAGAGAGAGACACAACAGGAAACAGGAATGAAAGACTGAGACGCTTCATCAGCTGCAGATCTTCCTCCTGCTGCAGCTGTGGTGCAAACATCTGTCTGCAGCGTGAGGCAGGTGTGCGTACCTGAGTGGCTTTGCTGTCTGAGGACTCCTTCTCCCCTGAGGACAGGCTGTCTCTCTTGGCACTTTGTGCTCTCTCTGAGGTCTCTGAGGAACAGAAGGGAAGAACAATGTGACCGAGCAGGAAACGGGAGGAACAAACGGTTTGCTGGCACTTTAATGACACCGTGTGGTCGAGCAGAGTAACTGCACAGCTGGAGTCTAAGTGGAAGCAGATGTGAACATCATCCAATCGCTTTTTTATTTTAAATCGCTCAGTGCGAATGTTTCCTGGGACGATGGTTCACTAAAGGTCAAACGGCTGCTTGGACCAAATGAGAACATGTGACAGGAGGATTTTTCTGACACGTTATTAACCAAACGATGAACCGGACCGTCCTGAGGTCCAGCCTCAACTTTGTGGTTCGGTCACAGAAACACAAAGAGACACAGCGACCAGGTGATATTCACCTGGTGAATGAGAGCGAGCTGTGAAGGACGAAGACGTCCAGACGATTTTATGTCTCGTGCCGAACGTCTTTGTCTTTGTGTCCACATTTTTGTTATTCAAGAGCAAAATCAGCTGCTGATGCTCCGACTTCATCCAGTTGGTCCAACACTGATTTATATTATCAACTGATCTGCTGATCATTGTCCTGCTCAATGTTCTAACTATGGACAGTTTTTTCTATCGGTGTTGGCAACATAAAGTCCAAGGATGTTTTTGATAAACCCACAGTTTAAAAGTGTGTGTGTGTGTGTGTGTGTGTGTGTGTCTGACCCCTCTTGCTGTCCGGACTCTGCTCGGTCTTGGCCTCGCTGTTCTCGCGGTGAGACATGGCGGCGGGCTCGGGGGCGGGGCTGGTGCTACAACTGTTTTCCTGTTTCACTGGGGATGAGTCAGCGATCGAGCTCTGGTTGCTGTTGTCATCTAGAGAAGCACAAACGGGCTGAGTCATTTTGGGACTGTTCAACATTTATTTCTGGGAGATGTGCATGAAAAGCCCCAGCTGCCGTTACACAAATGACTCCAACACGTGTATTTGGGCATAAGTGGTTTGTCTGCAGGTTTCAGAAACAACAGTGAGCTGGTGCAGTCAGGTTTTCACTAACAGACTCAAGAAAAGCAACAGATGGACGTAAAATGTTTCGTAAACTCAAAGTCCCGTCTGTCCAGTGGACATGCAGAACAGAGAAACCCGTCCATCACATTAAAACTATTTCTTACTACAGAGCAGCTGCTTTGAGACGTTACTGAGTTTTTATAAAGGAAACGTAAAAGTTTTCTGAGTTTATTCACATGTGGAGAGAAAAAACAGACCAACACACAGCTGGACCTGTGAACTGAAGCAGAGACGCAGACCAGCTGTGCGTTATGGTTTCCAGTACCCACCATGCATGTCCATCATCCCCGGGGAGGAGCTGTTCTCTGGGGTCGTCACCTCGGAGCCGTATTTCTCATCTTTGCCCTTTTTCTTATTCTTGTTTTTCTGGGAACAAAGAAAACGTGCAGCTGTTAAAATCTGTTGAAATCCACAAGGTAAAAAACTCAAATCAGATTAAACGGCTGTGAAATCGTGTTTATGAAAATAGTCCAACAAAGGCTGAATCAGAAATGCTATTAAAGTTCCCTAAAGTATCTGTGGATTAGCATGTACACACAAATTACCCCCTGGGCAGGATGTATCTACAGTACACAGACCTGAATACATAAAGTACTATATGTATTTAAAATAACTTCTTACTTTACCCACTAGAATATTTATTACAGCAGTGTTTACACTCCTGCATTATTTATATCCAGTGTTGTCTTTGGCTCGTGTCTGCAGCAAATGATTATTTTTATGATCGATTAAACTGATTAATTGATCTTATATTAAAAACATCATGATTGACACCTGACAGTCCGACACACGTTACATCAACAGTCGTATCAGACTGAAGCAAACAAGTGTTGGCGTCTCTGTTTGAAAATGAAATATCGTCCTCAGACGCTCAAAGTGTTTACAGGAGCGAAGACGCTTCTGGTGACGTCACTCACGTCGTCTGACTTGGGCTCCGTCACCGGCACCCACTTGTAGATGCGAAGGGACGTGTCTCCAACAGTCACCCACTTCTTCTCCCTGTCAGGAGGCAGAACATGGTTATTGTGAAATACACGGCTCCTTGTCTCAGACTATCATCGCTCTAGAAAACACACGTGTGTCCATGTTACAGAACAAAACAGACGAGTTGATTTGAGTTGGAAAAGTGCTGGGAAAGTCCCTAAATCCAGATTATTATTTTCATTATCAGTATCCAGTTTAATTTCCCAGTTGTGACGTGGTCACGTTGCTGGTTTTGTCCAAAACCCAAATATATGAAATGTCCAATAATATAAATGCTCATGTTTGAGCGCTGGCTGCTGTTTGGCTTAATAAATGAAGCTGTTTGTGATTAGCACAGTGGGAAACATATAATATTTTAGGCTCATTAGACAAAAGTCTGCACAGACTCATCATGTGTATATTCACAAAGACACTGCAGCAGTTACTTCACATCTAAAAGCTTCACTGTGGCTTCAGCAAACTGAGATGGGCTTTTATTTTTGAAGCTAACACTAATAAAACCACAGGGGCAGCAGTTACTGGCTGAAAATAAGACTTGACTCATTTCTCTTAGAAAGAAAAGGGTTTTTAAAAAGCTCATGAGGTGAGTTCACCCAGACACCTTCACAAAAACATGTTCTCAAAGCAAACACATTTTAAATGTGAATGAAAATTGAGTTTTCTGACTTAAGTCTGTGGATTTTTGGCTTAAACAACAACCATTTATCAAATGCAATGTCTCATTTATTATTATTAATGATTAATGGAACGTTAAAAGGCTGGAAATCAGTTTGGTAACTGATTATTATAAATGATTAACGTTTGATTTTCTAACAATTGGTTGAAAATCTGAAGCTAAATCATTTTCTTTACTTATTAACTTTCATAAAGCTGCTGCTAATGTGTTTTTAGCATTTGTGGTTTGAAATATCATAATAATCAATTAATGAAATTGTTGAGAATCCAATTATTAATTGATATGAAGCTAAATAACTTTTAGTTGGTGTCATAAACCAAAAAAACCTTAAAGTCCTAAAAAATAAATCAGTTAAAATGATTTCACAGGTCACGTGTTTCATATTTGCCATGAATCATCTTTATCTTTGATTGATTTTAAATCGGTAAGTTTCTTATTAAAGTCAGACACCAACTAATTATGACTTTGACCTGGGGACGTTTGATTTCACCACCTGATTAAGCACACACACACACACACACTGTGCCACCGGGTGGGGTTAGTCCTCGTAGCTCCGTAAACAACATGTTGTGTAAACAACAATAAAACGTGTATTTCTACGTTTTCATGTTTGGGAAATGTGTTTCCTGTGGTTTCCAGCGTTGAGCCCAAGTCGCTGCGTGTTCAGCCCCGCACCGTGCCACTTCCCTCTCCCCACCCCCACCGCGCTTTATTGTCGGCCCGACCTAAAGGCGACTCAAAGCGCTCAATTTAAAACTCCGCACGGACTAAACTGCTCCGGCTCCGGAGCGCCGTCGTCAAATCGTCTCCGAGTCCGGACTTTATTGGACGTTTCGGTGCCAAAACCGGGGCCGCCTGCGCCGCGAGCTGAGCAGCAATGGCTTCATGTGACTGCATCGAAATGGCTTCTGGGTTCAGCCCTCGCCGTTAAAACGCACCGGGTGCGTGTTGTCGGTCCGGGGCCCGGCCCGACGACGGCCGGTGCACCGCGCGAGTGCGCCCCGGTGCACCTGAGCCGCATCCGCCGTGAATCCCGTTCACGGATTAATTTGTTCCCGTTTCATCCCTCGCTCCCGTCGCTCCTTCCCTCTCCTCCCCCAACGAGCGAGCCTCTCTCGGGTTAGATAACCGAGCCTGCCCGTTCTCCTCTTACCATTTCCGTACTTTCTCAATAGCGGCCATAACCCGCTTGATGTCATCCTTCGCCCTGCTCCGGGTCTCCGCTCGGACCGACCTGCCCGACATCGCCGCGGTGGAAAATATGTTTCAGCTGTTTCAGCTGCCGGTTCAGACAATGCAAACAGCGGAGCGCACAGGGCGGCCACTGCGCCTGCGCGGCCTCATAGAGCTGAGAGGAGGGAGGAGGGGGGAGGGGGGGGAGATGCGGCTCCTGCTGCGAGACCGAGAACAAAGAGCCTGCAGACCCGCACCCAGGGGCCCCAGGGCCAGGTGCACCCAGGCGTGGGTTTATGGAGGGCCCGGGCCAAAAGACACGGTTAACTCACGCAAATATACACAAAACCACCACAAGGACTCAGAACCACCACAGCACTGCCAAAAACTACACACTAAAATACTACAAAGACACAACATGGCAACAAATAATCAGTAGAAAAATAACTAGAAATACATATAAATACCACAAAGACACAACATGACAACAAATAATCAGTAGAAATATATAAGAATAACTAGAAATACACACTAAAATACTACAAAGACACAACATGGCAACAAATAATGAGTAGAAAAATATAAGAATAACTAGAAATGCACACTAAAATACTACAAAGACACAACATGACAACAAATAATGAGTAGAAATATATAAGAATAACTAGAAATACACACAAAAATACTACAAAGACACATGACAACAAATAATGAGTAGAAAAATATAAGAATAACTAGAAATACACACTAAAATACTACAAAGACACAACATGGCAACAAATAATCAGTAGAAAAATATAAGAATAACTAGAAATACACACTAAAATACTACAAAGACACAACATGGCAACAGATAATGAGTAGAAAAATATTAAAATAACTAGAAATACACACTAAAATACTACAAAGACACAACATGGCAACAAATAATCAGTAGAAAAATATAAGAATAACTAGAAATACACACTAAAATACTACAAAGACACATGACAACAAATAATGAGTAGAAAAATATAAGAATAACTAGAAATACACACTAAAATACTACAAAGACACAACATGGCAACAAATAATCAGTAGAAAAATATAAGAATAACTAGAAATACACACTAAAATACTACAAAGACACAACATGGCAACAGATAATGAGTAGAAAAATATTAAAATAACTAGAAATACACACTAAAATACTACAAAGACACAACATGGCAACAAATAATCAGTAGAAAAATATAAGAATAACTAGAAATACACACTAAAATACTACAAAGACACAACATGGCAACAAATAATCAGTAGAAAAATATAAGAATAACTAGAAATACACACTAAAATACTACAAAGACACAAAATGACAAATAATGAGTAGAAAGGTATAAAAAAATAACTAGAAATACACACTAAAATACTACAAAGACACAACATGACAACAAATAATGAGTAGAAAAATATAAGAATAACTAAAAATACACACTAAAATACTACAAAGACACAACATGACAACAAATAATGAGTAGAAAAATATAAGAATAACTAGAAATACACACTAAAATACTACAAAGACACAACATGACAACAAATAATGAGTAGAAAAATATAAGAATAACTAGAAATACACACTAAAATACTACAAAGACACAAAATGACAAATAATGAGTAGAAAGGTACAAAAAAATAACTAGAAATACACACTAAAATACTACAAAGACAAAATGGCAACAAATAATGAGTAGAAAAATATAAGAATAACTAGAAATACACACTAAAATACTACAAAGACACATGACAACAAATAATGAGTAGAAAAATATAAGAATAACTAGAAATACATATATAAATACTACAAAGACACAACATAACAAATAATGAGTAGAAAAATATAAAAATAACTAGAAATACACATATAAATGCTACAAAGACACAAAATGCCAACAAATAATGAGTATAAAGGTAGAAAAGTAACTAGAAATACATAAAAATACTACAAAGACACTAAATGATAACAAATAATTAGTAGAAAGGTTTAAAAAATAACTAGAAATACAGACAAAAATACTACAAAGACACACAAAATGATAAGAGATAAGTAATGGATGTGGACAGATACAAAACAACCACACAGACACAGATGCAAAAGAACCACAAAATGCACAAACATATTTCAGACATAAAAAATCCACAGAGAAGGAATAAAACAGCTAATTAAAATAATGTTTCCTCATCTAAATTACAATATTTTCTTTTTCCATCAAATCCTTCACAGCCCAGATTCCCACTGCCCCTGAAGGCATCACGTCGTTTTGGGGCGGGACAGTACGTCTTTCGTCATCTCTGCGCGACACGTCCAATGCAGGAGGCTGCAGCGTGACGGTGACAACAAACCTGTCAGGCGGAATTTTATCGCGACTTTTCTGCGTTTTTCTAGTTGATGTGACGGAAACAGTTGATTTGAAGGTTCGTCTGGACTCCTGAGAATAATCCGGTTTGTAACTGGCATGTGTGAAGACACCGAGTGTGACTCCGGTTTGTGCTGCAGGTTCGAGGATGAATGAAGAAGGTAGGTTCGGTCAGACCTCAGTCATTTTCTGTGGACGCAGCGCACAAACTAACCGTGACCTTTCTGTGACCCGGGCAGAGCTAGTGGAGTACTTCAGGGCCCAGATGAGGAAAGACCCGGACATGGCCTCTGCCGTGGCTGCGATCCGCACCCTGCTCGCTTTCCTCAAGAGGGACAAAGGTGAGGTCGCTCCCAGCACCTTGGTCCATTCACCAATAATCAGATGTATTGATTAGACGTCACTGACACATTCAGAGGAAATAGTTCAAAGGTGTGAAGGGACCTGCAGGTGTAGTCACGATAGAGCAGCTCTGCTTTCATTAATATAGAAAACTAATGCTGAATCATTTTAGTCAGTGCAACAGCTGCAGCTTCCAGATGTTGGAGGTTTTGGTTTAACGTCCCTCTACTGGGAACAGCAGGTGTGTTGTCTGGTTCCTGTGGTTGTCGTGAACCAGCTGCACCCTGGTCTCTGCCCAGTCTGACCCACTGTCCTGCCCCCCTTCAGGTGAGACGATCCTGGGCCTGAGGGAGAGTCTGACGTGGGCAACGGGCTGCCTGATGGGGGTGGACTCGTCAGTGGCCGTGTCCTCAGGGGGGGAACTCTTCCTGCGCTTCATAAGCCTCACGTCTCTGGAGCACCAGGTGACTTACCTGTTGGGATGAAGCATACTCTTCATGTGCACAGCAGCTCTGTGTGTGTGTGTGTGTGTGTGTGTGTGTGTGTGTGTGTGAGACACACTTCCTGAGTGGATTCCAGCTGTGCAAAAATATTTTTATCTGAAACAATAATCACTGTAAAATGTCTGGTTGGTGTCTGGTTTCACAGGTGAGACTTGTGACTTCAGTGATTTTTAACCCTGAGAGTTTAGAAGAGATCAGCTGTTTCAGCTTCGTCCTGTCTGGTGAAGTTTTCTGGATGACACATGACACATGAACCAGTTATTCTGTCTCTTATTCCATGTCCCGTCTGTCAGGATCTGTCTTGCTGTAAGAAGGTGATGGAGGAGAGAGGAGAACTTTTCCTAGAGAAGATCTCAATGTCCAGAGCCAAGGTGGCTAAGCTCTGTCACACCTTCATCAAAGACGGAGCCGTGAGCAGCTTTGTTTTGTTTTCAAATGTTGTTTTCACGTTTATTGTTGTTTGCTGATGTTTGTGCGACTCAGTCGTCTTTGTCCTCTGGCAGAAAATCCTGACTCACTCCTACTCCAGAGTCGTCCTGCGGGTGCTGGAAAAAGCCGCAGCTGAGAAGAAACGCTTTTCTGTCTACGTGACCGAGTCGCAGCCCGACTCCGCCGGGTGAGTGAACAGTGTCGCTGAAGGGCGTTTTATTCTGAAGGACACAGGCTCATTGAATCGATTTTCTCTGTGTATTCAGACGACAGATGGCAGAAGAACTGAGAAAACTCAACGTGCCTGTGACTGTGGTGTTGGACGCAGCTGTGGGGTGAGGACAAACGTTTATTTATCACCAGGACTACATCTGAAATAAAACCATGTTGCACATCATGAACATAAACTCTGTGGGTTACATCAGACGTCTGTTTCTCTTTTTTCACAGCTACGTCTTGGAGAAAGTCGACTTAGTCATCGTTGGTGCTGAGGGCGTGGTGGAGAGCGGAGGGATCATCAACAAGGTGCGTTTCAGTAAATAGTCACAGCCCCGTCTCATAGTCTTTGGTTCTCACTGAGACAAACAGGGGATGAGAACACAAAGCTGGTTATTAACTGAGCCAGTTCAGTCTTTACTCTCCAGTCTAGTCTGGAACCAGTTCAGCATCATCACAGCTACGAGTAACAGCCACTGACTGTCAGTAGTAAAACAGTGACGCTGCTGAGATGCGGGGAGGTTCAGTGCTGAGCTTCCACAGGAATGTTGACACTTTTGGAACAGGACTGAAGTGAAGCCAGTTTTTTTTTTTTGAGCCACTATCTCGAAGGAAACTTTGAGGCTGCTCCTACATCCCAGCTGCTGTTTCTCAGCCCTGATGTTTCCACAGTGTGAACAAACCAAACCAGATGTCAGATCAGATCTGACTTGTATATGTGGTCCTAGATCCAATACCTACCTGATCTGTGTGAGCGCTGGCAGATAAACGTTGGACCCTTGTCCTGTTGCAGATTGGCACTTACCAGATGGCGGTGTGCTCCAAAGCGCACAACAAACCCTTCTATGTGGTGGCAGAGAGTTTCAAGTTTGTACGTCTGTATCCACTCAACCAGCAGGACGTGCCTGATAAATTTAAGGTGGGAGGGTTTCATTTATTTCACTTTAACATTAAACAACAACTAGTTTGTGCCTGGTGTTTTACTGCGGTTGAAATATTTCCCATTTCCTGTTTGCTAATTGTTTCTGTGTTTCTTCTCAACCTGTTTCTCTGAGATCAGCGTCTGTTGTTTCTGTTAGTAAATCAAATGAGCTGACGTCTCCTGCGTCCCTCCACAGTACAAAGCCGACACCCTGAAGATGGTTCAGAACCTGTCGGAGGAGCATCCGATGATCGATTACACCCCTCCCTCCCTCATCACCCTCCTCTTCACTGACCTGGGAGTCCTCACGCCATCCGCCGTCAGCGACGAACTCATCAAGCTTTATTTATAACTGACAACTCTTAAAATAAAAACCCCCATCAGAAGGTAAATCTGTCAGAGGTGTATTTTTGGATTTAGCTCATCTTTGTACATGTACAGAGTGAAACTCAAACATCCTGTTCCTCCGAGCTGGCGTGTGACGATCCTTCAGTTCTGTGTTTAGACTCTGGTCCCCTTGTGATCTGCTTCTCAAAGTCGTCCTCGCTGATCTGCCCTTTCTTCAGTTTCTTGAGGAGGCGAGTGTCGTTTAAAAGCTCCTCCGTGTCCTCATCGTCCACGTCCGAGCCCTGTGGACACACAGAGAGGATCAAATCCAGTCCACTGAGGCATGTGGGTTCATCAATGCGTTAAATAATTTCTGGGTTCATACCTCATCATGCCTGCGTTTGGCTGCCGTCTTTTTCCTGCGCTCCTTCTTGGTCTTCTGCTTAGACCAGGCTTTGTTCTTCATGAGCGTCTTTTTGAGAAGAGAAGTCTGATTTTTCTCTTTCAGCTCAACCAGCATCTTCTGTCGCTGCTTCTCTCTGTTCTTGTCCTTGTAGCGGATTTTGTCAGTGTCCACTGTCGTCTCCACAAAGTCCGGGAACTTTTTCCCCCTCAGTTCAGGCATCTTCGGCAGGCGGAGGAGGGCGAATCCGTGGGCTAGGGACGCAAAGTCCAGATCTAAACCGAGAAAGAAGCAGAAAATGTTATAACTGGGCATGAAGGTTCTGTTGGTTCTGTGTGTGTGTGTCTGTGTCTGTTATTGTGTCCAAATCCCATCCAGAGAAACAATGAAGCGTGTGTGAATCCAGAACCTGGTTTAGCTTATTGGTCTGTGCCATAAAAAATAAACAGAAAATCCTCAGAAACTGAAAGATGACTTTTCTCACCTTTGATCCTGAAGATGAGACTACATTCGTGTTTAGCGTAGGCCTGGACGTTTGAGACGAAGGCCCTCATCCCTCTGTCGAACATGGCGCGGTCTGCCAGAGCCAAGGCCTTCAGTTTGGGCAGCACGTCCACAACATCACTGACCGGGGCCATCTTCTGAAGTGGGCACTGAAATAACCAAAAGCAGGTTGTTGACGAGGGAAGGACTCTTTCATGAGAAGTACTGTCAATACCAGCCAATAGGAAGTGCCTTTAAAACACACAGTGGCTTCAGGAAGTAGTCAGACCCCGTCACTTTTTACAAATGGAAAAACTCACTTTCTGGTTGATGGACAAGAAGTTGACGTAGGACTCCTCCATCGGCAGCAGGAAGACGAGGGCGTTGCCTTGATTACCGATACGTGCCGTCCGCCCACATCGATGTACGAACGCACTGAGACAGACACACAAACACAGAAAAGGCATGTGGAGCATGAAGTACGTATCAAAACAGTCGGCTTTGAATTTAAATAGCTGAACTGAACGTCTCCTGCTAAAAAAACAACAGCGTCATTTGTGAGACGTTCAAATCACAGTTTCCTACAAAGAGGCTCAGTTGTGATATTTCCAGCTGAGATGTGGACTCTGGTCTGTCTTCAGGTACCTGGCACTGCTGGGAGGATCATACTGCAGCACCCAGTTCACATCAGGGATATCGATGCCTCTGGCCATGACATCTGTGCAGACCAGGATCCCACTGCGACACAAATACCCAGGTCATTTATGACAGACAACTAGAGGAGCTGTGCATTTACTTCAAACTAACTTTCACCTTTTCAATGCCCGGAAGTCGGCGAAGATCTTGTTCCGTTTATTCTTCATCTTGCCGTGGATGCAGTGGACAGTGACCTTCTTCACCAGAGTCTCCAGAGCTCGCCCGTAGTACTCCACGCAGGCACACGTGCTGATGACGAGACACAACAAGTCACAGCTTTAACTACAGACCAGTGTCGGCATGTCTTTGTTTATGAAGCGTCTGCTCAGATTCAGGTACCTGAAGAAGACCAGAAGCTTCTCGTGCTTGTGTTGCCTTAAAAACGCCACCAGGTTGTTGAACTTGTCTTCGGCTCTGCAGATCTGAAACGTGAGAGTTTTTGTGGTTTTAACTTTGGGTGTGTGTCTGTGAACCATCACACTGAGCGGAGTGTGTGGCAGCCGGACTCACAGTGTAGTAGTTGGAGAGTCTGGACGGGGTTTTCTGGACGACAGTGGCAGCGACGCCTTTCTCTTTAACTGTGATGCGAACTGGGTTCCTGAGTCCGGCCCTGACCAGCTTCTCCAGCTCCTGAGTCTGAGTGGCTGAAAACAAACCAGTTCGTCTCTGTTTGGGCAGGAAGCTCAAGATGGTGTTCAGACTGGAAACAGACAGACAGACTGTGTGCTTGAGTTACAGACTGCATCTAAACCTAAAGCCAAAAACTCAAATCTACAACACAAAGTAAAACATTAGAGGAGCCTGATATGAAGAAATATTACAGCAGTCTGCACAATGAGCCCATTTCTTCTCCCAGAACAAAAGAAACATTCACGTTCATTCTGTACCTGGCCTCAAAGCCCATGTCCAGCAGCCTGTCGGCCTCATCGAGAACCAGCACGTCCAGGCTCTTGACTGAGCTGGCCAAGTCCAGACCGTCCCCCTTCCTCCTGAACATGTCCTCCAGGCGGCCGGGTGTCGCAATCACAATGTTCGCCCTGACAGGCAGACAGAGACACATGGTGAGTCCTGGAGAGACAGACTCACTCTCCAACATGTTGCTGTGAGCAGAGAGAAGCTGGGGGAGCAGCAGAACCAGAGACCAGTGGACTCTTGGTTCCTTCAGCGACTAAACAGTTACGGCCGTTCTCAACCCCTGGAGCTGGTTTTTGGAAACAGACAGGCCTCCCATTGTTGGTGAGGAAGAACCATGTGAGCCAGGTCAGCGGTGTGGCTCCCTGCTGTGATTTTAATAGTCTCTGGACAACAATGAAGGTCTACGGCACAGACCCATAAGCTGAACCAGGTTCTGGATTCACACGTTACGTTAACATGAAGCCACCAGTAGCTGGTTAGCTTAATGTAGCATAAAGAAACAGGGAAACAGCTGGCTTGTTATATGTGGTCTGCTAAACTCATGACTTCTTTAACAGTTCAGATTTATTTCAGACTCCATCACATACCCTTGGTCCTTGAACTTCTCAACATCTTCTATCGGGTTGCTGCCACCAATCAGCAAAATCTGCCTGGAAACAAAGTTTAAATACATTTTATTCAGTCTGATCTGCAACAATCAGGCATCAGTCGTGTTGTTCACACCTGAATGTGACCTGCAGTGACACTGTACTTACCTGAACTGGGGGAACTTCTGAATGAAGTGCTGCATCACTTCACTGATCTGAAGGGCCAGTTCTCTGGTGGGGGTGATCACCAGGGCCCCGACCTGCATGAAACAAGACTCTGAATCTCCCCTCAACATGGAGCCCTCAGTCCAGGCTTTACATCCATCCCAGTATAACCAGTTAAAACCATTGAATTAATCACGTTTTTAATACAACTACTGGAAATGAAGTGAGTCCTTCATCGTCGAGGACACGTCAAAGTAGCAGGTTGGAAACTACATTTTTTCACGTTTCCTTCGGCTCTTTACCTGCATCTTCTTCAGCCTTTCTTCCCTCCTCAGGAGCAGCTCGATGATGGGAATGACAAACGCCAGCGTCTTTCCACTCCCCGTCACCTGCACCGACGAGACGTTTAGTGAGCTTTTTTCATAATGCTTTATAGATAATCCTGTATAGATCGCTTAGCTTAATATAGATAATGCTTTATTGATCGGACAATAAGAAAAAGTTGCCAGGTTGTGGAATATTTTCCTTAAAAAAGGTTCAAACATCAGAATATACTCAAATAATGTACTTTATGTTATGGATCATAGTTACTGTTTCATGGATGGCTTCATTTATTCTACTGATTAGTGTCAGTATTGATTCTTAGATAATTATAGGTAATCAGATTCTCAAATCAAAATGTTAGTTTGGTTCTGTAGTTAATGTTAGTTGGGTTCTGTAGTTAATGTTAGTTGGGTTCTGGAGTTAATGTTAGTTTGGTTCTGTAGTTAATGTTAGTTGGGTTCTGTTCTGCTGGATCTTGACACAGAGTTTGTGTCTTTAGTCTGAGTCTGTAACTAAAGTAAAAAGTAAATATTTCAGTTCTAGTAGAAGTTACGTTTAAAGTAGTAAAAGTACAAATACCTTTAAATGTACTACTGATACTACTCAGTTACTGCTCGTAGTAAACTAGTTAAATTCTAACTTACCGCTTCAGCAGCCACATCTTTGTTGCTCATGAACAGCGGGATACACGCAGACTAGGAAGGAAAATAAACCAAAGCAATATAAATAAAGATGAATTAGTCTGATTTGGTGCCTGCTGTGTTCGCGGGGCAGGTTTAAAGGGGCACATTACCTGTACAGGTGTCATGTGTGTGAACTTCAGTTCGCGCAGCGTCTGTAAAATCCCGTCGTTGAGTTTAACCTGTAAACTGTCCCACGTCCCGTCTGTCGTGTTATCCATACTGGGAACAAACCAGTAAGCACAGCCTGGAGCTAAAGTTGTTAGCCACTGTTCGGCTAATTCTCCACGCTGCTCTTTCTTCCGGGCGCGCCGATGTTTACAAGCCGAGTGGGAACTGAAGCGATGTCACCACGAAGGTTCCGTGCATCCTTTTTATTTTTATTTTTTCACTTTAAATCTTTAATAATAGTTTTTGGAAACTGTTGTTTATATCGTTTAGTTATGGATACTACAGTGTTACAAAACTGCATTATAAGTAACAGTAGTAACGAAGTAGTAAAGCAGAAATGAAGTACTGTGTTTAAGCAGTTACGAGGTAGATGTACTTGAATATTTTCATTTGTGCATCACAGACTAATGTATTACTTTTTATTCTACTGCATTTTGCATATTAGGATTACTCTAATCATACATGTACTCAAATATGTGTCAGTACATACATTATTATAGGATTATAAATCTATATAAGATATTATAGAAGATTTGACTGATATTCACAAGTACTAGCTTCGTTATATTTCTGTAGTATCATTCATAATATCCCATTGCTCAATTGTTGGAGCTGTGTTTTTACCTGAGAGCTCCACCCAGTTTTGAGAATCACCAAATTCAACAATAAGACAATTATCCACGTTATTGTACAGAATATTGGCTTTATTATGAAACCTGGGGCTTTTTCCACAGACAACCATTCTACATTTGTACAGATCTGTTTATCAGATTTTGTTGTAATCACAAAAAGGAGAGACTGTGCACAGAGCAGTTTACCTGCCTGAGCTCACCAAAAATTGTTTTACATACAAAACTGGAGCATTTTGAGTAACATGCAACACTGCTGATATTGCAGCTGGGAGCTAGATGTGAAGCTACTGCCTTTGACAGTTTTTTCCTTCTGTGGGGAAAGAACAAGGTAAAAATCATTTGAAAGGCAGCGTCCAAACAGCTGCATGTCACTGGTTATGCTCCAGAAAAAAGAAACGGTTCAAAAATTGTATACAATCGTATAATTTAAAATCCCCAACCCCGACAAAAAACCTATAGTAGAAGCAACTAAAGCACACAGCAGTCATCAGGTGTCGGACCCCCCCGCCCAACCCACCCAGCTTTAATTAACATGTAACATCACTTCAGTATTCCTCTACATTTCGCTTTGGAGTCGAATCCCAAGTAGTTCAGTTAAAATCCAAACCTGTCTCAGCTCCTCCAGGTGTTGCTGTTTAGTTGACGTTTTAAAAGTTTAAGTGGTTGAAAATTAAATCAGGTGAACTCCAAAAATAATAATTTAAAAAAAAACAACAACAAAAAAAAAAAAACTTCTTGTTGAACAATTTTATGAACTACACATGGAGCCAAAGCTGCTTTCCTATAAAAGATGTCGACTGCGGCTCTCCATGGCATGGATCGCTATGAATCAACAGACAGAGCTAGAAGCTGTACAGTTTCCCTTAAAGACCAGCTGCAATGTAAACCCTGCAGATATTTATAGACGCATTCATCAGGAGTGCAATTTGTTGTTAGAGAGCATTAACAGGATGTAACAGATAACGTATACCTGACAGTACTTTTGTCTGATGGAGCTAGGAAACAAAGCCCCCATTTCAGACAAAGCGCTAATGCAGTCTGTTTCATGTTGACATGTTACCAGTTAAAAAAAAAAAAAAAGACTGTTTTAATTCTTTACTAGGGCTACATCCTGCACACATGGCTATGCACTGACGGACATTTCTGTGTCTTTTTCATCTCGTTACTTTACTTTAAATTATAAGCCTCACAGTCATTCACACAGGCAAAACTGTACTGGCATGTAATTGGTGCTTAAATGTAATTATCAAACTATTTTGGATAAAACAATTTGTTAACAAAAAAGAAAAACAAATGAAAATTAACATCTATCCCAGAATCATTTGGCTATTTGCTCCACACATACACTAATTACATTTATAAAGAAGAAACCAAATAGGTGACAGGAGAAAAAAAAACATCTGAGATCCAATCGTATGTGGCCTTTGCTCAAAACTGCCAGTCTCATTTCCAGAGTGTAAATAACTGTCTTGGTGTTGGAGAAAACAGTGGAGGACACAGAGGAATCATTTAACGGTACTACACCACTCGTCGTACTTCAAAAAATCTCTTCAGGTAGTAAATCTGTCCAAGTGTCATTGCCACCAGAACCAGAGCTTCGAAGAACGACCACAGCACCACTCTGCTGTTTGTGTTGTCGTTGACTGAAGGGGGGAAAAAAAAACGAAGTTAAACACTTAAATTAACAGGAGAAATGGGATTTGTGTACATGTTTACACTGGACTTGGACTCACTTGCTCTGTGTATCCTCTCACGGACCTCCATGTACTCCTGCTCGTGCTTTACAGCTGTCATAGCAACCGCCAACTCGTTGATCATCTCCTCCAGTTTGTTCTGGTGCGCTGCAATAGGCACAGTTTGTCAGAATTAAGTCTCCATGCTGTTACTGTCCACACACACACAACACAAAACACAAAATCATGCACAGGATATGTAGCACATGCTTAGCATTTCACACCAGAACCTTTTAGAATTTATACATGTTCTCACTGTGCAAATATTCAAACCATTCACAAGCTTCACAGGTTCTCGTAATAGTAGTATTACTGCATGACATTAGTTAATATTGCAGAAACATCACTGGTTAGAGGAAACTCTGCAGTGCATTACAAACTCAAACGCCCTGCATCCTACCATCCCAGCTCTCTCCACCTACAGGGGAAAAAAAGTGCCCAGAAAAAAGTCAAAAAAGGAGAATACTATTAAACAATGAAACAAGAGCATTAGAAGAAGAAAAACTGGTTTATGATCAGCCCCAACCATCTGGGAAAAAAAATGGGTTTAACAGATGTATTCGCTAACACAGACACGCCCTTTGTATACCTTCTGTCTCCATGTCTTGGCCTTTAGGTGCCTCCCCAATATCTATAGTGAACATGACAATCTTGGGTGTCATGGTTGACATCTTGTTGCTGAAGCAGAACTTATAGGTCCCATCCATGTGTGCTGCCACTGAGTATTTCCCACTGGACTCCCTGTCGCCTTTGTAAATCTGTTTACCATCAGGCCCTGTTATCTGGAGAGGAGAGTTAAGAGTAAACGTTTAGCAGCTGCAGGCACCACATGGCAGCAACATCTGTGAGCACCGGACAGCATTTTAAACCAGTGAAAATAACACTAGTCATTTTAACTGTAAATTACAGTGACAGGCAGCAGCATACTTAGCTAATGCTAACGGTGCACGATCCTAATGGATGCTTACAGAATCCGTGCCAGTACACAGGTTGATTTAATGATATCTCCGCGATATTTCTTATCCAGAAATAAAAATGCTTGACAGGTAAACCCGGAACCCAGTACGGCCAACCTAACGGCCAAGCTAACGGCTAATATTAGCACAGGCCTTGTCGCAGGTTAGCTCAATAAAACCGATTATCGGCGGCAGGTGGTTGGTTTATCATCTCGGCGCAATATCTCACCTCAACGTCGATGTCCAGGAAACCTCCCTCGGCCACCTCAAACATGAGGCCCATCTTGGTGCCGGAGTTGACCCGCTCGTAGAAGCACTCCTCGGCATGGGCGTCTATGCTAACGAAGTAGCCGGACGCAGTGGCAGACAGCGCGGCCAGCAAGATCACCAGCTCCGGAAGGGTAAACATGGTTAAAACGTTTTACAGCGACTGTCACGGCGAGTCTGGAGATTTAAGGAGCGTCCTGGCTTCACTGCGGCCTGGATGTCGGTTCGTATGTGTGAGCTGCTGTGGGAAAGAAGCCGCACCAGCTTCGGCTGCTCTCTGACTGCCACGTACGGCCTTAAACG
This sequence comes from Mastacembelus armatus, assembly GCF_900324485.2. Taxonomy (NCBI): domain Eukaryota; kingdom Metazoa; phylum Chordata; class Actinopteri; order Synbranchiformes; family Mastacembelidae; genus Mastacembelus; species Mastacembelus armatus. The sequence continues at coordinate 19,976,845 of NC_046644.1, read as the reverse complement.
GCAACCGGAGAGGGACAAACCTAGCAGAGCGAATGGCGCTAATCATGGTAGCAAACCTAATAAACATTAGTAATGTTTTTAAAAATGGACATAAAATCACCAAAAGAGACAGAAGAAATAAAAAGAGACACAAAATGACAACAGACACTAAATAAGATAAACACGAAAAATAATTATATTAGAAGACACAACTGCCCAAAATATTATAAACCTTTGGGTATTTAAACAATTTAATTGAGCTACATGTTAGGAAGCCCAATTTGGGAAACACTAATATCAAATATTTGGCTAGATTAAATACAGCATATATGTTCACATCTTTCCATAATTCATAATAGAAAACATAGGTGAGGAAAGACGGATCTTTTAAATCCTGTATTTTTATAATCCTTTAAAATCTACACTACTATTATTTGGCACGTTGATCTGTGGGACTGATAGAGTATAAATCCAATACAAACAAAATACAAGGTTTAAAATTATACACTGTTATACTGCGAGTTTCGCCACTTTGCCGCGAGGGCGGTAGAGTCTTCGCTGCCGCGACCTGCCGCGCCGTTTGCCGCTTGTGCCGCTGTAGTCACAAACTATGCTGCTAATGCGCATGCGCGCAGTGAAAGCGGTAGGACGCTTTAATTTATAGCACAGTGTTCGCCGGACGGGCGGAATTCTATTGCGCCATTTGACGGGGCAAAGCCGCAGAACACCGGCCTTCCATGGTGAATAAATCCACGCATCGTCTAGTTTGTCGCTTTTGGTGACGTCCAATGCTCGACTCGCTCTGAAGTCTCCGGGGCCGAGGCCTAGAGACTTTTTCTGTAACGCATAGTTTTAACGTTTGCTGTCGGTGCCCAGATTTCGGTGCCTGCTCTGACCCGCCGATGAAGCACTTTACTCCGTGATCGAAGCAGAAACGGTCGGAGACGTTAGGTAGCTAGTTGAAGCTAGTGCTAACTGCCAGCGAGGAACGAAAAAAATGACATCTCGGAGGTGAGTGTGGAAAACAACGTCTGCGGGTCACGTTAGCCTGCGAGCTAACCGGAATTAAAGTCAGCTGTTTGTTGTTTATGTGTCGGTAAACATCGGCGAGTGTGCCCAAAGTGACAGATAGCGGAAAATAGCTAACGTTAGCTAAGAACCGCTTCGTTTAGCACATACCGGCAACTTAGAGCCCAGCCTGAAGATGTTTATCACCTCACTGTTTAACCCTGCTCCCAAAACTAGTTAATGAGTTAGCTGGTTAAACTAGCTAGTACTAGCTTGGCAAAGGAAATCCCGAATACAACTATTATAGTTTAAACCTCAGAGTGGTTGTTGTGCTATGAGTTGCTGTTTATCAGACACAGTCAGTTATAGCACACAGAAAATCTACTTTCTGTCCTTAGAGTCTGGATTTGGGACAGAAAAAAACCCCAAGGAGCAACAGGCAGTCGCACATTTTTATGAAGAGATTTAAAAGAAAGAAAAAACACAGAGCGAATGAGAAGAGAAACGTTTTAAATATAGTTTGAAAAGTAAGAAAACACTGGGTATGAGGCCAAAGTGATGGGTATTAAGGTACAGGCCACATAGGTTTATATGGTAAAAATAGCTGCATGTGTGTTTTGGTCCTCAGACGTTAGAAGTTCATTCACACACAGCAAATAAACATGAAAAGTTAAATAAGAAAAGTGCTGGACTCCTGCTTGTTTCAGTTCAGCTCGGTGTGGGGCTGCATGATGAATCTGGGAGCAGTCAGACTTGTCCTGATGCTGTTGAGTAATTGATAGGAATGTAAACATGTGGACAGCCTGTTTGAGTGGGTTATGACATGCAGCAAAGGTCCCCTGTCTGAGAATCCAGCTGTGGACGTTGCAGCTACGTGATATGTGCCTTAACCGTTAGGCTACAGGGTGCTCCATAGTTTTTTTTTTATCTTATATGCATCTGCACCTTCACCTCATCAGTGTTAACCCCAAATCATTCTATTTAGCCTGAGTCTGATCAGTGTTTTCCTCCTCTCAGGTGGTTTCACCCCAACATCACAGGTGTGGAGGCTGAAAACCTCCTGCTGACCCGAGGAGTGGACGGGAGCTTTTTAGCCAGACCCAGTAAGAGCAATCCAGGAGACTTCACCCTCTCAGTACGGTAAGAGACGACACTCCTGACATTTACTGCAGCAGAAAGTGGAATATGTCTCTAAAAGCCTCCAAATAAAACGTCTGATATTTTTGCTTCTGTACGTGAGGAGTCATAGTAAAAATGAAAGATCCATCACTTTAGATGTTCTGTTCTGTGCCCTTGGATCTGTTCGTTGTACATTTTCACATCGGGTTGTGCCTTTGTTGCATCTATTTTATAGGTGCATATACCTTTAAATACAGGCTTTTTAAAACTAAGCTGTACTAATCAATGCTTTATAATGATAATCAGATGACTGTAATTTGAAAGGCTTTGTGTCTGCTGAAACAGATGCAGATCTGTTGCATGCAGATGAGAGCAAAGAGCTATGATAAACTCACTGGACACGGGTAGTCACAGCGGGTAGTCACAGCCCAGCAGCAAACAGATGATGAACATTTAGCAGCTAAATCAGCAGATATTACATTCAGGAGGTGGAGGAGATCAAACCAGAGCTAGGAGGAGGGTACAGTAAATATTGGAGTGGGATTTATCAGGTGGAGACAAACCTGACTCCAAACGGATCATCATGTTGCTGCGTGTCTGCTGGAAGTGCAAACACTTGTTAGCTGACACACTGAACATAATTCACTGAGATGACCCACTGTGCCAGTGTTTCAGCTTGTTCACACTATTAAATGATGCCTGCGTGAAAATTAAAAAGGGTTCACACACTGAATCCCCAACCATGAGCTATGTTGGTTGATAGGAGCATGATCCAAAGAAGGAAGAGCAGCTCTTTACTAATAAAAAAAAAAAAAAAAAAAAGTTTGTGGTTTTATCTCAGGCTGTGTTTGGTCATAAATTTGGAAGATGAAGTATCATTAGTTCAGTTTAGCTGAAGTAGCCGGTGTTATTTTTGTTACAGTCTCATATTTTAACTGTGCAGTCTCTCATCTCGCTCCATATTTACTTCCTATGGAAACTAAACAAGGCATGTTCCTCTTGTGAAGACTGAACCATTTCCACAGGGGGACTAGTCTCTGCTGGTTCAGACCAGCTCGTCTGGCTCGTCATGTGCACATTCTGCCAGGCTTAACCAGAAGTCATCCAAGGTTACATCTGCTGAGCCACAAATCAGCCACAGCTTCTCCTTTTCTGTTTTCTGAGATAATGGTGGCCACCTTCAGTGACTCACCCTAGTTTCTGTCTGGTTTTTGTCATGATGTTTTCCTTTAAGATCAAATCTCTGCCATCATTCTGCTTTTTCTTTGCTCGCTCACCTCATGCACTTAACAGAATTTGCGCCCATCTTGTTAATGATGCATGTGTCTTGTACTATTTATCACGTTACTAATTTTAATCCTAAACATGCACTCTGCATCAGTAGAGCTGGAGGATACAAAACATGCATAATGCTGCAAATAGGGCTGCAGCAAATGATCACTGATCATCCTGTTAAGGTTTTGGTCTGTAATATGTCTCAGAAGAAGCTGTCTCACGTTCCTAGAGCCCCAGATGATGCTGTTGACTAACGGTTCAAAACTCAAAGATATTTAGTTCACGGCTGCAGCTCATGACTGTTACTAATTAATCTTCTGTTAAATTCTCATTCATTGGTCTATAAAATGTCTGACATAGTCACTTTTTATCAGAGTCTTATGTGATGCAGTCTGTTTCCATGTGCAACGGTCCAAATATTTTCAGTTTACATTGATCTAAAACAGAGAGAACAGTAAATAGATGGAAAGAAATCAGAGAATTCATATTTTTGCTTAATAAATCACTTGAAGTTAATTCATTTCATTTTTGCTGATTGACTAATGGTTGTGCCTCTGTTTCAGTTTGTTGCTGCATAAAACAGAAAAACCACACAATTAGGGTTCTTGAACTAGGTTCTTAAACTGGGTTCTTAAACTAGGCCGTGTTTGACTCTTATAAAGCAGTCGGTCAAGTCTGATGTCATAAGTTTAGCTGTTTTTGTGCTGAAGTTGTGTATGTGTTTTTGTTCTTGTGGTGCATGTTTGAATTTCTGTGAAATGCCTGTTGATTTGCTGTAACATCAACCTGCCGTGGGACTGCAGATGAAACTCAGCCTGTGTGGCTAAATCTGGCCTATGTTCATGACTCATAGTGGTTGATGTTTATTAATATGTATTGTCCCAGTTTAAATGAAGAAACAGAAGAAGTGATTGGTTCATGTAATAAGTCAAACTAAAGTATAATGTTGAGTCAGCAGTATTTCTGCAGCATTTACTATTAGACTAGTGTCATTTGTTCATAATGTCCCAGTATGTGAGAATAAGACGGTGCTTTACAAAGGTTGTTTGATTTATACTAAATGATTTGACTTTAAGCCAAGAACGTGTGGGCCTGTTTGTGTCCCTGATCTTCATGCTCTGGCTTCCTCTAAACGACTGTACTTTCTCCGCAGGCGAAATGGAGCTGTCACCCACATCAAGATCCAGAACACAGGAGACTACTATGACCTTTACGGTGGGGAGAAGTTTGCCACTCTGGCAGAGCTGGTGCAGTATTACATGGAGCATCATGGGCAACTGAAAGAGAAAAATGGAGACGTTATTGAGCTCAAGTATCCTCTCAACTGTGCCGACCCCACCTCCGAGAGGTCAGTGAGGGCCCTCGATTTTATATTGTTGTGCTTGGACGTAGTCCTTAGCAACTGTTCGGATATTATCAGTTCCACTTCAGGTTGTTTTTTGAAATTAGTATTGTAGTGGAAAGGTCCACTCAGTAGCTGGTGTGTTGCTGTCAAATACAGTAATACTGCAGTTCCCCAATTTCATCTGCTACATATCATAAAGTAGAGTTAGTGGGAAATGTACTTTTTCATGCTAAGAAAGAGGAACTGACCATGTAGTGGTTATACATCCGGTGCTCTCATTACATTCATCCACACTAACTCTTCTCTAAATGCAGTTTGTGCTTTTAACTTTGTTAAAGTCTGTGCCATTTAAAGTTACCGTGTTTTATATCCCCAGAAATAAAACCAGCTTCCAGCTGTATGTTTTAGTGGAGTTGTTCCTCCTTTCTGGAACCAGAGACGCTCCAGAGAAAACAAAGATGTTTCATAAAGTGAAGCTTTTCGAGCGAGCAGAGTCCAGTCGAGAAGGATACCGAACGGTTGTTTTGTCGCTGTGTGTTTTGTCAGGTGGTTCCACGGACACCTGTCGGGCCGGGAGGCTGAGAAGCTGCTGACAGAGAAAGGGAAGAACGGCAGCTTCCTGGTGAGAGAGAGTCAGAGCCATCCTGGGGATTTTGTTCTGTCCGTTCGTACAGGAGACGACAAGACAGACAGCAGTGACAGCAAACCCAAAGTCACTCATGTCATGATCCGCTGCCAGGTAAACCCTGCCCCCTTACATTCAGATATTTAGAACTGGACTGAAGGAATCTGAGGACCCTGGTTTCATGCGTGCGTGCAGATCTGAGTCTGTTTAGTCTCAAACAGGACTTTTGTACTTGTGGCTGATGTGACTGTCTTTTTATGTAGCATGACCAAAAGTATGACGTGGGTGGAGGGGAGAAGTTTGACTCGCTCACTGACTTGGTGGAGCACTACAAAAAGAACCCCATGGTGGAAACTCTGGGCACTGTGCTTCAGCTCAAACAGGTACCTCCCAAATGTCCATGTCTGCAAAGCGTCCTCAAAGTCAGTGGAACAGTGAGCTGAGGACACTTTTCTCGTTGTTCTCTCTGCAGCCCCTGAACACTACTCGGATTAACGCGGCAGAGATCGAAAGTCGAGTCAGGGAGCTGAGCAAACTGGCAGAGGCCACAGACAAGGTCAAACAGGGCTTCTGGGAAGAGTTTGAGGTGGGTGGCTCTGTTTTTAAGTATTTTCATTCTTTCATGCAGCTCCTCTGACTTGTCTCTTTTTCTGCACCAGACAGTGTCTGTCCTTTCTGTACGTAAACATACAGGCTAAGGCGTGTTTCACACACACAGCTCATCAGGGAAATGTGGTCAGGTCTGAGTCAGCAGCCACATCACTGCTATGTAAAAAAAATCATGATGAGCTTTGTAAGTGATCAGTTTTATTTTTTGCATCTGTGTAAGAAAAAAAAGATTTGAAACTGGGTTGAATATGTTGTTTCATGTACCATCAAGACAGTAAAATACAACTGAGGAAGTCCAGTTGAAGGAGCAGATTCCACTTAATAAAGTCTGTGACACTCACACAGGATTGTACAAAATGTGTCAGGGCAGCAGTAGAAACATGGCGTACATGTCACATGGTCCTCCACCTGCAGCGCGTGTTTGCATGTATGTGATTGGCCGACGCAGCGTCTTGATGATGTTGCACTGCAGAGAAAGTTGAACCAGATTGACTTTTTCTACCTTCAGTGGAAACCACTGAAACCACGGACATCTTCAGTACAGCACACTGCAGAACTCCTACTGATAATATCATCCACTGCTTTGTGTTGTGTGCGTGTGAACGCACCATTAGGCCTCAGCTGCAGAATAAGTTGTCTAGTCCTTTAGAGGTGCAGAAAACATTTTTCACTGGCTTAGTTCATCTTGCTGATCAGATGTTAGATCACGCACCTTTACATGTGTCTGTCTGAGTGAGTTAAAGCCTTCAACTAAACGTACAGATTCAGTTTCTGAAAAGGAGGTTGACATGACGACATGTTGAATTGTTTCTGTTTGCATCCAGACCTTGCAGCAACAGGAGTGCAAACTTCTCTACAGTCGCAAAGAGGGCCAGAGACAAGAGAACAAAAACAAGAACAGATACAAAAACATTCTGCCTTGTAAGAAACCCTGACGACTCTTTCACTACATCGTTTCAGTTCAGCAGTTCACTGAGGGGGTGGTAACCGCGACTGACCGCACTCTTTCTCTTTCTGCTTCCAGTCGACCACACACGAGTGGTGCTCAACGATGGAGACACGAACGAGCCAGGCTCTGACTACATCAATGCTAATATCATCATGGTAGTATCCTCAGGAAACACACACGTCTGTTGTATATGCATTGATCCTGCAGCTTTACAGCTGGACAGTCAGTTTGTTCCTTTTTGCTTGTTTTGACTCCATGTTGGTTCAGCTCAGCTGACTGACCTGTGTGCAGTGCTGGAAGAAGTACTCAGATCCTTTACTGCAGTACCAGCAGCAGTACCACACTTTAAGTACCCCACTACAAGGAGAAGTCCTGCATTCAGTCTTATTGAAGTAGAAGTGTCCAAGTGTAATCAGCCAAGTATCAAAGTAAAAGTCCTCATTCTGCTGAACTTTACTGCAGTAGTTGTTTAAGATCAGATCAGTTTGAAGTACTTTATAAACTGTGGATAACTTCATCTGCAGCAGAGCATCATATTCTACAAGATCTCATATGTTTGAAGCTTTTACTGGACAGGAAGTAACTGTAGCAGTAAAAAGTAGAGTATCTACCTCTGGGATGTGGAGTAAAAGTATAAAGTTGTGCATAACCTGCACATACTCCAGTAAAGTGCATGTAGTTCAAATTTGCACTGAAGTACAGAACAGAAATGAAAATGTACTAAGTGATGTTTGTGTCTGCAGCCGGAGCTGGACGCAAAGTGCAACAGCGCCAAGATGAAGAAGAGCTACATCGCCACTCAGGGCTGTCTGCAGAACACCATCAGTGACTTCTGGAGGATGGTGTTTCAGGTGAACTCTCGGGTCATCGTCATGACCACCAAAGAGGTGGAGAGGGGAAAGGTGAGCATGATGCTCTGTCAAGGCAGTTTGTAGTTTTGTGTTGGACAGTTCTGAAGTTAAACCTCTGACATCAAAAATCAGAATCAAAACAAAGCTGGAACCGAGAATCCACTAATGAGGATTTTCGTTATAGAGGATCATGAGTCCTGATTAGTTGACTGATCAGTTTGGTTGTTATTTTTAACCAAACGATGTTGGATTTACAATCACAGAAGACAAAGAAAACCAGCATATAATCACAGTGGAGACACTGGAACCAAAGGACATGTGACAAAGTGGATGTTGTGTCCCAACAGAGTAAATGTGTGAAGTACTGGCCGGACATGTCGGCTCTGAAGGAGTACGGCGCCATGCGTGTACGCAATGTCAGAGAGACGGCTGCACACGACTACACCTTAAGAGAGCTCAAACTGTCCAAGGTGGGACAGGTAAGTCCAGTGTGTGAACAAACTAACACTGTAATTGTTTTGGTGCGACTTCACTACATGGCAGTGGTGAGTAGGTGACATTTGAATGAACATGTTGTTTACATGGATGCACATGCAGCTTTTCATACCTTGGACAATAAGTGGGGAATGGGGTTTGAAATGATGAATTTTAAACTTCAGAGTTTTAGTTTTAACACAATCCTTAAACGGTCATAACATTCTTCTAACATGTGGTGGTAATAAAACACTTGAAAGAACTGAAATCCTTTCTTAGGCCTAAATATTTCAAATATTTTAAAGTACATCACATCCCAGAATTGCACAGTGAAAAACGTGAGTTTGAAAGAGAACACCAGTGGTTTTCTCTGTTTCTTATTCTGCACAAATCCCATCCAGAGACTGACAGCACCAATGAATGTGGTGTCCTCAGCGTAATGTGTGTGGACCCAGAACCTGGTTTAGCTTGTTGGTCTGTCCCCAAAAACTGTTGAAACCACAGCAGGGATCCGCACCGCTGCACTGGCTCACATGGTTCTTCTCACCATGTGAGTTCACCAGTGTGTGGATTAGATTTGTGGTAAACAACAAACAGAAAATCACTGGTTTGATCCTTGAATAGAACAGACTAATGCATGTTTTAAAAAATCATTTCCGGACTGGTCCTTTCAAAACCCTCAGTGTTCACGTATCGAGGTGGTAACTGCTCAGTTTGAAGCTCAGTTTGATCACCCTGTATGTTGAAAGGTTATTCTCCTGTGTGTGTTCAGGGCAACACAGAACGCACAGTTTGGCAGTATCACTTCAAGGCCTGGCCGGATCACGGAGTCCCCACTGAGGCCGGCGGTGTGCTCGACTTCTTAGAGGAGGTCAACCTGAAACAAGAGGGCATACTGGAGGCCGGGCCTATAGCGGTACACTGCAGGTACGCTCACGCCAAACGCCGGAGACGCTTCAGGAAATGAGCCACAGCAATAGCAGTGGGAGCGGAGGACACTCGTTTAATCCAAGATGTTCTCTTTTGTTCTGCAGTGCAGGGATTGGGCGGACAGGGACGTTTATAGTGATCGACATCCTGATAGATGTGATCAGAGAAAAAGGTGAGTCTGGATTCTTTGCACCCAGGCCACATTTACACCCGTCACGTCTCCCATCCTGATAAAATCCTGCTAATCCATGTCAAAGTCGCTCAGGTCCTTGCTGTGCCCGTTTTCCCTCCTTCCAACGCATCAGATTTGAAAGGTCTTCATGTCATTAGTTGATGAACTTATTGATCTGACTGCAGTTCAGCAGGATACGAGGTTGTCTAACTATCAGTGATAGTATTAGTGTAAGTGTGTGCTGATGGTGTATGTCGTGTTCCCGCCGCAGGGGTGGACTGTGACATCGACGTGCCAAAGACCATCCAGATGGTTCGTTCTCAGCGCTCGGGGATGGTGCAGACCGAGGCGCAGTACAGGTTTATCTACATGGCTGTGCAGCACTACATAGAAACTCTGCAGAAACGCATAGAGGAGGAGCAGGTCTGCAGCAAACAACCGCTCACTTCTTCATTTCTGCTTTTTCTGCTCCTGTCACTAACCTGTCTCTGCTTTCTCCTCGGCAGAAAAGTAAGATTAAAGGACGCGAGTACACCAACATTAAATACTCTTTGTCTGACCTGACTGGAGGAGAGCAGAGCCCTCTGCCTCCCTGCACTCCCATTCCTACTCCCACCTGCACAGAGTAAGTAACTCTGCTCCTCTGTCTAACTTCTTTCCAGCCTCTAGAGGGTCTAATGATCCAAAACAAAGTCCAGAGTGGTATAGCTGAGTACTGGTTACCTGCAGTTATCACACTGTGTGTAGCTCATGCACCGCTCAGTCAGAAGAAAGCCCTGTCAGTCGTCTGTGTTCTGTGTCCTCAGGATGAGGGAGGACAGCTCCAGAGTGTATGAGAACGTGGGCCTGATGCAGCAGCAGAAGAGCTACAGATGAGATTCACCTTTGACCCCAGTGCTCTACAAGTTCCAGGTACATGCAGCAGAATGCTGGTTCAGAATGCTGCTCGTCATAGAAGGAAATCCTGAACGTACACGCTATTCAAATAGGGGCCAGTTAAAGCAACTGGAAGAATGTGTGTTTTTATATGAACAGTGGGTCCAAATGTCTGTAACGTGTAGTGATGAATAATCATCTTTTTAGGACCTGCCTCTACCTGCTGTTGAAGTCAAAGTCACAGCTTTAATGTGTTTTTGTCCTTTGTCTCTTTCAGGATCTTGATACCTGACAGTTTTTTCTCCAGCCACACCTTGACGCCTGAGACTTGACCGTAATGACATGGAACAATGGAAAAAAAACAAAAACACGAGCGAGACCAGACACCGGGTTCCTCTTGTTCTCGCTCCTCAGACGTTTGCCCTCTAGTTGAAATCGAAACCACTGTGAGAAGCCTAACACACTAAATCTCCCACTAAACCACAGTTTGGGTTTAGCCTTTATTAAGTTTGACCCCAGCAAGGGCTGCAAACAGTGGGCGCTCTCCTCAGAGGGAAATCTAGCACCTAACACTCGCTCGTTTTTTTAATGACCAATGGAAAGTTGTGTAGATTGTTGTAGAGGGAAGAGAGGCCTGTGCCAAAACCACAAAGCGTTCTGTCCACATTTCTCCAAAGTCTCTGTTAGGCCTTTAAAGCAGTGAGAGACAGGATCTTATTTGTGGACAAAGGAGGGTCAAAGTTTCCAGTGATTATTGTCTAGTTTTCACTGCATTAGTGTTTCTGAACGAAGTAATCTTGGCATTATAGTGTAACACCACCGTTACCGATGATCCACTAACTTCTAAACATCAATTCCTTTTCACACCAGAACCGCCTGGAAGATGAACTGAAATCCAGGCTGTTCGGAGTGTGACTTAACGTCTTTCTTTTTAGTTCACTTGGGTTTAATCTGCTTTTGTCTCTTAATGAACCATTCCTGAGCTCACGCCGAATGTCCTTAATGCTGCACTTTGACTTGGCAGCATAACCGTTACAGTCAAGCCTTGATTCACCGGGTGGATTTATTAAGAATCAAATCTGGGATTTGCAGAGGAGTTTCTTGCCCGCACTTCTATGTCAGTCAGTGTGAGGACGTATGAAGATTTCAGGAGAGTCTGTGTGTATCTCAGTTTCAGGCATCACCACAGACGCACAGCTGCCAAAAAACGTTGTTGTGTAAGTTTTTTTTTTAAAGTGCATATTACTCTTCAGTTCTTGTTCTTTTAAAGATGAATGCCTTCTGTGTACTATTGCCTATTTGGAGCACCACATGTACTTAATGTTTTTTAACAGTCACACATCTCTCGGCTTTGGCAGGATAGTTTAGTCTCTTTACTAGGTAATACTCACACAAGTACACGCAGGATTTTTTTTTTTACTAATCAAAGTAATATTGAAAGGAATAGTTCAGTATTGAAACAGTCTTATTCCTGAGATTGATATCACTCAGTTCTGCGTTAAATATGAAGCTGTAGCCAGTTAGCTTAGCTTAAAACAGGGGAACCTTCATCACCACATTTAAATGTTTTTTACACATTATATCTCAGTTGTTTTAAGTTATAGTCCTGGAGATTTCATTCCTTGGTAACAGCAGGTGCGTTTGAATACAACTGCAAACAGTTGCTGAGCGGCTGCTTTGTACGGAACCATAACAAACAAGCAGCTGGTTTGCCTGTTTCCAGTGCAGTCAGTAAGAAGAATCTGCAGTCGTGACTATTTTGGAGACTTTATCCTGCGAATGTGGGCGCAGTGAGGAGTTTGTTCAGTTACTGTCAGAAAACGCTGCAAATGTTTGTGTTTTTGTTTTCTGTAGGCGTCTTTGATCACAAACAAATATATTCCATTTCCTGTGATGCCTTCATAATAAAAGTTTGTTTTTTATGCGAGGAGGAGGGGGAAGAAGCAGCAGCAGGAAGTGATGTGGTAGCATTAGCATTAGCAGTAGTCAGATCACAAAACAGCAGCTTTGGGTTGAATGATGCCTCGTTGCCTGTGAATCCTGTGTGTGTGAAGGGAATGTAAACCCAGAGCAGGAAGAGCAGAGTGAAACTATCAGTCGTTACATGGCTAAAGTCATTAGAACCTGATGGAACTGTTTAACCAAGCTCTGGTCATGTGGGTCATTTTGTGCTGGAGCCTTTTCTTGGCCTGGTGCAGTGACTTGTCCCAGGCTAGCTGTTTCCCTCTGCTTCCATTCATTATGCTAAGCTAGGCTAACCTTCTCTGTGGCTTCATATTTAAAGGGACTGAGACTGGTATCAATCTTTTCATCCAACTCCAGACAGATAAACAGCTACAGTGTTCAGCAAGTTGTTTCCATCCTGACTCACTCATTTCAAACGTGTGGCCTCAGTATTTGCTTCTGCCGAGCCTTTCCAGCTTCTGCACATTTGCTCACCATCACTGCGCCTTGACAAACTGCAGTCTTGTGACTGAACTTGGAGAAACAGCGCCGAGTCTCTCGGTTGAGAGAAAAAGGGAGGAGCAGCTCTCCTCTTTGCCTTGAGGGACGGTTCTCACCAACCACTGATCCAGGATTGAACAGCTGCTTTTCACAGCAAAGAAATCATGAAATCAGTGTTTTTCTGTTTTCTTTGAATTGTCTCCCCCTGGGTGAACTCCATCCACTGTAGTGTGGTGTACTGTATGCAGTTTTATTGTGGAAAGGACGACTTTGTATTTGTGTAATGTTTAGTGGAGCGCTTGCTTGTTGTGTTTTGTGTCCTGTGATGTGTGTGTGTGTGTGCAGGGATATGTGTGTGTGTGCTGTGAGTGTGTGGCTGCTGATAGCCACAAGGATGCTTTCTTTTCTTCCCCAATGATAAAACTGCTTTCCATTTATCATGTAAGCAATTTAGATGCATAGACGTGCCTTCTATGCATATGCCTATGTGTATGTGATAGCGATTAAAGCGAAACAGTGCTCTTTAGTTTCCACCGCCATTCAAGAACCTGTAACACTTAAATGTGAATTGCTTCATCCTGAACAAAAAAGGACAAACGGTGATCGCAATGCAAACAAACTATATTTTTTAACATGTATATTGTACATGAGTACCAGGTAGAGGAGAATGTACTTACTAAAACATATCTACTTGCCAATAAGATATACTGTGTGTATATTCCTACAGCTTTCTCTCTGTGACACAGGGAGGGACCTCTCTCAAAGCTTCAGAGGTTTATTGTATGACTTTCAATGCAGTTAACCATGTTAACTCCCTCAATAACAATAAATGACTAGCTCTTGCCTCATTCAGCCAGTCTCCTTTTCTTTTAGTCTGCGATTTAGTCGAAAGGCCTCTGGTATAAGTGGTTACGCTCTTGCTTCAGTGTAAATACACTAGAAATATCTAGAAATGTTCAGTAATCATTAGTCTGAACGTCTGTCATGTTTCAAATGTCAGTTTGGTAAAACTACAATGTAGAAATTAAACAAAACTAAAAACATTTCTGATCAAATCTACAACCTGTGCTTGTTGCTGAAAGTTTAAGTATTTTAAGAAACATGGTACCTGAACCAGTTAAAACGGGAAAGGAGCATTTGTACTTTTGTCGTGAGCACTGAAAGGAGTGGAAGTGGTGATTAGAGCTGTGGCTATTAAAGATGAAGGTGGATCAGAGTAAGATGTGAATGACACTGAAGTGTCAATGAATCCAGTGCAAGTTCAGTTTAAACCATCAGGAAAGTAAAAATTGCATCGTCTCCCGTCCTGATCCAGTTGTCCTTCTGTTGAAAGGTCCCTGCTCTCCTTCCTCCTGGGTGTCTTGGTTCACTCAGACCCTGTCCAGTCATGTGACGGCCCACAGCACACACTCTCACAGCAGACACACTGTCTCTGTCATTTCAGGGACAGACCTTGACAGACTAGTCCTAGTTATTTCTCTCCCTGCAGCTTTTTGCATCAGTGTTGAAATGTGTGTGTCACTCAGTCCAGATCCCAACCAGAGACTGACAGCACCAATAGATGGTGTCCTCAGCGTAACGTGTGTGAATCCAGAACCTGATTTAGCTTGTTGGACCTCCACTGTTGTCCATTGGTTTTAGAAGATAAAAACACAAAACATAACAAATTGAATTACACAATAAATTGGCAGCTGACCAGGAATCTGCAGATTGTTCTTTTTGTCCCACTGTGATCTTTACCTTCCATCCACAGGTACCACAGGACTGAATTTTAAAGGATGCGACTGGATTTTGCTGAAATGCACCTTGGGATTAGTAGTTAACTTCCCCCTAATGTGTTATGGAAACCTGTTTTATCATGCTGGGAGAGTTTCATACTATACAAGAGCTCCAGCTGTGGGTCACTAACATTAATACACGGAAACGAATGGGACCAGGAAATACAGTATCTCCTCCAACATCATGTAACCTGTAATCTTTGTTCTCAGCTTGTTGTACCCCCAAGTGGCCACGTACTGCAGCTTTAATCCTTGTATTTCTTTATGAATGTCTCCCGTTTCCCTCCCCCTGCCCCTTTACCGTCTTTCTTTCTGTCCCCTTCTTTCAGAGACCGGGTCCTCGGGGGATTGGGGGCTTTGCCACAGGATCCACATCCATTCAGCTGGCGACCACTCACTCGCTGCTGAGCCAAAACCGCTTCACTGGGGCTGCTTCAGGCCACTAACAGGGATAAAAGTTAATGGGTTGTGACATCCACACACACACACACACACACACACACACACACACACATAAACCCTTCCAGACGTTCAGCTTATAGAGAGAACCAGCAATTCTCCTTAAAGACTTAAGGGATGTTTGCAGAGCAGAACACACACACTCACATCACGGACCTGAAGCTCCAGTATGTGTGGCCATGGACGTGGCATCTATCTGTCGTGTTGGATTAAGAGAACCTCGTCCTCTGCCTGCAGGAAACGTCTCTCTGAAAACCAAACTTGATGCTCATGAACTTTTCTCATAAAGGATCACACAAAGATCTTAGAAGGTCACTGCAGGAGTTTATAGATCATTTATTTTGGGTTTCCTTCCAGTTAGTCCGGTTTAGTTCTCACACAGTTTAGGGAAACAGCAGATAATGTGTTGCTCATTGCTTCTTTCTAGAGGCTCTGAAGCTTTGGGAGTCACAGCTCCTCTGAAATGAGTTAGGGTGTATTCACATTTTCATCCTCAGCTCATTCACATGTTTTGGCTTCAGAGCGTCACATGCAGCAGCTTTTCATGTGTGGTTATGAAAGTGTGCTGTCACCAACAGTGTCTCACAGTGTGTTTCTGGGATTTAAACTGTGGCTCAAACAGACATTTGGCCTGTTGCTCTAGATTTGAGGCTCGTTTGTTATTCTACGGTTTGGGAAGTTCAGAAACACACTCAGCACTGTTACAGTGATGCGTCTGTATTTAGGCCAAAGCACCGCTGTCTGCTAACATGGCTCCAGATGTCAGGTGGCCCATGGCTTTGGAAGCCTCCTCAGGTTAGATTACTGGGGTCTGTGTAACTGGGTGAAGCGACAATCAGAGGCTGCTCAGCTGTGTGGAGGTGAGGAAGGAGCCAGGACTTGATCTGTTCCTGGCTCATCTTTTTCATTCTCGACTATTTCTGGAAATAATCTGAAAGTCTGAAAAAACGCCCCTTCGTCTCTGTGTTTAAACCCTCGGCCTCCCTCTCTGTGACCTCTGACCTTTCTTCCAGCCTCTGACAGGGTCGTGTAACTATAGTTCTGATCCAGTTACTGAGGATTTATGAAGCCTGAATCCTTACTGGCATTTTCTGTAGTTTGGATGTAAGTTTGGCTTCAGCTCCCACCTTGTTAAGCTTGGTTTAGCCTGATCAGGGTGCCTGTGCTGCTGCTGTTCTCTGTAGTTACAGGGTTCTGTCTTGTGCCGGGTCTCCTCTGTGCAGTTTGGGATTAGTGGTTTGCAGACAGCATCATCTTTAACCATGAAACACAGCTCATATCTTCCCCCTGTGCCATGTGCAGGGTGTGATTCCTTCATGAGCTTGTTCTGGCTCCAGTTCAAGGTTCAAATTCAGTTTGGTGCAGGTTTCAGAGCAGAGGGGGAAGCGAAGGAGCCACCAGAGGGCGACAGTGGGCTGGTCACAGCTGCACAGTGTGGCTGTTTGATTCCAGCCAAACGATCAGAGTCGTCCTCTGGGACTTTAACAATAATTGCACAGAACAAAGCAGATCCACAGATGCTGCTGTCTGCCTAATGTCCCATATGTGTGACAGGAACAGCTTTGGCTTTGTTGCTCCACTGACCATCGGTGAAAATGCTTAAGGTTTAACTCTTGGCTCCGTTTGCTGAATAGTAGAATGACATAATCACGATGGTCTGTAACTGCACGGTGCTGCAGGCCTGTGGAGTCTGTATTGTATTGGACATAATAAGTGCAGCTGTTTTGCCGGAGGGGAAATAAAGGACCATAAATAGATGTTTTAGAAAGAATTCCCATGTGGTGCATCAATGGACGCCTGGCACAGCCTGTGTAGTCAGATCAGTGAAATCTGTCAAACAGTGACAGTCACTGTGAAGTCTCAGATCCTCCTCCTCAGTGAATGTAAAAATACTCCATTATAGGTAAAATGTACTACAAGGTACTCTTTATGCTGATGCTCATAGTACACACGTTTATCATTTGTGCTATTTTTAAAATCTGTGTATAATAATTTAAGCTCAGACGGTTGATTAAACAAAAGCCTGTGAGGTTCAGAGGGAAACACGACGAGGTTTGTTTGATTCATCTGATTCTGAAAAGGAACTGAAGTTATCAGATAAATGTAGAGCAGGAAGAAGTCCACGACTGGGCTCTGAGATATAGCGTATGAAGTACTATGAAGTAGAACAAATGGAAATACTCTAGTATAGTACAAATACCTCTGAATGCAGTTGGAATTCGCAGTTTTGATGTCCAATAGTTGATAACATTTAATAGGAGTTTGGTGTATTTTTATTTTAAAGATATAATAATGTTGGTAGTAATAGTGAAAATTAATATATATTAAAAAAATTGTACTTACCTGTAAGTACACAAGTACTAAAATGGTACAGTAGAGTACTGGAGCAGGAAAACTGTGGTATCACCATTTTACGTCCTGCTGACGAGACGAGAGTGGACGGATTCAGTTAAACTGGAGGAGAGAGAGGAGAGAAGGAGGGACACGGGAGACAGAGGGGGAGGCGGTTGAGTCTGACGGTGAAGACGATGCTGGATGCTGAAGCTGAGACCGAGCTGCCGGGGAAACACTGAAGCATCCAGAAACAGCTGCAGCACATCTGTCTGAGGGTAAGACAACACGCTCCGCTTTCATCCTACATTTCCTCTCTGATGCTGTTTTCTATGACGAGAAACGAAAACCAGCAGCTTTTAGATTGAACTTTTTAATTTAGTCCTTCAGTCAGCAGTAATTAGCGTGATCACATGATAACAGCTGCTGGTTAAATGAGCGTTTCATTTATCTCTGCAAAAAAGACCCTTTTCACTCTAATATTAAATAATGAATGATTTGACATGATGTGTTGTAAACATATGGCACTAATAGTGATTTACAGTTTATTGTTCACATACATTTGATGTGTATTTCTTCCAAAACCATGTTCTCAGACAGCTCCACCTTTACACTGTGATGTTCATCACCACAGAGAGAAACTGCTGAACCTTTCAGGACCGACTGTGTCTTTGAGACCGATGTGGATCAGTTTCTTTTGAGATTTACTTTTTACATTTTTCACATTTTGAATTTGGCTCTCACAGTTTGGTAAGCAGCATATGAACAGAGCCCGATGTTTCACATTTGAATAATAAACTTGTCATTGTGTAAAAATATTAGAGATTAAACAACTCACAGGTCTTTCAGTCCTGAGCGACCCTGTTTAAAGGATTTTCTTAATAACCTAGGCTAGCTGTTTGCCTCTGTTTCCAGTCTTTATGCTAAGCTAAGCTAAGCTAACCACCTCCTGGCTGAAGGTTCCTCTGTAACAGATGATATTAACATGGTGTCGATGTTCTCATCTAACGTTCTACAAGAAAACGCAGTTTCCAAAACTGTGAAGCTGTTAAACCAAAGAGCAGTTTGTAGTTAGAGTCAGCAGCAGAGATGCAGCTTCCTGTCGCAGTCACTCAGAGAAACTGTCCAAACAGATTTACAATCCTAAAGCATTCACTTCTTGATTTTTCTCTTTGGAGTTTATGGACCCCTCTCTCCATCCCCATGCTCGCTGTAATCTGCGCTGAGTGCCCCCTTTGACTCCCACTCAGCTGTATTGACTGTGTGCTGGGGATTATTGAGGAAGCTGAGCTCTCAGGTGCTGACGTGGTTAATGTGCTCGACACCCCCCCGACTGCTGAACTGAGCAGAAACTGTTCTTCTGGCGTTCGAGTCTTGATTGTCTTGACTGGAAGCTGCTTTTAGTAGCAAAACAGCCTCAGGACAAAACACCTGCTACCACTGAGGCTTTAATGAATCATGTTCTGTTTAAACCTGCAGTGACAGATTCTTCAGGTCACTCAGGGTCTGCAGAGTCGGAAACCCGACTTCACATTTTGAGTTTAATTACTGGAATTCACAGCAAACTGTTTTGTATCTCCAGCTCCAGCAGCTGCAGACCAGCTTGCTGGTCCATGTGGACAAGTGTCCCCCCTCAGTTTGAGCTCTGGGTTTGGTCTCCACCACCTCCTGAGGGAAACCTCTGGCTCTTTAGCTGCTAAATGCTCCACTATGTTCACCAGCTGGTCTCTGACTGTGTCTGTCTGCTGTTTGCTGCTGAGCAGGTAGAGGACTGTGGCTTTTTACAGCTGCTGAAACACTGAGGCCCGGAACCTGGGAACCAGGACCCTGTACAATGAGCTGAGACTCAGCTGCAAGTTCATCACTGCCAGAAACACATTTTCTATCAACATCCTGAATCCAGGTCTCATAGAGTTTATATGATCAACATCAGCACGTGACCAGTTTGAGTGAAATTCCCTCTTGGATCATAAACCAGTAAAGGGTCGAGGTCCAGTCCATCCTGACCTGATCCATTTCAGTGAAACTCTACTGAAACTTATGAACTTTCTGTTTCCCATCCCTCTCAGCTCCTTCATCGGAGCGTTTAGCTCACACAGTTTCCTTCCCCTCAGAACTGTAGCTGAGACGCCATTGTTCTCGGAGCTGTGAGGTTCTCTCAGCACAGCAGGAGCACCAGATGTTTGATTGTATCCTGGGCACATTGAGTTGTTCAGAGGAGGAAAGGACTTTGTGTGTGTGTGTGTGTGTGTGTGTGTGTGTGTGTGTGTGTGTGTGTGTGTGTGTGTGTGTGTGTGTGTGTGTGTGTGTGTGTGTGTGTGTGTGTGTGTGTGTGAGCCACAGAAACACAGTTGGAAACATAAAACCACTGTGACACTTTTCCATGCTGCCGTGTGTGGACCTCTACCCTGCATGACCCACATATCCTGTTAGGGGCCTCGGGGACCAAACGTCCGACACACAGCACCACCGATCTGTTTTTCAGAATTATGTGCCTCATGAGCTGCACCTCATCCCAGAACTGAGTGTTTCCATCAGATCTGCTGTTTATGTGTTTGTTGTCTATCAGGGACATGTGTCAGGCTCCGGTGTGAAAACCCTGAGCTCCTAAACTGCCACCGTCCACAGACTGAACTGAAATGTGAGCCACGTGCTCCAAGAAGAACGATGGTGACAGTTGGCCTGAGGTTTGCATTTTGTTTTCCCTGTTTAGGGTTCTGCTCTTGTATAGAACAGGCCACAGCAGAGGTTCTGCTGAAGTTTGAAATAGAGTTGACATATTTTTGGGACATTTATTACAGCTGATATTTGAGAGGTGACAAAAGAGAATGTGAGGAGAGAGCAAGATGGAGGATCATATCCAACAAAGGTCCCCTGCTGGGTTTAGACCATGGTTGGTGCCTTAACCCCAAAGGCAGCAGGGCGACCTCAGTCCAGAGCCAGTTTGTCGGACAGTGTAAGTGCTAATGTGAGCATGCTAACATTCCCACAGTGACAATACTAACATCACTTACTTTAGCATGTTAGCATCTTAGCTAATCAGCTGAGATGCAACGTACAGACGAAGCCGATGGGAGTTTTCAAGATATTTGGTTATAAAAATAAAAGTTTTGGATGCTTTTTAAAAAAGAGTTAATTTAATTAAATCTGAAAGTAGCATGGCAGTCATTGATTAGCACTGATCCTCTGGGGACCACAAATATGTGGACTGAGTCTTGTGGCAGTCTGTCCAGCCTGTTGAGATATTTCAGTTCGGACCAAAGTGTTCGGCCGACAGTCGTCAGCAGTAAAGACTGAACGTGATGTGTAAATAAGAACCAAGTTCTCCAGGAAACCCAGACCAAAGGTAACATAGCGGCGAGGAATGTCTCTCCTGAGATCACATCTGCAAACAATCAGCTTTGGACCCACCACAGTCCTTCAGGTTCATCCTCTGCTGTGTTTGGGTCTGCACAAAAGTGCATGACAATACATCAGGATTTGCTGAGGTATCTGGCAGGGCTGTAAACACTGAATCATCCCTCCATCATGTCGGTCTCCTCCACCGTGCACAGTATGGACAGTAATTTCCTCTGTGAAGTCAAAGCTGTCAGCCAGCTGGGATTTGAAGATTACTCTTATATCTCTGCTTGACTTTCCCCGGGCGTCATTAGGAAGATTGTCGTGTTAATGATCCCAGAGTGTCACCAGACAGGGGATCAAGGAGGTGGTGATGCGTCTTTGCAGAATTAAGCTCCATAAGCTGCTTCCTCTTGGCCGTGACAGTGGGGGAGTGGATGATGAGGAGTGAATGGACGAACCTTGTGTGGAAGTGGATGGTGCTGAAGTCGGTGGGTCGATGAGTTTTCTGTGTGGACGGTTTGAGAAGTGGCAGCTGTGGGGACGTTGTAATGGAGAGTGTGTTGAATAAATGAGTGTGTGTGTGTGTGTGTGTGTGAGCAGGAGGGCTGAAATGTTCCGGGCTAATTCAGACGGGAGTGTTGGGACTCTGTGGGGAATGTTCTGTGTACCGTAAATAACTGGGATGTTGCTGCTGCCGTAGATGAGGTTGGCTGTTTCCTGAGATGACTAACCTCATTTCACTGAGCTCCCGATTAGTGAGCTTCAACCAAAGGGCTCTGCATTTTCAAAGCGCTTATTCATTGAGATGGTGTTTTCCTAAAACCTCCTTAGTCTTAAGGCTGCAGATAAACCTGCTTTATATGATGCGTTTGTGTGCACGTCGTCATTTCTCTTCTGTACACTGGCAGTGCCTTGAAATCTTTGCCCCGATAATGTGAGAATTTAACCTGAGCTGAAGGTGACGTAAGAACATTTTCCTTCCTGAAAACTTTAATCCTCCTAGAATAGTCAGATAAAAGTTTTAGTGCCTGCCTGTTTTTATTAGGTCAAAGCACATTTTCATTCACGTAAAACACGAATATGAAATATTAAAAAAAAATAAGTGAAACCAGTGGAAACAGGGAAACACACGAGGATGACGCAATCTGTCAGCTTTCCTCCCTGCAGCGCTCACACTCTCTCTCACACACACACTTTTGTGTTTGCTTGTGTGCTGACAGGAATCACTTGTATGAGTATGTGTGTGTGTGTGTGTGTGTGTGTGTGTGTGTGTGTGTGTGTGTGTGTGTGTGGCCCTGCAGCTCTTAGTCGGCCCACATAGTCTCATAGAGCTAAAAATGCCTCGGTTTCCTTTTACTTCATGTCAATTTGCGATGCTTCTCTCTGGGCCGCTGACCGTGTGTGACAGGTCTGTGCTCTGCACACCCAGTCTGACTGTGGGCAGGAAACACTGTGTTTTCTTGTGTGTGTGTGTGTGTGTGTGTGTTTTGCGTGTCAATTTGCATTAATGTGTATATAACAGTTTGGTGAAGGCCTTGCAGAAGATCCAGAAGACCCACTTCCCTGCACTGGGAGACAGACAGTCTGAATGAAAGGGAGAGACAAGCTGAAGAACAGAAGTGATGAACTGAACGATACAGAGCAGCAAATATTACAGAGCAGCACCGAGCACTTTAAATTCTCCTCACCCGACCTCTGGATTGTGTCTGATGGAGCAGGGCAGATGCTGCAGCCTGGCTAATGTCATGTCCTCCTCATCACAGCTGTGTTAACACCAGGTTCAGTTACATGCACACAAACACATGAGCACCACCTGCTCCACCCCGCGGTCAAACTGTGCTATAAAATACATGCATGTGTGCTGTAAATCACGCCGGGCTTCCTGTGGGGACCCGTGTCCTTGGTGTAGGTCGGGGACGAGGCGTCAGGCACTGTGGTCGTCTGGAGTGATGCCTTCAGGGAACCTCAGAACATGATCTGCAGCAGCAAAGACAAGCATCTGTATTTTATTTGTAAAAGGGACAATGTGATAATTTTTCTTTCTTCTCTTGAAGCCTGGAAGACATTTACCTGTTACCACTGGTGGAAAGAAACTGAAAGTAACATATTACAACTCCAAGGTATTTGTACTTTACCTGAGTATTTCCATGTTGTGCTACTTCATCCTTAGACTTCACTAGTTAACATCAGCTACCCAGCGGTATATAAAGTACTTCATATTAGAAGTATCTATGGTAGTAGTAGCCCCTGCAGCTCCTTTTGTCTTTTACTGTGGAGGATACTGTTGCTGTGAGGAATCCTGTGTGTTTCTGACTCACAGCTCCAAATTACCATCTGAATAATACTTGACTAATGGGCTTCTACAAGATTTACTTCCTCCTGATTATGAAGCCACTTTGTGATTTGTGACCTGGGCTGTGTAAATAAAATGAGACTTGACAGCTTGTTGTCATCCTGCACTGGGCTCTCCTGCGGTCCAGCATCCTCAGGAGCTCCGTGACTCTCAGTTTGCCTCCCATCACAGACGTCTGCACAGTCTTGTGATGATACTGTAGTAAGGTTTGTTTTTTTTAAAAAAAAAAAACCTGGGCAGAGTCATGAAGCATC
This sequence comes from Mastacembelus armatus, assembly GCF_900324485.2. NCBI lineage: Eukaryota > Metazoa > Chordata > Actinopteri > Synbranchiformes > Mastacembelidae > Mastacembelus > Mastacembelus armatus. Next base: position 19,953,671 of record NC_046644.1, on the reverse strand, counting down.
AGTGTTTCTGTGGTGAGGAACCTCCATCCTGGTCCCTGACTGCACAGTGGATCACTGGGACTTCACCAAGACCTGTGCTAACGTGCTGGTGGCTCCATCGGCTCTCGGTGATGCATGGGCAGATGTGATATCGCTGAGGGGTCTGGGCGTAGAGAGAGGTCTAATATCGACACCCTGTCACATGGGAGCAGTTCCTGTGCTCTTAAGTGGATGACATTGAGAATCCGATAGGAGGGTAACCTCCTGCTGCAGAGCTCCACTGCACGTTGATTTACTGCCCCGGTCAATAATCAATTCATGCTGCATGTGTCTGTGTGTGATGAAGAGAGAGGCCTGACCCTGACTCTAACTCATGTCTGATACGATGGGTTGTATAGTGCTGACATTTGTCCATTTTTATAGCAGGGAAAGTCGTATTTTGTGTTTTCAATTTAAAATCCAATCATTTCCAGTGATGGACTGATAGACTTTGCATTTCTACTCCACTAGATTTTAAAGGTTTTATTTTACTGGTCACTGAAAAAAAGAAAAAGTCGAGATAACAAATGTCACTAAACTTTCCAGCTGGTGATTTAGCTTCATTTTTTTTTTTAGTTTGATCTGACTTCAAGTTAAAACGTTTTATTTCTTATCACAGCTTGTTCTCAGCTGCAGAGACAAGTTAAACCATAAACACAACAGTGCTTGTGTTTGTTTAGAATTTAGCATCATGAAAATAATGAAACTAAATGAACCAAAATTAAAGTTCTGCAGGATCATTTGACCATCGTCAGCTCAGACAGCAGCAGTTGGGACATGAAGACGGGTCATTTCAGTTTTCCATCACTGAGTGTTTGTTGGCTGAGCTGCTCAGCTCAAAGCTCCCTGGCAGACGAGGAGGCCCAGCTGGTTGGTTGGAGAGCTCCCACAGCACAGGCCAAACCTCTGCCAAATCAAACACTTAACTCAGGGAAAGTGTTTGATTCTTGTTCTGCTGCGTCGTTTTGCTGCTTCCCATGATGCTGATTGCTGGAGACAGAAAAACAGCCCATCATGAAATATGTCGCCGTGTGACTGTTCACACGCCTGAGACGATTATCAGAACACGATTAACGCACTGGTCCATTCGAAGCTTTGTTTTTAAGGACAGTTCTGTGTAATCGTCCTGTTTGCATCACCTGAGCGGTGGATTTCTTTTTTTAAAATGTTCCTAAAATATCAGACGCTGTAAATAAAAACCCGTCACATTTAAGTTATGCAAGATTTGATCAAGGCAGCTGTGTTTGTCTCATGCATAATGATGAAGCACAGCTCGAGGCCACACGGGGAAGGGAAATAGCTGCTCTGTTGTTTCCTGCAGAGTCTGAGCACATGAAGGAACGTGCACAGCTTGAACGAGCTCTAGAAAAGCGTGATGTGGATGTGATGGTAGTTCGGTTTAATTTAATCAGCATCATGGCAGCTTCACTTTGGTCCACATGTGAATGTCTCAGCAACAGTTTGGTGGTTCGTCAAATGTCCGACAGACGTTTCCCTGATGACGACATGTTGTTGTGGCTCGTGTGTTCAAGTCTTAGCAGATATGAGTTTCTGATGATTCTCTGACAGTTGATCAATAATCTGCACATTGATGGATGATGCCATTGATCAGTAGCTGCTGCTGTAATGGTTGAGTGTGTTATTAAAGTGTTTTTCTGTTCCAGCTTCCAGTTCAGTATTTTGCTTTAGTGCTGGAAGTGACATGAAGTCAGCGAAAGCTAACAGGAGTCACTTCATGTGAACTAAACTGGAGAACAGAGTGAAAATCGCTGACAGAGTCATGCTCCCAGTAGAAAACACAGGCCCCCTGCATTATTCTGATGTTGTCCCTTCAAAAAAACGTCAGCGTCCATGTCTGCAGAGACACTGCTCAGCTGATCAGCCAGGATTTATGGCAGCTCCTTCCACACCAACAACCCAGGCCATTAAAATCCCTAAACATCTGCCGGTCGTGTCCGAGCGCACGGACACCGTGCACGACAGCTGCTTGCACCCTAATTGAGGCAGACTGCTGACTATGGAAATGAAGTGTTTGCTGTAATGTGTTATTGAAGCCTGCCTGGAGACATTCTCACTGTGGAGAAGTGGTGCTCGTTATCCTTTGACAGGAACACGGTGAAGAGGGAGGAATGACCTCGACTTCTGGCTCCTGGTCCAAGGGGCCGACACCTCCCTGACTCAAGCTGCACACTGACAGTTAGCAGAGACAATACTGGTGACAATAAATAGCATACGTGCTAATTTCTCTGCAGACCAAGCACATTTAGTCTCTGTAGAGGTGGTTAACCCCAGATCTCTGACCTGTCAATGTCCTCATGACTAATCCACAGTGAAGGTTCTAGGTGTTTATGACTGTGTCTAAGCCTCAAACGTATGAGAGCAGGCAGTGGCTGCTGAGTAAGAGCATTTTAATGCCTCACTTACTTAACGGCTCAGTGGCCTTCGTCCCTCATCCCTTTCCCTCCTTTTGCTCCTGAAAAATGTCCTGTCCCCAGCACGTCTAAATGTCAGGGGGGCTGACATCACAGACAAAATGACAACCTGACAGATTGATGCCTGAGTGTGTGTGTGTGTGTGTGAGTGTGTGTGTCTTGAAGGGCTCAGACAGAGAAAACAGGAAAACAGTGAAGACACCAGCCTCACACAGTCTTTATGAATCCACCTGCTGTGGAAATGGGTTGTGTTCAAGTATATCTTGTACTTTTACTTCAGTAACATTATATATGAATACACATTAGAGTATTTTTAAAGGATCTGGGTCCTAGTGACACTGTGTGTTGGCCTGGTCAGGCTGCAGGTCATTTGATTTCTCACAGTGTCTGCAGTTGCTCAGTGTTGTGTGTCCAGCTGGTTCTGTCCTTTGGTTTTAGGGTCTGTCTGCACCTTCTGAAGGTTCTGGCCTTTAGTCTGATCTTCAGTTCCACTTTGCACATCACTTATACTCTGTGTGTGTGTGCGTGTGTTTGTTTGTGTTTGCGTTTCAGACTTGGGTGGACGATGAACAGGTCTGGCGCCCCCCTGGGGGAGGAGCTCACAGATGAGGAGAAGGAGATCATCAACAGCGTCCTGGCCCGTGCGGCCACGATGGAGGCCGTGGAGCAACAGAGGATTGAGTGAGACGGAACAAACTGTTGTCTCTGAGTCACATCAGTGAGCCATGGCTGCTGATGCCCACTGAGCTGTATGGTTTTGGTGTAAAACCTGTGCTTACACTGGTTTGCATGTGTTTTCAGGCGTCTCTCCACTCGCCTGGATGATATAAGGAAGACGGCGTGTGGTGACGGACAGTCGCGCTGCCTGCTGTGTGGGGCGTCCTTTGGACCTCAGGGGGTCACAGCTGTCCTCTGTGTGCACTGCAAACACGTAGGTGGATGTTTCTGTTATTTCTGCTTCAACAAAGAAAGAGAACAGACACTACACGACCAGAGAGCGGAGGATGTAGAGACCTCTCTGCGTGGACAGGACTGCTGTTTACTGGTTTCTGTGGTGCTGTGTAGATCCAGGTGGGACTCCTGTGGCAGTAAGCAGCCAGCAGGTCATGTGCTAACGTGTTCTGACACGCACTGTTTATTCCTGGTCATTTGCATCACATTGTGTGTCTTGATGCTCTAACTAAGCAGAGTTTAATGGTATTTGAACTGGGAAAATATTCTGTGTGCTTTGTGCACCTGTCACCGGGGACTAGATGTGTGCAGGATGATGCTTTCATGTGCACGTGTGTTGTGTATGTGTTGCAGCACATGTGCAGCAAATGTGGTATTTGGAGCAACAGCAGGACGTGTCCGGTGTGGCTGTGCAGAATCTGCAACGAGCACCAAGAGGTGAGGATGTGACAGGATGAAGAACAGAGTGGGTTTGATGAAATCACTGAGCCTGATGATGCCATTATCTTATTTCTCTGCCTCCACAACCAGATCTTGTCTCATGAGATGAACCATTTTCTGGCTTTTAGACTCAGTTTTGCACAGAATTGCATTTCACTATCCTGTAGCCTGGAAAATTACCTTCCACTGACAGCCCTTTGTTGTCTAAAATGACTAAGTAATGATTTATTTCACTGCTTATTAAATTAAAGAAAGGTAAGTCAGTGTAGAAAACAAATAGAGAGGTCGGCTTTGTGGTTTCCCACGATGCTGTGTGGATGATAGTGCAGTGTTTGCTAAGGTCCTGCCTCAGGGCGTACAGATTCTTTAAATAAATGCTCTCTCCTGTCAGTCACACAGAAAAACCGCTCTGTGACGCTGCAAATACAAAGTTCTCATGTCCCAGTTCCATAAAATAAAGGAATGACGAAATAATCAGTGAAATCAAACACACAAAGGGTCACGAACAGCTCAAAGCACGTTCATGAACCCCCATAACCACACACAGTAGCTCAAACTGCACCTCCAGGACTGGCTCCCACTGGACTCTTTGAAATTCAAGTCAAGACATCTTCACGTGGTGATTTTGATTTGTTAAACCAGATTCTTTTGGCCACTAGGGGGCAGTGGAAAGAAGCTTTGAACACTGATATATCAACTTAGACTGTGATATGTGGAACCGTTACAGAGAAAGAACAATATCCACGTAGAACAGTATGAATCCACCTGCTGAGTCTCAACCCAGTGTTCCCTCAGTTTGAGCTCTAGGTTTGGTCTCCTCCACCTCCTGAGTGAAACTTCTGGCTCTTTAGCTGCTAAATGCTTCATGTTTGTTTGCTGACCCATTGAATTCACTGTCTCCTGCAGATACAGAAGCGTTCAGGCGCTTGGTTCTTCAAGGGCCGAGATCAGCAGAGTCTGCCTGCCCCCCTCCCCCTGTCCAGACCTCAAGAGTCCAGCATTGAGAAGAGCTGTGCCCCTGCAGGCCCCAGTGGACAACAGGAGCCCCCAGCACCTCAGCAAGGACACGGTAACTCGCACAAAGAGAGTGTGTGGACCAGCTTACAGTGAACCCTTTGTATTACCTGGTTTTCTGCATTGAATGATCATAGAAACCACACAAACATTATTGGACTCAGCTATTGAACATTTTCAGTGCTGGTGGAAAAGTAAATGAACCTTTGGATATAACACCCCAGCATGTGGTCTGTGGATCCGACCTGACAATGTTCAGGAGGCATCTCTGCTGGTTTGCTTCAGCTCAGACGTAAAGGAGATCTGGTGCAAAAGGCTCAGAAGACCTTGCGAGTTATGGACATGTGTGTTCAATAAAGACGTAACAGATTATAACTATTTGTGTGTTGTTATTTAAGCACATTGTGACTGAGGGTTGTGTCACATTTTATGATCATTTAATGCAGAGAACCACGTCAGTCCAAAGGGTTTATGTGTCTTTTCACTAGATATACCCAGTTTCTTCCCACAGACACACACAATGAATTCCACTAACTGATGCTAATGATACCAGGCTATTGAACCGTGTGGTGAAAACCTGCCTCACCATCAAATCAACACAAATATGATTCACTGCCTGTAAACCCTCTTCCATATTAACAGTGTGGTAGTGGTGTCAGCAGGAGCTGCAGCAGCAGAACTAACAGCAGCTCTGGTGGTGTCCTGGTTCTTCTGTGTCTCCTCAGAGCTCAGTGCTGAGCCACAGCAGCAGCGGTCGTCATGTGGATCAGAACAGGAGCAGACAGCAAGAACAGCTGACAGCTATAATGAGACTCCAGCAGCTGTAATGAAGATGGAAAGATACGTGTTAGCCTCCAAACCACCTCGGGCAAGTCCACAGCAGGCCGCCCCCACCGCAGGTAGAGTAGCACTGCTCCTTCTAAGAATAACCCCAGCTCTACCAGGCTGCTTTCAAAAGATTTAGCATCAAAATCGATGTAAAAAAAAAAAGATGTTTCAGTTACTGACACAGTGTCTCCTCCAGCTGTGGAGGAGAAACCTGTTGTTTCCAGTTACACTGCACCTCATATCCCTGCAGCCAGAATTATTCCACCTGTTATTCCTCCTGCCAACAACCAGACGCCCCCTAGACCTCCACCAGACCGAACAGAAGATGAGGACAATGACTATGACTCAGACGATGCCAGTAAGACTGATTATTCCCCTTCAAACAAACCCCCGGTGTACGGGACGAGAACGAGTCCCAGATGTTTGCTTCTCTGCTCATTCTGTCACTTTAAATAATGTCGTCAGCTGTAAAAGAAATTCCCAGTGCAGTGTTGAAGACTGACAGACCGATGTTCATGTGTCTTTGAGGAAAACTGGTTTCTGAGGATTCATTTGTCCCTGTGTTTTTTGTCCTGGCAGCTACTCTGGGATCTCTGGAGTTCAGTCTTCTGTATGAACAGGAGACTCACGCCCTGCACTGCTGTATCATTAAAGCCAAGGTAAACACACACACACACACACACACACACACACACACACACACACACACACACACACACACACACACACACACACACACACACAGTAGGCAGCTAGGGGAGATGAGATGAGACGGGACAAAATGAGATGAGACAAGATAAAATTGGAAAAGACAGGATGGAACAAATAAGGCACAAGAAACGACAAAACACAGTGGGACACAACGGGGCAACAGAAGGCAGAATTAGACAAGACAGGGTAATAAAGGACGAGTCAGGATGGAGACTGAGCAAGAAAAGATCCAACGCAACAGGACAAGATGAGACGAGACGAGGGAAAATGGGAGGCCAAGGATGAGATGGGGCAAGACAACAAGGGGACATGAAGTGACAAGACAGGAAAAAGAAGACGGGACAAGTTTGAAGAAGACGAATCACAACAAGCTGAGACAACATGAGAAAAGACAAGATGAAAAAAGTGTCAAGACTCATCAATGAGACAAGAAGAGACAACTAGATGAGACAACTAGATGAGATCTGATGCTACAAGACAGAAAGTGACAGACAAAAAAAGACCAAATGCAACAGGACAAACATAGAAAGACGAGACAAGGACTAGTCAATAAATCAGTGTGATACAATCTATGAACTATATCGATACAACATTTACAGTGTGTTTCCTTTATTCCTGTGTGTGTCTCAGGGTTTAAAGCCAATGGACTCAAATGGACTCGCTGACCCGTATGTGAAGCTGCACCTGTTACCTGGAGCCAGTAAGGTCTGATCACATTCTTCATTTGTTGTCTGTTGATTTTGAAGGATTACAGTCATCGAGCCAAAGTATAATTATACGTCTGATGTATCAATACTACAATAATGTATCAATAATAATATTTCTATCGTTTTGTCCCACAAGCTCCTGTGTTCACATTAAAGTTTCTGCTATCAGTCATTTTCCCTACAAACCTGCTGATTGGTGCAAATTTAAATAAATACCTCATCAAAGGTATTTGGGGATGCACTCAAATTCTACAATGGTGCAATAACCCATGAAGCAGCATCTAACACATGAACATACACTGCTGACGTGACATTGGGTGCATCAGAAACAGCCTCAAGGACGAGTCTGGCCTCTGTTTTACTCTTGTCCCCTGAATGTTTGTTGTTCTTCAGTCTAACAAGCTGCGCACCAAGACACTTAAAAACACTCTGAACCCGGTTTGGAACGAGACGCTAGTTTATCACGGTATCACTGATGAGGAAATGTCACGTAAAACTCTCCGGTAAGAACCAGCTACTTTACTTCCTGCTCTGCACCGTTTACATAACTAACCTTAGAGTTTCTAAGAGGACCCGTCTGTCTTCAGGCTTTCAGTGAGTGACGAGGACAAGTTCGGACACAACGAATTCATCGGGGAGACACGAGTGGCCCTGAAGAAACTGACTTTTAACCAGAAGAAGACCTTCAGTGTTTGTTTGGAGAGAGTGATCCCGGTGAGAGCTGACACCTTTACTTTCAAATGCATGTGTAGTCTATTAAAGGGAAATTTCACCCAAATCTCTGGGAAGATTTTTCCCATGAGCTGGTTCCTGCCTGAGAAATAGTCCCTATGAAAACAAGGCTGCTGTTTCTGGAAAGAAGTGTTGCTGTTTTAAAGTTCATTCTTAACTTTAGGGACAAACAAACAATTTCACCTCAGTGCTCAGAAAAAAGTCAATTTCAACATTGATGTTTTCTGCACAGTTTTACCTGCTGGGAAGGTGAAGGTACTAAAAGCAGCTTGAGGTGGGATGGTTTTGTTCAGCCGCTGTTTCCCAGGTCATGAACAAATAAAATATTTAATATCTCAGAGATAATAATCAAAAATATCAATGTATGCAGATGACACTGTTTTTTCTCTAAAAGAAGCATATTTAAAAACCCTAATTCAGGACTGTAGTACTGACTTACTAAGTGTTTTTCCAGAAATGATCCCCTTATTATCAATTCTTGTTTTTCTTTTAAACTGTGTCGATTTCTTGTGTCGTGTTCAGTTTTCCATTATTTTATCATGGGATTTGATGATGATGATGGTGGTGGTGGTGGTTTACTCTGTGCACAGGTGAAGAAGGCAGTCGGAGGCTCGGTCCGTGGCATGGCGCTCTACGAGGATGACGTAAGACACACAGAGCTGATGTCACAATGTGCTGGACGTTAATATTAATCTCAACTTCTGACTAATGTCAGTGGGTATTTAATTAAGAAGAAGTGAAAATGGGAAAACAGCAGATATCATCTTACTTGTGTACATGTGTTTATGTGTTTACATGGTTTATGTGCAAACATGTGGTCAGTTTGTTAGGAACCCCTGTGTCAGGCTGACTCAGTCTAACCCAACATTACTGCAGTAGATCCTCCTTCATGAAGGTGATAATGTTCACACTGCTGGCTCATGCTTCTGGACGATGTGGGACTGTGTTGAGCTACACTTACAGGTGTTTCTATTATTTTGTCCACTCTGATCATCAATCAAACACCTCTCTGTGTGTTGAACTACAGTTCACCAGCCAAGAGAGAAGTTAGAGAAGTTAGAGAAGTTAGAGAAGTTAGAGAAGTCGCACATTGTTGGTTTTGTCGTCTCATGGGATTTGCTGAAACACAGAGCATCAGCCATGTCATTCTGTTAATAACAACTTGTTTATGATTTAAACTAAGTGAATCCCTTTGCATAAAGACAACAATAATATTGCATAATAATATACATGCAAAAAGCAGTTTGCAGGTGTGTGTGTCTGCATGTGTTGTACCTGTGCTGTGTTTGTGTGTGCAGCTGAATGAAGGTGAGGACTCGGAGGAGAGGGGGCGTATCCTGGTATCACTGATGTACAACAGCCAACAGGGTCGTCTGATCGTGGGCGTGGTCCGCTGTGCTCACCTGGCTGCCATGGACTCCAATGGATACTCAGACCCGTTCGTCAAAGTGTACGATCAGCGCTCAGCTCCTCGACATCACTGTGCACATCTGCTCATATCAACACTGAAACACTCTAATGCCAAGATTGAGGGCAGAATATCAATGATATGAAGCTACAGCTAGCTTAGCTTAGCTTAGCTTAGCTTAGCATGCTAAGAGTGGGTGCTGAGGAAACAGGCAGCAGCACCTTTAAGGTTATTTCACCTCACAGCTGAAATTTCCTGATTTATGGAGAAGTTTCTGAAGGAACATGTTGGATCACTAATTCTGATGCTGTATTTTGTTTTTACTCGTACAAAGTTGAAGCTCCAGCTGCTAATTCACTGTGGTGGTAAAGATAATCTTAGATTTAGAGTCTTGGCTCAGAAGCAAATAAGCATATTTCCTAAAATGTAAAAAGAAAAAACAGCAACTATCCACAGGTAGAATTACCTGAGGTCTGTCTTTACCTTGGTCTTTTGTTCTCTAGATTTCTGAAGCCCGACATGGGAAAGAAAGCCAAGAACAAGACACAGATAAAAAAGAAGAGCCTCAATCCAGAGTTTAACGAGGTCAGTTCCTTCTAAACTGCTGGATTTTACTCACACATACTGAACTTTCTTGTCTTCTGCTCAGATGTCAGTCGTAGATATCATAACAGATGCTTCACTGTGTTTCAGGAGTTCAGTTATGAAATAAAACACGCTGAACTCGCCAAGAAAACCCTGGACATCTCAGTCTGGGACTATGACATGGGCAAATCCAATGATTTCATAGGTAAGTGTGGACATTTCCCAGTTTGTAATTTTAGTAGTAGTATTAGTAGTATTTTAGTAGCACCAATGCCCTGTGGATGTCTGCTGGGCTTGTACATTTACATGCATGTGACTGGTCAGAGCCACATGTTGCTGGATGCTGTATTGCTGCAGAAGAAGTTCACCCCGATCAACCTTTTCCTGCCCGATCTGTCGTTACTTTGTCGGGGCCCCAGCGGTCCCAGTCTCTGCCCTGCGTCCAAATGAATGAGAAGGGCTTCGTGTTCTCTGTCCTGCAGAGTGAAAGTCCATGTGAACTCAGCCTGGGACTTGTTTAGATCTTAATGCTTCCTTCTCTCTCTGCCCTCTGCCCTCAGGAGGTTGTCAGCTGGGCATCCAGGCTAAAGGAGAGTGTTTGAAGCACTGGTACGAATGCCTCAAGAATAAAGACAAGAAGATCGAGCGTTGGCACGTTCTGCTAAACGACAGCTCTGGACAGTTTGAGGATTAAACTGCCTCCTCCCTCCCTCTCCTTCCCTCTGCTGAGTATTATTTAAAGTACATGGGTATTATCTTCTTGTTTTGATGTAGTTTGTGTCCACTGGTTTGAGGTGGTGGCTGCATAATAATATACATAGCTTCGTTACATTGACTGACCACCAAACCAAACCAGGAAGCTGTTATTTTGCCATTTTCACTGGTATCATATCACACAGTGAATAAACCGTATCTGACCCGCGGCAACGATTTAATAGATTATCATGTTTTATTAGGAAGACAAACCTTGTTATCGTCGTCACATAGACGGTCGTAATGTGGTCATGAGATGTGCCTCCACGCTAACGCCCCACACGGGAATTCCCAGCTTTTTGTCCCTGACCTTATTACCTGTGTTGACCTGGGTTCCTGTCAGTGATCAGCTGATCTATGTGACCACACACTGTTTGTGTGCTTGCATCATCAAAACACTCATTTCACTTGTGTTATTTTTAGTGTGCATCCATATTAAATGAGACCTATAAGGAACCGTCTCCACCTGCTGCTGTGCATGTGTGAGAGTTCAGTCTTTCTGCAGGGGAAACCAGAAAACCCACGAAGTGTTCCTCCACAGAACATTTTGATGGTTAAACTCTGCTGCCTGCCTCCCAAGCGGCGCTCATGTTTACAGCTGCATAGTCAACATTTCTCTCTGTGTATTCCTGGTGATGCATGTCTCAACCTTTATTGTGGTAACACGTGGCTAATGAATAAAGACATCATGGCACTTCCTGTGCACCTGTGCTTGTTTGGGGTGCGCCGACATGTGTGACATGGCAGAAACTTTGTCTGAATCAGGCGACGTTTGAACCAATCAGCTCCGACAGACACGCGGTTTGTGAACTTTGACTCCTCCTGATAATACTTGTGTTTCCTCCAAGTGGGTAAAAGTTTGTCTACTCTCACCCTCTGGAAAGTGTGTCCTTGAGCTCCAGCTGACACGTAATCTGAGGGGTCTCATCTGGAGATTAAATCACAAGAACATTTGATTAAAAAGACAAATAGATACTTGACCCACTGACCTGCGAACAGCTCAACAGATTGAACTGTGCGATGTGCAGTATCTCAGAGATGTGGCTGTTAAACTCATGTCATACAGAGAATATGGGAAAAATATCCTGAATATTAAAGTTCTACTTGAGTTTTGGTGCCTGGTTTGACTGTAAACAGTTTAGTGGCTGGTTGTGGAGCAGAAAGTGTTAAAGTTAATCAAACTCAGTAATAAAAGTGTTTTAGTCTTAAAACTGACACAGCAGAACCAGATAACTTGAGCAGAGATGAAAAGCAGCTAAAGACTCCAGGGGTCTGACGAGCCTTTAGACCCAATCGCTCCGCAGCTTCGTCCTCCCCAGCACCTGAAAGTAGACGTGTGATGTGTAAAATCAACAGTGATCTCTTTAAAAAGGACAAAATCCTGCTGGCTTCTGATGTGAAAGGCGACCATCAGGACCAGTTAGTCCACATTTCCTTCTCTCCTCCCCCCAAACTCCCATCGCCCTCTCCTGTTAGGAAATAACAGCAGCTCTCCACACAACACAATACAACACTATACTACAACATTATACTATAACATTTACCAGTATTCAGATAAAAGAAATAAAATCTAATACAAACAAATATTCCAGCAGAAATCACAGGTTCAGTCAACAACAGCCACAATTTAGCTTTTATCTTATTAAACTTGTCTGTGATTTTACATATTTTATCTTCTAATATCTGTAGTTTGAAGTTTTTCTCTTTCTCCTTCCTTGGATTGTGTAAAGTACCTGGATATGAGAATGTGCTGCCAAAATAAACTTTCCAATGTTTCATCAGTGTTAGAGACAAACAGGAAATCTTGTTTATCCTGATCAGTCATAACCCAAGGACAGAAAAATCTGTTGATAATTTTAAGGTTTGATAATTAAGGTTCGAATTTTGTGAAACACTTAGAGAAATCAAAAATGAAATTCTCTGCTATCATTTATTGGTGTTTATCTGTCCCAGTGAGGAGACACTAAAGCTTTAAAAACAACAGGATATCTCCCGTCCCATTTATCAGGCCACTCAATTAGTTTGTCACATTTTAACTGGAGGATCTATCAGTTTATGGGCTTATCAATATGTTAATCACTTCTTCAGATAAGTAAATGTATTTGGTGTGTGTGTGTATGCCTGGTATTCCTCACACTGTGGGGGCCACATCATGGAAATGATTTACAGTGATCATGTGTTGAATTAAGTCTCAGTTGGTGCATGAGCCTGAAATCGGCCCGTCACAATCAAATGCTGACTAATCTCAAAGACCCAGGGTCACGTTCACGTCCCGTTACAAACGTTCAGAATCAGCAACAAACTGACTGAGGCACCAACTTGGTGAAAACAGTTTCCTCTCGTCTAAATTATCGTTGCTTTGTTTTGAAAATGTGCGACTGTGGATGAAACACAGCGGAGCCACAGATATCAGTGTGTGCTATACAGCTGCAAAAACAGCTGCCGCAGTGATGTGAGGACACCACAGGGTGGTACACAGCTACAGTCATCAGACTTGGAGCTTTCTGAAGGTGTTGTGGCAAAACCTGTTGGATGAGCAATAAAGAGAGAGCAGACAGTTTGTCTTTCCAGAATATATTTCCTGCAAGAAAGGAGCAAACCAGAATAGACCACAATGGATCAGAGTATTCCCCAGTTGTTCCCCAGGTGCTCAGCTCCTATCAGGCTGAGGCCTCTACTAATACAGACATGCAAAGTAAATGCAAACAATCATTGACATAATCAGATAATTGAGTCTGTTCTTCCCTGTTGTTCTACAAAGTGAGTCCCTAATAAGGCTGTATTCTAAAACTCTATATTCTCATTGGACAGTCCTGGGCCTGCTCTCTTATACTGGTCCCTTCCTCACACCTGGTGTCCTAAGGAACCTTTCTCCCAGATCCTCCTCACCAATATCCTTGAGAACCCTGTGTTAGTCCCTTAGTGTCAGACTGTACTAGGTCAGGAAGAACATAAACATCAGATATGATTATGAAAAACACATGAGTCTTAGTGAATCAACCTGGAAATGAAAACCTGTGGAACCTGAAAAACCAAGAACACAGTAAGAAACAATAATGATCATGATCAGTAACAATAATCAGTCACTGAAACTCATTTTTCCATTACAGAAGGTCTGTAGGTTGTCAGTTGTGTCCTGATGAAGGCTGGGACAGACGGAAACACATGAAGCAGACACTGGGACAGTGGTGGGACTGAAGTTAGGGTTAGGGTTAGATTAACGTTAAACTAAGGTTAGATTAAGGTTAAATTAAGGTTAGGATAAAGTTAGATTACAATTAGACTAAAGTTAGATCAAGGTTAGGATTAGTCACTTATTGAAGCAGGTAAAATTAAAGGGACTGCAGCATGATGGAGAATAAACCTACCTGACTGTTTGAACCGGTTTTAATCAAAATTAATAGTTAATCAGAGACTTATGTAATGTGTGTGTGTGTGTGTATGTGTGTGTGTGTGTGAGAGTGAGTGTGTGTGAGTGATGCCGGAGGGAGAGGCTGATGTTTGACCACACCGACAGGTCACGTGCTTCAGGCTCCTGTGGATGTTGTGTTTATCCTCTGCTCCCTCTTCTCCTTTAGAGCCGACCTGCAGCTTGTCCCGAGCTCGTCACTGAGCGGAGGAACAATATTTGCGGTAGATTCTCATTTCAGCCTCTTTCATTCCGCGCTGCTCCCTGGACGCGCCGCCATGACGCGCATCGCTCCTCTTCTGACCGTCATTCTAACATGGTCCCTCATGAGGTGGGCAGCTGCAGAAAACCCGGTCCTCTGCACCTGGACTAAAGTTTTGTCAAATGGAGAAGTGCACTGCAGTTTCCTGCGGCGGGGCTTCTCGTCCGTGCGGCTGTACCACAGCGCCTGGTCCGGGGAGCGCTCCCTGCTCGGCTGCACTTGGAGCGACGACGCAGCGGTGACCAACAGTTATTTCTATCTGTGCCGGGAGCGCACGCAGGAGTTTTCTGGTCATCCAGATGAAAATCTCGGGTTTTTCAACTCTGTGTTAGAGTCTGAACACTTGTGCGTCTCCATGGCTTCTCTAGGAGCGCTGCAGCAAGTGGAGCGCGCCGGCAAGAGGTCGGTGAGGAGCGTCGGGGGTCTCCTCGCGGCTGAGACGATTCCAAATCAAGACGAGAGGTCAGAGGTCGGGAAGCATCGGCGCGTAAAGCGCGGTATCATTGTTCCCGGGACCCTGTGGTGCGGATCTGGCAACAAGGCGCCATCATTTGAAGACTTGGGTATGGAAACATATTTTATCACAGGGGTCCCCGTATGTTTAAATAATAAGAAAGGAAAGTCATTTAGAGCTTGTGTACATCTTTTTACAAAAAGTGCGTTTCTTCTTATAAAATGTTGATTTTTCTGTGAAACGCTGGACACTCTCACTTGCTCAGAAGAGAAAATAGTCCCCAGCCAATAAAAAAAAGAGAGAAGTAAAGTTTAAGCCTCAGAATGTCTGGATACTACATTTCCCATAATGCAACAGATTTGCCTCAGGTCGTTTGCCCTTTCATAGCCCCAGTGTGACCTGCAGACTTTGTTAAATATCTGTGGTCTCTAAGTTCAGTACAGTCACTTTTTATTATTCTCAGTGTTTGAACAACAGAACAGGAACATGTTGAAGAGAAAAGACTATGAGTTACAGAAGAACATCCAGGTCAGTGGGTCTTTGAAATTATAGTGACTTTAATTTCTCTTGTCCCAAATCACACATGTGGCTCAGAGGGATTTACAATCTGTGCCACCGTCCTTATCTGGTCTTTGGAGCCCTGGAACAGATAAACAGCAGCAGAGGCGGATCGCTGATAGTTTATTGTGTGTTCAGATAAAACAGAAAAAGTCAAAAATCCTCCTCCCCCCTCTGTGAATCTGACGATGCATAAAAGCCTAAAGGGACATTCTGCACTTTCACGCAGGTTTAACACCTACAGTCACATTTTTCCTGCTGCATTTTCCCACCACCTCAACAGGAACATGCAAACATGCACCCTGTGTCAAAAAGTGTCTGTTAACATTCAGATACTCCCCAAACACATTCATGTTTACTTGTCAGTCTTTTGTGTCATTGGTGCATGAGAACAAACCAAACGTGGCATATACTCTTAGAAATATGGCTCCACAGCATCTCACCAAGGGTTCCTGACACTGGCAGGTGAATCTGGTGGCATGTCCCTTTAACTCACTGACGAAATAACGTGCTTGCACTGTTTGCGTCACCTGTCTGTGCAAACACATTTCGCGTTTCTGGGTTAATCCCAGCGCTCCAGATCCAGGGACGTCTCCATGGTGGTTGCATCAGACGAGAATAAAGTTCTGATCAGGCTGTTCCAGTAAACCCACCTCTGTCCCTCTCGCCTTATCTCTCTCAGGGGTTTTTACAAACACGGACAGCTGCTGTCGGGAACACGACCAGTGCAAACACACCATCCTGTCCTTTCACTCGGGGTTCGGTGTCTTCAACAGCAACATCTTCACCATGTCCCACTGCGACTGTGACAACCAGTAGGGATTTGAACCTGCACCCTCAGCAAACACAGATTTGTTGTTTGTGCTTTTTTTTTTCTAATCGTGGACCCAAAACATGTTACAGGTTTCGCAGTTGCCTGATGGGGGCCAATGACAGCATATCTACCGTGGTGGGGTACACCTTCTTTAACCTGCTGAAGATGCAGTGCTTTGAGTTCGCCCACCGACTCCAGTGTACACAGAGAAACTGGTTTGGGATGTAAGTAAAGACCCGATTGGTTGGATCTTCAGTGCAAATCAGGAGGAGTCACCCAACATACGAGTCATATTTTCACCATCCGACTGACAACTTGTCGTTTAGATGTAAAGTGGAGACTTGTAAGAAACAAGGTTTTAACAGTAATGTTAAAAAAAACTGTCCCCAGCATAGATAGAGCCTCAGATCTCTGGGTACTACATTTCCCATAATGCACCTCAATTCCCTCTGTCATCAGACCTTCACTGTGTATCCCCACTCAGATGTATTTTCCTCATTATCCTTAGTCTTATGCAAAACTTCACTGGCTGCAGGCTTCACATTAAACAGAACCTGTTGTGACTCACAGGTGTAAAGAGACTAAAATGGCTCTGTACGCTGAGGTCCACCCGCCCACGCTGTTCGAGTCTCCCAGTCCAACTGAGGACAGCATGAACAGCACCAGCACCAGCACCACACCTGTACAGCTCCCTGACAACAGCACGTCCCACCCACAGCTCCTCCCCGTCACCACGGCCGCCTCCATCACACCTGTCTCATCAGGGGGACCTGCAGGATCAGCACCCGGGGCTGGAAACCATCTGCAGGACACTTCACCGGCCAAGAACCAGACCAGGACTGACGCTGCTATCACAAGTACTCACTGACACACACACACACACACCCCCGTCTCCAGCACCAGTAACGAAGCTGAACTGTTCCACTAACAATGTTCCCCCCACAGAGGAACAACTGTCATGTGACGTCTACAAGGCTCTCGATGAGTGCAGGAACAGGATCCTTCCCCAGCAGACGAAATATGGCCTCCACAACCCAGAGCCCAGGACTCTGTACCACTGCAACTGTACCACCAGGTCAGTAAACACAGACCCTGTTCTGCAGAATTCGGATTTTTAATGAGCCCAGACTAAACATATGCAGACACCGTGATGATGGTGCACAGTGGGTGTGTTATAGCACTAAACTGGGCCACCAGCAGTGGACCCAGCCATCCAGAGTCACACCGTTACATAGGTTCTCAGAATCTGCACAGATTTCCTGTCCTTGGCCATGATCGTGATCTGCTGTTTGCACACACGTCCGCGTGTCTTTGTGCTCTGGAGACCTGTTGCTGTTTGTTTTAGCTTCTCTGGCTGTTTGTCCGTTGGCTGCTAACAGTCGTCTGTCCTTCCAGATTATTCCAGACTTTGGCTGACCAGAGACGACTGACCGAAGCGCAGGCTCTTCTGGTGGGTCATGTGTCTCGGTCCTGCTTCCTGCCACAGAACTGCACGGCGGGCACCATGTCAGTACGCAAACACACGACCTTCAGAAACACACTGAGACACTGGATGGTTTAATCTTCTGCAGAGCACAAGCACCAATACACTGATGTCAAAGCACAGACACATTATCGACATCAGTGTTAATACTGAGGCATCAACCTGCTCATTTTAATGTTGCAGCTGCTTTATATACAGTTTAATTTATTCCAAAGGGTCAACAGATCCCTGAGGATATCAGAAGAGACGTGTGTTTTGTTTGGAAAACCTGTGGGGTGACTGTGGCTCTTTGAGCCTCACAGGGAAATTTGTCTTTGGTGCAGCTGCAAACAGCTGAAATGTGATGACGGACTGTGTGTCTGTCTGTGTGGAGGTTGAAAACCATGTGGTGCATTTTAAAAACTCATCCTGTGTTTTAATATAAACTGACTGACTCCTCAGTTTTATAGATCGCTGGTTATTTGATGTATCTGAGCCTTGAACAGTTTAGACTGAGCAGCTCTGAGGGCGAGTCGCTCTGAAAGGTCACAGGGACCCAGATACACTTTATGGCTTTTTGAGACAAAACAAAATGTGACAGTGTTGTATTTTTCATTCAAATATTTTAACACAGCAGCACAATGGAATAATGGTTTTCACTGCTGCCTCACAGCAAGAAGGGTCCTGGTGTGAAACCCATCAGGGACCTTTCTGTGTGGAGTCTGCATGTTCTCCCTGTGCTTGTGTGGGTTTTCTCCAGGTCCTCTGGTTTCTTCCGACAGTCCAAAAACATGTATGTCAGGTTGATTGGTGACTCTAAATTGCCCATAGGAGTGAGTGTGAGTGTGTGAGGTTGTTTGTCTCTATGTGGCCCTGTGATGGACTGGGGACCTGTCCAGGGTGGACCCCTGCCTTTCACCCAAAGAGAGCTGGGATAGACTCCAGCAGATCCCTGTGACCCTGGTTAGGACTAAGGGGGTCTAGATGATGGATGGATTTTTCATTAATACGTTTCAATGCAAATCTTAATCTGCAAATTAATTTGACATGTTTAATGAAAGTGGAGTAAAACTACAACATTTGTCAAAGTACAGACAGTAATACTCAAGTACAAGTACCATAAACGTCTCCTATTACAGTACTGGAGTAAACGTACCTTGTTGAGTGTAGTGACACATAAACACCGTTTCTTCCTCTGTTCTGCAGCTGTACAGCTGTTGTGGTGAAGGCAGAGCTCCCTCAGCTGGACCACAGGAGCGGTGCGGGGGTGGAGGAGCGCCACCTACAGGCCATGTGGTTGAAGGTCAGGAGGCTGAACAGCAGGAGAGCGAAGAGGAGAGACCAAGCTGTGGGCCTTTACAAACTGTGTGTCAGGCTGAGCCGGCCCAGACCCAACAAGACCAGAACACGGAGTCGGGACGGTCCCCAGCCAGCTGCAGGAGCACAGCTGGACTGAGTGAGAACGCCGTGGAGACCCACAGTGTTTAGTACTAAAAACAATAAATTAGACCCTGAAATCCATAATCACATGAATAAATCCAGACGTGAAACTGTGAAATAATCTGGTTCATTTTCTTCTTTTCACAAAAACTGTTTATTGCAGGTGATTTTGGTTCATTCCAGCATTTTTATTCAGCATTTCCTGTTTTCATGTCCCAGCTTCATTCTCCAAAAGTTTATTTCATGTTTCATCACAAAGTCTTTGCCCGTAAAGACGAATGGGGTCGAGCCAGTGATGGAACTGATGTAGTTTTTCATTCAAATTTAATTGATTTTAATGATCAACTAAACCCAATATTTCTAGGGACGATACGTGAAAGTAAAAACTCATATTTCTCAGTGTGGTTTAAAGATGATGAAGAGTAAAAACATAAAATAAATAATTAAAAAGTGCTGGAAATAAATAAAGAAATCCTGCAATAAACTCTGTTCTTGTGAAAACGTATAATTTCACAGATTATTTTACAGTTTCATGACTATAAGATGGTTTTATCTACATTAAACTCATCAGATGATTTATTCCCTTATATATTTAAGGATAGTAAATATTCTAGTATATATATATATATATACATATGGCCTATATGGCCTAAACTCGTGCACGTTAGAGGATAAAAGAAAACTTTCTTAAGGAAAAACACACAGGCAGAGAACAGGTGTAACTAATAACACCAGTGTGTTTTCAGTGCAGGTTCCAGCTCTAGACGACATGACGTCCTGGGACATTTAATCCACCTGAGCCATTATTCCAGGGATTATTTACACCTGTGACAAATTCAGACGCCCGCCATGAAAACGGCGTGCTGTGATGGATGCTGGATGGCGTTTCATTGAGGATATAATAACAGGCTGCAGTTTATTCAGCTTTTAATTTCAGTTTGAAGGTTTTTCTGTTAAAAACTGATGTTTAATCCAAAGTATTTTCCTGGCAGGGTGCAGGAGCAGCATTCAGACAAACACACAGTTAAAGCAATAGATCCAATGCAAATCTATGTAAATATTCAGATGCACCGTACAGTCGATCACGTCTGTGGCTGCACTGGGGGAACCTTGTTCTCCTGAGCCCAGTAGGTCTGAGGCTGCCGTCTGATTGGACAGAGTTTAAAAGACACACACCGTAGGTCAGGACAGAATCCAGGACCTGAAGTCCAGGAACTCCCTGTAGACTCTATGGTCAGACTGTGCTGAGACATGGATCAGGACCAGGGGATAAAACCAGTTCTAAAGCTCTGAGTGAGCCCAGGACAACAGTGGACTCAGTCACTGGGAAATGGAAGAAGTCTGGAACCAGCAGGACTCTTGCTGGAGTCTGACCTGGGTCAGGGAGGAGACCAAGAACCCAGTGGTCCCTGTGACAGAAGTTCAGAAGTCCTCTGCAGAGATGGAGAAGCTCCATCAGTCACACTGAGGCTGGAAAAGACAGATGGGAGTTTGTCAAACAGATTTTCTGGTCTGAGGAGACAAAAACTGAAGTCCAACTCCAGGTCCTGCTCATCTCCCAGACAAAACCATAAAGTACTGAAACAATCAGCCCAGGGGGTGAAAAACCAGCCTCAGGTTCTGAGTTTAGGGGGGTCTTCCAGGCAAACAGAAACCCACATGCTGCTTGTGTGGATTAAACATTGTGGATGGGCTGTAGTACCTTTGGACTGAGCCAGGCTAGCAGTTTCCCTTTGTTTCCATTCTTTATGCTAAGCTAAGCTAAGCTGCAGATCTGACAGATGATTAGAAAATGTTGAATTATTTATTTAAAATGTGAAACTTTCAGAGCCAGATGACCTTTAGTCCGCAGATGTCACGTGTGTTTAGTTATTTATTGTTCTGTTGCTGTTTGTTGTTGTTGTTGTTGTTTTGCAGCCTAATAAAAATAAAGTAAAAGATGAGAAAGTGATGATGATGATGATGATGATGATGATGGTGGTTTGTCAGGGCGCACAGCGGCCGGAGGTGATGAATATCTGTCAGGTAACTCAACTCCTCTCTGATGTCATGAGGAGTAATTGAAACCCTGCTGCAGGCTGCGGCCACGGAGCGACCGGATCCCCGCCTCTCACCGGACTAAAATTCCGCTGCGGGGAGAAGCTCGGCTGCGGGAACATGGCGCACTTAGTCCGGGTTAACTTTCCCCAGGAAAAACGCTGGAGGCTCGGGTCGTAGCGCACGGATCCCCCGTTTTAGGCTGATCGGTAGAAAACGGTGGATGGTCCCTGCGCGTTTTCCTGGGGCCGTGGGAGGAAAGTTTGGAGCTGCCGTCGCCGGATTGAGCAGAGATGGAAAAGCAAAGGACGCGGAAAGAGAAGGTAAGAAATTCAGGGTTCAGTCTGAGGAGAGAAAGAAAAGTTTCTGCGCACAGCAGCTTTTCCACGTTTTGTTTAAGCAGCTGTTTACATCTCAAATGACCCGCTGTTTATACACTGACCTGTTATTGATACAGCACAGAGACATGGGTTTTAAGTTAAATGTCCAACACACTCACTGTGTTTAGTCTGGAGCTGCTGGAGCACCAGCCCAGATCGTCTCCAAACACCAGTCTATGTTTTTAAAGCTTCACCTGAAGCTGAAGGCTTGAACTCAGTTTAATGTTGAGTTAGAAAGAAACATCCTCAGCAAATAAATGACACGTTTGTTTGTGTAGCATCATTTTAACATCCAGCACCAAAAGACATACAGATGTTCTAAGTCTAAGTCCATCATCAGAACATCAATAAGGTTGAAAATGGAAAATAAACTAGGACCAAATGTTGATGAATAAAAACCAGGAAACAAAATAAATTGTAAAACTGGAGTAAAATAAACTGAAAGTCAGAGCAGGAAGAAAAACAAAGTGACACAAAGTCTGTCTGACAACAGAAAACTATAGGGACGTAGATAAATAACATCATGAAGGCAAATGTGTAACAGGGAAATGAGTCGACTGATGAGTCGGGTCCATGTACCTGCTGATATCGGTCTAATGTATCGGTGCTGGACGATCAGTGTCCACAGAGTGAAGAAGATCAGGGTGTTAGAGTCTACGTGTCCAACCCAGACTGAGAACGTCCAACATTAAGTCATAAGACCATAAAACTGAAAGTTGGTTGTGTTGGACCCACTTTTCCTCCTGACTTTGAGTCTTGTCATAAGAAGCCTCCCAACTTGTCCAAACAGTCCGATTGGGTCGATGGTTCTGTGGATTCTGGTTTCATTGATCTTTTCAAACTCTTGTTTGAACAACTGGTTGTTTGGAGCCTTTTGACCATCAAGGCGTCAACAATCCTTAAATCTTTGAAAGTCTCAAACAAAAACGTATCAGCCACAGACCAGTTTGGTTTTGGTGCCTCCATGTCACTGCCCCCACTGGAAACTCATCCCATCCCCTAATGTTCCCCCACGTGGGTCAGACAGGAGCAGACAGAATCTGTTTATTCCAAAAACGGTGGGATCAAGTGTTTCCATGGCCAATATTTTCCTACTGATCAGATCATTAAAGGTTAAACATCCCCCCAGTCCCATTAGAAACTCCTCCTGACCGGGCCAGTCTGTTCCCGCTGAGCTGGTCACATGACGCAGGTTTATTCCCATTGTTAGTGGAAAGTCAGGCTCCATGTAAACAAAACAGTGACTATATGATATTAGAAGAACAACGATGATGGACACAGCTTCCTGTCCTTCAGGTGTCCGGACCCTAGTTTCTGTTTGTGTGTTGTTCTCCAGGAAGGTTCTCCCTTTGACCCGGATTGAAGGAGGGTGGGAGAAGAAAGACAGAGGAAGTGTGTGTGTGTGTGTGTGTAATCTTGGAAGGATATTCATGTTGTTTTCCTCTTTTTGTCTGTTTGCATATATGTGAGAGAACAGTCTTGTGTTCCTCCAGACTCTGACACTTTGTTGTATCTGTGTGTGTTGTGATGTTCAAGGCTGCAAATACCGAACAGTCTGTCAGTGCTGCTGTCTGAGCCGTAGACCTCCATTGTTGTCCAAAAACTATTAAAAACCCAGCAGGGAGCCACACCGCTGACCTGGCTCACATGGTTCTTCCTCACCAACAATGGGAGGCCCGTCTGTTTCCAAAAACCAGCTCCAGACTCTGCTGAGAGCAGAGAGAAGCTGGTGGAGACCGGTCCACTCTTTGTTCCTTCAGAGACTGTCATTCTCAGAGTCTGGAGCTGGTTCTTGGAAAAAGACGGTCTTGTATAAAACTCAGTCCTTAGAGGAATCGTCTGCATAGAAAAGCAGCATAGAGAATAAAACTGACTAACTAAATGGATTAAGAAGCTTCATGTGAAATATGGTTTTGCTCCAGAATAAAAATAGCTGCTGTGTGTTGAAACCTGTTCATGAGTCATCGGTCACAGTAAACACACATATTGATTTAGCTAAAGCGAGCATCAATAAAGCTGTGCAGTAAACGTTAGCTTTGTTAGCTTGGCCACATGGACACAGATCTTCATCACTTCCCTAAAGTTTTCTTTCTGTTTATTTCAAATGAAGAATCAGAACATTCCCAAAGAAAATTCTGCATTTTCTTGCATCTGTCGGCTGATGCGTTTGCCAGTGTAGGAATCCCTTCAGTCTGCATATTTGCAGTGTGTATCCAAACATCTCAGTGTGTGTTTGTGTGAGAGACACACAGAGGGGAATGGAGGGAGATAATGAAGGCCTTGGTGTAAGGTCTGGTGAAAGGACAAATTTGGAAACACCGGATCAGGGAGGGAGGCAGAGATTGGACGTTAAAGCTGCAGGGAACTAACCTCAGCCTGCAGATTTTACACACAGTTTCAGCGGGTGTGACAGAAACGAATGAGAAGAACAGAACCGTCATCTGACTTCCCTCTTTTCTCTCGGAGGAATTCAGGCTGTCACCACCAAACTGAAAGACTCGCAGCCGTTTGGGGTCCTGTTGTTTCTGCTGTTTCACTGGGTTCAATGTGTTGTTTTTGTGACTTTTGGAACAGCAGCCAAAAGCACATTTTCTTCCTGTGAGCAAAATTATTTTCATTTCTCCAGAGTATCGTTTTCTCGTTAGATCGATCTAAGTGACACAGGTCAAAATATAAGATAATTAGGCTCAAAGTGAAAAATAATTTGTGCTGCACTTTCATGAACCTTTGTTGAGTTTCTGTGTCTGGAAAACAAGATTTTTTTTTTTTTTCATGGTTCAGTTTATTCATATTTAAAATCAACATTAAAGTGTTTCCCAGTTCAGATGAATAATGTAGTGGTTATAACAAAACATATTAACCTGCAATAAAACCACAAAATAAAAACATGATCAAATGAGAACTCAAGGTTCTTGTCAGTTTAGTCAGAGGAAGCCACGTTTTTAGAAACCCTCCTGTGGGGGAAAGTTTCCGTCGGATGATTCTGGTGGATCTATTATCACAAATCTAACGTGATGTCTTCAGATGCCTCGTTTTGTCTGAACCAGTTGTTCAGTGACCAACAGAAAAATCCTCCTGAAGCTGAAAAAGGACTAAAATAATTAACCTGTTCCCTCCTCTTCTCTCTGCAGTTCTCCCTGTTTGGGTCTCGCTCCACCAGCAGGACCACCAACCCACCCCCCTCATCCTCCTCCTCCTTCCCCTCTGTGATCCCTTCAGCCCTGACACTGAAAAGGACAGACCGACCACCCGGGTCCGGTCCCCCAGGCCCACCCGGTCTGAGCAAAGCGGAGTTCCTGGAGCGTGTGCGTCGCAGTAACCAGGCCTGCCAGCAGGGGGAGTACGCTCTGGCTGTGCACCTGTACAGCGAGGCCCTGACCGCTGACCCCCAGAACTGCATCCTGTACAGTAACCGCTCTGCCGCCTATCTCAGACTGGGCCAGTACAGCACCGCTCTGGACGACGCAATCAAAGCACGTCTCATCAACCCCAAATGGCCCAAGGTAAGAACTCTGGCCCCCGGGGACTCGGGGACCCCCCGACCCTCAGCCACACACTGCAGACAATGAGGATGCTGCTGGGAGAGCAGTCCTGTGTGTTTTACGGAACAGCGTCTGATGTGATGTGCAGCACCTGTGCTAAAAAGCTTCAGTGTTTAAAAACATCTGGAAGCATCTGCAGGTCAAAGAAACAGGTGGTCCGACTGTGTTTGTTATTTAGTTGAGTAATGCTGCGTGTTTTATGAAAACCGATCAGTCCAAATGGTTTTAAGTGCTGTGGAGAGATGAGAAGCATATCTGCTGTGACACAGCTGGTCTTGACTCACAACTTGTCCCTAATGGACTCCAGATGTGACTCAGACTCGTTAGTAAGACTCACGAACATTGAGTCTTTCAAAGATCCGTAGGCCACCGGACGTTTCTGCAGGCTGCTCAAATGTAAGAAAGAGATAAAAGGCTCTGACGACATCCAGCGTCTAAAGACCCCTGACAACTCACCCACATGGGTCAGTACTGCAGGCAGATGCAAAAAAACTCAGTCGTATCTGAGAGTTTTACTCTCCACTTCCTGTTGCTCCAGGAAGTTCAACCACCTGTGTTTGGATTTAGTCTCCCCAGTGATGTTCCCTCTGACATGCAGTGAGGTGTAAAGTACGACCCCTGAGGAAATGTACTTAGTTAGGTTTCATCGCTGTGACTGAGTATGAGGCAGGTCCAGTGTTTCATTAGCAGAGAAATGGCATCGAGTGCTTCTTCACACTTGACGTGGCTCTTTGCGCAGCAGCTGGAGGTGGTGAGGGTCTTTTCCAGCCTTTCAGAGAGGGAAGTGGGCAGGCAGGAGACCGGGTTTGCCAGGTTGCCTCTGTCTGGACAGCTGGGGCCGCGCCAGCTCGACTCCACTTCCTTTCTCTGTGAGAGAGAATGGACGGAAGTGGTGTTTGGGTGTGTGTTTGTGAGTGTGAGTGCTTTGCACGGCTGTTATTTTGTTTTTGAAACCCCGGCCAGGCCTTGGCCTGAACTTCGCACTTGAAGACAATAACAGAGGCAGAGTCACTTTGTGTGTGCGGTGTGTGCGGTGGCGGTGTCATAGCGGCGGGCTCGTTGCAGCGTTCACTGTGGGTCACAGGGAAGGTCAGGACTAATGAACTACCAATGAGAGAGAGTCTTTTACACAGGGACGTTTACTTCTGCCTCAGTTCCCTCTTTCTGCCCTTCGCTCGGTCGCCGTCTCTCTTTTCTTCTGTTTGCCTCCCCCGGTTTGCCCTGTTGCTGCCCTGCTGCCTTTTCTGTTGGCACAACACACACACACTCGCTGTATCACATAAAGAGCGACCATGGGAACAGAGGGGTGTGACTGGTCAGAAGTTGCATGTGTTTGTGAGGACAACTCTGCACCGAACAACAGAACTTTGCATCTTGATGTTTTTTCTCTGGTTGTTTTGAGCAGCTCTGTGTTTGTGTTGGTGTTTTCAGTGCAGCGCTCTGAGAAAGCCTTTTGTTTCTTTGTGATTCAAATGAAGTCGCAGAAGCTTTTCCTTGCACTCGTCCGACAGACTGACTGTTTTGTGTATGAATGTTCGCTGTCAGCCACACACTCGCTCTGTGTTTCTGTGAGGCTCTTAGTTACTTTTCCCTCACACAGGTGCTGAGGCTCTGAGCAGTCTGGGAAACTCTTGCTTCTCCACGCGGACTGTGGTACTTCCTGTCCCACATATAAAGACGCAAAAGAAAAGAGGCACAATGTCAGATGTGAGGCTGCTGATCTGTTGTAGGAAATCATCAGCAGAGATGAGGACGTCAGTGAGAAATACAGTAGGCAGAGTTAAGAGTCACACGCCTCAGCATGAGGTCTGTCTTTGGAGCTTTTTGTTTAATGTTAATAAACATTTAGTTTTCATGAAATTGTAAATGTTCAGATATAATTTTCCACATGTGTGGACAGATGTTTTGTGTCATTCAGTCCACTGAGCAGTGAGAGGCTTAGTTGTTGTAGGATATAGAAAACACATCTGCAGTAAATGACATTGGATCATTCTGTTTAATCTTTGACCTGCAAACCTCAGGGTCTGGTCTGGTCATGTTGGTTCCTGTTGTTTCACAGCAGCAGGTTGAAAAGACCAAGCAGCAGAGGAGTGACAAGTTTTTCTGTGCAAGGACGGTGACACAGGTTTGTGGACTGTTGTTGTTGTGGACCGTTGTTGTTGTTGTTGTTGTGGACTGTTGTTGTTGTTGTGGACTGTTGTTGTTAGCTGCTGTTGTTGTGGACTGTTGTTGTTGTGGACCGTTGTTGTTGTTGTTGTTGTTGTTGTGGACTGTTGCTGTTGTTGACTGTTGTTGCTGTTGTTGTGGACCGTTGTTGTTGTGGACCATTGTTGTTGTGGACTGCTGTTGTTGTGGACTGCTGTTGTTGTGGACCGTTGTTGTTGTGGACCGTTGTTGTGGACTGTTGTTGTGGACTGTTGTTGTTAGCTGTTGTTGTTGTGGACTGTTGTTGTTGTTAGCTGCTGTTGTTGTTGTTAGCTGCTGTTGTTGTTGTGGACTGTTGTTGTTAGCTGCTGTTGTTGTGGACTGTTGTTGTTGTTGTTGACTGTTGTTGTTGTGGACTGCTGTTGTTGTTGTTTAGGTGGACAGTTGTTGTTGTTGTTGTGGACTGTTGTTGTTATTGTTGTTGTGGACAGTTGTTGTTGTTGTGGATGTTTTTTGTTGTGGACCGTTGTTGTTAGCTGCTGTTGTTGTTGTGGACTGTTGTTGTTAGCTGCTGTTGTTGTTGTGGACAGTTGTTGTTGTTGTGGACTGCTGTTGTTGTGGACAGTTGTTGTTGTTGTTGTTGTTGTGGACGGTTGTTGTTGTGGACGGTTGTTGTGGACTGTTGTTGTTAGCTGTTGTTGTTGTTGTGGACTGCTGTTGTTGTGGACAGTTGTTGTTGTTGTTGTGGACGGTTGTTGTGGACTGTTGTTGTTAGCTGTTGTTGTTGTTGTGGACTGTTGTTGTTAGCTGCTGTTGTTGTGGACTGTTGTTGTTAGCTGCTGTTGTTGTGGACTGTTGTTGTTAGCTGCTGGCTGTGCATCTCCTGCAGGTTATGCTTCAATACAAAAGAGATTTTTTGTAATTGGGTTGGACTGAGCCTTTAATCTTGTGGGTGTAAGTTACATGTTGCGTCCTAGACTGTTCCTAAATGTCCTGCTCTGGGAGCTGCAGTGAGAATCAGAGCAGATGATCAGCAAGCGTCCGTCGGCCTCGCTGCTCTGAAGTGGGAGCCAACCAGATGGCAGCCAGCTCCTCCTGTTTACGCAGAAGGCCGTGGAGCCTCCCCTGTCATTAAGCAACTACTCTGCAACCACACGCTGCAAAAATATTACGGCCATACATGCAGAGACAGCAGAGTCTTTTCTTTAAGCTAAAATGGCCTGTTGAGGACGGCTCCCCACATGACAGGGTTTATATTCTAACGTGAACCGAGGGAAGAGGTTCAGTTTCCTCATGTTTGGGTTCCTCCCTGACTGGATGAAGTTAAGGCTCCATGTTGTGACCCGGGACTGTGTGGATGTGATGCTAATGTTCTCTGCTGAGCTTGTGCCGTATATGAAACCCTGGGTCAGCAGGGTAATCCAGGACTTAGTCCAGAGCATGTGAGGAGAGTGCACAACACGACACAGCTTTCTGTCTGTATTAGTTCCCCTTCTGTCGTTTCTTTGTTTTTAAGATGAAAATTCAAGATCTTTGGGTTTTGGACTGTTGGTCTGACAAAACAAGCTGTTTAAAGACGTCACTTTGTGCTCTGCTAAATTCTGATGAGCATTTGATTCAGTTACTGATCAGCAGATCAAAATAATTGTAGTTGCAGCTACAGTGAATATTGTTGTGGCAGTTCACCCTCTAACAAACTTATATTGTGAAAGTAAATAAACTATGACACAAATAAACTTATGGAAATATTCGGTTTTGGCTTCATGCATTTACATGTGAATTAGTTAGAAAAGTAGTTTAATCAAAAGTGCATGAAGATTGTAGTTTTATTAATACAGCACTAAATGTTTCCCTTATGCAGAGATACATGATGGATTCTGCTTTTTATTTCACTTTTCTCTCGCCTGCTCCTGATATTTTTAAGGAAATGATGCTGTGAATAAAAACAGAGCTTTACTTCATGTTCTAATTAGAATTAGCCCCAAATCATTTCTCTGGAGGAACCTGCAGAAGCAGCACGATCCACTAGAGAGCAGCACTGACATGTTGGGAAACTGCTCAGAGCTGAAAACACAACTTTTCCTTTGTTGCAGCCTGGGCAGTCGTCTCATGACCCACATCACATGAAGCGCTGCAGCACAATCCATGTAATCCCTGTAATCCAACCCAGCACCACAGAGACAGGATCCAGTGTGTGTGTGTGTGTGTGTGTGTGTGTGTGTGTTAACCTGCTGCTCCGTCATCACTTTAAGTGGCTGGGTTTAAATAACCACACTCCCTTTCCTCCTCTGTTTTCCTCCCATTAGCAGCAGCAGCAGCATTTACCTGTCAGCAAATGTGAGACCATGTTTGGAGAAAAGTGTCCATCAGCAGCCAAGAACCTGCTGCTCACCTGTCACCTGCAGAGTGTAACGAGCTTTGGTTCTGCCCAGAAGTGACTGGGCCTAATTGTTTGGTAGCAATCAGGAGATATGCTGCTGCTTCTCTGCTCGCAGCCTTGGTGTATATGCTGCTGTAAGACATCTGCTCGCACACGGTCGGACCCGACCCCACTCTGCTGTCTCAGCAACCACTCTGAGCTGCTGGAGTCTCCCTTTCCCCGCTCTTTATCCTCTCTCTGCCGACTTCTCTCCCGCTCACAGCCGGGTGCCTGTGCAGAGCGAGGACAGAGATAACAGCAGCAGGAGATAATGAAAGAGTCACTCTGCTGGACTTGAACATGGTGAGACTGAGTGAAAATGGATGTCTCAGGGTTTCAGCTCTTCAGGCACCAAGTAACCACAAACTGTGGATTTAAAGCTAATGACAGTTTTTATAGCCCGGGTCTGTTTTTTTGTGGTTTTGGCTGTAGGTTAGAATAACTTGCTCCCATTAGGTGGACCAGGTAGAATATGTTCACTGTGTGTTATTGATAATGCTAATGCAGGTATAATGTGTTCTAGCATTTAGCATTCTATTATTTTTTCTTTATGTAGAAATTCATTAAATTACTGAACAAATTGAAATAATGAGATTTTGATGCTGGCGCTCGGAGATAAAGGTGAAGGAGACATGAACGTACCAAACATCATGTCAGTCTGGGTTTTGCTTTTCCCTCGACTCCTCTCTGAACTCCTCCGGTTTGCCCTTCAGGTTTGTTCAATGGATGTTGAAATATTTCAGCCTGGACCCAAAGGGGTGAACTGAGCCATCCTTAAAACAATAAGGTCTAAGACTGATCCTTTACCTCTCTGAGACCGTTGGCCCTTCATGACCACATGTCTCTCTGTGCTTTGCTTCAGGATTCATCGTCCTGGTTGTAGGTCTTTGAAATGGAGCCCCTCAGAGTAATGGAGCTGAAAGAGAAAACAGAAAGAAGAGAGGAGATAAACAGCAGAGACAGTGACTCACTAATAATGGGCTGCATGTTGCTATTTCCAGACAGAGGTTGAGGTTAATGAACAATCACATATTTAGGACTCCTGTGATGCCTGTGTGGGTGTTTGTGGAGGTGGAGCGGTTGGATTTTAGCTTCAAAGAGTTTTGTGACTGATGGAAGTGTGTGTGTTTTACAAGCCAGTCCCAGTTCGTTTTATGAGGTCCACTAAAAGCTGCATTAAATTAGGTTTTGCACACAGCCTGGTCCCTGCAGGTACCCAGATCCAGGCCCTGGTGTCTCTCAGCTAATGTGGATTTGGGAGGAAGTGGAGCTTTGGGTAACGTTAGTGCTTTGGGTCACATTAGCAGGAACCAGAGCGTCTGCTGGACTGACACATTTACCCCTTAGTCAGCTAACGCTAGCTTTGGACTGGACACTTTGTCCCAACCAGGCACCTGTAGTTCACATCGTAGCTTGGAGGACGTGATGAGAGGGAGGCTGAGGAGACCTGAGGCAGAGCAGCTTTAAATAAACTGAACAGCAACGTGAACCAGACCCTCTGGTTGCTGTTATCAGCAGCTGGACTCTTCATCTCATCGTGATGATGCAAAAACATCAGTATTAATTTGTTATTGTGCCCAATTATCCTGCTGTCTCCACCAGAACAACACTTCAGGACTGAGCAGTCGATAATTCAAAGGATTTGAACTGCAGATTTTAGAAAGTAGTGATGCCCAGAATGTGAGAAAAAAACAAGAAAGCTGCTCATTCTGAAAATCAATCACTGCGTTAAACCTCGTGCACACTCTCCTCACCATTAGACCAAACACAATTATAGGCTCATCTGTTTGGCAGGGCCCCAGTGACACGGTGCCAGGCTGCGGGCACGCCAGCTCCACCGGACATATGTGCCACCAACTGTCTGTCTGAGCAGAGAGGATCAGCAGTAACAGAAATATTCTGCAGCCTGCGTGTTTATTCTTCATCTTAACGGGAGACGTTCAGGGTCTCACGACACAGCGTGCAGTCACCAGACGCTTAGTGAACGCAGCTCTCAGCAGCTTCACAATCAGGTCTCAGGGTTAATTCTCCCTTGTATCTTTAACCCAGAGGTGAAAGCTGCATGCATGTGCTATCTGACTGAATCACATGCTCCTTCACATCACTGCAGATAATAGAGAATTGACATTTGATATGATTGATTACAAAGCAAAAATAATAATGAGTCTAATTGATATTTCCTGTTTTATTTGCTTTAACATTCTGGGTGTTCTGGTCAGTTTGTCTTTTATTCTTACGGCTCCGGTTCTGTCTGAGTCCTAGAGTGGTGAAAATGAGTGAACGCTTTGTTCCCTCACTAATCTGTTGTTAACCAAGTTCAGGCCAAAGGTGTGAATATCAGCGTCTCTGTTGATGTTGTGTCCAGAGAAGTTTTATATGAGCCGGTGAAGTTTGACCTTCACCAGTGTCCTGAGGAAGCAAAGCGAGCTCAGTGAGCAGCTCTCCACCAACTGGCCTGTCAGCCTCGCATTAGTAAATCAGTCGAATGTTAGAAGAGCTGCGGTTTCCAGCTCCGTGTGTGTTAAACAGCAGAATATGCACTGCTTTATATGACCTCGCCCTAAGGCACGAACATTTCAAACTCGTTATTAGTTTCTGAGGAGGTGAACATCCACTGACCTCATGTTGTGATTTATTTTCTCATGGACACAATCATTTCAAGCCCCCGGAGCAGTGTAGTAGTTACTGTGTGTGTGTGTGTGTGTGTGTGTGTGTGTGTGTGTGTGTGTGTGTGGCCACTGGTCCACAGGATCAATAAAACCTGTGCATGACGATAACAGCAGCATTGTTGACTCCAGGGTGACCTGCTTCTTATGACACTGACGATTTAAAGGACAATAATCTCCTGAGTTTATTGATCAACACTTGAGTCCAGTTTGTGTTAACATTTAAAACAGATGGAGAAATTAATAATTTGGTTTAATGGAGAAAAAAAGAAAGTCATTAATGCTTTAATAAAACTCCTAAACCTGTAAACAGAAGAGCACAACTGGGTCACCTAAAGTCTTTAATAAAGTCTTTAATCATCTGTTTATTTTGTGTTTACCTAAAAACAAACACAACCCTAAAATATTCTTATTTAAATGCATTTTTCCCTCAGCATGTCAGATTGTGCATGCACAGAAATGAAAAGCCATAATCCGTCTAACCATGAATTAATCATAACGTTGAGGTGAGTGCAGGTTGAAGCTCAAATCCCTTCAAAACCTTCTCTGAGCTGATGTGTCTTTTGAACACACTGGAGCTTCAACTTATAACCTGAGGGGTTTATCATTCAGTTGCCCTGTCACTGTTCAATACTGCCCCTGGTGCAGAAGTGTTGCCCCCCCGCCCCTCAGTGGGGTGTTTCTCTCCATCAGTTCTCAGGGGGGAGAGATCAATGTCAAAAGCTCTGGGATCCGTTACAGGATCAATACAAACAGTGACACAGCTGCACAGATGTGATAACCAAACGCCCCCTCTCTCCATGCACTTTGGTCTGATTTGATTAGTCCTCGCACTGACCCCCACACAACCCCCATGTGACCATGTTCTCCAGCAACAACAGTGGAGTCTGACCTCTGACCTGCAGGACTGGAATGTGTGTGTGTGTGTGTTGAAGCTGATTTATCTTGTGTGTAACAGAGGGGGAGGGGAAGCAGCAGTTTAAGGTCAGCAACAGTTTTTCTTCTGTGACTCTAACAGTGTTGATCAGCATCAGAATATTTGGTGCTGTTTCCTAAATTTCACCTTTTTATACTTTCCAAGCTGCTCTGCTGCGTCGCACAGCTCTGGGAGATTAAAGTCAATTATTCTGCTGAGGCTTCACATCATTTATATCTGCGACACTGCAGAAACAAATGTGACGTGAATGTTGGAGCGGCCTCACATCCTGTGGATGAATCTCACATTGTTGGCACTGACAGCACCTGTTGTTGTTGCACCCATAGGTGTCTTTCCCTCTTCACCTGCAGACTGAGCTGTCGTTCCATCGTTTGAAGCCGAGCGTCTTGTTCTTTCCTTCCACAGCCTCATTATCCTGACTCCCTTTGTTCTTTGGACCAGCCAGACCCAGTCCTGCTTCCTGCTGGGCTGGATGGTCCAAATAATGGACCCCAGTCTTTATACACACACAGTTTGTTGGAAGGACTCAGCCAAAGCTGGGACACCTGGAGGAAACTGTTTGCCTCCATCTCCAAGGCTTCATTTCTTTCTCCTGCTGCAGGAAAGATGGAAGGAAGCATCACTGCATCTCTGACATTTCACTCTCTGACACTTCACCACTTTGGACCAGTTCAGCTTCAGCCCTGGACCTGAGCTGAAACATGTGGTGATCTAAACATATTAAACAGTAACTTGTAAAATGACTTCAGTCTCCATGTTGCAGCAGATTAAGCTCATGGTTTTCCATCACATAACTGTTTTTATCACTCAGCGTCTCTTCAGCACATTCAGATGAAGCTCCTCATTTTTCACAGTTACTGGGGCAAATGTTTCTGCCCCCTGTGGCTTTTGTAAACAGCATTGTGCCAACACTAAATGATTATTTCAAGTCTGAGTTCAGTTCCACTACAGGCTGTGAAGGTCCCCTCTTCTTTCTGTTTTCTGTTTTGACAGTCCAGAGTTGGTGAGGCAGGAATTAGACGGAGTCAGTAGCTGTGTGTGTGGTAGTGAAGATGAATGGTCTAATCTGTGGAGTTCGGCCGGAGGCCACACAGGCCGATGCAGTCTTTATCTCACGCTGTGTCCACAGTAACTGCTGATGCATCTGAAAACACCTCCAGTTTGTCAGACGAGGTTCGGTCCACACATCATTTGTAGGTTGTGTCCTCAGGTCTGCAGGATCACAGCTGAGCCAAAACCAAACCTCTATCTGTACCACGTCTGTGCCTCTGTGACCTTCTAAAATGCAGAGTTACAGGAACAGCTTTTACTTTGGAGACGTTATTTTTAGCTCGTGTCTAGTCGAGGTTTAATCCATGTAGAAAAATACCCAAATAAGTCCATTTATCAGGTTTCAGCAGTGAAGCTTTTTCTCTTTTTGAGTGGCCAAGACAGACTACTGCCCCCTGCTGGTGTGGAGAGGTATTAACTCTCCCCAGGTGCAGGATGTGTGAGCTGGTTGGCCGTCGGCTGGAGTCTGTGTGGTGCGTTCACACTTTTTGGCCCAGAAGAAGGCGACATTTACTGCTGGTATTTTCCTGTTGGCTCAGTGTGTTTCCATCCCAACAGTAGAATGGGCAGAACAGAACGAGACTGTAATAACACACACACACACACACACACACACACACACACACAGTAAGTCTGTGTCTCTTTGTCTGGCGCACACACACTCACACTGGAGCCACTACATTCATCATTGCCAAGGTGTGTGTTCAGTCGCCATGTTGGCTGCGGAAAGTGCTCCATCAAAATGACTTTCTGGCATATGGTGTGTGTCTCTGTGTGTGTGTGTGTGTGTGTGTGTGTGTGTGTGTGTGTGTTAGACTGATAGAGACATGATAAAGACATGCAGCTGACACTCACGTCCTCCAGTCTCTGCAGAAAAGGTCGAGGTTCAAAGGTCGAGGTTGACTTTATTATCTCATCTCAGGAACAGTATCAGCCAGTGTGATAGGTTGGATATATGTGACCTATACAGGACTTTATTACATTTTCATTACTGTGATACAGAGTTGAAGTATATTAATGATCCAGGCTTCCAGCTGCAATACTATTTGCATCTTCTTCATCTCTGCTGTGTGTGTGTGTGTGTGTGTGGTTAACCGGGTGTAAATATGCAGTTTACAGTTTTCATGAAAAAACAATGAGGCAGGTACCAGCCATGAGCATAAACACACACACACACACACTCAGCGAAAAACAGCTGTTACATTATTAATCCCATCTCAGGGACAGTGTGTGATTTAATAGCAACCGTGTGTCTGTGTGTGAGCATCAACACATATCTGACTGTATGTACATTATCAGTCGCTCATCACAGAAGCTGCAGGTCAAGCTTCTTCTTTAATTAAAGCCACTCTGAGTGAGTTACCACAGGGCAGTGTAGAAACATCAGAAGTCAAGCTGCTTTTATCTGTTAATCCTCTACATCTTCTTCTCTTCTCTGTCTCCAGCAAAACTTGCAGTTTGTACAAAATGCAGCTGCAGGATTTTCACAGGTGCCAGCAAACAACAGCACTTCGTGTTTATTTTAGCGTTTTTTGATGTGGCCGCCAGTTAGTTTAAGGATTGATTTTAAAACTTTATTTAGTGTCAGTACAGAGAAATACATTTATCCCACAGCTTATCCAGGCTGCAGCCAAAACTGCTGCTTCCAAAAAGCACAGAGGAGCTCCTGTAGAAGCTGTTACATGTTGAACATGAAAATGTTTGTAGGTACGATGTCTGCAAACTTCGATTGGCCCCGTTAGGACGTTTTACTGCAAAAGTAGGAACTTTGATCTGATGAAACGAACATCGTTCATCCTCTGGGGACCATGAATGTTTGCACACATTAACTTTGGGACGTGCTCAGTTAAGAGCTTAACCCCACTTCAACAAGAGGAGAGCTGTGGTGGTTCACTGTGGTGACCTCACCAGTGTTCGGCACGTTTTCCAGGAGATCCAGCAGATCTCACCTGACCTGTTCCGGTCCTGCTCCTTTGGGAGGTGGTTTATGATGAGGGTCAGGGATCAGGGCAGGTGTTGGGCCATAGACATCTCTCTACCAGAACATTTGTCCATTGCACATTTGGCATAGTTATTCCATAGCATGTTATTTCTATGCACTGGGGATGCAGAATCACATATTTAGCCATTAAGTCCATGTGTACAACCCTGGTACCTGCTGCTGGTTTCAGAGCCAATTCAGTTTTTAACCCTCTGAGCCTCCACTGGGAAGCTGCTTGTGTCGACTCCTGTTGTTTGAAAAATCAGTATTTGCTCAGTAAATCCACCGCTGCCCTCGCTGTGAACTACACGTGAGCTGTGCCAGTCTAGAGAGTTAGAGCAGACGTCGCAACAGTTGCCGTCGATGCTGCGACTCACTGTGACTCATATTTACTGAGCAGGTGTTTTATCTGCAGTGAGATGTGAACAATGGCGGCGTGCACGGGTAGAGGCGGGGTTATCACTCAGCTCGTGACCAAATTACAGCCACACACAGCTCGAAGTGGTGATTCTCCTCTAAATCTAATTTGGTCCCGGTCATTTATTTCTGCAGATTAGGTTGTTGTGCTTTAAATGACTGACACTCACACACAAGCAGACTCGGACCGTGTGTGTGCTCCTGTTGTTGGAAATGAGCTTGGTGATCTTCATCCTCCACTACAATTTACCTTCACTGTCGCTCTGTGAAGTTCATTTCTCTTATTGATTCGCGTTGCACAAACACGTTTCAGTCCAGATCCACGAGCACATGATCATCAGCTGCTCAGTTTGCAGGAATAAGAGAAGATCTCTGTCCCAGTCTGTTCTATATGAAGCTTAGCCAGCGCCCAGTTAGCCTAGCTTAGCATAGACACTGGAAACACTGGGAAAGAGCGCTACTGTTCACTGGTTAAGGACCAGATCTCCAGTCAGAAAGCTATTTATTTATGACAGAGTTAATGTCCCAGTTACGCTGTGGACAAAACTACATTCACCAGCTGACCCGAGTCTGCATTATCCTGGAAAACAGCACCAGCATCTCCACAGAAACTACTGAACCAGTTTCGACCACATGCAGAGTTGCTCTTTTCTTCTTCTTCTTCAAACAATATAAAGTTGTGCAGGTTCTTGTCTTGTATATAAATAAACATTTCGTCATCGTGTTAATGGAAAATAATGATGTGACCCTCAAAGTGTGTTTTCTGTTGTGGACTAGTTGTGTCTAGATTTGTAGGAGATGGGGTTGGCTCTGTCCTGTAGTGCTGTGTGCACGTCTGTGTGTGTGTGTGTGTGTGTGTGTGTGTGTGTCAGTTCAGCCTTAGTGCAGATAATCTCTGTAAAGCAGAAACAGGTGATGGCACATTAATTATCAGGAGCTCTCAGTCGGTCCTGTAGGGGCCCATTACCCCGTCAGCCGTCATGTAAGTGTGAATTCGCTCTTTCTGATTGGCTCCTTTTCATTCTGTCCCACACACACTCAGGCACCTTCATGTGTGTAATAAACAGTTTCACACAAAGATAGTGTGTCTGTGTGCGCTGGCAGAGAAAAGCCTCAACACAAACCAAACCAACCACCAGTTAAGTGACACCTGACTCCTCCGTCTGTCTTCGGGCCTGTCTCTGACCCTCTCTCTGGTCTCTGAGGCCTCTGGGTGTCGTTGTTTATGCAGGGTAAAGGATCCTGAAGGCTTTTGTCTGGGACCCAGTGTCCCTGCCCTCTCAACTGCCCTGATCCCCAGTAACCTTCCCCTCGGCTCCGGTTTCAAGCGGCGCTCCCTGCCACCCTCGCCGTGAGGGAAGGTGTTGGTTTCTCCCAGTCTGGTTCCAGCCGTGAGCTTCCAGCTTCCAGCTTCCCCAGTTCTGATGCCATTTTAGCCAAAGCCCTAAAATGACATGTTTAATTACGTTTTGACTCCATTGGTCCCTCAGTGTGTTGTTTCTCTGAAGACCCCAGACCATATGTTCATTTCATATATAATTGATTAAACACTTTCTTAAAGCCCATGGTGATGATGTCAAATGTCTTGTTTTGTCCAAATCCCAAAGATACACAATTTAATAAAACGTCAAACAAGATAAAAAGGGCAAATTCTCACATTTAAGAAGCTGAAGCCAAACACTTCACACACTTAAAGGTCAAAACTGAACCTTAACTTTAAGGTTTCTTAGAAATCTCCCAAAGAACCGAGACAGTGACTCACGGCTCAACCCTGCAGATTAATGTGGAAATCCAGTTTTCTTTGGAGGGGTCAGTGGGTGAGAGTCCTCATGTGACCGTTGTCTATAAGACCTGACGTCACATTTTAAAGCCTTTAGCTGGTTTCTGGTTATTATTGTACCTGTAACCACAGGTCGTAGCATGTAAGCATGTTTTTTATCCTATAACACAGAATGAGAAGTTTTAAAGTTGAGACTTTGCTGGTTTATAGATGCAGGAACCTGCAGCAGAGGTTTGAAATGAGCCAGACTTGACTGGAATGAAGGATGAGGGTAAAATGCAGAAATCCTTATTATTAGATTATCTTCTATTGCTCATTGTGCCATTTGACATGTGCAATAGTCAGTAGTGAATATACTGTTCTCATATGTCTTGGTAATATTCGCTGTGTGTGGAACTGCTGCTCAGTAGACATAAGTAAATGCAGGGAGTAACTGAGAGGGAGGGAGGGAGGATGAGGCAGAGAGAGAGCCGCCTCAGTTCCCCCAGTTCCCGGCGCGGCTCGGTCCTCAGAGCCGCTGAAGCTGCCGGAGCGGACGGATGATGCTCTGCACGACAGGACAGGACACCGCACTCTGCTCGGTCTTACCTGGACGGGGGACCCCCCTGCCATTATAACGGGATTATTATTATAACTAACTCCTGCGCACGGTGCGTCTGCGGAGGCTGCACCGCAGCGCTGGCTGTTCGAAGCCGGCGGAGGCAGCAATCGGCGCCGGGTCTGACATGTCCCTGCCGCCGCGTCCACATCGCTCTGCACCGGCTGCTGTGACACTTTGATGCTGCACATATCTGCTTTACAAATATGATGAAATGGCAGCCCCGGAAGAAGGTGAGTGAACTCTCCTCCAAAGTTGGAGCGGCGGGTGGTTGGATGTCTGACTGGCACCGTTTGGATCAACAGGGCTATTTACGCAGCGCAGTCACGGACACTTTAATACAGATAATCCGTTAAAAAGGCGCACTTCACAAAGACTCTGCAGCTGCATGTGTGTAGGATTATTATTCCACACAGCTGAATAAAGTGGCTTTAATCTGACTGGAAGCCACAGTGGGTCCAGTATATTACAGAACTGAAAATCCACAGATACTGAAGAGTCACTGCTAAGACTCAGAGATGCTGAATCCAGATGTGAAGTAAGAAACATGCAGGTTAGTTCTCTGTGCCTGTTCAGCTATTAGTCAGCTAATCAATAAGGTGATTGACAGGTTTACTGCCATCAGACCGCAGCTCTTCCTGTCTTACATTAGAGTCAGCTTCCTTCTGAGACTCATTTTGTTTCAGCTGTAACTGGTAAACACAAACACTGTGGCTGCGTCTCTAAAGCAGCTTTCAGGTGTTGTTGTATTTGTTTCCCTCGGTGTTTGTGCTTCCTGTCGTGTATGGGCTTTGTCCTTTAGGGGCCACCGTACCTAACAAACATGTTTTGCATAACACAAAGTAGAATGCAGTTTATTTCAGAGCTGGTGTGACATGGTGCTGTGTGACTCATGGGTCTCCATGAAATGTTCTTGTTGTGCAGAAGATGAATCCTGTGGACTGTGGTGATAGTTTCTGCACATTCTGCATTGGATGGATTGTTGTGATGCTTGGACACGTTCAGGCCTCACACAGTCGTCATCAGGCCTTTGTAACTTAAATACTGTTTCACCATCTGTGTGCATGTTCTGTGTCAGTGTTGGAGAACGTCTTCAAATGTCAGAGCTTTAGTTCAGTAAGAAAACAGCAGTGCACGTCCTGCTTTGAAGACACTTTGGTTTCACCATATTTCTCTGTGAAATGCAGCAGAGTAGAAGTATAAAGTAGTAGAAAGTATAATACTTAAGTAAAGTACACGTGTCCCAGATTGTTTGCAGGTCCTGTACCTGGTTATCATGCTGATGCATTTGTCTCAGACGCCTGTGAGGTGCAGCTTCACAGAGCTGCTGACATCCCTGTAGACTTGATCTTTTTCACAGGGTACAGGCTGCTGCCTGCAACCTTTCCCACTGTGTAGGAAAATGTCTGAGAAGACACTTGGCTGATATTTTAAAACCTCCTCCGTTTATTAAGTGGGTAGTGTGAGCTGGCGTGGGATTTGCTGCCGAACCAAATTTGTTTCTGGCTCAAAGATCACAGGCAGCGACGGATCCTCTGGGAAGAGCCGGAGCCCTGATGTTGAAGTGGCAGATCGAGCCGTAAAGACACGAGAACTCCCAGCGGGGAACGGTTCCCCTCTGATCCAGTGCAGAGCCTTAACTGATCAGCCAGACCGTCAGCTGTTCCTCCACTAAAGCCAGTGATGAGTGAGGAGCCTTACGTCTGTCCTGTACCTTCCACTGGAAATAACAGCATTTGGCTGCTGATAGTTTTAGGACCCACAACCTTCCTTTTAACCACCTTCCCAAAAAGGTATTTTCATTGTTGGTGTTTCAGGGGGTGCAGCTCAGTTGTTCTCCTGGCTCCACAGGATCCTCACAGTGTGTGTTTGTGTGGCTGCAGACCAACTGTACAGCCCCTATCGGCCTCCTGTGGGTTCTGGACATCCTCAAAATAATAGCACTTGTTGCAAGGATGAATATTAATAAGAGCTCATGTGGAAGTGGCTTCTAGTTTCAGCATGTGGGTGCTTTTATTTTGAAGCCTGAGAATGAAGACCCAATACTGAGCGTTTGTCTTCCAGCTCTTATTTTGCAGCAGAACTCAGAGTGAATGAGGACACTCAATGTGAGATGAGCTGCAACTTTGAATCAAACTAGCGTTTAATGATGTGAGAGGCCATAAAATCAATATTCTCTTTCTGCTCAGCACCGTGTAGCACAAATTAGAGCCTTACCATGTGCACAAACACATGAAGTACACACTTGTGCAGATGCCTTTGAGCTTCTGGGTCATTCTATCCAAGGAATGAAAATCAGGACATAAGAAAAGAAGGAAAGGCCAGAGGAGGAAAAGACGTGAAGCCAGAGAGAAGGAGAAATAAAATGTAGGAATTTAACAGCTATGAAAAACCTGAACTAAAATCGATCAGTGTTATGTTGATGTAGGAGCAGAGAGATAAAGGGGGGAGGAGGAGGAGGAGGAGGAGGAGGAGGAGAACTTCTTTCCTCCTCTGAGACAACAAAAAGCAGATTACAGCTGTAAAAATGTGGGCTTGGATTAATCTGCCTTTAGGATTTTCTTTATGAACACAGTTTTAAACATGGTTAGATGGCCTCAATTACATTTTAATACACCGGAGTTTCATCTCTAATGAGCAGGTGTGTGATGTTTGCTCATATTTGTCCTCATTAGTAGCTGATTTATGACTATTTATCCCTCCTTGACCCATATAGTCTTAATCCAACGTGGATAAAACAGAACCTTTGGTATTAGGTGATTTGTGTCAGGGTGTGACTATAAATGATGCTTAAGGAAAAACTAGTTCCAGTTTTTTCGTATTAGCAGTGAGGCAGAGAAATATGTGTGGACTGTCGGGTGTTTCCCTCAGGAGGTGGTGGAGACCAAACCCAGAGCTCAAACTGAGGGAACATTTCTGCAAGGACCTTTTTTGTGTTTTTGTGTTGGCATTACCATGAACGTTGAAGTGATGTTAGCTGACTGATGGTTGGTCCAACCACAAAAAACTAAATTTAAATCTCTCTGAATTTTCTCCAAGAGGCTCAATGAAGCCTGAGTCTGTTTGCTGGAGTCGTATCCATATGTTCTAACGCTGTAGAGGTAGTTTTAGCGTTGTGTGTACCTGGATGACTGTACCTGCACCTATACAAGTTTAATCACAGCTGGGCTCAATAATGCAGGTGCAGAGCTGTATATGATGCAGCTGTGACATATGTGTGACTTCGAGCTGATCCAGAGGTGTATTAAATATTAGCTTCATGAGTGTGTTGTTGACAGGCGGTGCAGCTGCCCTGGAAACACACAACATGCTGGTTTCAGGGGCTCAGGTGCAGAGCTGTGCTCTTCAGTCCCTGCTTTTATTTCTCGCTGTAGAAAATAAGAGGTTTCTCTCCCACTCTCTCTCTCCGAGGCGTGTTTCTACTCCCCTGGCAGGAGTTCATGAAATCTTTCTTATTCTTTTCTGCTCGGCCGGATTGGCAACGCACTGTGTGTAATGTGTTTACTTACAATGTGACTAAGCTGCTTAAGGCTGCACTCTCATATTTAAGACTTAGTCCTCCATCTAAAGCCCCTCTTTGCACCAGGACTCACTCAGACATATTGTTTGAACGTGTCCAGCGAATGATCAGGTTCTTTTAAAAATCTGAGGCAA
Source organism: Mastacembelus armatus (assembly GCF_900324485.2). Taxonomy (NCBI): domain Eukaryota; kingdom Metazoa; phylum Chordata; class Actinopteri; order Synbranchiformes; family Mastacembelidae; genus Mastacembelus; species Mastacembelus armatus. The sequence continues at coordinate 19,911,086 of NC_046644.1, read as the reverse complement.
AGACGAGCTGCAGGAGCCTCGGTTAGACCAAACCTGAGGGGGCAGCTCCTGAAGCCTCAGTGTGTTTGTAGCTTCTGACCGAACCTCTGTGCTTTGGAGTTTAGCATCATGCTTCTGTTGATGTTCACACTTTCACCAGGCCAAACCTGCATCAGGACAACAATCCCACCAAGCCCCTGCTGACCGGCCCGGGCACCCCAGTCCCAGGTCACCAGGCCCCAGTGGCCTCTTTACGCCTAGTCTGGACTTTAGTATTTACCATCTGGTGGTACAGCAGCGTCTTTGCTCAAGTGTTGAGGATTTTTCCAGCTGTCTGGTTATTTGGATCCTCCTTTGACTCACTGTTGGCGGTTCCATATTTCCCTTCCCCCTGGATCCTCCCAGTCACTGTCCCTCTGATCACCTGCCTCTCCAGTTGGGACCCAGTTTTCCCATAATTCAGCCTTGGTGCTGCAGGTGTCCACTCACCGCCGCCATCTAAGAACAGTCCGTTGTCTCCACCAGCAGGAAACATTAGCATCGTTCTGTTTTCGGTCTCTAAAAGGAGGAAGGAGTGACTGGGGTGAAAAATAATAGATTTACTATTTAAGGTGCATGTGTTGCCTGGAATTTTAAACCTGTCCTGGTAATTAAAATGAAATACATGCAGAGTTAATTGGACCAGGCCTGTTAACATCCACAGCACAATGCTGAGATTTACTGTGCACACTGGTGAAGATCATCTCTTCAGGAGAGGCCTCCTGAGCCTTGAGTGGAACTAAAATGTGAAGTTTTGCCTTCGCTGATGATAGAATTACATTTTTAAAGCGTCCTCGTGTCTGCTGCTTCTTTTCCTCCTTTGAATTTCCGAAGCAGAAAATGGATGTGCATGAAAGAATTCCCACAGTCGTCGTGCTTCCCTCCACCAGGAGCTCGTCGTGTTGATAGAGCTGCTCGGCTCCACTGTCCTCAGGACGTGTTTTTTTTCTTCCTCTTGATGTATCTCTCCATTTATTTCACGCCTATCACCACGTCTGTCGGTGGAGATACCGTCTCTTACCGAACCCTAATCTGTCCCACAGACGACGACGCTCCCTCTCCTCCTCTCCCCAGCCGCTCTCACTGTTTCAGCTGCTCCTCCCTTCATCCTGTTACCGCTCTCTGGAGAGGAGGAGCAGGAATGAGACCGGTGTTTCTTTCGCAGAATAAAGACGAGAGGAGGACCATGCGTGACTGTGGATCCTCCACAGCTCCTTTCTCCTCCTCCTCCTCCTTTCTCCTCATCTGTGAGTTTGGAGCCCCGTTAGATTGAGACATCGCTGTCACACGTCACCATTTGGTGTCTCTGTCGCCGGTCTCCTCTGCTTTACACCCACTGAAGCAGAACAGATGTGCAGTAACATCAGCCCAGTCTCACTTCATCTGTCTGTACTGACTCACTTTATCTGTGAATGTCTTTAAAAAGTGTTTCCGCTGGGCTTTGTCAGAAGTGGCTGTGTCTGCCTCGAGACAGAAAAGTTGCAAATATTTGATATTTTCTCTAAAAATGGACTCGACGTGGTTGAAATAACGTAAACGCATAAAAATATATTAAACCTGTAGATTCAGGAGCTTGTACAGCTGCTGCTGTTCATCTGTTCAGGTTTTCAATCCAGAACACTTTGTTTTATAGATACCAGATACTTCTACTTATACTTCTACTACTTATTTATTACTTAAGCAATAAAAGAGACATAATTACAACAAATACTCTACATGACCTTTGAGCTGAGTGAGATAAAGTTTCATTTAAAACTGTTCTGCATTAAACATGTTTGGACTGTGATGGTTCTAGACAAAGTTTATCTTGTATATTTATTTATCTCGTGCACAATAAAAACTGCAGTTTTACCGAGAGCTGAGCAGAAAACTGAAGGTCACCTCTGGTTTCTTCATATTTTTAACCAGGTGTTGTATCCAGTTGCTTTGACACACTTCAAATAAAACAGGTGAATAACGTGAATCGTCTAAAATGTGCAGTGAACAAGGTTTTTATTTCTTTCTTAAAACGGAAATAAAAATATCATTTGGTTTATTTGTTACTCCGAGATATTTATATACCGAAGCTTTTGATGCTGTCGACCTTTTGTCGAGGATTCTGTGTGTTTATGGTTCGTGTTAGTTGACGTGATGCCTGTAGTGTGTGAAATGCCACAGTGAGTAAATGTGACTTTTACCTGCTGTAATGTTGGCAGAGCAAACCCTGTGTCCCTGAACAGCATCAGGTGGGAAAGACTCGCACGCCCGTGTGTGTGTGTGTGTGTGTGTGTGTGTGTGTGTGTGTGTGTGTGCTTTATAGCAAACAAATGGGATTTAACCAGTTGGGGGAGGGCGAGGACTGAGAGCACGTCCTCCTTTTGAAATGTTTTATTTAAATGAGCTGTGTGGAATGAAAGATAAGCCGCAGTCATTATATTGTTGGTGCAACAGACTTACAGGCCCCTGCCCAGCTTCCTGTCTCACTGCAGCTACACGTGTTTGTGTCCTTTCAGCTGTTAACGCCACAGGCAACATCTCCTCCCTCAGTCATGTCTGGGATTGTTTTGCAGACAAGTTGTACTTTTCTCCACCTGAGATTGTTTTCTTCTCTTTCTGTAAAATTAAGTCTGTGCCCATGTCGAGGTTTTGGAGATGCAGATGTAAGAAAGACGTCAATCAGGAGCTTTCAAAAACCGGTGTTAGCCCAACATCACCTCCTTAAAGTTCTAATAAGATCCGCCCGACTGAACAGGTTAGAAAACACAACTACGATGAAAACACTTGCTGCTTCTGGTTTGTTGACGTGCTGGTTGAGATCCACTTTGTCGGACTACTCGGAGTAGAGTTGGACCTGAGGTGATACGGTGCTGTGGAAAACCTGTCAGAACCTGGTGTGAATGAATCATTTTCAAAAACAAAGACTGGCAGCACACGATCGATCAGTTAATTAGATCAATTCCTGAGCAGACACAGTGGAGCAGAGCAGTAATAGAATAATAATAATATTCTGTCGCTGTAAGTAAATAATGTCAGGTCCACTCAGGTGTTGGAACCACAGCTGCAGTAAACAAGACCGGACCAGAATCTGGACCCTGAGTCGATACTCAGGTAAATTTGCTGCTAGTTAGAAACACGTGTGGAGTGTTTGTGTTACCTCAACACAGACTCCAGTGTTTCTTTATTTTCCTCCAGTTGTTCTTCCTTCCTGTAGAAAATAACTTCCTTTACGAAGTCGGGTTGAAACATTTCAGCTCTTGTGGATGCGTCTTTTCCTTGGGTGTCTGGTTAAACATACTCAGCTCGTATCATCAGTGTCTGATCTCTAAATATGGGCAGTAATCATGATGGAGTCTTGTTCGTCTTTACCCAGTTTGCTTTGCGCTTTGTACCAGGCTGAATCCAAAGACCAGAGGCGAGTGGAGCGAAGTGAACTCATCTCCAGACGTGCAGAATGTGCAGAGAAGCTGCCCAGGCGCCTGCAGATCAGTGTTTCCTAATGGAGTGAGAGGGGAAGAGATAAATGGCTCTGTGGCATGATGGGAGTAACAGAGAATAGGTGTCTGCTTCCAGGGTCAGCGGAGCGGAGCCAACGTTGGAACGTGGCTCGGTACATTTACTCCAGAGAACCTTAAGTACAAGTCTGAGGTACTTGTACTTTAATTGGGTGTTTGCATTTTCTGCAATAATACAGAGACACTTTAACTTCAGCTGAGGACTTTGTGAGGACTGACCTGTTTGACACTGTCTCTGTAACAAACAAACCTTGGAAACGGGATTTTAGTAGAAATGGTTGTGAAAACAGACGTAGGACAATTTGACAATGTGACGGTTCAGAGCTTCTTTTTTTTTTTTAAACAAATACTTGAATATTTAGGATTTGAATACATAACATCTTAACTGTATTTGCAGTCAGAAATATTCTGATATTCCCTCAGTCGTCAGTTTATTAGGCAGCTCATCAGGACAGTTTGTGGCAAACAAAGGACCAAATGAGTGAGAGACGTTTAGACAGTAACAGAAATAAAAACCGAGGAAAACTGTCCAAAGGTTGGTAGAAAATTCTATGTTCATGTCTAATCAGAGTTTATGGTCCCAGAAGGAAAAGTATTAATGAGCAGATTTGGCAGGTGTTGTGGTGGTGGAGTGATACTGTGTGTACGTGGAGTACTTCAACACTTCAGAGTAAAACTCGGTGTGTCCTTGTAGTAAGTGGGTAAATGTCTCCCGGCGTATTTGTGCCGACTTGTTTGGTGAACCCACAAAATCTTCGCTGTAAATAATTCAGATAAAAAGCTATTGAACATATGACACGTTCCCATAAAGAGCAGACAGGTTTCCAATATCAGACCGGCCTCTCGCCGTCCTGCAGCCACGTGGGTGCGTGCACGTGTTGCTGCGGCTCGGTGAGGCAAATGTCACGCTGTCTGAAAACTCTGAGCCAACTGAGGCTGGAAAGTCTCCGGAGAACCGGGAGGACGATGAGGAACTGGAAACCGCTCCAGAATATGAAAGTGCTGAGTGAAAGGTGCAAACCATCACTGAGACACACACTGTTTATGGCCTTTAATCACCTTCCAGAGCCAAACTGAAACCTAATTGGCAAACAATGGGCATGACATCACAATTCGCTGGCTGGCTCATACGGAGGCAGCTCGTCTGAAATGGGCCGTGGTTACTGATGAACCTGAGCCGTAAACACAGAGGAGGTGTAGTAACTGAAAATTAATTACCCTTTGGGACCAGTGTCATTAATAATTATTGTGCGTGATCACAGTCGTAGCTGACTGGTCCCCTGGGCCATAATGGAGCTTTTACTGGAAGAAAACGTTGTGAACGATATTTGGATCCTCGGTTTCTCTTTCCTGCTGCCTCTTTACTTGTCATTCTCTGTTGCACCTGTGTTTCTGTGAGACATTAGGGCGTGCATCGTGCTCCTTTACTGCAGTAACAGTACCAGGAAAACCACATGATACAGAAAATAAATACACTTTAGTGTGTTTCATATAAGCCGAATGAAAAGTTGACTTCCAAATATTTAACTAGTGTAGATGGCTGTTCACTAGAAGCTAATTTGACGATGAACAGAAGAATAAGGAGGATTTTCAATGGAGTTTTGTCGTACGGTTGCATGCATTACGTTGCTTGGAGGATAGAGTCATTATTGCTTAGGCTTTGGGTTTGAGTTATTTTTATATCTTCGGTGAGTTTAGTTTAAATCTGTTTAAATGCAGCAGTGAGGTAAAATAAGGACAGTAGCCGAGATTTCAGTCCTGTTATTTGTCCCTAGTTTCTCTGTTTGCTGCAAAAGCTCATTGTTAAATGCCACGATTACAAAATACCACAGTGTAAGAAACAGTAACCAAGTCCAAGTATGAAGTGGCAGGAAATGGAAATACTCAAGTGTCAACTCTCATCTCTCAAACCTTTTACCTGCTCCTGTTTCTTTTAGCAATGAAATGTTCTAATGTCGTCTCCTGCTCAGTGTTTGGTGTTTCTGAAGCTCATAGAGCCCAGACTGTCCATGCTAATCATCATGCTACATGCTAACACTAGCCCAGCACTGCTAAGCTATGCTAAACTCTGACAGCATCCGGGACCAGCATCCACATAAAGACCCTACAGTCATGAAGCCAGCAGACTAATGGAGTTAATTGTTGTTGTATTCATGCCCTGTGCCTGCATCTCTATCATCTGCTCTAACCTGATGCTCCTTCATAGGATTAGTCCGTCTGCTAACAGCTGAAAAGGGCCCATGTTTACCAGGGACCACAGTAAAACCAAAGCTGTTTACCTGTGTCAGGTTGAGGGGAGTGACTGGGACCAGGAGTGTGTTTGTAGATAACGGGGACCACTGAAAGAGCAGAGACATGTAGATTAATGACTGAATGTTTTCTGCTGCAGCTTCTCCTCGATGAATGATCACAACCTGTGAGCCTGATCAGGCTGGGTTTGTGTCTAATTAGCCTTGTAGAGAATCATTAGGAGCGTGTTCTCTCCTTGCCCCGATTCACCGACTGGGAACTGCCTGCACGGCGTCTTCCCCAGAGTAATCACTGGTCTCAGTGCTGCACCGTCTCTCTCCCCTCCTGTCCTCCACCTCTCCCCACCTCTCCCCGGATGATTTGGGTCTAATTAAGGCGACGCACCACCGAGAGCGAAGGAGGCGGCGTCGACCCTGCTCCCAGTCTCCCAGTGTTAGAGGTGTAAAAGTACAGGAAGAGGAGGAAGCCAAGGTGGAAAAGTAGAGGAATCAAAACAACTGAATAAACACCAGAGCTGCAAATAACCCAGATATAAACATGTAGATGCCAGAGATCCATCTGTGCTGGTTCCATATCTGTCAGTCTGTCAGGTATATATGATCTTAAGTGATCGTTCTTCTCTAAAGTTATGTAGCAGCTCACACATTTAGAGATTAACACGTCAGAGCAGAGATACCAGTCCTAATGCTAATATTGCTAATTCTGCACATTAGTGAACACGGTGCTAACACATCAGGGTTGTCTGTCTGTCAGCTGCTGTTGGAGATATTCTGGCTCCTTGGGTCCAAAAATCAATACGAGCAACTTCAGCAAGAAGAGAGGGATCCTGTTGGAGCAACAGAAAACTAAAGTGATGCAGAATCGCTGTCAGACAGTTCCCAAACAGGAGCTCGACCTTGCAGCAGAGAAAGAATAGTTTGTTTTGTAAGAGAAACCGTGCAGGTTTTGTTCGTGCACACGGGATCAAAGGACTTGGCGTTAAATGGATCGAGGAGCGGACAGTGCGGAGCAGCTTTCATCTCCCTTTGAAATGTGATGTCTGGAGGTCGATGTAAAGAGCCAGCTGACACGTCTTTCTCTTTCTGTCTCCTCTTGACCATCACAGCTGCTCCAACACCTGATCGCCCGCTTCCAGTAAACACACAAGGATCACGCCGAGAGTCCGTGCGTGTCGGACGTGAACTCAGACATTTAACCTTGGCCAACAGACTGAATTGAGTTCTAAATTAAAGAAAGCATTTTCTCTGTCACATGCATACACACCAGTAATCCCAGTTAACCTCAACACACGAGGTTTATTCCCTGGGCGACTAAAAGCAATTCCCTTTTTCTTCTCCCTGCGCTCGACTTTATCTGCAGACCCAGAGCCTGAGTCGCTCCCTCGACCTTTGGACACACTATCAGCCATCTCTGGAACAATCTACCGTTCGCACACATGCACACGCTCTTACACTTACAGGAAAAATATGCATGAAGGGGATGCTGGGAGGGGAGGAGGACAAGTGGCCTTCTGATCCTGTTAACAGCAGTACAGCTGAGGGGTTTGGCTCTCTTACACTGGCTAATTAGGCTGTCACTCAACCGGCTGCTGCAGCGTTTGTGTGTGTGCATGTGCTCGAGCCGCAGGGCCGCGGATCGTTTGATTGCCTCTGTGACCTTTGACACCAGAGGGTGGAGGTATATCTGCCGGGAAAGGGAGGTTGGACGTGAAGCTGGAGCACAACTGTCGGACTGCTGGTCGCGGCGGACAGACAGTAGACGCTGGTCTTTGTTTTTGATGAGCCCAATGGGGCGAAGCCAAGCCTCCAGAAAAATCCCAGTCGTTGCGAATCAGGTTGTTCACAGACTGTAAACAAAGATGGCCGACATGAAGTGAAACGACCTCCTGGTGGCTGGTTGCAGCGTAGGTCATAAACGCCGTGTTCACAGTATTTTGACTCCATAGTGGCTGGAAGACGTGATGCATGATAAACAGCACTGACACACAACCTCGCTACAAAACCTGGTGTGGCTGGAAATGTTAAAGCAGGTGACCCCTTTGTCTTTCGATGTGCAACGCTCATAAGAACAACAGATAAAGCTCAGCCCCTCAGTCTGGTCGTGTCCAGCGCTGCACTGGTCACATCAGACAGACGGCGACGCCTGATCTGTTGGATCCATATAAATCCTGAGTGCACGATTCTGCGTATCCAGTAGAACGTGCACTTGAACACACCACCATCTACACACAGAGCAGACGTCCTTGAACGAGGGTTGTCATAAAAGCGTAAGGCCTTGAAACGTGCCTCGACCTCTGCTGTTAGACCGACTCTGCAGGACTGTGTGAGTCCACAGCTGGTCGTGTAATGTCTCTACTGGTCCCAATGGGAACTGTGGTTATGGCCACTCAAGCTTAATTATTGCATCTTCACTGGTGTCCCAGTGAAACAGATAAATATTCATGCAGATTAACCAGAGAACAGTTGGTGTGTGTGTGTGTGTGTGTGTGTGTGTGTGTGTGTGTGTTTGTATAAATGCCCAATAGTGCAAATTAATTTGACTTCCATTGACATCACGGCTGACGTTTCCAAATCTGGTGTTTTCCCAGCAGTGTGAACTACCAAACCAGATCACTTGTGGTTCTAGATCCCTTTTTTTTTTCCCTTAACATCTCACTCTGCTCATTTCACCTGTTGTGTCCTCCCATCAATCATCTCACGACCCCTGTTGACCAGCGACCCCCATGTTGGGAACCACTGGAATAACCCATTATATAGAGAGTTAAATCCAGCTCCACCTGCTGCACTCGGGTCATGTTCTGAATGCAGGATTTTAAGTGTTTAGGTGTTTTTGCATTGTTGTATTTGTACTTTCTAAGTACTGCGCTGTAAATGTAACACCCACGCTTCACTCTGTTACTTCTCCCACATATTGACTCAGTTTCACAGGTTCAGATGAGGTTTTTTATTTAATGGCTGCAGAGGCTGTTCTGTCTGCTCTGTGTTAGATAATGTGTTTCCAGTTTTCTGTGAAGATGCTTGCTCAGCAGCCTTATTTCTCCGCCACAGTGCTTTACAGGCTGACTAGTCTATTAGAAGAACCGGTTTGAATCCCATCGCCCTGCGAGATGAGAGGGCAGTTAATTCCCAGACTCTGAGTAACTGTACGCTGCTGCACGGGTCTGGCTGGGATCATACTTTACCTTGGTAATAAGGTGCATTAAATCCTACAAAGAGGCATCCTCACAATACAGATGGTTTGTTCTTAATGACTCCCTCAGACCGTCTCGGGCTCTTAAACAATGATCTCACTCTCCGAGGTTTACGGCACACTGCTCACAACTCACACAGCATGTCATTATATCACCCGCTGTGGGATAAGTGGGGTATTGACTTAGAATAAAATGAACCTGCTGATTCTCAGTGATGGTCATGCATCATCAGCAGCATCACCTCTTCATCCCTGTGGTTCAACACGGACCGTTTTCCTCCCGTACTTTCTGGAACAGCAGATCCTAAAGGATTTTGACCATCCGCCATGTTTGTGCCAGTGAGGCGGCATCACAGAAGCGTCACCTGGTTCTGAAACAGTCTGAACGCAAACTGAACATTATCACCTTCATGAAGGAGGATTTACTGCAGGACTGCTGGATTAGACCGACGCAGGGGTTCCTAATAAACTGACCCCTAGATATTTTTGCATCAGTGGATCTTCAGTGTCGCAGGTGAACATCGAACACAACAAATGCAGTGGCAAAATAAAAAAAAATCAGACAGTGAAATTATTTTGCAAACTGTATTTTTACATGGTGTTTCCGCTCAGACCTTCCTGGGCAGGTTTTTCCGACATATTGGCACCATCGTTTCCGTTTGACCTCCAAATAAAATGGTCTGAATAATCAGGCCAAGCTTTGGTTCACAGGCTGATTCTCTGGCTGCTCCAGTTTCTCTCCCCATGTTTTGAGCTGAAATGGTTTCCAGCACCATGAAATCAGGAGCCAAGTTCTGATAAACTGGATTAACCTTCAGTAACACCCCTAAACTGCAGTGATGACTAAATCCACAACAGAAGAAGAACTGTACGATGTTAAACTTCAATCAAAGGACTCTGGTTTATTGTTGTGGGAGAGTGAGACGCGGCTCCAGGCTGCCAGGTGTGTCAGGAAGCTTTTCTTTGTCTCTCTCAACTCGAGGCCACGTCTCATCGTCCAAACGAGTGAGTCGGTGCAAAGACATGAGTCGCTCCACTTGGTGTCCAGATGAGGAGATGGTGAAGGTTTCGTCTGTGTGTTTCTGAGGAAGATCCTTTGATTTGCAAAGGCATCAATCTCTATCATGTCTGGTTTATATGGTCCTCACTCTGTCTCTCTCCCGCCACTTGTGTTGCCATCTGCTCTCGATTAATGTGAGTTACGAGCACTAATTGAAGCATCTGTTCATCCGGAGTGCATCCTTCGCTCTGACACATCACCATACAACTCAGCTCCCAACGGGCCCCTCAGTCTTTGTTCTGTTTCTATTGGGTCTCTGCTCAACACACGACCGGCCCCAAACTGGTCTGCGAAGATTTTCAGGCTCCACTTTGGTCCGGGCTGAAATATCTGACCAACAAATGGACGGGTTCCCTCAGAGGAAGACTATGGTCATTACTGTGACGTTCACAGTTGTTTTGATTGAAACGTCTCTGCGGTGAAATTTGGTTTCGACATTTGTGAATGTAAAAACACTTTAGTTTAAACTCCCATCAGCCTCAGCTGCAGATACACAAGTATCACTGTGCCTGCAGGCCAACCTCACAGCCCTGCTGATGTGGGTGTAGATGTTTGACATAAGATTCATGTCGATCTGCGACAGACTTGAGCAAAAGGGTAGAAATCCTCCGGGCGGCCTTTATTGTGGCGGGCTGGAGCGACTTCCGGGTCTCATAAGGGGACTGGAAAACACTCCTTGATTTGAAACATATCAATAAAAACAGGATAACAGGGTTTCCTAGTATTTCTTTTGCCCTATGGAGGGTAAAAAAGCTCAATTTAATAACTAACAGATAAAAACCTGTCAAAAACAAGATGTCTGTAAAGGAGTCGATTTCTATCAGACGATAAAATGCAACGACAAATCAAATGATCCGGATAAAAAATGGCCGAACGGGGAGAAAATTCCTGCTCGAATGAAGAAGCAGACACATGTAGGGAAATGTGCCAGGATTAGTCTTGTCCTTGTTATTGATCACTTCACTCTAAGTGACACTGAGCTGTCAGCTGATGTTGAAGAGCCTAAGTGCTCGACGGGGAACCAGTGGGGGACGCCTCCAAACCAGACGAGCCAGACACGACCACGGCGGCTGGTCTCTAATCTGACAAGACTTTTCTGAGATGCTCCAGAGCACCGCTGAGAGACGGCCGACAAAACGAGACGTGGAGTGTGTGCGTTCGGCAGGCGCTGGTGCGTGTACAGCATGTGTGTGCCGGTCTGGACTGTACCCCCCATGTGAGCTTAGCAGGCAGCGTAGCCAGACTGAGCTAATGGGCAGGCTGTGGCGGAGGAGGCAGACTCTTCCTGCTGTCACTTTCTGTCTGGCTCTGCTGTGTTTACGCCCCTGAATGGGGTAAAAAGCTCCGACACACACACCTGCACACACACACACACTCTCAGGCCTTATTGTGCTGTACATCCTCACACACAGCCACCAGAGATAATGGGCACCTTGCTATGATTATAACTTTTCCTCCTCTGATATAATGATCCTCATCTGACTGAGGTAAAAATAAACCAGAACAGGATGCGGCTGCCCCCACCCTGCAGCTGCCAGATCAGTGTGATGGCGACAGATTTGAGGGGCAGTGCTGAGCAGAGGTAGGCAGACAGGTGGGGAGGGGGTGTCCATATGTCGCGCCGGCGTCCAGCCCCGCCGGCCTTCTCTGCAGCCTGGACCAGGTCAGAGGCCAGGCTCTCAGCGTGGACACTTGGCACCGGTGCTGACGTCCTGCTCTTCGACCTTTTGCGGATCAGCGTTAATGTCGGCGCCTCGTTTTCGTTCTCGTCTGTGGTTAAAAGTACCACATTGGTCAGAGCCAACATTTGGGTTTACCTTTTTATTTAGGTCCATCCCAGCGATTGTTGATGAATTTCAGACAGAGACGAAACATTAGAGAATAAAAAGATGCACCAGCAGCTGCATCAGCGTCTGAACAGGAGAGATTTCATTTTACTCAACAGAAGATTCAGTCTGTTTTTTACTTTTTAGGCCAGTGAGAGATTTTTTTTCCTGAACCAGGCTGTGGGTGATTTTCAGCTCTTTTCTTTGTCTCATTGCTTTTTCTTAAAGTTTTGTAATATCTGAAACCTCAAGGTGACAAAGTGTTTGCATCGGCTTTGTTCTTCTGACTTTTATTATCTACATTACAGTAGTTGCTTTAATCTACACCCTAAATATCCAAAGCCTTTGTCCTTGAATTTGTTGATTTTACTTTGCCCTTGGTTTTGAAAAGGTTTTTCTAAAGATCATCACAGCTTTGACTCATTTCTACCTTTTTCCTGTGTTTCAATGGAAATGACTCCAACCATCTATCTCACTTTGTGATCATCAGCAGCGAAATGACCCAGAAACTAAAGTGCATTAGATCAGACGTGAGCCGGCTCTGCTGGTTTCAGAGCAGCCGTCTGAGGAGCAGGACAGGACGAGGAGCAGGACGAGGAGCGGGACAGGAGCTGCCATGTAATCTAATTTCTATGCTCTTTGTCTTCATTCATTCACTGTCATGACAGATTATGTTTAAATGGGAGGAGGGAGGGCGGGATGATAAATGGGAGAGAGACAGGGAGGAATAACAGGGAAAAGAGAGGAAGACCAGACAATTAAGTTAGTCTGGTCGGCAGTGAAGGGAGGAGGAGGAGGAGGAGGAGGCTGTTTGTGGGGCGTCTCCTCCTCCTGATTTTGACGTCATGATTCATTGTCTGAAATCTTGCAGTGAAACGCACTAGTGAAGCGTGCACTGGGTGTGTAAACAGTGCACATGTGCTGTATCGGTTCCACACACTGGATTTATGAATTAAATATGAATTAATAAATGACTTCAGCTCCTTGGACCCCGGAGGAAAACTGTGCTGCTCACAGATGTTTTTCCTTTGTCACTGGAGACTGTTGACGGTCTAGTTCGTGCTTTAGAAGACGTTTTGTCTCCTTATGGTCATTTTGTGTGTCCCTGCCCCGACTTTGATCGTTTTACAGCACTGATCTGATCTGACGACTGATCTGATCTGACGACTGGACTGATCTGACGACTGATCTGATCTGACGACTGATCTGATCTGACGACTGGACTGATCTGACGACTGATCTGACGACTGATCTGATCTGACGACTGGACTGATCTGACGACTGATCTGATCTGACGACTGATCTGACGACTGGACTGATCTGACGACTGATCTGATCTGACGACTGATCTGATCTGACGACTGGACTGATCTGACGACTGATCTGACGACTGATCTGATCTGATCTGACGACTGATCCGATCTGACGACTGATCTGACGACTGATCTGATCTGATCTGATCTGACGACTGATCTGACGACTGATCCGATCTGACGACTGATCCGATCTGACGACTGTGATGAGGCTCTGAAACACAAAATAAAAATACAGTGTGATTTTCTTTCTTATCACTCATTAAATATCTCAGATCCTGCAGCTTCATCAGATTCATCTTGTGATGCAACTGCACCAGGATCAGCTACTTATTTAGCTGATAATACTTTATTTAACTGAAGTCAGTGAAACAGTCTGAAGACTAACTGACCATTATCACCTCCATAGAGGAGGATTTGCTGCAGGACTCAGTCTGAACTTGCATCTATGACGGTGAATCCTACTTTATAAATTAATTGCTTTTAATTGTGCGAAGGAGTATAAGTATCATAAAACAGAAATATTCAAGTACTTCAGACCTGAGTAGAGATACTACCACTGTGGCTCATTGCAGATACACGTTGGCTTTTGTTATTGTGCTGTATATCCCATAATTACATAAATCCAGCTGTGGCTCAACATATTGAACGTGACCCCCCCACAGACGTCTGCCTCTGTTTCTCCCTGCAGGCCTACTTTCGTCAGGGGGTTGCCCTGCAGTACCTGGGTCGTCATGCCGACGCCCTGGCGGCGTTCGCCTCCGGTCTCGCCCAAGACCCCAAGAGTCTCCAGCTGCTTGTGGGCATGGTGGAGGCGGCCATGAAGTCTCCCCTCAGAGGTAAGTGAAAGCTGAGTTCACCTGCTGAGCTGAGCATCTGCTTGTTCTCGGCCCGTCTCTGTCAGGCCTGGGACAGTTCTGCAAGACCAGGTTTACCGATCTGGTCTTTATTTAACACGTAATACTCATTTGCTAAATCCAGTTTGGTAGGCTGATCTGTAAAATGATGGACCTTCGTTCCAAGGTTGTCCTCCACACGTAATGGTCACCTCTCTCCTCCCGATGCTCCGGGCTCTTCTCAGAACAAGCAGCAGCTTCTTAACATTCTTCTTTGCTGAACTACCAAAACCTTTCTCTTCTTCTGCTGCTCCTTCTCTGCACCACCGGCTGCAGGTTTCCTCCTACTCAGTGTTTTGTTTGGACGCACATTAACAAACTGAATAAAAACCATCACTGCAGGTTGCGTCAGCCGAGCCGCTGAGACACCAGCACGGGCCTGCATCTACTTCACCTGTGTCTGCCGCCAGGTGCTGCTTCCTGATGGTGCGGGGAGCAGAAAGACGCGTTTTAATTACAGCATCTTTAAATGCAGACGTGCTGTGCCAGAGGAAAAACAGGCATCAATAACAGCAGGGTCCAAAAATCAGACGGAGCTGTTTCAAACATTTGCAGATGATCAAAGCAGCAGGAAGGTGGTGTCTCTAACGCTTCACAGGGGACAGGCTGATAATCTCCTCTCTGACAAACATCAGTGCAAAGATCTTTTTTGTGGTGTTCGTGATGAAATATTTACAGGCCGGACTCGTGCGTGTCATTGATCTGTGCGTCCCACAGCTCAACGTGCACTTCTATGTGCAGACCTCCAGGTGTAAGGTGCTGAAGGCAGAGTGTGTTTGCCCTTCAGCAGAGTCAGAGCAAGGCTTCTCAGGAACATCCTCCTGCTGCAGCACGTCTGCTCGAGTGTTCACAGCGTTGAAGATCCAAATGGAGCCAGTGGTAACAGATGAGTACTGCTTTTACACTGAGTCACGGTGCGTTATAGTACTTTTTATTGTTATTTCCTCTTCAGAGCCTATGTAGTAAATCTTTATGAGCCTCTCACAGAAGTTTCTCACGTCTCTTCTTCCATTTTCTTTCTTTATCAACATGGAGTTTGGAACGAATTTGGCTGTTTCTCAATACTTTGAATACCTTTATTTAAGTAACAGCAACAAGTCCTGCATTTCAATCCTGCTTAAGTAAAAGTGTCTGTAACTATTAGCAGGATTAAAGTAAAAGTACTCATTCAGCGTCACCTTTTTATTGTTGTTTCTTTTTTATTGTTATAAAACAGCAGCTGGAATATTTCCAGCTCCACTGTCCTTTTCAGACCCGACAACCTGAGCAGGTGTAAAGACTGGACTCTAGAAATGTCACTGGTCCAGTCTGGAGAAACTGGGCGTGCACAGTGTGAAAGGTGCCACTGTAGGTCAGCAGGATGCAGGAGAAGCAGAGCAGAGAGGAGCCAGGACCAGTTCCTTTTAGATTTGTGGTCCCAAATACCAGTGAGACCTCAAATCACTAATCACTAATTCCCATGTTCACCACAGTGACGCTGCAGCGTCGGTGCCAATGTGTTTCTTGTTGATAGGGGTCCTGCATGAAATTATTGTTTAAAGCGGCGACTTGTGATTTGTGACGTGAAATAAATTCAGCCGGTAAAGTCTGAGAGCTCCTGCAGGAAAAACAGCACAGATGGTGGTTTTATTAGTGTCCTTAAATCTGCTGTTGACTACTTCATATAAAGTCAGATTATCATTACAAGAAGAAATCTACTGCATATATTCACCTGAGGTC
This sequence comes from Mastacembelus armatus, assembly GCF_900324485.2. Taxonomy (NCBI): domain Eukaryota; kingdom Metazoa; phylum Chordata; class Actinopteri; order Synbranchiformes; family Mastacembelidae; genus Mastacembelus; species Mastacembelus armatus. The sequence goes on along the minus strand of NC_046644.1, from coordinate 19,895,324 downwards.
TGTAATACACAGCATTAATCAGAGTCTTTGCTGAGTTTAGCCGCTACAGTCAGTTACTGTGTTTGGACCATGGGCTCTAATGCAGTTGCATCTGTTACCGTGCAGGTTCTTTATTGAAACAGCGCAGCAGTGGTCCAGCAGACCACATGCTGCTGCTAAATACTGTAAAAACCATGTGTGTCCACATGCCAAAGGATTTGGCTTGAAATCCAGGCTCCCACACTGATTCCAGGTTGTTTCGGTGTGAATCAGAAACCAAGCAGCAGGCAGGGTGAAATCCAGAGGTCACAGTTCTGTTCTCTCCCTGCCCTACATCAATGAACACCCACAGGACCCCACATTAGCACCGGTTCTCCCTCCAGTCACCCTGAAACAGCTGCATGCTCCGTCTCCTCACCCACAGTCTGATAAGGATCAATGTCCATTAAGTCAAGTCAAAAAGTGGAAAATACTAATTTGACCATTTGTTCTGACAAATCAGATCAAATCTGTGCTTTGTTAAATGACTCGTTTTCTTTTATGACACTTCATCTGTAGCAGTAACAGACTCCTGCACTGAACTAGAGAAAGACTCCAGCGAACATGCCCCGCCCACCCAAAGGTGCAGAAACATGAGCAAAGCTATTCAAACGTGGCAGATGATCAGCTGTTACAGGAACAAATGTGGCTCATCTCAAAACCCCTTTTCTCCATAATGCAGCCATGAGAGAAGCAACGAGCACAAAAATGATTTTCATTAGCTAAGACCTGCTCCCATGAGGCCTGTGGCAGCTGGACTGTTCTCAGAGATGTTCAGTAGAAAGCTGTGTTTTCTTCTAGCTTGTGATAATGTGCCTCTTCATTTTAGACTCCCTTGAGCCCACCTACCAGCAGCTGCAGAAGATGAAGCTGGACAAAAGCCCGTTCGTGGTCGTGTCCGTCATCGGTCAGGAGCTGCTGACCCACGGCTTCTACGGAGCGTCTGTCGTGGTGCTGGAGGCCGGGCTGAAGATCGGCACCTGCTCACTGAAGCTGCGCGGCTCCGTCTTCTCGGCCCTGAGCTCGGCCTACTGGTCTTTACGTAACACCGAGAAGAGCATGGCCTACATGCAGCAGGACCTGGAGGTGGCCAAGACTTTAGGTATGTATGGAGAGAGCTACAGAGAAACAGCTTCGGGTGAATGTCACACGCTCTTTGTCTCGTCCACAGGCGACCAATCGGGAGAGTGCCGTGCACACGGGAACCTCGGCTCTGCCCTCTTCTCCAAAGGCAGCTACAGAGAAGCGCTGGCCAACCACAGAAACCAGCTGGTGCTGGCCATGAAGCTCAAGGACAGAGAAGTACGTTTGTGTGCGTGATGTGGTGAGGACGAAGTACGGCTCCCTCTTGTTCATCCTAAAGTTTGGGAATGTTGTGTAAAATATCTTAAAGCCAAAGTCATTTACAAGCTTATGTGTTCATAGGTTGACTATTTACTTTCCCATGTTGAACTTAGCGCTTGAAAGACGAGCACCTACATTTCCCAGCAGCACTTAAATGCAGCATATGTATATAGACCAGGGAAACTGTGCACACAAATGTGAATGTGTTAACAATCTGTAGTTAAATACCTGCAGATTGGTCCAATATCTGAGAGTCACCGACACATCACCGATGTTTACCAAATATTTCAGTAGAGACGTGCAGGTGGATTTCACAGTGAGTCTGTTTGTGTCTGTCAGGGTCTTCTCCTGCTTTGTGATTGAGGAACTGAAAACACAGAGACCTCACGTCTCTGCTGCAGTTTAACGTTTAAGAGCCGTACACACGGTGCTGTATGTGGGACGTGACTGGATCTGAGGAGTCATCACAACATGAAGCAGTAACTCTGCGTTTGCTTGTCCTGTCCCTCAGTCTCACTTTCTCAAACACAGTTGTTGTTTGCCTTCGGCCGCAGCTGAGCCCATCAGCTTCCCTCTGAAACGCCGTGGACAGTTGTGAAGACCATAGTTAATTAGATCGCTGGTACAGATTAACTTTGGCCCATTTACGTCTCAAAACACGAAGTAAAGCTGTCAGGCCGATTGTGTGTGTTTACCTTCGTTTAATTACTCCCTTATTCGTGTGTGTGTGTGCGTTTGTGTTGGTGTATGTACAGTGTGTGTGTTCAAGCTGAGCCAATTATGATTAATTCTCCTCCTGCCTGATATTTATTGTCTCTTTAAAACCTTCCATGTGTTTGTTAATCAGCGACAGTTTGCTGTGTGCGGATACGTCCATGTGCTGTAGACTGGTAGTCTGTGCCGACTGGTAGTCTGTGCCAACTGGTAGTCTGTGCCGCCGACTGGTAGTCTGCGCCGCCGACTGGTAGTCTGCGCTGCAGACTGGTAGTCTGTGCCGACTGGTAGTCTGTGCTGCAGACTGGTAGTCTGTGCTGCCGACTGGTAGTCTGTGCCGACTGGTAGTCTGTGCTGCCGACTGGTAGTCTGTGCCGACTGGTAGTCTGTGCTGCAGACTGGTAGTCTGCGCTGCCGACTGGTAGTCTGTGCCGACTGGTAGTCTGCGCTGCCGACTGGTAGTCTGTGCCGACTGGTAGTCTGCGCTGCCGACTGGTAGTCTGTGCCGACTGGTAGTCTGTGCTGCCGACTGGTAGTTTGCGCTGCAGACTGGTAGTTTGTGCTGCAGCCGACAGATTTGTGGCCGATCTTCTGTCTGCTCCATAACACAGAGCTTTGTTTGCGTCCTGTGTGTTCCTGTCTGTGCCCATGGTTCTCTTCATTCCAGCGTCATCCTGCTGAGGTTTCCTCACTCAGACGCCCTGAGATCAGTAACACTGGCTCAGCTGTGGCTGCACTGTGGCTTTGTCCGATTCCCTTTGTTCCGCTATTACAAGGTCTTGTTCTTTAATCGGTTGTTGATAAGTTACTGCATTAGGTGTCTGTTATCCAGCACAGTGGATGCTTTCAATATAAATTACACACATTCATCAGAACTGACCTTCAGTAAAGGGAACAGACCTCAGTCTAATCAGTATCTGCAGCTCTCCCCTTTGGCCTTAAACCAGCAGCAGGTCTCTCTGGTTGGACCTGGGGCTTTGCAGAACCTTGGAGATGCTGCTGCAGTTCTTCTGTAGATCCAGACTGTCCCAGTGTTTCTGTCTCTATATGTGGTCCCAGACTGACTCCTCTGTGGGGGTCAGACCATCTGCTCCAGGACTCTTGGTTCTTCTTGCCTCTGAAAATAGTTCTCCATGAGCTTTAGTGGGTTCTTTATGGGCTTCACAGCCTTTCTAGACCAGAGGTGTCCAACCCATGTTCCTCAGGTCCACAGTCCACCTATCCCTGCCCTACCCACAGCTGATTACCTGGATCAGGTGTGTTCACTTTGTCTTCCCCCACTCCACCCTCACCTGAGATGGTACCTCCCATTTTGTTCGCCCCTGCACTCATACCTGTGGTAAAATAACCAAATAAATAAATGGACTTGAACTTTGCTTCCTGTCTCCGTCCGGTCCTTCGTATCTTCACAGCTCTCTTCAGAGTATAAAACTACACTTAATGTCTGTGGGTAAATGTTAGAGCAGCTTCTGGAGCGACTGGGCAGGTGGTCGAGTGTCGTATCTTCCAGCTGTTCAATACTCAATAAGACGTTTCTCATGTACAGTTTTATCACATCTATCTGCCGCCGCTATAATGTTCTCGAAGGCTCCAGTGGACTCACCTACGGCTCGATATCACACACACACACACACACACACACACACACACACACACACACACACACAGTCACTTAATAGCGTGTGATTGCATCCTGGACCTAGAGAGGTCTATTGAACAGCTGTCACTAAGACGAATGAGGGTTTGAGGAGGTTCGTTTTTATGAAACAATGAAACAGGACTAGAGTGTGTCTCCCTGTGTTTTCATCTCAATGTTTGTGTGTTACTTTTACACACACACACACACACACGTAGTTTAGTCTGATTCCCGTCCATGTCAGGATCAGGTGATGGAGTTTCTCCTGCAGCCTGGGGCGACTCAGACCTGGTCATCAACACAAACCCATCTCTCCTGCTGTGCTTCGTGTTTCTAGATAGACGCCGCCTGCAGAGAGACGACGTTGAGCCTCCAGGGCTGGACACACAAAATGAAGCATCTTTAAAATACCGTCCAGTGCAGCTGCTGCGTAATTAGTAATCCCACGGAGTAAAAGTACAAAATGTTACTTCAATAAAAGTACTAAAGTATCAGCATCAGAATCTATTTGAATTACCAAAAGTAGAAGCACAGGCCTGTTTCAGTATAACAATAATAATAATTCCTGCTGCTGTTTGTGGATTTTAATGATCAATACCAATCAATCATCTCATTCTACCCTCTAGTACATGCTAATAATACATATTAAAACTAAAGTTATGCAGGAAATGAAGTGTATTCAAATGTGCAGTATTTCCTCTGGATTGCAGTGAAAGTTAAGTATATAAAGTATCAGGAAAAAGAAAATACTCACCACTGCCCAAAGCTGAGACAGTTTCCTAAATGTGTATTTGGGAGGAGACAAAGTTCCTTTGTTGCACTGAAAACAACGTTTAAACAGTTAATTGCTTCAGCGACTGTTGGACTTTGGTTTGGACTTTGGTGACTGCTGGTCCTTGTCTTCCCTGTGACGCCTCCGCCCCCCCTTCTGCATCGCGTCCGTCTGTACTGACACTGACTTCTGGCCTCTCGGAGTCGGACCGACGCGAGCCAAGTTAACTGGACTCTGTCATTTCCTCCTGACACAGCAGGAAAACTCATCTCTGCCTTTGTCCCACGCTGAGGGTGAAAAGCCCGTATTTTTTGGGTGATTGAGCATCAGTTCTCCAGAGCTCCGGACCGGTCTGTCGCCCACAGTAGCACACACAGGATGCACGAAGACGTCTGTCTCTGTTCATCTGGCTCGTCCTTCTCTCATTAGCTCCGTCGCCGCCTGCCTGCACTTTAATTATGACAGAGAAGAAGAAATTTATTTACACAGCGTTATTTTCAAAACAAAGTGTTTTACAAAGCTGCAGTTAATAATTAAAACCTGATAAAATCCCATAAAACTAAAAGTTATTCCAACATTTAAACAATAGAAACAACAACAGGGGCAATAAAAAAATAAATAATAAATAAATATTGTGAAGTGTCAGCTGCATGTTATGATACAGGAGCTGTCAGAGTTTCCTTCTCATATATAGACAGAAACAACACACACACACACACACACACATAACGTGACCTGGTTGTTTTCTGTGTTTCGAGGAAACACAGTGTCCTTGAGGGAAATCAAACACTTGTACACACACACACACACACACACGCACGCACACACACACACACACACACACACACACGGTCCTCCTCGTCATTTATTAAATCTCCTCCTGGAGCGTCGGCTCTGAGCCGTGTCAGCTGGACTTTATGTGTTTACTCTCATCACTTTGCTGGGAACTGGGATTTCTGAAGCTGAGCTGTCGTCCTGTGAACACACACACACACACACACACACACACACACACACACACTCTCTCACAGGGACACACCAGCGCGGCCGTGAAAAGAGCAGGGTGTCCTGGTGTTAATTAGAAGTGGTAAATTCCACTAAAGGTCAGTTTGGCTGTTTCCAGTGACAGTTTTTAGCACTCATTAAGGCTCTGATTTAAAGAAACGTGCTGTTGCTGTGGGATTGTCTATCTCTAGTCTGCATTTCAACGGAAAATCCACAATTAATGACTTTTTCACTGATGAATAATCTGCAGGTTTTTCCCTCAGTTAATGCTTGTTCCTGTCAAATGTCAGAAAGTAGTGAACAGCGCCTGTTATTCTTCCACACAGCCCAAAGGAATGTGCCCAGATAGTTTGTTTAATTCAATCAGCAGCCCAAAAAACCCCAAGTATCCTGTTTATTCTCATGTAGGATGAAGAGAAAGAGCAAATCTTCACATTCGAGGAGCTGAAACAATTAAATGATTCTCAGAAGCTGCAGATTCATTTCGATTCATTAATTCTCAGCTCATATACACGTTTGTACAGTGGACTCAGTATGTCCATTGGCGGACTTCACGGGTCTGTTGAGCTCTCCTGTGAATCCTGTGCATGTGGGAAATTAATGAAGCTGCTTTCAATAGTCATGTTTTCTCGTCTCGCTCCTCAAACTTGCAAACATTTCCTTTTAGTCTCTAATGTCTTTTCCTGTTCTGTCCCATTATTGGCTTTGAAAGGTCAAATTCACTCTTTCATTTTTGAGTGTGTGTGTGTGTGTGTGTGTGTGTGTGTGTGTGTGTGTGTGTGTGTGTGTTCGATGAGCCTCTAACTTCATTACTGTGACTGAATGTCGGGGATCATCGGTACACAGAGCGTCTCTACCTCAGGGTTACTGATAATTACATCACGCTGTGTGTTTCAGGTGAGAGCTGAGCTGTTTTCCTACGAGGCCTGGTGGAGCTGTAGCTCTAACTTTAACCCTTTCCACCCCAGTCTTCCCAGTACTGAGACCAGACGGCATCTGGTAATGAAACGTGGAACATGTGGTTCTGCAAAGCCACAGTACCAAATACTGTGTTGTCGTGCGTCACATGAGGAGAAGGCACAACCTGGACACCAATCAGATTTAACCTTTATTTGAAATTGATTGATTCGTTAATCAGCAGAATTTAGTTTTGACTCATTTAGTGACTAAACCTTGTGAAGTTGTGAAGCTTTTTGTTGTTGTTATTTAAAATGAATGTGTGGATGCTGCTGGAACAGATGTCTGAGGCCACATTCACCACTTTTATTAACACATTTTACATGTTCCCTAAAAAGCGACGGGTGCAGTACGTGTGCACCAACGTGCACCGACTCCTCTGATCAATTCCAGTCACCTGGAGATCAATTAGCAAGTGAGTGGGCAGGTTTCTGATCGCTAAGGCCCCGACTGTTTCTCCCTTCTCTCTGGGTCTGATCGGAGAAATGGGCGAGCTCTCACACGGCGAGTGTTCTGCCGTGTGTGGGCGTGAGTTCACGGCCCCGTTTTCGTGCACGAGTGAAGACAACAACAGTGTGAACTTCAGCTGAGACTCTAATCATGATTTGCATGGTATTATGCCTGAAGAGGCCCAGTAATTAGCAGGAAGAGCGGTGCTAGAAATCATTAGAAGTGTGATAAAAGTGTCTTATGTGCTAACGAAAACAGAGTAATAATAGAAGCACAGGGTCACATGCTCCTCACAGGGTCTAATAGGATGTGAAAGATTAGCTTCCAGTGTGTGTGTGTGTGTGTGTGTGTGTGTGTGTGTGTGTGTGTGTGTTCAAAAGGAACACTTTCCCTTTTCTCTCCCCTGGTGTTTATGAGGACGCTGATGGAGGCCTGCACTCTCACAGCTGTTCATATGAAAGTGACAGACGTGTTAATCTCTGGGTTCACGTGAAGGTTTTATTTAGATTCTCCACTGGACCTGCACCGTGACACTGTACAGGGCAGGCAGCGTTGTTCTTACTGTGTGTAATCAGACCCTGACCTGTGCTGACGTCCTTGTTCTCAGCTGGATATGAGTAAAATATCTGTCAGTTGGTCTTAAATTATATTTTTAAACATTTATTTACTTTATAGTAAATAAATAAAACAAAGTATAGTAATAGTTTTAAATTATTCTGGTTGACATGTTTGACATTTTTGTGGGTGACTGATCTGTCTACTGTCTGTGGTTTCAGGCTGCGTCTGGGGCTCTCAGCAGTCTGGGCCACGTCTACACCGCTATCGGCGACTACCCCAACGCTCTGGCGAGCCACAAGCAGTGCGTGCTGCTGGCGCGACAAACCCAGTGCCAGCTCTCCGAGGCGCGCCAGCTGGGCAACATGGGCGCCGTGTACACGGCACTGGGAGACTTCACCAACGCCGTCCAGTGTCATGAGCAGCACTTAGACATCGCTAAGGTGCAGCACCAAAAACCACATCACACATGTTTAATTTGGTTTTAATGACCAGTGTGGTTTAAGCTCCTTCCTCTGAATAAAATCCCAAACCTGATCAGAATTATTTCCCAGTGTAAACACTTATATAGAAATACTTCCTTCTGGAGAGTCACGGCTGTAATCACGAACAGACTCGTTTCACTTTCTGAGTGATTGCAATTTGCTTTAGTATGAATGAAATCTTCTTTTATGGTGTTTTCTGGGTCAAAAGCTGCATACCCTGATGAAGTGCACAATTAAAATTAGCTTTGTTGTTCTTCTATTGGCTGATTAAAACTACAGTGAGCTGTTTTTTTTTTTTTTTGTTTTTTTTTTAGGAAGTTTCTCAACCTTTTTTTTTTTTTTTTTAATCAAAGGAACCAGTGGGTTTTGGGGTGAGAGCCCCGGAGAAGGTGTGACAGACGATTTATCACAGTAATAAAATCACAGAATACGGGATTAGCATTTAGAGCCATAATCACATCTTAATTTAAATAAGAGCATGTGGTTCTTCGGGGCTGACGCATCAACACTGAGCTCAGGTTAGTGTTTTCTCATCTTTCTGTTATTTAGATTAATTGATGGTGTTTTGAGGCGATGTGGTTGTTACAGAAGTTATTTACAGGCTAAAAATAATACAGGCGATACCCACTGAGTGAATCTGAAGCCAGCAGCTACAGTGCTCACTAACTCAATTTTGGCTTATTATGGAGAGAAGTGCAATTTGTTTTTCAAGACTGAGATAAATTCAAACAGGAGAGTTTGTTGTTTCTCATGAGTTTTGCAGCAGCAGGTACATTTGTGAATGTTTGAGTCTTTCTCATGTCGTCGTGTGTGTTTCAGCACGTTCATCATGTGACGAATGGGGCCGTTCATAACCGAGTTGGTGCATGTTTCCCACAGAGTGTAACGGCTGTTCGTGGCACAGGCTGTTAATCCTGGAAATATTTGAAGTACCACAGTGTAACGGTCCATGCAAACATCAGATAAGGACATAATGAAGACAATAATCCGTGCACATTTCACTCTTTAGATTTGTTTTTTGGATAAGTGCATTATTGTGAATCAGCCAGCAGCTCCAGCCAACATCATCCCACTTCTCTCCTACAACATACAAGCTGATCATCTGTTGACGGTTAAATTTGCTCCAAAATAAAAGTCCCTCAAGTAAAATCTTCTGTCTGCTGACGGTTTATAAAGTCATTTCATTTGGTTTTGACACTTTCGGCGCCGTAGCTGGAAAAGTTGCAGCTTGTCACATAAAACAAATGCCATCTGCTTGATTTGTGTCAGATAATCATTCTTGCTTTGTTTTAGTTGTGTAGTCATCTGCAGGAGTCGATCTTTTCATCAGTCGCCTGAGAATCATTTCCAGCTCCGGTTCTTTATGTGATCTGTTAATGATGCAGCAGACAAAACCTACCTAGTGAAGACGATGTCTTCTTTTTAAGGAAGAACAATACTACTGGTGTCTCTGAGGACCTGAGACACTGAGTCAGTCACAGCAAATGTAAAACTGCACTATGCATGAACTGTTGATGTTGTTGGCAGACTTTGGAGAACCAGCGTGAGGAGGCGCGGGCGTACAGCAACCTGGGCAGTGCCTACCACTCCCAACGGGACTTTGACAAGGCCATATCGTACCACACCAGAGTCCTGGAGCTGGCACGAGAGCTGGACGACAGAGCGATCGAGATGAGGGCATATGCCGGTCTTGGGCACGCTGCCCGGTGCATGCAGGTTGGTGTAAACCATTTAAAGACAGGCTGAACTGTCTTCTGTCCCCTCTAACTGCTGCTGTGATGTATAAGTGATGGTGGTTCTTGTGATGCTCAGGACCTGGAGAGGGCACGGCAGCACCACCAACAGCAGCTGGAAATTGCTCAGGAGCTGCAGGACAGAGCGGCACAGGGCAGAGCCTCCTCCAACCTGGGTAGGTTTAACTGAGGGTCACGCTGGAACAGGAAACAGTTCCAGGTACTGATGGACATGTAGGACCTGGTGAAAGAGGATAAAACCAGTATTATCAGGGAGACGAAGAGCACAGAGGCACATCTATTATCAGGCAGCACTGTCACCCCAGAGGACAGAACAAGCAGGAGGAGGGTGGCAGATTTATTTATGCAGAAAAACATCAGAAAAAGCAGTCGAGGGTCTGTGCATCTGCTGAATAAAAGAAGAAAGTCGACAGCACTGACTTTAAATTACTGGTTCATGCTCGGTTCAATCCATGATCTGAGCCGGCAGTACGCTGTGTTGTTCCATAAAAATACAGTGAGTGATGACTGAAATAACCACGGGTACTGTCGCTATAATAAAAAACACCCCAGGAGACAACACAAACTACATGTGAGTGCAGTAAAAGTTTATTACAGGCAAACTATTTGCAGACTGTGATGTAAGTTAAGTTTTGCAGCACAAAGTTTGTCAATACAAATGTATGTGCAAGCTGCAAAAACTGAAACTGCTCTTTATTTATAGTGTTTTGGTTTGACGCCTAAACCAGTCTGAGCAGTGTCCAGCTGCCAAAACTGTTAGTGTGTGTGTGTGTGTGTGTGTGTGTGTGTGTGTGTGCGCGTGTGTGTATGCGTGTGTGTGTGTGTGTGTGTGTGCAGGCTTTGAAAGGAAGGTGTTAAAAGTCTTAATTTGAAGACTTCTCCTGGCAGCTGTAAACAGTAGCGCTGATACAGGGACACTGCAGCGGCTCAGTCAAATGAAGCCTTTCTTTATTGACCTGACTGTGTTCTGTCACCTCAGTGTGCTGGAGCTGCAGCCCTGCTCTCCCTAAGGACAGCCGCTCAACATAACCAATGTTCAGCCTGTGAGTAACTCGACCAGAGGTCAGAATGAAGCGCAGCCGAAGATCGTTTTGTGTCGGGAGAAGCTCCACTCTGTAACAATCCTGTACGGCCGAAGTGGAACATATTTGTCTGTAGCTACGTTAGAGCGAGACATCTTCTGTCTAGAGGATCTCATCTGCTAAGTGTCCCTGGATGTGTAGCGTTTGCCTTTAAGGAGCTCCAGCTGTCGTGTCAATGTGTCATTAACATTTGGGTAATTAAAAAGTGAGACTTGGTGTCAGCAGAGACACAACGTTGAAGGACTTTGATCCAGATAAAAAATGTTTTGAGGTTTTCACAAAACTTTTAAAAGCTTTGGTTTGACTTGTTGGTTAGTTGCAGTATGACGTGATTTTCTCATCCAAGTAATTTGTTCTGTGTTAGACAGAAATGTTTTAGTGTTACTGGAAGCAAACACTCACTCAACACTGAGAAGTCTTGTGTTCTGTCTGAATCCCAGTTCAGGAAATAGAGAGTGATGACACTGACCCTCTGTCAGTCTGCTTCGATCTGCAGCATCGACTTCACACACACGGGACACATCTGAGATACACTCAAATTAGCAGCTTTGTGAAACGTGCGAACGCTGCAGCTAATTAACCCAAATCCTGGACTATATAGTTCCTTAGACACTGGGCCCCCATAGGTGAAGGACCCCCAGACTGAAAGAGACTCATTTATTGTAGTTTAGTGTCTGTTTGTTCTGTATCCTGTTGGGGTCATGTTGTGTATTTTAACTGAGCTTGGTGACTTTCATACAGAGGCTCCGGTCCAGGGCCCCCTGAGGTCCTGGGCCCCCTGAGGTCCTGGGCCCCCTGAGGTCCAGTAAGACATTCCTGGCTGTCCCATCAGCTCATCTGCCTTTGAGTCCCTGTCACTGTGGCTCATGTTTTATTGAGTAGGGCTTGTTTTCTGTGGCCACAGTGAAATGTGAGAGCCGGCGAACCTGACTCTGCCGCTGACTGGGCAACTCTCCTCTGTGTGTGTGTGTGTGTGTGTGTGTGTGTGTGTGTGTGTGTGTGTGTGTGTGTGTGTGTGTGTGTGTTTGGTGCTGGTTCCACATCCTTCTCAGTGTGTGTCAGGTTCCCTCAGCGAGGCGTCGGGTGATTTTCACTAACTTCCATCATCATTTATTGACGATTACGTTTGTCTGACTGAGCTGACCTGACAACCTTCATTCCCTCCTCTCCTTGCTCCCTTTGAGGCCTTGTTTCCTTCCCTCCTCTCCTTGCTCCCTTTGAGGCCTTGTTTCCTTCTCTCATCTCCTAAAGCTCTAAAACTCTGAGTTGCTGATGAAAACTCACAATCTTCTTTTGGGCGAATATGTTGGACACACAAAGAATTTGACTTCGCTTCACATCCCACATTGTTTTTTTAACCCGTCTTCGTCTAAACCTCTTGATTAGTGCCGCTCTAAATAATAAAGGTTCAGCAGGATGTGAGTAGACACAAAGAGACAGATGTGGCTCGGGTTGGTCACACCCAGTTTAGTTGGCTGACGACATCCCACTGTGGCGAGAAGAGAGACCGGAGATCCCTGCTGTCCTGGTCTTTGTGCTGTCTCAGCTCAGCGCCCTGTCATCAGATCTCAGCTCCTTCTCCACACCTCTAATCCTCCACTGTTCCCGCCTCACGCCGGGGAAGCCCACAGTCCTGCAGAGCATCTGCAGATGGCTGCACCCTAACACCTCGGAGAAGTGTGCGTGTGTGTGTGTGTGTGTGTGTGTGTGTCAGTGTCAGTGAAGTTTGGGAGGTGTAACTATAACCAGTGATACCAGCCGACTCTGCAGGCTTCTCTGTAATCCTCTTAGAGAGAGACCCCGATGAACGAGGACCCGTCTCCTTATCAGCAGCCTCCTCGTCCTCGTCCCTCGTTCCTGCTCCCTACACGTCTCTGGAAACAACAAAACCACAGTGTGTCGAGCGTCTTTGCTTTTGAAATTTATTTATTTCCCCAAACTGTCTCATTTTTCTGCTGCTGACTCGACAGTATAATGTATGAAACTACAACAGGCTTTGAGGACGTCTGACTTCACTTGCCTGTGAAATTAAACTAGAAATATTATCCGTTGTGTTCTCTGTGGTGAAGTGACAACACTGCACTGCAGAAATGCTCCGTTATTATATTTACTCTAGTTAAATAACTGGTTTTCCATAGATATTACCTTGTTTGGTGTCTGTTGACTTTCATAGAATAGTGGACTAAGATGAGGCAGATTTGAAGAGTTTAGGACTGACTCTGGTTTGTGCAGTAAAAGCTGTGAACTACAAACTAAAGGGTTTTCAGACTAACTCTCCCCCCCTGTGCTCTGAGTCTCCTCTGTCCCAGGCTGCTTCTTTAACTTGTATTTTCTCTCCCAGACTTTTGTCTGCTTTACAAACTTACAAACTGGGTTGTTGACAGGGGGAGGGAAGTTGCTGAGGCCACTGGGACCGAGTTTTCCTGTTTCTTTTCCCGGGACAGAGAAACAGATGAAGTTTGTGAGACTCTCCTCTGGATCTCTGCGTATCAGAAGTGAAGTGTGAGGATCCACAGGAGCAGATATTATTAGATTTGTTGAATTATTTACTGCTCTACACTCATAGGGTTCTGGAAACTGTGCATGAATTCACATGCACACATTCTGTAAATATGTTTTCTTTGCTGGTTTAATGTTTACATCTCTGTCGGTCTGGGAATTTAGCACGTTCACTCTCTGTAAGACTTGACTAGGACTTGTTTGAATGACATGAGCCGATGGCTGAGCTCATCTCAGATCACTTGAGTTTACCCGGACTCTAAATCTGCTCTAATAACAGACTCAAGACACTTGTGGGCTCGTGAAAATGACGTGGATTTTTCCCTGGACGTGTATTAAATGGTCCAGATTAAACCTGGACCTGTTAACAAATGATTTGAGACTACTCAGCTCCACTCATGTCAACTGTCTCAGGCATTATCCACCAGATGAAGGGGGAGTACGAGGCAGCGCTGAAGCTCCACAAAGCCCACCTGTCATTTGCCCAGGACCTGGGTGACTATGCCGCCCAGGGGAGAGCCTACGGGAACATGGGCAACGCCTATCACGCCCTCGGCATCTTCGACCAAGCTGTCCGCTACCACCGGCAGGAGCTGCAGATCTCGCTGGAGGTGAATCCCTTCGTTCTTCATGAGCAGCGTTTTGACCCAGGTGTGGAAAACAGAGCTGTGAAGTGTCTTTGTGTTTCAGGTGAATGATCGTCCATCGCAGGCCTCCACGCACGGTAACCTGGCCGTGGCGTACCAGGCTCTGGGGGCCCACGACCGGGCCCTGCAGCACTACCTTCACCACCTGACCATCGCTCGAGAGCTGCGGGACACTCAAAGCGAAGCACGAGCTCTAGGTGAGCTGGACGAGGCACTGGACGTTTGCTTGATTGAGAAACATAATATACTCTCTCATTTTTTCTTTTTCTAGCAAACTTGGGCAACTTCCACAGCTGGAGAGGCGAATACGCTCAGGCCCTGCCGTACTACCAGCAGTACCTGTCTCTGGCCCCAGGCCTGCAGGATCTGGAGGGAGAAGGAAAAGTTTGCCACAACCTCGGCTACGCTCACTACTGCCTGGGACAGTACCGAGACGCCGTCAGGTCAGAGGAACAACCAACAGAACTGTGTTTATGATTCAGGAGACTTGGTTGTATTGAAAATGCAGATTTTCACACCAAGACCCAGCTCATGTTTAAATCTAAGATGCTTCACAGCCAAATCTAATTTTAATTACTACATCTCGATTTTAAATTCTAGGGGAGAGCCCAGCATTTGCAAGAGTAGAAAATATAAAGTTTGAATGTTTTGCAAATGTGTGTAAAACTAAGTACATGTCAATGGCACGATGCATAAATGTCCTACTGTGATACCATTTCTCTGCCTATTAATTCACATTATGTGTTGCATGTTTCACCTGTGTCTCAGGTATTATGAGCAGGACCTGGCTTTGGCAAAGGATCTCCAAGACAAATTAGCTCAGGCTAAAGCCTACTGTAACCTGGGTCTGGCCCACAAGGCACTGGGGGAGTACGGCAAAGCGGAGGAGTGTCAGAGATACCTGCTCTCTCTAGCACAAGCCTTGGAGAACACACAGGTCACCTGCCTACGATGGTCTGTGCATGTCTTTACATCCTTGATATGTGAAGTTGTTGTTAACCTGCGTCCGTGTGGTCGTGTTTGTCAGCAGGCGGTTTTCAGGGCCTTCGGGAACCTCGGCGATGTGTGTGTGTGTCGGGGAGATCTTCCGGCGGCGCTGAGGTTCTACCAGCAGCAGTTAACTCTGGCCCAGAAGGCCGCCGACCAGAAGATGGAGGCTGATGCTTACTCAGCACTTGGATCGGTTCACAGGTTCAGTGATACGTTTGACTCTCAGCTGTGTTTTCTGTCTTGTGCTCCTTCGGTTCTTCTTGTCTTTCTTCTTCGCTCATCCTTCCTTCCCCTCCAGGCTGCTCCGCCAGCTGGACACAGCCTTGTCCTTCCACAGCCAGGAACTGACCGTGCGAAAGGATCTAGGAGATCAGCAGGGGGAGTGCCGTGCCCTCGGCCACCTGGCAGCGGTGCACATGGCCCTGGGAGACTACGCCACAACCTTCCAGTGTTATGAGGCCCAGCTGGGGCTGGCGCAGGGGCTCAGGGATGCCCGTCTGGAGGCCCAGGTACATGGGAACATGGGCATCACCAAAATGAACATGGGGGTGTTTGAGGAAGCGATCGGGTATTTCGAGCAGCAGCTGGCCATGCTGCAGCAGCTGAGTGGGACTGAGAGCATGCTGGACAGAGGCAGGGCCTATGGGAACCTGGCAGACTGCTACGACGCTCTGGGAGACTATGAGGAGGCGATTGAGTGCTATGAGAAGTACCTGACGGTGGCTCAGAGTCTCAACCATGTCCAGGACCAGGAGAAAGCCTACAGAGGCCTGGGCAGTGCACACAGGTTGGCCATTAAAGAGTTACTGCAGAAACACTGAGACATTGTTATATAACAACTGGAAAATTGAATCCAGATGTTCAATTTTCCAGAATGAGTGGACTAATCCACTGTACCAATGTTACAGAGTCTTTTAAAGAGTTAGGCCCAGGGACAGACATGAGTTTGGTCTATTTGTCTGCAGCTTATTTCCACATGCACTGACAAAGGACCAAGTTCCTTTATGTCTGTTTCTGCAGTGCGAGTCCAACCCTAGTCCAGTTTGTTTTCTTAAGTGATATAGAAATATACATTTTTAAAAATCCCAGAGAAACATCAGATCAAGCCTGAGTGTTTTCCCTCCTCGTCTTTCGTCTTCTCCTCTTCCCTCTCCAGGTCCATGGGCAGTCTCCAGCAAGCGCTGGTGTGCCTGGAGAAGCGTCTGGTGGTCGCCCATGAGCTGGGTGGGGAAGGAGGGGGTAAGGCTCAGGCGTATGGAGAGCTGGGCACCTTACACAGCCAGCTGGGCAACTACGAGCAGGCCCTGTCCTGCCTGGAGCATCAGCTGAACATTGCACGAACAGCAGGGGTGAGGATTTACCTGTAGAAGCTTCTTGTTTCAGCTTCTCCTGTCGCCCAGCTGAGCACGACACCTTATCCCCTTTATTAATGACACACAGTGATGCACAGACATACGTAGTGATGTTTGCTGTCACTGGCAGGATAAGTCCCTGGAGGCAGAGGCAAGTGATGCACTGGGAGGTGTTTATCAGCTGATGGCAGACAACGAGACAGCACTGCAGGTTTGTGTTTCCTCTGCTGTTGAAATAAATAGCTTGAGTTTTTATCAAATGTGTTCATTCTCTTTCTTGCTGATAGTTGGGTGAAACCAACATCAGATGAGATGTGATGTCTTAACCCCGTGAGCTTTACAGATTTGAACTGCAAACATCAGACAAGAGTATTTCCCAAATGTCCAGCCAGTCCTGTGAGTAACCCAGCTCTCCTGCCACAGTGGCACCAGAGGGCTCTGGATATAGCGGAGCAGACGGGGTGCGTGAGGAGCCAGGGTCGAGCCTACGGCAGCCTGGGACTGACCTACGAAGCTCTGGGAAACTTTGAGCGGGCCGTGGTGTTTCAGGAGCAGCACCTGAGCGTGGCAGCACAGACCAACGATCTGACAGCTAAAACTCTGGCCTACGGCAGCCTGGGACGGATACACCACGCACTGCAAAACTACGCACAGGCTGTGATGTACCTGCAGGAAGGTAAGAAGCAAAGTAACTGTTCTCTGAGCTGAAAACAGGGACAGTTCAGGGATCAGCTCATTTATTGCTGTTTGTCAAACACACTATTTAAAGTAGCTTCTTTAAAGTTATTCATGGATACGATCGTCAGATGTTTGGATACCCACCTGAAGGTGCAGCGTGACTCTGATGGGGTTTTGGATTTCAGCATCTCCACTGTTTTTCATACATGCATCAACAAGCTGAGCTCGTCACAGCGTTACCTTCCCCTGCAGTCATGTGAAGCACAGACTTTGATCCACATGTCAGAGCTGTTTAGGCCTGAGACCAGTTTCTGAAACGCTGAAGAAGCATGAAAGGTATTCCTGAGTCTGACACAGGCTAATCGAGGATCAGTGCTCGGCTGTTTGCCCCAGAGCGTGGTTTCCTTCAGGCGGCCTGTTGTCAATAATCCTGTTTGATTGAACTTCTGCTCTAACTAGACTCCTCTTTGAAACACACACAACCTCACTCGTCTCTCCAGCTGTGAAACTGCATCCTCGCTGAAAATGATCCCATTTGAATCTCTTTCCTAATGTGTCTCAGAGCACACTCAACGTGCACACACACTGAAGCTGAGACAAATTAAAACACCACCTAATTGTAATGGGTATTTAAAATGAGTGGTTGGGTTCATTCATGAACTCCTTCAGGCTCCATCGGGCCTGTAAGACACGGCTACGGTTTGTCACTTACCTCGCGGATCCTCTGGATTTTAATTGATCATTAAGTCAACAAGCAGCGAGAAGCTGGGCTCAGGGTTGAGGTGAGGACAGGGCTGAAGTCAGACTCCAATTAACCTCCTCAAACGGCACACTGAGAGCATCACAGCAGCAGACGCACAGGCAGAGAAGCGTGAATCAGGACTCGGTGTTTGATGAGATCCTGCTCCGTCTGAGGGCCTAATGAGAGCTAAATTCAACCTGCCATGACTGACTGCTCCTCCACAGCAAGGCACATAAAACATATCTGAGACCAGCAGACGGAAGACAAGAACTGGGTTTGAATCAGCAGAACACAAAAAACCAAAAGGGAGCAAAGAGGGAATAGCGAATGTGAGCCCCCTGGGCAGTGTCATGAGGTTTCAGATCATCCTGCAGGAACCAGCGTCTGATCATCATAGATGTTTCTCCTGCTCTCCTCAGGTCTCCGTCTGGCAGAGCAGTTGGGTCGCAGAGAAGATGAAGCTAAGATTCGCCATCGCCTGGGCCTGTCTCTGTGGGCCAGCACAAACCTGGAGGAGGCTCAGCACCAGGTGTGTGTGTGTGTGTGTGTCCACTTTCTGCAGAAACGTCTTTACAAATGTGAAGGCAGGACCAGGGATTTATTGCTGCGGGGATGCAGGGATGTTTTTTTTAGTGTGGCACCAGCTGCCGCCTTCAGAGAGCTGCCCATGAGCCAACACGTTACGACAGCTCACAGACCGATTCTGTTGTTGTCATGGTGCGTGTCTGTGATGTATCACCGGTCAGTGAACAGTCAGTGAGTGGAGCTCAGGTGTGGAGAGGAGTACTCAGCTTACCTGATTTTGTACTGCCACCCAGTGGGTAGTGCTGTAACTGCACGATCAGGTTAGAGAGACCGACATTAGACTGATAGACTGTACTGTATTGTACTGTACTGTGTTAGTGGTGGATCTTCAGGATTGTCCATAGATGTTAAATTAAATGCACATTGAGTATGTTTCATGTGGGGAGGTCTGTACGGGACTGTGCTCTGTGTGAATCTCCCTGCGATGTTTCTTTTCTGTCTTTCAGTTGTACCGGGCGTCAGTTTTGTTTGAGACTATTCGTCACGAGTCACAGCACAGCACGGATTACAAGCTCTCTCTGTTCGATCTGCAAACCGGCTCATACCAGGCTCTCCAGAGAGTCCTCGTCAGCCTCGGTAAAATACCTGGTCTCTCCTATGTACCTCACTGTACCTCGCTTTGCTTGTAAGGTGTTCTCCCTCATTGCCTCTCTCTCTCTGTTGTTCTTTACATCTGTTAATTTAATCTGTCTTCCCAAAACTCTCTCTGTCTGTTACTAACTCGTCTCCTGTGCGACCTCTCAGGCCGGCACGATGAGGCGCTCGCCATAGCCGAGCGAGGACGGACTCGAGCCTTCGCCGATCTCCTGGTTGAACGCCAGAAAGGGAGTCAGCAAGCGGCGAGCGCCGACCCTTACATCCCAGTTACTGTGGAGCACATCCTGGAGACGGTCAATGCTCAGAGGGCCGTGGTCCTCTACTATTCTCTGGCAGGAGGCTTTTTGTACAGCTGGCTGATATCTCCAGGCGCAGGTGAGCACACACACAATGCGACACCTGGTTCGACCATTTGGCAGTGATTATGTGTTTTGGGAGGTAAGAGTATAATAATCAGTCTAAATCAGTAGGATACATTTAGATCAGCATGACAAACTCGTAGGAAACACTGGACAATACCAAAGCATCTGCAGGTTGTTCAAAAATAATGAGAAACTGTTTATAATGTGTGACTCAAAGATCATGATTGAACAAGAAGATTTAACCCAACAGATTTGAAGTTGTTGCACCTCAGTCCTGACTTTTTCTGTGGTTCCATCATTTTACAGTAAAGTATCACAGTCTGCCCTACACTGCCACCTAGGGGCCAAAATGCCAACTGCACTGTATCTACACATCTGCTAATCTAATTGTCATGACACTTCAGGACAGTTATGCAGCGAAGAGAATAAACCATAAGATTTAAAACACCTTAATGACCACGTGGTCTGTCAAGAAGAACTTTTTCAATCAATTATCAATTTACAGCAATGAGGAAGCAAATAAGGAGCCCAGATTATTTTCATGTTAGCATGATATCACCAGTAATCTTTTGTTTATTCTTCCTGTGGGACTGTGGCTGCATTTTAATCCCTATTACAGTGTTTTCTGTCCAATAAACACGGTAGCCTCTAAGATCCAGAAGTACCAGGGCTCTTTTAGTCCATTAATAATTAAGGTAGTTCCCAAAATCTGCCTGTGTACAGGGTTTTAATGTGCAAGCTTTATAGTAGTACAGCTTTAAAGTGACTCACTGTCCCAGTCTTCCCAGTTTGCAGTAAAACATCAGTCCTTACTGAGCTTTGTGCACCGTACAGTAAACCATTCCTGCGTTGAAGTACAGCACAGCATGCACTAATTCATATGTTCGTCTTAAAATACTGAAACAGGCATCGTGAAGTTTAACGAGGTGTATCTTGGGGAGGCCGGAGTGGAGGTGTCTGAGTTCCTGGACGGTGGCGGGAGCCCACAAGGTGGAGGTCCTCTGTCTCTGGAGCAGTACATCTGCAACGCTCGAGAGGCCCTGGGAGTGGACTGCCATTACAGCAGGTAGTGCTGCTTCTCCACCACACAGCCCAGAGGCACATTTCTCCAAACCTGTTGGAGTGAACATGAACATGTTGACAGAAAGCGTTTTGCTCAAACCCCCGCTGTGCCTTTATTAAACATAGAGAAGTCGTCCGTCTCCCTCTTCTCCTGCTCTCTCCTGCCAAACTTCCTGATCCTTAGTTTTCCTGCCTGCAACCTCAGACCTTGGTTGGCACAACGGGGCCGGTTTGTAAATCACCACCATGTGTCGTGTCAGCAAATGCTCCTCCACCAAACTGTGTCTCAGCTTTCTGTAAAAACCACTGCAGTGGGTTTAATGTAGCCGCCAGTGATTCGCCAAGTCTGTCGCGTGTGTGTTTCTCCCTCTGTGTGTGTGTGTGTGTGTGTGTGTGTGTGTGTGTGTGTGTGTGTGTGTGTGTGTGTGTGTGTGTGTGTGTGTGTGTGTGCGTGTGTGCGTGTGTGTGTGTGTGTGTGTGTTAAGGCTGTGGCGAGCCTGGAGCCTCCCTCCATTTATATGTGATGATTATAAATCCTGCTCATCCACAGCAGGAAAAGTATTTGCACATATGCAGCGTTAAAATCTCTCCCAACCCAGCACTGTGGGTTTCACCGCCCTCTAACATGTACCCAGACAGCAAAACCTGCTAATTTAACCCAGATCAAGTCTCCCTGAGCGTGTGAAAGTGCCCACAGAGGATCCCATTAAAGGTAATGGTGTTTGCTAATGGCACCGTCACCATCAGTCCAGGTACGTAAGATCAGAGTCTGGTAGTTAATTGCTGCCTTTTCCTTCTTTCTCTTAACAAATGTACCATTATTAATTAACTTGTGCTTTGTTTCCTGCATCCTGCTTTTACATTCAAACGCTGCAGAAATAACAAATTCTCAGAAATGAAAAGGAACTAAAGGCGCCTTTGCTTCACCCAGTGAAGTTATCAGACTGCTGATAATGAAGAAAACTGACATTTTAGAGACATAAAGAGCAGTTTCTACTTTTTGACATGCTAACAGTGCTAGTGTTTCTCCCTGTAGTGCAGAGTGACTGTTGTGTTTCGGTCTGTCGCAGACTCTGCTCCAGCAGTGAGACGGAGAGCGAAGCAGGAGATCTGTTAGAGCAGCAGTTCGAGGAGCTGAACAACAAGCTCACCTCTGCCACCGACCCCACGGGCTACCTGCGCATGGTGTCCAGGAACAACCTCTTCAACAGGTTTGACGCTGTCCAGATGTTCATGAGGAATCCTTACAGTTCAAGATCCCCTGACCTTTGACCATCAGGCTGAGCTACAGCAGGAAATACTGTACTGGTTATTTAAGTGGTTTTCATGTATTTGGGTGTGGTGTGTTTCCAGAAGCTGTCAGAGCATGACCAGCCTGTACAGCGCCACGGTTTCTCCAGTGAAGGACAGCTTCTCCTCTCCGTGCCGACCGAGTAACATCAGCAAACCTCCCCTGAGAGCCCTCTATGACTTACTCATAGCACCGATGGAAGGGGTGTGTTGTGCATGAAGCCGCGTATTTACCGTTCCTCTTCTTGTTCCTCTTTGACGCCGCGGTTTTGTCCCGTCTTCTCTGCAGGGCCTGATGCACAGCAGTGGACCGGTGGGCAGACACAGACAGCTCGTCTTAGTCCTGGAGGGGGAGTTGTACCTCATCCCGTTTGCCTTGCTCAAAGGCAGCTCCTCTAACGAGTACCTGTATGAACGCTTCAGTCTCCTTTCTGTGCCGTCCTTAGCCAGCCTGGGAGCTGCAGTCAAGGTCAGTGAGCACCTTTTTATTTGAAACAGTCCCCCTGCATTTTTAATACTTTATAAAAATAAATTTTCATGTAATATTTTGGCCTTTGTGCTCTAACCGACCCAACAGCCACATCCTCGCCGCGGTGGCCCCTTAATTTGCTCAGATGGAGGTTCGGTGGCTGCAGTGGTCGGGGCTCCTCGCCTGCCCCCCAGCGTGATGGACCGCTGGCTGTGGGGTCCCTTACCTTCAGCCCAGGATGAAGCTCTCTGGCTGGGGGAACAGCTGGGATGCCATCCCCTAACAGGAGCCAATGCCACGAAGGAGCGTGTTTTAGCAGCTCTGAGTCAGGCGGAGTGCGTTCACTTTGCGACCCATGTAGCCTGGAAGCTCGCCGCTTTGGTCCTGGCCCCTGGCCATGAGCGTGCAGGCGGAGAGGGGTCAGGTGGACGAACCAGGGAGAGATCGCTGCGTGGGGCCTCGGGCGAGAATTTGGAGCTGGAAGGAAAGGTCAAAGCGTCGTTCTCGAAAAGCCACAGCAGCCCAGAGAGACCTGGAGGGACAGATGAAACGAGTGAGGATATGGAGAGTGTGTGTGAGGTGGAGAGTGTGTGCGATAGTCCACCACTTCAAGACTTCCTCCTAACTGCTGCTGATATTCTGGACCTGTGTTTGTCGGTCAAGTTGGTGGTTCTGAGGTAAAACTTTTCACCCACTTGTCAAAGCCTGTTCGGTCTGACAGGTCCACTTGACCTCTGGCTCTTTGTCCCCTCAGGTTGTTCCCGGAGTCCAGCAGCAAGGTGACGGCTGATGGCGTGGTGGGTCTGACCCGGGCCTTCCTGGCCGCGGGGGTCCACTGTGTGTGCGTCTCTCTGTGGCCTGTACCAGTAGCTGCCTCCAAACTGTTCACACACACTTTCTACACAGCCCTTCTCAACGGCACCAAAGCCAGTGCAGCTCTGACGGAGGCCATGAAGACCCTGCAGAGCAGCAAGCACTTCTCACACCCGTCCAACTGGGCTGGTGAGGAACTTGAAAAGTAACACCTGGAAGACATGGTCTGGTGTCTAAAGGTGTTTGACGTCCTGGTGTGTGTGTTTTCCTGTAGGTTACATGCTGATTGGCAGTGATGTGAAGCTGAACAGTCCGATGTCACTGGTGGGCCAAGCCTTGGCAGAGATCCTCCAGTACCCAGAGAGGGCCAGGGATGCCCTCAGGGTGCTGTTACACCTGGTGAGATGCTTTGCATTATCGCCACTGGCACCTGCTACTCAGTGTGGATTGTCGCAGACTAATTCAATTTGGATCCCAAATCAGTTCAGTGTGAGAGGAGTGTAAATGCAGACACACATGAAACATACAGGCACATCCTGTGGATTCAGGCCTCAGGTAGCAGGGCGCTGATATTGGCTAGAAACCATGTTATGTTTAAAATGAGGGACTCTGGTATTCTCTGTCTGTCTGAGTCACTGTGAGCTGCTTCTCCAAACATACTGGGGCAGATCCAGATTGGACTCTACACTCTCAAACACAATAAACCACACTCTGCTCTCATGAGGATCAATGCAGATGTGGTCCAGGATTCGCTGAGCTCGATCATCATGGTCAGCCCTCCATCAGAGCATGCTGGTCCAGGCCTCATGTCCCCATGATGTTAGAAATGGACTGACTCGGGGTGCGTGTCTTTGTCTCTACAGGTGGAGAAGTCTTTGCAGCGCATCCAGAGTGGCCAGTGTAATCCGATGTACACGTCACAGCAGAGCGTGGAGAATAAGGTCTGTGTGTGTCCTTCGTCTTTAAATGTCAGCCTGTGCGTCTCTGCTGCTCATGTCTTCTCTGCTTTCCTGTCCTCGGGGTAAGGTCGGCGGGGTGCCCGGGTGGCAGGCCCTCCTCTCTGCTGTGGGTTTCCGGTTGGACTTCTCCGGTAGTGGTGCTGGTCTCCCTGCGGCGGTTTTCTTCCCCACGTCTGACCCTGGGGACCGGCTGCAGCAGTGCAGCACCACCCTTCAGTCCCTGCTCGGTACAACAGCTGGTCCATTACACAAAATGTTCCTCATGTCAGTCACACTGATAAAATAAACTGAGAGCAGTCTGCTCTGGAATTACATTTAGTTTGTGTAAACCACAGGAGCCAGAGAACAAAACAAACTGTACTATCCGAATATATGTTTGGTTTTTTTGCCTTTGCATTTGTGCAGTTCAAATTAGATCTTTATACAGTGCACATATGAAAACTGATGACATTTAATACAAAAACGCTTTAATAAAACAGATAAGACGATGGAAATACAACCTCTACCAATACTTCTATCCGTCCTCAGGTCTCTCTCCTGCAGCCCTGCAGGCGCTCTGTAAACTGGTCACAGTGTCGGAGGCCGGAGAGCAGCTCATTCATAAGGTACCTGATGTTCTCCTGATGTTCTCCTGATGTTTTCCTGATGTTCTCCTGATGTTCTCCTGATGTTTTCCTGATGTTCTCCTGATGTTCTCCATGCCACAGCTGGAAGGAGAATTCAGATCCTTTACAAAAAGCTGTTTTGACATTACTGCTGTAGCTGCTTCAGGCGCAGCTGGTTTTAACAACTTTACGTCCCAGCCTCAAGGACTCAAGATAAATCTGAAGTGAGATGAGAAAAACAAAGTTCTGCTGCACAAATGTGCTGCAAAGTTTTGCTTTTCGCGGAACATCAGTTCAACTGGACTTTACTGTTTGAATAAAACATTTCAGAGGTCCAGAGGAGGAATCAGAAATTTAAAAATAAGACAAAAAGCTCGAGGGCTGCCGGTTTAATCGGTGCATTTTGTTTTTATAAGTTTCTCACATGTTTTTAATCCAGCTCTCAGATAAATGTAACTAAAATGAAAAGTAATATATTTCCCCTGAGACGTCGGGCAGGCAGCTGTATGAAGAGATTATTTTCCACCTCTGGTTCAGGTCATAACATTAATATCTGAGTAATGCATGTGAGTTTTTTCCATAGCTGACTGTATTAGTGTCAGCTCCACTTTCTGAAATCATCCAGTGAAACAAGACGCACAGCTTTTCATCATGTCTGTATCTAGAGATGCATCAGTCTGCTCCAGCCACGTGGTCTCTTTAGCACAGTTTGCACGACTGGAGGTTTTCCCGACCATATCATCAGGAACTATCATCACTCGTGTGTCAAAGCCAACATTTACACAGGAATAAACCACTAAAGTTGTGTTTCCCTTTCTCTCACACCCACAACCTCACATACCTCACAAAGGCAGCTAAGAGCATAAGAGCATGGTGGGAATGGTGAGTGTTTTACGATGGCTTTACTGAACTGAGGTTAAAGACAAAGACCAACATATGAAAACATGGTGTTTCCTTTCAAAGGTTATTGATATGGGTGCTACATCAGTCTCACTGCACTGAGAACCAGTCAGAAGCAGCAGAGCGTCACTGTCTTTCTTCTTTCCCTCCACAGCTCCACCAGGTGCTGGTGCAGCTGCAGTCGGCCGACAAAGAGCAGGACTTTTCACTGGCCCCCATTCAAGTGTCGATAAGTGTTCAGCTCTGGAGGCTTCCAGGCTGCCACGAGTTCCTGGCAGCGCTCGGTGAGTCGTCACTGCAGAAAATAAGATGCTTTTAATTAATATCTTCCTGTTTGCACATTCTGCGATAAAATGCTGCATCTGCACCTCCTGAGCATTTTCTCTCCACGTGTGTTGAAACCAGCAGCTTCACATTCGTCCTGAAATGAAACCAGTTCCTCATAATCAGTCAGTTCTGCCACAGTCAGAATGAAGAGATGAGATGAGGACAGTAAACATAGAAAGTACCACAGTGTAAAAATCCTACTACTCTACTCGACTCACTCTTCAGCTTTTTAATTGATACTTTGACTACAAACCTACTTTATAACAGCTGCTGGACAAAATGAATTCAGTAACAACCTATGAAAACATCCTGATGATCCTCTGTGTAACTTGTGCCTTTGCTAGAAAGTGATGCTCAGTGTTGCAGCTCTGTGGGTGGTCAAGGTGGTGCTTGTATGTTCAGAGTGAACTGGATCCGTATCACAGAAGCAGAAATGAGAAATGACGGGATAAAGTAGAGGACGCCTGTTTCAGTAGCTCAGTGTGAAACCAAATCATTTCCCTCTGGAGTAAAAGGGAAAAACTCAGGATTAGTAAAAGTACCTCAAACCTGTACCTTTACCTTTCCTGTGCCAGGGTTTGATCTGTGCGAGGTGGGCCAGGAGGAGGTCGTGCTGAAGACTGGAAAACAGGCCAGCAGACGCACCATGCATTTTGCCCTTCAGTCTCTTCTAGCGCTGTTTGGTGAGAACAAAACTCTGGACTTTGTTCAAAGTTAAATCCTGGTCAGTGTTTTTCTCGGTTCCTAACACTTCACATCATTCCCTGTCTGTTGTTAGACTCCACTGAGCTTCCCAAGCGGCTGAGCATGGACAGTTCCTCGTCCCTGGAGTCTCTGTCCTCCTCCCAGTCGGCCTCCCAGCCCCACTCTCTGCCCCTCTCCCTGGGCTGCTACCCACCCCAGCCCTCCTTCTTACCCCCAGTCGGCCCCGACAACCTCTCCTGCGACGCCATCTCCGTCTACAGCCTCAGCTCCCTCGCCTCCTCGCTCAGTTTCCTCTCCCGACCTGAGCCGGCAGGAAGTGACATCATCAGCCAGCGCTCACATCAGCAGGAGCCAGAGAGAGGTGGTGGTGGAACGGGCCTCTACGCCTCGCACCGCCAGCCACGAGGTCGCCTGACCAATCAAAGAGGAGGACCAGCAGGAGAAGGGGAGGACGAGGAGTATGAGGGGTACTCCATTATAAGCAGCGAGCCGCTGGGACGAGGGGGGAGGGACTGTGACACGCTGCCACTTCCTGTGGGTCACAGACATGGCAGAGGAGGTGCTGGGAGAGCATCAGCTGGGGGTCATGGGTATCCTCTAACAGTTTCCTCCAAGGGAAGCATCAGCACACCTACATCTCCAATGAAGGCTCCGCCACCACCCCTGACGGTTCCAGCCAGCCCCAGGCTCAAACAGGAAGTGTAAGTTCAGCTTGGTGCAAAGTGGGCGAGCTGATGTGCGTCCCACCAGCGTGGTCCAGACTGAAATATCTCAAGGGGAAATCTGATGCAACATTCATGGTTCCACTGGGGATGGATCCTCATCACTGTCATTTGTCCTCTAGCGCCACCTGTTGATTTCATAGTTCTGAGTGAAATGTCTCAAAGGCTAATTTGGCCTGGTCCGCTCAGCGTTCACTAGAACAACGTTGGTAATATTCCCTTAGATTTTCATCTAACCTCAACATTTTATTTGCTCTTTACTTATCACCATCATCACCAAAGACCTGCAGAGCTAATAGCAGCTGAGTACAGCTCACTTATCTAATGTTAGCATGGTAAACCCAGATGGTGAACACGCATTAAACACACACAAGCTGAGTTGTACATTTACTCAAGTGCGGTACCTAAGTGCAGCTTATACTTCTGCTCCACTGCGCTCCAGAGGCAGATATTGAACATTTTACTGCACTACATGTGTAATCAGATATTTTCCAATGCAGCTGCTGAGCTTTTTGTACTGAAGGTTCAACCAGCAGAATTTTGCCAAAGCCACTTATCGTAGCATCTTTACTCTCATTTCCAACTGTTGTCGCTCATATTTAACTCTCTCTAGTCGTTCTTTCAGGTCATCTCCTCAGAGGACTGGGAAAGTGAAAGTTAGCAGCTCTGAGTCGGACCAGTCGAGCACAGAGACTGACAGCACGGTCAAGTCCCAGGAAGAGAGGATGGGCCCCGCTGGACAGCTGGATCCTCAGGAACTGGCCCAGAAGATCCTGGAGGAGACCCAAAGCCACATGCAAGCTGTGGAGAGCCTGCAGAAAGCAAAGACACTGAGGGCACCCGAGGGGAGAGAAGAGGCCAATGCCAGGCAGACGTCGCTTTCTACTCCCACAACCCCAACTCTGACTCCAGCTGGAGGAGCACGAGGGTTTCAGCCCTCTAAGACCAGTGCATTTAGCAGACCACCCAGTAGAGCAAGTCTAAAAGCTTCCTCCTCTCCTCTTTCGCTCTCTAGACATCTTTCACCGCTCCGCACCTCTGTCGCAACGCCTCCTCCGACTCGGCCTAAGCCACCATCCCGCTCCTCTTCGCTGCAGAAAGTCAACTCAGGCTACAATAGTCCGGCTCGCTCCTCTCCCTCTTTATCTCTCAGTGTGAAAGAGCAGGGATCAGATGGGAAGCTGAAGTACCCTACCTCACCGTACACCAGCCACATCTCCCCTTCCCGCTCTCCCGCTGACACTGCCCCATCTCCTGCTCTTTCCTATTCCTCCACGGGATCCATCTCTGCCTCGTCCAGCCCCGCAAACACCCCCAAACCCAACCGGGCAAAGCACAATAATGAAGTCCAGGCAGTTCATAACTTAAAGACGTTCTGGGCCAACACCAGCCAGAAGCACGAGGTGCCCTGTCCAGCTAGTTTACTCCGAGGTGGAAATAAAAAAATGAGTACGGTCCAGAAAGACGTTTTGGGTCTTCTCCATCTCTCACCCAAACATGAGTCTGAGGGAACTGAGGATCACAACACTGACGAGAGACCGAACGGTCACCCAACACTGGAGGCGAAACCCCCTCCACCTCCATCTTCTGATCTTTCCACAAACTCTAAAGGAGGCATCAGACTTCCCTCTGG
The DNA here is from genome assembly GCF_900324485.2 of Mastacembelus armatus. NCBI lineage: Eukaryota > Metazoa > Chordata > Actinopteri > Synbranchiformes > Mastacembelidae > Mastacembelus > Mastacembelus armatus. The sequence continues at coordinate 19,866,615 of NC_046644.1, read as the reverse complement.
GAACGGCTACAAGTTTCTCTCACCCGGGCATTTTTTCCCATCGTCTAAATGTTGAGAGCGTTTGGGTTTTCGCCACGCTGCACCCAGACCCATTGGGTCAATCTTCTGTTTTATTTTCTGCTTTTGTACAACGACAGAAGTTGTCAGCAAAATACAAAAACATTTTTAGCAATACCTGCTGAGGACAAGGACAGAAAAGTACTGTTTGATACTGACTGTGATTTTCCATGTCTTTTTGTGCTGTTAATGTTTTGAATGTGATGACTGTGCCTTGTTTTGGAGAGAGGGGAAAGGACAAAATGACTCTGGCTTCAACTGTGTTTGTATGATTACAGAGCATGTGTCTCAATGCCTGTGAACACTGAAAAGAAATCCTGATTTACAGTCTGTTGACTGGATGCCTGAAAACAGAAAATTTTATGTCAGACTTAACGCTCGCTATATTTGTGTAAGTTAACCTGAATTTGATCTTGATTTATTGTGTAATAATAATTGTTAAATATCATTATCAGTGTTTATTGTTGTCATTCATTTTGTAAAGTCATTATTACACATTTTATAAAGTCCCAAGGTGGAAAGAAGTAAAGAAACCATTTTGATATTTTTATGGAGTTTTGATTAATGTGTGCTGTCAGCATGGTACTTCCTGCTCTTACGTGTTTTATTAACTACATGTACAGTTTTGCAGCAGTGGCAGACTCATATTCACAGAAATCGCAATTTTCAAGTCATCAAATAAAATATTCTTTCCCTTGTGTTGCTTCGATGACAAATAATGAAGACAAAATTCTTCACACATTTTCTTTATTTACAATAAACATGAAACAGTAAATGTTAGATTATCGCAAGTAACTCATTAATCCAGCATACTTACTTATTCTTTTGCAGTACTGTATTATTATAGTATTTTTGAGATATTTTACTTATTTCCATGTTAAGCTACTTTAAACTTCTACTCCACTGTTTTTTACAGCAAAATATTGTAGTTTTTTTTATTCAACAGCTATAGTCACTAGTAACTTACATTTCATTTTAACTTTGCTACTTAAAATAGATTTAATTTCTAATGCTTACTTTTATTTTAATGCATGACTTTCACTGCAAATCAAATATTTTTATTATTATTGGGTGGACAGTGGGGTTAATAAATCATAATAGCCATAACAATATGAAAGTCTTGACATCTCAGCTAGAACCTAATCCAAAACTGGACAGAACTTTATTAGAACCAAGCTGTAACCTGACAGAGTGTAGTAAATGTACTACTTACCTTTCAGTAATACTGAAAGTAATACTGTAGTACCTGGTTATTACAGTACACAGTGAGACTGTGTGGAACAATGCTGTGGGTTTTTCAGCCAATCAGATTTAACCAAGGGGGCGGGGCCAATCTGTTAATGCTCTCTGGTGTCGCGTCCCAGTGCGCAGGCGCAGCCCCGGTGACGAAGATGGTGCTCATCAAGGAATAGTGAGTCTGAGGTGTTTTTAAAAAATGTCTTTTGGCGCATTGAGATTCGCGTTTTCATCTCCCTCACAGCCGATTATTGACGGTGAAATATGCGTGTTGCGTTTGTTGCGGTCGTTTAGAGGATTTCACAGTCCCGGAGCCCGTAAAAAGCCCGGTTTGGGTAGGGTGGATCAGGACGTGGATAACGGGACACACCGGTCTTTTTTAGGCGTAGCTAGTGCGAGCTAACATTAGCATGTAGCAGCGGGTCATTAGCATCTTAATGAAATGAACCGGCTACATTTAACTAATCTACACATTCAGGTGGTTAGCATGGCTTTAACGTTTGAAAACACCACCAGCACTAACACGGCTAACCAGTTAGCAGCGTGTTATATCTGGGAAGTGCCATAACGTGAAGCTTTGGTCCCGTGAGTGGCAGATTAAGGTTCGGATTTACAATCGATGCTAGCTGGCTAACTTAGCTGTAGCAACCGACTAGCTGCTAGCATGTCAGTTTTCTGAAACCGCAGTTCGTTAGTAATACGCACAGCTAGTAGTAACTGCTAAGCTATAACCTAGTTAGTTACGTTAGACTTAACCTTAGCGTTAAGGGACAGCTCCTCCACCTCATAGCAGCTGTACCTTCGAGCTAGCCTGGGCTTATGGGGGGACCAACTAGTTTGCTGTTACTTTGTTGGCGTTAGCATTAGAGTTTGCCCTGTGGCTGTAATGCTAACATCAGTCTAATGTCGCTTCACTAACACAGCTGATCATCACACTGTGGGGCAGATCACCACATAACGGTACCTGTAGAAGCAGGGCCAGATATCGGTACCACCTCTTGAGTGTATCTCCTTTTATAAGGGAGAGAAATGGTTTATTAACAGGCTGCTGCTGAAAGTCTTTGATTGGAGCTAAATAATTTGTTATTGATTACTAATCACATGCATGATTAACACAAAAAACAGTTTTCAGTGGTAAACAACCACTATGTTGTGTTCACGTTTCCAGGTCGAGGTTTAATGTGATAGATCCATTTAGTTGGTTCTGGTCCCACTGACACTAGTTGTAATCAAATCAAGAATCCTGTTGGTGGGATTGATGCTTTGGGGACTGAGCATTTTGTAGTTGTGGTCCCTGTGTCCCCTTGTGTACTCTCAGCTGTAGTGGTAAATTGGAAAAGTGCTTTTGAAGCTGATTTTTGTCTGCTGTAATAGGATGTGTTAATAATTGGCATTTTTCTCTATTAATCATTTTATCTGTGAAACCTCAGAGTGAAAAATGTTTTTAGTTAAAAGGTTTTAGACCCTAAAGAATTAATTTTCCTTTTAGACATTTAATAAACATGGCCAGTTTTTCTGCCTTGGAATCAGAGCTGGGTTTAGCTGCACAGATATAAGCTTAAATTTTGAGGAGCTAACTCTTTTCAGTGTCAGTGCTTTCACTTTCTGTGAGTAATCTAAGGAATCTGGGAGAGTGCTCCATCACTACAGCGGTTCGTTGTGTGGCTGTGTTGTTAGTGATGCCTCAGCTGGATTTTGTCAACATTAAACTGAATAGCACAGTATGAAAAGCCTATTGGTAAAAAACTGTTTGTTGAAGTTGACATGTTTTTTTGTTTTCGTGTCTTTTTAACCATGTGTAGGAGCTTTACTCCGAACCACTCAGGCCAATTATTTGTCCAGTCCTAACCTCAAATTCTTTTACTTATGTTTTAAAAATGTATTTGTGCGTCATAAATGTGTTTTACGTCCTCCTGGATTTACGATATGCATTCAAGGTCACCTGTTTAACCCCTGCTGTAACATTCTCCACTTACACAATAATGCAGGAGAGAGTTGTTATCACTGTTGTGTAATTTAGTGCTGCACATGACTGACAGAGAGCTGTACAATTAGGTGCATTAGGTTGACAAGTTAGGATTTGTTTGTAATTAAATGTTCTCTCCACTTAACCTCAGCTATTTTTATTATGAATGAATCTGCCTGGTCTTTAAAATGTCAAGGTATGAAAATAGTATTAAAAAGTCCATTATAGTTACCAGAAACCTGAGTTGACTTCTTGAATTGCTTGGGGTTACAATCCAATTACAATAATTTACTGTATCAAAAGGCAACAAATCATTACATGGGAGACGCTTGAATCAGTCAGGGGTTTAGAACGATTCATTAATTATCAGAATAACTGCAATTCATCAGCTGCTGATCGACTGATCTTTTCAACTCAAGACTAATAGCAGTAGAAAACAAAAATCAGTCAGGCTACTCATAATTCTGACATTTCCACATCATTTGTGTCTGGACATGCTGGTACCTGCAGGTGTTTGTCACACCTTAGACTTCAGCTCACATAACTACAGGTCACCTGGACTGCAAGACCACTTGAACACTGCCTGGTCAGCCCAGGTCAGGATGCACAGAGTCACTCAAACAGTTTTGCCTGCTTTAATCCAGCAGTGCGGACTTGTTTCTGCCACTATTGTTTAAGGTCTGTATCAGCAAGCATAAACGTGGCTCATTTGGGTATATAATACATGCATGGCCATGAATACTCAGGTTTCAGATTGCAACCTGTCACTGGTCACGTGTCTTTCTGCCATGAAGTGTCAAACAACTGACAGGAGCCATTGTCTCAGCACAGCACCATCAGTTTCTTAACAGCAAATAATGAATCAGCGATTTATCATTAACTTTGGCCACCAGCTGTGAACTGAGGAGAACAGGGTCTGTTTGGTGTCACTTTCAGTTGTTGCCTGTTCTGTCTCAGATGTGTGTCGGTTGTGGTCTGGTTTCCTCTAGAAGTAAAAGAGGTGGCTGGCATTAATACTCCTCCCCTAAAGTTGTAGTGACACTACAGTACTCCAACACAGAGAACTGTGGTGAATATCAGGTGGATACTTGTGTTAGTGAGTTATGTCTCATCCTATGATAACTTATGAGCAGGTGCATGGACTGAAAGCTCTCGGCTCTTCATGGATTCAATTAAACCGTCTCTGGTGTAACATGGTCTCTGTGTTTGATTGACCTGCTTCAGATCTCATGCAGTGGATGCTTTTGGTTCTGCCAGAACCAGCATGTTGATTTCTCCCTGGTACAAAAGCTGCAGTGCACACTAGTGAGAGCCAAAACCACAAAGCAATGCGCTCTGCTTTTGTTTTTCCAGTTGTACTACATTGTTCCTCTGGTTACAGGAGTGTTGGTGCCAAAATTTGGTTGTATCTTTGAAAACACTCTGTATCCTCATAACATGTTTATGTCCTGGTCTTTTTCCTAAATTAAAATGAAAGCTGTTGCATGGTGTATTATATGAGCTGGGAGATGCAGATTTTTCAGGATGTTTTGCTGGAACTAACAGCTATTTTCATTGTCAATTAGTCTGCCAGTTAATTTCCTCATTGTTTAAATTCTTTGGTTTATAAAATGGCTAGAAATACAATGTCCAACAGCCCAGTTTATGTGTTGGAAGTTGTTTTGTCTGACAGCATGAATGTATTATCTCAATTAAACTAGTCATTTGACGTATCAATTAATTGTTTATTGCTTTAGGATCAGGCTGCAGCTACAGCCATGTGCTGTGTCCAAATGAAACCATTTAACTTTTAGCACAGAGCCAGTCCCAGTATTTTCTCCAAAGATGGTCTGAATTTATCAGGTTTATGCACAACTTCATGCTTTTCCATCTTTGTTTGGTCTCTCGGTGCCCATGCTTGCTGTGTTTTAGTACTGAAGCAGATATAGAAGTATTAATACGTACTTTTTACCCCTGTATAGTCATTAATCAGTTGCTAATGATTTAAACTTTATTTGTTTCTCTCTTGTCCCATGTCTCCCGTCCCTCTCTCAGCCGCGTAGTGCTGCCGGTCTCTGTGGAAGAGGTGAGTGTCATTACTCCACACCCTCTTGAATGTTGCATGATTAGTCATTTTCAGCAAATTCCCCGAATCCAGTGTATGGTACAGTTACAGGAGGCTGGACCCAGAAGATTCATCCAGTCAGCCTTAAACTGGGGCAAATACAGAGACAGAAAAGGCTTTGTTAGAGAGCCCTGATAGTGGTGTTTGCAGAACAGAGAACTGGACTGTGATGTGGACTCAACCTCCAAAACTATCTCTGTGCCTTCTGGCTCTCACTACTAATCACATTTTTGTGCTCGTATTTTGGTGCAGCTGCGGTCTGCTTAGCCTCAAAATAATTTTTGTTTAGTTTTATTTCAGCCCAGACTGTATTGTGATATCCAGTGACATCACACTTTGGCCCAAGTTCACAGCCTCCTCCAGCAGCAGCAGCAGGAAAATAAAGGATTTTCTGTCAGATGAACACAATCAGAGCTGCTGCCACTTTTCATTTCATTACTCTTCATGATAGTTGCATTGGTGGTAACAACTATTAAATGATAATTAGGTGCTACAGCTGCCACTGTATACTTCCGCTATTACAGTCGTAGATTAATTTAGGCTCCGAAGATAATACCCAGAATGTTCAGAGATGATGATGATGATGATAATAGAAAACTGTAGAACAAAAACCTTTAGGGTGTCTTTAGCAGAGACTCATCCATTGATGAAGTCACCGCTCACTGCCATTGTATAGGATCCAAAAGTAAAGTGGCACAAAACAGAGATTATTTATGTTTAAAACATGTAACTTATCTGTGGAGGGTCTACTGGCTGTTAGTGGTACCGCATCCTGGGTGGACCTGCTCAGTGTTTGCCTGTTGTAGTACATAATCTTTGTCACTGCATACTTGTATGCACACATACATGGGGGATGAATAAAGTATCTGTCTATCTATTTATCTATCTACTCACTGTGTACCCTTTGTTTTTCTTCCTGGTTCCACAGTATCAGGTGGGGCAGCTATACTCTGTGGCTGAGGCCAGCAAGAATGAGACAGGAGGAGGGGAAGGCATTGAGGTGCTGAAGAATGAACCCTATGAGAAGGAAGGGGAGAAGGGACAATACACACACAAAATATACCATCTAAAGAGGTAAGTCTTTGAAATACACCTGGAACCTGTGGAGTTTGGCCGTTTGTTCTGGGACCTTAGTTTTCTACTACTCTGTTGTCTAATTATTCCAGTTATGCTTATCTTCATACTATGAATGGGAATTGAGATCTGGTTCCAGCTTAGAACCGGTTCCAAATTTACATACTGAGTAGTGGCTGGAGTCATAGTTTAAGCAGCAGTTACAGGGTGTTTACAGTTAAAAAAAAAAAAAACCAGTAAAGGGCAGGTGAACCTCTGTAGCTTCAGTATTTACCACAGAACTGAGCTGAAATCTTTGTGACAGCCGTAAATACCAGTGGCACAAGGCTACTACTTCGAAATATTCATTATTTATAAATACCAGCTGCACAAAACAGCCATTTAAGGCATTGTGGTCTTTGGCCACCTTAACAGGTGACCTGAGCAAGTAAAGCTCATCAAACTGCTGCTGGCAATGCAAAGCAGCACAGTCAGATTTTTTTGCCTCCATCTGCTCGTGTTTGTTTGGATCCCAGAAACCTTGAACCTGATGGTAGAGCTGTGTGGGCTGAGAGGAGACGTTTGGTGTAGTGGCTGCTCTGTGTGGTTGTGTATAAACAGCCATTTTACGGAACCAGCTTCCAGTTCTCCAAAGCAGATTTCATCTTCATCTCTGAAATAACTGGAGGTCTTCCACCTTAATCAAACATCCCAAATACATACAGAACTGTGGGTCATCCTGCAGGAGTTTCTCTTATTTTGTCCACCCTCTGGTTTATGGAATAGTTATTGGAAAGAACCAAAGAATTGATGAGGTTAAAAGTTCTAGTTTAGTGCTGAAAATACAAAATTGTTCCCATTCACCACTAGAGAAAAATTAGCTGTGAGAGGTTTTCTGTTCATTTAAGTCAAGTTTCTCCTGAAAGGACCAGGCACCGTCTTCTGACTGCCTTTTCTTCCGCTGCAGTAAAGTCCCAGGCTACGTGAAGATGATTGCACCAGAGGGAGCGTTAGTTTTTCATGAAAAGGCTTGGAACGCCTACCCTTACTGTCGTACTAGTAAGTTCCTGCTGAAACATAAATCCTAATTCCCTGTAGTGTGCCTGCTTCATATGAAGGGGATGTGGTTCTGTTTTGTGCTCAGTTTGTTAAAGATGGAAAATATTAACGTTGTTTTCTTTTCTCCTGTGTTGTGCTTTTCCTCGCTCCTCTGCAGTTGTGACGGTGAGTGGTTAAACTTTTTCTTTTGTGGCCTGGTCACAGCACAAAGTGAAACAGCAAAATCCATCAGAGAGTTTATGGTTTTTTAAACCTGGTGACTTAAACTACTCACAGGCCCAGTTACTGCAGCTGCTGAGCTAATGGCTAACATGCTGCTACTCCTCTGGCTCTATAGCTCTCTCAGCTTCTTTCTGTTTTTATTGGATTGTACAGTAATTCTTTCACTAAAGAGACACTGAAGAGGAAAATAACAGCACAACAATCACATCATTTATTCAAGAGATTCATTTGTTCCATTGAGTCCAGTTTGAAACCTCTTGGGTGGAGCTGTAATAGCTTTTATCCTTTTTGGGCTCCGGCTCCCTGAAAGTTCAGCACTATTTATATTAAGACAAACTTTTTTTTTTTCCTTTTCTTTTTTTAGCACATTACAGCTCAGCAAAGTTGAAATTGACACAATATGTTCCAATTCATAATAGTATCAGTAACGTTTTGCTGTTTTAAAGGCTGCTGACTGGGCGTTTTTACAGCCTGCTATTGCTGCACTTTATCTCCTAACTAACCTCATTGTTGCTCGCGTTAAAAATAGACGGGAGCTGAGCGGTGCAGCATCACCAGTGTTGTTTCAGTTTAAATGTCCGATTGGTTAATTGGATTTAGCTGTAGGGTTTAAGCACTTGTCACAGAATCCTCCATTCGTGATGTGGTGTGTGTTTGTTCAGGCTGAAATCAGGTGTACATGTTGGGGTGGTTGGTGCCCGAAGCTGAATTCATTTAAAAACTGAAGGTAAAATACTCACGATCTCACTAATTAAAAAATAAAATAAATGTTTTTTTTCCCTCCTGCTTTTCAGAATGAGTACATGAAGGACGACTTTATGATAAAGATCGAGACGTGGCACAAACCTGACATGGGAACAATAGAAAATGTAAGTGAGTGTTTTCACCAACACGTGAATGAAGCAGCTCCCACTCAACACAGACCCATCTTACCTCTTAATGCTCAGTGGGCCACACAGGCTGATGCACATTCAACAGCAGCATGTTCACGTTGCACTACATCCGTTTGGGTCTGGATTTGAATCTCATTTGATTTATGGTCAGCACAGATTTGCATGAGAGCAAAGCATGAGAGCCCCCAGAGCAAACCAACGTGCACGTTGCTGCCTGGGCTGTGAGCTGGTGTGACCATCTGCATCATTTATTTGTTTGTCTTTCTCTCTGTGGCAGGTCCATGACCTGGACGAGCAGACGTGGCGGACTGTGGAGGTGGTGCCCATAGATATTGCAAACAAAGACGAAGTGGCCCCTGGGGTGAGTTTTTGTGCTGATTTAAACCAAACAAAGGTGAAAATATTGAGTGGCTCAGCTGTGATGGCTGTAAGGATGTGAGCAGCCTGATGAGCAGGTGATTTACAGGTACATGTCTCCACCCTGAGGAGGACTGTGGTCACACACTACCCTTCAGACATTTTTCATTTATTCACTGTCACTGCCACATGAACGCCATATTTGAGCACATTTCAACAGTGATTAGGAAAACTCCTCATGTGTTTTAGTGATTTGAAGAACACCTGGAAGCTCAGTCCAGTCAGTATTTATAGACCCACATTTAAAAACAAGATAATTCATGCCAGCGTTTTGCTCCACTGGCCATTACATAAACACATTTCAAATCAGAATCAGCAGTCTGTGATCATATCTGTGTCTGCAGCGTCTGTTATCTGCCTGATCCTGGGCCAGAATAATAAAACTGCTTCATATGTGTGACACAGACAGCTTGTCTCTATAAACTGGGAGTCAGACCATTTAGACCCGAAAGAAAGAAGAAAATTGTCTTTCATCTTTCCAGTTATGAAACTGAAAATGTCTCCCTGAATAAACCCTGCAGCTGGTGTCTGTGTTTCAGCAGCTGGTCCGTTATTCTCTGTATGCAACATGCATTATCTATTTATTTAGTTATCTGTTAGAGTATTAGTATTATTATCTGTGTCTTTGTTGAGTGAGCTGTACAAATCTCTAGAGTTAGCCTGAGAATTCAGCTGGGCTGCATCTGTTGAGTGAAAGGAGAGCATCGGTGCAGTGAGAATAAAATCTCACATTTTGTTTTAATAGCATGAGACTATCGGGAAATACAATTTGCAGCTGTCTATTGAAACCGATCAGTAGTCCACTGGCAGCATGTTACTGTAAAGGGATTCTAATGAGGCCCTTTTTCATCCAGGTGGGTCAGGTACTGTGCAGTAATGACTTAAGTGGATCAGTGTTAAGGCCGAGGTTCAATCTGAACATCCATCTGCCGCACGTATTCACCTCTATGCCACAGCAGTCCTGACAGATTAAGACCTGAACCTTGAGCTCTGGGGTTGCAGTAAAAATACCTTCTTGTGACTGTTGATTCTTCACAGCTTCAGTATAGTGAGTCAACACTTACTAGTCTAAGCTTGTTGGATTCAGGAGAGACCGGGTTTGTTTGTCTTCTGTTGAAAACACAACAATAAAGTCTTCATGATGCAGGAAAAATGCTCCTCTGGTACTGGCTGGACTGCACAGGTAGGGCTCAGGCACAGTCTGGGTAATGTAGGATTTTAATGGTTCCCTTTGTTCTCTTTTAGGACTATAAGCCAGAAGAGGATCCTGCTCTTTTCCACTCCGCCAAGACCGACAGAGGCCCTCTAGGCCCAGAGTGGAAGGTAGCTGACTGGAAAGAGGAACCAGAGGTGCACTAATGTTGAGAATGTCTTGTGCCTCATTTGTTGTCTGTTCTTTTTCATCCTTCACAGAATGAGCTGAAGACAGATTGTCCTTACATGTGTGCATACAAGCTGGTCACGGTCAAGTTCAGATGGTGGGGTCTGCAGACCAAAGTGGAAAACTTCATCCACAGGGTAAACACACAACGTCTTTTCATATCCGAGGAGTCACATGAGCGTTTATTCATACTTTCATAAATTGTTATGAAATTTGTCATTTTCATTGTCAGTAAATCCTGTGAAGTTGCTGGACTGTTCTTAAGTTCAACAAATCAGATTTTAGATTTTGTCCAACATGAACTTTGTTGTCGTCAGCAACATCTCCACAATAGCCAGTGTTGTTTCTGTTTTGCACAGCAGGGGGAGACGTGGCTTTGAGAAACAGCTTGTTAGTTAAAGCGTGCGTGTACCAGGGGGAGACAGAAAATTAAACTGAGCAAAGTGTAGTTCAGGTCAGAGGGGACAGCGAATCTAAACTTAGCAGTAATTACTGTGTGAAGTCTCCAAAGTGTTTCCTGTTACTCTTGCTGCCCTGCTGGTTATGTATTCAGGTGAGTGAGGGCAGGAACAGTCTCCACTTTGGTCCTGCCTGTACCGGTCTACAGGAATAGTGTGTGCAGAAGAGCTATTGCTTCATTTTAGTTCTTCTTCTTCTTCTTCTTCTTCTTCCCACAGCAAGAAAAGCGTATTTTCACCAACTTCCACCGCCAGCTGTTCTGCTGGATTGACAAGTGGGTGGGTTTGACCATGGAGGACATCAGGCGGATGGAAGAGGAGACTCAGAAGGAGCTGGAGGAGGTGACTAACTAACCAAATACACAGCTATGCTCTCGACCCTACACTCGCTGCACTGTGCAGCTTTCCTCATCGTCTGGTCATTAGAGGTCACTTGTAACTGGAACGAAGAATTAGTTTCTTTCACAATAGAATAAATGTTTGTGTTGTGCATGACAAGTGATCATTGTTTTGTTCGGTCCACACTGCCGGAGACGACAGTACATGTTCAATCTACGTGAATTAACCCTTTTACTCCTGAATTTCACCTTAGATGCGTCAGAAGGGAGACGTGCGAGGCACCTCTGCGACGGACGAGTAGAGGCCCGTCACTATAGGTCAAACACTAGAAGCAGGCTGAGTAAGTCTCAATGAAGGAGTGTTGGAGGAGCTGCATGGATTCTTCTTCACTGTTTACTTCAGATTATCTTTTTCTGCTCTGACGTCACCTCCACCTGAGGTGTTCTTCTGCCCTCGTCTAATTTATTTGTTTTTCCCTTTCTGTAATTTTGTTTGTTTTCAGGTCTTTGAGCTTGATCTCTTCCGCTGTGTTTTCATTCCCCCCTTTATCATTTTCTGTCCTTCTTATCTCATGGGCCCTGTTCATGTTAACCCTGGCGAGTCATGGAGGGGGGTAATTAAAGCTGAGACACCACAGCCTGTCACATTTTACCTGCAATTAGAATTTAGGAAACTGGCACATTTGATTCACATTAATTATTTTATGAACCGCCATGAATTTCTCTGTGCATATTCCCCAGAGAGTGTAAAGTAATCAACTAGTATTAATGTTGATGGTCTCCTGACTTTTCCTCTTAATACCACAGGATGTGGCCAGTTAATAAAATCCCTCAACTGCCTAACTGCCCTCACATTTGGTGCAGACATTAATCAAACTGTTAAATAACTGGGGATCCTCAGATATTTATCTCACACCGTCATCAGGTAGAAATGTTAATGTTATTCATGACCAGATTGCTGAAACAAGCAGGTGGGCAGCATGGCTCACATTATACCTGTGAGACATGCTGCTCATGTGTGAAGATCAGGGCCACGGTGTGTAGTGAGTCATTTTCCTCCTGCCTGCTTCTCATCATCTCACATTTGCTGCTCTCACTCATCTTGCCATTCTCTCGCAGCTCCTTCTCTCTCACCTTGAATACTTTGTTTTTAGTGATGGTGGGAATAAATGCTGCTGTAACATGACGCTAGTTTGACTGAGTCTGGCTCACACAGGGGTAACCTGTTGTGGTTTACCATGTTATTGAGGTTTTTTCACCTGATGTCGCCATATCGGATGCGACCCAACCTTTTGCTGTTCTCAGAAACTGGCAGAAGTGTCGCCCCATTTAAAAATCATAAAATGATAAACCTGCTGCTGTAGGTGAAAAACGTCGATAACCCGGGTACAAGTGAGCCAGGTTCATGAGTTAGAGCTAATAATCCGCTGACCCAGCCTCGTGGTACAGGCGCCAGCTCACCTCGCTGAGATGTTTTGGATTTGTGAATGTGCATGGCTTGTTGCTACATCTCTGTAGTCTTTTTGTTTTCACCAAACTGAACTTAATCTTTCTTTGTCCCCCCCAGCTGCGTAAAACAGGTCCGATTCGAGGCACCAGTGCTGCTCATGAGCAATGAGGCAAATCAACCAAACCCTGTCACGATGATGTCATCAGAGACACGTCCTCCACGATAAGGAAGTGGCCCTTCTCTCTTCCTGTCTCACATGATTCATTGGGGGGTTTGACAAGATTGGTTAACAGTACTGTACAGATCCTACCCCAATCACAAGCCTCCTGTTCACTCAGAAAACTAAAAACATGGTTTTGCATACATACAAAAAGAAAAAAAAACTTTGCACAGAACGTAAATTGCCTGATATGTAATTGTTAGTTGATTATTACAATGGGCTTTGTTTTTATTCAGGTGTGTGACTGTGACTCAGAAAGTCAAGCCTTTTAAATTCATTAGAATGTTTTTAGGTGTTCAGGTTCCCACACAAATTGGTATAAAAGACGACTTTAGCAGGTGTTGGACCATTTAACTCCCCACCCTCCCTTGTATTATAACTGTCTGTCTCTACTTTAATCCTTGTCGCTCCCCTCAGTATTGTCTATATTCTTGTCCTGGTACAATTTGTCTAGATCTCCTCCCCTTGTCTCACTGTCCCCTCTGTCTGGCAGTCGGTTGGGCACACTGGTGTTTTTCTTTTCCTTTTTGGCTGACCCGTGCCCGTTTACGGTTCAAAGCAAATATAATGCTCATGCATGACGGATAATTCCTGGCTATTGTTTTCCCCCTCACATGTACCTCAGCCCTTCTCCTCCTCCCGCTCCGATGCGAGTGTGTGTGTGTGGACGAACAGCAGCTCCTCTCTAAACTGTCACTGCATGTGTATTGTCGCTGCGATGCGGCTTCGCTCAAGTGGATTGTTTGTGTTGATTAGGGAGGGGGTTCGTGCCCCCCAGGACAGTCTGTGCAGTACACCTGTGTGCATTTGTGTGCTTATCAGCTGCCTTCACTCTTGGGACTGGGACGGAGAATGTTCAGCTTAATATCGAGGCTTGTGAGTGTCTCTGCTCACTCTACAACCAGCCTGTTGAACTTTGCCTCATGCTGTCGCTGCATGTCCTTTCTCTTTGGCCAGGGCTTTTTTTTGGTTTGTTTGTTTTTTTAAAAACAAATAAGAATGAGAGTCTGTGCATTGCTGCGTGCATGAATTAAGGTAGTTTCTTTTATATCTTTCTCAAACTGCCATTTCCTCAGAGCACATGGGTCCAGGCAGGTCTGTTTGTTAGTTGCAGCCGTGGATTGAAAAGCATTCTGGGTGTTTATTTCCTATTTTCACCATGTTTTTCCCTTTTTAATTGTGCATATACCTTAACTGTGGGAAATATGAGGTCAGTCCTGACTGTTTTCTAGTTGAGGATGTAATCACTTTGGCAAAGGTTGAATAAAATAGACTTAAATTGATGTTGGATGATTGAGTCTGATCCTTGATCTGAAGGCAGGTGGTGTCTTTATCCTGCTCTCTTACCTGCATCACTACCTTTGTTTGTTTGATTGTGTGGCTTCATTTATTACAGCAAGAGCTCAGTTCAGCCGTCTTTACTTTAATGCAGATCCAGTTGGACCTCGTGTGATGTTGTATATGATCATGGAGTAGCTTAGAGCAGATTTACAGATTCAGACTTTGCTTATTTGATCAGGTGTGAGTGTTTTCTTAGGTCCTGTGTGTGGTTGACGTTGGACAGGTATAAGCCCATGATAGAAATGGAGAAACTGTACATACAAACACTGACTTGAAAGGGATATTCACAGCCACTGGGTGACATCAGGTCTGTTAGTTGATACTGTACTGAGCTTTGCGCCCAGTGTGCTGTGTGTGTGTGTGTGTGTGTGTGTGTGTGTCTGTGTGTGTGTGTGGGAAGTGGAGCGAACTGTCCACGTGTTGTTGCTTACACCTTGGGTTAACTGTACCTCATCCATGCTTATGAATGTACAGCTAGGAGGTAGATGGGCAGACTCTGCAGGATGTTTCACACCTGCACAAGCATGACATGGACCCATTATATCATCAGTACATAAGGAAGTGGAATTACTCAAAATTGGATTTGCATGCTCAACAGTTTTTTATTCTTTGCTTTCCTTGTTTGTGGATGGTTGTTCATTTATGTTTGATCAGTACATCAGTGCTTTTGAGAAGCTCCTGAACTGCATCAGACAAGAGGGTAAAGTCCTTGTTAAAGGGCGGCTTCCCCTCAAAATCAAACTGATTCAGCTCGACCTCAGCTGTACGGTGAGGGGTGAAAAGCCGTACTGAGTTTGGTGATGACGGGAGTCGCCCCGGATGCTAAAACAGCTGTGTGATGTACGGTTTTGTAGCATTACCAGTGATGCCAGTCAGGGTCTGACTGTGAGGGGAGGGATAGAAGCTTAAATAACAGACGGAGTCCAAAATACTGTTTTCTTTATTGTAATCATGAATAAGCACTTGCAAAATCTACTGTTTTTGTTTTCTTTTATGTTTTGTGTTTGTTTGGGAAAGACAAAGATTCACAATGTATTCAATTTTCTCTTTTCTGATAAATTCAGGGGAATTAGTAGTGAATGTAATACAGTTAGTTCCTTTTTTTCTTTTTCGCAGCTTTCAGGCTGTGACAGAAGGTCTAGACAATGAAACATAACAGGATATCTAATAAATTTGAACAAATAAGAAAATTGATGTGCTGTCGTTTTTTTGTGTTAAAGGAATGTTTGTCTCCGGGTGTTTCCTGTGGTTTTAGTCTCTTCACATTCACTCAGTGTACATAAATCTGCTTTTAAAGCCCAAATCATTTTAGGATTTATAAAATATGGAGTTTATTTTAATTTTGACACAAATTCAGGTTTAAAAGAAAACAAAACTATAGAGGCTGAAGTTAAAGTTTTATCCGAACCTATTTAATATATTATTAAATAATAAGTTCACACTTAAACTAATACTACAAACCTTCTCATGTCTCAAATCACATTTCTTGATGCTTTTCCTTATGTTTCCTTATCTAAATTGTAAAATCAATATAAGATTAAAATCAGATGTGTTTTTGTAACAATGCAAACTGTATTTAACACTTAATGTGTGTGTGTGTGTGAGAGAGAGAAAAGGTTTCACTACTTGAAAATATTAAAAACGATCGTCTGAATTTTTAGAAATGAAATAAACTATTGTCTCAAACTTCTCTCGAAATATAAAAGCTGATGTATTTATTTGTTTCTTCACACAGTATTGAATAGTATATGGTATATGATTTTAATACTTGTCAGGACCTGTGCACGTTAATAAATACTGGACAGTTTGCAAAAACCCATAAAACTAAAAATAAGATAAATGATTTCAGTAACTTTATTTTTTTATCAACACAAGAAATAAATATTAACGTAATCGACATAAAACAGCACATGAGTAAATGTAGATTAATATTAACATTAGACAATATTATTAGATACTAAAACAAACAGGTCATCAAATACAGCACAGCTGATGAGTGCACTGCACTTTTACTGACTGCCTCCAACCACAATGATCCTCCAGCTGTGAAACAGCCTGAGCACAGACTGAACATCATACAGAATGAGCCTGGTGTTCCTAATAAAGTGACAACTGAGTGTTAACAGTGGTCATTTCCCCTCCCTGAAAATACTTTGAGCTGATCTTCCAGGTTGATAATTAGACCTGTCACTGGTCATTTGCAAAGTCGGTGCTTTTCTTTCTGATGTGAATTAAAAAAAAAAAAAAAACACCTGAGATGTCCTGTGACCGCTGAAGTCGCTCCCAGTGCGCATGCGTGAACATTCACCCAGCAGGTAAACTCCACCATGGCGGCGAGAGGCCATGTGCAGGACCCGAACGACAGGAGGCTCAGACCCATATACGGTAAGGAATCAATGGGGACTCCTGTTTCTGTGCGTGTCTGCGGTTCTGCTGGTCTTTGTGGTGCCGTGGGTTGCTGTGTAAGTTCGGAACAAAGGCAGCTGGAGCCGGTGGCACCGCCGCGGCCCCTCCGGCTCCAACCACGGGCTCGGCTGCCTGCAGCGCCCGATGACAGTGCACCTTACCCGGCCTGCCAGCGAGCCCGGGTAGGAGACGGCTCCCTGGGTGATGGCCTGTGTGTCTGGGCTAAACCTGCAGTCCTTCCCCCTGGTGCTGCGGCACCGGAGCGTTTTTTATTTCCCGTTTGCCTCGTTTTCAAAGCCGAAGCTCCAACGGTCGTTATTTGACAGCTAGCTTAGCATTAGCATGCTAATGTGTCAGCTAGCTGTGGACGTGCTGCATCTGTGAGCACACTCCAGAGAAAAGTGGTTTAAACGTGTGAATTGAAAGATGTCGCTGGTATTGACAGGTGTGCTCTTTGTCACTACACTACCTGGTCTGAAGCACCAGCTGTCTACAGGCTACACGGCTAGCTTCCAGCTAACTAGTTCAGGTTCATAACAGTGCTTCAAGCTAGCTCCAGTAGCTGTTAGCTTGCTAACTAGCCAGCTAGCATGGCTCTGCTAAATAACAGCTATAAGGGACTTTCACTGTGGTTTTGTTTTTGTGAACGTGAGAAACAAATGCACTAAACTCCACCTTTCACGGCTGTTTCTCCGTGGGCTGCTAACTCACGTGCTGCTTGTGTTCCCATGGAAATGCTGCTTTAACAGTTTAATGCTGTGGAGCTGCAGCTAGCTAGCTAACCTCAACAGGTTTCTCCTAACATGAGCTAATCTGCTGCCTCCATCCTTCAGTCTCTCAGCCCAGAATTTACTGTCACATGAGGCTGAGGAAAACCACAAGTTCTCCTATATGGTCACTTGGAAAATCAATTTGCAACAGACCAAAGCGACAGTTGTGTCATGTTGTCAGATCAAGAGTCCAAAATCCAAATATATTCTGGACATCAGATCATCACATCTTAACAGCCACAAATATTTAATATTTGTGTTTTTAAAAAAATATATTAAAATGTCAATCTAAGGATTATAACATAGTGTATAATTAATTTTTCATAAATTGACTTTTCAATTAATCCCCTAAATGGTGCAGCTACGTTCCACAGCACCGGGCGGTAGAGTCTCGTGCCAAAGACTCCAGCTGCAGTGATTTTCAGCAGCATCATCAAACCTGACCTTTCCAGCTTTCAGCTGTGAGGAGTGGCTGGTGCTTGTTTTACATGACACTGACAACATAATTGACATGCAGTTAATAATCGGCTACATAATGAAAATAATTACTGGTTCGGATTTATACTTTTTCTCTGTCATTGATAATGTAATAATGTTTGGACACCGAACTATTCTCATGGATTAGAGGAGCCTCCTTTCATGGCCTGGGTGGGAGGAGTAGAAGGTGTTTGTGAAATAATGTCACGTATGACAGGACGGGAAATAAATGCAAGGGTGAGAGTAAAGTGTCACACGCAGGTGTTATTCCTGTCTGTCTTTTTGTCCTCTGAGCCACTTGCTGTGTCAGAAAATTAACAGTGTATGTATTAACATGTAAATGAGTGTCTCTCTGAATGGACGGTGACAGTTGAAGTACAGACATCTCAGCTCAGCCTGTTCAGGACAGCTGTGTGCCAAATTTAACTGTGCTAGACGGTGCACTGTGATTGTGTCATGTCTATTCTCTCGGTTCAGTCACAGGTGATAAACAGTTACTTGGTTTTTAAACTACATTTTAATTTCACCGCTGCTGCAGAGAGAAAAACTGAAATCATTTTCATTTTGGCTTTACACAATATGTGAACGCTTTGGTCCGTACAAAGATAACAAAAGGAAGAATAGTGAGCAGAAATAATGAAATAATGCCAATATGTCTGACTCCAGCTTCTCTAATAAGAGTATTTCCTGCTTTTATTCTTAATGTATTCATCTAAAAACAATATTTGTAGAATTTGAACTTTTGGTCAGACAAAACGACACATTTGAATCTTTGATTCTTGTTTCTGCAGAGCTGGGATGCATGTTTTTAACAATCACAAAATAAGCTGCTGCATTTAGTGCTTCTGTCAAACGTAGCACGAATAGATGATGCGTTTAAGTGTAATGTCCTCAGTTTAATATTGCCGTTCCTTCTGTTCCTCAGATTACCTTGATAATGGCAACAATAAAATGGCAATACAGCAGGCGGATAAACTGCTGAAGAAGCATAAGGACCTGCACTGTGCTAAGGTGGGTGACTACCAGACTCCTCTATCTGAAAACTAGTCTCAGTCATTCCAGGTGTCTTTGGACCAGAGGAACCTTTTGAAGACTGTTTCCTCTGCAGAAACAGAGAATGAGCACAGTTCTTACATGTTGTTTTGAGGAACTTTTTTAGCTCCTGCTACAGGGCAGGTTCTCTGCCAGCTCAACAGGAACCATGGGTGACGCAGTGTAT
This sequence comes from Mastacembelus armatus, assembly GCF_900324485.2. Lineage (NCBI taxonomy): Eukaryota > Metazoa > Chordata > Actinopteri > Synbranchiformes > Mastacembelidae > Mastacembelus > Mastacembelus armatus. The sequence continues at coordinate 19,847,548 of NC_046644.1, read as the reverse complement.
CTTTATTGGTTGATCACTGAACCAATGCAGCTCCGGCAGTCGCTGATTGGAAAAAAGTGTTGCCAGCCGATGTTAGCCGTATAACCAGCAGTGTTCCAAAGAAACTCAGACAAATGGGATGACCCTGAAGTCAAGGCTTTTTGTGACGGAGGAAATTCAAAAAGAGTTTGAGCAGAAGCATTTTCAGCTTTGTACCAAGCACCAGCCATCTGACGTCAGTTCAGACAGAAAAAAGCCAGTGAAGGTTTGTAGTTCTCGGTTAAGCTCCACAGCAGAGTCGTCCCAAAGCCCATCTGGTCTGAAAACACCTGAAATGCAGCTCTCTGCTCACCCCTTTGAGAGAAACACACATGTCCTCGCCCTCTGTAATCTGTCAGTCTGATCAGTCAGGTTCTTAGTAATGGAAAACCTTAACAGCAGGAGTTAAATCAGTCTGAACAACAACTTTCAGATTTTCTTATTGAATCCTTCCTAACATCAGCTCGGCCAGTGACAACTTTATGGTTTTTCCTTCTCTCTGTTGTTCTGTCCTTGTTTTTGTCGTTTCCCCGTCCTCAGGTCCTAAAGGCGATCGGCCTTCAGAGGACTGGAAAGCAGGATGAAGCTTTCACTTTGGCCCAGGAGGTGGCCACTCTAGAGCCCACTGACGACAACTCCCTGCAGGCTCTGACTATACTGTACAGAGAGATGCATCGCCGTGAGTACACACACACACACACACACACACACTCTCACATGAGGCTGGTCATAACACTGAAATGACTGCATATTAATGTGGTGTCTGTTCACAGCGGAGTTGGTCACCAAGCTGTACGAAGCTGCAGTGAAGAAGGTTCCTCTCAGCGAGGAGTATCACTCCCACCTCTTCATGGCGTACGCTCGTGTGGGGGAGTACAAGAAGATGCAGCAGGTGAGAAATGACCTGGTAGTTAAAAACACGGAGGCATAGTCAGAATAACGAAGATGCTGATGACTGCGTCTTCACCCTTCACAGGCGGGAATGGCCTTGTATAAAATCGTCCCCAAGAATCCGTATTACTTCTGGTCTGTCATGAGCCTGGTGATGCAGGTATGAGCAGCTGTTGTGACACAGACTGTCCCATTCCTCAGCAATGTCATTATTCTGAAACCAACTGATGTGCTCTGTTGGTCAGGCCATCTCAGCACAAGATGAGAAACTGGCCCAGACGATGTTCCTGCCTCTGGCTGAGCGCATGGTGGAGAAGATGGTGAAGGAGGAGAAGATTGAAGCTGAAGCAGAGGTGAGGACGGGGTCTATACAGCCTGAAAGAGCTGAACCCAAAGTCTTCACTCACCAAGAAAACTGCTTTTTAGCACTTTCATTCAGTTTGAAGTGTCTCACACTTTTATTTCCTTGTTCTACACTTTAACCACATTGTTTTTTTATTTGCTTTTGGTTTCAGCCAGTCTCCTTCCCTGTTTCCTGCTCAGTACTGAATGACACAGCATAAGCTGGCATGAATAACTCTCTGCTTAAAATAGGTTTAGTCGTCAAATCCAAACATACCTTTACCTGGATCTCTCCTCCAGCCTGGAGTCAAACATAATTTACACTAGAAGACACTTTTACATTCAGTTGTTTGTGTTTTTCGTGTGCGACTCCAGGTGCAGCTGTATTTCATGATCCTGGAGCGCTTGGGAAAGTGTGTAGAGGCTCTCAATGTGATCAGAGGTCCACTCGGGGGTAAGTGGACGTGTTCTCTTCAGTCACAGGGTGCATCACTGTATTTACTGTGTCATGTCCGTCAATCGTCTTCAGACAGGAAGAGAAGAAGGCCACAGCAGTGTTGCTATACTTTCAGACATGTTCCTCACTGTAAACAAGACAGCAGAACAACATAAACATTAACGCACATATTTGAGTTACACGTCATCACTGTATATCTCACAGCAGATATAACAGACGTGGATAAAACCTGATATTAACCACTAAGACTGATCTTAATAAACCAGTAACAGATGGTGTTAGTAATATCGCTGTAAACTCCTGTGTTCCACAGAGAAGCTGACCAGTGAGCTGCAGAGCAGAGAAAACAAGTGTATGATGCTGTACCAGCGGCTCCAGCGCTGGCCCGAGTGTAACGCCCTGGCCCACAAGCTGCTGCTCAAAAAGTGAGTAGACTCTCTGCTTCCTGAGCATGAAGGACTACAGGTGTCAGATAACAGGGACTAATGTATGTTTCTGTTTCCAGTCCTGATGACTGGCAGTTCTACCCCTGCTACTTTGACTCTCTCTTCCACCTGATGGATCAGGCGTGGAGTCCGCCCGAAGAAGGCGAACAGTGAGTACAGAGGGTTTTTATTTGAGCTGGGATTTGTAACTTTTATTTACTGCAAAGTCCTGATGAAGGTCTGTGCAGGATGTTATGGTCCTGATGAACAGAGTTTATCACCCTGTGACCGTCCTGGAGTCGCTGTGAGCTCGTATGTTGCTGCATCATCAGTCTGCATCTCTCTGTCTGTCTCCAGCTGTTCGGAGGGTTCTGTGCATCACACCGTGGCGGAGGTGGTGAGGTTTGTGGAAGAGAGAATTAAGGGCGAGGACGGCAAAGAGTCTCGATCGCTCAGAGGACCCTATTTAGCTCGGATGGAGTTAATGCACAGACTGAGGGAGAGGGGCTGTCCTGAAGAGAGCCTGCTGGGTAAAACACCAGGAGTGTTCCAACACTGCATATGCCCAGAGTTTAGCCTTTATACGTGACCGTCTGTTTGGTTTTAAACAGGTGACCCTTTAGAGCTAATGGTGCAGTTCTTCAAGAAGTTTGGAGACAAACCCTGCTGCATCACAGACCTAAAAATCTACCTGCACCTGCTGTCTCCTGAGCAGCACGTTCAGGTGAGGCTCTCCCAGCGTTACTGTTGAGGGGCCACATGTGAGGTGAAGGCGGTGGCTGTGAGACGCATTTCTCTGCTTCACTTTCAGTTCGTTAATCGTCTGAGTGAAGCCGTGCCGCTCGGGGAGCAGGGAGAGGACGGCTTTGCTTTTCCAGAGGACACCAAAGCGCTGCAGAGACATCTGTGTGTGTGTCAGCTGAGTCGAGCTCTCGGGCTGCATCACTCTCTCAACGTGGACGGGAAACTGCTGCTCATCACAGAGCTCAAGGCGCACTATCGGCACGGGCTGAAGTTTGGTAAGAAGATCACGTCTGTTCATCTCACCTCGTGAGCGTTTGTTCAGTTTAATCAGGTTGTACACGGAGCAGAGTGGAAGCCTTCTCTGTAACAGCAGTGACTGATGACTGTGTAAAAAAAAAAAAAATGTTCCCAGCTCATCTGGAGGTTCCTGAGGTTTAGTCCCATAAACTGATAGAACCTTCCTTCACATGCTCTGTTTATTAACACAAGACAAAATTTGCTGCAGCATGGCTGATGGTGCAGATGTAGCATCAGAAGCAGCTGCTGCTGTTATATATACACACACACACACACACACACACACACTTGCAAACAAATTGACCGTAATTTATTGCAGTTATGTACACTTTGGAGCCCAGACCACCTCGTTAACCAGAGGCTGACTGTCAGACTGAGTCCTAGCGGCAAGACATTCACGTGCACACCCAGAACAGAACACTTCCTGTATCGCACTGTTTCCCCTCATGTGGCTTCCGTCTGCTCACTGACCCCGTGGCTGCTGCTCCTCGCTCTCAACAAGGTTTTAAAGCTGGTGTCAGCCCAGATGTTGTGGCAGCTCCAGTAGTAACATGCTTATCAAACAGGACATGTTTTGATAATGTTATGGGGACAAAGTTTAGCACAGTCACGATTCAAGGACTTAACTAGCTGTAGGTCCTAGTCTTCTTTCTTTTTGCTCCATTAGTGCACAGTAAAAAAACAAAATCAAGCCTGTGTGACAGAAACAAAGTTCAGGGAGTGTGTTTCTTTCCACTGACACACTGTGTGTTTTATATTAATGTGGGTTAGGTCTAGGTGTTCAGTCTGTGACAGACTGTGACTGATGACACTTTTGTGATTTTCTTAGATGTGGGAATGGCTTTGTTTTCTCAGATTGTTCTGACCTGGGGGTGTTTTTGTTGAACAGGGGCGACCGCTCTGAAGACGGAGCTGCAGTTTTCTGATATGTATTGTCTCATGGCAGCTCATGTGTACGTTGACTTGTGGACAGACACTGGTGAGTTTCTCTTCGCCACCTTCCAGATCTTTCTTCCTCGCAGTGCAGCGATGGCGTCTGTAAAGCGTTGCTGTGTGCGTTGCAGGGGACGAGGCCATGGTGTGGCAGTGTCTGGGTCTGCTCCAGGAGGGGCTGTCCCACAGTCCCTCCAACGCCCAGTTCAAGCTGCTGCTGCTGCTCCTCTACTGTCACCTGGGAGCCTTTGAGCCTGTGGTGGACCTTTACTCCAGCCTGGACGCCAAGCACATACAGCACGACACCATAGGGTCAGTGCATAAACACAGTCACCTCTAATTGCATCTGTAGTTATTAAGCACTGCAATATGTCAACAAGTGGGAGGGAATATTACCTCAGCTGCACAGTGCACATTATGATACACCTGCAGCTTTCATAGGAGCATTTATGTCCGATGGCAAATAATACACAGGTGTTTTCTGTACAGTTAAAGTACTTTCATCGCCTAAAGATATTTACCAGTAATCAATTTGACTCCATTGTTGTTCAAAAACTATTAAAAACCCAGCAGGGAGCCACACCGCTGACCTGGCTCACATGGTTCCTCCTCACCAACAATGGGAGGCCCATGTGTTTCCAAAAACCAGCTCCAGACCCTGAGAACGGGCGTCACTGTTTCCAGTCTCTGTAGCAGACATCATGTGTTTGTGTCAACTCTTCGTTCAAAGTTGGCAAAGATGCATTTTCCTTGTTTTCAGTGAAGGTGGGGAGAGTCTGTTTTGCATCCTGGAAGATCTGTCCAAACAGAAACGCATCAACATGATTTCTGACCAGCTGAGATTGTTTTCTTTACATAAATATGAGCCCAGACCAGCAACAGAGTGTAAACGTGTCTTATTTTGAATGTTTTTGCAGGTTTCTGTTGACACGTTATGCAGAGTCACTGGGCCAGTTTGCTGCAGCCTCCCAGTCCTGTAATTTCTCCCTCAGGTTTTTCCACTCTAACCAGAAAGATGTAAGTGTGTGTCGTGGTATGATTTGATTTCCCACACACTAAATCCAGAGTCACATGCTTTCATGCTAATCTTTCTTTGTTTGAATTCATTGTTACTGTATTTCTATCCACCTCCTTTTCTTTTCCTCAGACCTCAGAGTACATCATCCAGGCGTATAAGTACGGAGCATTTGAAAAAATCCCAGAGTTCATTGCTCTCAGGAACAGGTTGAACCAATCGCTGCACTTTGCCCAAGTCCGCACTGAGAGGATGCTGCTGGACCTGTTCCTTGAGGCCGATATGTGAGGATATACTCCACACACACCTATTAACTGGAGCTGACTTCTTCTTTGGATGACGTCTGTCTGTTCGTGTTTTCCAGCGTGCTCAGTCTGGAGGAGAGTGTGAAGGCCATGTCTTTGTCTGCAGAGGAGGATGACATCCCCTGGGATAGTATGAGGGACAACAGAGACCTCTCAGTTTTTACCAGCTGGGACCCTAAGGAGAGGTAAAATTATTTTCATGAGGTTTTGGGCAGAAACAGGCACGAGCGCTCACTGGGCCTGTCTCGGTTACAGACAGCTGACTGACGAGCACCGGCGGCGCTCCCTAGAGGAAGAGTGCGTCTGGCTGAGGATACGCTCCCTAACGCTTCGACTCCTCGCCTCGTTGGCCGCCCTGGGACACACGCCCTCGCAACACAACTCGGAGATTACCAACGAGAACGGAGTCGGAGACAAGACGTCAGTGCACAGCAGCCTCCTCTCCCTGCTCCACCAGACGCTGCAGAACGCCGCTCTGACGGCCGAAAAACACGCACAGGTGTGCAAGCAAACTGTTCACTCACACAGACGGTAATGGCAGCCTGCGTCAGGAGAGGAATTAAAACAGACGATAGTTACACACATTCATTTTTTTAAATCGGGACAGAAAAAGTTTAAGGTTGTCGTCAGTTTTGTCATTTTATATATATGTATATGTATGTTGCTGTAATGTTTTTGTTGTGCTGCAGTATCCGTTCCTGGGACCACCTCCCACCCGCCTGGCCCTGGCTCTGTCCAGTGGGAGCTGCCAGTGTCAGGCTGCAGCCCTGCAGCTGTCTGTCCACCTACAGGAGCTGGAAACCGCTGGACTTGGTAAGAAGAGGTGGCAGGTGAGGGGTGCACCACCTTAACGTTGGCTGATGCTCTTACACTTCCTTCTCTCTTTGTTCCTTCCCAGACGAGTCGTCGGAGCTTCAGAACCAGATCTGTAATGGATTCAAATCATTAGTAGTTCAGCTTCAAGGTGAGCGGTTGCACCGTAAACACCAGTGAACCTTATTGTGTCTGTCGCACTTCATGTTTCCCTCCTCCTGTCCACAGAAATTCTGAATAAATGCAAAGGGGATTTATTGGAAATGAAGGAGACCAAATTAAAAACTCAGCCCACCTTATTAGAAAACCTCGTCTTCTTCGTTGAGGTGAGTCGTCTCAGCTTCCACTCGCACCAGCTGTTTCCTCCCTGTACTGACGAGCACCTGCTCAGGGGCTAACGTTAGTGTGTCTGTTGTTCTGCACAGACGGCGTGTGTGGTCTTCTGGGTGGCCAGTTACTGTGGCAAGATCCTCCGACCACTGAAGTCGAGTCTACAGAAGAAGAAGAAGAAGAAAAAGGACGCCAACACAGCTCTGGTACAGGTCCCGCTTTAGTCCTCATACATGTGACTGTGCACATATGTATGTACGTTAAACTGTGTTGTTGGCTCAGTGTCCTGATCCCGGCTCTAACTTAACGGTCCCTCACTGATGATTTGGTGTCCTGCAGCCAGCGGTGCTGTGTGGCTTCCAGGAGCTGACGGGGAGCTTGCAGGACCTGCTTGCCCAGGCTGTGGAGCATATAAAGGGGCAGGAGACCAGTATAACAGCCCTTAAACTGGCCACTTTAACCTTGGAAGGACACACGCAGGTTAGCGAAGTTGTTGATCCAGTCCACACTGCAGAAAAATAAACTTCTGCTGTCAGGTTTATTATCCCCTCATATGAAAAGTAGCAAATTCCCAAGTGTCAAAATCCAGAAATGCATAACATGCTTGGTTCATGTGTGTAGCTTCCTGTCTTCTACAGTGACCCTCTGCTTTCAGTCAGAGCCTTTAGACCCTTTTAATATGATGCTGCAACAAACCACAGCAACTGTAGCTCTAACCTCCATCCTGCACGCTCATGACATACACTGGCCGTTCAGTCAGAGGCTAGAATTATAACAAACCTCAAATTAATCCTCCAACATTTCCAGGTGTCAGGCTCATCTTTTTCATAAAAAAAAAAAAAAAAAATCAAAGACAAATCAAGCAACAGGATTGGACCAAGAATGTGAGTGAGTTGTTTTCCTGTGTTTCAGGAGGAGGAGGCGTTTACGAAGGCTGCTATGGACAAGGTGCAGAGCAGTTACCTGCGCTCGCTTCAGGAGGTGGGAGATCTGCTCAAGAAAAGAGCAGAAACTATAAAGAACCTCAAGATCTGACCACCATCCCACTCCCCCAGATTCAGTCGTCCCACCACTGTCAACTGTCAGCCCAGCAGCTAAGTCCCACTTTCCCTGCTGGTCCACCAGACCTGGACCTAAAACACCTACCACACTAATTTCTGGTCCACTTCCTTTCCTGCACATTTCTCACTCAGCAGTTGAGAGCTCTCTGTCGGGATTTCTTTTTTTACTTCAGCCCACACCTCTGGAACATTTGCAACTCTTATAGCACATAAGCTTGTAAGTAAAGTCATGAATTTATACAGCAGTTATAGGTGAAGATGAGCAAAAACACACGAGCTCATTAAAAATAAATAGAGCAAATTAGGACACATGAAAAAGCAGTTTTAGATGAACTAATCTAATAAATTATTGTACATAGTAAAGAGCAACTACCACAACTTCTTGACTAAATGAGAATATAAGACACAATAAACCACTATTCTGTTTGTTGGTCGGTTACGTTTCCTCTTCTTTTGTCCTCATTTTGTTTTTCCTGGGGACTCTGACAACAATGGAAGTGACACAGACACACTTCACTGAGGAGGAAAGGTCTCAAATGTGCTGCTTTTCCAGCTGTTTCTCTCCCTCGAGCAAACAGGAACAATTTTGCATTAAACTGATAAACTCAGTGGAAGTATGGACACCGGGCTACCAGCAGAACGCCTCGACCTGAAGCTTCTCCATCCACCGCTTCTCTCGTCAGTCGTCCCTCTTTGTTTTTTGTGCGTCTCGCTTTGATACTGAAAGTGGAACTCTATAGTTGCAGTATTATAAAAACAGTGAGTTTAATAGTGGGACTTTTTTAAATTCTCAATTATTTGGCACTATTGTGGTGTGTGTGTGTGTGTGTGTGTGTGTGTGTGTGTGTGCTTTTTTTTATATACTAGTAGAAATGGTTCTTGGTAAACATGTTTATGTGAAATTGGGTTGTTCCAGCACAAAGAAAAATACTGGCTTGGATCAAATAATCAGAATCCTTGAAGACTGGGCTGATTATTTATGAGCTCATGTGTGATTTAACGTAATATGAATGTTCACCAAAAACTATTTTTCTACTCCAATCATGCATTATTTATTGTTTCCTTTTCCTCTGCAGGCGTGGAAACGTCTTTGTAGCGCTGTGATAAATGCACCCAGCTGATTTTAACTGAAGCAAAGAGAAAAATCCGAGTCTTTTTCATTGATGATTTGTCTGTAGTGGATAAATCGCAAACAAAACGCAGAAAGTCAGAGCAAATGTGTCCTGTGCAGTCTTAACCAAAACAGAGGATTTTTGTCCAGTCTGAGCCAGATCTGATTGTACAGACAGTCATTTTCAGCCGAAGTGTAGTTTTGTTCTGGGATGGTGCGTTCCTCATGTCCTAAACCACTCGCTCATAGAGCTGTGCTTTGCAGGAAAACATTGGACCTAACTGAAAATAAGTCAAGGCACAGCATGAAAGGGCTGGTGTGTGTTTTTAAAAGAAGCTGCAGTAGGTCCTAAGCAAATTGTCCTATGTCTCCCTCTGAAGACACTCAGCCCCTTTTTCCTAAAACAATTTCAGCAGCTTCTGGGTTTGTGGGAGAAAATAGCATCATGTTATCTTATAAAAAAAATAAAATAAAAATTGGGAACCCAGAGGAAACAGCAGACAGTGGCATAGTTTACCATGGAGCACTGATGAGTGACGGCTGGCACTGCAGGAACCGTGAGGTTAGATTTGTTTTTAGCGTTTGTTTTATTAGGAATTTGGCAGGGCAATGTGTAAATGTGAGTAAATGGTAAATCCTCCTCTTCCTGTTGTGTGTATGCATACAATCACACACATCTGCTAATAGTTGCCTTTTTTTCAATCCATCTGTTTGAGTGGAGAGATGCTTGTGATCGGACCTTGTGCGTTGTTGAGGTGCAGAGTAATGGTTGACAATCTGAAGTGTCATCTCACCACCCTCTTTTGTTAGAAAATGGAAAACAGAAACACTGGAATGTCAAAGCTTCTTTTTTTTTTCTTTTTTTTTTTTTTTAAATAAAACATAAATGTGAGAATTTTGCCTTGACGTCTATTATTTTATATTATTATGTGTTATCCTATAAGAAAACATTTTTTTGTGTTGCGGCTGTGTATTGACTTCAAAAACAGCTGCAGTGCCCAGTGAGTCCCTGTAGGTGGCAGCAGCACAGCTGTGGTCGTTTATTGCTGTTTGCTTTGTTCTAATGAAGAAGAGCTTCAGCTAGAAACAGCTGAGAGTCGCTTGCTAAAGTCTGAGAAACACAAACGTTTGTGTTTGTGGTGAAAAACGAAAACAGGATGACGAAGATATTGTTGGTCTTTTCATGAAAATCATTTCCGCTGCGCTGGTGTGTGGTTGTATTGAGACATTAGCTAATTCGCCTGCTAGCTGGACGTGTAGCCTAGCATAGCCTAGCTTAGCTAGCAGTTAGCATAGTTGTTGTTTTGTTCTCTACAAAAGTGCGTTTCTTTTCTAACACATGAGCGTGTCACTGGTCGTCATCCGTTTGGAATTAGCCGACCAGTCCCCCTGTCCACAAGGTTTCCAGTACTCAGCTGGTAAGTTATATTCTCCAAGCGTTAGCCAACATGGAAGAGTCTGCTTTAGTCGGGCAGCTAACGGCTAACTATCTGTTAGCTGCACTGTCAGACAGAAGCTCCAGTTGTTTATGACGTTAACATCTGCCCGTCAGGCCACGATGCACCTTCATCTATGTTTATGTCGTGATTTACTCAAAGTTGAATTAGGGCGATGTAAACATGTTTATAAAGAAGCGTCAGTGTGTGTGTGTTTGTGTTGTGTTGTGTTGTGTGCAGCTGAAGGCATGTCAGAGGACGAGCTGCAGGAGAAAGCTCTGGGTTTCGCCAAACACGCCCTGAGTGGAAAGACGGAGCTGGAAAGAGCAGCTGTTCTGCACCAACACATCGGCAGCAGAGCCATGGGAGACATGGTGATCGAAACCTTCGAACCCAGCCCAGGTAGGGCACGCATGCTGCAGGAAAACCACCAAGTAGGAAAACATCCATTCAACTAGTACAAAGATGGACTTTGAACACGAATCGGAATGAGTCCTGCATGTTATCTCAAACCCAGAGACTGGTCTTAGTCAGGGTGCTGTCAGCAGGGCTGGTCTGAGGTTCAGCACTCACTCAGTCAGCTCACTTGTCATTAATGTAATTGGAAGTGACACACAGATGACTGATTTTTCACAAATTAACTTCCCATCACTCCTGATCAGCTTCATCCTCACTTCTGGGATAGAAAAGTGTTGAGGGCAGAGGTTGTGTCACGTTTTGACAGAAACACAAAATCCTGGCATTTGCCTGCTTCTGCATTATTTATTTAGCTGCTGCCCACCCACTTAGAGTTCATTTATACCTGTGAATGAGTATAACATACAAAACAACCAGTTACACTTAATGGATTCAATTCCTACTGAAAATAAATGATCTGTCGTAGTAAATTACTTGTTTTACTATATTCACTTTTGAGGATTTATGTCTTCACCTGGAACCAGTGGGCTTAGGACTGACGGGATGGGGAAGTGTGAAGGTTTTTAGAGCCAGGCTGTGGTTGGTTTTGGTCTTTTTAAGTCTTAGGTCTCAAGTTTTACCTTGTTAAAATGTCAGGTGACAGATTTGAAACTACTGTTTCCCCTGTAGATAAGGGAGGAGGGGACGACCCTGGTGGCTCTGCAGTACAATGGAGTGACGCTCAGGCTGAGGCAGACAGTCCGGGCGTCGCTGACGGGCCACAGGAACAGAAGGGTGCAGCAACGGGCACTGCTCCTGACTCCCCCTCCAAGCAGCTGCCGGACCAGATCTCATTCTTCAGTGGGAACCCGTCTGTGGAGATCATCCATGGTATCATGCACCTGTACAAGACCAAGTGAGTCACGTCGCACGTGTCCATGTACTGCTCCCACAGATTCCTGCTGTCTGTGTGCCATGAGGTCTTTCCACTTGCCTTTGCAGTAAAATGACGTCGCTGACTGAAGATGTGAGACGTAGTGCCATGGTGTGTATCCTCACTGTCCCAGCGACCATGACCAGCCATGACCTCATGAAGCTTATGGCTCCGTTTAATGATGTCATGGAACATATGAAGATCATACGGGACTCCACCCCTAACCAGTACATGGTTCTGATCAAGTTCTGTACACAGGTAAGATCTCTGCATGAGCACAGATAATAAACATATAAATCCTATAAATGGCAGCTGAGCAGGAAGAGTAGTGTTAAAACGGGACTTAATGCTCAGTCAGCTCTAACATGCTGTTTTCATTGTGCTGAGGGAAGTTGTGGCATCCAGGACTTCCCAGTTAGTGAGTAGCAACTGATCTTACCAAAGAGCATGTTTCTGTCTTTGAAGCTGCAGTCTCCCTCTCTTCGTTTAGGCAGACGCTGACAGTTTTTACACCGCCTGTAATGGCCGCCAGTTCAACTCCATAGAGGAAGCAGTGTGCCAGCTGGTCTATGTGGAGCGGGCGGAGGTGATAAAGTCTGAAGAGGTAAATACACCCGACCGGGGGCGTGTTTTTATCACCAGAATGCCTCAGGAATGAAAACCTGAAAATGTCCTCCTCCTCCTCCTCCTCCTCCTCCTCCTCCTCCTCAGGGAGCCAGTCTGCCAGTGATGGAGCTGACTGAGCTGCCAAAGTGCACCGTGTGCCTGGAGAGGATGGACGAGTCTGTCAACGGCATCCTCACCACTGTCTGCAACCACAGCTTTCACAGCCAGTGTCTCCAGCGGTGGGAGGATAGCTCGTGAGTTGTAGAGAACTGTCCTCTGGACTCTTCATGCTGTCCTGACTTTTCTGTCTGTTGGTCTTGGTCACCAGGTATTTTCTTCCCGGAACTCCAGTGTGACTTTTTGTTTTGTTCTTTCACCTCTGTCACTGACACGCACCATCCTGTGTTTTTGTGAGTTCATGATATTCAGTTTAAATATTGGACTGATGTCAATAAAGGAACCTTCTCACATGCTCTGTCACCTGATTCTCAGTCCACTGGTTGTTTCTCCAGGCTTTGTGTCACGTGGGGTTTGTTTTTGTGCTTTTTCCATCTATTCTTCTGTTTCACAAAGGACCACTGCACACGCCTGACAGCAGATGAATGTGTGTTCTGTTTCCAGGTGTCCCGTATGCAGGTACTGTCAGACTCCAGAACCAGTTGAGGAGAACAAATGCTTTGAGTGTGGCGTGCAGGAGGTAACTAGCACCAGTCTCTGTGTGTTTCTGTGTGTTCTGTGCTTTTCTGCTTTTGTGGTAAAGGGATCCTTTTCTCCTGTAGAACCTGTGGATCTGCTTGATCTGCGGACACATTGGGTGTGGGCGTTACGTTAGCCGGCATGCCTACAAGCACTTTGAAGAAACGCAGCATACGTACGCTATGCAGCTCACCAACCACCGCGTCTGGGACTACGCAGGAGGTGCTGGATTTACCTGCTTGTACTTCTGTGTGTGTTTATGTGAACAGGTTCATGTTACACAGAGTTAATTGTAAGAGCGATTCATAGCTGCATTAATCAGCTTCAACATTAGAGGGCAGACAAGCACCAAAATCAGCTGCTCCATGTTACACAGTGTGTTTATCATCTAACACGTCCAACAGACGCAGAGCAAATAGTTCATTTATTTATTTACTTCTATTAAACACCAGTGTGTGTGTGTGTGTGTGTCCCTGTTACTGTAGACAACTATGTGCATCGGCTGGTGGCCAGTAAGACCGACGGGAAGATGGTGCAGTATGAATGTGAGGGCGACACCTGTCAGGCTGAGAAGATCGATGCTCTTCAGCTAGAGGTAAGAATTTTCTTCTCTTGTTTTTCTTTCCCCTAAATCAGCCCTGGACTGTTCTCATGAATGCTCCCTGTGTGCAGTACTCGTACCTGCTGACCAGTCAGCTGGAGTCTCAGAGGATTTACTGGGAGAATAAGATTGTTCACCTGGAGAAGGAGACAGCGGAGGAGGTAGGAGGTGAAAGTGATGTAGCTGTGCTTTTCTGCTCATATCAGATCGATGGAAGTTGTTCTTCGTGTGTCCTGTCACTCTGGTGTCTGTGTCTGTCCTTAGATAAACAACATGAAGGCTAAGTTTAAAGAAACGCTGGAGCGCTGTGATAACTTGGAGCAGCGGTTAGGAGAAATAACCAAAGACAAGCAGGCGATGGAGAAAAAGTAGGTGAAGACTTAACGCATGTTTTGGTCTGTGGGTTTATTGGTTTCCTTTATTTTGATTTTATTATTTCCCATAAATACTGTGTGCAGGAATCTTACCATAAGTCATATTTCTTTAACACCTGAGCTGCCAATAGTTCACCAAAATAAGTAGTCTAGTGTAGTTGTCAGTCTTCTGCCGCTCTCCTGAGGACGATTTACTTTGTACATATGTGGTTTCAAGGTTGTAGCACTGGTCAAGTCTAACAAGCGCACACACACGTACAAACACTCCCTCTGGGTGTTTCAGGGAAGCAGTAATGGTTGAAGTTATCGGTTCCCAGTCCTCAGCCCTGACACAGGCTGCTGCATGAGTTCTAAAGTAGTCGCCTCATGATGGTGTTTAATGGATAAGACTCTAAACATCTAATGTTTCTAAACCTTTAGTACAGTATTTGTTGGCTTCTCTGTGATCCCTGTGCAGCGGCCGGCCCTCTGCTCAGCAGACAGGTTAGGTTCACAGGTGTAACTAATAATGATGATGATGATGATGATGCTATTGTTTGCAGGCTCATGTCATTACTGCTCCACCTGTTCTTTTCTTGTTGTGACAAGCCAAAATAGCTGCTGTGAAAATGTTGTGTCAAAGGAAGGTTGTGCTGTGTTGTTCACCCCGGGCTCACAGCTACAAACATGAAGTCCAGCTGTAATTCGCTCTGTAATAAACAGCTCTTTTCCCAGACTTTACAGCAAAGTGTCTGCTGGAGCTGATTGTAGAGAACCTGTCCACCTGCAGCTGCACTGTCTGTGTGTTCAGGTACACGCAGGTGAACAGTCGAGTGTTGAAGCTGAGCCAGGAGCTGAAGGAGGAGCAGGAGATGAACCGCTGTCTGAGAGCCAATCAGACGCAGCTGCAGACCCGACTGGCGGAGGAGGAACACAAGGGAAAAGAGACGAGTGAGTAGGGATGGGATGGTTCGTTATGGGGTTCCATCCAAATTAAAACTGAGAAAACTGGAAAATGTGAGTTCATGTGTGAAAAGCATCATCCTGCTGCTGCTATGTATCTCCACCTGAGCCAACAGTAGAAACGCATCGTTTCCACTCTGGTTTCTTAAGTTTATATTGAAAATATGTAGAAACTGGTGGAGTGAACACCCCAGGGTGAGACCACAGTGTCCTGCTTGTTGATTTCCAGTCAGATAGCTGCATAGGTCCACCTGTGTGTCACTAAAAGCTGCTGACAGCAAACAGCAAGTCAACATAGTTAATTTTAGACTGAAGAATCCAGTGCAACAGGAATTCAAACAATGCTCGACTTAGAACATTAACAATACGACAATACTCCCACAGAAGCTTCTCTGAGCCTGAAGCTAGCAGGGTTATTTCTGTTCTGGTACTCAGTCACACACATTTTCCTTATTTATTCAAATCATACACAAATTACAGCTGCACAGAAAGCTGCATCTGTAACTGGATGGAGGCTCATTGACCAAAGACGTATTTCCATAGAAAGTGAATGCTGTTATAAGGAACTAGACCCATATAGCTGAGGAAAAACCTGATAAACACAATAAGCTGCTTATTTATGTGGTTAGTAAAAGCTGGTCCAGTGCTGTCTACCAGAAACACACAGGTTTAGCATTTAGCTGCTGAAAAAGAAACAAATATTCAAGATGTGTTTGTTGTGCGGTGACTTTGCTGTAGGTGACCATAAGGATGCAACAATAGCAGAACTGCAGGAGCAGCTGAGAGACGTGATGTTTTATCTGGAGACGCAGCAGCAGATCGAACACCTGCCTCCGGAGGCTCGCAACGAAATCCAAGAAGGACAGATCAACATCGCAGCCAGCCCGTCGGACGGCGCTCTGGGCTCGGCAGGAGCAGGATCGTCCTCTGGCAGAGGACGGAGAGGCCGGTGCAGGAAGAGGAAGTAGGCAGCGTCCACTGTCGCTGGCTGTCGGCCTGGGCACGTTTATGGCTGTCCTTTTGTCAACATGTCTGCATCATTGTGGTTTCCCAGAAGGCACGGGGAGTATGGATGACATCACGAGGAGAGAAAATAGTGACACTTACCTGCACGTTAATACTGGACAAGACCGGTGTGGGTGGACTGTTCAGTCAGTAAAGACACAACAACCTTTATGGTTCCATTAGACATCTGTGTGATGTGAATATATTCTGCTGTTTCCCAATCGTCTATCAATCAAAGAGGATCTATTTTGGTCAGAACTTATAAATGAGATTCTTTTGTGCCTGGTTGAGAAGCTCGTCATAGGACTTGTTATAAAACATCTTTATGTTTCTTTAAAATGTAAAGATGTTTCTCTTAGAGGCTTGTAGACCAA
The DNA here is from genome assembly GCF_900324485.2 of Mastacembelus armatus. Taxonomy (NCBI): domain Eukaryota; kingdom Metazoa; phylum Chordata; class Actinopteri; order Synbranchiformes; family Mastacembelidae; genus Mastacembelus; species Mastacembelus armatus. The sequence goes on along the minus strand of NC_046644.1, from coordinate 19,831,442 downwards.
TGTGCTTTGTGTAAAGAACATTTGATCCTGTTTTCCTAAATCCTCTGAGGCTCAGCGTTTCTGTCTGAAGTAAAATACTGAAATGTTTTTCTTTGGATGATAATTTTTTTTAACACTGGAAAACAAACTGCTCAGGAGGAGACATGTTGCTTTTACGTGTTGTCTTTTCTCGTCACTGCAGTTTTTGGAGGTTGAAGGGTCCAGAGATGTTCCCACTGATCAGAGGGAGCACGAGGCCTATTTACCCTGTAACATCTGGTCAGTGGACGTGTTTCAGCCCAGGTGCTGCTGCAGTTACTGCAAATAGATGAACACAAATGATTTATGATCACACTGACCAATAACAGCTACAGCATGGTGGGACTAAACAAGATGTGTGTGTTTAGATGAAGCAACATGTTAGTTTAACGTTGTGGCTTTAAGTGTAGTCACGTAAAAGCTTTAGATGGATCTGAGAGGTGTTAAACAGACTTCAGACCAGTCTGGATACAAACATGAGGTCCATATATACACGTGACAATAGGTTTTATCTGTAAATATCTGTCTGCGTTGTAGTAAACAGGCTGTAACTTTGACAGTTAGCAGCTGGATTTAGCTCAGTGGGACTGTGGCCTTGGTTTCTGACAGTGCTGAGCATGCACCGAAAAGCTGGGACAGTTTTAGTGTTTATATGGACCTTTAATTCAGAAGGGTTTTGTAGAAAGCACGTATTTTTTTATAGATCGCCTCATTTTTCCGTTCGTCTGGCAGAAAGCAGCTATTCTTGTGCTGTTTTATGAAACGTGCTGAGGCTTCCTGCTGAGTTAAACATGAAGCTCTAGCCTGGGGACTGTTAGCATTAAGACCTCAAACAGGGAGGGGGGTTAGTCTGCTGATTCCTCCAGGCTGGAGCTTCTCGTATGACAAGAAAACAAATGAACCTATTTCCCCTAAAGGCTGAACTGTTTAATAAAAAGGAGAGCCGAGGTTTATAGCTAGCATACCAGAGACCATCTGTCACTTCATAGGATCTTTGTTTGCAGAAAGACCTGATTTGTAGTTTGTTGCCGTGGTCTGTTATCAAACCAGCTGCATCAGCAACAAAAGCTTCTCGACTCATGAACTCCTGAACTGGATGGAGCAATTTGAGTCTTTGAGATGAAGCAGCATTTGTTATCGCTGAATCTCAGTTTCAGTTAGAGGTCATGCAGCCAAATTCGGTGAAGTCACTCAGATTGTTTTGGAGGGAAAGCTGAAACGCATCACAGATCTCAGACCAGATCTCAGACCAGATCACATGGCGGCACAGTGACACGAACGCCAGGGCAGAACAGCCTCGGTGCGTCACGTTAAAAATAAAAGTTTAACTCTCATCGCTCGTGTGTGGAGGCTTGTCGGACGTTCAGCACCTGTAGTAACAAACGGCCTGTGACTAATCTCCTCCTCCCCCAACATTAACAATTTACTTACTGCAGTTTGTTGAGGTAAATTGTGTACAGAAGCTACTTCCTTCCCAGAGCACACTGAAAATACACTGAGCATGATAAAATCTCCAACTTCCTTTTGATGCTGTTAGATAGTCTAGTAACTTCCTTTTCACCTGTAAAGAGAATTGACACGACCGCCCTGTTTAGTGCTCATCACATAGTGGTGTGAAACCAGAGGGGCCTGGCAGAGAGGCACAGACAACGAGCTTTATTTTTAGCATATTGGTATTTTCTGTGTAACAGGCCGTGAGAATAAACCTAAATATTCAGGTTCAGGTTCTCTTCATATAAGAAAGCAGCTCAATGTGCAGCTGCATGTTACACGTCAAACAGTCCTGCACATGATCCCCATTAAAACTGCAGACTGTCATTTCCATGTTCTCGGTGCAGGTTAAAGACACTTTGACCAGCTGTTTGTTTGCAGCCTCTGTGCTAAGCTGGTCCAGCTGTCTGCTCACGCTAGTTTCTTCTTCTACAGGTGAATGAAGTGTCTCTCTTCTCTCGAGTGTTGGACTCTCTTTAACAGTGTTGGCTGAGTGAGTGTTTTCACCCTCAAATTTAAGTGACCTAATTCAAAAAGTCATCTGGCTGTATCTGTTGCCATTAATCTCATTTCCTCTAAAACACACAACCACAAAGATGACTTCATTAAACCAGGTCAGACCAGGTCCCAGACGGTTGAGGTCAGAATGTGGATCCCACCTCTTATGGGATGATGAATAATGTGGGAATGGGGGGGGGGGGGCACCGGAGCTGGATCTGAGCAGTTTTAAAAGGCACATGTGAGGCTTGATGTTGCTGCTGTTGCATGGGCCCAGTGTGGTGGAACAACAGAAAGAACCAGAGAATAAAAGAGGAACTAGGAGGAGGAGTCACCAAATGGCTGTGAGCAGGGTTTAGAGGTGAGACGGGCAGATGGGAGGACTCTTCCTGAGTCGAGCTGTTTGCTCTGTGGGGCTGTTCTCTGCTTCTCCCACTCCCAAACTATGGACTGAACCTACACAAACTTCATTCTCATTTCAGACGACCTGAGACACATTGTTAAGGTGAGCAAACTCTTTTTCTCTTGTATGTTTTCATTTGAACTTTCCCCACAACCTGCAGGCTGAACTCTGAGAGGGAGAATCACTGACTACCTGCCTGTGTCTCACATATTTTTATTAAGCTACAAGCCTCAGACTTGGGGATTAGGGGCCTCGGGCATTTTATGTGTTTCCTGCTTTAATTGAATGTACACAAAAAAAAAAAAAAAAACTCCCACAGCATTTAGAGAAAGACTCAGCACACATCAAAAATGTCTGGTATGCAGATGGTCCCTTCAGGTCTCTGCACGCTGAAAAGGCAGAGCAGCAGATTCAGCTCCAGTTCTGCCTTTTTCTAGCTCCTCTGTGTCGTTCTTCTGTAAAAGTATGTTCAAACAATTTAGCTTCATAACTTCAGCAGAGCTGTTGTCTCAGTGCCAGGGGTGTTATCCAGCTCAGGTCGCAGACACACAATGCACACACTGTTCAGTTTCCACTGGAATTAGTGCACTTGTTGCTGTGCCAGGGGCTGATAAACGTTTCTCAGAATTCAAACTTCAGCCGCAGTGTTTTTGCTGATCATCTGTCTGGGGTGTGACTGACAGCTCCTCCTTCTCGTGACCACAAACAGGCTGATGTGTCTTATCTTTAAGAAGTGAAATATGTGCATCTGGAGCCGTAAATGAAGTTTTGCAGCGTGTACGAAAAGCTTGTTACGTGCAGAAGCTGCTGATCTGTGGGTGCTATCCAGAGAATGTTCCTGAAACTGCACTTCCTTCTTTCTGCAGCAATGTTTTCTTTACTTCATTTGAATGTTACGTTTGAGGAACTATTGATTGATCCATGAGATGCTTCCTTCGATATTGCTAAATTGTCTGTTGTCGTCAGCACGGGGTTAAGAGGCCTTGTGGACTAATGCACAGCAGCTCCTTGTTGTGTATCTGGTAAAGCAGAGAGACTTATCAGGTAGAGGATCAGGACTGTGACGAGATGGAAAGATATCCATAAACCCACAAGTCTTCTGAGCAAATGTTGGCATTCACCTTTTTCTTTCTTTCTGCTTAGTGAGTCCATGTTACTTAACTCTTCTTACCGTCAGTCTGGGTCTTTCCAGTCAGACCAGAGGAAATAGCTGAGGGCGGCATTGCACCTGCAACTATTTCACACTCTCCTCATCCTGTTTTAGTTACGGTCACTATTTCCTCTGCCTTTCTCAGCAGTACATCCTGTTATAGAAGTTTGCATATTTAATGCTTTGTAACTGAAGACATGATTAATCAATATAATATCTCACATCAGAGTGTGGTTACTGTGGGCAGCCAGCAGAAAAACATGGTTGGACTAGAAACACTGTTTCTGTGGCCTTTTAAACTACAGACCAATCAGTGAACATAGTGGAGCATTTAGCAGCTAAAGACCCAGAGGTTTCCCTCAGGAGGTGGTGGAGACCAAACCCAGAGCTCAAACTAGAGGGAACACTGGGCTGAGACTCTGCAGGTGGACTCAGATGATGGTCCACGCCGCTGCTGGAGGGGGAGATAAACTCTTGGTGATCATATTTCAGGTGTTTAGGATTTAGTTTCTGCCCCCCAATGGCCACAAAATGTCATTGTAACTTTAAAGGGTTGTGTAGGTCTCCCCATGACTAGTAAACTGACAATTTGGAGTTTGGTGGCAGCAGAAACAAAACTGATACTCTTCAAACTTAAACTTGAGCTCTGGGTTTGGTTTCCACCACCTCCTGAGGGAAATCTCTGGCTCTTTAGCTGCTAAATGCTCCACTATGTTCACCAGAACATTATGGACTGTAAAATCAAAACAATGAGCTGAAAGATGCTAAAATGCAGGGAGCAACAGTCAGGTTTTTTTTTCTCCGAGATTCCTTTTATATGTCAATGATGCCGTGATTTATTGTTACTATAAAGATGATCAACGTTGTGTTTCTTCTGTCTGCAGATGAGTGACAGCAGTGCCTCGGCCTCTCTGACAGAGGGAGACCTGGAGGGAGACCTGGAGGGAGACCTGGAGGGAGACCTGGAGGGAGACCTGGAGGGAGACCTGGAGGGAGACTTGGAGGGACAGGTGAACGGAGACCTGGATGGGGAAGTAGAAAGAGATGAAAAACGGCGGGGCAGTCCAACCCTCAGTCTGTCCAACTTCTCCTCCTCTCTGCGTGCCGTCATTCGCATCAAGCAGAAGTACCAGATCATGAAGAAGCGCCGCCAGGAGCTGGGTCTGACTCTGGCAACAGCTGGGGCCTTAACAGGAGCCCCGCCACGATCCAGCCCCAAAATCTTCACCTTTGACGCACTCACCCCATCCGCCTTCCCCACCCTGTCACCCTCCATCCACCAAAGGAAAAAGAGGCAAAAGAAGAAGCGGGTGTTGTTTCCTAACGGAGGGGGTCGCAGGGTCCCGCCAAAGCAGGATCACAGCCGAGCCAAATACTGCCTGTACCTGCTCTGCGCCATTGTCTTTCTCCAGGTAGATGGTTTGATTACAAGCTTCAGTGCAGCTTCACATCATCGAACACTAACTCTGTTTCCTGTAGATGTTGAATAATGTCTTTGACACTAGTATTAACTTTCCTCCTTTTTGCGATGAACCACATTATGTAGACCAGCTGACAGGGAGTGAACCTGCAGCTTTTAGACTCCCTGGTGGTTTGGGGCTCCTGGGCAGTTTCTCCACTTTATGTTCTTAATATCTGTCATCCCTGTAGGTGTACAATGCCATAGAGAACCTTGATGACCACGTTCTCAGGTATGACCTGGATGGCCTAGAGAAGACCCTGAGGAGGGAGGTGTTCGGACAGCAGGGCGCCATAGAGGCTCTCCTGTCCCATCTGAAGGACTATCTGTCCACCTACGTCCACAACAAGCCTCTGGTGGTGTCCCTGCACGGCCCCAGCGGAGTGGGCAAGAGCCACCTGGGTCGCCTCCTGGCTGGACACTTCCGCTCCGTGGTGGGGGACACGTTGGTGCTGCAGTACTACGTCCTGCACCACTGCCCCCAGGAGGCCGACGCCCTGCAGTGCGCCGACGACCTCTCCACTCTCATCTCAGAGATGGTCGAACGAGCCGAGGAGGAGGAGAAGATCCCGCTCTTCATCTTCGACGAGGTCGAGCACATGCAAGAGGAGATCCTGGACACGCTGTGGCAGCTCGTGGCCTCCAAACAGTCCAATGAGTACCTGAACGCCATCTACCTGTTCCTGAGCAATCTGGGTCATGCGCACATCACCAAACACATGCTGCACAACTCCTCAAGCATTTCCATGACGATGACAGCATCCGGTCGTCATAGCAACCTCGTAAAAGAGCTGACTCCTTTATTACGCAACACTCTCGAGCAGCTTCACCCTCTGTGGAAGGAGGCAGACATCTTACCTCTGGGCCTTTTGGAGAAAGGTCACGTGATGGAGTGCTTCCTGGATGAGATGACCCGAGAGGGCTTCTACCCGGATCATACCAACATAGAGCGCCTCGCAGGGGAGATAGACTATTATCCCGCTGTAGGGGGGCACGAATATTCCCAGACAGGCTGCAAGCAAGTGGTGGCCAAGGTCAACCTGCTGTGAATCTCTGCCGGGGATGATGCACATTGTTTTAAACCTTGAAGCAACAGTGCGTGAGAAGCAGGAGGATCTGCGGTTATGAAACTTGAATGACACAAGTCGGAGCCAAAGCTTTCAAGAGCAGTTTTGTAAGAGTGAAAAAATGTGCAGTTTGCTCACAGACAGTGAGGACACTTGGCTCTGCTGTGGAAATGTGGCCAGGTCAATATTTTCTCTCTTACTTCCAGCTGGGTCTCCATGCAGGTTTGTTCCTTTAGTTTGAGATTGAGGTGAAGGACATTTAGTTTATGTTGCTCATAAAGTTAAAAATGACATTTTATATATTTATTTTCTTATTATCCAGTGACCTGGTGCTGAGGTCCATGGGTGTCAGTGTGATAATTGGTTCTCTATAACGTTTTTGTACAGAAAGGATCTTCTTCTAGTGCCACCAGTCAAATTTATCACTTTTCCTACTGAAACATCCAGATTTTCTGGATGGATTGGCTCAGACAGTCACATATATTTATCTATATGTAACTGAATGATTGAAATGATCCTCTGACTTTCTATCCGGCAGCATCATCAGAGATTTCTCTAATTTCCACCCTGATTCAGTGAGGAAGTGCATCTCATTTACAGAACTGGACAAATAAGAAACTGTCTGCATGGCTTGATACGCCTAGAGGTAATTCAGAAAATGTGTATTTGGGTGAACTGGCCCTTTAACTCCTCAGCAACAAAGCATATGTCACAGTTCTTTCTCATGTCGAGGCAGCTCAACCAGACACGAATGTTGATTAGGAAAAGCCATGAAGGACATTTAGTACTTATCAGATGTGATGGGCAGTGGGAGAACAAGATAAATACTCACTCAGAAGTTGAGATATTTATAATGTGTCACTCACCAACACTCATGTAGGATCTTTTAACAGTGACAGTGAATGCAGCATGACTTATATTAATGCCATTACCAGTTTGGTGGATATTTGAACATTAATACTGTATATTCCGATGTAATTTAAAGTGTATTATCACAGTTTCATTTACATGTGACAGAAACTGGTTTTACTTTAAACCTGCAGGTGGGAAGAAGCTAAGAGCAGGAAGAATCTTTGGGAATATGTGGTTTATTTATCTGCTTTATTTTTGCTAAGATACAGACACATCCAAGGACGTGGACAGAAAAACATTAAAACTGATGAACAGATTGTGTTGTGTTCAGGAACCTCTTTCTAGATATTTCTAATGTGAGTGTTTATGTTTAGGGAGTGCCTTCAAATTATTGCCCAGAGCTAAATGAGTAGATTTATAGATTTAAGAGTAAATATGGAGCTAACTTCAGCAGCCTGTTAGCTTAGCAAAAAAATAAAATATATCTACCTGCACTTTAAAGCTCATTAATTCACATTTAACATGTTCAGGTAACAAGGTAAATCATCCCACATGAAGGTGGAAACTCTTGTGTTTTTATCACAGATGAAAGATACAGGCTGTTTTAGTCTTTACGATAAGCTAACAGCTTTCTCTCTGCACAGATCTGAGAGTTTGATCAATAATCTCATCTCGGTCTCTGCGAGAAACCACGTGTGTGTGTATTTTCCCCGAAGTAGGAACTACTGTTCAGCTCAAGGTCCATTTACTGGCTCCCATTCAAGAGTTTTGAACCGTATCTCAGTCTGTCCACAGGTGGAGTCAAAGTCCACGACAACTGAGCAAAGTTCAGCTGCTGACAAAGACCATGACATGTGGTTAAAGTCCGGAAAACAATAGTAAGTGGGCCTTGAGTCAAGAATCTCTTGTTGTCAAATTATTACCTTTCCACTTCGTACACGTGACTGGATGAGAAAATAACTTAACACGTAGTTTTCATGTTTTTATTACTGGAACACCCTTTGTTAACATTGGAAAAAATGAGGTACTGTAAGTGATGCAGAGACAAAAACGAGCCGTATAATCTTGATCAGATGGAAGAAACACATACTGGAGGAATAAATAAATAAATAGCATATTCATGTCGAATGCAGCAGCCTCTCGCTCGATCCCGCTCTGTGCCGTGTTTGTCAGTACAGATCTGAGGACTGAAGACAGTTCTCACGACTTAGAGTCCTAACAGCACTGAGCTCAGTCCCCGAGCAGCACGAGGAAACATCTGGCCGTCAAGTTAAGACGACTGGTGCGGCTGATACACGCACCACTGAGAACAGATGAAACATCTTCTCTCGCTTCTCTCTGGCTGCTGTCAGGACGCAGATAGATGAAAACAACACTGTAGAAATGCAAACTAACTACACGAGCTACCAGAAGATTCCACCACACTGGTTTCACCTACCAAAGAGCGAAAAGCATCGAGGAGCATCCCAGCAAAGGAAACACAAGAGCTTTAACAGCAGCACATCATTGATCTGGACTAAACAGCAACGACACAAAACTAAAGCGAAAAGACGTTCAGCACGTTTTTAAACTGAGCTAAGAAGCTTTCAGCTCAGCACCGTGTTTTCAGGAAGGACTGAACACAGGAGCTTTAAGAAGCTACACATTTACACCAACTACTACGTGGTCCGAGACCTACAGGGAAATAAATAGTGTCACTTTAGTAACAGTCCACATCTAAGCTCTGTCAGCTTCAGGTTCGGCCCCACGGCTCCGCTTAGTGTTTCCACGTGATGCTGAGACTCAACTCTTACTGCCAGACATGTTCGTGAAGTGAGTGAACGGAGCGGAGGAGGTGGACTGTGTGTGTGTGTGAGTGTGTGTGTGAGTGTGTGTGAGTGTGTGTGAGTGTGTGAGAGTGTGGTCATGTGGTTCTGGGTTGGTTCTTCTTTGTTGCCGGGGCAGAGTTCTCCCTGTTATGCCTCCAGCTCAAAGCCCATGCCGACTTTGTGTCCGCCGGCATTGAAGTTCTTCCCGTCGATCAGGGCTGAGAGAGTGACCTTCACACCTGCAGACACAGAGCCAGGGTCAGACTGGGTCCAGGTTACACAACTGCACATGCACACAGAAGGTCTCTTATTTATCCACCTGCATTATCAGTATCTGTTACACCTGAGACAGGATGGAGTTTGTCTGCAGGACTCTGGGAGCAGGTCACTTATTTGTCAGGTCAAAAAGTTGTGGGGTTGGGGGTTTACCTGGCCGCAGGCTCTGGGTGTAGCCCACTCCGATCAGACTGGCGTTGTTCACTTTGGCCTGTGAGGTGAAACAGGACGGGACATGAAACCAAACAGCAGAGTTTGTTTGTGCTCCACATGAACAGCTGGACCACTTACAGACAGAGAGGCGTCTTTGTCCAGCTTGTATTTGGCAGCGATGCCAAAGCGAGTGTTGTTGCTGCCGGCGGTCCAGGCCAGAGTGACCGCCGTCTCCAGGTCCTCGTTCACCTTCTGGTAGATGGAGCCACCGAACTCGGTCCCGTCATTACTGAGGGAGAGAAGACACAGATTCACAGGCGCTCGTGCACACAGAGAACAGAGGTTTGTTCAGTTTGTATCTCCACTGATGGAGGTCAGGTCCTGCAGACACCACGCTGGTGTGGCCCCTGGACTATCGAGTTATTGCTAGTGATTACAGTCTCACACTTTTTTGAGGAAAAGTCAACTGTGGAGGACTCACACGTTGGTGTGCAGCTGGAAGTCTCCAGCCCTGTATCCGAGGGCGAAGTTGTTCTGGACCAGTTTGGACTTGGCCGTGTCGAAGGCCATCTGGTAGCCTGCCAGCCAGCCCTCGTAGCCCAGCACAGCAGCAGCGTGGATGATGGGACCCTCGAAGTCGACGTCACAGCCCAAGTTCACGTAGTCACGCTTGTAACCCGTCTTCAGCTTCCCGCTCTTCTTACTGAAAAAGTGTTGATCCGGTTAAATATTCCCGGTAGTGCAAACGTTCATACAGATAAACCAGTCCTCACCCTGTGTTTGGCACAAAGGACGTGTCCAGGGCGACCTTCAGTCCTTGAGCCAGCTGTGGGTGAAGTTCACACAGTTACCAGCAGGGAAACACCCGGACAGTGTAAGGTCAGCAGGTTTCTGTTGACTGACACACACACACACACACACACACACCTGGTCCTCCACAGTGACTTCGGTCCCCAGCGTGTTATCTGTGTTCCACTTCTGGTTGATGCTCAGGCCCAGCTCCTTCATCTTGTATTTGGTCTCCAGGCTCCCCGAGGCCTTCCCTGTGTCTGTGTTACTGGAGCCAGATGTGTTGAACTCCTGCCGTGAGCACGAGGACGACGCAGGGTAAGAACAAAACCACATGACCGAGAATAAATAAGAGACGCAAACGTTATGATTCAACTGCACAGAAATCAAGAACATCTGAGAGGTGACACTGGAAACATGAGATGATGCAGCTGATGAGCAGATATTAAAACATGCAAGAAGCCGAGTGACAAAAGAAAGAGAGAAAAAGAGAAACTGACGGAGGTTAAACTTGTTCTGCTTCCTGTCAGTGCAGCGTCTTTACTCTCTGCCCTTTTATCTGGGGCAGAATTCTGACCGTGATTTAATGAGTCTGTAAAATTGAGCACTACTTTCTGCTAACAATCCCACAATGCAATGTGTGTTTACTATTTAGTGTCTATAGAGAGTGGAGGAAGAACTGGAGCGTCCGGGTTCTAGTTTTATCACAGGAGCTGTAGTTTTTTGTGGATTGTCAAAGTTAATCTGGTTTCAGCTCCAGTTCCTCTAATATTCCCCCAGTCTGCTCAGAAACAGCTGAAAGGCGGCACTTTTTACACCTCAGCTCATTAGCCTTAAGCAGCTGAGGCTCATGGGAATGTCATTAGTTTGGGTCATAAACCAAAAGCCGTGGACAAATCCAATCTTGACGCACGCGATCAAATGATTAATTCATGTTTCAAGTTTCTCAGAAAACCATGAAAAAGTGAACAAAGTGTTTCAGTCTGGACCAGCTGGATGAAATGGAAACAGCCTTCGACTCAAGGTGACTCACAGCCTTAAAAACAGAACTGAGGGAAAAACAACGTGAGGTCGACACAGACGGGCAGAGCTGTCGGCTCTGATCCTGGTCTTACCATCTACGTTAGAGCGAGAGCGGTCCACAACCCGAGGGCAGCAGCATGGAAACAGAGCAGGGGTTAGGAAAGGCAGCCGGAGAGACAGACGGGCCACACACTCACCTGTGGACCCGTCACGTCTCTCAAGAACTGAATAAGCCAAGCAGGTCTGCATCAGGTCTGCATCAGCCCATCACCATCTTCGCAATTAAAACTTTAACAGTGAAGGATTTGACATTTGTGGTTCTGGTGCTGCAGGAGGTGAACACCTCCACAGGGAACTGGACTGAACAACTCACCACTCCACTTTGGGACTTGGTCTTCAGGTCCAACTTCACAACACCGAAGCCTGAAGGATTTTAAGGTCAAGAAATATGTGTAAAAGTCATGATGAGAAAACAAACGTCAGCCTCGTGTCTGTCCATTAAACATATCAGCTGATTAACTCACTACGTTCTGAATCTCTTTAAAGAAGAGAGAACGTGGTTCTGGGGTCCTGGGTCTGAAATGGTACTCACCATAGCCTTTGCTGAATATGTCCTTGGCAGCCTTGCCCAGGTCTGAGTATGAAGGAGGAACAGCCATCGTGCTGCAGAAGATAAAGTCAGCAACATGTTTTAAAAACATAACTAAAGAGCTGCAGACTGTATTTAATCCACCAAGGACTCCACTAGTCCAGACAGTCGGTCTTTAATAAGGAGATTTATATTCAATGTTTCTGTCGGTGCTTCCCAGATGTTTAAGACCAAAACGATCCCTGGTACCTGGATTCTTCAACATAACCTGGATCCAGGCAAGAGGCTGCTGGCTGGATAAACCAGACTGTTAATTTAAGAGGATCTGGCCTCCTGTGCAGGTACCACCTGTGGGTCATCAGCCGGTTTACAGCAAACACAACACGGGACCTCACTGCCCTCTGTTGGAGCAGATTTCTCAAGACCTGCAGAGACCTGGTACAGGTCTTAAGATCCTGCTGAATAAATCCCAGTCACTGTGGGTTTATCATCGGGCCAGATCCTGCAGAAACCAGTCCAGGGACCCAGTGACCCCCGACAGCACGAAGCGACTGGGGGGAACCAAGATCCAGAACCGAAGCCTGGTCAGCACCATGGTCTGAGGGAAAACTGGTCTACTTAGTCAAAGACTGCTGGCTCAGACCACGAGTCTCTCTCAATAAACATCTTTAGCACGAGTCTCTCGCTGGGACAAAGGACAACAACCGGGCCAGGCTAACGTTAGCTAGCTGCTAAATCCGCTACTTATTAAAAACAACGTAAATAAAAAGGTTGTTTGGATGTTTGGGTTCTGGTGCTGACGGTTCTTACCGGAGCTAAAGGGTCTGGAAAGGCGGCGTCAACAGCCCGGAGGGTCCCTGTTTGATGCTGGACTGGACTGACAGCTAGCCTGGCTTAGCACGGTCTGGAACGGAGACAGGGCACAGTGAAGGAGACACACGGAGCATGCGCGGTCAGTGCGATCAAAGAGTGAATGCAAAAGCAAGAGAGTAATCCCCCGCACACGTCCTGCCTGGGCAGGTCTACAGAAATAGACCAACATGTTTATCACAGTCGTTTAGCGGGGAGATAAACTGTGGGTGATTAGAACTTATCATCAATGACCTTATTGATTATTAATACTTTATAAACAGTAATGAGGCTCTCCACAGACTGACAGAGACTCAGTTTGTCTTTAGAACTCATTCTTCGTCTTCATTTTTTAATTTTCCATCTCCCTGTAGTTTCTTTGAATCTTGTTGTGGCGGTTTTGTGTGTCTCTGTAAATGTTTTGCGTCTGTAAATATTTTTGTGTCTCTAACACCGCACAGGAACATAAAAGTTGTATTTCTATCCTGCACCGGTGAGTGAGTTCATTCCTTATGTGTTTTAATGTGTTTTAATGTGCAGACAGCGCCCCCTACCGAGGGTGTGTTGCACTTAAAGAGGTCCGGGTCTGTTCAGTCAGCTGATGCAGAGTGAGCAGCTGTGGGATCGGTCCACCTTAAGTGTCGGTGACAAGCATCGTGTTTTTTTTTCCGTGTCAGCGCGGCCCCGCCCTGGGTGCACACAGACCCGACGCTATCAGCCTGGCAGCAGGAACTTCACTGTGAGAAGTGCACGAACACTATCGAGCCAAAGTCCAATGGTCAGCGCGCACGGTCCGCGTCGCACCCACACTGCGTGACCGCTGGGAGGCTTGCGGCAGCCGAGCACGCCGCTGTGCACGACGAGCAGAAAGCGAGAAAAGTTAGGCCGGGGATCGCAGTCATGTCCGGACAGCCTGACGGTAGATTTGTGAGCCCGTTCAACAGACCCGGGTGTCTCGCTGCTGCTGCTGCAGCTCCGGCGGGGAAAGCCAAACTCACGCACCCGGGCAAAGCCATTCTGGCAGGTAAGAAAGTTTCAGCAGGAGCGTGCACGAGTTTGTGCACGGAGAAGGTTTTTGGTTACGGTTGTAGAAGTTGTTTACAAGTTGCAGGAGAGAAGCAGAGAAGACCAGAGAAGACCAGAGAAGACCAGAGGAGACCAGAGGAGACCAGAGGAGACCTCGGCTGCAGATGGAACTATTTGTGACAGCAGGACAGAGAAAGTTCACACAACCAAGTACTTTTACTTTAGTCCCAAGATACTCAGCGGTATATAAAGTACTTCAAATTAGAAGTATATAAGGTAGTTAACGTCAGCTACCCAGCGGTATATAAAGTACTTCAAATTAGAAGTATATAAGGTAGTTAACGTCAGCTACCCAGCGGTATATAAAGTACTTCAAATTAGAAGTACAGACGTTTGGGTTGTTACTGCAGTAAAGGATCAGACCACGGCTGCTGGACTCGCCCACAGTGACTTTATCTGCAGGTCTTCGGGTGGTTTTTAGCCCAGTGGCTTCTCTTTGTGACATTTAAATGTCTCATTTGTCTTTTTATATAAAGTCCAGTTCTCTGATGTCTCTAATGTACAGTCCATGTGTGGACCCTAAACAAACGGATCAATTGATTATTACTCATTGCATCTGTTTCATGATTAATTAATGATCCTATGTGGATTATTATTTATGTTTATATTATTTATAGAAAATAGTAAAAGCCTGATTCTAATGTAAATATGTTCATGCACTTGGCCCGTAAATCAAAATCTCATGGTCAGTGTTGAGTTTTCGTTAATATGTGATAGATGAGGGAGCTGTAAAGGCAGGAAGACGTCCTCAGAGTGGGAGTCAGAAAAAAAACAACAAATCTAGAAGTAAATAGAAAAACATCTGTAAGGATCCAGTTGTAGCTCAGAAAATGCTTCATGAATTGATCAGGTTTATTGATAAACTCATTCATTGTCATCAGACCTGGATCCTACCAGACCGGCCCGGATAGATTTTGCACTCTGCAGTTGCAAAACCTGTTATTTGCAGCTGGAGGGTGAACAGTTCGGTTTGTCCCCGGACTTGCAGACTTTAGCACGGACCCCTTTCAAAGAAACTTTGCTACCATGAGCTTTGAGGTCTGACAGTGGTCAATCAGTGACAGAGCTCAGAGGGTTCTGTCACTATCATCAATCATTACCGGTAACGTTGCAACATCATTAGAGTCCAGTCACACTGATGCTCAGTTTGTTATTGATCATCCAGACTGGCAGCACTGATGAATGTGCGTGAATCCAGAACCTGGTTCAGCTCATCGGTCTGTGCCGTAGACCTCCACTGTCGTCTGCGTTTTAGTTTGGTTGTTCTCTGGAGACGTCGTGTTTTTACGGCGGGCGTCTCCACGGTCAGAGGTGTGGAGGTGTGAGCTGATGGGGTGACAGGGCGGCTTTGACCATAACTGGATCACATGCTGAGGCTGTGGAAGGTCATTAATCCCACTTTGTATCACAGTGGGTGTAAACTCTGCACTATGTTTTGGGTGTAAACAGTCACAACACTGACTCTGTGCACAAAAATCCTGTCACTACACATTTTAGAGGCTGGTTTAGGGAGCAGTGCATGTGGGTTAGTTAGCTGGTTCACTGCTGTCATGTCTTTAGACTGAACCTTTAAAAATGTCAAAGGTTTTATGTTTGGACCAGCTCTTTTCCTGTGAACCTGTCAGACGTTCATCGTTCTGTTGATGCTAAGTCTCCTGGTGTGTCACTGTCTGGAGAAAGGTCATTTTTCTCACTTTCTAAAGACCCGTCCAAGCGTTAGACCCGTCAAACTGGTTCTGTGTCTTTCTGCAGCGTGAGCGCGGCGGCAGGATGGAGGCGTGTCTGCAGATGATGGTGACTGTGCCTTTGATCCGAGTTTAATTTGTAGCTGCAGCTGTGGGTGTGTCTGTGTGTGGCGTCTTAGGAAAAACAGTGATTTGCCAAACGGTAATTTTGTGACTGCGTGTGCACGATGAGCCTGATGTGCATGACCGAGTTTAGGCTGCAACCACGAGTGTGCTGGAGTTTCCTGCATGACAATTAGACAGACTGTGTGCACAGCATTTTACTGCTCTAAACTAAACTAAACCCTTCTGTCTTTCTGCCTTCACTTTTACCAACACTTCATTTATTGTTTTGACTTGTTTTTGCTCCTCAGTCAACTTGTCTTTGACTTTATTGGACACATGCAGTTTGAAAAGAATCATTTGTCAAACTTTCTCAGCTTCGGTCCTGATAGACATGTGTTTACTCTTCTCCACGGTGCTGTAAGTAAACTGGACTCGAGCCCGTCAGCGGCCTCGGGGCCTGTTTCTGCCTGCTCGTGTGTGTTGCTGTGCACTGATGGGCGGTTTGTGCGCTGGAGGCTACACACGCCCCCCCCAGAGCTGTAGCGGCGCCAAGGGGAGTATCTGCAGGACTCAGACTGAGATCGGCCGAGCCAATCGGCTGCAGGCTGCGGGTTTGCTGTTGAACAGCAGATGTGTGACAGTCGGGGTTTTAAGGTGGAGCTGCAGGTCAAAGACTGTAAAGCAGAAATGCATGTTCAATAAGACCAACTCATCTTTTAGTCCTGCTTTTGTTTAGAGAGTGAACAGTTTTTATTTTGCTGCAACTAATGATCATTATCTATTAATCTGCAGATTGTTTTTGATTGATTTATCTCTTTAGTCAATAAAATGTCAGAAAAATGTAGTTTCTCACGGTGATGTAACAAAATGTCTTTGTCAAAAACTGAAATATTTTCAGTTGAAATGATAAAAAACAGTAAAAGTAGAAAATGTTCATATAGATGAGAAATAATGTTATGGTTAAACAGTAACCCATTAAATTTCTGTTAATGATTAATTATTACTTATACGAATCATTGGCCTGAATCCTTTTGCATTTTTTTGTGTAAATGAAATGAATATTTTTAGCTAAAATAAAAGACGTTTGAACCTAAACCAGTTTTTGCAGCATGTATTTAAATATCAGATGTTGTTCTGATGAATTTCAGTGAGAAACAGTGAACATGACATAAAAAAGTGTGACTTTTAGAAATAATAACAAATGGTTGTGTGTGCACTGTGTGTGACGTGTTGGTGCTGTTCTTGCATTGTGTTTGTGTCTTGCTGTCTCTTGTCTCTTGTTAAAACCTGCTGGTGTTTTTCTGATATTTCAGGGGGAATCGCAGGCGGTATAGAGATCTGCATCACTTTCCCCACGGAGTACGTTAAAACTCAGCTGCAGCTCGACGAGAAGGCAAATCCTCCCAAGTACAAAGGGATCGGTCAGTAATTATTACCTTCACATATGTCAGTAAACTTGTGTCTGTTGTGTTCCAGCAGCAGGTTTAATAAAACCTGAGGCCAGAGCAGCTTTAAGTGACACAAGCTGGAGGTTTGTGTGCATCAAACAGGAATAAGTGTCTGAAGTTATGGAAAAGACACAGCTGACATTCAAAACACCGACCGTACACATTTATTTATTTCGAGTAAGAGTCCGTGTTAAATGCAGATGTTGTGTTACTGCAGAGGAAACACAGACAGATAATAGGTCAGCCTCTGTTATCTGCTGGAGAGCCTGTGAACTTTGGCACAGACTGTGCTGATCTGCAGAAACTCAGTACGACGGGGTGTTGCTGCAGAAAACACAGTTCCGGTAGGATTTTCGTGACAGTGCGGCTCCCGGTTCTGTTCCCAGACTAAGTGTTGTCACGTGTCTCCTCCTGCAGTCGACTGTGTGAAGCAGACGGTGAACGGTCATGGGGTGAGGGGTCTGTACAGGGGCCTCAGCTCGCTGCTCTATGGCTCCATACCAAAGGCAGCTGTCAGGTACTGCAGCCCAACACACACACACACACACACACACACACACACACACACACACACACTTCACGAACAGCTCATCGTGATGGTGCATCTTATTTCCAGTGCAGTGTTTCTGAATCGTGAGGGTGAGGCGATCAGTCGATTAGTTGATCGACTGAAAATGAATCATCTCTTTCACTTACTGATTAAAATCTCTTCTGGTTGCAGCTTCTCAAATCGGATTATTTCTAGTTTTGCTGTTTAATATTTTTATAACTTTCTGTTTTCAACAGTTTCAGGTACAAACAAAAACATTTTTCAGACCAAAATATGAATAAAAGAATAATTGACAGATGATTCCCTGCAGCACATATAAGATTAAACAGAATGTTAATGTAAATGTTAGGTCTGGGTTGCCAGGTTAGGAAAAGCCTGTTTCTATGCTGGTGTTAACGCATTGTGACATTTTGTTCATATTTTCTTTCTCCTACAGGTTTTTGGCTTTTCAATAGGAAGTCCTGTGTACAGCAGTAAACAGATGTTTGTCAAAGGAATGGTCTGCCCAATCAGGGGGATTATTCACAACCTGGCAACCCAAAAGTCAACTTGTTACTGGCTGTTAAAATGTATTAGTAAAGGGTTTATTAACAGTGAGTAAAGTGCTTTGTTAGGGAGCGGCACAGAACGTGTTCTCTGTTCATTGACGCTTCTTGTTCTCCGTTGCGGCTGCAGGTTTGGGATGTTTGAGTTCCTCAGTAACAAGATGCGTGATGAGAGCGGTAAACTGGACAGCAAGCGAGGATTCCTCTGCGGTCTGGGAGCCGGAGTCGCAGAGGCTGTGGTTGTGGTCTGTCCTATGGAGACGGTTAAGGTAAAACCAAACTGCAATAACGCTGGAAGATTCTAGTTTAATATCGTAAAAAATGTGAATACTTCTCTCTGCACCGACCGAACAGATGACAAACTGTCTTCTCCCTTCTCTTCTCATCTCCTGATGAGCTTCAGTTGTTTTCCCAGGTTATCAGAATAATCCTGGAGGCTGCAAATCAAACACACAACCCCATAATAACAGAAATGCACATTTTGAGTCAGAGCGATTCCCAAATCTGGGACTTCCATATCTCTGCCCCAGGGTTGTCTCACTAATGTACATTTCCTAATACAACCCAGGAGACGTCCCACTTCCAGTACAAATATTTATAACACTGCTCATTGTCACACAACAAGAGATTTGAAGGGCTTTCTGCTTTTCTTTGTCTTCTGTCTGTCTCATCATCGATATTTGTCACTTTAGGTCAAATTCATCCACGATCAGACGTCGGCAAACCCGAAGTACAAGGGCTTTTTCCATGGGGTGAGGGAAATCATTAGATCTCAAGGTAAGGACACCTACTGTCCCACCACCTCTGCCTCATGGTATGTCTTCAAGTTGTTTGGGTTGAAGTCATCACGTGTGTTAGAGGAGAACCTCCACCTGAGAACCTCTTGAGATTGTCTGCTGTATCTGCAGGACTGAAGGGGACCTACCAAGGCCTGACAGCCACTGTACTGAAACAAGGCTCCAACCAGGCAATCCGCTTCTACGTCATGACTTCACTGAGGAACTGGTACAAAGGTGTGTTACTGACTGAGTTTGCATGAGGAAACGGGTGCGGTTCTCCTGCCTTGGGTCTTCTCTGTTCTCCAGAACAAAGTCAGGAAGAACAGACGTCTGTCCGTGGCTGACGGCCCACTGATTGTTAATTAGCTCAATACAGCAGCTGGTTTTTGCTGTTCCCTGACTGCTGCCTTCTTCCTGACTTTGTTCAGACGTGTTTGATTAAATTAACGCACAAACAACAAAAATGCAGCAAAGACTCACGTGAATGTTCCAACACCAAGGTGATAACCCCAACAAAGCCATCAACCCTGTGATAACTGGACTGTTCGGGGCCGTAGCTGGGGCTGCCAGCGTGTTTGGGAACACTCCCCTGGACGTCATTAAGACCAGAATGCAGGTTTGTTAAAGAACACGTTCTCTTCTTACGATCTCGTTATTTAACCAGAACTAACAAGAACGTGTGTTACTCACCAGGGTCTTGAGGCACACAAGTACAAAAGCACGATGGACTGTGCCGTCAAGATCATGAAGTACGAGGGACCAATGGCGTAAGTTCAGATTTATGGAGAATGAAGGGGGTTTGCATGTTTAGTTCAGTAATGATAATACCGACAGTGGGACTCGGCCTTATGTAGGTGTGGATATGTTTCAGCCACATGTTGGCGTAGCTAAAAGATGACCATTAGCAGCTACGACCAGTGAACAGTTACAGAATCCACCTGCACCTGCACAAGAAAGTGAAAATGCAGCTGAAAGTCCAGCAGGTCAAGAACAACCAAGAACCTGTGTTTACAGTAACATGTTAATTAGTGAGCAGTAACTCTCCAATCACAGCTTGACTGATAAATTGATCAGGCTGATGTACAAACCAACATAATATAATATAATATAATTATTGGACAATGAGGAACAAGGTATTGCAGAATAGTAATTTAGGAACAGTGTCAACATCCCATGTGTCCACCAGAGAGCACTCAGAACCTCTTACTTGCTTGAAGTAGCACGTTCACTCTGTTTATTCCACTCAGGTTCTACAAAGGTACTGTGCCCCGGCTGGGTCGGGTCTGTATGGACGTGGCCATAGTCTTCATCATCTATGAGGAAGTTGTGAAGGTCCTGAACATGGTTTGGAAGACGGACTGAAATGATCACCACAGTGCTACACAAGCAGGAGTGTTAGGACGGGCCGTTCACCCAGGCCCAGTCCCCAAACCAGTCTCCTTAAACCCTGCTACTAGGTTCTAATATCTACCTCTAAGTGGTTATCAGAAAGAAACATGGGGGGGGTGGTCTTGATTTTATTTATAACACAACTATTGCAAGTGGAAGCCTTATCTGCATGAACAAGCTCCAGATTGCAGAAGCACTGCTTGCACTCTCTGTTTTGTTTTTTCTTCTTAAATTCCAGATGGGGGAAGTTCCTTTAAGACCTCAGGGAAGGGAACGGGGCATTTAGAGAAACGGGAACACTTTTCAGCACAAAGGAGTGTGTCTCAGCCACAGCACTCTGAGCTCAGTTTTACTAAAGCTGTATATGTACTTTATTAAAGAGAAGCCAATGCTCAACCTGACAGAATGTGAATTAGGCACTATAGAAAAAAATATGGGATATCAAACATTTGAAGCCCTTTTTATATGCAAGTATTCAAACCTGTTATTTCATGCAGATGTCCCAGCCTGCAGAGGATACAGGTACAATAAGAACTAAATGCCTTAAATCACAATTATCAGACTATCCCAGATTCTAGACTCTATTGAAATGCAGTTTAATTTTTATTATTATTAGTAAAGTTATTTAGAAATGCACATTTCCACAAAGCGGTGGTTGAGGTGGTGTTGGGAGGGTTCACATTTAAGATGCAGAGATGTTGTAAATCACTTAACTAGACCCATGTTATAAAAAAGTGCCTGTGTGTTGTATGATTAGTTTGAGATTAATGATAATTGAATGTCGAATGCACTTGGTTGCTACAGATTGTGTTAATGATGTGCTCAGTTGCACACACTGCAGTGGTGCCAGATGTTTAATCCTAGACATCATCATATCTTCTAAATCAGAACCGTTGCCTTTACTCCATAGACATGCCTGTTTAAAATTAATGGTGCCTTTTATTTCATTCCACAGGGGACGGGTGGTGTAGGAAAACTGTTATTGCTGATTTTCAGATTGTGTTTTTAATTTTTAAGTATTTAACATTAATTGCCTTTACTTTTTACATCGACCGATTACTCAATGTGCCAACTGCTGCTCGTAAATACAGTATGATGCCACATTATAGACTGGAGTTTGTAGCTTGTCAGCCTGGCATGTTTACATGCAAATGCAATTAATTTTAGTGCTAATCACAGTCATGTTGTATACACAATGTTTACGTTGAGCTCTTTTTCAGCTTCACATGTAACCTGGCCTTGTATACATTTCAACAACATTTAGATATCATTTTAAGAACACTTGGAATAGCTCCAACCCAGTATTGTGCCTTCAGTCTAATTAAATCTAATATGTACACTCACAAATAAACATTGGATCTGACTGTTGATATTGTCGTGTTCATTTGGACTTTTTCCTGCTCTACATTTATCTGATAACTTTAGTTCCTTTTCAGGATCAGATGGATCCAACAAAATACAGACTGATCATCAAACTTTATTGATCCCTGGTGGGAAATTCCCAAGATACCCAGCAGTATGGAAAGTACTTCAAATCAGAAGTATATAAGGTAGTTAACGTCAGATGCCTAGCAGTATGAAAAGTACTTCAGATTAGAAGTATATAAGGTAGTTAACGTCAGCTACCCAGCGGTATATAAAGTACTTCAAATTAGAAGTATATAAGGTAGTTAACGTCAGCTACCCAGCGGTATATAAAGTACTTCAAATTAGAAGTATATAAGGTAGTTAACGTCAGCTACCCAGCGGTATATATAGTACTTCAAATTAGAAGTATATAAGGTAGTTAACGTCAGCTACCCAGCGGTATATAAAGTACTTCAAATTAGAAGTATATAAGGTAGTTAACGTCAGCTACCCAGCGGTATATAAAGTACTTCAAATTAGAAGTATATAAGGTAGTTAACGTCAGCTACCCAGCAGTATGGAAAGTACTTCAAATTAGAAGTACATAAGGTAGTTAACGTCAGCTACCCAGCGGTATATAAAGTACTTCAAATTAGAAGTATATAAGGTAGTTAACGTCAGATACCCAGCAGTATATAAAGTACTTCAGATTAGAAGTATATAAGGTAGTTAACATAAATATATAAGATAATTATTGTGTGTAAAGGAAAGGACACACTTCCATCCCAGATCCTCCAGGTAAATAAAGCAGACTCCCAGAATTCAATGCTGTGGGGGTAAAAAGTGGAAAAAAATTTATTCTTAAACTTGTGAATGGAAATAAAATAGACTTGTTTTACTGTATTAAATAAACTAAGTCCAATATATTTGAAAATACTAAATAATGCCTTGTTTACTCCTCATGCTCCTTTTTGTTCAGCGCGTCTTTTGCGGGGTGACCTTGCTTCGCGCTTTTGGACTCTGCGCTTGCCGTAGTTGTCAGTGCGGACGAAAGAAGATGTTTGTGTTTGTGTAGCAGCAGCAGCCAGAATTTTTCTTTAAAAACATGTCTGTGCATGGAGGAGGACACAGAGGCTTCTACTTCAGCACCGTGCTGTCCCTGGCCCGGTCGTTGGCCGCTCACCAGCAGGCGCCGATAGAAAAGGTTCGTACCGTTTTATTTCCATGGCGTTAGCTAGCGACAGTAGGAAGCTAACGCTAGCATCTCCTGTCAGTCTGCGACATTCAGGCATTAAACTTCATTTTTCTACACGTGTGACATCTGAAAACACAGTAAACATGTCCTTGCCTGTCTTTGTCTGCGTCAGACTGTGAATTATGTTAGTGGTTAACAGCGTTTGTGTGTGGTTTCAGAGCTGGCTAACGTTAGCTGCTGTTAGCCTAGTGCTAATTTACATTTTCCATTTGAAATAAATGTTTTTCTTCGTTTCCTGTCACCTGTCATTTGTGCTGGATGGTACAGGAAAGAGTGGCCAATGAAAACTTTGTGGTTGTCTTAATTTGCACAGAAACACGAGCTGTGTAATTGACTATATTTTGTTTAGTTGTGTAAAAAATGAGGAAGTTGTTTTTAATTGTCTGACATTTAATTCTGTCTGCAGGACTAACTGAGCCCCCACCAAGAGCTGTCCATCAATAGATTAGTCAGGCAACAGAAGAATAATGGGCAAATATGTTAAGAGTAATGTTGATAGTGTTAATAATTAAATTCTGAGAATTGAAATGACTGTTCAGCAGATTCTCACATTTTAGAGGCTGGAACACAATCACAGTTTGGGTTTACAAAACGTCTTTACTAATTATTACTCAAATAGTTGCAGACTAAATTTCTGAATAAATTTAGGTTTGGGACTGGTTTCTGGAGAAAATGATGTTTGATGGAGTCAGCGTGGTCTGCAGGGTACTGTAGTGATTTTTTTTATGTTAAACAGGAAGTACATTTTATTGTGGAAGTGCTGTGTTTGCACTAATGCAAAGAGAAGTCAGCCTGTTGCACTAATGCGTTAAAAGCTTATGTCTGTTTGTGGAAGCTGTCACTTCCTTCTCTGCTTTCATCAGTGACCAGTGTTTTAATTTGTTTCTGCTTTTTTATTCTGTCCACTGTTTTGAACTTTGTTTTGAAGGGCAGTGGAATCTACAGGCATCAACATGACAAATCTTCATCTTTTAGCACCAAATGTTTTGCTCACAGCATCTATTTAACTCATCAATCGACTGTTTAATCTCTGAAACCCTGAGTGGGTTTTATTTGCCTCAAAATCATTTTGTTTATGCTACTGGTCTATTTTTAAAAATATTTTTTCTAATGAACATGTTTTCAGAATGTTTTATAAAGTTCTGCTCATGATCAGTGACAAGTTTCTAGCAGCCTCTGTGCCCAGTAATGGTGAAAACATGTAGGAGCTAGAGTGTTTAAATGCTTGTTAATCCTTCTCTGAGCTTAACTCTGGCTCATTGGCACTAGAATAATTAATGCCAGGGGCAGGTTTTTGACTCCATTCCTGAAATCTGTTTAAACCAACAAAACCGCCATCACTAATAGAACCAGACACGGTTCCATTAGTGTTTAATCCCTTTGGGCAGGTGTAGGGTTGTAGTATCTAAATAGCTTACTGAAGTCAAGAGGCATTCAAACTAAAACAGCACATGGTGCCTGAGGATCATGTTGATTCTCCACAGGTCCAGAAACTACAATGCATGTGTCCTGCAGACTTCAGAGGAGTCTTCCAGCTGGACGAGAGGAGGAGAGATGCTGTCATTGCACTGGGCATTTTTCTTGTGGAGTCAAACCTGCAGGTAAACAGTTTACCTGCTCCCCCCTGTGCTTCATGACATCGTGTGCTGTAGGATGTTGATATGGTGATGATGATGATGGTGATGATGATGCTAGGGAATACTTCTGTTGCAGCACAAAGATGCCATTGTCCCGTACCTTCTTGGGTTGCTTAAAGGGCTCCCTAAAGTTCAGTGGATTGAAGAAAGCTCAGAACGCAAATGTCGAGGTAGAGATACATATCTGACTATATTTATTGTACAAACATAAAACTGTATGTGATTCTGTGTGTATAAGCTTGCCAGTGTATTTGGATGTCATTTATGGTGCTGTTTATAATATGTGCTGCACGTCCTGTCTTGCAGAAATCCTTCCTGTTGCAGAGAATTTCAGCTTTTCTCTTGTAACGCTGCTCTCAGATGTTGCCCAACGTGATGAGACCTTGCGAGGACAGGTGTGTGTATTTTGAGTTTGAGATAGACAGGATCGTTACATGAAATAGATAAAAACTATGAAGTCTAAAGAGCAGCCTGTCATGGTAGTCACAGATGAAAGGCATTAACTGAACGCACAGATCATCATTTAAATAACAGTTCATTAATAAATGAACGATCTGATAGATATTTGTGTGTATTCTGGAAACACTGCTGACCAACTTGGCATCAGTCTTTTGCTAAATGATCCTACTTCTTGCTGATGTGGATTGTTGTGCATGTTTGGTTCATCGTTGTCAGATCCTGGAGGCTGTCATGGACATCATGCAGGTGCTGCAAGACATCTGCAAGAATGCAGATGCTCATGATAAAGGTGATAACAAATGATGATAACAAATCCTTGTACTTCCTCTGTCTGGCTGAGTATTGATAGTTTCTATTGTCTGGATGTCTTTTTCTCAGAGTACCTGTGCAGGTACACTGTGCCCACGCTGCTTGGTGTGGCCCGAGCGTTCGGCCGATACAGCAACACCGACGAGCCGTTACTGTCCAAGCTTTTCCCTCGACCAGTTGCTCCTGTGCTGCCTACAGGCGATGAAAGTGACGCCACTCGCCGACGCTCTTTCAACGATTTCCGCTCCATCCTGCCGAGCTCTTTGCTCACGGTCTGTAAGGGAGACACTCTGAAACGTAAAGGCTCCTCTGTGTCCAGTGTGTCACAACAGGTATTGGGAATATGGGAGTTACTCAGCCACAATGAGAGATTGACCTCTGTAAAAGTGAGGAAGAACGTTTTTTCACATTAGCCTCTGTTTTCAGGCCAGCCCAGACAGAGCAGGGCTGACCCCCAGCTCACCGGCTGATCCCTCTGCACAGTACTTTGAGGGTAAGAGTGTATCAGCCTGTCAGGCTTTCAGAAAACATCTGTGACTCGCTGAAGAACATCCTTCATCAACCCTGCTCTTTCCTCCTCAGGCTCATACCTCCCTGATGGCAGTGCAGTGGACCCTGATTACTACTTCTCTACCATCAGCTCCAGCTTCTCTGTCTCACCTCTTTTTACAGGAAGCAGCTCTGGAGATTTTCACGTCCCTCTGGATATGCTCAGGCAACTCCTTAACATGGTCAGCAACAACCACAGCGACAGAATAAATACTGTACTAGGAAAACTAGACCACATGCCTGAAGTTATGGTTTATAAAAGTGAAAATTCTCTTTCTCTTAAATAGGTTGAGCAGTTTGTCTCTGAGTCTTTTTTAAAATCACTGGATGGCACCTTGGCAGAACTTCTAGAGGTATAGCTCTTAAACCCACACATATATTTGTTTGCTCTTTTGTTGACACAACTGGTTCATTTTGATGTTTCTGTTGCTTCCTGGCAGCTGAATCCTGGTCTTCATCTGTACTACAAAACCTTCAGCGACCCTCTGTATGTGGCCATATTCAAAATGCTAAGAGACACCCTGTACAATCTGAAAGGTGAGGAAACCTTATTACCTGCTCAGTAATGACACCACCTGTAGACTGAAACAGTAACTGTGTGTTTTCTGTGCTAACAGACCTTCAGACAGACTATGTGAAGGAGGTTCATGACTTTGTGCTGGAGCAGTTCAGCAGCAGCCAGTCCGAGCTGCAGAGGATCCTGCATGATGTCGAGTATCTCCAGAGTGAGCTGAGCCCGCTCAAACTGCGCTGCCAGGCCAACGCTGCCTGTGTGGACCTCATGGTGTGGGCTGTTACTGAGGAGCAGGGTGAGACTTTGGCTTATTCAACCAGCACCTAATCTGTCGCATAATCATCTACAAAATGTTTTTCTTTTTCTTTTCAGGAGCTGAAAACCTTTGCACCAAGCTATCAGAGAAACTGCAGTCGAAGACGTCCAGTAAAGTCATCATCGCCCACATGCCCCTCCTCATTTGCTGCTTACAGGTAACAGTTTAGTGCTCGTCGCTAAGAACCACATGCTTTTTGTTTCTGTTAGTGAGGCCAGGGCTGCAACCATCTCCTGGCTAAAGAGGAATCAGCAGCACCTGATGTGATTTGCAACAGCTTTCGTAAGAGCCATAATTGTATTTGTGCATGTGTGTGTTTGTGCTCAGGGCTTGGGTCGTCTGTGTGAGCGCTTTCCTGTGGTCGCCCACTCTGTCACCATGTCGCTCAGAGACTTCTTGGTGGTTCCCTCTCCTGTTTTGGTGAAGCTGTACAAATACCACAGCCAGTCCACTCCAGGTAACAGCAGAACACTCAGCACTCCTCAGCTCCATCACACAGTCGCAGAGTTTTTTTCTGTTTGTTTTAATAGAGTAATGATTTTGTTAAAGCGGGAGGAGACATAAGGATCCATGTGACCAACGAACATTCCCAGTCAACCCTCAGCACCAGTTCTAGCAAGAAGAGCCAGCCCTCTATGTATGAGCAGCTCCGTGACATCTCCATAGATAACATCTGCAGGTGAATACACTCACAAACACACTTGTATAACATATGGACACACACACGTACCAACCCAACCTCTTCTCTCCAATCTCTACTGTCCTCAGGTGCCTGAAAGCAGGGCTGACTATGGACAGTGTCATTGTAGAAGCTTTTCTCGCCAGTCTGTCGAACCGTCTCTACATATATCAGGAAAATGACAAGTAAGTCAAGTGCTCTGATAAAATGACTTTAGTGAGAATGGAAAGTCTTGACGTGAGAGAGTATTTTCATTTCTGTTCCTCAGAGACGCCCATTTGATCCCAGACCACACCATCAGGGCTTTGGGTCACATTGCTGTGGCCCTGCGGGACACCCCCAGGGTAATGGAGCCCATCCTGCAGATCCTACAGCAGAAGTTCTGTCAGCCTCCTTCCCAGCTCGATGTCCTCATCGTAGACCAGCTGGGCTGCATGGTCATCACAGGCAATGTACGTGTTTATGTCATCGCTAGTATTTATTTAAACCTGATTTAATAGGTACTTTTAGAACAGATCTAATGATGTCCTTTTTCTTTCTCCTCAGCAATATATCTACCAGGAGGTTTGGAATTTGTTCCAGCAGATCAGCGTCAAGGCCAGTTCCATGGTCTACTCCACCAAAGACTACAAGGACCATGGATACAGGTGACTATCACCTTATGTGACACAGTTACGGGTCTTTAGAGCTGATGTGAATGAAGCATTAAGTACAAAGTGGTTCACATTGAATCCATTAAAAACATGGGAACATTTTCCAAAATTGCAGGGGAGAAATTCTCAGCCTCTGTTCAATTTAGGTTATACAGCAATTCAGAAATGTATTCAGGAGTCCCAGCATGTTGAGCCCAGTAAGTAATAACCAAAATTCTAGCAGCCAGAACCAGAGTAACGTGCAACCATGAAGAATAATGTGTTTAATGGGCCAAACCATTTCTCAGCATTCACAAAAGATAAAGTAGGTTTGATCTTCCAAAGCTGTAAAAATAGAAACAGGCCAATAATAAGTATGTCTGTTTTATTCTCATTTAAATGGAGGATGTTTGGAGACATGTAGTCTCTCAGAGTCCAGAACATCCTTTCAGATCTGACACTTCACTGTCACATTCGAGTGAGAAATGCAATGTCATCAGCAGAAAAATGAAGTGGGAAAACATGCTAATGCTTGTTGTCATTGTGCGTCATTCATTTGTTCCCTACCCGAATGCTCCCTCCTCCCTTGCAGGCACTGCTCCTTGGCTGTGATAAATGCTCTGGGTAATATCGCAGCGAATCTTCAGGCTGAGCAGATGGTTGATGAGCTGCTGGTCAACCTGCTGGAGCTTTTTGTTCAGCTGGGCCTCGAGGGGAAGAGAGCCAGTGAGAGGGCCTCGGACAAAGGTCCGGCTCTGAAGGTATGGCACGTTGTGGTGTTTTCGTGTCTTTTCTACATTTACAAAAAATAAATGCACCTTTTGATGTCGCCCACGTTTCCTCTGTGTTCACTCAGGCATCAAGCAGTGCCGGAAACCTCGGCGTGCTTATTCCAGTTATTGCTGTGGTGAGTGGATCGGATGGGTTTTCTTTACCTTCTTTTGTTAAAGGACCTCAACGTGTTTTGTTGTCAGTAGAACTATAACACCATGTTCAGTTTGGGTCAACACAGATGTTGCCCAGCAAGCAGATGTTTTATTTAACGGTCTTTAGAGTCTTAATTACCTCAGTGACTACAGAGATCTGCTCTGTCTCTTCTTTTCTGCTCCTAGCTAACTAAGAGGCTGCCACCAATTAAGGAGGCGAAGCCACGTCTGCAGAAGCTCTTCAGGGACTTCTGGCTCTACTCTGTTGTGATGGGATTTGCTGTGGAAGGCTCAGGTAGAGAGTTTACTCTCTGATGTTTTGTTCATTTCTTTTTCCACCACATGTTGGCGTCACCACCGGGAATATTACATTAAATGAAATGTAAATGTCACATGCATGGTCACGCACCAGTGGATTTGTATCTTTAGGTCTGTGGCCAGAAGAGTGGTATGAAGGAGTTTGTGAGATTGCGACCAAATCACCGCTGCTCACGTTTCCCAGCGGCGAACCTTTACGCTCAGAGCTGCAGTACAACTCTGCACTGAAGAATGACACCGTCACTCCTGTATGAGAACACACACACATACATACATACATATACACACACACAGCACACCTTCTGACTCAACTTGTTGAATGTCAGGCGGAGCTGAATGATCTGCGTAGCACCATCATCAACCTACTGGACCCTCCTCCTGAGGTGGCTGCTCTCATCAACAAGTTGGACTTCGCCATGTCGACGTACTTGCTGTCTGTTTACAGACTGGAATACATGAGGTCAGACATGATGTCTCCATGTTACATGTTCCTGTATGTGCTGGGCCATGTTCAGTGATTTATAAGTGCGACTTTGTTCTGTTAGGATGCTGCGTTCTCTGGACTCTGATCGATTTCAGGTCATGTTCCGATACTTCGAAGACAGAGCAATACAGAAGGACAAATCTGGTAATTAGACCTGAAAAGACATGAAATCATCTAAAAAAAAAAAAAAAAAACAAACACACTGGCTGTTACTTGTTTATTTTATGCATTAATATGGATTCAATTCCTTCCAGGCATGATGCAGTGTGTGATTGCTGTTAGCGACAAGGTGTTTGAGGTCTTCCTGCAGATGATGGCTGAAAAAGTAAGGGAAATGGTTTCACTTACGAAGAACTCGTGGGGCTTGCATGGGGGTTCCACTGAAGCAAAGTCTTGAACCCCCTGATGCCAATTTGCAGTAGGCTTAGACACTAGGTCGCTAGTGAATCATAAACTATTAATGAATTAGTTTCTTTCTGTCATTTTTAGCAGCATCGTGTGGCACTAACTGTTCACACGAGGGTTTTCTCTTTGGACCCGATCTTTGAAAGCTGTTCTATTTTCAGCCAAAAACCAAAGCCCATGAGGAGGAGCTGGAACGCCACGCCCAGTTCCTCCTGGTCAACTTCAACCACATCCACAAGAGGATCCGCAGGGTGGCTGACAAATACCTGTCTGGCCTGGCTGAAACGTGAGTGTGAATTATGGTGCACATGCTCATTCACTCTGAAAACCACACTGACTCTTGTAAACAGCAGGTTCACCCTCAACTGTGACAGCAGTATCTTCTCTCTCCTCAGTTTCCCCCATTTGTTGTGGAGTGGCCGTGTGCTGAGGACCATGTTAGACATCCTGCAGACTCTGTCGCTGTCACTCAGTGCAGTAAGTGGTGCAACAAGTTCATTATTCAGGTGGTTACATGGACAGAATTTCTTCAGTCCGATTGGAATCATTCTGATCAGAGAGTCCATCTTAACTGTGACGTGTTTAGTCTGCAGGAAACAGACCAAGTGTTTCCATGGCCAATATTATTAGTGGAATATCAGGCTCCATGTAAACACAGCTACAGTATCATGTTTCTGTTTGTCTTCATACTGTATGTAACCGAAGTGTGTAACGTGACACGAACAGTGATGTTTGTACTGTACTGCAGGACATTCATAAAGACCAACCTTATTACGACATCCCAGACACGCCGTACAGAGTCACTGTCCCTGACACGTATGAAGCCAGAGAGGTAATTTCACTTTCAGCACCCACCTCTGTATACTTGTTCTCTATTTCAATGTGGGTTTTATCTAAAAGTTATTAGAGAGTGAAAAGCGCAGGTTTTGAAACATAGTCTGTCTTTACTTACAGAGTATAGTGAAGGATTTTGCTGCTCGCTGTGGGGAGATCCTTAAAGAGGCTATGAAGTGGGCTCCGTCTGTGACCAAATCCCACCTGCAGGTAATGATCAGTTATACCCTCTGAACTGGTTAAACCACTGCAGTTTTAACCACAAGTGGTTTTTTTTGTTTTTTTTTTCAGGAGTACCTGAACAAACATCAGAACTGGGTGTCTGGTCTCTCCCAGCACACAGGCCTGGCCATGGCCACAGAGAGCATCCTGCACTTTGCTGGCTACAACAGACAGAGCACCACTCTGGGGGTTGGTTATTTCCTGTGCTTTGGTTTGGTTATAATGGTAAACTGATTTGCTGTCATTTGGTTTCATTTAAAATCATTAACATAGAAAAACACAGGCTCAAGACGGGAGCCTTGTGGTACACCAGAGGTTATAAGTTTAATTTCTGTTATTTAGTTATAAGAGTAATACGAGTAATAAATCCACACATTCAGTCACAATTCATATGCTTTTTTTTTTTTTTGGCTCTCTCTCTTCACTTTCACCCTCAGTCCACTCAGCTGACTGAGAGGCCGGCCTGTGTGAAGAAGGACTATTCAAACTTCATGGCCTCACTCAACCTCAGGAACAGATATGCCGGAGAGGTAAAAACCACCCAGTCACATACCAGTTATTACACATTATTCACAATTTAGTCATTTTAGTCATTATTTCTGTTTCCTTATTTTCTGTTCTCAGGCCACAGAGTATGAAATAGTTTGATTTTGACTGTAGCTAATTTTGTATTAACTCACACTGGTGTTCTGATAATATCTGGACAAAGTTGATTGACTGTATTGTCCTGTGAAGTGAGTAATCACAGAGACAGCTAGAAGCAGAACATGTTGGAAACTACATTAGAAACTACATTAGAAATGTGGAGAAAATAGTGAACAGAAGATTTGAATGTTGATGGAGTGGTAATAAAGATATGCAACAGTTACCACTCCACATAATAATAATATTAGTAATAAAAATAATCTGGTTTTGAGCTTCACTCCTGCTGCTCTTGCTGTGTCTGTTTTGTCTGCAGGTTTCGGGTATGATCCACTTTGCCCAGGCCGTCCGGGGACAGTCCGATCTGAGCCGGCTCATGATCAAGCAGATGGGAGAGGCTCTGGACTCTGCACAGCCTGAGGCCTTCACTGAGGCCATGTTCAAACTGGCTGCTTTGCTCATCAGCACCAAAGGTTTGACCGTTGATGATTGTGTCTGCCGATGATGTTTGCTGTGTCACTCAAATATGGTCAGGACTTGGTGACCGACTGTTTTCTCCCCTGACTGGTCTCCAGACTGTGATCCTCAGCTCCTGCACCACCTCTGCTGGTCTCCTCTCAAGATGTTTACGGAGCATGGCATGGAAACTGCCATCGCTTGCTGGGAGTGGCTGTTGGCAGCGCGATCTGGAGTGGAAGTACCGGTACGTAGATACATAGATAGTTTTAACGTGTTTCCTGTCTGAGCTTTTGCTTTGTAAACATCCATCATTCTCCACTGTGTCTGTCTAGTTCATGCGAGAAATGGCAGGAGCTTGGCAGATGACCGTGGAGCTGAAGATGGGGTTGTTCTCAGACGCACAGGTGGAAGCTGATCCTCTGGCTGCGTCTGAGGAAAGTCAGCCTGTCCCCTGTCCTCCAGATGTTACACCTCACCACATATGGATCGAGGTCAGACTACAGATGTTCAGCTTGGCCTGTTTCTACATGTTCCTGTCGGTCTTCTCCCCTACCACTTACTGGCTTTTTTTTATCTGCCCCTTGTCCTCCAGTTTCTGGTCCAGAGGTATGAGATTGCGAAGTATTCCAGCGCAGATCAGGTGGAGATCTTTTGCAGTTTACTTCAGCGCTCGCTGTCTCTCAACGTAGGCGGAGCTAAGAGTAGCCTCAACCGCCATGTAGCTGCTATTGGACCTCGTTTCAGGTGCACGAACCTTAAAGAAACTGTGGAAAATGTTTGATGTCTTTTAGTTGTCAGAAAAAAAGAATAACAAAGAATGTTATAATGCAAACTGTTATGGAAAAAACACAAAACAAGTGTGTTTGATTATTCGTCCTGCAGGCTGCTCACTCTGGGTCTGGCTCTGCTGCACTCGGACGTCGTCACCAATGCGACTGTAAGAAATGTTCTCAGAGAGAAGATCTATTCTACAGCCTTCGATTACTTCAGGTATTTTTTTTCAGTTGGTCGTTCAGTATTTACACAATGTCTGAAAATACCAAAGAATTCCCGTTTTATTTCCCTGCAGCAGAAGGTGGTGTCATGACAACAGCAAAACCCAAACGGTCTGAAATCAAGATCAGGTGTTTTTTGTTTGGTCTAAAATAGATGTAGATGAATTTTCTGTTCATTGTTTCTGCACTGCTCAGTATTTTAGAGTAACTGAGCCTTTCAGAAAGCTGTTGCTTACAAAAGCATCAGATTTTCTTAGATCATTCTGGAGAAGGTAAGGGATGGTGACAATAATCATGTTCATTTCTGTTGACTCATAAAGGAAACAGTATCACATCAGAATTACAGAGATAGAAAAAATACTGAGAGCACATCAGATAAATGATCACAGGGAAATGTTTAACTCTCTCATCCACCAATTCTCTCTCTCTCCATCTTCTATCTCCAGTGTCTGTCCCAAGTTTCCCACCCAAGGTGACAAGCGGCTCCGCGAGGACATCAGCATCATGATCCGTTTCTACGCCAGCATCCTGTCCGACAAGAAGTACCTGGCAGCGTGCCACTTGGTCCCACCTGGTGAGCTTGGTACTACCCCGGCCCCGAGCACGCTCTCTGCCGGGATTTTTGGATCGCTTATCGTGTCCAGCACTTCTCCGATATCGATCTTAAGTAAGCCTAAAGCGGTGGAGCTGGGACTGCACTGCAGCACAGGGGCATGCTTTTACGCCTGGCAAACTTAATGCTGCTTCTCCTCACTCAGCTGCTGATAGATCCTGGCATCTGTCTGGTACAGTCCAAGCTTTTTATGTTTTTATAGCTTTTTTTTTTTTCCCCTCAATGAGCTTCTCTTGGTCCTTTCTGTTCCTTTTTCTCCTCCTTCAGTATCTTTCTCTTTATACTGTTAGATTTAGCAGTGGTGAGGAAAAGCACAAATTTGCCAGCTGCGTTAAGATGCATGACTATTCATCATGTCAGCCCACCCGTCTGCCCCTCTCCTCGATTGATCAAATCTTGCTTCAAAAGAAGAAACTAATAAATGAAAAATATTTTTCTTCCACCCCAGAAAAACCTCTCCTCTTCATTCCTGACGAACCCGAGAAAAGACATGGTCTCATTCTCATACACATCGAACCGCTTCAGGTAGACAAGTCCTCTGACCGCAGATCCTGGATCAGATTCATTTACTTCCGCCCCCTCGCCGCACATTCACAAGGCCAAATTATATCTGACCCAGAATCGGTGGTTTAGGGCAACTTCTACCTACATGTCAATCCTGCTGGATTTTCCTGCAAATGCATGACCATCACAGTAGCAGAGGAATAACTGATAGAGTTCATCTCGCTCATCGATCATACTGTTGATGTTTTTCACTGTTTAGAAATCATGTGTGTGAAAACCAAAAGCTGGACCTCTGGTCAAAATGGACTGTAAGAAAAATGATCTAATGTTTTGACTAAATATGTTGACGAGTTACGGTTCGGATGTGTTTTAGCCATACTGAATTTGAATGGTGTCTGTACAGACAATCAGGACGCGTCCTTGAACAGTCTGTCTGTGATGAACGCTGCTGACCTCAGGAGCAACATGGACTCCAGCTCTCGCTCCCAGCAGAGCAGCCAGGGCTGGATCAACACCTACCCGCTGTCCAGCGGCATGTCCACTGCGTCCAAGAAATCAGGTGACATGTGAACACCAACAATACAGAGACACTTTTGAAGTCAGAACCCTAAACTCCACATACCTCAACATAAGATACAACACAGACTTCAGCTGACAGAGTAGTTCTAACCTGAACCTCTTGCCCTTTAGGAACCTCCAAGAAGAGCAACAGAGGAACGCAGCTTCACAAATACTACATGAAGAGAAGGACTCTGCTGCTGGCCCTACTGGTGGGTGCTGCGAACGGATCTTCTCATGGTGCCTGCTCATCATCGGCCATTCGTCACACTGATCCCCTTCCTCTTTCTTCCTGTCCAGGCCAGTGAGATCGAGCGGTTGACGACGTGGTACAACCCCCTCTCTGCTCAGGAGCTCGCCATCGCCATGGAGCAGTCGGTGGAGACCAGCATCGCCAACTGGAGGTCCAAATACATCAGTCTCACTGAGAAGCAGTGGAAGGACAACGTCAACCTGGCCTGGAGTATCGCACCTTACCTCGCTATGCAGTTACCAGCAAGGTAGCTCTGTCTCTGTTTGTGTAATGCTGGACATCAGAATACCTCCGACAGTGAAGAAGAAACACTTCCTGCGATAAGTAGCTTATTGCAGCTAATATTTGGGTTTACTGCCGTATTTACACTCAGTGATTCCAAAACATATCGACTGCAGTGGCTGTGATCGTAAAGTTAAAAAGGATCCATTTCTTTTAAGGGAGAAAATTATTGAATGTTGTACCGATGTCAGACTGTCGATTAAGGGCCTGTTTGTTTTTAATTATTTGGTTTTCAGGTTTAAAAATGACGCCATTGTTGCTGAAGTGACCAGACTGGTGAGGCTGGACCCTGGAGCAGTCAGTGATGTGCCTGAGGCCGTCAAGGTGAGTCCACGTACTGGGGAGTCTGGAAAACCTCAGCTGCTGACTGTTTGTGGACCCATTACCTTTTTATTTCACTGGTTCCCAGTTCCTGGTGACATGGCACACTATTGATGCTGACTCTCCTGAGCTGAGTCACATCCTGTGTTGGGCCCCAGCAGACCCCCCCACCGGTCTGTCCTACTTCAGCAGCATGTACCCTCCTCATCCTCTCACCGCCCAGTACGGGGTGAAGGTGCTGCGCTCCTTTCCTCCGGTAAGTCACAAGCTCCTAAGACTCTGGAGCTTTTTTATCTCCTAAGCAGCAGCAGCAGCTCTCCCATCATCAACACGTTTGTTTTGTTCTCTTCTTAGGACGCCATCTTGTTCTACATTCCTCAAATCGTACAGGCTCTTCGTTATGACAAGGTAAACACGAGAACTCAGGAAGGTTAATGAAGCAAACAACTCATGTCCTCACGTGTTTTATTGATAGATAGATAAACTTTCTTAGTCCCTGAATACAAATGTAAGAATGATGTTGTTTTAGAGAGAATTTCATCAGGTCAAACAAAAGAGGACATTTGAGTCCAGTCTCTTGTTACTGACTTTACCCTCCAAACCAAAGGAGCATGTCACTGAGGTTCGGCTCTGATTCTGTCCCCCGCTCAGATGGGTTATGTGAGAGAGTACATCCTGTGGGCGGCCCAGAAGTCCCAGCTCCTCGCCCACCAGTTCATTTGGAACATGAAGACCAACATCTTCATGGACGAGGAGGGACACCAGAAGGATCGTGAGTGGTGAAACCCACGATCACAGAAGAATAATAGCAGAGTGAAAGAACTCCACCGACATCAGAGCTGCACTAATGTGTTTTTATATTAACAATGGACAGAATCACTATAGATGACAACCATATAATGAGAATTATATTGTGCTGTCTAATTAAATCAAATGAGTCAGTGTAATGTCACTGATTCGTTCCTCGTTCACATGCAGCTGACATCGGGGAGCTGTTGGAGCAGATGGTCGAGGAGATCACAGGTTCCCTGTCGGGTCCAGCCAAAGACTTCTACCAAAGAGAGTTCGACTTCTTCAACAAGATCACCAACGTGTCTGCCATTATCAAGTGAATTCATTGGCTTCCCCTCAACACAGTCATAGCGTCTGGCCTGTGTGTGTGACTTGTGTAAAACCTGTTTTTATTTTTCAGGCCGGTTCCAAAGGGGGAGGAGAGGAAAAGGGCCTGTCTCAAAGCTCTGTCGGACATCAGAGTCCAGCCAGGTGACGTGCTGTTCCACTGTCGGTCAGGGCGGATCAATAAAAACAGAGGAGCTGCAGTGTTTCCTTATAATCCAGATGTTGCATTCTTAACAGATGTTAGGAGATTATATTATCTTTAGCTCTAATTAAAGCTGATTTACCTGTTACCTGATAGATCAATTACTCTTTCAGTTATCAAACTACATGTCCTTTATAAAATATTGTAAAATGTTAGTCCAACTTGGGTTCTCCTGTAAAACGACTTACTGACTTCCCCACTCTGGGTTTTCTAGGCTGTTACCTGCCAAGTAACCCTGAAGCCATAGTGCTGGACATCGACTACAAATCCGGAACGCCCATGCAGAGGTACCGACAGAGTTTGTGCTGATAAATGCAGGTTGTGAGGAACAGTCTCTTCATTTTCTGTGTCCTCTGCGGTCCCAGTGCTGCCAAGGCACCCTACCTGGCCAAGTTTAAGGTGAAGCGCTGTGGGGTGAGCGAACTGGAGAGGGAGGGTCTGCGCTGCCCCTCGGACTCTGTGGAAGACGGAGAAGACAATCCAGACGGATCACGCAAGGTTTGCTGGCAGGCCGCTATCTTTAAAGTGGGAGACGACTGCAGACAGGTACGGTTTTCTTTGCTGGGACACGTCGGGGGAGGAAACCCTAAATTCCTCTTGTGACCCTCCTGTGTTTTCCCTCCAGGATATGCTGGCGCTGCAGATCATCGGGCTGTTTAAGAATATCTTCCAGCTGGTGGGCCTGGATCTGTTTGTCTTCCCCTACAGAGTTGTGGCCACCGCACCGGGGGTAAGACTTCATGTGTCAGTACTGCCCCCAAATCCTGTTTCCTTATCAGGGGTGGGAAAAATAGTCGACTGCCACTGGTTTTTGTTCTCATTGGAGGTCTAAAACCTCAAACATTAAGGAGCTGTTGTCGCTGTGATATTTCAATCCTAAATTAGTTTATACCATTTGAATCGTGAGGTTTTCTGCTTTCAAATGATATTTAGTTTGTCGGACTTCATTCAAATTAGGCCGACGATACAGTTTCAGGCCCAAATACGGACGGAGGGGTTTTAACAGGTAGCAAATATAGAAACGATGCATTGTTTTTTCGTTGGATCGTGGGCCACTGAATCAAAATCGAATCAAATCGTGTCATGCCTAAAGATTCCCACCCCGATTTCTTATCAGGATCTTATTTTGGCTTCATTTACTCTTAGTAATGATCACATTTCACTCACCGGTTTGATTTTTGAGAGGTAGGATCATCATGACGCAGCAGAGTCCAGTGTGAGACTATTTGTTTTTGGAAATCCAGTCAGACTGGGTCATGTTTAAACCGGTCTGTCACTGCTGTGGTTTGCATCCCCACATCTCAGCAGCTACACTGATAAATATCTGGTCTAAATATAAAATGGGAAATTTCCCAGTTGGATTTTTAGCAATGGATCCTCTTTTCCTCAGTGTGGTGTGATCGAGTGCATCCCAGACTGTAAGTCCCGGGACCAGCTCGGCAGGCAGACGGACTTTGGAATGTATGATTACTTCCGGAACCAGTACGGCGATGAGTCCACCCTCGCCTTCCAGAAGGTATGATGGTCTAAACCTTTGGCATCAAACCGTTATTCATTCAAGTTAAAACCTGACATTTTAAATTCTAACAAACTGATTTATCACAGACCTCCTGACTGTTGATCTTTATTATTTGTTGTTATTGTTGTTGTGGGAATTTCAGTGGGTTGAATCCCGTTTTCCGCTCCACAGGCTCGGTATAACTTCATCCGCAGCATGGCCGCCTACAGCCTCCTGCTGTTCCTGCTGCAGATCAAAGACAGACACAACGGCAACATCATGCTGGACAGCAAGGGCCACCTCATCCACATCGGTACAGTGAGGCTCAGAGTTGGCCCCGCCTGACGCTGGAGAGCAGCTTCTGTTGATTTCGTGTTTGCCTTCTTTCCTCCAGACTTTGGCTTCATGTTCGAGAGCTCACCTGGGGGGAACCTGGGCTGGGAGCCCGACATCAAGCTGACAGACGAGATGGTGATGATCATGGGAGGAAAGATGGAGGCCACGCCTTTCAAATGGTTCATGGAGATGTGCGTCAGAGGATACCTGGCTGTACGGTGAGAGAGTGAAATCCATGCTGATTATGCGTTTGAGGCTGTGGGCAGAAACTTTATTTTATAACTGACCTGAGGCCAGTTCTCCGACCACATGAGGATTTTTATCTCGCTGTTTCTCTCTGTGCTACTAACTTTATTTGCTTCGACATACAGACCCTACATGGACGCAGTGGTCTCTCTAGTGACCCTCATGCTGGACACTGGACTCCCATGCTTCAGAGGACAAACCATTAAACTCCTCAAGTAAGCAGGACGTGTGTGTGTGTGTGTGTGTGTGTGTGTGTGTGTGTGTGTGTGTGTGTGTGTGTGTGTCAAATATTATCCTCCACTAATTCTCTTAAACAGTGCTGTCTAGTTTGTCTGTGCCTCAAACTGGTGAAAATATTCAGACTCCTCCACTTTTTAATTTTAATTTTCCGTAGATAAAACAGCAATTTCAGTAAAATACCAAATTGAAAACATGAATCTTCTCAAGTATTCAGAGCTTCAGCTCAGGACAGTTCAGTCGGCAGATGTGTTCAGGTTCTGTGGGGTTTAACTCTTGAGTCTGGACTGAAATAACTTTTGTTTTTGATCAGAGGACGGTTTAATCCACAAATGAGCGAGAAAGAAGCAGCAGCGTTTATCATCAAAATCATCCAAAGCTGTTTCCTCAGTAGCAGGTGAGAAAAATGTAGAACATCCCCAGTGTCTTTCTTCAACACATGGACATAAGTTAGATATGACAATAATACATTTTCTGTACTCGTCGTCACCAGGAGCAAAACGTACGACATGCTGCAGTATTACCAGAACCAGATTCCTTACTGAAGCTGCTCTGAGTCGACGTCTCCACACAAACAATGCAAACTTTCTTTGGACGACGTCAGTGTGTCTGTGGATGCACCTGACAGGTAACCCGGCCTGTCCTGTGGTCCACCTGTCCTGTGGCACTTTCACCCTGTGATTCTCCATTTTACTCTGTAAGATTTTCTAAAGTGTGTCTCAGATTTAAAATTCTTGTAACTCGAGCATGAAGAACAGTGTCTGGCTCCAACCAAAAGAGGTATGTGAATCACCCTTTAAGTATTTCCCTCTGGAGGCTGCTGTGGTGCAGCCAGCACTGGTGGAAGACGTGTACAGAGTTTATCATCCTTTCATTTTGTTACTATGCTGTTACCCACTTTGATGCACTTTATATATCACAGTGTTTTACTGGTGTCGCCTGCTGATGATCAACAGCTTAAAGATAAAAGAAGATGGAGGCTGAAACAATCTACAGTTCAACGAGCTGAACGGTGTTATCAGATCAATCTGAAATCAATGCAGGAATCAATCAGCATTAATCAAACTGTAGTCTTTAGAAATGTACATGTATGTAGAGAATCAGAGGTAATTATACTGTAGTATTTACTGTAGTCACATCCTGGTCACAGGTGTGTTTCTGTGATGAATGTGTAGAGTTTCCTCTGAAGAATCTGTTTATCACAAGGCTTTAAAAACTTTTCACTGGGTTGTTTTCTCCAGAGAGGCTTCAGGTTTTCCACTGCGGGGACTTACAGCCTGTAAATTGAACCTTTGACCTTTGACCCTTTCATGCATGAAACTATGAAAAGGACAGGATTCTTTTTTTTTTCTCCCCTCCATGTTTTTATTCCTCTTTGGGCATGAAAAGAAACAACTGAACTTCATGTTTTTTTGAACATGCCTTTTTAAAGGAGTTTGTCACGGGTTTGAGTTTTTAATTGAAGAAACACTGTCACAAAACAGAAAATCTACATGTGGAAACTGTGAAAGAATATGCTGTTACTATGTGTTTGTATCTGTTACTAGAGAGTCCTAAGCTGCTCAGCTTCCCATCGGCTGACTTGGTTTTTAAGAAGTACTGCCACCTACTGTACACGATGACAAACTAGTGTCCACTGTAATGTGTGATCCACAACTACACAATCAGAAGTCATGCATATAAAGGACAACTGCTTTTAAATGGCCGTGCTCTGTAGTGAGCACTGTGCATGAAAGGGTTAATAAGCTGCAGGTTGAGTTTGATTCGTGTTTCACAGGTTAGTGCAGCAGAACCAGTGCTCTGAAAACATCCACAACGCTTTTCATTATCCAAACCAAGGTGGGGGCCAGAGCTGGTAACTCATGCAACCAGGACCAAAACTCTTAAAATCTAAAAACTGAAATAAACCAACATCTGCTGCCTGGATCATCCAGCTGTTTCTTATCTGATCCCATCCCCAGGTCGACCCTTTGCTTCGTCTATACTCAAATTCCTGTAGAAGATGCACATTCAGCCACAGCTGCACTTTCTGTTGGTGCCAATTAGCAGATGTTAGCGCTAATGTGATTAACACTGAGCCTTTAACCGTGACAGTATTGCTGCTGTGATCTGAACACAGCGCTGATGTTTGCATTCAGCTCAAACTGAGGCCTCGGACCACAGGATCAATAGTTTTCTGTTCTCACCCTCAGCCAGGCCACGTGAAGTTACAAATCTTTAAGTTCCCGTAGTGGAAACCAGCAGGAGCTCTCAGACCGACACACACATGATCAGAGCCCTTCACCTGTTGTCATTGCTGGTTACTGAGAGTAGATTGGTTAAAAGTGTGCTGAGTGTGAAGGGGTCTGGATAATTCCTGGAGTCCTGTCTAATACATTAGTCCTTATCGTGCGTCCTCCATGTCTGCGCGGCCTTTACAGTGTCACCCTGTTAGGAAACATTCCTCTGAGTGTTTGGGTTTTGTTGGATGAGTTTGCCTTTGCCACTGCAGATGATACCTAAAAAGCCATTTTTCCTACCATGTGGTAGAAACAAACTGTAGTAATACTTGACAAAAAACCCAGACTTTATGCAATATGTTGATGTATAACAGTAGTGTGTGTGTGTGTGTCTGCGTGTGTGTGAGATGGTAACACATGAAGTTGCTATAATTCTCTCCAAGTGTTTCATGTTGCAGCTGTGGCTTCCTGTTGTTCACACCTGACAGGTGAAAACCATCTGTAACTAACTAATTCCTGCTGACGAAGCCATTTTAATGTCCTTCTTTCATTCAGTTACTGTAATTTTAAACGTGTTCACTGTGCAGCTCAGTATGTCCAATGTACTGTGTGTGTGTGTGTGTGTGTGTTCGTGCTTTTTCTTTGTATTTGCTCAGTTTGTGCAGCTGCAGGTGAAGAAAACGTCTGTTATTCTGGGTGAAAACTCCTAATTTCCAGATTAAATATGTGAAGAGTTCACCAGAGTCAGAAAGTGGATATTTCACTTTGTCTTTTCTTTCATTTCATAATTTCTCCTTTTAGCAGCGATGGGGAAACGGCTGTGAAACAAAAAGATGAAAGAGCAAAAAGACAAGAAATAGAAACAGTGTGATGAACAAACTGTTGTTGCTGAGCAGAAACTATTTCAGAAATTATAACCCAGTGTTGCTTCATTTCCTCCATTCATGGCTGCAGCTCTGTTACCTGACTAACTTTGCATAGATGTTGCTGTGTAACTGCCATTACTCTAACACTATGAATAATCTTTAACTGTGCTTCTCTAATATTAATAATAATAATGTAATAATTTTATTTTAAAATACATTAAGGATTAAAGTTCAGTGGCAAACGTGTTCGTGGTTGTTTGATGTTTGATGTTTTTCCTAATTTCCTGTTTTCCTGTGAGACTTTGAGCCAAAGTTCAGGTGAGAAACAGGAAGAGAAACTGCTGGAAACTGGTTTGTGACTAATGTGTTTACTGTCATCACGTTTTTTATCAGCACATCACAGCAGTGGGCCGTAGGTAAAGGCTCTGGTCTATTGATGCACAATAAACAGAAATTTTTCAAAATAAAATAAGCTTTGGTTCTAATTTCCCAGTGTATCCTCAGGTCTCTAATTGATCATTTAATTAACACTGTGTTCAAAGATGTCAGTTAGTTCATTGAGTCTTTTAGGGAAGTTGTTCTTCCAAACTCAGATTATTATAAAAGGTGAGAACATCGTGGTGATAATCCAATAATCTGCTCCACTGGTTCCACAGACGCTCCTTTAAAGACAAAGTCTCAGTGTTGTAGCTGCTGTGACTTGTCAGTGTCTGACTTCATGCAGGATAAGAAAAGCTGCAGCCTCCGTGCACGGTGCACGTTCACGTGTGCAACAACCACGACAGAAGGTCAGTACAGGGTGAAATCACTTCAGCCTTTATGTATTTATTTATTTATTTATTTGTACTTCCTGTACTGCGTTTCAGATGGAAATACTGCATATTTTACTCCCACTACATCTGGATGCAGAGTTACTGCAGGTTCAATTCCATATTTAAAGTAGTTAAACTAGTTCCATTAATATATCGTTAATAATTATTGATTAATAATTTACTATCATGGATGGATCGTCAGACGTGTGAAAGGTCCGTATTGTTCCTACTTCCTGTTGTTGCTTTGTCTCACGTTGCTCCTTTATTTACATGTTGTTTTTTTTTGTGGTTTTTGTCATTTTGCAGCGTTTGAGCTGTTTTATTATTTATTTTTGCTGCTTTACATCGTTTTTTTCTGTGGCCCTTCACAGTTTGACCCCTTTGACCCCTGGGCCTGTGCCCAGTGATCCGTCCATGCTCATTATATCCGGTGTTAAAAACAGTTTTTTAGAAAACACAGTAAGTGAATAATATGATAATATATATTATTGTGTATAATACAATAATGTGTGCAGGGTTGAGTTACAGTCGTGTCTTTGGTCTGGTTTCTTATAGTTTTTGTTGTTGTCTCTCTATGACCCAGTTGTTCCGCCGTGTCGGCCTGATGACATCACCTGCCTGCACCTGTCACCTGACTGCAGGTGCGACCGCTGGTTTCAGCGTGAGCTCATGGCGCCCTCAGGTGCGCCCCCTGCGACAGGTGAGCTGCTCCTCCGTGTCCGTGACGTCACAGGGATGGGCAGGTCACGTGGCGGGGCTCGGGGCGAACCTGCGGTTGAACATTAGTGAAATGGAAAGAGAAGAAGAGGAAAAGGACGGGAAGACAACAAGGTAGGCGACCTGTGGTCCGGGTTTGGGTCCGCGGAGCCGGTTCGTGTCTTCACGGGTTGTTCGTATCCGGTTCGTTGACTTTAAACTCGTGTTTTATGTCGAAACAAACAGCGTCAGGGGCCAAGTTTGTCTGTTCGCCGTCGTGACTAGATGCGTTAAAAAAAACAGTCATCCAGAGCGACACGTCGGACAGAACCAGTCGGTAAGAGCCAGGCAGCGTCGCTGGACACAGTAACGTCAGAAAACACCGTGAAATCGACCGGAACAAACGGTTTGGGTCCGTTTTTCTCACCGAGCCCTCTGGCTGCGTGCCAGCTGCGGCCACAGGCTCCGGGTACTCTGAAGTACTCACCGAGTACTTTTACTGTAGTTTTCATGGTACTTCACGCTTTGACTGAACTGCGCCGCATAGGGAAGTACTTAAATACTTTTATTGTGGCGTTTTATGGTGAAGAGCTTTTATTGTGGTGGTAAAACAAAGCTGCCAACAGTGTAAACAAGTGGACTCAGATCCATGTCAGTGAGACCTGGACCCCACAGTCTGCTCGCACTTTTAATAAACACTGGTTTACTTTGCAGTAGGATCATTATAGAGATCAGACTTTATTCCTCTTTACTGTTATTAGGGGAACATGTCAGATATTCTCTGAGGAGCCGATGCAAAATGATGATGTGTGAATAATAATGAATTTATTATTTAGATGAGACGTGAGCAGGTCACCTTCACCTTCACCTTCACCTTCACCTTCACCTTCTCATCCTGACGTCTGTGTCTCTGCAGGTGATTCCTCGGCTCTTGTGTTTGCTCGTACCAGGTTTGCATTCTGAGCTGCAGCCAATGTAAGTCGTGCTGAGTGACTGCCTGTGAAAAAGAGGTATTGAAGCACGTTTCATATTTTTTAATCTCTCAAGCTCAAATCCAGTGAAAGAACCGGGCTCAGGGCTGATCTGGTGTCGG
Organism: Mastacembelus armatus; assembly: GCF_900324485.2. Lineage (NCBI taxonomy): Eukaryota > Metazoa > Chordata > Actinopteri > Synbranchiformes > Mastacembelidae > Mastacembelus > Mastacembelus armatus. The sequence goes on along the minus strand of NC_046644.1, from coordinate 19,786,593 downwards.
ACTGTATTTTTGTGCTGGGTAAGTGGAGCTTCAACACAACAACCAGCCGCTAACGGAGCCGCGGGGAGTCCGGCTGCTCCTGGTTCGGCCGCAGCACAAAAATGCATTCTTGACTCATCGTGCATGGAGGATTCTGGGATATCTTTTCTCACCGAAGGCTGTCTGCTGTGGGGAGCTGGGCTCAGTGTGTTACTGCTGGTTTCAGGATGACAGGATTTTGCATGAGTGATGATGTTGACTTTTAATTTCCCATCAGTCGGGACTTTTCCTTCTTTTGGCTTCTTCCTTTTTAGATTTCCTCTTTGTCGTAACTCTCTCTGTGATTTCACTGATGTGTCAGGAGGTCAAATGAAAAACACTCATTTTATAAACAGAAAATTGTGAATTTATTGAGCAGAAATGCCAAAAGGTCCCTGGTTCCAGCCTCTCAAATTCCTTCTTGTCTGTCTCCAATAATAATAAATAAATAAAAGATGTTAATCAAGAAGCTGGAACCAGAGGATGTTTTGGATGTTTTGGATGTTCTGTGATTAAATCAATGAGTCAAATAAATGGAAATAAAGTGTCAGCAGTGATTGATCAGGGTCTTATTCCTGCATGTGCTCTCAGGGACCAGCACCATCCTCATGTCCTATGGAGGAGGCTTTCACGGACACCCTGAGCGTGTCCGCCACTCGCCCTACTATGACCAGGTACCGGAGGAGCCCCAACAGGACTCCTACAATCTGGAGCCTCTGAGAGCCGCTCAGAGCGCCGACCCCCTCCCACCTCCGCCTCTGCCAGACCAGCCACCAGTTGGCCCCGAGTTCGATCCCAGCGGCAGCGAGGACAACGCCGACCCCGCCCTCGACATCAAACCGGTCCACCGCTTCATCCCCGACTCCTGGAAGAACTTCTTCAGAGGGAGCAACCGCAGCAGTCAGAAGTGGTCTATGCCCACCTCCTCCAACAACAACAACAGCACGACCGAGGGCGTGCGCTGCTCCCCCCCCCCACTCGCCCTCTATCCCCGGGTCGTACCGGGATCCCTATGGCGGCTCCGGTGGCAGCTACAACTCCAGAAAGGAGCTTCTGGAACAACAAGACGCCCAGGAGTCCATGTCAGGGCACACCTACCGCACAGGCCTGACCTACAGCGAGCGGGTGGAGGAGTACCATCAGCGCTACGCCTACATGAAGTCGTGGGCGGGGCTGCTGAGGATTCTGGGCTGCGTGGAGCTCCTGCTGGGAGCGGCTGTGTTCGCCTGCGTCTGCGCTTACGTCCACAAAGACAACGAGTGGTTCAACATGTTTGGGTACTCGTCTCCTGGAGGAGCGTACGGAGGAGCTTACTTTGGCGGCGGCGGCACCGGGGGGGCCTACTACACAGGCCCCAAGACCCCGTTTGTGTTGGTGGTGGTGGGGCTGGCCTGGTTTGTGACTGTGATCGTGTTGGTGCTGGGGATGACCATGTACTATCGCACCATCCTGCTGGACTCCAACTGGTGGCCTCTGACCGAGTTCACCATAAACCTGGCTCTGGCCCTGCTCTACATGGCAGCAGGTGAGAAACAAACATGTTGGGTGAGTTTGTCCAGGATTAAAGCTGCTTCCTTACTCCAGTCATTTGTCATGGACCCTGGCAGTGCTGGACTGAGGGACTGAGGGGTCCATGGCTGCCACTCAATTAGCAAAAGGAGACACAGTGCAAAGTTTAAGGGCCCAGACCTTCGAAGGCTTTTTGCATTTTTATCCAAAAGCTGAGGGCGTCACAGCGCTCGGTAAGCCTGTCCCGTGTTAGAGGCTCCTTCAACATATCCCAACATTCTTTGCACACTAGTGACAAAAAGCACAAGTGCTGAACCATCACTTTTTTAATCAAACCTCAGTCAAATCGATAACGACATTTAAAGACAAGGGGCCTGAATAATCTCAGGCTGATGGTGAAGCTTCTCGTTCTCCAACAAAAACAAAATCAAAACCTCTGGCTCCATCATTAGTTGCTAGGCAACGGGAGCAGGGGCGGGAACAGTTGTTGACACAAACAGGAAGTCCTCTGTAAACAACGCGGTCTCATCTCAGTTGAGCCTCTGGGACTGTGGAAGTGTCAGAGACGAGTATCTGGAAGAACGAAACCAATTAAATCCCACCAGAGGAAAAAGCTGCACGTCTTTTTTTTTTACACTGCGTTAACCTGTTCGCTTCTCATGTTCCAGGAGTTGTGTACGTGAACGACACGACCCGCGGAGGACTCTGCTACTACCCCGTGTTCAACAATGGCATCAACGGGGCGTTCTGCAGAACAGAGGCGGGTCAGACTGCCGCCATCATCTTCCTCTTTGTCACCATGCTGGTTTACCTGATCGGGGCCCTGGTGTGTCTCAAGCTGTGGAGGCACGAAGCTGCCCGCAGGTACCGGGCGAGGCACGGCCTCGAGGTAAGACCCCAGCTGGACGTGCTTGGCTTGTAGGGTCTGGTCCTGGGATTCAGGAGTTCTTGAAAAGCCTTGAGGATTGTTCCAGCATCATCTGTTACTTTAGTGACAACAAACAGTTTGTGAAAGATTCTGCTGGGTAAATATGAAGCCACAGCATTAGCTTAGCCGAGATAGCTCACCTTAGCGTTATGGCAAGTGGCTAGCCTGGACCAAGACTTAGTCCCAGGTCCAACCACAGTGTGAAGTTTGTGGCTTCGGTTTATGTACGAATTAAAGGGACAAGATATAACGTGAGCATTAAATCTGTCATTAGAGGAAACGTGAGAATGATTCCTCTAATATCAACTTATACCGATTCTGTTTGTTTATATCCTGTTTGTTTTCCGTGCACAGATGCAGCCCTCTGAGCTACGAGCTGCACAGTCACTGGTGAGCATCCTGTTCAATGCAAACCCCCCCAAGGCAGCCAGACCTGTCCACATCTAATCCCAGTCCTTCACTTCTGTCTCCTCAGATCGGTCCAGCTGCTGCTCACAAGGTTCCACAACAGGTGGAAGGTTCCTCCGTCGTTCCCATCCAGGCCGCTCCAAAAGCAGCAGCAGCAAAGGTTTTACAGGGAGCCATACCTTCAGGACACATTCCCAAGCCCGTCATTGTGCCGGACTACATAGCGTAAGTACGACACACGATGTAGTCGGGCTGCAGCTGACAGCTGTTTGTATTATCAGCGGTGAGATGATTGTGTCTTAGAGACTAAACTGAAATGTGGAGTTGCAGAATGAGCAGCTGGTGTTTTCCCATGAATCACCCTGACACAGTTAAAGCACAACAAACACTGGTCGGGCCCAGCAGAAGAAAACAGGAGACGGCGACATCGTCTCTTTGATAATCAGCCAGAACTATTCAGTTTGTTACAGAAAAACAAACTGCAGCCTGAGACTCTTTTAAAACGATCAATGTATCGATCAGATTATTGGCCGACGCCGATTGTCTGGTTCCTTTAGCTCCTCGTTAAACCCCCGTGATGTTAATACAGTGCGACCGTCTCCCTCCATCCCGCAGGAAGTACCCTACCATCCGGACGGATGAGGAGCGGGACCAGTACCGAGCTGTGTTCAACGACCAGTATGCCGAGTACAAAGACCTGCACTCGGAGGTGCAGGTCACCCTGAAGAGGTTTGATGAGATGGACGCCATGATGCGCAGTCTGCCCCAGCACCCCACCAGCCAGATGGTGATCAGAATAATAACCCTGATATAACATCAATAACAGAAACCGATCTGTGTTTTCTCCCTGTAGCTCCTCTTTCACCCTCCCTCTCTCTGAGACTCTGCGTCACTTCTGCCCAGACTCAACCACACTGGGCATGTTCCAGCAGTGTTTGGTTTAGGGTGGGAGCGGCGATGTTGCGGACAGAGACTGATTGCATGTCTGGAATACCATTCGGTCTTTGTGTTGCTAAATGTGCCTCATTTCCTCTTCCTCTAACTTCCTCTGTTTGTATTTCCTGATCCCGCTGTGCTTCCCCTCCACCCTTGAATTCCTGCTCCGCTCCAGCCAAACAGCCGGTTTCTGTTTTTATGGTCATTGCAGCTCATTTTCATATTGTCCAGTGGTTGCACTGTGTGACTCTCACACTCTCTGTCTCGATTTCCAGGAGGTTGAACGCATTAACAAAATCCTGCAGGAATACCAGAAGAAGAAAAATGTGAGCCTCTCCTCAGTGTTTTCCATGAACTGTCTGTAGCTGCTCAGAGTTACATAAGAATCTGCTGGTCTGAGGTCAGAAATGAGACGAGCACAGAGAGAAACACTAAAGCTACAAACACCCAAAGAGAACTTGGTTAAAGTCTGTTAGCTCATCTCCCACTTTCCATAGAAATGAATAATACAACAAATTCATAGTGTCGATTCATCTGAGTGAGTTTGATGATGAAAATAAATATAAAGAATAATCAGAATAACTACAGTTCAGAACAAAAAGCAGCCAGCGGCTCTTAGAGATGAGATTTTTATAACAAATCCAATGAAAAGTCCATAAAACTGGTGGTGTCTCAGCTTTTCTTTTCAATCAAACCTGAACCAGATTCTTATTTTGTTGCGTTTGTGCTCTGCCGCCCCAGGACCCGACTTTCATGGAGAAGAAGGAGCGCTGCGAGTACCTGAAGAGCAAACTGTCTCACATCAAACAGAAGATCCAGGAATATGATAAGGTGATGGAGTGGAACGACGGATACAGCTGAGCGTCTCGGGACTCGAACGCCGAACTGCTGCCAGCTGCTGGTGAAACCGTCCGGAGCCCGACGGGGGTTTGCAGCCTGCTTCGTCTTTTAAATCCGTCTGTGAACAAACACTTCGCAGTTTTGTTTGTCTTGTGTTCGTCGACGCCACAAGTCGAACCAAAGGTTTTATACTCAAAGGCAGTTTGACACTTCGGAGGATACGGGGGGGGGGGGGGTCTTCTCACCAAAATGTCCAAATCCTCCTTCACACTGGTTTGATTCTGTACGTGTGCGACTTTACCCTCTGGTTGTCCTGGGACTGGTGGGAGACGCCGTCACTTCAGAGAAGAAACGTGAAACATGCTTCATTGTTCCTGTGGCGCCTCAGATCAGGTGTTCCTGACACGTCGTCAGCGTCCACAAGGATTTCACTTCCCCGCCTGATCTGAAAACCAGAATATGCAGCTGTTTGACAGGTGTCTGGAAATGTTCACGTCCTGTAGCTGAATGTTAAAAACTCTGTTGTATTTTTTGTTCTACCATTTCATAGATGAAGCAGTTTGTGCTTTGGTGTCACTGCTGAAGTAACTTTATCCTCTCAAATTATTTTTGCATCGTGAAGTTTTAGCTTTTAAGCTGTAAATGATTTTTATATGATTTGAGTGATGACTTGGTGCTTTCTGTCCTCAGAATCCAGTTCTGCTTGTGTTTTCCTCCATCAGCACAGAAATCATTTTGTTTTTCTGGACAAGGGAAATAAAGTTTAAAATACAGGAAAAAACTGAAGCTGATGAATCATTTACAGACTGAAAGTCCATCTTTGTTTCAGCCTTTGAAACACGAAGATGAAAGTGAATGTTAATTTTTGACATTAAGGTTCCTGGTTCCTTCTTTGTTTTTTCCCTGAGTCTGGTCTGTTTAGCCCCAAAACAAACTGAAAATAAAACATGTAAATACGTTTAGAATAAAATGAGCTATTCAAACCGCAGAAAAATGATTTTGTGCTCAATTATTTCACTACAAACCGAATCTCTTACGTATTTCCTGCTTTTTGTCTGCTGCGGGACTCCGTACAGCGAAGCCAGCTCACTGAAGCGTTTTCAGGTAAATTCAGGGCTTCCTGTCTGCTGTAACTAGGTCACGTGACACCTGCTCGTGGGGCGGGGCTTAAAGGAGGGGGGAGCTGGGCTCACCAAGGTGTGGCATGGGTTGTTTTTAATCAGCACAGAGTTTCAGGTGAGGCAGAGAGCAGAGGAGACGGCGACAGGTGAGTGCGTCGACTTACGTTTTGTTTTGTAGACTCAAGTACCGTCTCACCTGTAGCTGCGTCAAACAGGTGCGTTGTTAAAACCCGATTATTGATTAAATGAGGATGTTCGGTGTGTTGACAGTGTGAGATGAAGTAGGAAACAGCTACAGGTGGTTTGGACTCATTAATGTTGTGACTACAAAGGGTTAGATTCCAAGACTCGGAGAGGATTGAAGAGGAGTGAAGTGTGTTTACCTGGAAAAGGACATTTAAACTCACAGTTTGGTATTTTATCTGTTGTATTTGAGCCAAACTGTTAATTGTGGGTCAGTTTGTTGACTGATAGAAACATAATCGTCTTATTTCAAGTTAAAATACCAAGAAATCTCTAGTTTGAGCTTCTTCCTTGTTTTTATGTTGCAGCAAACTGAACATATTTGTGTTGTGGAGTCACAGCATCACTTCTGTCTCTGCAGGTTCATCAATACTGAAGCTGATCACAGGCTGATTTCCTGTATAAGTCTGTGCTAACAACCTTCTCACCTTCACGGTGCAGCAGGGGTGGATCCAGCAGCCATGTCCTCCAGACCCAAAGAGAGCCCACCTCCCTACGAGTCCAACCATGAGTGAGTGTCTTTGGATTTTCACCCAGTCGATCGAGTATTGATCATTTAAACTTTGCTGAAATGTGGAAAATTAAATAGTCAAATATTTTAGTGTAGGAAAAAAAAGTCTGTCATGTTTTCTAGAAAATAATTTAAGTTTCTTTTGTTTAGACTCAAATATTCAAGTTTGAGTCGCTGATGTTTCCTTGGATCATGTTAATTAGAAAATAACAAACTGGGTTTTATAAAATAATATAAATAACATATATAATGAGATGTCGTTAATATAGTCGATTATTTTGACACTTTCATTTACTGTTTCTGACATTGAACTCGACTGTGAAACCAACTTATTGATGTTTTGTTGATTTTAACTTGTTCTCATGTTATATTTGATTAGATACATACACTCAGGTTGATTTTGTGCTTTTATTATGAAAGTCAGGTGTTTCCTAGTGGTCTTTCCTCTTTCAGTGACGTCCCTCCTGAGCCGGCGTATTCTTACTACCCGGATGACGAGTTCCAGCATTTCTACCGCTGGACGTCTCCACCAGGCATCATCAAAATCATGGCCATCCTGATCATCATCATGTGCGTGGGAATATTTGCGTGCGTTGCCTCCACGCTGGCGTGGGACGCTCAGGGAGCCCTGTCTGGCTACGGCATCGGGTACGGGGGAGGGTACGGAGGAGGGTATGGAGGAGGAAGCTACGGCGGCGGCGGGTACAGCAGCTTTGGGGGCGGTGGTTACGGGATGGGGAACAACTACGGCTACGGCCAACTCGGAGGAAACTACAACGACCCCCGGACGAGCAAAGGCTTCATTATTGCCATGGCAGCCATCATCTTCATCTTTGGCCTGGCCGTCTTCATCATCATCGTGTCCCACCAGAGCCTGTGCGAGAGCAGGAGGTTCTACCTGGCGCTGGTGATCATCTGTGCGTTCCTGGCACTGCTGATACTGGTGGCCTCCATAGTGTACTTGATGGCGGTGAACCCCATGGCTCAGTCTTACGGCTCGGTCTACGGGATGCAAATCGCCGGCCTGTGCGCCCAGTACCAGCAGCCGCAGACTTCGGGCGTGTTCGTCAACCAGTACCTGTACCACTACTGCGTGCTGGAGCCGCAGGAGGTGAACACACTCAGCCAACCTGGATTTTCATTTCTTGTTTGTGTCTGTGCCTGTTTTTTTCACCCGGTGTGTTTCCATCACAGGCCATCGCCGGCGTGCTGGGCTTCCTGGTCGCCGCCGCTCTGATCATCATATTGGTCTTCGCCATCAAGACCCGGCAGAAGATCCGAGGCTACGGGAAGAGCAACATCCTGTGGAAGAAAGTGAAGGTGGTGGACGAGGTGGAGGCGCCTAACGGGGTGGAGGAGTGGGTGAGTGACCGCCAGCTGTTGTTCAGTCTCTGGTTCCAGCTGCTGCAGCGTGACGGTTTCCTGCTTTCCTCTTTTAGATTGAACAGCATAATGAGTTTGATCGGATCAGACTGGACTCTTGAGAACCTTTTGTTGGTCTAAATGATCATTTTGTTGATTGACTCGAGGAGGCAGAACCTAATTTAGGCTAATCAGTCAGCAGCAGTTTAAATCCTTTATCCCCTCAGGTCGGTGTTTCCTTTCCATTTGTACCACCCTGATGTTAAACCTGCTGCTCTGGGGATCGAACCGACGACATCTCGAGAAACATAAATGTGCTCCTGCCTCTTTATGTGAAGATTTAATGCTTTTCTTTGCTTTATATCAAAAAACTGAACATGTCTGGGTGCCACCTTGGTTCATGGGAGGTGAAAGAGGCATTTTGATTATTTTCTGTCACTGACAGTCAGTCAGTAAAATCCAGGTCATTCTACGTGGCTGTTTGATCAAGCTGGTGACAGTTTCAGCTCTAAACACCGTTGAGGTAAAACCAGAAGGAGCCGTCAGGGCTGAAAGGAACGTTTCTGAGGGTGTATCGGCCAAAGTGGTTGGACCAGTTTGGTGACAGTCGCCTGTTTGTCGGCGGGGGAAGGGAAGCGTGAAGCAATGAGCTGCTGATTTCTGCCTGCTTGGTTTCAAGGTGTGGTCTGCACACAAACACAGTTTCTATCTCATGCTGGCATGTCATAAATTCAGCCCAACGACAAATACGAGCGGTTGCTTGTGTTACGCTCTGATGCTGGTGGTTACCTGGAAGTCCCAGTGCCATTCGGCACAGCTGCCTTCGCACACACTCGACACCACAACAAGAGGGCGGGAAGTGCTGAGGCTGCAGCAGAAACACGCACAGCTCAGTTCTGTGACATACTTCCAGAGGACGAGTCTGTGCAGGCTTCATACCTGAGCTGGGGAAGATGAAGATCCAGACACTCGTCGCTTCGTCTGGGCGCAGCTGGAATTTGCATAAACATCACATTTCTCTTGTGGAGCAGCAGCAAGTCACGTATTTTAGGGCCAAGGCTCTTATCTCCTTTAATATTTGACTGATTGGTCTGTTAAAGAAGTCGTGAGAGACCCAGCGGCTCAAAACCAACATATTATATTAAAGTGTTACTTTATCAGAAGAACAGCCTGTTTTTGGTTTGTGTTTGTTTTGACCAACCTGATTAAACCAAAGCTGTCCTGGCTCCTGTGGGGGCACCTGAACAATCTCTCTTCTTCAGTTGTCGTTCAGACGCCTGTGTTTCCTGTGTTTCCTGTGTTTCCTTTGTTTTTGATATTAAATTTACTTTTGTGTGTGTGAGACAAAGACAATGTGACGTCCTCACGTCGTTCGCTCCAACACGTTTTAACAGACTGTAACAGACACCTAGAGGATCCTTTAATATTTGTTTGGGTTTTTGTTTTGTTTTTTTTGACCTGAAGGTGAACAACGTGTCCGCTGCCCCTGATGAGGTCCCCATGGCGGACTACCCTGCCCAGCTGCGAGGATCCAGGAGTTACCTGGACGAAGAAAGCAACTATGACAAACCCCCCTACAGTGACACCCCCGTGTGAGTGACCGGAGCCTGAGCTGCACCAGCATAAATATGAACATCAGAATATATTTAAATAACGTCATATATTATTGAACTGTACTGTACGTGTTAATGCTGCAGCAGCAGTTTATGGTCATGTCTGTTTATACATGTGGTTTATACAATAGAAGAAACTAGAGAATCAAATGCTTTTCTGTCCAAAGGGATGAAACTCAGAGAGAATCAGCGGTTTGTGCTGAGAAAAGACCCAAATGCATGAAGGACAGTCAGAATAGTTGAGGTCTAAACAAGGAGGTGAAATTCACCTGCAAAGCACGAACCAGTGAAACTGTGTGAAATACCTTTGTGGTGACGAGGAAGCAAAATGAAGGTGCACACGTGAAGAGGAAGTCAAGTTGACCTTTCTGTTCATTCTCGCTAAATGAGGCTGCGTTTTACTTCCTCCCACTGAAACTGTGTGAACTACTCGGCTGTCATCGCACTGCAGACTCTGTTTTCTCTTTAAAAACTAGTCGACCAGCAGCAGCAGCACAGACAAACTAGTTCCTGTTGTTTACATGTGTCTATAAAACCCTGTAACTGTCGTCTGACCTACAGGCCTTCAGTCGTAGAGGCCGTGCCGCTGCAGAACGGCGTTCCCTACAGCAGGAACTCGGATGTGTCGAGCTCGACGGGAAAGCCCAGAAAGAAACGCCAAGGTCGGCCTCAGCGTGCCGACGGACACGACTACGACACGGACTACAACTCGTCTGGAGACGAGCTGGACGACGACGACTTTGACAGGTAGGACTTAAAGACGCACAGTGGTGGAAGATTCAGATAAAGGTGGAAATACTACGAAAGTACTTCAAGTACACTTGCGTATTTTACTTCATCTAAATGAAAGTAGAACTATCTTATTAGAAAGTATTAACTTTGGACTCCAGAAGACATTTGTTTGACTTCCTTAATTTAAAATGTTCTCCCTCATGTTTGCACCTTCAGCGAATATCCTCCGATAACAAACGAGCAGCAGCGCAACGACTACAAGCGGGAGTTTGACCGCGAGCACCAGGAGTACAAAGACCTGCAGGCGCAGCTGGACGCCATCAACAAGAAGCTGTCGGAGGTGGACAGGGAGCTGGACGAGCTGGAGGAGGGAAGCCCTCGGTACCTGGTGAGAGCAGACGGAGTTGGATGTTTATCTTTTCGCTGCTTTACGTTCTTTCACGTGATTTTCAGAACCAGTCGAACTAATTCGCACAGACGTGTTGACGGATATGTGAAAATAAAATCTGTGCAGTCTTATTGTGTTGAAGGCTTTTATTTTGAAATGTGTGTTTGCTCTGTAACAGGATGCGTTGGATGAGTACAACACCATAAAGGACATGAAAAAGGTATGTGTGGTAATTTGGCAGACCTCCGTTAAAGACGTGAGAGTGCAGATTTTTTTATAAGACGATTGTTTTCATTCCTGCGATTGTCCCTACAGTCTGCAGACTATCGGATGAAGAGGCGCAGGTGTAAATACCTGAAGTCCAAACTGAACCACATCAAGAAGATGGTGAGTGATTTTGACCGCCGGGCCTGAGTGGCTCCGTGGGGATCGCACATCTGTCTGAGACGGGACAGAAGGGACTAAATCGGGTTTGGACCTGCTGTCAGGAGCTTTTTGGACCACGGACACAAACTGGTACCTCCGACTCCAGTCAATCTCCACAGTCTGGAGCTGATGTACTTTAGAAACACAGAACACACGTTTTCTGTCCTGTGTTATGTTCCTGTGTGTTGAGGATCCCTAGAGACTGTTGCATGTATTTATTTCTCCTCCTGTGATGTGAGCAGACTTGTGTTAGTAGATTGTGGAGTGAATCCAAACTGATCCCTAATCAGATTTTTAATGGCTGTAAAATGACTCGACATGAGATGATTGTTTTTCTATTGTCTTTTAATCCTCATTTTTACACCTTCGTGGTTTTTCATCAGCATGTGAATATGTGGGGAGACACTTTGAATATTTTTAACAGTTTGTGGAAGTAAATTCACTTGTGTGTTTCTGTGTGTTTCTTTATGGCTGTTAAAACACTTTCAGGTGGTTATTGTGCACCTTTAATGCATGATAATCTTTTACAGTGATTTATGATACATTTTGATTAGAATAAAATTGTTTATTAAACTTTTTTTTAGCTTTTCTTACACAGTGAGCATATATTTTATTTATTGTGCCATCTCAAACACTGACAGCATCTTTGCTTAAGCAAATAACGAGTGAACTCTGTGCATTGTGTTTTCATATGTGTTTGATTTTCCACACACCGACTGGACAGTCACATTTATATTAAAGGTTCCCTGTGAGGCAACACACCTGTCACCTGTCTGCAGGTGAAGGTTCCACTGATCAACAGGTGGCAGCAGCACACCTGAGAACTAGAAATGCAGCCAACAACAGTGCCAGGAAAGGCAGTGAAGAAGAAGAAGAAGAAGACCTGCAGCTGCTGCAGCTCTTGACATGGATCAGATGGACAAAGTGTAGAAACAGTCTTCACCTGGCTCTGCAGGTAAACACTGTCTGAGGTCATGAAGTGAGTGTCAGGTTGGCAGGTGTGTTGCTGAAGGCCTGTTCTGTTCTGTACACGTGGGGGCTCAGGTAGCTGAGCTAACAGAAACATTATGTGATATGTTACGTTCTGTAATGTGTGTTTGGAGCTTCACTGATCAACATGTTCACATGAACAATGGGTGTAATGATGATGTGAAAACAGCAGGTATGTGTCACCTCAGTTCTGTCTTTCGGCTCATTGACACAAATGTCTCAGTCAAATCTACAGTTTGCACAGACACAGTTAGCGACTCGCTGCAGTGTGGAGCGTTAGCAGCTGGAGGTTTTTCTCAGGGGTCAGTGAAGCGGAGCTGAAAGGCCAGTAGTGGACTCACGTGCACCAAGTGACCAGAAACACGACTACAAGTTCATGCTGCATGTGGCAAATGCTTGTGGTTCAGCACAGTGTTGACATGTAGGACAAGGTTCTTCTGCAGCTGGAGGGAAGAGTGAGGGCAACTACAGGACGGTATGTTGTTGTTTGAATCTATCCTCTTTGGATTCCCTCACTGGATTCACCACAGACTTACACCACAGGACGACAGATTTCACATGAACACACACGGAGGAGCTTTTTTTCCAGCTGTGTTTCAGGCTGTGGTTTTGAACTGCTCGGTCTGCATCGAGTGTCTCCTCAGCAGCATCCTCCTGGTCAGCTCTTTGGGTTGTCCAGGAGGAGCAGAGGGGATGAAAGGTTTCAGGCCGGACTCTTGCTCACAGAAAGCAGCTCCAGCACCAGAGCTGAGGTTGTAGATGCTGGGGATGGGAGTGTTGGTGGAGCTGAGGGCCAGAGGTGGAAGAGATCTGGGCCTGGCCTGGGAGGTGTGGTCCAGTAAGAAAGCACCAGACCCTCTGCGCTCGTACCCAGACAGCAGTCTCCTGCTCGGGCCGGAGGTCGGCAGTGACTCTCTGGAGCAGCGTGAGGGGGTGAACCTCTTGCCCTCTGCTGGGTCTCTTGCTCTCAGTGGGGTCTCCTCAGGGGCGTCTACAGCGAGCTGAGGGTCAGAGCTGTAGATGTCGGAGCCCAACTTGCGCCTCTGGATGATGCTGTGAAGGCTTGACGAGCTGTGAAATGGGGGGCCAGGGTTTTTGGGCCCAGAAAGGGAGGAAGAGGGGGTGACTGATTCTGCTCCGAGGTTTTCAGAGTGCAGGTTAGGGTGGGAGGCAGAGTGGGAGGACATGAGCCCGGGTAAGGATATCTTCTGTCTGACCGTGTGTTCTTCCAGTCCTTTACTCCTCTCCAGTTTCCCTTCATGCCACTTGCAGCTGTCAGCTGTGGAGTTGGTGCAGCTTTCCTCGTCCAGCCTGGGAACTCTGAAGCAGAGATCCTCTGTTTGGTTTATGTCTTGCCTGTTTTCTGAGGATGACCCTGTGTGATGATGCCGGGTGAGCAGAGAAGCCGGAATCTTTAGCCAGGGTTCAGAGTTCAGCCTCAGGAGGGGCTGCTGCAGTCCGTTTGCCGCCGCTTGGCCCACTCCTCTAAACCGTGAAGGGGAGCATGGATGGGAGTTTACCCCACAGGGCTGGGCATCTTTGAAGGAGAACACAGGCTTTGGGGGACTTAAGGAAGAGGAGGTGCACTGGGGCGAGGTGATGAGCTGAATATCAGAGGGAGACGCAGGATCTGCTGTTGTCATTTTGTCAGTCTGGTCCGGAGGAGGGATGCTGAGGTACTGCTTGGCTTTGAGTTTCCCACATGGGAATTTGTCGGCCGTTATGATGATCACCTCCTTCCCCTTGGCCTTGCATGTGTCCAGCAGCAGCTTCAGGACCTTCCAGTCTCCAGCCATGACTGCGTAGACCAGCGCTGATGTTCCGGACTGGTCCTCCAGGCTGATGTCTGCTCCACTGGCCAGGAGCAGAGACACCACCTCTGGGCCGGCCTGTTCCCGGCAGGCGTGCATCAGCGCAGCGCGGCCTTCCTTATCCTGGATGTTGGGGTCGGCTCCTTTCTCCAGGAGGAACTGCACCAGCTTGACCCGGCTGGCGCTCTGGGCGTCCACGTGCTGGGTCCTGCAGGCCACCATCAGGGGCGTCTGGCCTTGGCTGTCGCTCTCGTTGATGTAAGCCCCTCCCTCCAGCAGCAGCCTTGTGAGTCGTAGACGACGGAGGAAGACCGCTCTTAGCAAGGGGTTACCTGAGTCCATCGTAAGCCCAGAATTACAGCCTTCTCCCTGCATCGCGCTCGGTTCAGCAGGAGCCGTCTCTGTGGAAAACAACACAACACTTTAAGTGGAGCAGCTGCAGAAAAACTATTCTCACAGACAAGCCCCAAGTCATTTTTTAATTCAGAAGGTGCTCACACACATTACTCAAGGAATCCCCCTTTTCATTTCAGTAGATTTTATACATTGGATTTTTCCCCATGTTCCCATTCCTCCCCATGTTTGCATCAGTTATTAATCCCAGTTATTAATCCCGTCCCCCTGACACAGTGGCATCATGAGGTTTTTCCCCTTTGACTGATTTGGGAGAAGTGTATATTTGTTGTTTGGATGTCTAAGCTGTCCTAAGTGTCCTAAAGCATCACATCTATTCATGACTTCCTGTAACAGACCAACCTTCAGTCATTTTAATGCCTCGCCAATAGAAAATAAATGTAGATGCAGATGAATCTGTTCAGCAGTTAGTTTTCATGTGCTTGTCCTCTGCAGCACCAGATCATCCAGCCCCCTTTTCAATCAGCCTTTGTGTTGTTTGGCCTTGGTTTGATAAAGTGGCTGTTACCAATGTCTCAGACAGTAACATGATGTTTTCCTGCATGAGTCACAGGCATGAAACACACACACACACACACACACACACACAAAGTAATTCCATCTGGAAACAGAGAAAGGGTTTTATTCAGCATGTCTTTGCAGGGCTACAAAACACTGCAGCAGTCACTCAGTGTGTGTTTGTGTCTCAGGTGTGTACTGGACAAACTGCAGGGCGGCTGGAACGGCAATGACGAAAAGCGGAAAATCGTCGATTCAACGTTTCCCAGACTGTCCAGGTGAGCTTCCTGTCCAAACCTGCAGTGTGTGTCACTGTCCTGGTCCAATGCACTGTGCACCTGGAATAGCTCCTAATGGTCAGTGCCCTTCATCACTCAGCTTTCATACAATGTGTTGCTATTAGCAATGCTCCAGTTTCCATTGGTAATAAATAAATACAGTGCTGTGTGGCTTTACCCAGCAGCCCCTGCTGCAGTATCCAGATTTCATTCTATCAATAAGACGACTAAAGACTAAAACCAACCAACATCAGCCTGATACTGAGCTGTCCAAAAACTGTTAAACACAGAATCAGGACTGTCCGGGGGGGGTCAAGGTCTTTAAGGCCCTTATATACACAGTCCCTGAGTTTTAGGTGGCAAACTAAAAACAAACATTGTACTGTTGCATAAAAACAGGTCAAAGACAGGCCTGATAGCATCACCAGGGTCATTGTAGCAGAGTGAAATAATAGACATTAAATAACTGCTGTCAAAGGCTGAGAGTGTTCAGGTTTAACTGGGGGACTACTGCTTAGACTTTGGTTCCTAATCCTCCAGTTTGGCCCTCAGAGCTCTCAGGTGCATGAATCAGGCTCTGGTCTGCACCGACCATGTTTTCTGGTTTGTTCTGCATCGTTCTGCTGCCGTCACATCACACGTCAGAGACGACATACCATCTGCACCGTGTTTGACAGACGAGGTGGAGGCTGAAAGCCTTTTTTTTTTTTTTTTATTGTTGCACACTCACTGTGTCATTAACACACATACAGGACTATACAGGTCTATACAGGACTGCACAGGACTATACAGGTCTATACAGGACTGCACAGGACTATACAGGTCTATACAGGACTGTACAGGACTATACAGGTCTATACAGGACTGTACAGGACTATACGGGACTGTACAGGACTGTACAGGACTGTACAGGACTATACGGGACTGTACTGGTCTATACAGGACTGTACAGGACTATACAGGTCTATACAGGACTGCACAGGACTATACAGGTCTATACAGGACTGTACAGGACTATACAGGTCTATACAGGACTGTACAGGACTATACGGGACTGTACGGGACTGTACAGGACTGTACAGGACTATACGGGACTGTACTGGTCTATACAGGACTGTACAGGACTATACAGGTCTATACAGGACTATACAGGTCTATACAGGACTGTACAGGACTGTACAGGACTGTACAGGACTGTACAGGACTGCACAGGACTGTACAGGACTGCACAGGACTGCACAGGACTGCACAGGACTATACAGGTCTATACAGGACTGCACAGGACTATACAGGACTGCACAGGTCTATACAGGTCTATACAGGACTGCACAGGACTGTACAGGACTGTACAGGACTGTACAGGTCTATACAGGACTGTACAGGACTGCACAGGTCTATACAGGACTGTACAGGACTGTACAGGACTATACAGGACTGTACAGGACTGTACAGGACTATACAGGACTGTACAGGACTGTACAGGTCTATACAGGACTGTACAGGACTGTGCTCGGCTCTTACTGTGGCCTGTATCAGTCTGAGATTGGAAAGTGTGTTGCTGTTTTTCTGACACGTAGACGATGACGTTAGTTTGAAAGACTGTTGGTCTAACACTGAAAATATTTCAGCCACTAACTGTTGAACTACAATTAACACATTTTACAGGTGAACTGTCTGACTTTTCTTCTGCTGCCATCATGAGTGTGGCTGTAATTTGAACTTGATTAAATGTAATAAAATTGAGTTTGAACGTTCTTGTTTCCATCAGGATGGACTGTAAGAACTTTTCTCTGAGCAAATGTTAGCAGGCTAACACACTCAGCTAAGTCTAATTAGAGTCTAATTCCAGTTAGCATTTAGCTCCAAGCACATGTCAGCAGCATTTTACTGCTGTAGCTAAGACTGAGGAGCAGGTTCAGGTTATTTTATTTACTGTCTGGTTTAATGCGTCATATCTGGAACTATTGCTGTACTGCAGTAAAATGATCAGTACCTCCCTCTGAAATGTGCTGGAGTAGAAAGCAGCATGAAATCAAAGCATCTCAGTGACAGCAGATACAGTTTGTGATATTTTGGCTCAGCCTGATTCGTTCTGGTTCTTAGTTTCACTGTTGGTGACATTTTATTTGGACGTCATGTTGAGAAACAACAACAGGCTGCAGATCTTCCTCCTGCACAGCAGCTCTTTGTGCTTAAAGTAACAACAACACACACACACACACACACACTTCTCTCCAAGAGTCATATGAGCCAACTGTCCTACATGGGTGCAACATGTATCCTCATACTCTAGTCAGTCCTAGCTTTCCCTTCCAGCTGATGCCTTAACACAACCTGCACGGTGCAAACACACAAACTGCAGAGTGTTTTGTGTCCACCCTGCCTGCAGACCGGTCACAGCTTTGCAGCTCGAGGACACACAGCTCCACTTGAACCTAGAAAGGTGTCGCTCAGTACTCGTCCAGCAGAAGAGCCCACTGATGTGTGTGTGTGTCAGAAATGTTTAAATGCTGCATCATGCAACATGGTTAAATTTACTGTATGTTTTCACCCATGACGTAGCTTCACATCACCCATACATACAGTCAGTGTCTTCCAGCTGATTCTCTCAGATTCAAGTGCAAAGTTTTGGAGGACTGAGCATTTTGCTGCCGTGTGTCTGAATCACTCACCAGGCGTCAGTCAGGATCGGTCGTCCCCCGCAGACATTTACTGCCCGGCTGCAGGTCTGTGTCCAGCCAGTGCTGAGCTGATGTGTGTGTGGAGCAGTGAAGGTTTCTCAGACCGTCTGCTCCTCAACAAAGTCTGTGATGATGGGAGAGTGATGCAGGCTTGTCGTCAGGCTGAGATCTGGTTAGTCCGTCACAGCGGGAGCAGACTGGGAGAGCTGCAGAGAGGCAGAAAGGAAAGGTTGACAGAGGCTGAAGCACTATAGCAACCCAGCAGGTCTCATTGTCTTGCCTATTAATTATGAAACTATCTTCCAGCACTTTCTTTAGTTACCTGCAGAAAGGAAAATTATTTTATTGATCAATGACATCTCCATGACAACTATCGAGGAGGCCAGATGACGGCAACTGTTGTAATTGTGCTGGAGGAACTGCTCTCTGGCTGTGTGGGAGAGTGTGTGTGTGTGTGTGTGTGCACCTGTGTGAGACTAAGAGCCTGCACACACACTTTGCATGCAGGACACATCAGTTATTTTAATATAAAGTGTGAGAATGGAGAGATGCCTCTTTAGCTGACTGGGTTATTGTTGATGTGACTGAGAAGAAAGAAACACTGACCCCAGTTCAGTGATCTCAACGTGAATCCTCAATAAAGTGCGTTTGTGTTTCTGTTAATTGCCAAGACTGTGGTGCAAGGTTTGCATCGCTTTGCTGTCGCCATAGCAACAACACCCGTGACTTCACGGCGAGATTCAGGACTCGACCACAAGATGTCAGCATCTCACCACAGTCGGATTGATTTAGGTCTTCGGGGGCTCGGACAGCACACAGCTGAAAAAGGTTTTTATTGTTTGACGTGAACGTTTTTCAAAGTGGCGTCATGTCTGTCTGACTTTAAACACAACACGTTACAGTAGATAAACTCATTTCATCTGTGCCTTTCATTTAAATGTGTGTTCATACAGTTCAGCTTTAGTTGGTTCTTCTGACAAATGGAAAAGCAGATCTCTAGCTGACTGCAGCCAGAAGGTGCAGGATGAAGGAAACACCAATAGTTGTCATGTATTTTCTGTTCTGTGTCTGTTCACTATATGTCCCAATCAATAAATCAGTGTCATTTCTTTAGCCCAGACGACTGGCACATAGAAAGCACAGGTAGATATGTCATTACAAAAGACTGGACTTATAGTCACTTGATGATTTCCTAATATAAAAGTCACAGGACCTGAGGGCTGAAGTCAAATTATTCCTTCTTTTATTTTGGTGTCTAGGATAAAGGTGTGTTGCCCTGTTGAATATGTAAGAGATGCAGGTAATAACATGTATTTCCCTGAAGGTATTAATCTGAAGAGTGACCCTCTGTGGTATAAAAAGCCTCAGAAATGTTGGCCAGCCTTATATTGTGATGTACAGCAGCAAAACAAGCAGCTATTACCTGCACTTTCCCTGCTCAGATGGAAATGAGCCCTGTGAACAAGTACTCTCAGCTGGAAACAGGAGACACCCACGGGACTG
The DNA here is from genome assembly GCF_900324485.2 of Mastacembelus armatus. Taxonomy (NCBI): domain Eukaryota; kingdom Metazoa; phylum Chordata; class Actinopteri; order Synbranchiformes; family Mastacembelidae; genus Mastacembelus; species Mastacembelus armatus. Next base: position 19,767,383 of record NC_046644.1, on the reverse strand, counting down.
TATGTTTAGCCATCATGACTAACCAGGCTGCGGCTTGATTGCCCTCTTAGGGAAAAAACACACTTCTGAGTTTTTTATTTGGAGATTTTTCTGGTTCAGCTCTAACAGCAGGGTTTGAACTGGTTTTCTCTAAGAGAATATACACACAAGTCCTTTTTAACACATTAATGCAGACAGGATGAATTTATGTCGATGTGTTCACATAAATTGATGTTGGTTTCGCTCCTGATTCATAGCATTGATGTGTAAACAGCTTTAAATCAGCATTGAGCAGCGGCTGTAAAGCTGACATGCACGACAAAATGCAAAAAGTGAAGTTTGTAATAAAGATAGAGAAGATGCTGAGTCTGCTCAGGTTGTCCAGGGTTTTTGATATTTTTAATGAGATGTTTTGCCTTCGTGTGTGAACAGTGAAGGCGTCTGAAGCCAGTGTGGCTTGTAATTAGTGTATTTACTCTTGATCCTTCTGGTCCTCAACATGAACTTGTTGCCGTGTCTCTCGAGATCAGGGGTTTTCCAGACAAACCACCAGGGACCCGTTGATGAGCCGCGTCCCCAGACAGGACCCCACCTCTCACATCAGCACCGGCTTGGAAACTCTATTTCTCTCCTCACAGATGGCACAGGTCCTGTTTTTGAAGAAGCTGAAACAAAGACAAAGGAGGACTGGGCCGGTTGACTGCAGACCACCAGACTGCAGGGCTGTGGAGGACTCTGGGTGTTGTCAGGCTCCACATGCAGTAGGTGCTGTTCCAAAACAACACACATCTCGTGTCATGGATGAAAAAGCAGCAACAACACAAACTGTGCACAGGACCATGAAGTGTACTCCTTTGGTTGTGTCTGTTATTAAAGCCCCACCCTGGACCACCTGCCTCACACTGAGCACATCAATCTGACTGAGCTGCAGCTCAAACAGATTTTCCTCTAAGAAGTGAAGAGTTTTTGTGATAATCCATCCAATGAGCGTCTTGGCGTCCGTGCCTTCTGCTCTCACCTCGCAGTGTTTCCTTTTTCTGTTGGTCAGAGCTGCTGCAGTTCGCCTGTGGATGCAGGGGTCAGACGTGGCTCTAAAGCTGTGGAGCTGATGAGATGTGACAGGTTGAGGTTAATCTAAACTCAGTAGTTACTGTGTTGGCTCATCAAGACTTTATAGTAGCCCGTTTACCTACAAAACCCGGATTAAACACGTCCACTGTCAACGTCTGTGTGTGGAAACTGCAGTATGGTCAGGACAGGAGAGACTGGATGGTTAGTCTGGGAAAGTCCAAATGTTAAAGGGTCAGTCCAGGCTGACTACAGGCTACAGTGAGTCTGTCAGACGTCCCCTCTGCTTTACCATCAATATTTGGGGTTGGGGTTTGTTAGTGTTCTTACTTTTCGCTCTCTGCTGTTGTGCAGTCTCATCTCTCCAGCTCTGTTGTGTTGCAGCTGAGCACGTGTGTTTGTGTGGGACTTTCAGAGTCCAGGTGGGTCAGGAGCCGTGTCCTGTTGGATCAGCACCGCACGGGTTTGGTTGTTCTCCGTCAGTACTGCCGTCGGTGCCTGTGTCTCTGCGGCACCCTGGCCTGGACTGGGAGAGTCACATGATAGAGTGTCAAATGAAAGCTGAGCAGGTTACGCTTCGTCACAGTGAAGTGACCGATTAGAGATTAGAGCAGCACTGTAGTGTGGTGTTGTTGGTCTGTGGGCCGAATGTGATGCATGTCCAGATGCTGCCCCCCCCAACACACACACACACACACACACACACACACACACTCCGCTGCACAACTTTCTCCATACAACCGTCACATTGTGCACAGAGCAGTGTGGGTACAGGAGTGTGTGGCAGCTTAGCTGTATGTGCACATATAACATCTGTCTACACACACACACACACACACACACACAGAGTCTATTAATGCACTACAACATCTGTTTGTGCTTTCAGGCTGAATGAAAGTTTCAAAACAAACACCCATTTCCTGAAGCATATCAGCAATTTACTGGAATAGAAACTTCTGCTTTTCTGCTATTTTTAAGTGTGTGTGTGTGTGTGTGTGTGTGTGTGTGTGTGTTTGTACAACAGTTAATCTGTGAAGAAGAATGAGTTTATTATTATACCACAGATATTGATGCAGATTAATGAGCCAAAACCTCAAATAAACGCCTGAAATTCCAGCTATTTAAACCACCACTGGGTTCAACTATTTACAGGGAGGTCCAGAAAACTTAGTCCTGGTGTGGGACAGGTTCAGTCCTGGGACGTAAAAGGGTCAGTACCTGAACCTTCGTCCTGTTCAGTTCTGAACTTCATTTATTACTTTTCACCTGTCACTTTTTCACGCGCTCCGTGCACCTGCGCTCTGGGGGCGTTCCTTGTGCGCTCGGGCGGCGCGCGTCTGGCTGCGGCGAGCTGTCTCTTTAAATCGGTGTGAAAGAGGATTACCGCCGGTCGCCGCGATTCTGTTTTCACCGTCTGTTCCCCGGGTCTATTTCTGTGTGCGCGGCGGACGGTGCGAGCAGCGTCCTCCGGTCCGCGCGTTTTCCTGCTCGGTTCGAGCCCCCGGGAGGTCCACGTCAAAGTTTGGGGCATGGAAACGTCGTGACGGCTCAGCGTGGTAGGAAAGACCGCATTAACGCCCGACACTCCCAACTTTTCCTGCCATGGTAAGCCTGGATTACCGTGACCCGCAAACCATCAACCGCGTTCTCTTCGGCGTCTTTCCGCTAAAAATAACGGCAGCGTCGGGAGCTGTGGTGTGATGCCTCCGGTGACTGTGTGAAGTTGGCACCGAAATCAAAACGTACCCGGGTGAACATAAAATGCAGAAGAGCGTCCGGTACAATGAGGGCCACGCTCTGTATCTGTCGCTGGTCGCGCGTAAAGAGGGCACCAAGCGCGGCTTCCTGAGCAAGAAGACCGCGGAGAACAGCCGCTGGACCGAGAAGTTCTTCGCGCTCTACCAGAACGTGCTGTTCTACTTCGAGAACGACCAGAGCGCGAGGCCCTCCGGTATTTACCTGCTGGAAGGATGCACGTGCGAGCGGGCACCGGCGCCCAAGGCGTCCGCCATCACCAAGGAGCCCATGGAGAAACAGCAGGTGCGTCCTGGTGCAGGGATGGAGGGAGTACTCCAGTCCTTTACTGCAGTAAGACCGTGTACAAATACTAGTACTAGTCCTGCGCTCAAAAGTACCAAAGTACCATCATCCAAATGTACTTGAAGTATCCAAAGTAAAAGTACTCATTGTGCAGAACATTTCCCATGAATGTGTCTGATATTATTGGATTGTAATTACTGATGATTATTGCGTTGATCACTTTAAGGTTAATGATTCTGATTAGTGATGTTTCTCCTGAATTTGACCTTTGTCCTCTGGGGACCTGCAGGGGACATTATTCACAGTTTGACAGAGTAATTGATGAATCAGTTCATCAGTGATCAGTTGCTGCCCTGATCCAAACACTTTAGCAGTCACATTCTGCTGCTTTTACTTTGTAACGTGAATGATGGACTCAGGGTCCAGTTCTTCACCTTTAGGAGCTTTGACCCACATCTGCAGGTCTTCATCACGTGGAGACTTTGTAGGACAACAGCTGTTTATTGTCTCTGCTCCTCCAGTGTGAAGGTTTTCAGTCTGTTATCTGTTCTCAGGGGTGGGTTTTCTGAGACTCTGAGGGATTTTCTTGCCATCTAATAAACCAAGCAATTAATCCATGCATGAAGAAAAGGAGCAGCAGACTGATTGATAGTGCAAATAATGTTATTTTCAGCCCTAACTGAATCCAGCCTGATCCTGTAAAGAGCAGAACATCCTTTTAGAGCCTGCGGTTACTGATAATTGTCCTCAGAACTGGTCCTTATGAAAACATTTGTTCTGTGAAAACTAAATTAAAATGAGTGTTTTGGCTGCTGCAGGGTGTGAAGGCCGTCAGCAGCTCAGACTCAGCAGACGATTGTTTTTCTTCTGCATGTTCACCTCTGACCCTGTGTGTTTGGATTAGATCAGTTAGGTGGGATCTCTTCATCAACGTGCAGGTGATCTGTCGCACTTCGTTCGGCTCCTGATCCCTGTGGCGTCCTGACCTGCTGTCAGACTCGTGTCAAATTAAGGAGCTGTGTGGAAATGATTCTGGAGGAGGGAGAGTCAGAGAAACCTGAAGGTTCAAGGTTTTTCAGTCTCATTTGTGTCGTCCACATCCCAGAACTGAGGTTGTTTCCATCAGATCTGCTGTTTGATCCATGTCTGTCAGGGACATAGACCAGGTGTGAACCCCCTGAGCCCCTAAACTGCCAACATGCACAGACTGAACTGAAATGTGAAGAACAACAACATCATTTGTGCAGTTTCCTCCAGAGCGGCTGGGTTCCCATATGTTCTTTCCAGTTTGGTTCCCTCAGGAGCTTCTCCGTAAATGTCCAAGCAACGTGAAGCGTCCTGTCTGCTCCCGTCTCAGTGCTGGGGAACCAGACTGGACGTTGCTGGTGGATCAGAGGAACCAGAGCCCAGTGGACTCTTTGTTCCTTCAGACTGTAAACAGTGACGGCCGTTCTCAGCCTTTGGAGCTGGTTTTTGGAAAAAGAACCGTGTGAGCCAGGTCAGCTCAGATGTGGACCGGCTGGTGTCTCCGTCCATAGACACACCGGTGTTTACAACTCTCAGCCTCAACCTGATTATTTTCAGGGTTGATTAAGCTGCCAGATACTTTCTCCCTTCACTGATCAGTCATTTCATCTGTGAGACATCGACGAACATAAAACCTGTCGCAGTTTTCTGACATTATCAAAGCGTTTTTTGTTTGTTTTGTCCGACCAACAACCGACTTGATCTGTTATAAGGAAAGTTCTAGAGTAGCTCTGACTTGACTCCACAGGCCATATTTTAATGAATGCAGTGCGAAGTAAACTGAGAGGACGCTGCTCTAACAGTCAGGTCCCTGCACCTACTGGGTTCAGTCTGAGGCCCAGGTTTTAATGGAGCAGCATTAAAGTCCAACAGAACATCAGACAACATCAAAGAGGTTTTTACTATTGAGACTCGGCTCTTTTCATGTCCACTCTTCAGATTCCCTGCTCGCCTGAATCTGCAGCTACATAATGATCTTTCATTAGTATGTCTGTGATCGGTGCATTGACGTCAGCGTGCTAAATATAAGGTCTTTGTTCTTTGGAGCACGAGTCAGGTCAGTCAGGTTGTGTTTGGTGTTTTATTTCAGTCTGAATTTAAGGCAAACCTTCATGATTTTAAGGTTAAACACGACTGAACTTAGAGCGTTGAAACGTTTTACTTTGAAAACCACCGTCCGAACTTATGTGGTCCCAGTTCTGTCCTGGTCCAGTTGACTTGGTGCCGGTTGGATGGATAGAGATGTAAAGTTGAACACTTCACATATGAGTTTGTTGGAGCAGAGGAGGTCAGTACCCAGAGGTTCTTCTGTGTTTACCCAGTGCGTACTACACTGCAACAGCCCCGTTAATGGGATTAGTCTTAGATGAAGGTGAAGTGTCAATTTAATCTGGACAACAGCGATGAGAATAAACGTGATTACGACCTAATGAGATGGAAACAGCGTGGGCTCGGCTCAAACTGCGTGTAAGTCGCTGACGGACCGGCCTGAGATTATTGTTGTGTTTTACTTTAACGGGACTCGTCTGTAAAAAGTCTCTTCGTTTTTACTAAAAGCTGAAGCTGCTGCTCCTCGAGGCCGATGCAGGCTGGACCAGTTCCAGTTCTGGGGTAAAGTTTGGGGATTCAAACTGAGCTGGTGCACTGGGTCAGATGTGCTGCTACAGGTGACAGTTGGTCTGGTGGTTGGTCTGTCGAAGAGAGAGCGAGTAGAGGATGATGACGATGGTTATTAAGGGGGAATTACATTTTAAGAGGAAGGTGCAGTTTGTTTGCATTGGAGCGTGTTTGGCTGCTTCACTCTAACAGTTACAGGAGGATTTGCAGAAATGAGAGTACGGGGAAGTTAAAGAAGCAAAGATTTGATGAACGTGTTCACAGAAACTAAAGCCGGAGTCTGTGTTTACTGTTTCCATGTGTTTGTGTCTGACTGCTCTGGGATGCTGCTGTGCTCGAACTAAGAATAGCATCCTTACTGGTCCTATTGCCTGCAGTCACTGTCTCAATACCAAGTCAACATGAGTGCACCTCACACACACACACACACACACACACACACACACACACACACACACACACACACACACACACACAGTCTGCTGTGATCCAGGCTTCATTTCTCCTTAATTGACCAGACTGAGTGTCAGCAGCTGAAGAAACAGTCCTGCAGAAACTAGTGTTTCCTCTGAGGCTGTTTCTGCCTTTACAGCACTGCTGTTCAGTCTTCATAGAAACACACATGGTGAAATGGCAGTGCAGCCACGTTCCTGTCAACGTATCTAAGAAATGAAACGCAGTCACAGTAACATGACTCACAAACCTGCGTTAAACAGGATCTGCAGTTCACACAGACCTGATGAGTGAAGGTGCAGGAGCTTTTATTTATTTATGTATTTATTTATTTGGGGGTCGTGAATGTAAAGTTCTGTGTGATTTCAGTAGATTAGTGTGAACTTTGACCTGCTGCTGACTCTAAATGATGTTGAGACTGATGTGACCTCAGGCTGACGATACGTAACGTTAGCTAAAGAGTCTAAACACGGTGTCGGTGCTTGTTTCCACTGCTGCTGATGTGAATGTGAGGGTTTGGTTTGTGTTCCTGTTTCTCCAGTCGCTGTCACTAAATCTCTGCAGGAGGAGATGATGTGGTAGTATAAAATATTTGGTTTCTGAATGTTTAGAGTTTAAAAGTGGATGGACACGTGTTTCTAGACAGAAGGAAATGGGGAATAAAGTAAATGTGTCTCCTTTTAAAGGTGAGAAAACCAAACAACTGTGGTTTAGCGACACAGAGAAAGTATCTGCTGCCTGTTGGGGCAGGAGGGAGGACGTCACTTTTTTTCGTCTGTCCATCACGGACAGATGAAGCGTCACGGTGCTGCAGGTCAGACGAGCTGGATGTGGTGATGCTGCCTTAAAGCCTCCGGTCTCTCTGTCATTGTTATCCTGCAGCTTAGAGCAGGCTCATGGCCGGGGAAGCCGCATTAGCAGTGCAAGGAGCTGTGCAAGCCTTGGTTATGTAAACTAACCCCCCACCCCCAACACACACACACACACACACACACACACACACAAACAAGCCCTTAAGCCTCTCTGGTCTGCAGCCGACACGCTCGCAAGTGTCTCTCACCCGCTTATCGTTACATTATTACTACACAGGCCCGTGGCCCCAGAGCAGCGTCTCCTGTCAGATGCTATAATGCAGGAAAACAGACATGCAGCAGGGGACTGTCGTCGGAGTGTGGAGAGGTTTGTGTTTCAACAAGCAAAGGAAAGTCTCCGTCAGCAGAAACAACAGTTTAGACAGATCATCTGAATATTTTCAGCGTAGTCACGTGTTCCCTTTTATTTAGACCAGTTCTGATTTGAAAATGCTGCTGATCCTCAGTCAGTCCAGTCCATCTTCTTCTTCTTTACCCACATGTCACTAATGCTGACTGTGCTCGTTTTCATTATTAGACTCATCTGTTGTCAGCGTGTGAAGCTGTGAGGGCTGATCATTTGATTATTTATTATTGTATTGATTGTGTGTGTGTGTGTGTGTGTGTGTGTGTGTGTGTGTCTGTGTGTGTGTGTCCACTAATCATAAAGCTCTAGTCCCTGACATGTTCTGAAAGAAGTATTGTTTATGTTTAGATCAGTGCAGTTTGACTAATTGTTACTGCATTGGACTGGATCAGCTTTTATTAAGAACAGATATTACATAACGTGTTTGCTCTCGTCCTTTTGTTATTCCTGCAGTATCTCGGTTGTTTACTTGTCTCTTTAGATTCTGCTCATGAAAAAATGACATAAAGCTATTTACCGTCTCTGCTCGTCTCAAATATGTGATTCTTATATGGCGGTTTATCACTCAATATGTTGAAGGAGACGTCACTGATGTCTACCCAGCTTCCTGTGTGTGTGTCTCAGTGAATAACTTTCCTCTGTGTGACCTGTGACCTCTCTGTGACCTGTGACCTCTGTGTGACCTGTGAGCTGAGCTCTTTGGAAAAGACTCCAACCTGGACACCATGAGGACTAACACCTCGTCCACTACAGCTCGTCTCTCGTCAAGAGAAAGTTGACTTTAAATTACAATGGCCAGGACACAGGGATCCACCGGGTGCAATGCATCCTGGATGTTGTAGGATGTTTCAGCGTTTGGGAATAACACATCCTTTTAATTTGTACTGTCTGACACATAAAGGGCTGAGCTGGATTAAAACAGTGGATTATTCCTTCAGTAAATTTGTGATGCAGATTTCTTCTTCCTGTCTGGGCCACAACAGTTTTTCTGTCTTTCCATGAAAAGTTTTGGTTTGATGGAAATCTCATCACCAGGGACTGTGAAACACAGCACAGGGGAACATTCAAGCCTGAACACTTTTGGACTAAATACTTAAATCTGCTGTTCCTCTTGCAGACATAAATTTAGAAATGTTAATATCCTGTCTGCTATTTTCAGATTACAGTGACGTTATGTCATTTCTGACCCCACAGTCTTCTTTTTAAATCTCTTACGTCTTAAATGAAAAATCAAAAGAAAGCAGATCCTCTTGGTGCTTTTTTTGTTGCACAATCTTAAGTAGGTCAGGTCACATAATGATCCTGAAACCCCATTTCCCTTCATTCACTCAGCTCATTGTTGTGCCAACCAGACTTGATTTTGGTGTTTGTGTTGCTGAAGTACTGTGGAAAATGAAATGCACATGTGGCTGCTTCCTTTTCTTTTTAAAAACTCAGTGTGTTTGAATTATTGTCTGTCTGTCTCTCTCTTCTGTAATGCAGCACTACTTCCTGGTCATTTTTGGCCACGATGGACAGAAGCCGCTGGAGCTGCGGACAGAGGAGGAGTCGGACTGTAATGAGTGGGTGGAGTGCATCCAGCAGGCCAGGTGAGACTGGAAACCAACCGCTTTATATAAACTTTGTACTTTTCCCTACAGAACCTTTATCTGACAGCTGCAGATTTAGATTTGAGATAAAACATGTTATAATCTTATAAAAAGCCTTTTTAGCGTCTGACTCTACAGAGAAACAGGATGGAAGTCACATTATTCAACTGTCAACCCGAAACGTCCAATAAACTTTGTGTTTTGTTTTTTTTCTTCTGCCATTAATGACCTCATGACCCCTCAGATTTACTTGGTGACCCTTTGGAGGCCCCCGACCCCCAGGTTGGGAACCAGTGGACTAAACTAACTGTATAAAGGAGTTAAAGCAGCTTCAACAGTAAAATGCTGCTGAAGCTTTGATTCATCAGGATTAACAATCTAATAATGTCAGATAGAAAAACAGACACTTTACTGCAGAATGTGTACTTTTACTGCTGATACTTTAACTACAATCTGTTGGTAATACTCCTGTACTTCTGTAATGCAGGACTTTTACCTGTAGTGTAGTACTGTGTTTTTACATGGTTGTATTTTGGAGGAATTCTACTTCCTTCTCTCTAATTTAGATCTTTGCTATTTTTTCAATCATTGAAAAATCTTTGATTTTTGATCATGCAGTTAAAAATCACACACACACACACACACAGAGTTGGTAAATCATTTGCTGCAGATAGAAACTGTTCTCTATGTTCAGCTTCTTTTTGTACTGATGCACATTTGGCACAACTACAATGTTTTTTTTTTTTTTGTTTTTTTTTTGTTCAACATCTGAGAGTGTGCACGTGCATGTGTGTGTGCACGTGCATGGACGTGTTGTGCTCGCAGCGGTTCACATTTAGGTCACACTGGTGCTGCGTTGCTGCACCGGTTACATCACAGCCCTGATCCAGACCGTCCCTCCTGTTTTTCTCTTCAAATCCAGCAGGGACCGTGAGGCACCTCGAGCCACCTGTTTATTTTTGCACCGTAACGTGTCGCCGTGCGTGTGCACGTGAACTGTTCAGCTGAAACTCTGTAGATGTTAAACTGCCTGCCTGTCTGTGCTCGTCCCTTTAGCTACTCTGACATCATCATCGAGCGCGAGATCCTCATGCAGAAGTACATCCACCTGGTCCAGATCATGGAGACTGAGAAGGTGGCAGCCAATCAGCTTCGCACTCAGCTGGAGGACCAGGACACAGAGATTGAGAGGCTCAAAGCTGAGGTATGTATGAGCGCATCCACACCTGCGTGCACATGCGTACAGAAGCCCCCACATATAGTCGTGCACGTGCACAGGCACTCAGGTGCTTCTTATCCTGTGACGAGATATTTGTTGTTGTGGGTCCATGAAAATCTCCTCAGGGCCACTATGTTCACATCGAGACTGTTGTTGTGCCAGATTCTAGTGTTGAACAAAACCAAGGAGCAGCTGCAGCCAAACCAGAACAACCAAGAGGAGGAAGACCCAGATATTAAAAAGATCAAAAAGGTAAGTTGTCAGTATCACGTGTTAATGTTCAGAGACTCAAGTAAAGAAAGCGAAACAGGTGGTCCTGCTGCGACTGCGCAGGTGCAAAGCTTCATGCGCGGCTGGTTGTGCCGGAGGAAGTGGAAGATCATCGTCCAGGACTACATCTGTTCCCCACACGCTGAGAGCATGAGGAAGAGGAACCAGATCGTCTTTAACATGGTGGAAGCGGAGACGGAGTACGTCCACCAGCTGTCCATCCTGGTGAACTGCTTCCTGAGGCCGCTGCGTATGGCCGCCAGCTCCAAGAAACCTCCCATCAGCCACGACGACGTCAGCAGCATTTTCCTCAACAGGTACAAGGGTCACATGTTTTATCTTCCACTTTATAGTGACAGTAAAAACCTCCTCCAGACTGGTCTGACACCAGGTCTCCTTTTCTAGTGAGACCATCATGTTCCTGCATGAGATCTTCCACCAGGGCCTAAAGGCTCGGATCACCAACTGGCCCACTCTGGTTCTGGGTGAGGATCAGAGTAAAAATAAAACACGTTTGCACATTTGTGGACAGGTACTTAACATCTCATTTCTCACATGGGATAAATTCTCAAAAGGTGCCGTTTTACTTTCATTTGTAACGGCAGGAAACCAACAAGGGCTTGGGGCCTTTTAAATTTCACATCACACCAAACTGACCTGAACTGGCACCGAAGGAAATCAGGCAGAGATTATATTGCACAATGTGGAAACAACATGCGTCTTTTGGGTTTTGTGATAAGTGTGTGTTTCCTTTTTGCAGCCGACCTGTTTGACATCCTGCTGCCCATGTTGAACATCTACCAGGAGTTTGTGCGTAACCACCAGTACAGTCTGCAGGTGCTGGCCAACTGTAAGCAGAACAGAGACTTTGACAAGCTGCTGAAACAGTACGAGTCCAACGCTGCATGTGAGGGTCGGATGTTGGAGACGTTCCTCACTTATCCCATGTTCCAGGTCAGACGCTCATTTGTCACCTCAGACTTAAACACTCAGCTTAAATTAAATTAGGATTATGTTTCTGCATGAGAGATGAGGGAAACCACAAATCTGTGGTTCGCCTGCTGCAGTAAATGAATTATATCTGATCTGTGCTCCTTATTAGGTCTTAGTGCATACAGACGCAGGTGTCCTGCTAATCCACACACTTGTGCATGTATGAGAATGTTTTCTGGGCATATTTTAGATTCCACGGTACATTATCACTCTCCACGAGCTGCTGGCACACACCCCTCATGAGCATGTGGAGCGCAAGAGCCTGGAGTTCGCTAAATCCAAACTGGAGGAGCTGTCGAAGTAGGTGTTCACAGGTTTAGTGGTGCGTGTTTTTAAAAAAAAAAAGGGGGTGCTGTTGATGATGAGGGTGATTGCTCGTGTCGTCAGGATGATGCACGATGAAGTGAGCGACACCGAGAACATCAGGAAGAACCTGGCCATAGAGCGGATGATCGTGGAAGGCTGTGACATCCTGTTAGACACGAGCCAGACCTTCGTCAGACAGGGTGAGCTCTCCCTTCGACATCCGCCCCCTGCTCTCTCTCTTTATCGACTCCTCCTTGTTCCTCCGTCACTTTTCGCTCTCTGTTTCCGTGGCCAGGCTCTCTCATCCAGCTGCCGTCCAGCAGCGAGCGGGGCGTGCTCAGTAAGGTCCGCCTGGGCTCCCTGTCGCTGAGGAAGGAGGGGGAGCGGCAGTGTTTTCTCTTCACCAAACACTTCCTCATCTGCACCCGAGCATCTGGAGGAAAGCTCCACTTGCTGAAGGTCGGCCTCAGCTGTCCTCGAATATTTACCGCCTCACTGCACATCATGACCATCCAGAGAAAGACTTAAAGTGCCAACGTGGTTTTAGGTTTCTGACTAATAAACGCAGCAGCACTAAGTGCTGGGTAATAAGTTCCTCCTTTTGTTTCAACAGCAAGGAGGAACTCTGTCTCTGATCGAGTGTACCCTCATCGAAGAACTAGACTCCAGTGACGAGGACTGTGAGTACCTTAGCACCAGATCAGACCTTTAGTGCCTGACGTCTGTTGTGAACTCAGCCATGTGTTTGTTTTTGCAGACAACGCAGCAGGTCAGGGCTTCAGCCACCTGGAGTTTAAGATCATGGTGGAGCCTCCTGACGGCCAGGCCTTCTCTGTGGTCCTCTTGGCTCCTTCTCGCCAGGAGAAGGCTGCATGGACCAGCGATATCAGCCAGGTGACGCCCTCTGTTCGAAGCAGACACCAAGTTCCTGATCCTGGATCTGCCGACGCTCATGTTTGTGTCTCTTGTGTTTCTCCCGTCTCAGTGCATCGATAACATTCGGTGTAACGGCCTGATGACCAGTGTGTTCGAGGAGAACTCCAAAGTCTCTGTGCCGCACATGATCAAGTAAGAAAAGACTTAGACTGATGATATGGGTTTATAATCTGAGTCTCAATTGATTAGTACAGAAACAAACAGATTCTGTAAATACAGATACAGGTATCACCTGGATTAAAGTAGTCTCTAATGTTTTTCTTCAGGTCTGATGCTCGGCTGCATAAAGACGACGTCGACATTTGCTTCAGCAAGACGCTGAACTCCTGCAAGGTCCCACAGATCCGCTACGCCAGCGTGGAGCGTCTGCTGGAGCGACTGACAGACCTGCGCTTCCTCTCCATCGACTTCCTCAACACCTTCCTCCACACCTACAGGATCTTCACCACAGCTGCCGTGGTCATCGACAAGCTGGTTGACATCTACAAGAAGCCGTTCACCTCCATACCTGTCAGGTACCTGCCGCCGCGTCTACACGTCTGTAAAAATGTTTGTCGGCACCTATTTGTCCGTCCTCCCCTCTCATGTCGTCGTTCTTTTCTCACCAATCACCTCCTTCATCCGTCATGTCCCAGGATCGAACAACATTCGTGTGATCGTCTGTCCATCATGTCCCTCTGTCCTGACTACACCCTGAAGATCACGCAGCTCGCCCTGGACCAGTCCAAGTAAAAAGCATCACCTGATGATTCACTTGTACCAGCGTTTGTCAGAGACTGACCTGCAATTCATCTTTCCCCCAGGTCTCTGGAGCTGTTCTTCGCGACCAACCAGGGCACCTGGGGATCCGACCCTCTTAGCAACAAGTCGCCGAGACTGTGCCGCAAGTTTTCCTCTCCTCCCCCTCTCTCCATCCCCTCTCGCACCTCCTCCCCCGTCCACTGCCGCAAGCTGTCCCTCAGTTCCCCGATCATGATGAAAACAGGAGCTTTGGACCTGTCCACCACCCCTCCCTCCTCCTCTGCAGCCAACTCCCCGACCTCCAGCCACAGCCCGTCCATCTCCTCCCCCCCTCCCAGCTCAACCAGGCCTCCCTCTGGCTTCTCCTCCCCTCCGCCCACCGCCACGCACTCCCCCAGCCTACCCCAGGCCTGTTGGGTGTCCTCGCCGCCCCCCGTCTCCACCACGGCTCCGCTGGACCTCAGCCGCGGTCCCAGCTCCCCGGAGCTGAGCCCGGCCGCGGGGGAGGACGTCAGCGCAGAGCTGCCTCGCATCGACGCCTTCTGTGGGAAGCTGAGGCGCAGCATCCGCAGGGGTATGTATCCGCAGCATGTGATCCACGTATGAACACCGAGGCTTCAGAGTGACTCTGAGCACGACTGTGATTCATTTATCACTGGTTATATTTCAGCCTGACTCATAAATGGGGTCAACGTGAAGTCAGAGGCAGACAAACTGGAGACGAGAGAAAGAAAACGAAAGATAAATGAAAATAAGATTTTCAGTAACAAAATACAGAAGTTTCTGACCCAGATCAGGAAACAGGGTCATCTAAAGGTTATGGTGTTGTTTTTCAGTCCAGACACACTTTGTGTCTTTATTTACTAGTCATGGTTTGATATAAATCTGAGGACCAGAGGCTCCTGATGTGTCTGGTCCACTGATGACGTTAACTACCTCATATACTTCTAATTTGAAGTACTTTATATATCGCTGGGTAGCTGACGTTGACTACCTTATATACTTCTAATTTGAAGTACTTTATATACCGCTGGGTAGATGACGTTAACTACCTTATATACTTCTAATTTGAAGTACTTTATATATCGCTGGGTAGATGACGTTGACTACCTTATATACTTCTAATTTGAAGTACTTTATATACCGCTGGGTAGATGACGTTAACTACCTTATATACTTCTAATTTGAAGTACTTTATATACCGCTGGGTAGCTGACGTTAACCACCTTATATACTTCTAATTTGAAGTACTTTATATACCGCTGGGTAGCTGACGTTAACTACCTTATATACTTCTAATTTGAAGTACTTTCCATACTGCTGGGTAGCTGACGTTAACTACCTTATATACTTCTAATTTGAAGTACTTTATATACCGCTGGGTAGCTGACGTTAACTACCTTATATACTTCTAATTTGAAGTACTTTATATACCGCTGGGTAGCTGACGTTAACTACCTTATATACTTCTAATTTGAAGTACTTTATATACCGCTGGGTAGCTGACGTTAACTACCTTATATACTTCTAATTTGAAGTACTTTATATACCGCTGGGTAGCTGACGTTAACTACCTTATATACTTCTAATTTGAAGTACTTTATATACCGCTGGGTAGCTGACGTTAACTACCTTATATACTTCTAATTTGAAGTACTTTATATACCGCTGGGTAGCTGACGTTAACTACCTTATATACTTCTAATTTGAAGTACTTTATATACCGCTGGGTAGCTGACGTTAACTACCTAATATACTACATCAGCTCAGCGGCTGTAACATCTGTTTCACAGCTGTCCTGGAGTCGGTGTCACTCGACAAATTCATCCCAGAATCCATAGTGAGCAGTGAGGCGGGCGACATGTCTCCTTGTCGTTCCCCTTCGACGCCCAGACATCTCCGCTACAGACAGACAGGAGGTGCCGTGCGCGTGCACACACACACACACACACAGAGACACACACACACAGACACACACACACGCACACAGACACGCACACACACACACACACACACACAGACGTGCTGCTGCGTCTCCACAGGGTCTTTGTACAGTCTCTCACGTCTCTCCCTCCCTACAGTCACATCAGGGGAGAATTCTCGCTGCACAATGTCGCCGGCCTCAGCGTTCGCCATCGCCACTGCTGCTGCTGGACATAGCAGCTCCCAGGGTGAGCCCAGCACGCCGTGAAGGTCACACAGCAGAGCAAGAGAAATGTTATGTTGTAACAGTTAAATGGCACCAAATCATCTGCCGTAAAGAGCTAACCTTTGAAAATACCACGGCTTTAGGTGTGTTTGGGCCTGTGCCAGAGTCTCCCTGGTTCATTTTCTCTTTTTCTCATTTGGACTTTTTGGTTGTAAACTGCAGAGACCAGGACTTTATGTAGGATCAGAAGAACAGGTTGTGTCTGATCAGGGCTTGGTTTTAAAGGTGAATCTGTTTTTCTCTCTCAGGTTTCAGTAATTCTGAAAAAGCGTGTGACAAAGAGTTCATCATCCGCAGAGCTGCTACCAACAGAGTCCTCAACGTGCTGAGACACTGGGTTTCCAAACACTCCCAGGTGAGTCCTGTTTGCCTCCATTCCCAAGGCTGCATCTCCTTCTCCTGCTGCAGGAAAGATGGCAGGAAGCCATCACTGCATCTCTGACATTTCACTTTCTGACACTTTCAGCTTCAGCTTCAGCCCTGGACCTGAGCTGAAACACGAGGTGATCCAAACTTTGCCTGGTGGTGTGAATATTGAACCTGTCTTTTATGTCATCCACAGTCCAGTATCTTCATCTTTGAACCACTGTAGCTGTTTATCCTGGTGTGTTCGAGCTGAATCAGGCTCTTGCTCGAACTTGTTTGTGTTCTAAGGTCATTTGGGGGCGTTTAAGTTTTAGTCCTACTCTTCACTCCTGCAGAGATACGTGAGTGAAGGTCTCCTGGATGTTGATAGATAAACGCTGAGCCTCTCCAGAGGAACGCCGCTCGCCCGCTCAGTGTCAAGTGCGTGTGAAGTGTGTGGAGCTTATCTGATGCTTTTTGAGCATTTTGGTTTGTCTTAAACTTTGGTTCTTTGTTCCATCAGCAGAGCTGTGGTTTTAAAAAGTTCCTCTTATGTTTCATTCCTGCGTCTCTATGAACCTTTACAACGCAAAAGTCATTCTGGTCCTGAACAGGTCTTTGCTCAGGTCCGTTTGTCTGGGCGCTTTCCCGAAGACTTGTAGGCTTCGGGTTCACCTGGAGTCTGTTGTTGTCTGTTCCCACCCCCGTGTGTCTCCTCCCCTGTCACTCTTGCCCCTGATGGAGGTGACCTTTGCCCTCCGTGTTTTTCCCTCCACCCAGGGAGCTTGCTAAAGGTCAGCCTCCTCCCCAGGGACACTAAAGGACATTTTCATTTAAGTTTACATAAGCTGCTGTTTTGGTGCCTGGCTGCTGTGGCCTGAGACCTGAATATTTGTAACTTGCTCCTATTGATAAACAAAGTTTTAAACAGCGGAGAGTTTGAGTTGGTTGGTGTCAGGGGCAGAGAAGCTCTAACCCCAGAGAAGGTCTTTCTTGTCTTCCTTTACCCTCCTGTCGTGTTCACCTCCTGCCCCTTACTTTAGTGTTCCCTGCTCTTAAATTAGCACAAAAACCATTTTTCACCACCAAATTTTTATTCAACATTCTTTAGCTGTGAACAATGTCTCAAAGTAGTGTTTAACATGAATTTATAGAATTAGACATAAAAGAACTGCAATGAAAATACAAATACTATATATTGAAATATTAAAATGTATTACAAAATGAACATGTAATGTAAAAAATAAATGGAAAACCAAAGACCAAACTCAACATGAAGTTGTGTGCGTGTGTATGTGCGCACGCGCATGCTCAGGTCAGAGTGGGCCTTTCAAACATAGGCATCACATTTTCAGCATCTCAGGCTTGTTTTGTTGTCTCTAGGGGCACAGAGCTCACATCGCTTCCTTTTCTGCCCATGTCCTTATTGGCTGAGAGCAGCCAGGTGAGCGGATGGGGGTGGGGCTTGCACACTCCTAACCAGACTGGCAGAGGCTGGTGTGCGGTGAATGTGCTGGCGCCGTTGAATAAGAGGAGTCACCAAAGCTTTTGTAGTCCACTTCCACTGTAAACAGTGTTGGTGGAGCACTGCTTCCTCCTCCTGAGGCGCCGGACGGTTTGCCAGAATCTCTTCGGGGCCGACAGGTAGTCCTTCTCCATGGCCTCACCGAGCTCCTACAGTACCCGAGTTTTTGCCGTCGTCACCGCCTGGGCTGCAGTTCACGCTTGGTCCGACGGTACCCGTCAGCTGCTTCGGGAGTCCCACAAGCCAACCAAGCTCGGTAGGACTCCTTCTTCAGCTTGACGGCATCCCTTACCTCCGGTGTCCACCACCGGGTTCGGGGACTGCCGCCGCGACAGGCACCCGAAACCTTACGGCCACAGCTCCTAGCCACCGCGTCGACAATGGAAGTGGAAAACATGGTGCATTCGGAGTCTGTCCCGCTTCCAACTCACCACCAGGTGGTGATCAATTGACAGCTCTGCCCCGCCCTTCACCCGAGTGTCCAAGACATACGGCCGAAGGTCACATGACACGACTACAAAGTCGATCATTCACCTGCGGCTTGGTCAGTCGCCTGCTCATTGTGTCAGAGTAAAAGGAGTGCAAGGCAAACATCAAGCTACATATATGGGGTCTGTGTGAAGGTGATACATTGATTAGTCTGGAAGGTGTGGTTCACGTGGGGGATAGGCACAAAAGCATGGGAAAGAGATGTGTACCCGCAAAAGACATTGTTTGGTCTGAAATGTGAGTGAGTGACTGAGAGTGAGTGAGTGAGTGTGAGTGAGTGAGTGAGTGAGAGTGAGGAGTGAGTGAGTGGAGTGAGTGAGTGAGAGTGAGGAGTGAGTGAGTGTGAGTGAGTGAGTGAGAGTGAGTGAGTGAGTGTGAGTGAGTGAGTGAGTGAGAGTGAGTGGAGTGAGTGAGTGAGAGTGAGGAGTGAGTGAGTGGAGTGAGTGAGTGAGTGAGTGAGAGTGAGGAGTGAGTGAGTGTGAGTGAGTGTGTGAGTGGAGTGAGTGAGGGAGTGAGTGTGAGTGGAGTGAGTGAGTGTGAGTGAGTGTGAGTGGAGTGAGGAGTGAGTGAGTGAGTGAGTGAGTGTGTGAGTGGAGTGAGTGAGTGTGAGTGAGTGAGAGTGAGTGGAGTGAGTGAGTGGAGTGAGTGAGTGAGAGTGAGTGAGGAGTGAGTGAGTGAGAGAGTGGAGTGAGAGAGTGAGAAGTGAGTGAGTGTGAGTGAGTGAGTGAGTGAGTGAGTGAGTGAGTGAGTGTGAGTGAGTGAGAGTGAGTGAGTGAGTGTGAGTGAGTGAGGGAGTGTGAGTGAGTGGAGTGAGTGAGAGTGAGGAGTGAGTGAGTGGAGTGAGTGAGTGAGTGAGTGAGTGTGAGTGAGTGACTGAGAGTGAGTGAGTGTGAGTGAGTGACTGAGAGTGAGTGAGTGAGTGTGAGTGAGTGAGTGAGTGAGAGTGAGTGGAGTGAGTGAGTGAGAGTGAGGAGTGAGTGAGTGGAGTGAGTGAGTGAGAGTGAGGAGTGAGTGAGTGTGAGTGAGTGTGAGTGGAGTGAGTGAGTGAGTGAGTGTGAGTGGAGTGAGTGAGTGTGAGTGAGTGTGAGTGGGAGTGAGGAGTGAGTGAGTGATGAGGTAGTGATGTGAGTGGCGTGGAGTGGAGTGTGCGTGCGTGAGATTGAGTGGAGTGAGTGAGTGGAGTGAGTGGAGTGAGTGTGAGTGGAGGCGTTGCGTTAGGTGATAGAGTGGAGTGAGAGAGTGAGCATAGTTATGTGAGTGTGAGTGAGTGAGTGAGTGAGTGAGTGGAGTGAGTGTGTGAGTGAGGAGTGAGTGAGTGTGAGTGAGTGTGTGAGTGGAGTGAGTGTGGGAGTGAGTGTGTGAGTGGAGTGAGTGAGGGAGTGTGTGAGTGGAGTGAGTGTGAGTGAGTGAGTGAGTGAGTGGAGTGAGTGAGGGAGAGTGAGTGGTGTGAGTGAGTGTGTGAGTGAGTGAGTGAGGGAGTGTGGTGAGTGGAGTGAGTGAGCGTGCGTGCGTGAGTGAGTGAGTGCGTGTGAGTGCGTGCGTGAGTGAGTGGCGTGTGAGTGTGGAGTGTGAGTGTGAGTGAGTGTGTGAGTGGAGTGAGTGTGAGTGAGGGTGCGTGAGTGGAGTGAGTGCGTGCGTGAGTGTGAGTGCTGACCTGAGAGTGGTGAGTGTGCGTGAGTGACTGAGCGTGAGTGCGTGAGTGTGAGTGAGTGAGTGCGTGTGTGCGTGGAGTGAGTGCGTGAGAGTGCGGCGTGAGTGCGTGAGTGCGTGCGTGGTGCGTGAGTGAGGAGTGATGAGTGTGCGTGAGTGTGTGAGCGTGGCGTGGTGAGTGGTGAGTGGAGTGGAGTGAGTGCGTGAGTTGAGCGTGGGCGTGGCGTGCGGAGTGGTGCGTGAGGGCGTGTGTGAGTGAGTGCGTGAGTGTGGCGTGAGTGAGCGGAGTGGCGTGAGTGCTGGAGTGCGTGAGTGAGTGCGTGCGGATGGCGTGGCGTGAGTGCGTGGCGTGCAGTGGAGTGCGTAGAGTGTGAGTGCGTGATGGTGAGTGAGTGCGTGTGAGTGAGTGAGGTGCGTGAGTGTGCGTGGTGTGTGCGTGGCGTCGTAGTGCGTGCGTGCGTGTGTGCGTGGCGTGCGTGCGGGCGTGTGCGTGGCGTGAGTGTGCGTGGCGTGAGTGCGTGCGTGAGCTGCGTGCGTGCGGCGTGCGAGCGTGTGCGTGCGTGTGGTGGTGTGGCGTTGCGTGAGGGCGTGTGTGCGTGGCGGTGCGTGCGCGTGCGTGCGTGCGTGCGTGAGTGAGTGTGCGTGCGTGAGTGTGAGTGGCGTGAGTGCTTCCCCGAGTGTCCAAACATCAGGCGAAGGCACATTACATAACGACGACAAGGTCGAGCCCAATTCACTGCGGCTGTGGCCAGTCGTCCTGCTGCAGTTGTGTCAGAGTGAAAAGGAAGTGCAAGGCAAACAGTCAAGC
Organism: Mastacembelus armatus; assembly: GCF_900324485.2. Taxonomy (NCBI): domain Eukaryota; kingdom Metazoa; phylum Chordata; class Actinopteri; order Synbranchiformes; family Mastacembelidae; genus Mastacembelus; species Mastacembelus armatus. The sequence continues at coordinate 19,746,902 of NC_046644.1, read as the reverse complement.
TACGATATAGGTCTGTGTGAAGGTGATACATGGATTAGTCTGGAAGGGGGGTATCACTGGGATTGAGGGCACAAGCATGGGAAAGAGATGTTGATTGTACGCGCAAAGACATTGTTTGGTCTAAAGTAGAGTGAGTGAGGGAGAGTGAGTGAGTGGAGTGGTGAGGTGAGTGAGTGGTGAGAGTGAGGAGGGAGTTGGGAAAGTGAGGTGAGTAGGGAGAGTGAGGAGTGAGTGAGTGAGTGGAGTGAGTGAGTGAGAGGTGAGTGAGTGAGTGTGAGTGAGTGAGAGTGTGAGAGGGAGGGGAGGAGTGAGTGAGGGTGAGGAGTGAGTGAGTGGAGTGAGTGAGTGAGTGAGTGAGAGTGAGGAGTGAGTGAGGGTGAGTGAGTGTGTGAGTGGAGTGAGTGAGTGAGTGGTGGAGTGGAGTGAGGGAGTGTGAGTGAGTGTGAGTGGAGTGAGGAGTGAGTGAGTGAGTGAGTGAGTGTGTGTGAGTGGAGTGAGTGAGTGGGAGGAGGGTGGGTGAGAGTGAGGGGGAGAGTGGAGTGAGTGAGTGAGGAGGGAGTGAGGAGTGAGTGAGTGAGAGAGGAGGAGTGAGGGAGAGGGAGTGGAGTGAGTGAGTTGTGAGTGAGTGAGTGAGTGAGTGAGTGAGTGAGTGATGTGAGTGAGGGAGAGTGAGGGAGTGAGTGGGAGTGAGTGAGTGAGTGTGAGTGAGTGGAGTGAGTGAGAGTGGAGGAGTGAGTGAGTGGAGTGAGTGAGTGAGGAGTGTGAGTGGAGTGAGGGAGGGAGAGTGGAGTGAGTGGAGTGAGTGAGGAGAGTGAGTGAGTGAGTGGAGTGAGTGAGTGAGTGAGAGTGAGTGGAGTGAGTGAGAGTGAGGAGTGAGTGAGTGGAGTGAGTGAGTGAGAGTGAGGAGTGAGGAGTGTGAGTGAGTGTGTGAGTGGAGTGAGTGAGTGAGTGAGTGGAGTGGAGTGAGTGAGTGTGTGGAGTGTGGGGGAGTGAGGTGAGTGAGTGGAGTGAGTGAGTGTGTGAGTGGAGTGAGTGAGTGTGAGTGAGTGAGAGTGAGTGGAGTGAGTGGAGTGGAGTGAGTGGAGTGAGAGTGAGTGAGGAGGGTGGTGGAGTGGGTGAGGGAGTGAGTGAGTGGAGTGAGTGGGAGGAGTGAGTGAGTTTTGAGTGCGTGGATGAGTGGAGTGGTGAGTGAGTGAGTGACGTGATGAGGAGTGTGACGTGAGTGTGCGTGAGGTGTGAGAGTGAGTGTGAGTGAGTGAGTGTGGAGCGTGGAGTGAGAAGTGCGGGATGTGTGAGTGCGCGGGAGTGTGCGTGATGGTGGAGTGAGTGTGGGAGTGTGAGTGAGTGAGGAGGCGTGTGAGTGAGGTGTGAGTGCGTGTCGTGGAGTGGTGAGTGAGGGAGTGTTGTGAGTGGAGGTGAGGGCGAGGCGTGAGTGCGTGCGTGAGTGCGTGGGCGTGAGTGCGACTGCTGAGGGGGTGAGTGAGGAGTGAGTGAGTGAGTGGTGAGTGAGTGGAGTGAGTGGGAGATGAGTGTGAGGGGGGTGATGAGTGGGGTGCGTGCGTGAGTGAGGAGTGTGAGGGAGTGCTGAGGTGAGGGAGTGTGAGTGAGTGATGAGGTGAGTGCTTGCGTGTGAGGAGTGCGTGGGTGGCGTGAGTGGATGAGTTGCGTGAGGTGAGGATGATGAGAGTGGAGTGAGTGGAGTGAGTGAGTGCGAGTGAGATGAGTGAGTGAGTGCGTGTGTGCGGGCGATGTGGCGTGCGTGCGTGTGCGTGCGGGCGTGCGTGAGTGTGCGTGGCGTGGCGTGCGGGCGTGCGTGCGTGTGCGTGCGTGGCGTGAGGCGTGTGCGTGCGTGAGGTGCGTGCGTGCGTGCGTGGCGTGCGTGGCGGCGGCGTGCGTGCGGTGAGTGCGTGTGCGTGGCGTGAGGCGTGCGCAGTGCGTGCGTGTGCGTGCGTGATGCTGTGCGTGCGTGGCGTGTGGCGTGCGTGGCGTGCGTGCGTGCGTGTGCGGGCGTGTGTGCGTGGCGGCGTGTGCGTGAGTGCGTGGTGCGTGGGTGCGTGGCGGTGAGCGTGGTGAGTGCGTGGCAGTGTGGCGTGCGTGCGTGCGTGCGTGCGCGTGCCGTGCGTGCGTGCGTGCGTGCGTGTGCTGTGCGTGCTGCCTGCGTGGACGTGCGTGCGGGTGCGGTGGCGTGTCGTGCGCTGAGGCGTGACGCGTGTCGTCGGGTGCGTGCGCGTGCTGGGTTGCGTGGCGTGTGTGTCGTAGGTGCGTGCTTGCGTGGCGTGCGTGAGTGGCGGCGTGGTGCGTTTGCCTGCGTGTGTGCGTGGCGTGCGTGCTGCGCTGAGTGCGTGGTGCGTGTGTGGTGCGTGGACGTGTGCGTGCGGGTGCGTGCTGTCGTGCGTGGTCGTGGCGTGCGTGTCGGTGCTTGGGTCGGTGTGGTGCGTTGCTGCGGCATGGGCGTGGTGGGGTGCGTGCGGCGGCGTGGTGCGCGTGGCGTGCGGTGGCGTGTCGCGTGCGTGTGTGCGTTGGCGTGTGCGTGCGTGGCGTGCGTGCGTGTGCGTGAGTGCGTGTGCGTGCGTGAGAGGCGTGGTGCGTGACGTGGCGTGCGTGCGTGCCGGGCTGCGTGCGCGTGCGTTGTGCGTGCGTGGTGATGGGCGTGTGCGTGGGTGGTCGTGTCAGGTGCGGTTCGGCGGGGCGTGCCGTGTGTCGTGCCGTGCGTGCGTGTGTGCGTGCGTGTGTCCAGTGAGCGTGCGTGGACGGCGTAGTGCGTCGTGGCGTGCGTGGTGGTGCGTGGGCGCGGACGTGCGTGGCGGATTTGCGTGCGCGTGGGAGGGGGCGTGCGTGTCGTGCGTGCGCCGTGCGGGGCGTGCGTGCGTGTGCGTGCAGTGTGCGTGCGGGTTCTGGGTGCGCGTGCTGCGTTGGTCGTGGCGTGGCGTGCGGCGGACGTGTGCGTGGCGATGCGTGCGGGCGTGGCGCGTGCGTGCGTGCGTGTGCTGCGTGGCGTGTGCGTGTGCGTTGGCGTGCGGCGTGCTGTGCGTGCGTGGTGCGGGCGTGTGTGCGCTGGCGTGCGTGGTGTCGTGCGTGGTGCGTGGCGTGTGCGTGACGGTGGCGTGCGTCGGCGTGCGCGTCGTGCGGCCGGTGCGTGGGCAGTGGCGGGCGGGCGTGTGCGTGGCGTGCGATGCTGTGGGGCGTGGTGCGGGCGTGGCGTGGCGGCGTAGCGGGCGTGTGCGTGGCGTGCGTTGCGTGGCGTGGTGCGGCGTGGTGCGTGGCGTGCACGTGCGTGCGTGTGTGCGTGGCGTGCGTGCGTTGGTTGGCGTGGCGTGCGCTGGAGTGCGTGCGTTGCGTGGTCGTGCGTGCGGCGTGCGCGTCCGTGCGGCGTGCCGTGCGTGAGGGCGTGTGCGTGGCGTGGCGTGCGTGCGCTGCGGCCGTGCGGTGCGTGCGTTGGCGTGCGTGCGGGCGTGTGCGATGGACGTGCGTGGCGGCGGTGCGGCCGTGCTGGTGCGTGTGTGGCGTGTGCGTGCTGCGTGCGCGTCGTCGCGTCGGGTGACGGCGTGCGTCGTGGTGCTGCGCGTGCGGCGTGCATGGCGGCGTGTGTGTCCGTGTGCGTGGCTGTGCGTGGTGCGTGACGTGTGCGCGTGTGTGCGTGGCGTCGTGCGTGTGTCGTGGCGTGCGGCGTGGCGCGTGCGGCGTGCGGCGTCGTGCGTGCGCTGCTGGCCGCGTACGTGCGGTGGCCGGGGCGGGTGTTGCGTGCGTGGCCGTGCGTGCGCGGCGCGTGCGTGACGTGGTGGCGTGGCGTGTCGGGCGTGTCGTGGCGGGCTGTGCTGCGTGGCGTGGCGTGGGGGCGTATGCGTGGTGCAGTGCGGGCCTGTGCCGCTTGCTGGCGTGCGTGCTCGTGTGTGCGGCGTAGCGTGCGGGCTGCTGTGGCGTGCGTGCTCTTGTTGGCGTGCGTGCGATGCTGTGTCGTGCGTGCGTGCCGTCCTGGGCGTGCCTGCGGGCGTCGTGTAGCGTCGGCGTGGCGTGCGCGTGGTCGCGTGCGTGCGATGCGTGCGTGTCGTGCCTGGCGTGCGGTGTGTGTCGTGCGTGGCGTGCGTGTGCGTGCGTGCGTGCATCGTGCGTGCGGCGTGGCGACGTGCGTGCGGGCTGGACGTGCGTGCGTGGCGTGCTGTGCGTCGTGCGGACGTGCGGCGTGCGTGCGTGGCGGCGTGTGCGTGCGTGCGTGGCGTGGTGCGTCTGTGCGTGCGTGCGTGCGTTGGCGTGCGTGGCAGGTGCGGGTGCGTGCGTGCGTGGCGTGCGTGGCAGTGCGTGCTGCGTGCGTGTGCGTGCGTGTGGTGCGTGCGTGGCGTGGCTGTGCGGGCGTGATGCGTGCGGTGGCGTGGTGGTGTGCGTGCGTGCGTGCGTGACGTGCGGTGAGGTGCTGCGTGGCGTGCGTGCGTTCGTGCGTGCGCTGTGCGTGCGTGCGTGCTGGCGAGCGCGTGCGTGCGTGCGTGGCGTGGCTGCTGCAGTGCGTGCGTGCTGCGTGCGTGAGCAGTGGTGCGGGGCGGTGTGCAGTGGCGTGCGTGGTGCGTGGTGGCGTGCGTGTGTTGCTGTGCGTGTCGTGGCGTGCGGGGTGTCGTAGGAGTTGCGTGGCGTGCGTGCGTCAGTGTTGTGGCGTGGCGTGCCTGCGGGCGTTTGTGTGCGTGCGTGCGTGCGTGCGTGCGTGCGTGCGTTTGCGTGCAGTAGCGCGTGCGTGCGTGTGCGTGCGCGTGCGGTGCGTGGCCGTGCGTGCGTGCGTGCCGTGCGTGCGTGTGCGTGCGTGCGTGGCGTGTGTGGGGCAGTGGCTGGCTTGCGTGTGCGTGCGGCGTGCGTGCTTGCGTGCGGTGCGTGGCGTGGCGGCGTGCGGGAGTGTCGTGCTTGAGCGTGCGTGTGGGTGTGCGTGCGTGCGTGTGCGTTGGGCGTGCGTGCGTGCGTGCGTGTGGCGTGCGTGCGTGGCGTGCGTAGTGAGTGCGGTGTGCGTGGCGTGCGTGCGTGTGTTGGCGTGGGTGCGCGTGCGGCGTGCGTGCGTGTGCGTGGCGTGCGTTGGGGGTGGGGGGGCGTGCGTGCGTGGCGTGCGTTGTGCGTGGCGTGTGCGTAGGGCTGCGTGTGCGTGGCGTGCGTGCGGGCGTGGTGCGGGGCGTGGCGTGCTGTGTGTGGCGTGCGTGCGTCGTGTGCGTGCGGCTGCGTGCTTGCGTGGCGTGCGTGCGTGCGTGCGTGAGTGTGCGTGCGTGCGTGGCGGCGTGCGTGGTGCGTGGCGTGGCGTGCCTGCGTGCGTGCGTGCGTGCGTTGGGGTTGGCTGTGTCTGGGGGCCTGTTTTTCTGTCTGCCTGGCTGCCCTCTGTCTGGCTCCCCCTTCACTTGCCTCTGGACGGATCCCCCTTTTGGCCCGGGCACACCACCGGGGTACAAGGTGGATTTAAACCACTCAAAATTCAATGAAAGCAGTGGTCATCCTTATATATTGTTAACGTGCATAGTGTGTGGAGGATATCTCAGGCCTGAGAAGAATGAGAAAGAGGAGAAGAGAGAGGGGTGAAGAAGAGGTGAGAGAGGTGAGGAGGAGGAGGAGGAGAGGGCGAGGAAGAGAGAGGGAGAGGGAGAGGTGAGGAGGAGAGAGAAGAAGGGAGGAGAGGAGCGGAGAGAAGGAGGTGAGGGGGGAAGTGAGAGGAGAGGGAAGGAGAGATAGGGGTTTGAAAGGAGAGGAGGAGAGAGGGGGGGGGGAGAGAGGGAGAGAGAGAGGAGAGATAGCTGAAGAGTGATGCGAGCGTGCTAGAGGCGACGGAAGTAGCGATGATTGAGGCGCGGGCGTAGGCTCGCGCGAGGAGGACGGGGAGGCTTCTGACGTGAACGGAAGATGAGCTTGGCGGGGACCGGAGGCTATAACTCGATGCGGTAGAGCGACGGAAGAGCGGCTGCGCGGCCGCTTGGATTGCACGTCCTCTCGCACGGGCGCAGAAGGGCGGGATCGCGTAGAGAGCTCGAGGCTGTTGATACGCTGAGGGCGGAGGGATGGTCTTCGAACTGGAGAGGAGACGCGAGTTAGTGTAACGCAGGCGAATGCGCCGGTCTGGCGCGAGAGAGCCTGCGTTGAAGATCATCGGAGACTACTTGCGTTCGTTCGCGACGCGAAAAGAGGAGGCTATCGAGCGCACGGCGGGCGATGATGACGGCGTGCGGGGTACCCACCCAGAGCCCAGGCAGAAATTGCGATCGCGGGCCGCCTACGTTCCTACGTCCATGATACATCCCTCCCCCCCCACGCGATAAATTCGAGCCGCCACTCGTCTCTCCTTGACTGTGGGGATGGGTGGAGTGGGGGTGTGGGGTGTGGCCTGGGGTGGGTGGACTAGGGCTGGGGAGGGGGTGTGTGGCGGGTGGACCGACTCCCCTCGAGAGCTCTCTGAGATTCTTAATACTCCCCCTTTCTGCTTATGAGCTTACGCGTTCGTCGTTCTCTGTCGCTTAAGCGCGCTGTTCTATCTCTTCTTTTCTCTCCTTCGCTTCGAGCTCGCTTCTTTCTTCCTTCTGCGTCCTTTCTCGGCCTTCTCGTCCCTGCCATCCGCCTGTCACCCCCCCCCCTTTTCTTCTTGTTTTTCCTTGTCCCTGCTGTCAGATTTGTACCCGACACCCCGACAGGACGTTCCTTTCAAAGATGAAAAATCAGTGGAAGGTTCCTGCAGGACCAGACTAATGTTGATTTATGAGGATCAAACATGTTTCATTAGGATTTCTCTAGTAATTTGGTCTTTTCGTACAGTTTTGCATCATTTCTTTACCTCAGATTTTGTCTTTAAGGACCCAACCTGGTGCTGCACAGTGTATCCAACAGTGAACTAGTAAAAATATCCTGTAGGGGGCATCCTTTCATGTGCAATGCAGCTGCAGACACAATCACAGCAAAGAATTCATCCTATTTATCATATAGTAAATAAAAAGATCTAAAATTGAGTCTAAGCACAGTGTCTTTGCTGAATCACCTCCTGGACAAAGCTGGGTCTTGTTTCTATAACTGCGTTTCTATGACTGCATTTCTATGACTGCGTTTCTATGACTGCATTTCTATGACTGCGTTTCTATGACTGCGTTTCTATGACCGCTTTTCTATAACTGCGTTTCTATAACTTTCTATGACTGCGTTTCTATAACTGTGTTTCTATGACTGCGTTTCTATGACTGTGTTTTTATAACTGCGTTTCTATGACTGCGTTTCTATGACTGCATTTTTATAACTGTTTCTATCACTGCGTTTCTATCACTGCGTTTCTATGACTGCATTTTTATAACTGTTTCTATGACTGCATTTCTATGACTGTTTTTATAACTGTTTTTATAACTGCGTTTCTATGACTGCGTTTCTATAACTGTTTCTATGACTGCGTTTCTGACTGCGTTTCTGTGACTGCGTTTTTATAACTGTTTCTATAACTGTGTTTTTATAACTGTGTTTCTCTGACTGCGTTTCTATGACTGCGTTTCTATGACTGTGTTTTTATAACCTTGTTTCTATAACTGTGTTTCTATAACTGTTTCTATAACTGTGTTTTTATAACTGTGTTTCTATGACTGCGTTTCTATAACTGTGTTTTTATAACTGTTTTTATAACTGTGTTTCTATAACTGTTTCTATAACTGTGTTTTTATAACTGTGTTTCTATGACTGCGTTTCTATAACTGTGTTTTTATAACTGTTTTTATAACTGTGTTTCTATAACTGTTTTTATAACTGTGTTTCTATAACTGTTTTTATAACTGTGTTTCTATGACTGTATTTCTCCACCAGGACTTTGACATGAACAGTGAGCTGAAGCTGGGGGTGATCAGTCTCCTGGAAGAGGTGCTGCGAGATCCAGACCTGCTGCCCCAAGAGAGGAAAGCAACCACCAACATTTTAAGGTCAGTCTCCGTCCGTCCGTTATCATCCATCAGGCACCAGCATTATATTGTTAAATCAGTCTTTCATCTATTTGATGTAGTTTTCTTCTTACTGTACGTCTGGTCATTTATTACACGTCCCCGACTGAATATTTAAATTCATGTTTTTACATTTCTCCACTCATTTTGAATAATGAAGGACCAGCTGGTATGGATGTTTCCGAGCTGGTCAAATATGACAGATGACTTGTTTATGCTAAAATCAGTTTACATATCTGTTTATGTTACCACAGTTTAAACTTTCCCAGGAGTAAAACGTGTTTTCTTACGCTGTGTGTTTTCCCCGTCAGTGCACTTTCTCAAGAAGAACAGGACGATGCTCAGCTGAAGATCGAGGACATATTACAAATGGTCAGTGTTACCACCTGGTTTGCACACAGCAGGGATTTATGGTTATTTTCCTGTGGCAGTTGTTGAAATAATGTGTCCCCTGGTTATGGAACAGAAAAGCTGTCCCCTGCTACACTTCATCGTGGTAAGACTGATGATGATGATGTTAGGAAGAAGTCAGCCCCGTAATGAAACCACCTGCTGTACAGTAGCTCCAGTCTAATGTGGTGGATTCTGTTACAACCTTCACCAGCAGCCTCCCAGTTTGTGGCCTCAGTGTTTTTGTGTCTGTGCTTGGTTTGCAAAGCGCTTTGGGGGATTCTACCCTCAGCAAATGGACTTTCCACATGCACAGTGTGTGTCTGTGTTTGCAGGCGGAGAGTCCAAGAGCAGAGTGTTTTGAGTTTCTGTCTGCCATGGAACTGGCGGAACAGATCACACTGCTGGATCACATCGTGTTCAGGAGCATTCCCTATGAGTGAGTACGACGTTCCCCTCACACATCCACACCTCGGCTTGTTCAAACAGTGTTTGTACAGCAGTCGTCCAAACAGACAAACAGACTTTTAATGACTGTTGTTTTTATCTTTTATGTTATTGTTGAATATTTAAATTCAGTTTTATTCCAGTAGTGTTTTAAATTAAATGACTGTCCTGGCTCACATTCAGACTGTTGTTGGATTAGACTTTATTAGATTTAGACAGATGTTCCTAATAAACTGAACACTGTGTAAATACACTATAGCTACTGCAGCTGTGGCTGTTTCTTCATAGTATTTCCAGGAGTCTGTTGGTCCATAGTTGTGGCTGAGTCAATTTATTATGTGCAGCTCTTGTTTTAAAATCAAATGTCATTTGCAGCAGGGAATCATGGGAAATGAGTCATATATATTCCCAGACGTTAACGTCACAGTGTTGTTGTCATTGTGATGTGGGCGTACTGACTGTCTGACCGCTCTGTGTCTCCGGGCTGCAGGGAGTTCCTGGGTCAGGGCTGGATGAAGGTCGACAAGACAGAACGGACTCCGTACATCATGAAGACCAGCCAGCACTTCAACAACGTAAGACGTTTCCACCCTCGGACACCTTTCGTTCAAAACCCCCTGGCTTGATATCGTGATATCAGATATCAAAATTTCTGTGGTTTAGTTTTGTCGGTATAAACTGAGACACACACTACACAGTCTAATACAACATCCCTCTAATAACTAATAACCTTTGGAACAGATGAGTAACCTGGTGGCGTCTCACATCATGACCTACGCCGACGTGGGCTCCAGGGCCGGCGCCATAGAAAAGTGGCTCGCAGTGGCGGACATCTGTCGCTGCCTCAACAACTATAACGGCGTGCTGGAGATCACCTCCGCTCTCAACCGTAGCGCCATCTACAGGCTGAAGAAGACCTGGGCCAAAGTCTGCAAACAGGTTGGAACCCTTTCTTTACAAACAGCTGCTGTGAAAGCAGCTTGTCCACGGAGCTGCTGTCATGTTTCTGTGTTTTCCAGACGAAGGCGCTGATGGACCGGCTGCAGAAGACGGTGTCTTCAGAAGGGAGGTTCAAAAATCTGAGAGAGACGCTGAAAAAGTAAATAACACTTTACTTTTCTCTGCTAATTAGACACAAACGTGGTCTAAAGGTGGTCTGTCTGTGTTGTGTGTGCAGCTGTAACCCCCCGTGTGTCCCGTACCTGGGCATGTACCTCACTGACCTGGCCTTTATTGAGGAGGGAACACCCAACTTCACTGAGGAGGGCCTGGTTAACTTCTCCAAGATGAGGATGGTAAAGAACCGATTTATCTGTGTGAGTGTGTTTTGATGTGAGCTGTGTCCTTAGCTCTTTTCAGCTCGTCCTTATCCGACCTCGTCTCTGTGGTTTCCCAGATTTCTCATATTATCCGTGAGATTCGTCAGTTTCAGCAAGCACCGTACAGGATCGAGCACCAGCCCAAGGTGTGTCGAGTGAAATGTCTTCAGATCCACTGCTTTTATTTATTGTTTTATTCAATTTAATAATCAATCGCAAACTCTCTCCATCCTGCAGGTGACTCAGGTCCTCCTGGATAAGACCCTGGTGATGGATGAAGAGACTCTGTATGAACTCTCACTGAAGATTGAACCCAGAGTGCCCCCTGCATAACTGTACCTCTTACACACAAACAAAACACACAGGCGTTTGGTTTTTTTGTTGTTTATTTTTAGGGTAATGCTATAAAAACAGGGAAAACATACGACGTGTGGTTGTTTCTCTACACAGCAGGGGTTGTCCCATGAGACGCCAGGAGTTATCGTGTTTAGGAAACTCAGGCGAAAATGTGCCTTGTTGTGTGTGTGATGTGTACGTGTAGTAAACAATGAGCTGTGTAACAGACACAACTGTTTGCCATAAAACCGTAGTTACGACTGTAGAAACGACCATGTTCGCACTAGGAAGTAACCAGATGCTGCTGTCGCGTTGCAAATGCTAACAAAGCCTGTGTGTTCTTGCACATGAACACAGTCAGATGAGCTTCACATCATTTGTGTGATTGTGACCGGTTTTAATTAACGGGAGGACAAAAATGAGCTGCCGAGCCTCCTTCAGTCCCCGTTTCTCCCAGACCCTGGTTACTGTTTGGACTATGTGAATGCTGGACTATGTAAATACTAATTTAGGGTAATTTAGCTGATGTTGTAGTAATTGTTTGGGCCACTTGGGGGCAGCACAACAAGACAAGAACATCCATCCATCCATTTTCTATACCCGCTTTTTCCTGAACCACGGTCAAGGGGATCTGCTGGAGCCTATCCCAGCTCTCTTTGGGTGGAAGGCAGGGGTCCACCCTGGACAGGTCAAGACAAGAACATGACATTTATCATCTTAGACAGCTGAGATGGTTGAAGTGTTAGAAAAAAGTTCCCTGTTTGTCAAACACACCGAGCAACATTTGCATCCAGCAGGTCTCTGGTCACCTGATGACTAAGTCCAATATTGAGTCCAGCAGGTCCATGGTCACCTGATGACTAAGTCCAATATTTATCCCCTTTTAGCTCCAGTTTGATTTACAACAACGCCCTAAAAAAGCTACCTGGCTCCTAAACTAAACCCGGACTGAACCACAGTGAAGCTGTCGGCTGTAAAACCAAAACAAGGAGCTGAAAGATGCTAAAATTGTCCAGAGAACTGAGGGGAACTGAAATTTAATGAGGCTGCGCATCAACATTTTTGTATCTTCGTTGTATTGCATTTGCATGTAACAACAAAAACTCAAGATTTAATTATCTTTCTTGACAAACGCATGTCTGCTACAAAACACATCTCTTCAGTTTTTGAATAATCTTCATTTCTACTTTTTCTCAGAGAATTGGCCTAAAATGTTTCTTACACGCTATGAAAACAGATTTATTTCACATGTATCATCATTTTTAGCTCCTCATGTGATAATTTCATCATAATTTAAACCTTGTTGACTGTATTAGTAAAAGAAATATCTTTGCACTACTGATTTGTAAAGAATGTCAGTAGACTTGTTTATAGCGTGACTGTAATCTGTCCTGTAGCTACCTGAGATTAGCCTTTTTGACATGTTATTATATTACAGTAGGAGACACCTGCTTTCTTACGCTGCTGTTGTATTTTTCCATTCATTTCTCAGTGTATTGTACAGATATTTACACTCTCCAGACTTGACAATAAAAACATGGAGAAAAGTGAGTTTAGTGTTGCAAATTGTTGACAGGGTTGGACGGAGCTCAGCACACTGCAACGTAAAAAAACGGCCCGGTTGCCTCTTCCCTGTGCCCGGTTGCCTCTTCCCTGTTCCCGGTTGCCTCTTCCCTGTTCCCGGTTGCCTCTTCCCGGTTGCCTCTTCCCTGTGCCCGGTTGCCTCTTCCCTGTGCCCGGTTGCCTCTTCCCTGTGCCCGGTTGCCTCTTCCCTGTTCCCGGTTGCCTGTTCCCTGTGCCCCGTTGCCTCTTCCCTTTGATCAGTTCTGTGTCTAACCCTTGTGTGTTTGCAGCACTTTATTTTAACCTGTATGTGTCATCAAATCAGTTAAAAATACTTTATTTTCATTACAACTGTGTGTTTTGTGAATCTGTAGGGGATCACTACAGGGAGAGTTTGACTGACTTGTACTGTGTGTGTGTGTGTGTCTGTGTCTGTGTCTGTGTGTGTGTCTGTGTGTCTGTGTCTGTGTCTGTGTGTCTGTGTCTGTGTGTGTGTCTGTGTGTCTGTGTCTGTGTCTGTGTGTCTGTGTCTGTGTGTCTGTGTCTGTGTCTGTGTCTGTGTGTGTGTCTGTGTGTCTGTGTCTGTGTGTCTGTGTCTGTGTCTGTGTCTGTGTCTGTGTGTGTGTGTGTGGCTCCAGCTGAAAATATCAAGGTCAAACTGGACGCTGATATCGGACCCTCGGTGGTCATGGTTAATTATGGCTCGGTGTGACTGGTCTGTGCTGCTGTTGCTCATGTTGCTGCCACCCTATTGGTTTATAGTGGCCTGAATCTGAACTTCTGATTGGTCTCTGGTCTTAAATCCCACATGGGGGGTGGAGCCTCTTGAAAAACTCTTTAACAGGAGACCTTCATCAGCAGGAAGGCAGAGCAGCTGATCTACAGGTACTGTACCTTTTCTCACTTCTCTTTATTTATCGTTTGCATTAAAGACGACATGAGCTTTGTAGCATCTTTTTGCTCTTGACCTTTTCAGTTCATGCATGTTTTAAAAGCCTAAAGGTTTGAAGTGGGAAAAGGTGAATGGAAGCTGGCAGGTGTTTGAAGACTTCACTGTGATTTATAGCTGAACAAATGATGAAGAGTAGGAAAGAAAAAAAACTTCAACTGCTTTGCAGGCACATGTGTTTCCAGACAGGTGCACTTTCCTAAACGTCTCCTTTGAAACACCTGTGGAGGTGTTAACTCGCCTGTGTCCTCTGGGGAGGACGAAGCTGCTCTTACGTCCTGCACGTACTCACTACCAAAAGGTCACAGTGGTCGGGCAGGGGAGGCTGATCCCAGATCTGTGGTGGTTTCTGAGTAATCCTGACCATAAAACCATGTGATCCAGTGTCAGCTGACATGGACGAAGACAGTTGTACCATTTAGACGTTGGTAGTTTTATTTTTTTTTAATGTCTCAAACCTGCAGCTTCTTCCTGAGATCTGCTTCTTGTTCCCAACTTTTTGTCATTGTCCCTGCTCCTCTGTTTCCTTCTGCACTGGCCTCATGAGGGTCTGGTCTTGTGACTGGATCCGAGTGTCACTGTGAGCCACAGATGAGTCTTGGCACTGGTTCCTGGCAGCATGACCGCCCTCCAGAGGTCTATAAATAATAAGGGTCCACAGAGTGAAAGGAAAAACGAGTCAGTAGGTAAAGATCATAACTGCGTGGGTGTTTACTCCTCGGTGCAGGGACTGGTTGGCCATGATTCCAATCAGGAATAATCAGGTCTGTGAACAGTAACGGTGCCACCAAACCAAAACTGTGTATTTAACATTTTAAATCAGTTTGATGGACCTTAACCAAACTGGATGTGAACTGGCTTTTGTACACTTCATGATTTCCTCCTGTGCACGAGCAGCTGCCCCACTTTCTCTGTGAGCATAGGACAGATGTGTCTGAGCAGCTGTTTGTTACTGAAGCATTAGTGGGAATCTGCTGTTCTGCCACGGCCTCTTGTACCTTAAAGCTGAAACTGAACAAAAACCTGTCAGTGCAGCACAGAATGCACAACCAGTCCAGAATCCCCTGGATGATAAACACAAATCATAAATCCACAGCAGCAGAATGAGCAGATTGACAAGATGGCAGATGTCCTCATGTATTTGCAGATGAGCAAATACATGAGGACAGAAACGTGGTGACATGATGGCCACATTTGTACGGCTCCGTTCACCCTTTGATTATATTCTCAGGATTGTACATTAGTGCATTTGTTATTGCAGTAGAAGGACTTCTAAGTTAGCCAGGTTGCTATTTAGTTAGCATACAACAATAGATGGCCTTCCTGTGTGCAAACAATCTGCAGCAGTGGCATTGGAAACAAGTGTCAGCGTTTAGAAACAAGGCCCCTCACTGCAAACCTGTAAAATAAATAACAGTCCAAAAGCCTGAACTAACTAATGCTCTGCTCCAGGAATCTGTTTATTAACTACAAGGACTGTTGTCTGTTATTTGTCTCTGCAGCTCATTTGCTGCTGACACAATCACCCACTGAGCACAAAGATGGCGAGCTCCTTCACACGTCTGGTGTCCGGCCGCAGCACGGCCGTGCTGTTGGCCAGCCTGGGCGCAGGAACGATGGCGACCGGTTACTTGTTGAGTGAAAACGGTTCTCTGGCTGCCGAGGCGAAGAAGAAGCTGTATCCCCCCAGGTAAGTCGGGGCGGCGTGACCACCACAGGTACGTGAAGCACACAGACGAACAGTGAGAGCAGTGGACAGGTGACCTTGTTGAGTCTATAATTATCTGCCTGAAGCTGGTGACGTGCTTCACATTACAGAAGAATGACTCATTGCTTTGTTTCAGAGCAGAAGCAGCTGACAGGAGAAATGAAATGAAATGAATGTGTAGAAAAGTGAAAGGAAAAGCGTCAAGTGTGTCGGTGAATAGTGTAGAGGTCACAGCAGCTACGCTGGCGCCGTCCTGCAAGATCACTGACACTCTCAGGTTTCATCTGCATCACCTTTAAGTCACTCGTGCTCTTTCACACTCTCACAACCTCTATGTCCTTCACGTCTCATCTTCACCGTCTGAGACTGGGTTTCAACAGGGCAACGCAGGAAACTGCCCAGTGTCAGAGGGGAAAGCAGAAAGTGAAGTGAAAGGTCAGACATGCAGTGATGGCTTCCTTCCATCTTGTTATTTGCCTTAAAATAATGGATGAGCAGGTAAAATTGAAGGGGAATAAAATGTGTGGTGATGTGAGACAGGCCTTTAAAATCTGTGGACTTGTTTGACACAAAGAGTAAAGACACAAACACAGCTGCATCCTGGTGTTGAGATTCATAGCTGATGTTGTCACCACTAGTCCCCAGCACAGGCAGGATAACTGGATTATTACAGTCACGTCGGCTTAAGTTGTTCCTGCGCTGCAGCTCGGACTACCCTGACCTGAGGAAACACAACAACTGCATGGCGTCGGCTCTGACTCCGGCCATTTACGCCAAACTGCGGGACAAGCTCACTCCCAACAACTGGACCCTGGACCAGTGCATCCAAACCGGAGTGGACAACCCAGGACACCCGTTCATCAAGACCGTGGGCTGCGTGGCTGGTGACGAGGAGAGCTACGAGGTACGGGGGGGGGGTCAAAGGTCAACGTTTGTGTTGGCTAAACTCAAATCATTGAGCTAATGACCACAGTCCTTAGTCCAGCTTTTTGCTCCAGGTTTCTTCTGGTCATGTTAAGGGCACCCTGAAGTTAAGACTCATGGTTAAGAAAAACAGTAAAACTAGATTTAATCTCTCTCTGTTATAAAGATGCAACCATCAAGTCTCTGTCCAGAATACCACAGAAGCCTTTAGGCAGAGGCTCAGAGTTTATGTTGGATCCTGGTCTTTGGTTGAAGACGGTTTGACATCACTGTGTCTAGCAGCCCTTGACTTTATTGCCTGTTCCCTCCAGGTGTTTGCTGAGCTCTTTGACCCCGTCATCAAAGACAGGCACAATGGCTACGACCCCAGAACCATGACACACCCCACTGACCTGGACGCCTCCAAGGTGTTCACTCCGTAACATCCCAACACTGAATCAACCATGAATCCATCTACTGCTCCTGCGTAAAACAGCACTTTCTCTCCTTCTTGCCAGATAACCCACGGCGTCTTCGATGATAACTATGTTTTGTCGTCCCGTGTCCGGACCGGCCGCAGCATCCGTGGGCTGAGCCTGCCCCCGGCCTGTTCGAGGGCCGAGCGGCGCGAGGTGGAGCGGGTGGTGGTGATGGCTCTGGCCGGCCTGAAGGGAGACCTGGCTGGACATTACTACAGCCTGGAAGACATGACGGAGAAGGAGCAGCAGCAGCTCATTGATGTGAGTTGCTGAACAAACCGTAGAGGCTCAAATGTGACTAAACTATGTCTCAGTCATTTGACCCACATTAGGTTTGTTGCATCGTTTCTGACCAGTGTCTTCTAACTCACAGGGGTAGTACAGATACAGTTTTTGGGGCTGGTACGTCATCAAACAGAACCACTTGGTCCTAATAAGTCCCAGTGAGTCCAGAGGTGATGTCAGGTCACATTTATTAAACCTGTATGTGCTGATCGTCCCATGCACCACCTAAGGATCCTGTCCTGGCCTGATGCCAGTGGGATGTGGTTAGGCCAAGACCGCTCAGAGAAATCCCACAGCTGCTAGTGCTCGAGTACAGAACTGAAATACAGTTCAATGTATTTCTACCCTGAAACACCAAAATACTCAGCACCCTCTGTCTTTTATTCTGGAGTCCTGGTCTGAGAACGTCTCACATTTAGTCTGTTCTCCTCCTCTAAGAAGTTTCTTCCAGTACTCAGACCCTGTATTTACTTGTATTTACTTACGTCCCGTCATTGGTTTGTACTCGTTCACACCCCCTACCTGTGTTTTCTCCTTCAACCCCCCCACCCTTCACCCTCAGGACCACTTCTTGTTTGACAAGCCTGTCTCCCCGTTGTTGACCTGTGCCTTTATGGCCAGAGACTGGCCGGACGCCAGGGGCATCTGGTAGGGTCCGTTCAGCTCTCCTGCATGTCTCAGCATTCAGAGCTGAACCTCCACTGACAGATTTAATCAGTCACTGTCCTGTTTCTGACGCATGTTGGTGGAAAAAAAAATTCCTGGTGTCTAAACCAACATGAAATGTATTTTTTAATGTTTTCCTTTTGCTGTGAATTGTCTGTTACACAATTCCCTCACAACAGACTAATCCTGCACAGACAAGCAGCACGAATATCAAAGTCCTGCATGACCACGACTCATGTCTTCACCTGGAGAGCGTTTTGTTTTAGTTCCTGTACCTGGTTCTCTTCAGGCACAACAACGAGAAGACTTTCCTGATCTGGGTGAACGAGGAGGACCACACCAGAGTGATCTCCATGGAGAAGGGAGGCAACATGAAGAGGGTGTTTGAGAGGTTCTGCAGAGGACTCAAACAGGTGCAGTGGAGATGAGAGATGATCAACACAAGTGATAATTGTTCACTTTTCAGCTGAAATGCACTGCAATGCTATTTTTTTAACTGGTCTCCACCACTGAGGCATAGTCTGCACTTGACATGACACAATATGTGACTGGTCACCTCACATCGTATCCCACAGGTGGAGCATCTGATCCAGGAGAGGGGCTGGGAATTCATGTGGAACGAACATCTGGGCTACATCCTCACATGTCCCTCCAACCTGGGCACCGGCCTCAGGGCAGGTGTGCATGTACGCCTGCCAAAACTCAGCAAGGTAACGCATCCCAGTCGCACAAATAACAGCTACACATCTAGGGGAGCAGGTAACTTCAGCCCAGGTTGACCAATCTCAGCACAAGGTCCGACTCATATTAAATAAATAAATAAATAAATAGTCCCCCAGGTGGACGGTTTAATGAAACCTACAGTGGGCTGCTGCTTTAAAGACATTTAGTCAACTTTTTAGTTTCATTTATTGATAATAACAAAATATAGAATATCAATATCCTCCTTCTTTAAACTCTCTGCTGAGGCAACGCCTCATGGAAATAAACCAGTCAATACAATAAAAAGTCAAATCAGTTTTCAGTTCTGCCCCTGGAGGTCAAAGTTTGTTTTTTTTTTACTGTCGATCCACCATGTGGTAAATGATTGAACACACTGCAGGATCCAAGATTCTCCAAAATCCTCGACAACCTGCGGCTGCAGAAAAGAGGCACAGGAGGAGTGGACACAGCTGCCACTGGAGACACCTTTGACATCTCCAACTTAGACCGTCTGGGCAAATCTGAGGTGAGGATCCATCATGTTGACTTTTAAAGAACTTGTTTTATCCTGATTAATGTTAATTAGAAACTACAACTCACCTGTTGCTTGTTTTGGTGTGTGGTTTTAGGTGGAGCTGGTGCAGCTGGTGGTCGATGGGGTCAACTATCTGATCGACTGTGAGAAGAAGCTTGAGAAGGGCCAGGACATCAAAATCCCATCTCCCATTTCTCAGTTTAGGAAGTAAAAGCCGGACCAGTCGTGCAGCAGGTCGGCTCTCTGCTCGGTTCTCCCCCCTGGGGAAACCTTGGGTGACATCTGTCCGCTGCTACAGAGGTGGATGTGTCTCAGTCCTTCCGACAAAGATTGTAAATCTCGAGGGTAACTAATCTTACACATGATCTGCAGCTCGGGGATGATTCTACCTCACCTTCAGGTCCTCGCTGTAACCCTGACTTCAATAAATCCAACAGTAGTAAATATCGAACTGGTTTAGCTGCTTTTTCTTTGACTTCCCAGTAACCCAGCCTGTGATTTACAGTGTCATTTACTTTATTGAATCAGGGCCCAATAAAATAGTGACTGGGAATTAAATGTAGTTAAAAACAAGGGAATAACAACTGGAGGTCGTAAGAATTTGGCTTGTTTATCTGTCCTTCATTACGTTCAGTTTGAAGGAAACCATGGATAATACATTAAAGTGCCAAATCTCTGCTTTAATTTCAGTATGTTTGCGTCCATATATAAAGGACTGTGTGGGAAATGTAGTTCTTTCAACACAAGCTGCGCACAGTTAAGGACTTGGCCCCCGATTCCTACTTTAAAACTGCGAGTCACAGGCTGTATTACGTGAAGTTATTTCTCCCCATCATTTATAGAACGTCACCTGTTAGCTCTGCTCATTGTGTTTATTATGTTATTAGAGCTGTTTAACTGTTGCAGCCACTTTGTGTATGTTGCTATTCAAACAGGTGAAATCAAGCAGAAGCAGTAGGAGAGCAGCCCTAAAGCCAAGTTTGTTTTATTTCTGCACAACTGAACAGGGCTGTTAAAAGCATTAGCTCGAACTTGTTAGACAAGATAAATGAACAAAAGCAACTGAAGAACCCGCCTGCAGAGCCTTGTCATCAAAACACAAACATTCAATTTACCACCTGGGGAAAAAAAAAAAAGAAGTCATCTGCACTGGTAGGATGCACTTTCCTGTGAGGCCAGTAGAGGTGGAAGAGTTTTAATTAGAAGTGAGTTGTTTTTTTTTTTCCATCAGCTCAAAACACAAAACCATTTCAAAAGGACACAAATCTCTCTCTTTCGGAAATATCTTTGTTTACATGGGGAAATCTGCATCAGTAACAAACTACTGTTCATGTACTGCAACGGCTGATTTGACAAAAACAGATTAAAACACCAGCTGCAGATGCTGTGCATGTCTAAGTTTTGAAAACAAAGCTTCTATCTGCACAAGCTAATGATTAATCAGAGAAAACATTCAGCGTTTAATTAAGCAGAACAGCACTTTTATTTATTTATGGTTTTACTTTCCAGGATGCCACCTGACAGTTTTCTAGTTTTGTAAAAAGAAATCAGTAGAAAGAAGTCATTAACAAACCAAAAGGTGACACCTAGAGGCCAGAGCCTGCCTATTCACCAAAAAGTCCTGCTTTTTTTGGCAAAGTGAAACAGAAACACAAGCCTCTATAAAGGAGTTGTGGCAGAGTGCTAAAACAATGCAGGTACACAAGAACAGGGCATCTCTGGGGTTTAAAGGTAAGAACAGAACATCAGGGTGGAAACGAAGGAGGAGAAACAGCCGTGAGTGTCAGTGTTGTCGTCAGTCTACAGGTCGCTTTTCACTGTGTTTCTTTGTGAACTCCTCGGCGTTCTTCATGAATTTCGCGCGGTCTTTAGTGTATTCCTCTGCCAGGTCCGCCCTCAGCGGGTGCTCGGGCTGCGGGATGTTCACCAGAGCAACGAGACACTGAATCACTGCAGGAGAGAGGAAACGAGGACACTTGTGTGACTTGTGTGCGGTGTGATGTGTTTGTGTCCACCTGATGAATCTAAGTCCAGTGTTCCCTCTGCCTTAGCTCTGGGTTTGGTCTCCACCACCTGCTGAATGTTCACCAGCTCGTCTCTGTGTGTCACTTTTGTTTGTGTAGTTTTGGAAAGACTAAAAACAAAAATTACCACAAAACTCTCCAAATACAGATTTTTCCTGGAAGACTGTTTCAACCTTGACAGACCTGCGGTGACACTGGTATGATTAAACTGAGTCGCTGCTTAGGAGACAGGTTTAGCAAATGGTCAGTTAAAAAAAGATGTCAGAATAGTTTGATAGTATGAAACTCTACAGATGAAACTTTAGGAGCGGGGAGGTTAAAGTAAGGTTACTGAGTATCAGTGTGACAAATGCAGCTCTGACAGCAGGAATGTGGATATTCAGAGGCTTTCACGCAGCAGTAACTTTCCATGAACTCACCTTGGCAGGTTCTTGTGGCTGGTTTCCAGTTCTCCACACTAATGATGGGCAGGCAGACCTGGCCCTTCTCGTCAATGTTGGGATGGTAGATTTTTGTCTTGAAGGTGATCTTCGGGGGCTTGAAAGGATACTCCGCAGGGAAGACTATCTCGATCCGAAATGCTCCTTTGTCATATGGAGGACAGTCCTTGTGGGAAAAATTTGTGGATAAGGTAGACAGGCAGGTGAGACAGAAACATTTTAATTCATCTTCAGGAGTTTGCTTGCCATCACATTTTGCCATGCAGTAAATTTGTTTTAAAATGTAATGTCTCTGTTTTCTATTACTAAAAGGACGAGAAAGATGTGGGCAAATCAAATCAAAGTCTTGGTGTCTGTGTTGGTCTGACAGCAGCTGGTTCCAGATGTGAGACAAGGTAAACAATCCTGAACCAGAGCTTCCAGGCGATGGGCACACAGAGCAGCACAGCAGCAGCTTCCTGGGCCCTAATCCAGTTTGCAAGTACATCTAGGTGCTGTTTAATGTGCTGCAGCCCAGGGGCTAATTGATCACAAGCACTACTTCTTCCTGGACAGTGTGTGTTTAGTGGCTGTTCAACAAGCTGAGGTGCAAGGCAGGATGTGTGCTGATGTTTTAGGTGAGATAAGGAGGAGACTGAGTCTTTGTGCAAGTACTGTCTCACTCAGTGTGACTGTCTGCTCTGACTGTGATACAACACTGACTGACACCTTTCTATAAGGTCTGATTGAGCTGTATCCAAGAAAAGGCTTTGTATAGGTAAACTACTAATGAACCAAAAACCAATGGGGGCCTTAATGAAACCCCAAAATACTGAATATAAATGTGTCTCTTCTGGTTTTCATATCTTTCTCAAAGGAGAACACGTGTAGGCTGTAGCAAACAACATCATGCAATTTAATTTCAACAGCACCGTTTCAATACTTACAGGAACAATGAGCCCTTGCCAGGTCAAAATATTTGATTCATCCACTTGAATGTTGCGGAAATGCTTCATCCCTGATTTGCGGATGTCATCAAGCTCCTAAAGGAAAACATTACAGATTTAAAATGGAATAACCAACTCAAAGAAAATATACAATCCCTGGCCACTTTATTAGGGACACCTGAACAGTCTTCTAGCACAATCTAGTACAACTACTCTGCCACAAACGTATTTAGCATAATTTGTCTGCAACCTACAGTACAGCAGCACATTTATCTACGACCAATAGATACATTTAAGCAAATGTTTCTGAATTTTCCTTTGGGAATGAATAAAGCTTATCTTATCTCATCATCTCATGATAGTTTCCCCACAGCTTGGGGCCATGCCTTCAACTGTCTTGCTTTGTTCCACCAACAGTCCAAAGCCCAAAACTTTTAATTCACTGTCATATAAGACCAAGAAAAGCAGCGACTCCTCACATTTAAGAAGCTGGAAACAGCACATGATCGAGTAAAACAACTAATATTTAAAGCTCCTAATGCAGCCTGAGTCATTTTACTGTGTGTTGACACATTAGAGGAATTAATGAGTTAGTTTGAGTGAATCTGTGCAAATGGTTGTTCCTCCTATGTCCAGACAAGTTACGTCACTGTAATTCACTCAATAGTAAAACTGGATTTTTGGGGGATTTCAGGAAGTGATGACAAAGTAAGTCACTGGTATTACATGGGGAATTCCTGATCCACTGAAGCAATCTAAAAAATGTAAGACTGAGCAGCCAAACACAGTTACTGTCCTTCTCCCTCAAGTCACAGAAAGTTTCATCCATTTTAACGGGTTTCACCTCTGGTGGAAAATAACTAAGTACAATTAACTGAGTGTCATTTTAAAGTAAAGCAAATGTCCAGCAGTCAATGTAGAAAGCAAAAGCGAACGTCTTCTGCACCATGTACACAAACTACAGTATTTCAAGAAGCTTCACAGGCGCCTGCAGAGATCTTTGACACCTTGTGTTTGCAGCTCGGTCGGAAAACTGTCTCAGCTGCAAATTCAACACCACAGGTGATATCTGCCGAAGTGACTTTGGCACAAACACGTATTGTTTCATATTTTTGGGGGGTTTTTTTAAGTTCATGGTAAGACCGCATTATATTTTTCATTATTATATACTGAATTTCCCTTTGGAGATGAATAAGGTTCATTTTAATGTCTTTGCTTTAAATTTTGAAAAGCAGAATATGTCATTTAGTCAAAGACTGCAGGTCTCTTATTACTCTTATTACATTTCATGGGCTATATGATTAAAATGATTAACTTAACAGTCACAGCCCTGACATCTACTCCACAATAAAACACTGATGAAGCGAAACCAAAAGGAAAAGCAACAAATCCTCAAGACTGAAGAAGCTGAATTCAGAAAAGATTCGTCTTAAAAAAACGATACTATCTCAGCCGATCGACTAATCGATTAATCGCAGCAGATATAATGACTTTATTGACGATCGATGACACAGCTGAGACCTGACGTCATGTCCCAACCCCGAAGTCTCCATGTTTTCAGCTCCTGCCGTCACTCGGTGACACTTGTCCCCCGCTGTCCGTCGAGCTGCGCCTCCAAACACGCACATTTTTGTTTTTTTATTCGACTTGTGTCTTTGTCCGACCGGTTCCTGGAAGTGCTGAATCACGCCCCGCCGGCGGCTCAGACTCTCAGTCACCATGGGACGGCGTTATCCTTTCATTTTGTCGGAAACATTAACGCCCAGCTCGCTTCGTTTTCTCCTGCTCGGCGCGCCTGTAGCTACACCCCCAAAGCTCCAACCAGTTGTCAAAGAGCTTTTAAAGTCAAATAAATGATTAAATGTGGGATATTTTTACCTTTCCTAGTCTCTTGGTCGAAGTCATTGTGGTACCGAGCTTGCCTTCTTCCTGTTTCTGTCCGTTACTCTTCAACTTCTTCTGAGTTTCGATGACAATGGCCGACAGCCGGCGGCGTGTTGTTTTAGCGCCACCTACCGGTGTGGAGGGCGCAGGTCAGACTTGGAATTACAGTTATTTGAGCTGAGTGGCAGAAAAAATTACTGTAAAAATACTCTATAACGGGTCAAAGTGCTGCATCAAAAACTGAGTTAAGGACACAAGTACTATCAATAAATTGTACTGGTACTTACTGCAGTAAAATGTCCCCAATGTCCCGTCTGATATTATTAGATAATGTACTGATGGATGAGTACTTGAGCAGCTTAAAGTGGAGCTGGTTTAAACTGCTTAACTATATGCAGATAGTTGCTTTAGCCCAGTGGTTCTAAACCTGTGGATATGGGGAAGATAATTAATGGGAGACAAAATGTGAAAAAAACACAGTTTGATACACAGATTTGTGTCATGTTTTAGACATTTGTCCTATCATAATGCTTATTTTTAAAACTTTAAATAATGTTGTCTCTTTTGGCTTCAAACAATTATCTAAATTTTTAGGCTTGTGTGTTATAATGTATAGAAATATATTTCTATATACATGTACATCTAACTTCATTGTATGTCACTAAATATAGTTTCTGGTGTATTGTAGCCTTTTATCATCTTTATTATGGAGGATTTACTGCAGGATTGACTTAGTTTTAGACCAGTTTACCAAATAAACTGACAAGTGAAGTTGTCTATAAATATGTCAGCTTGTGTAAATGAAATTGAAAAGCTCTATGATGTCCTTATCAGCCTCACAGTTACACTTAATTGCGCTGAATTCACTCAGGTTAAAACTGGTACAAATGTTTATTGTGTAAGCGAGTTGTTTTTGTTGTAACAAGTCATTTTGGAGAATGTTATAGCTAATTTGGAACAGCTGGATGATTATGCAACTACATGGTGTGGTTTGTACATATTTATTGTAGAGTAGGTGGCAAAACAGAGCAAGAGGTTAAAAGCACAGGGTACAGTTGCCATCTGGTGGCACTAAGCTGTTACACAAGACAAGGAAGGTGAGAAGTAATGTAGGAATTGGTCCAATTAGTAGCTTTTGTAAAATATCAAGACTTTAGCATGCAACTGTATGACATTAAGACTATGGTGGATTAGGAATGAATCCGTCAGATGAAAATAAATGTTGAAAAGCAGTGTAGATGTTCAGTTTAAAATAATAACAGCTAACTAACAAGAGCCCGGACCCCAATATCAGAAAAATGTACCTTAGTTTGTTTAAGAATAAGCACAAAATAAAAACGACATTACTTATTAACTGTCTGAAAAATACTAATACTACTACAAATAACAATAATTATGATCATAATAATATAAACAATATAAATAATAATAGTAGAAGATCCCGTGACCTGCAGCCTGTTCAAGATGGCGGCTTGAGTGGAGACTTTACACATCCACAATCAAACTAATGAACAAATATTAGCTCACAAAACTACTTTCACCGAGAATGAGACGACGATACCGGCGAAGTTTGACTCTGTTTTGAAAAGTTGAGCATAATTATTGAAGACGTCGTCGGCGTTATGGAGTAAAAAGAGCGCTGGTAAGGAATTCACAAACAAACCACAGTAAGCCAGCTAGCTTAGCTACATTAGCAGCCAGGCTAACGGCTAATTAGCTTAACTACATTAGTAGCCAGGCTAACGGCTACTTAGCTTAGCTACATTAGCAGCCATGCTAACGGCTAGCTAGCTACAACTGCTTTAGGGTAATCGCGCTAGTTGAAGGTGGTTGTTTATCAAACTGATGTTTAAGGAACAGTTATGACCAGCCCGTTAATAAACTGAGCCGTACTTAGCGCAGCTGTTGTGTTGAGACGTTGGTGTTTCATGTTAACGCAATTAGCTCAGCTAGCTCTGGGGCTAGTTAGCTCCGAGATTTTTTCGGGGAGTTCATGCTGGCAGTGGTGTCCAGGATGGCTTTTTGTGGCGTGGGGGTCAGTGTGAAGTGTGGACGTTAAGGCAAACGCTGTTTAAATAATAAAATAGTGAAACAGTAACGTTAGCTAATAATGTATAACCCAGATACCGTTGGCGTCGGTGTTACAACGATATTAGCGACCCGTAATATTATGTGACCTCAGCTGTAATTAATGCTGCTACTTGGTTTTTATCGTTAACGCAGTGAGCTGTTAAAGATATGTGGGTTAAATTACAAAAAATGGCGTTAGCTAGTTATGCTAATCCTCTTTAACAATAAGCTGTAAACTGTAAATCAGTATTGTCTATGTCACATAGATCTATACCAAATGACTGGATGTTGATAGAAGGGATTTAACACAGTGACCTCATAGTTTAGACATGTGACAGCAGAGCTAGTGACAACCACAACTATTAGTCTTTTTGTTTTTCATACGCCAACCACTAGTTTCACAGCTCCCGCCCTCTAATAAAAACACTTACAAATCTTACCTGCTATTTGATCCGAGAGCATAGTGGTATTTTTTATTAAAGCTGGAGAAATGTTTATTATTAGTTCATCTTCAAAAATGGTCAAATAAATAGCAGTGGGCTGGTAACAGTCTTGTACAGTGTGATAGTTTTAGAGTCAGTGTTAAACCAAATGCATGTTAAATGGCAATAAATAAATTTACTGCCTCCTACTTTAAGAGAATAAACATTTCTTCATGTCTTCAACAGTTTTATTGCTAAATGATAAATCAACCCTACATGTATATAAAGTCACAGAAAGTCTCCCCATGAACTTGAATATTTCAGCTGAACTGTTCTTTTTGAACATCCTGTAAATTCAGCAGCAGTAAGCTGATATGCATTGTTCTATATATTTTAAATCTACAGTAGCTCTAGCGTTTGTTTGTCTAGTTTTCCCCCCGTCTTGTCTGAAGGCTTCGGGATGTCGGGTAGAAGCAATTTTCATCTGTGTTTTATTTTTTTCTTCTTTTTTCTTTGCTCAGAAACTGTTTGTGGTTAATAATTTAGTTTATATTTTCTGTGTTAGGGGATTCAGGTTTAGTTGTGTTATGAGTCCTGTACCATCATTAGTTAAGTAGGAAAGTGGGGAAAAAAAGGGTTGGTAACAAAAATAAAGTATAATAAATAAAGAGTTAGGGAAATACTGAATCATAGCTTCAAGTTCATGCAAGTGCATATTTGCCGTAATGATTAACCATGAAGCATGTATTTTTTTTTTTAAGGCTGACTTCCTCATTCTCATCCATATTTCCCCTGCATCATTGTTATTTTGTGACATGGCAGCGCAGGGAGGGTTTCTGAAGAAGGTAGGAAAAACGGAGTTTGCTAAATTTACATGACAGACATTGGTTTCTCTGTTAATCCAGCTGTCTTCGGTGTACTTTGTGTTGTGGAGCTGCTGCAGCCTGCGGTTTCTGTGTTAATGCTGTTTGTTTTTACAAGTCTACTATAAAAAGGAGTGAAATCTAATGAAAACACTGAACACTGTCTTGATTCCTGATGGCAGGATCAGTTGAGCTTAAATAATCTATCAGGTGGTATTCTTGGCTGACTTCATAATGTAATTAAACGATCTTTTAGAGGCAAACTACTCGTCACTTTTGGAGCAGGAGGTGTTGGGAAATGTCTGTTCAGACTTTTTATAAACTTGCTCTTTGCCTGCAGGTTTATTTTCAGCCATGCTAGAGATTTGCTTCCCTTAAATTGACCCAATTTCATTCTTGGCCAGTTTCTGATTTTCATGATTCTGGTTTGAATCTGAGCAATATCAAGTATGTCAAATTCATTTCTTGTGTAGTTTATTTGCTGATGAATCTTTACTTTAGAGAGGAGAAAAGAGGATTTGTCTCGACACATCTTACTGGGGGTGATTGGTATGCAGAAGCCTGACTTGGCCTGGAGGCTTCAATGTTTATTATTGATTCTGAGAGTGAAGCTGAACTTTGTGAGCGCTGTGCACCAGGGTGTTCTGGTTCAGAGAAACCCATAACTGCATGTTATCATTACACATTTCTGCGTCTCTGTGGACTGATCACACAGGTTTAGGAGTTTATAACTTCTGGTCAAGTTGTTTCTCTGTTGTGTTGAACTTTCTGCAGCTTGCTCAGTTGAAAACCTGCAGGCCATTGAAAACTAAACAGTGTGAGTTCTGTGCAGCAGGGAAAGGAGGTCACATTGCAAATATGAATATTGTACTAAAAGTAGGTATAAAGGCTAGGCTGTTTTTCATGGCGAGCAGGTTAACATCTCAGTATACGCTATTATATGACACTAGATATTCTTATTTATTGGTCATTTAGTTTTGTTCGACAAAGGTGACATTCTTGTTTTATTTAGCCAGAAGTCACAACCCAAAACATTCAGTTTATTATGATATATGACAAAGAAAAGCAGCTATGGCAAAATATTTAGTGTTTTTATCCCAAGAACAGTAATATTAGATTGTAAACATATGCTGTATGTAATAAATTCTTTTTTTTTTTTTTCCTTCATTTTAGGAATTAGAGGGGACCGAGGGCCCTTGGTCATAGTCCAGCATGGACAGCTTCTTTAAGGCAGCTGTATGTGATCTGGACAAACTACTTGATGACTTTGAGCTCAACACTGGTAAGACCCACGGCTGAGATGATGATTCCTATAGTTTTCATTAATCTGTTTATTGTTTTCTAGATTTAAATGTTTAATTTTGCACATGAAATGTAAGTTGGAAATGGTAAATTGTTGACATTTTTGTGTTTAAAATGATTTTATAAATATATATATATTTTTTTATTTACAGAACACACTGCTCTCTTAGATTCTTTCACAGCCATTTAAATTCTGGTAAAAATATAATTAGGGATCTAGGATTATAATTGAGCTACCTAAAATCAGAGCTGTTGTGTGATGTCTGAATGATCATGTGTGTGTTTATCAGTTTAACTTGCTTTATTTCTTCATTTCAGAGGAACTTGAATGCAAATCTGTTTTCCTGAAGCCTTCTGCGTCCCCCTTCTCCTCGCTGGGCCCCCAGGGTTTATCCTCGGAGCCGTCCACTGCACCACCAAGCATCCCTGACCTAAACTCTCTTCACTATGGTTCTGCCACCAGCTGTCCTGAGCGCTCCAGCAGTCACAATCGTGGCACTAATGATAGAGAGGTCAAAGGTCAGCCCCTCACCGGAGTGGATCTTCTCTCCTCTGTGGATCGAAGACCACCCGCGAGCTCTGCCCCTCCCTGCCCGGATCGAGCTCTGAAGCCAGTGTGTGATCTTGTGAATGACACGAGCTCGGCCATCCTGGTCAGGGCCAACAGCCACGATGCTTTCAGTGAACTGGACATAGTTGAAAAGCAAATGGAGAAGGAGGAGTCTCTGCTTGTGGACTTTGACAGCCCCGTGGTCACACAGGAGCAAGGGGGGCTAAACCAGAGGGGCGGGGGTAGAGACGTTGAAGAAGATCAAGCTTCAACGAGAGAAGAACTGCTGGGTCTTGACTCCCATGAGCAGAGCGGTGGATACTCTGCCTCGCTCAGTCTGCTGGATGTCATCCTTCCTGCAGCAGTCGAGAGGGGATGTGAGCTCCCAGAGGAGTCGCTGCCACCACAGACCACTGAGTCAGCTGGTAAAGATCAGAGGGACTCTGAGGATCTAGCTTCTACAAAGCAAGTTTTGGATAATTCCTTAGACCACAGTGAACCAGAGTGCAGCCTGTCTGCTCAGAGCATTAAAAATACAACAACCTCAGTGAATAAACAGCATGAGTCTCCTGTTGAGCTAAAAGCAGGAGCCTCAGACAGCGAATCTGTGGGCTTGTCATGCCTGCCCCTTGCTGCGTCCATGTGTGGAGCTGTGGGGAAGTCGGAGGACACAGAAGAAGCTACAGAGCAACATGATGAGGCAGACGTCTCTGAAAGCACAGAGGCAGACTCCCTGTCAGCCGTGGAGTCTCGCGCACACAGATCCTGTTTAGAGGAACCTGACTCGTCAGTGTCTGTGCCCCAGCAGGCTGCAGAGGGAAGGCTGTCACCAGAGGGGCAGCTCGTCTCTCCTGAACCAGCTGATGCTGTCGCTTTCATGGATCGCTCAGATCCCAGCCCAGAAGATCCTCGTGAGTTTGGCTTCGAGTATCTGCCTGAGAGTGACCAGGCTGGGCTGCTGGTTACAGATGAAGAGTTGGATGCGTTCCTGCAGTCCCACACTGAGGCGGAGCAGGGCAGAGGTGTCTCTTACTGCAGCAGTTCTGGAGGTTGTTCTGAGCCTGAGAGTCTCTCTCAACCAAATGGGGACCTGGAGCACAGGCTTGTAGATGAGGAGCTGAGAATCTGTGGTCGAGGTAGACTGGAAGAGCTAGAGGGTCTGGCTTCTCCTGAAAGTGACAGACCACTGTGTGTGTCTGTGGAGGAAACATTTAACCCTGGTGCTCCATCACTCTCAGAGGACTCTTACAGAAATTGCCAAGAAGATCCAGAACTGTCCTTTGGGGTGAGCCATTCTTTAACCAGCAGCACTTTCCAGTCCCAGCACAGCAGTAGCCCTGATCAGCAGCCCTCCTATGGAGGTGCAAGACCCAAACAGCTACACTGCCAAACTGCAAGATCTCCACCAGCAGGGGAAGAAGAGGAGGAGCAGGTTCAGACATTTAGTGGTTTTTCAAAATGCTCAAGTTTAGTCGAGGATGACGATGGTTCACCCATAAGCCCAAGTCTTATGGAGGAGCATTCCAATTTTAGGGATTCAATCCCTGTCTACGCCACTCAGGAGCATCAGGATTACAGCGTGGGGTATGATGAACTGTCAGAGCCCCCACCTTACCCTGGAGAGTCACCGACAGATGGTGCCAGGTCAGTGAACTGGAAGAGAGAGGGGGTGGAGGAGCTGGGCAGCAGGCAACCTGCTTGGGTGCCAGACTCTGAAGCTCCCAACTGCATGAAGTGCTACCAGAGGTTCACGTTCACCAAGAGGAGGCATCACTGTCGAGCCTGTGGGAAGGTCTGTACACAGTCGCTGAATCCATGTTATCCTGCAGTGAGTTTCAATGACATAGTGTGTTACACTGTTCACCTCCAGCTATTTTCTCAATCACTGCATTTATTTTTTCTAAATCACAGTTGCAGTTTTTCAGAGACAAAGGTGATATATTTAAGTCGCTTGTTTGTTCGGACCAACAGAAACTCAAATTGACATTTCGGATGCTGGACCCAGTGGGTTTTAGGCATTTTAGTTCAACATATTCTTTACATGATCAATACATTAATGGAATTGTTGCTAAAATGTTCTGTTAATCATCTAGTTTACTATACAGGCTTGTAGTAAGAACAGATGTTATCAGCTATACTGATAATGCAAAATTAGCTCACTGACATGGGGACCCTGCTCCCACATCAGCAGCTGTAGAGCAGAGCTGCAAACCAGGTACTGAGCCGAATATTCAGCCGAATTGTTATTGCTGACCAAACGAAGCCGTCTGCGGTGCAGATTCTCCTTAAATGTTCTGTTCATTCATTTCATCTGCTGATTCTCTTCTCAATTAATCATTTAGTCTGTAAGATTCTGATGTTTTCGTTAAAATAAAAGGCAGTCAGGGTCATTTACCAAACAGTTGCCAATTCATTTCCTGTCGGCTCGCTAATGGCAGCAGCTGTAGCTTTCGACGTGATTGAAATATTCTGAGTTAAGTGTTTGCAGCTGGTGAGCTTTTATTAATAATCATGATTTAATGACATTTACTATATATGTTTCTTATGAGTTGTTCATATGACGTGTGCATGCTTCAGAACTGGTTAAAGAGAACCAGTTATGTCCCAGGACCAAATATAGCGCAGAGTGTGAGTCAGCACCTCTTTTTCCAGCTCATCTATAGGTCTCCACTGAGCTGTGTCCTGGAGCTGCAGCCAAGTCCTTTAAAGGCCCCTGATTAAAACAGCATTAGAGAGGACTGTTTAGGATGCGTTGTTATTCACAGCACAGCTACTGCTGCTTTAACAACTACTCAGATAAACATGCCAGGTAGACTGCCAGATGCTCTGTAGCGTATATTTTCCATGACGGCCGTCCTGTCTGTTCTGTGCCAGGTTTACTGTGCTGTGTGCTGCAACAGGAGGTGTAAGCTGAAGTACCTGGAGAAAGAGGCGCGTGTGTGTCTCATCTGCTTTGATTCCATACGCAGAGGTAAGACCCCAGTTTGGTCTGATCCCAGAGCTGCGTCAGCTGCTGTACTTCATTTTCCAAGTTCCAAAGCAACCAAACAAACACTGACGGGCACTGAAATGTTACGTTTACGTCAGATGACAACATATTGGCTGATAAGTTGTTTAACACGAACACATAAACAGTTTGGATATGGAGCCCTTATGTTTGGTTATACAGTGCTGCTTTAGTAGCAAGAGAAGTAATATACAGTGTTCACAGCCGGTTAGACTCTGAGCATGGTCATTCAGGAGCTGCTTGGTGGTTTTGATGGTTATCACAGTTTTAGGATGTTTCAGGTCATGTCTGGACCTGCACCGTCCTAAAACTCCACAGTGCACAGCAGACAAACAGTTTAGCAGCATAATCATCGTGAGCTGAATATTGGATTATGTCAGTTCTATGTTTAAACCCTTTCTTTCCTTTTTCGTCATACCTTAGAGTGGTACTGATATGAATTTTTCATTCCCTCACAGAAGCAGACCAAACCAACAATCAGCTTAAAATAGAGACAACTCACTACATGTTAACGTCACACTAATTCATTATGCAGCTTTGTTCCTCATGGAACAGCTGTTAAAATGTGTCTCTTCACTAACAAACACGTTGGCTTCTGTTATTTTACAGCCTGAAAACATTTGAAATCATTACTGTTGTTTTGGTTCCTGCACCTTTCTTGTCTGCTTTGATGATAAAAGGCAGAGGCAGCTTTTTATAGTTAAAGACTGCAGAACGGACATGGAGAGCGAGGTGGGAGGGGGAAAGGGAGGAGAGTTACAGCAGGGCGCTGGCATTTGTCCTTGATTTTTGTGTGTGTGTGTGTGTGTGTGTGTGTGTGAGGTGCAGGACCCGCCTAACGCAGCAGACATGTGACGCTCACATGCTGCCTAAATTAAGAAGAAAGAGGTGATCCACTTGGTGAGGCGGGTGGATGCTCGAGCAGTGTGATGCGATCCTTCCCTACTGTCTGTTGCCTCTCTCTCTCTCTCTCCTTCCCTCCCTCTCACTTTGCTGTCTGTGCCTCACATCTGTGTGATCAGCTGCATGTGAGGCTTACCACACACACCCCAGCCTAAAGCTAAAGGGCCAACAGCAGACGGACGGAAATGAGCGATGAGCAGCTTCAGGACGATTGTGATGTGAGAGTGTCAAGTGTGAGGACAGAGGAATAAACTCGTACCGATGTGCTTTGGTTAACTTTTAGCAGAGGCGATGATGATGAGGACGAGGTAAGATGCAGCTGACGTCCTAATAAGTAGACTGTTGTTTTCACGTTGCTGTGTGCACCTCCTATGTTGTTTTGGTTGTTTTAGTGTTTCCAGTCTGTGAACGTATTATAGAAACCGTTGAGGTAGATTTTAAAGAGCAGCGTTTGGCTTCACTTGAAATGGTGCACTAATATTTTATTGTATTTTGCCTGGATGACTTTTTTTGTGCCTTGTCATCCTTTCCTTGGTCGGTGAAAACCTCGTAGTGATGCTGTGTTACAGTAATACTATGCTGCTGTTGTCAGTACACACCAGGCTGATTAGGCTTCAGCAGTGTGATGTGGACGAGTGCTACGTCAGCATGTTGTGGAGTGCAACATCTGTCCTGTTTTCATCAGCTTCAACGTTTTTCATTCGATTCACGTGTTAAATGTGTCAGGTTTTGTCTGGGATGTTGGCCTCATTTCCAGATTAAGCAAAACAAGCTCTTCCAGTCCGTGGTTAGAGAAATACAGCTGCAGGAGTTTACTGTGATTTCACTGACATTAGTCACAAATACAGTCACTGGCTGGTTTTCTGTCCATCTCATGTCCTCTGAGTTGGCAAAGTCATGCTCATGCTTCAGTTCTGCTTCTGTTTTCATCAGTTATTTCAGGAGCATGTTTCTTTCATCAGAACCATCCAGTAAAGGAAAACCGACACAAGCAGGGTCTTTGTTCATTTGTAGTATCACTGATACAAAATGTGGCCAAACAGGAAAACACATCACCTGATATGACCTGTTACCTACATAGTATGAAAAAAAAAAAAAAACACATTAACATCTCAGGTGTCTCACGACTTCACAGGAACAATGGTTTTCAACATGCACCAGACGAAATACTTGTCTGATAAATAGGCTGGAGTTTATGGCCGAATGAACTGTAGTTTGATCTTTGGCCTCTAGAGGGCAGTTACATACATTAAACCTTCACCCTACATGAAAATCTCTGCTCTGATGATTCTACTGTGCTGCACTGAGCTGCGTTGACCACTGCAAGGTAGAAAATCTCACAGCATCAAGCCCTCACCTCAGCTCCTGTATCAAGTTGTGAGGACGAGCTCGTTAGCAAACACTTGATGTCATTTATACATATCCAGTTTTCCCCATGAGTTTAGTTCAGCTCTCCACTTCTTTGCACTTTGTGCTTCAGCCTGTTTCAGAGTGAGAGCAGCTTCACCAAAGAAACCAGCTATTGGTACAGTGTTCAGTTTTGACAGCAGCTAAATAAGAATGTAGTTCAGAGCCATGCTAGCAGCTGTATGCCACTAAACATAAAGTACAGCTGAGGCAAATGGAAAACGTGTTTGGACTAACTGGTCACAAACTTGAGTCGGTACGATTCATCTTCTCTACAGTTTGATGCCAGTCCAGCCAGTAGAGGATGAGATATCTTAAAGGATGAGTGAAAACCAGCTGATGGATGGATTCATGACTATTCATCCAATAGTTGAAATGTTTCTCTAAATAAATAAAGTCAGAGGATCACCAGTGTCATAAGACTTCATCATCTGGAGACCTTTAATGCTACTGACATCACCGTCCGTATCCTGACTCATACACATCAACCAAGGGAGATATTTCACTTTAAAGACTAAAATCATATCTGTGAAATCCGTTTTTAAAAAGGAAATATTTTTAATGACGTTTTCTCCTTGCAGCCCAGGCCCTGGAGCGGATGATGAGTCCTACGGGTCCCAGTCCGAACCCGAACGTCCCATCTGAGTACTGCAGCACCATCCCCCCTTTGCAGCAGGCTCGTGCTGCCGGCACGCTAAACTCTCCTCCGCCCACCGTCATGGTGCCTGTGTCTGTTCTCAAACACCCAAACAATGACAGTATGTTTCCTCTCATGTCCTCTACACGGTCTGTGGTTCACTGTTGGCCTGTCTTCCTGACCCACATCCCTGAAAAGATTCTGTTTTTTGCGTGTTGTCAGATTGTCCTCGCGAACAGAAGCGCGTGTGGTTTGCCGATGGCATCTTGCCCAATGGGGAAGTGGCCGACACAACCAAGCTGTTGGTGACGAGCTGCAGGAGCTCCCAGGACCTGAGTGGTGTCACCCCAGACCAAACAACAGTAAGAGACAGACGCATCGTCTGGGTTTTCTAAATGCTCGATTGTTGTGAGCAATAAAATGGATCTGTTTAAGTAGGATGGGAGTAGTGCCCCAGTAATCGACTGTCTCATGTCAGCCTGGCTCCACAGGGTCAGAGGCTGGAGTCGGAGGCTCGTCGGCCCCTGAAGCTTCTGCGGCTGTAGACGGGGTTCGCCCTCCGATATGTGGACCCTGGGATTATGCCCTGCTCTCCGGAATCAGTTCTTCGGTGAACAGGGTTCCCAGTCTGCTGCCAGACAATGAGGACGAGCTTCCTCCACTGCTCATCATCACTGGAGAGGAGGATGGAGGAGGTGAGTGTTTATTTCAGTGTTTTCCTTGGTTTTAAGGTTTTTGTAGCTCCTTTCAAACTTGTGTGTCTTCACATAAATGTGTTGTTTGCTCTGCGTTAGCTCTGAAAAGGGGCTCGTGTGTGTGTGTAACTTGATGTGTGCTCCTCTGCCTTTACCTTGTAGATGCGTTGGTTGAGGAAAGTCCTGCTCCCTGCCAGATTCTGCACTTGTTAGAGGAAGGAGGACCCCGACCGCTGACTTTTGTTCTGAACGCCAACCTGCTGGTCAACGTCAAACTGGTTACATGTGTGTAGAATCTGTCTTGTTTTTTTTTTTTTTTTCTTGGATGTTCTGCACATACATTCTGGATGTAAACAAACCTACCACCATTAACTCTGTGTGTGTTTTACTTGTCAGACTGCAGTCGGCAGTGCTGGTGTTTTAGCTCTAACGGACTTCAGGCTCTGGGACAGAGAGAGGTGGTGTTTTTGTTGGAGTGTTTGCCCGAAGAAAAAAGTCTTCCCAAAGACCTTTTCACACTCTATCTCACCGTTTACCAAGACGCCCAAAAAGGTAGATGGCACCTCCATTTGTTTACCTTTAATAGCAGAGTTTTGTAGTCACGAAAACAAGAAGGATGATCCTCTGTTGCAGGGAGGTTTATGGAGGAACTGGATAACCTGACATTCACGAGCAGTTTCCTGGGCAGCAAAGATCACGCTGGGATGCTGTTCTTCTCTCCCACCTGTCAGCCTCTAGATGGCCTCAGTCTCCCCCCTCAGCCTTTCCTGTTTGGCCTCCTCATCCAGAAACTGGAGGTCCCCTGGGCCAAAGTCTTTCCTCTCAGGCTGCTTCTGCGGCTGGGAGCCGAGTACAGTGGTGTGTGACTCTCTGTAGCTCCAGAGTCTTAAAACATTAGTTTCATATTGTCTTGACAGGCGTTTGAACATGTTGTACACAAAGAAACAGATTTATAAAAGGAGATTTTGACACCTGTTTGTCTAAAATAGTTTTTGGTAATTAATCAAAAATATAGTTTAAATTAAAATTTTATTTTGATGACATGTAGTAATTGTCATTACGAGATAATATAAACTTAATTCATCCCCAAAGGGAAATTCAGGTAGTCTTGTAGTTAAGTCAGTAGTGAGACTATAAGACTTCGCTGCTTTTATTGTGATGCATAATCTGAAATTGATTTCAGTGTAGTAGATATTTAATGAAGAAAAATGCTGAACCTTGTTTCAGAATTAAAGATTTGCTGCATTTCCAAGTTGTTTATAGGTTGCAGGTAAAGATTAGAGGTTTTCTAACTGATAATTCTATGGTTGTATGTATTTTCAGTGTATCCCACCACGATGGTTAGTGTTCGTTTCCGGGACTCAGTGTATCGAGAGACGGGACACACCATTATGAATCTACTGGCTGTAAGTAGAGAAAGTATTCACGTCCATTCGCTTTACTGTGGTAGATTTTTATTGTAAATAGATAACATTGCCATTCTTTGCCCAAACAGTTTGAAATGTATTAAATATCAAACACTTTTACATTTTCTATCATTAAGGCTCAGCTTTCAGTTCAGTTTCAGTAACAACCACAGATTTGTGGTGTCCCCTGTGGGCGAACAGAATGAGTATTACATCTTTCACCACAGGACCTGAGGAACTACCAGTACAGTCTGCCAGTGGTGGAGGGCCTGAGGATCCACATGGAGATGGGCCACAGTTACATCGATATACCCAAAAGCAGCTTCAATGAGGTGAGGAAGAATCATTTGAGTCCACTGGTCAAGAATTAGATAAGATCAGTACCATGTCTCTATATTTCTGTTTACAGACATGAGTTCATATATTTTGCAAACTATTAAATCCTTCCTTGAAGGCATGTCTGTGAAAACAACAGTATAAAACAGATGCACTTCATCAACCTAATTATCCTCCTGTCATTTTACAAACTGGCAAATCAATAAACAGGCTTCAACCATAGCAGCTAAAAAATACTGAACTAAAAAGTTTAACAACGAGGCTTCTGCATAAAAAATAATCTGTATCATTGTGAATAATATTCGTTCTGTTTCACAGATGCAGAAGGTGGTAAATGCCTCCAACGAACATGTCATCAGCATTGGAGCAAGATTCAGCTCGGAGGCTGACTCTCACCTGGTATGTCTGCAGAACCAGGAGGGAAACTATCAGACCCAGGCCAACAGCATGCCAGGGAAGACCCGCACAGGTGAGAGCTAGTAGTAAGACAGAGGAGCCTCTTCTGCCCAGCAACATCACAAATGCTGTGGTGCTGCAGTGGTGGTTTTGTTGTCTCTTGGCTGTGTTTGAATAGACAGAAAACTGTGTGGGGGTTTGTTGCAGTGACTGGAGCCAGTTTTGTGGTCTTCAATGGGGCGCTGAAAGCCTCCTCTGGCTTCATTGCCAAGTCGAGCATTGTTGAAGGTATCGTTGACTCTAATTTCATCACATCAAACCCATGAATTATGCTAGAACATAGTGAAGTCCCTGTTTTGTTGTTGGACCCACTGAACCGGACTCTGTGTTTGTGTGTCAGACGGGCTGATGGTTCAAATCCCTCCAGAGACTATGGAGTCTCTGCGCACTGCCCTGAGGGAGCAGACGGACTTCCACATACCCTGCGGGAAGAACGACGGTGGGGAGCTCCGAGAAAACGTCACTGTCCGCTGGGTTGACTGGAGTTCACCCATCAACACGGGGTAATGGCCCTGCACCCAGTTTACACGTATCATCAGTCTTTGTGCTGGTTTTGTATTTGTCATCCTGTGAAATGCTGATCATGAAAATACTAAGTTATTGTTTTGATAAGGAAAATCTGATTTTTTTTTTTTTTTTTTTTTTTTTTTTTTTTTTAAGAGTGATTGTTTCCTGTGCGGTTAGTTACTGGTTGTTTGTTTGTGAGAAATGAGATGTTTACCATCAGTACCTGTACCGTGGTCTTTGTTCCCCTGCAGTAAAACCAGCGGTGTTGATGGGAGACCTCTGGATGGAGTTTGCAGTGTGAGGGTGCAGCAGGACGCTGAGTTTGAGTCAGACGGCCGCGCCATCAGATGCACGGAGGTGAGTCTCCCTTTTAATAAGCAGGTTCCTACAGTCTGCATGTACTGGCTGATGGTCAGTGTTGAGCTATGAGGTTTAGAGCCTGGACACAGGGCTCGATTGATCCTGGAAGAAGTTTCTCTGTACATAATAACAGTGGTCCTGGTGTTCTCCGGTGGACGTGCATCAGATCTTTGAGCCATAATCATGAAACATCTCATGAAGCAGCTTTTAATTCTGCAGTTAATTAGTCATTTTGTTTAATTCAGTCAAAATGACACAATGCTGTGTGTTTTAGTCTTTCAATAAGCTCGTCAACAGTAATCTGTTATAAATGAAGTTTGGGTCCAGGCGTGTGAATGTCTGAATGTTTGTGCAGGTGTTCTACCAGCTGAAGAGCCCCGACTGCAGCCTGGCCTCAGTTCTGCCGTCCTGCAGCGTGTTTCAGAAGGAGATTGCTTTGGCCACCTGCAGTGCTCTGACTCCGCACCTCGCTGTTCTCGCCTCCGGTGGCATCAACTCGCTCTCTCTGCGCATCTCCACACAGGCCGATATGGTACAAAGCAAAGTTTAACCCGGTGCAGTGTTCAGAATATGAGTTTAACTAAGGTGTGGTGAGTACATCTGTGTGTGTCCGCTCTCAGGTGGAATACCAGGCCGGCTCCGGGGGCAGACTCCTCCCTCAGCACTACATGAACGAGCTGGACGGCGCTCTGATCCCCGTCATCCACGGAGGTAGCGCTAGTGTGCCGCAGACCGCCATGGACATGGAGTTCCTCTTCTACATCACACACTCCATCTAATAAGCATACAGAGGATAACGCACTCGGAGTATTGAAATCCACTGAACAGGAAGTGGCAGAGCACAGTGAGAAAAGCTGCTCGGTGTGGCAGGACAAGCAGCCGCTGGCACCACATCTCCACTCTGAGGATGTGTTGTTGGGGGGGTGTAAAACTGATACGCTGCTCGTGTCCTGTTGCATGTTCGTGCATTTCGTGCTCACCAAAGCTGCTTTAACACAAGAAGCCAAACACTAAACAAGGAGTTAAAGACAACACGACCAAATACAACCAAACGATTCAAAGCGTTTTCCTCTGCCTTCCAGGCTCCGGCTGGCCTCTCACAGCTCGGAGCACCTCAGAGAATGTTCCCCACTGACACACGATCACGGCGATCTCATCTGGATGTATTTATTATATTTTAATATGGCTTTGTTTGCTTGAAAGGATGGTATTACTGGATGCAGTTTGTAGTGCTCGGGAGGTGCTACCGTAACGCCACTCTGCGTTTGTAGTTTGCCCGTCCTGAAAATGAAGAATTTGGATCTTGTGTTCTCTAAAGGTTCCACATTCTCATTCTCCATGCTGGTTTCTGATGGTAGTGGAAAACAATGGGGCCTCATGCAAGAACATTTTGATTTCAACTTTGTCCTAACCCTCTGACTTTTCTCCAGGCTGTGTGGGTCTGGTTGTGCTGCAGCAATCATTGCCAAAATGTTAGAAACCCCCAGTACCAACTAATCTACCAGAAACGAGCCGTCGGCACTTTGTCGGATGACGCTGTGTTGTGTGTTTGAAGCAGGTTTGACTTTTTGACTGAATATTGAAACAGCTGCCAGAGACGTGTCGTCTGTGTGGAGCTGGAAGGAACCATCTGATGTGAGGTTAGTTAAGACGGGAGGTGGTTCAGAGGACGTGACGGTCGTGGAGGTGGAGGACAGAATATTATACAGGAGGTGGTTTTATGCCGACACAGGGTTTTTACCTGCAGAAGCAGCTGCTCACTATGCCAGTTAGAGCCAGGCAGCCTTGGTGAGATAGTTTGTTCAGATTAAAGTATTTTTCTTGTCGTCTGTATGTTTTGTTCACACCTCAGACATCAGTCAATGCAGGTTGTGTTGAGGCTCTCCCACCTGCCACAGAAGGACTGGTCTGTTCGGTGGATCCTGCCTGAGGCCCAGTGTGTCAGTAGCAGGTGAATCGGGACTGGGTCTGGCCTGTTGGAGTTTGGGGTCCTCACCGCGGGTTTGTCCTGAGTGGTACCCAGCTGGTGTTTTATGGACGTTCAGTCACTGTGGGGGCCGGTCGACAGAGTTATCATCCTGCTCTGGGTAAAACTGAACATTTATAACTAAACACAACCTTTTTGTCGTTTTCATGTTTCTGTCGAAACGTTTTTACTTTCTGAATGAGCAGCATCAACTCAAGCTCAAATACCAATGATGATGTTTATTTGTCTTCAGTGGTTCGCACTGGGAGCGTTTTCAGGTCATCTCACTTTTTAACTTACCACTTATCAAATATATACGAACATACAGAGTTTTAAAAACCTGGAGGAATAGTTTCACATTTTTCTGCACTACCACTCCAGCTGGTGGACTGTTAGCTTAGCTTAGCTTAGCTTAGCTTAGCTTAGCTTAGCTTAGCTTAGCATAGAGCGACCCTGGCTCTGTGCAACACTAACCAGATCCACCTACTGCCCCTCTGAAGCTTGTTTATTGGGGTGTTAAGTTGTAAAAACAAGAAGATATGGTTTTATGGCACAAACATCCTGCAGAACCGCAATTTGTTGTTTCTGTGCTTAGGTTTTTATACTGAATGACCATATGACGTCTTAGTGAACTTTAGAGGAGCTAGTAGGTGCTTCCTTTACCTTTGGATCCAGGCTGTCTTATTTCCCCAGTCCTTATGCTAAGTTCTGCTAACTGCCAGAGACATGCAGGCTTCTCTAACGCTTGGCAAGAAAATGGAGAAGCATGTTTCCTAAAATGTTGAACTAATCCTTAAAAAAAGCTGCTGTTGCTGCCCTGAGTGCAGCAGAATCCTTCTCAGGTGTTGACTGGAGCAAGACCTCACAGTATTTTACCGTGCAGCGAACAGCGTCAAACCGGTTTTAGTTTGATTCAGTGAACCTTCACAGCAGCTTTAAGGCACTTTAGCTCCATTAAATCAGGAGAGCTCCGAGGTTTCTCAGCGAGCCGGTGTACAGTACGTTTTGTTTTGTTTTTTTTAAGCGGGTAACTTTTCTTTCTTCACCAGCTTCTCATCGTTACCACGAAGTTCAAAGCTCAGTCTGCCAAATTCCATGTGTTAGTGCTCCAGTTAAATAAAGTCTTTGGGTTTAGGATTTGTCTTAATAAAAACCAGAATATAGATGCAGAGAAAGGTTTACATCCCTCCAATACTGGAAAAAAAAACAGGTTAACATGCTCTGTTTGAAGAAGCTTTGTGCAATCCCAGCCCTCTGAGGTCACATCTCCTGTTTCTCCATTTTTAGGGCAAAGAGCAGTCACATCTCACTTGTCTGTCAGGAATTGTCCAAATATAGAAAAGAGAAACCATATGCACAGAGATTGTACCAAACTTTTCTTTTTGTATATTTAACATTTAATTTAAGAGTTATTTTTGGATCTAATAGCTATAAAAGTTTTCAAAAGACGGAATATTTTTGATAGGATGCAGGCTGCAGTCGCTTTGCAGTTTGTGTAGCGACACTGAGAGGAAAAGAAACACTAAGACGATTAATTCCTCAAGTGGAAAATATCTAATCTCCAACTGCAATGCAAAGTTTAAATGAATGTGTGAGGTAAAAATTTGAGGACAGAATAAAATCAGCTTTAGACCATTCGTCAGTTTCAGTATCACTTTATTTTGAAAGGCTGATTCACTTTAAAACAATAAGAAAAAACAACACAGATGGGTAAATCTGTCCCAACGTTTTTTTTTTTTTTTGTTTTTTTTTAAATCCGATTGTTTTTTATGCCCCCATCCCTCGTAGTGAAGCCTCCTTTACACTGTCTGAGCTGAAGGTTGCCAGTCCTGTGAGAAAAATCTGTGATCACCACATTTTAGGTCCAGATTCTCAGAGTGCGACTGCAGTTCTGACCCTCGGCTGTAGACGAAGATGGACGGGACTTCCCTCCTTCCTGTCACTATGCAAGAGTGAGGCCAAAGTGTTGTGAATGTGGCAGCTGCCATTCTCCTTTGGTGATGCGTTTTGCAACCAGATTCTGCACAGGAGCGACCAGAGCCGCCAATCAAAGCTGTCAATCATCTGAAAATCCATCAGATTTATTCAAGGAAATCAGCTCTGGGACTAATTGAATTGATTGGATTTGAATTTTTAGTTTGGCTCAAGTCCCATCCGTTAATTGTGGTTTATGAGTTATTCTGCAACCAACCACCAGGGGGTGAGCAATTAACTGCGGCTTCACTAATTGGAGTTGTCACATCAGCCATCTTTGTTTACAGTCTGAGAAATGACAGACCAAACCTGCCTCTTCCTCTTCTTCTTCATGTTTCACACATGGACGTTTTCCAAACAGCAGTTTGATCTCAGCAAAGCACATTGTTCTCTTGATTTGAACCTTGGAGCGTCGGCAACAAGATTTTTTTTCTTTTTTAATCCTGGAGTTGATTTTGATTTTCCCCTTCCCCTTGTATAATCTCTATCAGGGCAGTAATGTTTTAGAAGGTAAGTTATTTTCTAGGACGCTTCAATCAACTTGTCTCTATGTAAAAATGAGAAATGTTTTCTTCTTTATGATTCATTATGTGTAAATCATCTATTTATTCATAAACACCAGCTTTATTTTGGTGAACCTGGTATCTGGGTCCTAATCAGGTTCTGAACAGCTTCTGTAATTAAAGAATAAAATGAGTTTTATGAAAAATGTCTGTGATATTTGTACAGCAGAAATCCAAATCCTATTCAGTTTTTAAAAAAGCACAGATTTTCTTTTACACTGGTGTCAACTCATTTACCTGATAACATTTAACGCCTGTTCAGGATTTATAAGCAGCATAATAAACAATTGTTTGTTAGAAGATTTTTTTTTTCAACCAAATTATTTTTATAAACAAATGTAAAGTCTTTGTTTTAACCTTTTAGAGGAAAAACGTAGTAAGCAAACAAAAACAGCTGCTCTTATCTCCAATCAATGGGCCTTTACAAATTATAAAGTACAGCAGACATTTTATTCAAGTTCACATTTTTAAAAGTTGTGTCCGGTTTATTGTTAAATCCTTAACTTTTAATTACAGCTGAGATTTTACAATAAGTGTCTGTTAATGCAGCAGGGGATGAGCAGGAATATAAATATGAGGATTAATGGAAAGTTTCACTCTTGCTTTTTCTGTCAGATACGATTCGTGGGTGTTTGTGTCGCAATAGGAGGCAGGTGAAAGTCCACCTGTGTGTGTGTGTGTGTGTGTGTGTGTGTGTGTGTGTGTGTGTGTGTGTGTGTGTGTGTGTGTGTTCCTCCTCCACCTCCTCTTCCCTCCACTAGTTCATTTGCACACACACCGTCTGTCGGAGCAGCAGCAAAGATGAGCGGACGAGTCGGCGACCTGAGCCCGAAACAGGCTGAAAACTTATCAGAGGTAATGAATCAATAATCGATGCGACTCCAGTTTCTCTTTGTACTTTTACATGACGACTTTCAACTTTAGCTGCAGTTTTTCCTCGTTCCTCTCGCTGTTGGCCTCACCGGCAATGATCCCATGGGACCTAATCTGTGTATTTATAGTGACTGTT
Source organism: Mastacembelus armatus (assembly GCF_900324485.2). Taxonomy (NCBI): domain Eukaryota; kingdom Metazoa; phylum Chordata; class Actinopteri; order Synbranchiformes; family Mastacembelidae; genus Mastacembelus; species Mastacembelus armatus. The sequence goes on along the minus strand of NC_046644.1, from coordinate 19,702,997 downwards.
CTTATTTCCACTGTAAACATGAACCCGCCGCTTTTCTTGTTAATGTTTATCTGGATGTTGTTGTTTTTTCCGCGTCACGTGTTTGTTTACGGCTAATTTCAGACGTGTTTATGTAAAAAAAAGGACAAATCGCATCGTAAACAGGCTTCACGTGTTGCGTCCCGACTCGCGACGCTTCCTGAGTCCTCGCGCGGCGTTGCCGGGGTCACCGCCGTTGCTAAGTAACATTTGCTGCGCGTTGCATAGCGACGGTGAAGCGCCGGGATGAAAATAGTTTTTCCAGCAGCGAAAAAACAAAAACAACCAGAGAAAAATAACGTAAAGAAAATGATCATTTTCTGTTTGTGGCCATTTTACACCTTTGTTTTACTACTTTTTACTGTTTACACTTTATCACTAAAGGCATTTTTATTAGAATATTCCCATATTCACTGGTGTAGGTTGATGATGCCAACAGAATAAACTGTAAATATCATAGGAGTACACAAAACAACAATATATTATATTATCTGTCAGTAACATTAGCTATCAACCTGCCAGTTCTTTTATTAATTCACAGATACTGATTTATTATCACATTTATAAAGTTATTAAAGTTATTTTTCTGTAAAACCTTAAGGAAAGAAATTGGAATTGTTTCCCCCCTGTTTCCAGTCTTTATGCTAAGCTAACAGCTGCAGGCTGTAGCCTCATATTTAGGTCACAAAGATAAAGTATGAAGATAAAAATGATAAATTAAATTTAATTAATTAAATTAAATTCACCTTCTGTCCCGTCTGCTTCCCTGCCTCCAGTTTCGATCCAGGATCCAGGACATCCTGTCCGCCCTGCCTGAGCAGCACGACCACTACCTCCTCCGCTGGCTCCGAGGTGAGAGCTGCAGCCTGCACATCACACCCTAAACTGATGAGGTTACCCAGCATGCACCCATCCATGCATAGAGTGGCATCTTTAATTGGGAGATGTGAGAATAAAGGTGAAAACACTTTGAGCCGGTCAAAGATCCACAGACTAGATGGCAAATACAGAGATTTGATAAATAATTACACTGGAAATCACCTGAGGTTGTAAGTAGGGCTATGTCTCAGATTACTCGATTATCTCCATCAGCTTGGACTTTAATTTGTTCCTTTGTCACATTTGAATGGACCACGGGGTGTTCAGTTACTTAAACTCATAAACTCACCTTTATAACTACATCTATTCCAGTAAAATGTCAGTTCTTGTAGTTTTTCCACTTTAGGCCACTTTATATTTAACACATTTTAGATGTTGGGCTATTTTCTCATGTAACTGAGAACGTTTTTATCTAAGTTTTGAATTCAGATATGATGACCATTCGGCATTTCTGCACTTTCTTGTAACGTTTAGAGTAATTTTCTAAAATCTCGTAACGTATGATTATCCTCGGTCTTTCCTTCTGCCCCGGCAGTGAACTCACTCTTATCTCAAGGGCAAAAAACCTCCTCTGTCTTCACCTCAGGGGAAATAAACTCAGTTTTGTTGCATAAGAGGTCTTATGAAACAGATATTTGAACCGTCAGTCACATAATAGTTTGCGTTACTAAAGGGAGCTGGGCGTGTCTGTCAGGTCTCTATAAAACCAGTGTTAATGGTGACAGATACCTGTTGAATGTAATTACAGAGAAACAGCTTGATGATCTATGTGAAAGCTGCAGCACAGTTTATTTTGTCCTTGTTGTCTTTCCTGGCCATTTTAGGGTTTATACACACAACCTGCTGCTAAAAACCCTAAAAATATTAAATATGTTCTTTTATTATGATCAAAACTGTGTCATGTCTTAATGTAAGATGCCCTGATGCTGCTTTATACACACACGTCGTCTCCATCCTGTGCTGCTGATTCATCCAACAGGACATCCAGGACATGTTGACTCTTCTGTGCAGGGGCCACAGTTCAGGCAGGAGCAGATCGATGGGGAACTCTGTGACTATTCAATATTTGCATTGACTGTTTAACCTCGGACAGTTTCCTTGCTCGACTCAAACCTGGTTAAATGCCTTGAACTGTGTCAAGGTTTTACATATTCAGATTTACATATAATTAATAATTAACAGAGAAAGTGTATAATCTTTCTTCCTGGCTTTAGGTAACATTTCACCAGTTCTTTAGTCCCTGTTGTTATATTATATTATATGTTCATTTACATGTCTGCTGTGTATTATGAAACACACGAGGGGTCTAATGTGTACATGTTCTATTTTTCTAGCCCGTAACTTCAATGTTCAGAAAGCTGAAACCATGATCAGGAAGGTGAGACCCTTGTTGTTTTTCTGCTGAAGTTTGAGCTTCTTGCACATTTTTGCAGCCAAGAGGGGGTTTGCTTCGGAGCTGTTCTACTAAAAGGTTTAGGAAGCACGTTGGCAGCCAGGACCAGGAGCAAAAACACAGTTAACAACCAAAAACGTTCATTTAACAAAGACACAAAATCCTCTCATGAAACTAACCAAAGACTGCACCATCACATCAGCTGCCACCTCCTCTCTCTCTCTCTCCATCTCCTCTGACCTCAATGGTATTTTATCTCCCCATCCGCCCCCCACTGGAACTTTCCACCTGGACAGGTAACTACAGGGTGTTCTAGACAACGAAAAGGCATCAAATTCCCAACAGATCATTTGTAACCAGCAATTCAAACCACTGCAGTAACTCTAACCCTCTCATTATTCCTATAGATGAACCGAAACACCCCTAGGGACAATAAATAGAATCGAATGGTATTTAGGGTAAAACCAGTTTACCTGTCCCCTTACCAGTTTCTTAAGCCCCGCCCCCATGGCTCAGAGGACCAAACAACAACAAGCCTGTCTCCACTTTCCCTAATGAACACAGGCAGAACAATGAAAGCCATCACACCCCCACAGAGTACATCCAGGGGTTATAATACCAAAAGAACTAACTCGCCAGTTCCTAAGTGCATCCTTGTTTCCTTCACTTGTATCCTTTCCTTGTGTCTTAGTCCTGCCCACACACACTCACTTCCTTACAAATCATATAAACTCATCATCCATTTGCATGTTAAAGAACATAGTTCAAGGAGTAAAAATAAAGGTTGGATAGAAGCTAAAAAAACAGATTTCTGCATCTGAACTTTGTTTTCTCTTTCTTCCTCTTTCACTAATCATCTGGTGACCCCTCAGATTTATGTGCTGACCCTTTGGAGGGGCCCAACCCTGAGGTTGAGAGCCATTTTTGTATGCAGGGCTACTACTTGTTTTTTATTTTTACATTTTTGATTTAAAGTAAAACTCTGAATAAATGAGTGGAAACAAAAAAATGCAGGAATCACAGATTAATCTGCTGCTGAGTTTCATGATTATTTGATTTATCTACAAAATTCATTTGTTTTGTTTTGTCCATCAAAAACCAAATTCATTCAGTTTATTAGTATATGACAATAAAAAGCATCAATTCCTCACATCAAAGAAGGTCTAACCAGAAAATATTGTTGTTCACTCTTAGTTTTTCCTTTAATATGTCAACCATCCTTTCTCTCTGCAGCATGTGGACTTCAGGAGACAGATGAAAGTAGACACCATCATAACTGACTGGACTCCTCCAGAGGTACGTTTGTCCATCGGCTTCAGGTGATACCACAGCGTTTACTTGTTGGAGCAGAGTTAAAGGTTCAGTGTTTATCAGCAGGAATGGAATATAGTGTTTAGAAATATGTTGTCTTTAGTGTGTAATCACCAGAAAATACCAACAGCTGCAGTTTCTTTATTTTAGACTGAAACCTTTAAATGTACGTAGGGAGCGGGTCTCCTTCAACGGAGGCAGCCATTTTTCTACAGTAGCCCAGAATGGACAAACCAAACACTGGCTCTAGACAGCGAATCACGTTTGTTTTCAAGGTGACGACCTCTGACAGCCTTTGTGCTTGGAAATGGGGTGTGAGGGGAGGTCAGTAGGCTGCATTCTCCAGTCTCACCACTAGATGCTGCTAAATCTTACTCATTTTACACACTGAACCTTTAATTAAGGCTCCGGGGGTCCAAATTCCATATAACAGGAGGTTCAGCAGGTCAGTGTCGGCCCATTGAACCTAACTAGTGGAAATGGGCTTTAAATGCTGTGACAACTCAAATCTGCTGCTTTTGTCTCATTTACCATCAAGTGCTAAAGAAACTGGTCAGGACTCTGCAGCGTGACGTCGGGTTGTGATGTCGCTCTTCTTCTTCTCCTTCCTGTCATCATCAGGTGATTGAGAAGTACGTGTCTGGAGGGATGTGTGGTTACGACAAGGAGGGCAGCCCCATCTGGTACGATGTGATTGGTCCCCTGGATCCTAAAGGTCTGCTGCTGTCGGCCAGCAAGCAGGACTACCTGAAGGGCAAGATCAAACACACCGAGAAGCTGCGACGGGAGTGTCAGCTGCAGTCTGAGAAGGTCGTGTTTCCTCCTTATCTGCCTCCTTTCCTGTCTCCTCTTTTATCTCCTCGTCTTGTCTCCTCATCGTCCTTGTCATATCTCTTCCTCAGCTGGGGAAGAACGTCGAAGCCATCACTCTGATCTACGACTGTGAAGGGCTGGGAATGAAACACATCTGGAAACCTGCTATCGAGGCCTATGGAGAGGTTTGTCCTGTGCTCAGACCATCATGGCCATGTTACGTCTGTCCACTGTCACACATGTGTTTCTCTGTGGTGCAGGTCCTCACCATGTTTGAGGACAACTATCCTGAGGGGCTGAAGAGAGTGCTCATTATCAAAGGTGCTGCCTCTTTGTGACCGTTTTCCATGGGTTTGATTTGATTCCAGGTTGTGTTTATGATCTTGGCTCTAATCTATGAGTCCGTCATGATTTTTTGTTTTTGTTGCAGCCCCGAAACTGTTTCCTATAGCCTACAGCCTAGTCAAACCCTTTCTGTGTGAGGAGACACGGCGTAAAATCGTCATCTTAGGAAGTAAGAGTCCTTTTTTTTTTTTATCATTTAATAATTGGTAAATTAGCTTTAGCTAAGTTTAGAGGCTTGTTTAGGCTACAAACCTCACATGTTGTTGTTTTCTGAGTTTATGTGGTTTATTTACACGTTTTATTTCTAGAGTGAAACAGATTCCAGCTGTTGTTTTATTTTTTTAAACCACACATCATGTTCCTGTTTGTAGGTAACTGGCAAGATGTGCTGCGTGAATATATTGACGCAGAGCAGCTTCCTGTGTTGTACGGGGGAACCCGGACTGACCCTGATGGAGACCCTAGCTGCAGAACCATGGTCTGGGAAAGCTTCCTGTGTTTGTAAAGTGAGTGTCATGAAAAGATGATGATCGGGACGATGGATGTTTTCTGTGTTATGGTTGCAGATCAATTACGGTGGGACAGTGCCCCGGTCGTACTATGTCCAGGACTCGGTGAAGGTTCAGTACGACAACAGTGTGACCGTGAGCCGCGGCTCCTGCTTCCAGCTGGAGTACGATATTACTGCACCCAGCAGCCTCCTGAGGTACTTGAAGTTTCTTTAGGGATCCAAAACAACGTGCTGTCACCTGCAGGCATCAGTTTATCGTATTGTTTCAATAAAATGTGACCCAAACAAGGTATTTTTTCACTTCTGTTGTAAAAACCCAACAACAGAGTCACTGCAGTGTCTGTTTACATGTCAGCAGTTCAATCTTAGCTCCCTGGACCTTCACATATACTGTGCAAATGAATACCTGGTTAATTAATTCCCAGTGTCAGCCTTCACCACATTAGTCTGCCCCCCCCCCCCCCAGGTGGCAGTTTGCAAGTGACGGAGCAGATATTGGGTTTGGGGTGTACAGACGGACCAAAGAGGGGGGTGAGCAGAAAGTGACTGATATGCTGCAGGTTCTGCCCAACGAACGCTACAATGCACACCTGGTCCCTGAGGACGGCTGCCTCACCTGCCCCAATCCTGGAGTCTGTGAGTTTATTGCTGAGACTTAAATAAGAAGATCGTCTGTGTTTAATATGAACTTATATCCAGCAGCAGCTTAGCTTAGCTTAGCTTAGCTTAGCTTAGCATAAAGACTGGCATCTTGGCTTTGGACAGAGGCAGGTCAACCAGCCAACCAGTGACTTTCATATTCAGTAATGGTCTCGCTCTTATTTCAGTCTGAGCAATGAAAGTGAAGTGTATTTGCCAGGCTGCTGACTCTGTCCTCCACTGTGTGCAGACGTGCTGTGTTTCGATAACAGCTACAGCATCATCCAGTCCAAGAAGGTGAGCTACAATGTCGAGGTTCTTCCTCCTCCGGACGGACAGATGTAGAGTCCACGAAGCAGAGGGGACGGGAGTCATTCACTGCAAAACCAACACTTCTGCATCAGGGCTGGATCTTATATTTATTATATTACATCATTGTTAGGCAGGGCCCAGAGGATTCAGAGCAATGAAACCTCCAGAAACTAGTTTAACCTGAGAAAATCTAAATATATTGTTGAAAAATATAAAACCAATAAACTTCACTGCAGCCAGGTGAGAAGTTGATCCAAACATTGAGTGAAGTTTTTCTATAAGCAGAACTTGATTTAGTAAAATGTCTCCAGTAATCACAAAATACACAGATATAAAAAAATAAATACCTTAAAATTAGTTTTTAACAAAGGCTTAAAGTTTATAGACAGACTCTTGTTTTACAGTTACACACTTTTCTTCACATTGTCCCAAATGCAAGAAGCACAAAGTCCCGTTTCTGTAATTTAGGGACACATGACTCAGATACACTGAGGTGAAATAAACAGGAGTCCTGGTTTAGATAATTACTGTACAATTATTGGACTGTCTGTAGTCTAGTGATAATTATACTATAATTATACAATCAAACATGTTCAATCTGAATATTCCACTTAAAATCTGTTTATTATCAGAGTTTATATAAACAAATAACAATATAATGATGATTTATTTTGGAATTTAACTTGTAGATTATTACTGTTAATAAAGCCAGAAAATGGATTTATACACACACAACTTTTACTGTGTTTATTCTATCATTGATCATTGATGAATCTATTGATTATTATTGTCCACATCACAGCCCAGTTCACATCTACGTTTCCCCAGTCTGCCCAGTGGTCTGTTCCTGTGTGAGCAGCTCTTTAATGAGCTTATTCACTGCTGAGTGTTTTAGCCTAGAACAGTTTTATAGATCTGTTCTGTAAAATCTACACATTTATTATTTATTATCACTCTTCTTCTTCTTTCTATCTGAAATGAGGTGGAGTTGAAGTAAAAATACCATAATCCTCAGGTACAACTGCAGTATTTCAATAAATACACTGCAACCTTGGGAGAACTGCAGTAATGTTTACCAATATTTCTTGGTTTGACCACTAGGTGGCGCTATAAGCACGTGCTGCAGGACGCGCTTAAAGCTGCGTTACATAACTGCTCGGTATCAGAACCGGATAATAAACAAACACGGTTAATAAACGTTAAAGTCCAGTGTCGTGGAAAAACGACTTTCAGGGTCAAACAGTTAGTCCAGTTTAATTTGGTTCGTTTGTAGGTGATTTATTTTATTTATCAGATGATTATGAAGCGACATGTTGTTGTTGTTGTTGATAATGCTCGACTGTCTCTGCAGGATGAGGTGTGTGTGTGTGTGTGTGTGTGTGTGTGTGTGTGTGTGTGTGTGTGTGTGTGTGTGTGTGTGTGTTGGGGGGTGCACAGCTGCCATGTGGTTTTACGTAACAGCCGCTGGCTCCGGATGGATGAGAGCATCATCATCATCATCATCATCATCATCATCATCATCCCTCCGGTGTGTGCCGCATTGTCCCGAGGAGGCTGTGTGTGTGTGTGTGTGTGTGTGTGTGTGTGTGTGTGTGTTAGAAACAGCATGATGAAGCGAGGGGAGGGGGGTGTTTGTTTATCACGTTTGATGGTCCCTCTCCGGTAGGCGGTGATAACGGGGGTGTGTCCGGTAAAGGGGGGGGCGGAGCCGCATGGACATGAGTAAGTGACGTCAGCTCCCAGGTCGCAGTGAAACCAACATGGCGACAGAATGGAGCGGGCAGCAGGGTTATATTCTCACTGTCGTTATCTGTCTGTGGAGCGCGGTCGGTGGGCGGACGGACGCGACGGCCTCGGTGTCCGGTGTCGGCGGCGGCGGGAGCCAGGTGCTCGGCATGCGGCTGGAGAGGAGCGACAAGCCGTCCAGCACCAATGACGACGGTGTCATCCAGGTGACCGAGGAGAGCTCCGTGCTGCTCCGGTTTTACGGGGTGCAGCTCCACTCGGGCGCCTGGACGCTGGTCCGCTTCACGGAGCTCACGGGCGGCGGCGACGAAGAGGAGGAAGAGGAGGACGCGGTGGCGGCGGCGAGGAGCGGCCGCGGCACGACGGACGAGCCGGACCGAACTTGTGCCGAATTCACGAAGGACATCGGCGTCGGGACCTTCATGAACGTCACCAACCGGCGCACGTCGGGGCTGCTCACCGTGCACGTTAAGCCGCTCCGCAAGAGCGAGCCGCAGAAGGAGTACGCGCTGTGCACCCTGAGCGCAGACGGGAGCAGGTGGGTGCTGCTGGGGGACAGTGATGGCAGGGTGCTGGTGCTGGAGGAGAAGAAGTCCCTGCTGCCCATGTGGCTGCAGGTCATCCTGATCTGCTGCCTGCTGGTCCTCTCGGGGATGTTCAGCGGGTTGAACCTGGGCCTGATGGCTCTGGACCCCATGGAGCTGCGCATCGTCCAGAGCTGTGGCACCGAGAAAGAGAAGAAATACGCGCGGAAGATCGAACCCATCCGCAGCAAAGGGAACTATCTCCTCTGCTCTCTCCTCCTGGGCAACGTCCTGGTGAACACCACCCTCACCATCCTGCTCGATGACCTCATCGGGTCAGGCCTGGGTGCTGTGGTGGCCTCCACCATTGGCATCGTCATCTTCGGCGAGATCGTTCCCCAGGCGCTGTGTTCTCGCCACGGGCTGGCTGTGGGGGCCAACACCATCATGGTAACCAAGTTCTTCATGTTCCTCACCTTCCCGCTGTCCTTCCCCGTCAGCAAGCTGCTGGACGTCCTGCTGGGCCAGGAGATCGGCACCGTGTACGACCGGGAGAAGCTGGTGGAGATGCTGAAGGTGACGGAGCCCTACCACGACCTGGTCAAAGAGGAGCTGAACATGATCCAGGGCGCCCTGGAGCTCAGGACCAAGACTGTGGAGGATGTGATGACACCCCTGGGGAACTGCTTCATGATCCAGGCGGACGCCGTGCTGGACTTCAACACCATGTCAGAGATCATGGAGAGCGGATACACTCGTATACCCGTGTACGACGACGAGAGGTCCAACATCGTCGACATCCTGTACGTGAAGGACCTGGCGTTCGTGGACCCGGACGACTGCACCACCCTGAAGACCATCACCAAGTTCTACAACCACCCGGTCCACTTTGTGTTTCATGACACGAGGCTGGACGCCATGCTGGAGGAGTTCAAGAAAGGTGTGTGTGTGTGTGTGTGTGTGTTGGTTTCTGCTGCTGTCAGGTTGTTCATGACAAAAACCTTCAGCCATCAATACACACACACATCCAGCTGCTTCCTCTGCAGCCCGTGTGTGTGTGTGTGTGTGTGTGTGTGTGTGTGTGTGTGTGTATTGATCGTTGGAACATCCTATACTACATTTCATCACACAAAACAGCAACAAACATCTGTCCACATGTTTCAGCTGGTGCTCAGTTTACTGGTCCTGGTTTCAGGCCCAGGGGGAACCAGGACCAGTAGGTTTTGACCAGAGGACAGAAAATATCTTTCATGCCACGTCACTGACTCTTTAATATCATAGATGTTTTGTCTCTGTCGTCAAGTAGTTTTTCCAGCAACAACCACATAAACCTCATGGTCCGTGCTCTTCCTAGTCTTAGGTGACGACACCTTGAATGTTTGTTTGTCTTGACATCACACTACTGTTCAGACGCCATAAACAACAACAACAACACAAACGTCAGGGCTGCATCTGCTGCTGATTGACGCGTCAATCATCTGATCGACTGCATTAAAAGCAGCCGGTCACGTTGTCCCTGCTCGGATGTTTTGAACATCACAGTCGATTCACGATGAATCAGTAAATGCACATCGCACGTTTCGACAGTGCGACTTCTTGTCCGTTTGCAGCCGAAGAAGTGAATCCAGTCGATTCTGAAAATAGCTGGAGCTGTTTCAGTCAGATGGGATCAGTCACTACAGCCTGGACCTGCTGCAGTGTGACCTCTGACCTCCCTGTGGAGGGGGCAGATTAGAGGAAACAGATGACGATGGTGTTGTGTCGTTATGTCAGCGGCATCTGGGCTGCATGTTGGTCCCACAGTCCTGGAGCAGGACTCACATTCAGAATCTCTCTCTCTCTCTCCATATATATTAGATATTTTCTATTTCTGTTCTGTTCAAACTAACCCCGAGTTCATCAGCCTGGTTGTGTCACATCAGAACCACAAGCAAAACAACACAGGGTTTTTAGTGAGAAGAGTTTTTGGAGAACACATCCAGTGTTGTTTCTCCTTCCATCCTCTCCCTCACTCTCTCCTCTTTATCTGGTTTTGGCAGTTCCCCCAGCTCTTTCCTCTCCAAAGCTCTTAGTCCAGTCTGGGCTATATTAAGGCGTCTGTTCGACCTCGCAGCAGTCGGGGATAAATCCGCTGACAGATCGAACAGCAGCGTCACTGACACCAGGCTGCCTCCGAAATAGGAAAACAACAAAGGATGTTTTCATCTCTCAGAGGCTGAATCTGTTGACGTCGTCTCCCTTGATGCTGCTCCACTTTCCTCCCAGCTCGCTTCTTAAGAGCCTCTTTGTGTGAAATGTCGGTGTAGACATTCAGAGGTTCTGTAACCTTCAGGTGATCTCTGTCCTCTCCAGGTAAATCCCACCTGGCCATCGTCCAGAAGGTCAACAACGAGGGGGAGGGAGACCCGTTCTACGAGGTGCTGGGATTGGTCACTCTGGAGGACGTCATCGAGGAGATCATCAAGTCCGAGATCCTGGATGAATCGGACCTTTACAGTGAGTCAACACGCACCTGCTCATCCCAGCACACACACACATTTGAGATCCTCACAATACTGGACCTAGAAAAAGTGTTGAAGAGAAACTGGTGCGTTCAAAACCTTCTGCACTATTTTGTCTTAAACCAGGCAGATGTTACACCCATGAAACCCAATTTTAACGTCAGTTAAAATGTCTTGGCTGCTGTCAGGGCGTCTGCACCTGCTGATCCTTTCATTTCACTGAGTCTGTGAAGTAGCAGAGGGTCACAGAGTCTGGTTGTGTGACCAGCAGACCAGGAGCACTCAGGATGTAGGGACTTACTGCAGCTGTGGGAGAGGAAACTGTGCAGCTGGTAGCAGTGAAATAATATATTGGATTTCATGTTGAATGGAAACCAGTTTATAGAGAGATACTAGTCTGTTAAATGTAAATAATATCCACAAGGTCTGAGTTTGTTCACTTCTTAATGGAATAATTCAAGGCGCCAGTTAGCCTAGCTTAGCATAAAGACCGGAAACAAAGGGAAACAGCTAGCCTGCTGCTGTCCAAAGGCAAATCCACCTGTAAAGTTCACACATCAACATGTTTTATCTTGTTTGTTTCATATGCACAGTAACTAATAATGTTGGGGGTTGGGAGGGTGATGTGCTGGACCAACGTGTTGTTGTGATTCTGGAGGCCTGTCAGGAAAATGAGCGTCTTGTCGTGTTCACTCTCCGTCTTCTCTCAGCTGACAACAGGAACAGGAAGAAGGTGGATCCCAACAAAAGCAAGCGCGACTTCTCCGCCTTCAAGCACGACAGCGACAGCAAGGTGAAGATCTCTCCTCAGCTCATGCTGGCGGCTCATCGCTTCCTCGCCACAGGTGAGCTCTGAGGGGGTGGCGGCTAATCTCACAGAGAGCCAGCTCAGATTAGCTCCAGTGTCACTGAGCAGGTCATGGTCTCTGGTGGATTTACACTGGTCCCTGTGGGACTGACACACCTTGGAGTGAATTAGTCTCCTGGTGTTTTCTTTATATATCTGGACATAAAATCTAAATTGAAACTAATATTGAGTTGATGGACTGACCACTGATCACATGGTTCTTCCTCACCAACAATGGGAGGCCTGTCTTCTTCCAAAAACCAGCTCCGGATGCTGAGAACGACTGTCACTGTTTACAGTCCCTGAGGGAACAGAGAGTCCACTGGTCTGTAACAGTGACCGTCCTTGTTTACAGTCTGCGGTCCAGACCAAATTCAGTGAAGTGCATCAGAACAGCCTCTAATAATCCACAGTCCATTACTGGAGCCTTTTCTCTCTTTGATTGATTCTTTCTGTCAATATATAAAAAGTAAAAGGTATAAAAACAGCTTTTGTTCCCTGCAGAATAAAATGAAAGGGTTTATTTTTAGACTCCTTGTTTTGTACCAAGGTTCAACATCAATGGAGAAAAAATCAATCAAAGCGGAGACGAGATGCAGCCACGAGAAGAAACTTGTGTTTGTACTTTATCTCAAGTCCAATTCAAAGTCACCTTGAATCTGCTCTATCAAATCAAACTCATATCTTCCTGCCCCCCCCCCCTCCGACCAGAGGTGAGCCTGTTCAGCCCGTTCCAGATCACGGAGAAAGTCCTGCTGAGGATCCTCAAACACCCGGACGTCATCCAGGAGATCAAGTTCAACGAGAACGACAAACGCTCGCCGCAGAACTTCCTCTACCTGAGGGGCAAACCCGTCGACTACTTCGTCCTCGTTCTGCAGGTAAACACACTCTCTCTCTCTCTCACACCATCACAGAAAAACTGGCGTCAAACTCTCAGATGCTGATTTCAACATCTCTGTTCTTCAAATCATTTCTGCTTTTCCAATGTTCCTGGGAGAGTTTCCAGAGTAGAGCTGCAACGAATAATCAGCTTAGTCGACAAAAATCAATGACAAAATCAGTTGTTGGTTATTGGTTAGGGTTACGTGACCACCACAACAGCAAAACATTTCAGGATGTGACACATTTACGACCCAAGTCCTCCAACTTTAAAACAACCTACGTGTGATCCAAACACACAGAGCTCCAACCCCAGTTTGGCCAAGAACAGAGCACCGTTTCAGATTCTCAGCTTTGGGCTGTGCTGAATTCATCACATACTGAGGAGCTAGAAGCTGCTCGAGTTAGCCAGATGTTGGGATTAACAACACACAGATATTTAAATTGTTTTTGTATTGGTAATATGTGTGTGTTTGATGAATGAAGCCTCTTCGGGAGGAGGAATAACCCAAACACTCAGTGCAGTTAATAAACATCTGCTCCTCACATCGAGCAGAGACTAGTTTCTGTGTCTGACGAGGGGCTCCTCTCTCTGCTCGACCTTCACTGATGGATCCTCTTACATAAGACTGGGACAGATCGAGGGGGGAGAGGGGATTAAAGGGTTAAGGAGGGTGGTAAGGAAGAAACACAGATGGGAGGAGACGGCGAGCGCAGAGTGAAAACGAGCACGGTGCAGCCGAGCGTACGGAGCGAAATAAACAGTTTAGGGGTGACGGGGGAGATGGATGCCATGTCAGTCAGGAAATCCCTCCTCTGCACCAGGAAGAAGGGGCGTGAACAGACAGGAAGTGAGGAGAGAGAAAATTCACCCCATTCACAGTAGACGACTGTGCACTGTTTTAGACATTGACCCTCGTGCACTGTTTTAGACATTGACCCTCGTGCACTGTTTTAGACATTGACCCTCGTGCACTGTTTTAGACATTGACCCTCGTGCACTGTTTTAGACATTGACCCTCGTGCACTGTTTTAGACATTGACCCTCGTGCACTGTTTTAGACATTAACCCTCGTGCACTGAGATATTAACCCTCGTGCACTGTTTTAGATATTAACCCTCGTGCACTGAGATATTAACCCTCGTGCACTGAGATATTAACCCTCGTGCACTGTTTTAGATATTAACCCTCGTGCACTGAGATATTAACCCTCGTGCACTGTTTTAGACATTGACCCTCGTGCACTGTTTTAGACATTGACCCTCGTGCACTGTTTTAGACATTGACCCTCGTGCACTGTTTTAGACATTGACCCTCGTGCACTGTTTTAGACATTGACCCTCGTGCACTGTTTTAGACATTAACCCTCGTGCACTGAGATATTAACCCTCGTGCACTGTTTTAGATATTAACCCTCGTGCACTGAGATATTAACCCTCGTGCACTGAGATATTAACCCTCGTGCACTGTTTTAGATATTAACCCTCGTGCACTGAGATATTAACCCTCGTGCACTGTTTTAGACATTAACCCTCGTGCACTGTTTTAGATATTAACCCTCGTGCACTGAGATATTAACCCTCGTGCACTGTTTTAGATATTAACCCTCGTGCACTGAGATATTAACCCTCGTGCACTGTTTTAGATATTAACCCTCGTGCACTGTTTTAGATATTAACCCTCGTGCACTGAGATATTAACCCTCGTGCACTGTTTTAGATATTAACCCTCGTGCACTGTTTTAGATATTAACCCTCGTGCACTGTTTTAGATATTAACCCTCGTGCACTTTTAGATATGTTGACAAAAACTGGACAAATAATAAAAAAAACTTGCAGCTGTTAAGCCACAGTTTGATGGCAGTAAGTTGATTTCCTGGATGAATGAAGCAGGAAAGACGACGTGTTGTTGCTCTGTGCTCGCTGAGCCTGGGTAGGACCTAGAAGTAAGTGGAGGCTGCTGTTTGTGCAGCTGCTGGACCGACTGTCACTGCTGTTTAGCTTCACTCAGGGAAATGTTGTGGCTGTTGTGAGTGTTTGTACATGGAGGCTTCACTTTTCAGATAAAATGATGACAGACACTCAGCGTGCAACCTGAGCTCAGCTGCTCCTGTTCCACCTTTCAGGTAAACCTGGTCTGTGGACCTTCGGGGAACCAGGACCACAGTGTCCACCATGGGAGTGGTCAGTCTTCAGGGCTGGATCTTGGTTTAGGATTAAGGTTTGAATAGTTTTAGGGTCAAAGCTAAAAAAGTGTTTCTGTTATAAATTAGGGAAAGTTAGTGTCTGGGTGCTTCTGGGATTTGGATGAAGGGTTTGTCTGACCTTTACCTGTGACAGTGTAGAATTAGAAACGTGTGTTTGAGGTAAAGACACTGGACGAGGATCGACTGCACCACAATCTAATATTTATAGGACTCAAACGGGTTTTTGTTACCACGAAAGATGAGTCCTGACTGACTCACACATGTGACATCGTGCACTGACAGGCACAAATCAGCTTATTAAAGAAACTGTGTGTGTGTGTGTGTGTGTTTGTTTATTTGTTTGTTTGTTTCAGGGGCGAGTGGAAGTGGAGGCGGGAAATGAAAACATGAAGTTTGAAACCGGTCCGTTCTCCTACTATGGAGTCATGGCTCTGAGTACGCCATCAGTGGGTGAGAACACACACACACACACACACACACACACACACAGAGGAACCACTGACTGCAGAATGTTTTGTTGTTAGTGCAGCAGGTGGTATAAACAGTATAAACATTATTAGGACCATGTTTCCTGTTATAACACCACAGCTGCTTGATAACTGATCAGTTTGATAACAATCCTGTTGCTGTTGTTGTTGTCGTCTCTTTGTGTGTTGATCGCACTTTGATTGACGTCTGTTTTAAAAGCTGCAACAGGAAATACGTGTGTTTAAAGGTTTCTCTATTGGATCTCAAAATCTTTATAGTCCAGTTAAAACGTAGTGTGTGTTTTTCACCACCAGTGTGAAAAGACATTTTACACCACAGGTCAAAGGTCGGGGGTCACCTCTATTTCCCAGCTGTTAGAAGATGTGTGTAGTTTCCAGTGGAATCAAAGCAGGAACAAACCTGTGCAGGTGAAAACTCTCCAGGTCTCAGTTGGAGCGGCCTCACATCCTGTGGATGAATCTAACATTGTTAGCACAGAAAGCACTTGTTGTTGTTGCACCCATAGGTGTCCTTCCCTCTTCACCTGGAGACTGAGCTGTCGTTCCATCGTTTGAAGCCGAGCGTCTTGTTCTTTCCTTCCACAGCCTCATTATCCAGACTCCCTTTGTTCTTTGGACCAGCCAGACCCAGTCCTGCTTCCTGCTCACAGTTACATAAGAGGCTGTTTTCCACATCTCTGATTATGCAAAGTTTGCACCGACTGATGGCGAATGCAGGTTGTTGGTGGTGGGTGCTGGGTGATGCCAGCCCACCTGGGTGCTGTCAGTGAACCACATGCTGTTGTGTGGTCAGCGGTGAAGTTGCTCTCACAAACTGCTGACGTTGTAACGTTGGCGACTCCTGGTGTTTCAGCATCGCAACTGCTACTAACATGTTTTTTCCTCCTCTTCTTTCTGTCTGTCCTGGATCAACTGCTGTCTGGACTGTCTGGACTGTCTGGACTGTCTGGACTGTCTGGACTGTCTGGACTGTCTGGACTGTCTGGACTGTCTGGACTGTCTGTGCAGCTCAGCGTGTGCATGTGCAGTGTCATGTAGACGCAGTGTATATGTTCATGTCAAACACTGGACCATCTGTCTCCCTAAACGCCCAGGCTGTATTTTTAGATTGATTTAGATTTGTATTTATAGACATCAGTCAGTATCCACCGGAGTTTATCAGAAAGACCTTAAAAATGTGGATTGTCACATATCAGTGAATATTGGTCTAATTGACATTTATGCTGCATGTTTTCAGTTTAGTGTTTCAGACTGATGATGATCTGCAGATCAAACATGTTTATACAGTTTCACTTACTCAGCAGTTTCATTTATATCCAAACTTACTGTGTCTGCAAAATTCCCACAGGCTCTAAAATAACGTGGCCCCGTTTCTGTTGAATCAACATTTAAGTGTTTTGCATAAAGTTTTTAAAATTAGCTCCAACTTTACACATGAATGGATCAGAAATATAGTCCAGTTATGTAGTAAACTCCAACTTTGTATTGACATTTAATACTTGGAACAGAAAGTACAGGACGAAGCACTAAGGTCCTTTACTGCAGTAACAGTACAAATACCACAGAGTAAAAATCCACCAAGTAAAAGTCCTGCACTCCAACTTTTACTGCAGTAAAAGTTCAAAAGTATCATCATCCAAATGTACTTAAAGTATCCAAAGTAAACTAACTTATATACTTCTAATTTGAAGTACTTTATATACTGCTGGGTAGCTGACGTTAACTACCTTATATACTTCTAATTTGAAGTACTTTATATACCGCTGGGTAGCTGACGTTAACTACCCTATATACTTCTAATTTGAAGTACTTTATATACCGCTGTGTAGCTGACGTTAACTACCTTATATACTTCTAATTTGAAGTACTTTATATACCGCTGGGTAGCTGACGTTAACTACCCTATATACTTCTTATTTGAAGTACTTTATATACCGCTGGGTAGCTGACGTTAACTACCCTATATACTTCTAATTTGAAGTACTTTATATACCGCTGGGTAGATGACGTTAACTACCTTATATACTTCTAATTTGAAGTACTTTATATACCGCTGGGTAGCTGACGTTAACTACCCTATATACTTCTTATTTGAAGTACTTTATATACCGCTGGGTAGCTGACGTTAACTACCCTATATACTTCTAATTTGAAGTACTTTATATACCGCTGGGTAGATGACGTTAACTACCTTATATACTTCTAATTTGAAGTACTTTATATACCGCTGGGTAGATGACGTTAACTATCCTATATACTTCTAATTTGAAGTACTTTATATACCGCTGGGTAGCTGACGTTAACTACCTTATATACTTCTAATTTGAAGTACTTTATATACCGCTGGGTAGATGACGTTAACTATCCTATATACTTCTTATTTGAAGTACTTTATATACCGCTGGGTAGCTGACGTTAACTACCCTATATACTTCTTATTTGAAGTACTTTATATACCGCTGGGTAGCTGACGTTAACTACCCTATATACTTCTAATTTGAAGTACTTTATATACCGCTGGGTAGATGACGTTAACTACCTTATATACTTCTAATTTGAAGTACTTTATATACCGCTGGGTAGCTGACGTTAACTACCTCATATACTTCTAATTTGAAGTACTTTATATACCGCTGGGTAGCTGACGTTAACTATCCTATATACTTCTAATTTGAAGTACTTTATATACCGCTGGGTAGCTGACGTTAACTACCTTATATACTTCTAATTTGAAGTACTTTATGTACCGCCGGGTAGCTGACGTTAACTATCCTATATACTTCTAATTTGAAGTACTTTATATACCGCCGGGTAGCTGACGTTAACTACCTTATATACTTCTAATTTGAAGTACTTTATATACCGCTGGGTAGCTGACGTTAACTATCCTATATACTTCTAATTTGAAGTACTTTATATACCGCTGGGTAGCTGACGTTAACTACCTTATATACTTCTAATTTGAAGTACTTTATGTACCGCCGGGTAGCTGACGTTAACTACCCTATATACTTCTAATTTGAAGTACTATATATACCGCTGGGTAGCTGACGTTAACTACCTTATATACTTCTAATTTGAAGTACTTTCCATACCACTGGGTATCTTGGGAATTTCCCCCTAGGCATCAATAAAGTTTGATGATCAGTCTGTATTTTGTTGGATCCATCTGATCCTGAAAAGGAACTAAAGTTATCGGATAAATGTAGAGCAGGAAAAAGTCCAAGGTTTGACTCTGACATGTAGTGAAGTCCAAGGATGAAGTAGTACAACATGGAAATACTCAAGTCAAGTACAAATACCTCAGAGTTGGACTTAAGTAAGTGTACTTAGTTACTTCCCAGCACTAACAGAGGTGGTCGACTTCATCATATCAAAATGATGTTTTCATGTTTCTTGATGAAAAAGCCTGATAGTCCAGTGAACCAGCAGCGTCTGTCAGAATCAGCCAAGACCCAAGTCGCTCTGTTGTTGAAATGTGCAGCAGCTGCCTCAGGAAAACAGAGAAATGCACAGCGGTAAATATTTGCAGTCTGCTGAGGAAAAACCCAAATAAACCAGCTCACCTCTGTCTCTCTGCCCCTTCCTCCCCCTGCTCTCTCTCAGCCGTCACCCCTCCTCTCTCCCCGTCAGTGGCGTCCCCCCCTCCACGACGCCTCTCTCTTAAGAGGTTTTCTCTGTTCTCTCGTTTCCCAGGTAAACACTCGCATGGGCCGCAGGAGGGAGGGGGTTCCTCTTTAAGCCGATCTCACCCCTGCCTCATCCTCAGAGCCCCGATCCAGCAAGAACGAGTCGCGCGTCGTACGAGCAGCAGGCGAGAAGTCCAGGCGTTTTTAGAGTTTTTCTGCGTTTTTCATTTTAATCTCATTCAGATTGAAAAAAGGTTATTAGGACAGTAATCTGCAGCCATAACCAACTAACGTAACTCTAGGTTGAAGTCACAGATGTGATAAACCAACATGTTTTGGTTCAGCCCACAGTGAATTAGAGTTTTGTTGCTTCGAGCTTCTCAAATGTCTGTTTTGTAGCTGCTGTTTGATTCTGGGCTGATGATTGGACAAAAGTCGTAACTGAAATTCATTATTGCATTTGTTATATTTTACAAAATAAATCAGACCCATCAAACATCAGTCATTACACCAGCAGTGAGTGGCTTTTTCACTTTAATCCACTTTGAGAGTCAAAAGAGTGAAATGTTTCCCAGAGCCAGTGGCGACGTGTCTTCCTCTTTGGGGGGGTGGGGCGGACTCACTTGCTGGACGGGGGCTCTTGATGCGGCGTCCTCTAACTTCTAACCCTGTCACCTCCACTTTAACCACTGATCTGTGGTCGGATGTCCTCCGTCATCAGACCGTAGACCCCTGGTTAAAGGAGCAGTTTGAGAAATTTGTATTTGTGCTTTTCTTTCTGAGAGCCAGATGAAAAGGTTGGAGCTGCTTAGCTTAGCTTAGCTTAGCCTAGCTTAGCCTAGCTTAGCCTAGCTTAGCTTAGCCTAGCCTAGCTTAGACTGAATAAGGTTTTATCCTGTTTGTGTGATCTGTAGAAGATTAGCCTGAACGCTGAGCTCAGCTAACAATGTTTTCATCAAACTCTCAGCAGCAAAGCAAATCACACTGTTTCCCTAAATGTTGAACTGTTCCTTTAAGCACAAACGTTTTCCTGATCTCTGACCAGCACAGATCTCAGGTTCATCTCCGACGCTTTCCTGCCCCTCCGTCACCCTCCATGACATCACTAAAATCAGCCAATGGGAGGGCTCGGGCAGTCCTGTCACAGCCATGAAGGCTCAAACGATGCACTTCGCCTCCTCTCTGCATGTTTGGCTCAGTCTTTGCATAACAAGCGTCGCTCACTCAGTTCATGTGTATCTGTGTGATGTGTTGATCGTTCCTCTCACCTGACACACTCATCTTGTTCTCATTGTATCTTGTTCCTTGGAGTGTTTTTTTGTTTCAGTGTGTGTGATGGCTCTTGATTTTATTTAATCCTGAGCGTCCTCACCCTCCTGCTCACTCTCTTCTCTTTTTGCTCTCAGAGTTTCGTTCTCCGTCACACGGGGGAAACCTCAACCGCTCCGCATCTCTGAGCTGCACTGAGCGCGCTCCGGAAAGCGGGTCTGTCGGCGGGAGCATCACTCAGATTCCTGGCACCCCCTTCCAGTACATACCAGACTTCTGCGTCCGAGCTCTCACAGACCTGCAGTTTGTCAAGGTAACTATCAGTTTTACTCGCTCGCCCCGAACAACTCACAGCAAACAGAACCCCGCCTGAGGTTTCCAGGCTGTCCTGACCTGACGCCTCAGATTCTCAGTTTGGTTGTGTCTGAACAAGTCCAGTCCAGACGAGAGAGCTCAGAAAAAAAAAGACGAGTTTGTCCCCTGATTTAAATCTAATAAAACATCTTTGGAGTATTTTAAATCCGTAGGTAGAGCAACAAGCCCTCGGGTGGAATCAGACAAATGAAGGTGCAGTGACTTTTTCTGCAGCTGGGTCTGGGTCTTTGGGTCTTTGGGTCTTTGGGTCTGGGTCTTTGATTGGACTCTAATTAGTCAAACTTCGGCTTTATCCAACTGAGCTTAGTGATATTTAATGTATGAAGTCATCTTTTCCTCTAAAGTGCAGCAGGAGGATGAAGTAGTATAAAGTATAAAGTTGACATACTCAAATAAAATGTAGTATTTCATAAGTACTGTTCTTGAGTAAATGTACTGTACTGTGTGTGTTCCTCAGATTACTCGAGCTCAATACCAGAACGGGCTCCTGGCGTCGAGGCTGGACAGCACGCCACAGTCCCCTGAGTGGAGCCACGCTCGCCTGGACACGTCCGTGTCGTTGCCGCCAGTGACGCCACCGGGGACGCGTATGCCGCTGCCCCTGGCCACGCCTCCTGTGAAGCGCCCACCGTCTAACGCTCAGCCGATGCCGCTGGGCGGCCGGGCCCCTCTGCCTCACGCCGCCACCTCCGCCAGCCAAAGGCAGAGCCAGTCTCTGCCCCAAGTTAACCCCCCCCCGACCAACCACGCCCCCGTCTCACAAACCCCTCCGTCCTCCATGGCGACAGCACCGTGCTCCCTTAACCCCCAACCAAGTCTTTCCTCCAAGTCTCAGATTTCGCCGCCCTCTGCCAGCCCCGAGAACGGGCCGGGAGAGACCACCACTCTGCTCAGTGAGCAGCAGAACTGCGTCGGCCGCCAGTCCAGCCACACCCAGGCGCACCCCCACCCGTTGGTGCACACCATCAGCCACACACACACTGAAAGCACCATCTAACTGAAGCCTGCGGGGAGGCTGCACACACTAAACACACACTGGCGCCACTTCCTGTCCCTGTTTGCCCGTCGTGTCCTGAACTTTGCTGTAGACGTCAGATGGACTGACACACACCCTCCTGCATCCCGCATGTCCCCCCCCCCAAACGGTTAGTGGGCAGTCCTTAAAGGATCAGTTCACCAAAATACAGAGAGACAGCATTCCTTACTAACCTCTGCAGATAAGCAGCTTTGCAGAGTCTTAGTTTTACCTTTTCCAGTTGACGTGATGGGATTTAATGTGTTGCACTTATACAAGTTGACATTTCTTCTTTATTTAAATAACATGGAAACTCAAGATCCAAAGTTTGGGCTTTAGGGGCCAAACAGGAATAAGGAGCAGAAAAACACTTCATACAGCTTCACACAGGGCGTCCTGTTGGATGAGGTGCTTCCTTACCTGATCTGCTCTTTCCAGTTTCTGCAAAAGGCGTTTTGCTTTTTAGGTCGAGCTGAAATTGAAATTCATTTTTGCTATAGTCAGTTCGTCCCCCCGCAGTTTGCTCAGATCCCAGTGATTATCAGCAAACGAGACCATTTAAGTTCTGTTTTTTTTTTTTCTGCAGGCAGCATGAATTTTGAGGTTTTAACAGACAAGAGAGATTTGATCAGCTACTGACACCGTGACGTAAAGACTTCACGGCTACTTCCTGGTCTGAGTTTTCACATTTCCAACCATCATATATGAACCAATGAGAGAGAGAGACAGAGAGACAGAGAGACAGAGAGACAGAGAGAGAGAGAGAGAGAGAGAGAGAGAGAGCCGCAGGACGAACAGTCTGTGGGGGAAAAGCACAAAAGCTGCAATATATATATATATATATATATATATATATATATATATATATATATATATATATATATATATATATATACTGCATATATGTGTATATATATATATACTGCATATATATATATATATATATACTGCATATATATATATATGCTGCATATATATATATATATTCTTTTGTTAAAACAAAAGTGAAAATTAAAATTTCAGTTCGACTGCCACAAATGCAAGTTCACAATGTTGTGAACAACATAAACATAAATTGTTTCCTCATCATCATTAACATTTCAGGGGCACTTCATTCTCCAAAGTTTGCCTCCGTTTCCTTTTTACATTTTCCAAAGAGTTGAATTTCCAAAAAAGTTTAAAGGCACTTTGGTTCCAGATCCACCTGTTTTATTTGTGTTGTCGCTGCTGAGCTGTCAGACTCAATTCAACCACCAGCAAATGGACCAGAGTCACTGTACTGTAGTGAAAGGACCACACCAGGGGTTCTGCATGTTTTCACCTGACTCACATTTAATTCATCTGGTGTCACCTGGAAGTTTTAAAATCGATCGGTTTATTAATTGATAAGTGACCTATTAATGATTCCGCTGACGTGTTTCTGTATTTGAGGGCTGACAGACATAAATGGAAACCAGCTGCTGCCTGAACACTAGTGGACAATAATCGTACAGTCCTGCAGCCACAACCTGCACAAACACTGGTTTGGTCCTTAGAGTCAATATTCCTAGAGATGTGAAGGTGGCTGTGTTCCTGACATCCTGACATACCTCCAGACCAAGGCAATAGGTTTGAAATGATTGAATTGATTTTAAAATGTAAATGTTGTGTAATATTAATTTATTCTTTTTTATTCAAAGGGTTGTATTTATTTTTTCTTCGTTTGGTTCTTGTGGTTTCATGTGAAGGACAAACCTGTTGCTGCAACACCGACGTCTGGTGGCGTTTTTGTTTTATTTCCATGTGAGTAGCTTTATGTCCAAGCGCCCAGTGACATAAAGACCCAAACAGCAAGTGGTTTTTAGTGGCATAACTACAAAACCCCCGACCGTCTCTTTCTCTCAGGCTGAGCACTGACGTCATGTGTGTCCTGATTTTTAAAAGGTTTTAAAGTTTTGGCCAAATTCACTTTTCTGATAGTTTTATTAGATGGAGCTGTTGTTCTCTGCTGAAGGAACATTGTGACATTTTGGGAGTCAGATCAACACCACCCTCATTACTGTACAGCAATAGTGAATGAGGCCGTTAGCGTAGCTTAGCATAAAGACTGGAAACAGAGGGAAACAGCTAGCCTGGCTCTGTCTGAATAACAGCAGCCATGTAAAGCTCATTTATTAATGTTTATTTCTTTGTGCATTTTTTTCTTAAAGTGACGCATCAGTGAGTTTAGGGTTCTAGCTGTTTGTAGTCTTGATGCTAAGCTAATGGCTAATGCTAATGTTTAATCTAATCTGACTTTAAACATCATGTGTTTTCAATCTGGGTTAAGTGTCTCTGATAATCAACATGACTAAACTAAAGGTACTTGGGAATCAAACCTGCTTCAGGCTGCCAGTGGAAAAAAACAGGGTTTAAGACAATATCCAAAAAAAAAAAGAAAGAAGTGTTTAACTGCAAACATCTCACATGGCACCTGACCTCAGTGTTTGCTACAGACGCTTTGACTTTGTTTTAATGATGTGATTGGTCGGGACACACTTACATTGTCTCAGTCCTGAGGCTTAGAGGAAGAGTTTGGACGCTTTTGCTGAGAATTACTCAGCACTTCCTGCTCCGTGTTGAACAGGCAGATTATTTTGTTCCTGTTCCCCAAACTGTCAGGCTGTAGCTTGTATTTACTTCTTAACCTTTGTGCTGAAGGTTTGAGCTCTGGGTGTTGAGGACTGACGGCTGAGACACTCACAGCACAATAAGCTGCTGAGACGTAACGGACAGCACACGTTCTACTGCATGTTCTCACTCCAGTGACGTTAATGTGTGTGTTGTTCCCTTGCACAATTCATGTGTGGTGTTTGTTCTGCAGGGATTGATTCATACCCGTGGAACCTGCCACTGTGTGAAGTACGTTTTATTGATACTGTACCTGTGGAACCTGGACTGAAAACCTGAAGAGATTAAACACGGAGGCGACTGTAGCGGCTCATCCTCACTGTGCGTCGGTGACGGGCTGAGCTCACGCCTTAAAGCTGCTCGCATGTGATCTACCTATTTTTTCCAATGTATGCAGTGACTCTGAAACGATCTAAGTGACTGTGCAGATGAATTATTTTGTTGATGATACATGAGAGGTATTTATTAGAGAAGGTACAAATGAAAACCTGTTGTATAAGCTAGCACTGATATGAAAACACTTTAAACTGCTGACTTGTGTAACATGAGTCTGAAAACAGGAATTTTCCAAAGCATTTCTCTCTTTGTGGGGTGAGTTCTGAGTGAGCCGATCCAGGCTGGATTACCAACCAGGCCAGTCAGGCGCCTGCCCCCACACCCACAGGCCCCAGGTTTGAGGTATTTAAAGTTTTTTTTTTTTTTTTTTTTTAATGGTTGTTTGTAAATCAGCTGCTACAGGAAGTGTTTTTTCTTATTTCATAGCGGGTCCCAGTGTTAACATCTGGTTTTATGACTTGATCATTCGGGTTTGGTGCACATCTGGTGAGTTTTGCTGACTCCACAGAGCAAACCTGGGGACAGGGGTGAGGACTGGGGGGGGGGTTAAAGCGGTCCCAGCGGCTCGTTTGACCCCGGGGCCCATAAGTGGTAGATCCAGCCATGGAGAAAAGCTGCACTCTGTGAAAACCATAGAGTTTATTCAGCAGGACAGTACTGACCTGCTTATTAAATGCAAATACATAGTGGACGTAGCCTTACCCACTATTTGAAGAAAACCTAGACCTGCCTGCTGGTTCATAGAGGTCTCATGTAGCAAATGGTCTTATACTGGTTTCCAGTGAAGCCACTGGCTGGCTGTGGGAAATGTGAAAACACTTGTTCTGCTCGGTAATGTTGTATTTGTTGTAAACCTTGTATTTGTTGTTGTTTTGTTTGAGGGGTGGTTCAGTGAAACGGGCTTCCAGCTGTACGATGCAGCTTTATCGGGTCCTTCGCCCAGAAACACTGTGTTTCTGTTCGTCTCACTGTAAATACAAGGACAGACGCCCGTTTGTGATGCTGACAGATGAGAGACGAGGTGTTCAGGTGCGTTGTTTCCATTGTTTTACTAGGAAGGCACTGTATAGCAATAAACGTTGCAGAGTTGACCTCAAATATTAATTTTCTCTCTTATCTTCTGTAGCTTTCTTCCTTTTTTCGCCATCAGCCTTGATAACCAAAGTGTTTCTCAGCCAGTTTTTCTTTCCCATCATTCCCGTTTCCTGTTTTCTTTTTTTATCCTCCCCTCCCACGCTTACATCTCACTTTCCACTCCTTTTTCTCGTTTATTTTTCACCCTGTCCTTATCTCCGCTCCTCTCCCGCCGCTTGGTAGTGTTGAAATTCCTCTGGCTTTGCCCGCCGCTCCGACCTGCTGAGCCGTTTTGATTGTTCAGACCTTTTCTGTCGTGGGAGCGGAGCGGGGGAGCAGGGCTTATCAGCAGCTCCTGTGGTGTTGCTTGTAGGCCTGCAGCGGTGAAATGATTAGACCTGTATGAGGGTTAAATATTTTCTGCTGCAGGTTTTCTGGAGTCAGTGTTTTTTTTTTTCCACAAGTGGACTGTCTTGAGGTTTCAGGTGTGTGTTGCAATTTAGGGTGAAGAGTATTGCCCCAGGACACGGTTTTGCTTTTATCGTCATCCTGTTTAGGTATATTTAGGTGTTTCAACAATGCTTCAGATCCAGACAGTCTGATCTTTAACTGGCCCAGGACCTCAGGTGTTTTGGATTTTCATCTCCCCAGGATACGTGCAGTAGGTGCACAGTACCTGTTCGGCAGGTTTTCACTGTTCAGACGCTGCTGCAACATGTTTGTTGGTTGTGTGTGTGTTTTCTTCTCTGGCATTGGTTGGACAGGAACAGATGAGCACTTCCAAACATGGACTGTTTGACTTAAAGCAATGTGTGTATACCGTTTTATAACTCCTGTAAGGTGTTTGAAGAAATCTGGGAGGTTAATAAATCTGAGATATATTTCTCTACAGAAACTTTCTCTGTCTGATTCACAGTTTCTGCAGGTTTTAGTTGCTGGAATAAACTTTTGCTGCTTTACGGGACGACAAACTGCAGGATTTGATCGTTTCACATTAACTGGACTGAGAGGATCCTCAGGCCGACTGTCAGGAGGAGGCTGCTCATCACTTTCCATGCACAGATGAAAACACATGAGACGCACAAATGTAGAGAAGATGCTAAAGAAATAAAAACCGTCTATATTGTGTCTTCCATACTTTCAGGAGGAAATTCCCTCTTTGTGTTTTCTCTTGATTCCTCACAAACAGGGAATTTCCAGAAAACTTAAAAAAAAAACTGAAGACCCAGGACCAGGGGAGCTCACCTGGATCCTCTAATGTGTGAGTACGTTTGCAGTAATTTAGAGAAGATGAAGTATTTGTGAGGAGGCCTGGAGTGATGAATGGCTTGTTATTGTGAGATAACAGAGATGGGCGTGAGCTGCTGCCTGTTTTCTCGTGTTTGATTGGCTGCGGACACCGATTGCTCTTAAAAGGGGGGCGGAGCAAAAAAAAACGAAAACATGCGCCCTGCAGCGCCAAAATGGACGATCAGGCCGCTGCTCCCAAAGTATATGAGGAGCCAAGATGGCGGCTGCGCTGCTCAGTTGCAGCGTTAGGGTTTGGCTGTGGCATGTGGTGTTCACGTACGGACGGAAGAGTGGGAAAAACATAAAACCCAGAGCCTACTGTCTTTAAGGTGCTGATCGTCCAGTGTTATTCACTTTGTTGTGTATTTGTAGCAGCTGAAGTTGCTGAGTGTGATTTAATGAACAGAGAAGTGGAGGCAGTTTGGTTTGATTTACAGTTTGCTGACTGGTCTGTAGCTGTTTTTGGTTTTTCATTAGAACAGATTATTAAAAAGAACAGCTGAGTAGTTAAAATCAGAATCACAAACCTCTGAACTACAGACGTGTTAATGTCAGTTAGCATTTTGTTTGATCTGTTCTGATTTCGTCTTGTTCTCTCTCGGTTTTTTTTATTATTCCAAACTTAAGAAATCAGACACGAGAACCTGTAAACAAATGGCAGACTGACAGTCCCAACAGGAGTGAGTCAGTATTAGCTTTATACATTTTAATAGGAACCCTCAGCAGGATTAGAGGTTTGGGTTCACCTGGAGCATCTGGAATAAAGTTTACAGCTTCAGGTCACCTCAGTCAGACACCTGTGTCTGCAGCCAGGTCCCTCTGTTTGGAGGATTTTAATAACTCAGGTCGTAGTTTTTTAACTTATCAAAGTTACTAGAAGATGGAATAGTTTTTAATAATAATATAAGTATTTAGACGTTGGGGTTTCCAAAGTGTCTTGAACGCATCGTCAGGCCCGGTGGGCGGGGCCTCTGCGAAGCTCGAGTCAGGTGACCCGCCCAGCGACAGGCTGACCAAATCCAATATGGTGGCCAGCTTGGCAGGTCCACGGTTCCTGTTGATGATATTGTTGTTCTGCCGGATCAGAGACGGCGCCTGCAGCCAGGAAGCTCCGCTGGTTCTGGGGCTGCGACTCGAAGACCCAGCGGGTCTGGTGTGCATGAAGGATCGGGTCATCTCGGCGCCAGAAGGATCCACGTTCACGCTCCGTCTGTTCGGGTCCGAGCTGAATGGGAGCTGGCCGTGGGTGGCGTTCGCGGCGGCGGCTGGCGGAGCGGACGCGGACGCGCCGGACCCGTGCGAGGGGGAGTCCAACCGCCAGGAGTCCGCCTTCCAGGTGGCCGGGGACTTCTCCCCGGACGAGAAGAACAGCGGGCTGTTGACGGTGGAGGTCCAGCAGAGGAGCGTCTCTGGCAGCGAGCGGACCCACCACCTGTGCGTGCTGCGCGGGGGGAGATGGACCTCAGTGGGCCCGGACAGGCTGCGGGTCAGCGGTGACGCGGGTCTGCACGCTGAATACGTCCCGCCGTGGGGCCTGGCGCTGCTGGCGGTGCTGGTGCTGCTGGTCTGCGGGCTGCTGAGGACGGTGAACCTGAGCCTGCTGTGGCTGGACCCCGTGGAGCTCTATGTGATCCACAGCTGCGGCTCCGAGGAGGAGAAACGGGCTGCGAAGCGCCTGGAGCCCGTCCGGAGGAGGGGGAACTTCTTGGTGAGATCCTGGGTCTGAGAACGGGACCACCCCGCCCCGCTTCCCCATGAAACCGGGTTATCTAGTGTTGGTGTTTTTTACATGACTCAGTTATTTAAAGCTGCAGCGGTGGAAAATCAACCTCAGACTAGTTTCTCCTCAAACTTCACACCTGTGGAATCAAGGGCCCTGTGGTCCTACAGACCTACAACTCATGTGAATTACAGGGGTCTCTAAATCCAGTCCCACTGTCCTGCTTCTTCTCCAACTATCTCTGCAGCTTCTGATTGGCTGAACACACCTGATGCAGGTAATCAGATCAGTTGGATCTCGAGGACCTGGATTTAGAGGCCCCTGTTTTAGCAGGTGAAATCTGCACATTTAAAAGTTTCAAAGCTTTTGTTGTTGGTGCTGAGTTAGCAGGATATTTTTTGTAACCCCAGGTTTTTGGAGCCCCCCCTCAGTATTTCACTGTTCCCCTCTCTGTGACGCCCCTGCAGACGTGTTCCCTGCTGTTCCTGTGTGTTGTGGGACACTCGGCCCTGGCCGTGCTCCTGTACCGGGTGCTGGGCTCCATCGTGTCCGCCGTCTTCACCAGCGGCTTCCTCATCTTCTTCGTGGCCGAGCTGGTCCCTCACATCGTGTGCTCCGGTTACGGCTTCCAGCTGGCGCCGGGTCTGACCTGGCTGGCCCAGGTCTGCATGGTGCTCACCTGCCCCCTGTCCTGCCCTCTGGGGCTCATCCTGGACCTGGCTCTGAGGAGGGACATCAGCACCTGCGGGATAAGGGAGAGGGCCATGGAGATGGTCCGCACCAGCGTCCATGATCCTTACAGGTAAAACAAAACTATAAACAAACAAACAAAACTTTGTTTATTTTCCTGTTTGTTAAAGAATCCACACTCAGTGACCCGTGGAAACACGAGTTCAGGGGTAGAAATGTCTCATTTTATTGTTCGGCCCATTGTCCAAATCCTCTGTCATGTGTCTGTGCAGTGAGTTTGTGAAGGAGGAGTTCAGCCGCGGGACGCTGCGCACTAAGACTGTGGAGGACATCCTGACCCCCCTGAAGGACTGTTTCATGCTGCCCAGCTCGGCCGTGCTGGACTTCTCCACCATGTCTGAGATCATGCAGAGCGGGTACACACGGGTCCCCATTTATGAGGAGGAGAGGTGGGTTAACTACCTGATATACTTCTAACTTGAAGTACTTTATATACTGCTGGGTATCTGACGTTAACTACCTTATATACTTCTAATTTGAAGTACTTTCCATACTGCTGGGTAGCTGACGTTAACTACCTTATATACTTCTAATTTGAAGTACTTTATATACCGCTGGGTAGCTGACGTTAACTACCTTATATACTTCTAATTTGAAGTACTTTATATACCGCTGGGTAGCTGACGTTAACTACCTTATATACTTCTAATTTGAAGTACTTTATATACCGCTGGGTAGCTGACGTTAACTACCTTATATACTTCTAATTTGAAGTACTTTATATACCGCTGGGTAGCTGACGTTAACTACCTTATATACTTCTAATTTGAAGTACTTTATATACCGCTGGGTAGCTGATGTTAACTACCTTATATACTTCTAATTTGAAGTACTTTATATACCGCTGGGTAGCTGACGTTAACTACCTTATATACTTCTAATTTGAAGTACTTTATATACCGCTGGGTAGCTGACGTTAACTACCCTATATACTTCTAATTTGAAGTACTTTATATACCGCTGGGTAGCTGATGTTAACTACCTTATATACTTCTAATTTGAAGTACTTTATATACCGCTGGGTAGCTGACGTTAACTACCCTATATACTTCTAATTTGAAGTACTTTATATACCGCTGGGTAGCTGACGTTAACTACCTTATATACTTCTAATTTGAAGTACTTTCCATACTGCTGGGTATCTTGGGAATTTCCCCCCAGGGATCAATAAACTTTGATGATCAGTCTGTATTTTGTTGGATCCATCTGATCCTGAAAAGGAACTAAAGTTATCAGATAAATGTAGAGCAGGAAAAAGTCCAAGGATGAAGTAGCACAACATGGAAATACTCAGGTAAAGTACTAATACCTCAGAGTTGTATGTGAGTTACTGATGACAGTGCAGCTTTGTTCACACTGATTCAGGTTCAGGAGGTGAAATGTTGTTTCTCCAGTCACTGAGGTGTGTTTGATTCCAGGTCCAACATTGTGGAAATCATTTATGTGAAAGACTTGGCTCTGGTGGACCCGGACGACTGCACCCCCATGACGACCATCACCAAGTTCTACAACCACCCGCTGCACTTCGTCTTCAACGACACCAAGCTGGACGCCATGCTGGAGGAGTTCAAGAAAGGTGCTTTCACGATTGAAGGAACGATCCTGCAGATTCTGGCTGTGAATTAAAGGAGCTTGTTGCTGTCTCAGCCAGATCTCATCCGTGTCTTGTTAAAACTAAAGGCTCAGTTCACCCAAATGAAGCCAAGTATTTTCTGACTTTATTCTGGTGGTTTCTGCTGATGCACAGAATTTATGGCTGTTAGATATTTTCTTGTAGCTGAAGGCTGGATGAACTGAAGTATTTCCACTGAACGTTGTGATAATTGGTGAAAAGAGCAGCAGTGGAAGAAGTACTGAGATCCTCCAGTAACAGTAGTAGTACCACACTGTAAACTGGTCCCTGTTTATATCTGATACTTCTGGATGAATATTCCTGCTGTGTTAATGTACATGTTGAACTTTACTGCAGTAGTGGTCTAAGTTTGAAGTACTTTATAAATAGTGGAGTACTTCATCTTCAGCAGTGGTTATAGTAGAATCTGACGTTTCTCCTTCTGTCAGGAAACTCTCACATGGCCATCGTCCAGAAGGTCAACAACGAGGGGGAGGGAGACCCGTTCTATGAGGTGCTGGGATTGGTCACGCTGGAGGACGTCATCGAGGAGATCATCAAGTCCGAGATCCTGGATGAATCCGACGGCTACTGTAAGTGTCCGTGTATGTGGTTGTCTGAGTCGCTGCTGGTCCTGTGTGTTGAAACTCTGCCTCCTCTTGCAGTGGAGAGGAAAGTGAAGCGACCCCTCGCCCCCCTGGAGATTCCTCTGGAGCCCCGCAGCATCCACGAGGAGTTTTCTCTCTTCAAGCCTCCTGAGGGAGAACCCAAGATCCGCACCTCGCCACAACTCCTGCTGGCTACGCACCGCTTCCTGTCCAGAGGTACGTGCATGATTATCTGAGTGTTCATGTGTGTGCACATGGAACAGTTTATACATGTGATGATTAGGTCGTGTTTCAGCTTTGATTCATATTTTTTAATCTCAAACTTCAGTGTAACAGATATTAGAGATAAATTCAATGTCTGACATGTTTCTAAAAGCTCCTGCTCTTCGTTGGCGTCTGTTCAGCTTGTTTACGCCCAGTTTGGATTAGTATTAGTGTTAGATTGAAGAAAGACACCAGTTAGACACAGGGGACTGAGGAGGTTTTAGGATAATACTCAGTTTGTCCAGCTGACTGTCCTCTGTGTCTGACCTTTGACCCCCTGCAGAGGTGGAGCACTTCAGCCCCGGCCGCGTGTCCGAGAAGGTCCTGTTCCACTTGCTCCGTCACCCCAGTGTCAACCAGGAAGTGCACTTTGACCCAAACAACAGGCTGAGCCCAAGCCACTACCTGTACACCCGCAACCACCCGGTGGACTATTTCATCCTGCTGCTGCAGGTATGTGCTCGTGCTCAGACACGTCTGCTGCAGCTGTACGTCTCTTGACGGGCCCCGAGAATTCACCTAGAACAATCAGATACGAGCACAAAGTGCAGACAAAAAGGTTTATTTAAGTCTGTTATTAGAAATGTGAGATTTTTAACAGACCTGAGCAGAAATCAGCTAAAAAAAACAACCGTTAGGCCACTTGTATGTGATATTTACAGTAAAGTAACGAAATTAATTGGAAGCAGCTTTAAGACACATTTGAAATGGATAAAATTCCCTGTTTCCCCTTCAGTGTGTCCACATTGACCCATAATAAGGTGAAGACAAAAACTGGTGATAGACGAAGTTCAGTAATGTGTTGTTTGGCAGCAGCTTCCAGCCTCTGCACATCTGGAATTAGGAAGTTTATCCCAGTGTCTGGAGCGCCACCTGCAGGTCTCGCCACAGTCGTTCTCTCAGGTTTAGGTCATGTTTTAGGTTGTGTTCTGACTTGCAGTGTGAACGTGGGACCTTACCTGCACAGGTGGGGGACTTTCATGTCCAGTCAAGTCCCCACAGCAAAGGGTCTGAACACTTTTGTAAATTACTAGATCAGTTCCTCCTGATAGGTTTAATGTTTAAAAGCCGTTTGTAACATCACACACTCGTCTGCAGTTGTAGCTGTGTGTTACTGTATTTATGCAGCAGCACAGGAGCAGCTGTAGATGGAAATCTGCTCAGAAGTGAAGAAGTGTGTGATGATCCTAGATGAGAAAAGGCTTCAGTCTGTTTTATTTGTTGTAAAAGTTAATTAAGAGACATCAGTGTTTACAGGCTGTTTTTTTTTTTCAGGGGCGGGTTGAGGTGGAGATCGGTAAAGAGGGACTGAAGTTTGAGAACGGGGCGTTCACATACTACGGCGTGTCTGCTCTCACGCTGCCATCTTCAGGTGAGCTCTGGAGTTTGAACACATCACTTTTTACAGACACTGTGATCATCAGTGAATTATGGTCCAGAGTTTTATTTAACTAAAGAGCCAGAGACAGGTCAGAGGGTGGGAGACAGGAGAGGAGAGACAGGTCAGAGGGTGGGAGACAGGTCATCAGTGAATTATGGTCCAGAGTTTTATTTGCACATTGAGCCCAGAGCTAATTATTGTCTTTCCTGATGTTCTGTCCTCAGAGCTCAGGGTCAGAAATATTATGTAACATCAGTATAAACCTGAAAAGCAGCAGCACTAATGAGAATAGCTGGTGTGATGTTAGTGCAGTTACTTTATTTGTACAACTGTTACAGTTTTAGTGACAGGCTGATAATGTGCAGACAGGAAGACAAATTATGATTGTGAAGCGTTTTGTGGTCGAGCTGTTCTGACTCTGTCTGATGTGAACAGTCCATCAGTCTCCAGTGTCGACTCAGCGTCACTCCCCCAGGGATCCGTTTGACTCGGCCGACGCCACCAGCCCCTGCAGCTACTGTCCAGACTACACCGTCCGAGCACTGACGGACCTGCAGCTCATACGGGTGAGACAGAGACTGGGGTGGTCTTACTCTGACAGACAGACTCTCTCCCTGCCTCTGGAGAGAGAGAGAGTTAGAGGGTGAGAGACAGACTGTCTTGTTGTGTCTCTCTCCCTGTCAGAGGGGCAGAGGGACACATGCATGGACACAAATACAGTCTGTCTTCCTCCCTCTCCCTGAAAGACAGACCCTGTTTGTGTCCATGCATGTGTCCCTCTGCTGTTTCTCTGCCCTTCTATGAGAGACAGACAGAAAAACAGACAGTCTCTCCCTCCATCAGACAAACAGCGTTCATTTACAGGTAGTACAACTGAGGAAACGTCTCATACCTTCTGTCCCCTGTTGCAGGTGACACGTCTCCAGTACTTGAACGCCCTAATGGCGTCGCGCACCGGCCAGAGTCCAGATCCTCCAGAGATTAAGATCCTGCCCAACAGTCAGACCAAGCTGCTCAACGACAGAAACACAACACAAGGTAGCTGTGATCAAAACGCTGTGTGATCTCCAGGGGGGGCCCCACCAGCGACAGTCAAAACTCTTTAAATCAAGTTTTACAAACGCCTTCGTACTATTTTCAGGAATGTCTGTTCCTGTTTGCCTTCAGTTGAACTAAAATAACTTTCTCTTTCTCTCTTCTTCCCTCCTTGCGTGCCTCCATGTCTCCTCTCGCCTCTGGCTCTTCCAGAGTTCCCTGTAAACTTTTCATTCTTTGATACCATTGAGAACTACTGTTAGTACTTTTTGCATGAGGTAAATGAAACAGACAGTACACAGCACTACACCCCATGGACACTGAGGAAAACACACAGTGGTCCATGAAATAAAGTCCTGCTCTGGTTTTTGGGCTTGAAGCAACAGGCCTTGAGGGTCTTTTGTTACTGGTAGTCTGAATTCAGAACCAGGAAGTGTTTGTAGGTGGATCAGGACCTTTTCCATTCCAGATGCTCCAACATGCCACTCCTTACTCCCACTTCAGCGCCACCTGCTGTCGAGACACCACTCATTTTGTGCACCAGCTCAAAAAGATTTAGCTACAAGGCAAATTTTCACCACACACTATAACGAGGCAAATTTTCACCACACACTATAACGAGGCAAATTTTCACCACACACTATAACGAGGCAAATTTTCACCACACACTATAACGAGGCAAATTTTCACCACACACTATAACGAGGCAAATTTTTTCGTTACACACTATAACGAGGCAAATTTTTTCGTTACACACTACAACGAGGCAAATTTTCACCACACACTATAACGAGGCAAATTTTTTCGTTACACACTACAACAAGGCAAATTTTCACCACACACTATAACAAGGCAAATTTTTTCGTTACACACTATAACAAGGCAAATTTTTCACCAAAGACTATAACAAGGCAAATTTTCATCACACACTATAACAAGGCAAATTTTTTCGTTACACACTATAACAAGGCAAATTTTTCACCAAAGACTATAACAAGGCAAATTTTTCACCAGACTATAACAAGGCAAATTTTTCACCAAAGACTATAACAAGGCAAATTTTTTCGTTACACACTATAACAAGGCAAATTATTTCGTTACACACTATAACAAGACAAATTTTCACCACACACTATAACAAGGCAAATTTTCACCACACACTATAACAAGGCAAATTTTTTCGTTACACACTATAACAAGGCAAATTTTTCACCAAAGACTATAACAAGGCAAATTTTTTCGTTACACACTATAACAAGGCAAATTTTTCACCAGACTATAACAAGGCAAATTTTTCACCAAAGACTATAACAAGGCAAATTTTCATCACACACTATAACAAGGCAAATTTTCACCACACACTATAACAAGGCAAATTTTTTCGTTACACACTATAACAAGGCAAATTATTTCGTTACACACTATAACAAGGCAAATTTTCATCACACACTATAACAAGGCAAGTTTTTTTGTTACACACTATAACAAGGCAAATTTTTTCGTTACACACTATAACAAGGCAAATTTTCATCACACACTATAACAAGGCAAATTTTCATCACACACTATAACAAGGCAAATTTTCACCACACACTATAACAAGGCAAATTTTCACCACACACTATAACAAGGCAAATTTTCACCAAAGACTATAACAAGGCAAATTTTTTCGTTACACACTATAACAAGGCAAATTTTTTCGTTACACACTACAACAAGGCAAATTTTCACCACACTATAACAAGGCAAATTTTTTCGTTACACACTATAACAAGGCAAATTTTCACCACACTATAACAAGGCAAATTTTTCACCAAAGACTATAACAAGGCAAATTTTCATCACACACTATAACAAGGCAAATTTTCACCACACACTATAACAAGGCAAATTTTTTCGTTACACACTATAACAAGGCAAATTTTCACCAAAGACTATAACAAGGCAAATTTTTCACCAAAGACTATAACAAGGCAAATTTTTCCGTTACACACTATAACAAGGCAAATTTTCACCAAAGACTATAACAAGGCAAATTTTTCACCAAAGACTATAACAAGGCAAATTTTTCCGTTACACACTATAACAAGGCAAATTTTCACCAAAGACTATAACAAGGCAAATTTTTCACCAAAGACTATAACAAGGCAAATTTTTTCGTTACACACTATAACAAGGCAAATTTTCACCACACACTATAACAAGGCAAATTTTCACCACACACTATAACAAGGCAAATTTTTTCGTTACACACTATAACAAGGCAAATTTTTTCGTTACACACTATAACAAGGCAAATTTTTTCGTTACACACTATAACAAGGCAAATTTTCACCACACTATAACAAGGCAAATTTTTAACCAAAGACTATAACAAGGCAAATTTTTTCGTCACACACTATAACAAGGCAAATTTTTCACGAAAGACTATAACAAGGCAAATTTTTTCGTTACACACTATAACAAGGCAAATTTTTCACCAAAGACTATAACAAGGCAAATTTTTCACCAAAGACTATAACAAGGCAAATTTTCATCACACACTATAACAAGGCAAATTTTCACCACACACTATAACAAGGCAAATTTTTTCGTTACACACTACAACGAGGCAAATTTTCACCACACACTATAACAAGGCAAATTTTCACCACACACTATAACAAGGCAAATTATTTCGTTACACACTATAACAAGACAAATTTTCACCACACACTATAACAAGGCAAATTTTTCACCAAAGACTATAACAAGGCAAATTTTCATCACACACTATAACAAGGCAAATTCTCACCACACACTATAACAAGGCAAATTTTTTCGTTACACACTATAACAAGGCAAATTATTTCGTTACACACTATAACAAGGCAAATTTTCATCACACACTATAACAAGGCAAATTTTTTCGTTACACACTATAACAAGGCAAGTTTTTTTGTTACACACTATAACAAGGCAAATTTTTTCGTTACACACTATAACAAGGCAAGTTTTTTCGTTACACACTATAACAAGGCAAATTTTCACCACACACTATAACAAGGCAAATTTTTCACCAAAGACTATAACAAGGCAAATTTTTTCGTTACACACTATAACAAGGCAAATTTTCATCACACACTATAACAAGGCAAATTTTCACCACACACTATAACAAGGCAAATTTTCACCACACACTATAACAAGGCAAATTTTTTCGTTACACACTATAACAAGGCAAATTTTTTCGTTACACACTACAACAAGGCAAATTTTCACCACACTATAACAAGGCAAATTTTTCACCAAAGACTATAACAAGGCAAATTTTCACCACACACTATAACAAGGCAAATTTTCATCACACACTATAACAAGGCAAATTTTCA
Organism: Mastacembelus armatus; assembly: GCF_900324485.2. Taxonomy (NCBI): domain Eukaryota; kingdom Metazoa; phylum Chordata; class Actinopteri; order Synbranchiformes; family Mastacembelidae; genus Mastacembelus; species Mastacembelus armatus. The sequence continues at coordinate 19,665,203 of NC_046644.1, read as the reverse complement.
CCACACACTATAACAAGGCAAATTTTTTCGTTACACACTATAACAAGGCAAATTTTCACCAAAGACTATAACAAGGCAAATTTTTCACCAAAGACTATAACAAGGCAAATTTTTTCGTTACACACTATAACAAGGCAAATTTTCACCAAAGACTATAACAAGGCAAATTTTTCACCAAAGACTATAACAAGGCAAATTTTTTCGTTACACACTATAACAAGACAAATTTTCACCACACACTATAACAAGGCAAATTTTCATCACACACTATAACAAGGCAAATTTTCACCGCACACTATAACAAGGCAAATTTTTCACCAAAGACTATAACAAGGCAAATTTTTTCGTTACACACTAAAACAAGGCAAATTTATTCGTTACACACTATAACAAGGCAAATTTTCACCACACACTATAACAAGGCAAATTTTCACCACACACTATAACAAGGCAAATTTTTTCGTTACACACTATAACAAGGCAAATTTTTTCGTTACACACTATAACAAGGCAAATTTTTTCGTTACACACTATAACAAGGCAAATTTTCACCACACTATAACAAGGCAAATTTTTAACCAAAGACTATAACAAGGCAAATTTTTTCGTTACACACTATAACAAGGCAAATTTTTCACCAAAGACTATAACAAGGCAAATTTTTCACCAAAGACTATAACAAGGCAAATTTTCATCACACACTATAACAAGGCAAATTTTTTCGTTACACACTATAACAAGGCAAGTTTTTTCGTTACACACTATAACAAGGCAAGTTTTTTCGTTACACACTATAACAAGGTAAATTTTCATCACACACTATAACAAGGCAAATTTTCACCACACACTATAACAAGGCAAATTTTTTCGTTACACACTATAACAAGGCAAATTTTCACCAAAGACTATAACAAGGCAAATTTTTCACCAGACTATAACAAGGCAAATTTTTCACCAAAGACTATAACAAGGCAAATTTTCATCACACACTATAACAAGGCAAATTTTCACCACACACTATAACAAGGCAAATTTTTTCGTTACACACTATAACAAGGCAAATTATTTCGTTACACACTATAACAAGACAAATTTTCACCACACACTATAACAAGGCAAATTTTTCACCAAAGACTATAACAAGGCAAATTTTCATCACACACTATAACAAGGCAAATTCTCACCACACACTATAACAAGGCAAATTTTTTCGTTACACACTATAACAAGGCAAATTATTTCGTTACACACTATAACAAGGCAAATTTTCATCACACACTATAACAAGGCAAGTTTTTTTGTTACACACTATAACAAGGCAAATTTTTTCGTTACACACTATAACAAGGCAAATTTTCATCACACACTATAACAAGGCAAATTTTCATCACACACTATAACAAGGCAAATTTTCACCAAAGACTATAACAAGGCAAATTTTCACCAAAGACTATAACAAGGCAAATTTTTTCGTTACACACTATAACAAGGCAAATTTTTTCGTTACACACTACAACAAGGCAAATTTTCACCACACTATAACAAGGCAAATTTTTTCGTTACACACTATAACAAGGCAAATTTTCACCACACTATAACAAGGCAAATTTTTCACCAAAGACTATAACAAGGCAAATTTTCATCACACACTATAACAAGGCAAATTTTCACCACACACTATAACAAGGCAAATTTTTTCGTTACACACTATAACAAGGCAAATTTTCACCAAAGACTATAACAAGGCAAATTTTTCACCAAAGACTATAACAAGGCAAATTTTTCCGTTACACACTATAACAAGGCAAATTTTCACCAAAGACTATAACAAGGCAAATTTTTCACCAAAGACTATAACAAGGCAATTTTTCCGTTACACACTATAACAAGGCAAATTTTCACCAAAGACTATAACAAGGCAAATTTTTCACCAAAGACTATAACAAGGCAAATTTTTTCGTTACACACTATAACAAGGCAAATTTTCACCACACACTATAACAAGGCAAATTTTCACCACACACTATAACAAGGCAAATTTTTTCGTTACACACTATAACAAGGCAAATTTTTTCGTTACACACTATAACAAGGCAAATTTTTTCGTTACACACTATAACAAGGCAAATTTTCACCACACTATAACAAGGCAAATTTTTAACCAAAGACTATAACAAGGCAAATTTTTTCGTCACACACTATAACAAGGCAAATTTTTCACGAAAGACTATAACAAGGCAAATTTTTTCGTTACACACTATAACAAGGCAAATTTTTCACCAAAGACTATAACAAGGCAAATTTTTCACCAAAGACTATAACAAGGCAAATTTTCATCACACACTATAACAAGGCAAATTTTCACCACACACTATAACAAGGCAAATTTTCACCACACACTATAACAAGGCAAATTTTTTCGTTACACACTACAACGAGGCAAATTTTCACCACACACTATAACAAGGCAAATTTTCACCACACACTATAACAAGGCAAATTATTTCGTTACACACTATAACAAGACAAATTTTCACCACACACTATAACAAGGCAAATTTTTCACCAAAGACTATAACAAGGCAAATTTTCATCACACACTATAACAAGGCAAATTCTCACCACACACTATAACAAGGCAAATTTTTTCGTTACACACTATAACAAGGCAAATTTTTTCGTTACACACTATAACAAGGCAAATTTTCATCACACACTATAACAAGGCAAATTTTTTCGTTACACACTATAACAAGGCAAGTTTTTTTGTTACACACTATAACAAGGCAAATTTTTTCGTTACACACTATAACAAGGCAAGTTTTTTCGTTACACACTATAACAAGGCAAATTTTCACCACACACTATAACAAGGCAAATTTTTCACCAAAGACTATAACAAGGCAAATTTTTTCGTTACACACTATAACAAGGCAAATTTTCATCACACACTATAACAAGGCAAATTTTCACCGCACACTATAACAAGGCAAATTTTTCACCAAAGACTATAACAAGGCAAATTTTTTCGTTACACACTATAACAAGGCAAATTTTTTCGTTACACACTATAACAAGGCAAATTTTCACCGCACACTATAACAAGGCAAATTTTCACCACACACTATAACAAGGCAAATTTTTTCGTTACACACTATAACAAGGCAAATTTTTTCGTTACACACTATAACAAGGCAAATTTTCACCACACTATAACAAGGCAAATTTTTTCGTTACACACTATAACAAGGCAAATTTTCACCACACTATAACAAGGCAAATTTTTCACCAAAGACTATAACAAGGCAAATTTTCACCACACACTATAACAAGGCAAATTTTCATCACACACTATAACAAGGCAAATTTTCACCACACACTATAACAAGGCAAATTTTTTCGTTACACACTATAACAAGGCAAATTTTCACCAAAGACTATAACAAGGCAAATTTTTCACCAAAGACTATAACAAGGCAAATTTTTTCGTTACACACTATAACAAGGCAAATTTTCACCAAAGACTATAACAAGGCAAATTTTTCACCAAAGACTATAACAAGGCAAATTTTTTCGTTACACACTATAACAAGACAAATTTTCACCACACACTATAACAAGGCAAATTTTCATCACACACTATAACAAGGCAAATTTTCACCGCACACTATAACAAGGCAAATTTTTCACCAAAGACTATAACAAGGCAAATTTTTTCGTTACACACTAAAACAAGGCAAATTTATTCGTTACACACTATAACAAGGCAAATTTTCACCACACACTATAACAAGGCAAATTTTCACCACACACTATAACAAGGCAAATTTTTTCGTTACACACTATAACAAGGCAAATTTTTTCGTTACACACTATAACAAGGCAAATTTTTTCGTTACACACTATAACAAGGCAAATTTTCACCACACTATAACAAGGCAAATTTTTAACCAAAGACTATAACAAGGCAAATTTTTTCGTCACACACTATAACAAGGCAAATTTTTCACGAAAGACTATAACAAGGCAAATTTTTTCGTTACACACTATAACAAGGCAAATTTTTCACCAAAGACTATAACAAGGCAAATTTTTCACCAAAGACTATAACAAGGCAAATTTTCATCACACACTATAACAAGGCAAATTTTTTCGTTACACACTATAACAAGGCAAGTTTTTTCGTTACACACTATAACAAGGCAAGTTTTTTCGTTACACACTATAACAAGGCAAATTTTCACCAAAGACTATAACAAGGCAAATTTTTTCGTTACACACTATAACAAGACAAATTTTCACCACACACTATAACAAGGCAAATTTTCATCACACACTATAACAAGGCAAATTTTCACCACACACTATAACAAGGCAAATTATTTCGTTACACACTATAACAAGGCAAATTTTCACCAAAGACTATAACAAGGCAAATTTTTCACCAAACACTATAACAAGGCAAATTTTTTCGTTACACACTATAACAAGACAAATTTTCACCACACACTATAACAAGGCAAATTTTCATCACACACTATAACAAGGCAAATTTTTTCGTTACACACTATAACAAGACAAATTTTCACCAAAGACTATAACAAGGCAAATTTTTCACCAAACACTATAACAAGGCAAATTTTTTTCGTTACACACTATAACAAGGCAAATTTTCACCACACACTATAACAAGGCAAATTTTCACCACACACTATAACAAGGCAAATTTTTCACCAAAGACTATAACAAGGCAAATTTTTTCGTTACACACTATAACAAGGCAAATTTTCATCACACACTATAACAAGGCAAATTTTCACCACACACTATAACAAGGCAAATTTTCACCACACACTATAACAAGGCAAATTATTTCGTTACACACTATAACAAGGCAAATTTTCACCAAAGACTATAACAAGGCAAATTTTTCACCAAACACTATAACAAGGCAAATTTTTTCGTTACACACTATAACAAGACAAATTTTCACCACACACTATAACAAGGCAAATTTTCATCACACACTATAACAAGGCAAATTTTTTCGTTACACACTATAACAAGACAAATTTTCACCAAAGACTATAACAAGGCAAATTTTTCACCAAACACTATAACAAGGCAAATTTTTTCGTTACACACTATAACAAGGCAAATTTTCACCACACACTATAACAAGGCAAATTTTCACCACACACTATAACAAGGCAAATTTTTCACCAAAGACTATAACAAGGCAAATTTTTTCGTTACACACTATAACAAGGCAAATTTTCATCACACACTATAACAAGGCAAATTTTCACCACACACTATAACAAGGCAAATTTTCACCACACACTATAACAAGGCAAATTTTTTCGTTACACACTATAACAAGACAAATTTTCACCACACACTATAACAAGGCAAATTTTTCACCAAAGACTATAACAAGGCAAATTTTCATCACACACTATAACAAGGCAAATTTTCACCACACACTATAACAAGGCAAATTTTCACCACACACTATAACAAGGCAAATTTTTTCGTTACACACTATAACAAGGCAAATTTTTCACCAAAGACTATAACAAGGCAAATTTTTCACCAAAGACTATAACAAGGCAAATTTTTTCGCCTCACACAGGCAAATTTTCATAATGAGCCAAATTTTTCACCAAAGACTATAACAAGGCAAATTTTTCACCAAAGACTATAACAAGGCAAATTTTTTCGTTACACACTATAACAAGGCAAATTATTTTGTTACACACTATAACAAGGCAAATTTTTCACCAAAGACTATAACAAGGCAAATTTTCACCACACACTATAACAAGGCAAATTTTTCACCAAAGACTATAACAAGGCAAATTTTCACCACACACTATAACAAGGCAAATTTTTTCGTTACACACTATAACAAGGCAAATTTTCACCAAAGACTATAACAAGGCAAATTTTTTCGTTACACACTATAACAAGGCAAATTTTCACCACACACTATAACAAGGCAAATTTTCACCACACACTATAACAAGGCAAATTTTCACCACACACTATAACAAGGCAAATTTTTCACCAAAGACTATAACAAGGCAAATTTTTTCGTTACACACTATAACAAGGCAAATTTTCATCACACACTATAACAAGGCAAATTTTCATCACACACTATAACAAGGCAAATTTTCACCACACACTATAACAAGGCAAATTTTCACCACACACTATAACAAGGCAAATTTTCACCACACACTATAAGGCAAATTTTCATCACACACTATAACAAGGCAAATTTTCACCACACACTATAACAAGGCAAATTTTCATCACACACTATAACAAGGCAAATTTTCACCACACACTATAACAAGGCAAATTTTTTCGTTACACACTATAACAAGGCAAATTTTTTCGTTACACACTATAACAAGGCAAATTTTCACCACACACTATAACAAGGCAAATTTTTCACCACACACTATAACAAGGCAAATTTTCATCACACACTATAACAAGGCAATTTTTTTCGCCTCACACAGGCAAATTTTCATAATGAGCCAAATTTTTCACCAAAGACTATAACAAGGCAAATTTTTCACCACACACTATAACAAGGCAAATTATTTCGTTACACACTATAACAAGGCAAATTTTTTCGTTACACACTATAACAAGGCAAGTTTTTTCGTTACACACTATAACAAGGCAAATTTTTTCGTTACACACTATAACAAGGCAAGTTTTTTCGTTACACACTATAACAAGGCAAATTTTCACCACACACTATAACAAGGCAAATTTTTTCGCCTCACACAGGCAAATTTTCATAATGAGCCAAATTTTTCACCACAGACTATCTAAGGTGCACTTTTCCAGGTACTATGGGTCATAGTGGGGATGGAGAGCATAGAGGGGTTAGAATGGACCTGGCCCTGGTGTTTGTGAGCCTCTTTAACCTGTTCCTTCATCCCATGTCATCCCTTAAATCACTTCACCTCTGTCTGTTGGTCTTTAAAAGCTCTCAGATTTAGTTTCACCTCAGAAATCGCATGTCTGATGTGATTCCCCTTCATGCTACTCAGAAATAAGAGAAACATCATAAAGGAAGTGATGAAATCCATCCTCAGGCGTCCACATTGCAGGTCCACAACTTTTTACTTTGAAAACATAGGACATGTTCATTTTTTACATTGTTTCTTTTTTTATTGTTTTTTTTTAAAAAATCACTCAAATATAATAAAATAACAATGCCATAGAATAAAACGTTATTAGTGCACAATTTATTCCTAAAAATACGACTTTATTTAATTGAAGGAGTCTAATATGATTTTAATCAGCTTCAATAAATTAAATCACAGTGGAGGGTAAATGACTCATTTTAAGGTATAAATTAAGTGATGGCATCATATTAGCTTAAATTTTAAAGGACAAATAATCCATGAAAGGTAAACCTAACATAGCACCTGTTAATTACCCTCTTAAATCACCACTATTGATTAAATGGCAGATAAATTGGATTTTTAAGTAAAAACTTCAGGGACTGTCTTTCATATATGAAATAAAACACTGGAGTAAAGGACGTCCAATATGTCCGTCTGAGGATGCATTACTTCACCTTGAGGTATAAAATAAATTAACTCGATGGCACAAAGTGACAAAAAACAGCCTGATAGATGCACAAAGAGCCAGATGATGAGCTGTTAATGAACTTTATGTGTTTAGACGGATGATGGAGCTGCAGCTCTCAGCTTTCACTATTTTCCTGACAATTACTTCCTGTTAAACAACAATTTAATGCAGCTTACGTGGAAACTTGTACATAAATGTGCTTTATGTGGTTATTTCTTGGGTTAGTAACCAGCTAGAAAAGTCACCAACCAAAGTCTGTAACAGTTTTCAGCAAATCTTAAGCCCTGAGTCAAATCTGGTCCAACACAAATATCCCAAAGAAAAGAAAGTCGCAGCTTCACTCAGACATTTCACTTTTTCATCAAAACTCTAACGTAACTCCTCATAAATCCTCTACTAGTAACGATGAATGTGCAAGACTTGAGACTTGATAACACTGAAGGTTAAACAATCTCCACATCAAAAATAGATTTTTATTATCAGGCTGTAAAACAGAAACAGCCTGGTAATAAATGGAAAAACAACAGCCATTAAGTCATTTTTGCCATGTTGAGGATTAAATAAGTTGCTGCAGCTCCATCAGACTTCACTTATTATTTGGAAAAATTCTGCCTTCAAATAAAATCCTAAACTAAACTGACATTTCATTCAACACTCTAAGATAAAATACTTGAACCAAAACAAAACTGGTTCACAGATTAATCTAACTGCTAACCCTTGCTCAAGGCTTATGGGAACTGGTGTTTGTAAAAGGTTCCATGTAAATAACAAACATTATTAACCATATTTGAAAACTGCGGCTGCATTTGTGGTTATTAAAATAACCAAAAATATCAACGGGATTTTGAATTTTACTTTGTCTCCCCCTGCACCAGGAGCAACTTCTGATTCTTTATCCATTTCTTGCTGTTTTTTGTCTCTCGTGCCAGCGTTCATGTCGACAGCCACTGTCGGACTGTTGCTTTTCCTCTCTACAGTCCCTCCATCACCTTAACTCCCTTGACTGTGTGTGTGTGTGTGTGTGTGTGTGCGTGTGTGTGTGAGAAATACCGTCATCCCGTCACTCACCCCTGCTCTTCTCTCATTGGTTGGGTTCCACAGGTGGCAGTAGAGCCCAGGAAAGCTCCACAGAAGAGGAGGCTCATGGGTAGTGCAGTTCTGTCTGCCCGCTGTGAGAGAAAAAAACAAAAACAAAACTTTACTTGGCTGCAGCAGGTTTTTGTTTGTGTTTATTGATAAATTATCTATGGCTGGAACGTAGTTTTTGGACAAGACTGGAGCGAGAGTGATTTCATTGCTCACACTTCTCACCTCCATCCCCCTTTCCTTTATGTTCTTTTCATTGTAATTACTATGATATGTTGGTTTTATACATTTGGATAAATGTGAGTATTTAGATATAAATACATTTATTTTAGTTTGGAGGTTCCGCCTACTAGACCATTCCTCACTGTCTGGGTGCCAAAGCTTCATGTCTGTGTGTGATTTACGTTTGTCTGCGTCAACAAAAGAGACTGAGACACTAAAAACACAGAAGTTGGTTTAAACGCTGTCGATAGTGTTAAGCTACAACATACGTCCAGATTTTTCTGGCCCATATTACATTTCTGTCACATCATCACGTGTGCAACCATAATAACTAGAGTTTCAGATCAGACTTTGTGGTCCATGATCAGTGAGTTTTTAATGTAAATATACGAGTCAGATAATGAGGATAAAGGACGTTAAAAGAAAAAAGATTAAATGCTAAAAACAGGCTGGAACTTTTCTGATGATCCTTTTTGTTCCAAGTAAAAATGTCGTACTTTTCCCAGAACATGCTGCTTTTTAATCCTATAATCAACTGAGCAGACGAGACGTTTGAAGGCGTCACCTAGGGTGACTGCAAAAGGTTTCACTAGTTCCTGATATTTTATAAAACATGACTAATTAAAACATGATGTGTGCTCCAAAAACCTCTAGCTGACATTTAACATGCACATTTTACACATTTCATCAGCTTCAAGTGTTTTAGAACTTTAATTTATCTTTAGACTTCAGTCCAAATGGATTTCAGCTGTTTATCTCACTCAGATGCAAACATTTGATCAAACTGCCAAAAGTGTTTCCTTTTAAAAAAAACATGTCTGTAGACCTGATTAGTCAATCGAGAGAAACTAATTGGCATCAGTTTTACGAGTGATCGATCGATTATATCAGATTATATGAATATTGACTGGTATTTTCACTGTTTTCAATCGATCAAGAAAATATTCAGCAGATTCACAGAAAGTAACAAGTTGATTGATCTGGATCAGTCAAAGTATTGACAAAGTATTATTTTTGTATTTGCACTGGTAATGAAATACTTTAAACCCGACCACACTGGTTGGTCCCGTCTGAATGAAACCTGTGTAGTCAGGAACAGTAATTTTCACAATGAATTAACCCTTTATATCATGTTTTATGCAAAAACGCCAAACACTCATTGGTCCCAGTTTCGAAAACACAAGACACCTGAGGGCGTGTCCATCAGCATTAGCAAATAAAAGTGATATTTTTACATTAACTTCCTAAAGCTGATGACTAGACTCCCTGGGGTGCACACCAAACAATTTATTTAAAATCACACAGTGTCCATAAAAATACAAAAGGTAAAAAAAGATAAAGCTCAGAAAATAAATGAAATGAGTTTATATATGAAAAGAGAATCACAGTAGAGGCTTTGTTTAAATTCTGGTCACAAACTTAGTGTCATTTGTAAAAGCTCAGTAATTTTCTAAAGCAGGTTCTCTGTGGGGCTAAAGGCTAAAAGAATCAGTCCATTAATCAATTAACAGAACAATAATCAGAAATATTTTGATTCTCAAATGTGAGGATTTGCTGCTTTGGTTCAGGAGAATAATCTGCATATTAATCAGTAATGGAAGTAACAGCTGCAGCTTTAAAACAAACTACAGGATTTGAAGCTCTAAGGTGCAGAGGAAGATCAGGATCAGGATCAGGACCAGGTCATTTTTGGTCTGGTCTTTTTACGGGATTTGTTAAAAATTAGACAAAGCCACTGTGCTCTCCTCACTGTACCTAAAAAACCGAGCACTGAATCTGAGGTCCAGCAGAGGGCGCTGCAAGTCTGCCACCTGCATGCCTGTAAGTCAGGTGCATGTGGTTTAGATTCAGCTGCGCTCATCCTGCAGGGGAGCATCAAATGTTTGGCCGAGCAGATTCGACTATTAACCCTGATGCACCTGGTTTGCTGTCCTGTTTTGAGTTTACCTTAACTCCATTGCCTGTGCTGGGTGTTGGGTGTTGCCTAAGGTGCATTTTATTCCTGCATCTCTGTAAATGTGGCACCTAAAAAACCTCCAGTGGTTTCAGTTTGTACATTCATGTTTTAATGAAAAGGACGAAAATGGTGACACCAACTTTCTCTGTGACGCACCTGGAGCCAATTAAGAAAAAATACTTGTTGTGAAGAGTAGTTTGGGTTTTTCGCTGTATTTAATGCAACGTGCAAAGTAAAGTGTGGATGTAGTCGTTCCCCCTGTCCATACTGACGAGACCACATCCTCTTACACCTCCTACACTATCTACGACTCTGCTGCTCGTTCTGGGCAAAAGTACATTCTGAGGTTTCAGAAACCTGGAGCTGGTTTTTGGAAACAGACGGGCCTCCCATTGTTGGTGAGGAAGAACCATGTGAGCCAGGTCAGTGGTGTGGCTCCCTGCTGGGTTTTTAATAGTCCTTGGAGAACAATGGAGGTCTACGGCTCAGACCCATAACCAGGTTCTGGATCCACACATTCATTGATGCTGTCAGTCTCTAGATGGGATCTGGACTCAGTGACACACACACACATACAGAAAACAAATGCATTTTTGCCCAAAACAGAGCTGCCCCTCAGTGTCTTACAGAGTTGGTCTCAGTCGGTGTGAAGAGAAGGAACGATTATGTATTTAAAACACACAAAGCTGGAGAAAAAAACCCCCAAACTAGTCTTTAGGATTCAGGACTCTTTGTCTCTGCACCGGCTGTGTTACATTAGCACCATTTCTGTCTCTTGTTTTGATTCCATGTGTGTCTGATTCATTCAGTGTTAAGATTTTTTCCATATTCCAGGAGAAATTTAGTGATTCTGAGTAAATAATTTTCAGCTGTTTACTTTGTTTCTATAGAATAAACAATGTAAAACGATAATCACTCCTCTGTGATACTTATACTGAGAAATGCTTTGGGTTGGGGGGGCCTGATGATGTTGGAGAGCTGTGTATTAATATTTGACACTTAGATAGAAGCTGCGTATAGTTTGTAGGTAACTGGTCTCACTTTTCAGGTACAATACTGTTACAGTAAGAGTTTTTCCTCCTGCTCCCCAGGTTATATTTGTATTGATCTGCTCGCCGTTACTTTATTGTTTATTTCGGGAATGCTGTCAGTGTCGGTGCATTGAGACTCCACTGCATTAACACTTTCAATACGTTTCTTAGGAAATAAACTCAATCCTGTTCTAAATGCTGCTGTTTCCTTTTTATTTCCACACAAGTATCACCAAACATGACTTCATTTAGAGTGTTTTTCACAGGAAAAAGTATTCAAAGCTGTACTTCCAGTAACTATATTTAAGTACTTTCCACCACTGGTGTAAGTGCATCTCTATTTCCTGTTCTGGAGATTTTCTTGCTCTTCACGTTGACAATTTAAAAAGCAGCAGCTACAGAAAATATTCAGCTCTCTTCACTGTTCTTGTGTCGTCGATTTACTGTTAAATAGACAAAACTGCAATTTCTCTTCACTGACAAACTGGCATATCACCTTTAAGTTACACTGAACTAGTTTTGAAACCAGTTTCTTATCTCCAGCCACAGACCAACCTGCCGGTCCATGTGGACCCGTGTCTGAGTCCACCTGCTGAGTCTCAGCCCAGTGTTTGACCTCTGGGTTTGGTCTCCACCACCTCCTGATGGAAACCTCTGGCTCTTTAGCTCCTAAATGCTCCACTATGTTCACAGTGGCTTTTTACAGCTGCTGAAACACCGAGGTCCAGAACCAGGGAACCAGAACCCAGAACACTGAGCTGAGACTCAGTGTGAAGCTGCATTAGGCGGATTTAGCCAAACAAACACCTTCACACAGCCACATTTCCTGAGCAAGACACAAATCAAAACTACACCACCACAACTGTGTGCACCCCGAGCACATTTTCCATTACAGCAGCACAACATGAACGAGCTGAGGCCTCAGCTTTGGTACATCTCACTAGATTTTACAAGTCAACACATGTCAAGGTGATTTAACCACAACTGCACAACCAGCGAGTTTGTAGGTGAGACCTCATGCTCAGCCTCACAGTGAAGCTGCTGTGGGTGGACACAGTCCACAAAACCAAAAGGCAAAATGAAAGATCACAGGTTCCTGTAAAGGCAGAAAAATCTACTTCAAGATAAACAAACTACTTTTAAAAACAAACTTTGAATCAGCTGCAAAATGAATGAAAACTTGTTTTTCCAAGCTGAAGCCACATCCATCCATCTGTACCTGCTTATTCCTAACCAGGGTCACAATGACTGTATGAACTGAGTGATATTATTGAAATGATATTTAAAAGTGACAATACGTCTGTTTCTCTTGCTGCTAATAGGACACAAGCATTTTTTGACACCTCGAATTAACCAATAAATATCTTTGGTAATAGATTAATCAAGTTTGTATATGGGCAAGTTAAAACCACAAAGTTTTTTGTTTTTTTTTTAAAAGGAAAAATTAGAAAGTTTTTCCAGCTTCCCGTAACAAACCAGAAGTGTGCTGAACAGAAGAGACACGTACAGTAAGTGACACTTTCGATTCAACATTTAAGGGGCAAAAACTGAAGCAGTTTAAGAAGAAAAGCTAAACTTAAATCACCCTACGGCCTTAGATTCACTTGGTAACGTTCAACTGAGCTTGCTGTTCTCTAAAGAGGTTTCATGTCCTCTTTGTCTGTGGTCTTTATATCCTATGATATTATGAGGTTGATTTGAATTCCTGAAAAAGCTAGAAAAGAGAAGAAGTACAAGCTGCCTCACAAAAGAAATTCAAGAATCAACTTTGCTGTTATTGTATTATGTTACTGACACCGTGTGTGGCCTCTCTCTGATCCGAACACACAATACGACATTCAACACACACAATGAATGAAGGGAAACGTGCAGGGTGAAGTATTCACAAACAGACATAGGGATAGTTCAGAGAGTCCTGGACTGATACCATCATCTACCACTAATGTTCTTGTTTTGTACTAAAGCAGGAGGAAAATCTTTTTGATTCGACACTGAAGTGAATGAAACGTTAAGCTTGTAAGGAAAAACCTGTGTAAAGACAATTGCACTTCAAACAGTGTCACGTTTCTCTCACATGAATTCAACAGAATTTCATCACTGCAGCCCCATCACCACTTCCTGCCACAGAGCTCGGCTGCTCGTCAGATACTTGGACAGTGTCTTTTCTAGGACCCTGTTCATTAGTCCTGCCACAATAAAAACCTTAAAATGTTTTCGCTTCCACGTCTGTAATTTAACTTTTTAACTCTTTTTCTAACCGAATCAAAGCTACAACAAAATGAAAACACCTCTTTGCAATATTTGTACTATGCATTCGTAGTATTTTCATGTTGGTCGGTTACTTTCTGTCATGGAAAATACACAGTAATCCCCTTCAAGTCTGTGGTTCCCAAAACGCAGGGGTGGGGAGCTCAGTTGTAAAGCAAATTTTGCTGCACAACCACGTCACAATCACAATCGAGCCCTGTGGCCTTTTCATCCAACCACTACCAAAGTTCAGCCGCCGGGGTCATCGATCCAATGGAAACAATGGAAAGATGAGATGAGAGATGTTGACTGACCCGAGGCTTCACATACTGGATCGATTTATTTGTTTCACCAGCGTTAAATTAGGGCTCTGCCAGCCCTGTCAAACTATCACCACACTATATTTGGACTGCGGGCATAAAAACCAAATAGAGAAATGACACAGCACTGGTTTGTGTCAGACTCAGAGTATGATACTGTGGGTTTTTTTTTTACTGAACCAAAGCCACCGAATCCTGGAGCTGAAAAAGAATCTGTGCAGCAAAGACTCATTTGTGTACTTCATCAAACCGTCCTCAGCCACTGTGGAGGTTAAACGGTAACGTTCTGCGTTATGAACTGAGATGAACCAGAACAAGTGGTAAAGCTGGTTTCAGTTTTCTGAACCCTCGAGACATGAAGTTGTCACCCTGCCCTGATCCAGTGATCAGTATCAGAACATAGACACCAGTCCAACAGATTCAACAACAACTCAGTCTCAGATCCACAACCTGCAGCTGGGAGGAGCCCGTGAGAAACCCCTGGTGTCCACCGTAAACACCAAAACAGCCTGAAAACAGTTTGTACTCATCTCTGGAAGCAGTGACTTTTTAGTAAAGCTCATATTACTTTCTGTTGTACACGCTCAGTGATCATGCAGTGTGGTTAGAAATGTTTTCTGATCCACCCGTTCAAGCCAAATCCTGATCATACAGACTTTCTCACCACAGACTGGTCTACACTCGCATCAGTACATGTACTTTAAGGCAACCACATTAGTCCTGTTCTACAACCACATTAGTCCATCAGTCCTGTTCTACAACCACATTAGTCCATCAGTCCTGTTCTACAACCACATTAGTCCACCAGTCCTGTTCTACAACCACATTAGTCCACCAGTCCTGTTCTACAACCACATTAGTCCACCAGTCCTGTTCTACAACCACATTAGTCCACCAGTCCTGTTCTACAACCACATTAGTCCACCAGTCCAGTCCTGTTCTACAACCACATTAGTCCACCAGTCCTGTTCTACAACCACATTAGTCCACCAGTCCTGTTCTACAACCACATTAGTCCACCAGTCCTGTTCTACAACCACATTAGTCCACCAGTCCTGTTCTACAACCACATTAGTCCACCAGTCCTGTTCTACAAACCACATTAGTCCACAAGTCCTGTTCTACAACCACATTAGTCCACCAGTCCTGTTCTACAACCACATTAGTCCACCAGTCCTGTTCTACAACCACATTAGTCCACCAGTCCTGTTCTACAACCACATTAGTCCACCAGTCCTGTTCTACAACCACATTAGTCCACCAGTCCTGTTCTACAACCACATTAGTCCACCAGTCCTGTTCTACAACCACATTAGTCCACCAGTCCTGTTCTACAACCACATTAGTCCACCAGTCCTGTTCTACAACCACATTAGTCCACCAGTCCTGTTCTACAACCACATTAGTCCACCAGTCCTGTTCTACAACCACATTAGTCCACCAGTCCTGTTCTACAACCACATTAGTCCACCAGTCCTGTTCTACAACCACATTAGTCCACCAGTCCTGTTCTACAACCACATTAGTCCACCAGTCCTGTTCTACAACCACATTAGTCCACCAGTCCTGTTCTACAACCACGTTAGCCCTGTTCTCAGGTCTCTGCCTTGACTTCCTGTCTCTCAGAGAACAGACTTTAAAACAGCCCTGCTTGTGTATAAGTCTCTTCATGGCTCAGCACCACAGAACATCTCTGACATGTTGGTGCCATATGAACCATCTCGGACTCTGAGACCATCAGGGACAGGCCTTCTGCTCGTGCCCAGAGTCAGGACTAAACAGGGAGAAGCAGCGTTTCAGTTTTATGCAGCTAAAACCTGGAATAGTCTCCTGATGATGTTAGACAGGCCTCATCTCTGACAATGTTTAAGTGCAAGATAGAAACTTTTTAGCTCAGCATGTGAGAACTGAAAGCGTTTTATCTGCACTCACTCTCCTTCAATTTCATTTCAAGTTCATCTTCCAATATTTGCTGTTTCCTGTTTTGATTCTTGCCTGTGTAATTTTATCTTTTATTTCTGTAAAGCACTTTGAATTACTCTGTGTATTGTGCTATATGAATAAACTTGTCTTGCACTTTTGAACCAAGGGAACTTTTTGTGGAAGTAGTTTACCTTTTGTGTGTGTGTGCACTGTGGGGGACTGAGGACTCTCATGGGCACCTGTTTATCTCCCCCTCCTCTTTCTCTGAGTGTCTTCTGTCGTTTACACAGCTAACAGCAGTTAGCAGCTGGTGGCTAATGGGTGTTTGACTAATAAATATCCACTTACATCATCGTGATTCCGGATGTGCTGGGACAGTACCTAGTCTCTGAAGGGGGCACTAAGAAAGTCCCAAACATGGCAGCTAAGACCAACGATCGTTCTCAGAAAAGAGGGAACTTCCTCCAACTATGAAAAAGTTAGATAGAGCAAATCTCACCTGTGTGGCCAACACACCCTCTAGAGCAGTCGTCACCACACTCAAAAACCACCTTTGACGAGCGTCACAAAGGTGAGATCGAGGTGAGACCGAACAGGTTTTCCAGCTGAGAAGTGGTTGCTTTTACTCACTGCTCCACCTTCACAGGACACCGCCTGTGCTTCTGAATACCAAATGTTAGATGGAGACCAGTGTCGATGTTACGTTTAGAAGTTATCATCTTATAGGTTTGCTGACATTTGTGTTTAGCTGTGGCAGCATCAGTGTAGAATTGTGGTCTGGGAAATTCCCTTCCTCTCCACTGTGGGTGGGGACACATTTCTCCGAAACATCTCTGAACTCAGGTCCATCCAAAAGCTTTCTGAGGTAAACTAGAAAATACACAACAGGACCTGGAAGTTCACTAAAACATTTGACTAAAGTCCAGGCAGTGACGACAATTTGCTTATTAGAACTCGAACTGCTCAGTGATAATCAAGGTGTAATTAAAGCTGAATCCACAACAACAACAAGTTTATTTCTGCTTTACAGTCTGGACCTGAGACTACTGCCCTGCTGAACTACTATGTGGCCGTGGTCTGGTTTCCTGCCTGTCACACAGACGTTGAACTGCATCGTTTCACTTCATTTCAACTTCGCTGGGGTTGTTTCACTAAAAACCACAGGCATCTCTGTGATGCCTTGGAACAACATGGAGGGCTGAGCGCTTCTTAACCACATTTCACTCTCGGCTACCTCCACATTGACGGTGTCAGTCAGTCAGAAAGTGGTGGAGGCCTATCGGGATCAAATTAGGTCATTTTACCGGAAAACACATTAAGAGCAGGTGCCTCATACTGAGGAACTAAAGCAGCTATTACAGTAAATGTAATTATCACACCACCCAACAACCTGCAGCATCTCACACACATACGGCCTGTAATTCACACGTGTCAGAACCAAAACACACGATCAGAGACCAGAGCGTGCCTCAGTAAATATTATGTAATATTTCCAGGGATGAGTACAAACTCTTTCCACGCTGTTTCAATTTGAGTGTCCTGTCTCTGAACCAGAAGTGTTAAAAGCAGAACAACTTCACAGGAACCAAAAATAAAAACACTAAAGGTCTTAATCACAATTTCTCGTTTATGTAAAGTTCTCCCTGCAGAAATGATATGATTGGTTAAACCAAAGAAAGCAGAGGAACACATTTTGACAATTAGGGTTTAAATCATCAATCAACTTGGTGTCAGCTGTCATCATCAAGAAAACCACACATGCAGCCACAACAACAAGGAAGCTGAGATGCTGCTGCCCTATAAAAGAGACGAGTCATTTGCAGAAGCCCATTCATCGTGCAAACTGCTGGGACGACGCTGCCAAACGGTCGAGACTCAAGAACCTCTCAAATCTCAACGTTCTATCTGAAGTTTAGCAGCTCACATCAGGACCATGTGCGACTTCGATCTGTCTCAGGCTCTGGACGGGTAAGAAAGTCTACGATGTTTGTGCTTGAAGTTAGAGTGTAGTAAAAGTCAGCTCAGTGCTGCCTTCACTAGCTACGGCTCATATTAGTAGTAAAATGCTACAAAAGTCTTATTTTAGATCAGATTTGGTCTTTAAAATCTGCCGAAGTCACATGTTGAGTGAAAAAAGCCCTGAACAAGATTGACCAGAGGTTCCTCTGAAACAGGAACAGCTCCAGTGGGTCTGCTCCTGTTTCACTTCTCGCTTAAACATGTGAAGGCAAAAACAAACTGACCCAAACTGTCAATCAGCTAATTCAAATTTCATGTCATTCATAACTGTGTTTGTTTATCTTTGTCTATTTCAGCCCATTTGATTATGAAGCTGTGGAACCTGAGTCCAGCTGCTCTGACATGACGGTAAGACGAACTGTTGGTTATAATAATTCATATTTCCACTCTCACAATGGATCGATCACTCTGCGTTTGGATTAGCAGGTAGGTCTGCAGCATCCCGTGCTCCTTTTTCCTCACCAAGCCACGTTTAACTAATACCAGCAAAGCTTTACTCCACGTGACTCAAAAACAAGTCCAGCATGTCTGACATACTGGAAAACAGCAGCAGTGATGAGAAAGTGAGTCAGGCTTGAGAAAATAGTTCCAGTGAAAGTGTGAAGACGAAACAAACCTTTGAAAGCTCATGACAGACGACAGCAAAGCTGTGAAGTTTAGTGGTCGTTCCCTCCTACGATGCTGCACTCAAGGTTTGGTCAGGAAACGTTTGTGGTTTGGGGAAATGATTATTTGTAAAGAGGTTTTGGTGACTCTCTTACAGGTTATTTATTAATTTCACTGATAAAACACTTCACTGACACGTATTCAGACATTAAACTGTTGATTTTAATGATTTTAAATGGCTTTGAATGATCCACACATGGTGAATTCAACTGCAAGACAAACACGGTGGAACCTCTTGTAAAGAACTAACCATTAAAACATATAAACATCTAATTGTGCATGTTTGTAGATCATTGCACATGTATGAGGCCCAGAATTAACTGTGGCTTCTGTTCTTAGAATAACTTAAAATAAAACAAACTGTAAACGTCACTTCATCATCAGGTTTGTGAGGCTCAGCTAAGAGGAAGCACCTGCAGGAGAACCTCATATGTGGTTTCTGTTCTCTTCATTCTTCCGTGCAGGATGTGGAAGACGCGATTATCAAGCTCGATGACGGTCTGGACCTGGTGGTTTCCCACAACCCACTGACCATGCAGCACATGGCCACCCTGCTGCTGGCCGTGAAGAAGATGAAAAAGTCCCTAACTCGCTGCAGGCAGGAGCTCAGCGATGAGGAGCTCTGCAGCGCCATCATGGACAGCCTGGTGGAAGGTAGGCACAGACACAACGCTGCTCACATCTTCAGAACCTCCTCAAAGAGTTGAAGTGAAAACCAAACTCGTGGGTTCTGCTCCATGAGGAGAAAAACCTCTTCCAGAATCCCACTGGCAAGTGTTGTTGGAACAACTTTACTCAACATCATGTCGTCAGGATTTAGTTTAGAGCAGGGGTCACCAACCCTGGTCCTCAAGGCCCACTGTCCTGCTAGGTTTCCAACTATCTCTGCCCTTCCAGCTTCTGATTGGCTGAACACACCTGATGCAGGTAATCAGCAGTGTGTCGGACAGGGATACAGCGGGTCTCGAGGACCAGGATTGGTGACCCCTGGTTTAGAGGAAGACAACGGATGTAGATTCAAGTTTAGCTTGTTTAAGGATTAAGGTTCAATGAAAGTGCCTTAGATATTAATGTTAGACTGCCACCTACGGGCTTTGTGGCTGAGACAGGTATTAGAGGTACAAGCCTTTTACTCTGTCTTCACTGTTACCTGCAGATTTATGTCGAACTACTTTGATCAAAGTAGAAAAATGAAAACTTCAGCTTTTGCTGTGCAGCCAAATATTTTCATCATTTTATTCTGCCAGCAGCAGCTGCAGCTTCTTCTCTGACATGTTCTGGATCAGAAGCAGCTAGAAACCGTCTGTGGTGTGAAAATGGTCAAAGGCTGTTTTGGCTAAGCTTTTTATATCTGCAGTACAGGTCTTCCACTTTCTCTTTTTGAGTGGACAATACACACTACTGCCCCCTGCTGGTGTGGAGAGGTATTAACTCTCCCCAGGCTCAGAACATATGAGCTGGTTGGCCGGTGGCTGGAGTCTGTGTGGTGCGTTCAGGGACACTTTTTGGCCCAGATGAAGGCGACAATCTAAGACAGTTGGCCTTTACTCATCAGGTCCTTTTCTGAAACGTCTCCCTCCTCCTCTCCTCAGAAACAGCTGTGGAGAGGGTTGAGAACCCGAACACAGGACGAAAAACCGTCACCTTCCAACGTGTCAACAGTATAAGGGAGTACACGCTGTGCAACACCTCAAAGAAGGACATCGTCTGTGCACTGACAGAGCTAAAACTGCACGCCATCACTCTGAAGGGAGGAAACGGCGACCACAAAGGTACGACCAGCACAAGTCCAGTGTTACTTAAACAAAAACACTGGTTCTTTACTGGACTTCTTCCATATTGTGATCATTTCTACAATACAATTTACAGGGAAACTCACTGCTTCCACTTATTTTACTGTTACTTTTCAGATTAGGGTTTTGCATTTAAATACAATGCACAAAATTAAACCAGTGGTTCCCACAAGTGTCCTCTAAATCTATCTATCTCTATTTCTATCTGTCTATCTATCTCTATTCTGCAGATGCAGTACTTTTACTGCTTTACATTTGTAAAGTAATTTTGTTCATATACTTCTATATGGATTCTGGATTTTGGATGCAGTACTTTTAGAGTGCTGTACTGGTACTTGGGTTAAGTAAAGGATCTGAGCAGTGTGAGCTGATGAATTCTGTCTTTAAATCAACACTGATCATGTTTTTTCTTCGTTTCCCACATCAGTGAACTTCAAACTGTCCCGTTACATCACCAATTATCAACGCAGTCAGATCGTCATGCTGTCCGTCAGCCCCAACCTGCACATCTCCTGCTCCATGAAAGGCGACACAGCTGAGCTGACCCTGGAGGTATCTTTGAGTATTTCTATTTCCTACTGCTGTGTACTTTTACTCCCACTGCACTTATCTGTTCGAGTGGGATTGTACATCTAATAATATATAATCAACCAGCTGTGTTCTGTTTCTAACAGAGTTGAAACTGTTTCATGATCATGAGGTTTTCATTTCAGTTGTCACTTTTTCAGCTCATAACTTTGACCATCATCATTCTGACTAACTCTAAATACTTGTTTTAGTATTACGTCAGACTTCAGGGGTTTTGATCAAATACTTCAGGTGTATTTGCATTTCCATCGTTCCTAACTGAGCATGAATAAGAGTCATGCATGTTGTCCTTCATCTGTCCTGCAGGAATGCAGCGAGAAGGAATTAAAGCTGATCAGCAACGACAGAAACATGGATCGCTTCCTCTTCTACAAGATAGAGAAGGGAATAGATCTGAACAAGTTTGAGTCCGTGGCGTGCAGCAACTGGTACATCAGCACATCGTATCAGGAGGAAAACCAGGCGGTGGAGATGTGCAAAGTGGACGCGAATACAGCCGAACCCCGCCGTGACATCTGCTTCAAAATCAACGAAAAACATTAAGTTTCATTGGCTTAAAGAACCTTGTAGTTTACATGTCACCAAAAATAAGCTGAATACATTTTCCATGTATTTTAACTTTATTCTACCTGCCACTAGATGGAGCAATTGTCTGCAGTGTGATGTGGTAGAGGGCTCAGTGTAAGCCACTGAACTTGATATTAACTTTATATTCTTTCTCATAATTGATGGCAAAGCTGATCGTCTTTGGTGAAGAACATAGTAACAGGATATTCCTCCAAGCTACTGCTGAATCTGTTCATTTCTCTATTGTCTGTTTTCACAAACTGTGATTTTCAAGTGTAGTTCTGATTTGTTGTGACAGGAAAACAAAGTGTCATGAGTCAAATCCGCCTGTACAATAAAACTGTCGTTTTCTTCATGTCGTCTGTTCTTAGTTTGGTTTTATTCACTTCAGGATTTGACTTATATTAACTTATTTAAAATCAGGCTGATTTGCTTCTCGCTTGTTCCACTTTCTCGTGTCAGACAGTACCGAGCGCCTCCTGCTTCAGTTCAAACTTAACCTTCACACTTTGTCTTACGTTCAGTTTAGAAGGTTTGTTTTTCAAACCAGTTCCAGTCCTTAACAAACACTAGGGCTGATGCATTAATCAGCTGCTTATCACTTTATTGATTAACTGAATGTTTGCCTGGTGTGGGAAAAAACAAAACAACACAGAGAGCAGCAGACCGATTTTCATGTTGTTTACAGCTCTAACACACACACACACACACACACACACACACACACACAATGACCACAGAGAAAAGCAAAACCTCCACAAAATAGTTTAGAAAGTCCAAAGAAGAGACCACAATAGATTCAAAACTACTAAAAACACACACAAAATAATTACGATAAACCTCTTATTTTCTTTCCATCAGTGATTCTCAACAAACGTTAGTAAAACTAAATAAACTTATATAAACGTGTGAACTGCTTCATTCTAACAGGAGACTTTTCCTCCTGCAGTCTGAGTGTAATAATCTAGGATCTTGACTGGTCGCCTGTATTTAAACCAGGCCTCGTCTCCTGTCTCCTGTCCCCCCTAGAAATAAGATCAGCTAAGAACAAGAGGAAAAGCCTGTATATGTGTTTGCACAGACACCAAGACAAAGTCCTAGTACTGTAAAGTTTTCTTTGCTGTACCTGGTAATAAAACCGATTCTGAAAACATGGCAGACTTCAGCTCACACCGATACAAATGAATCCACAGCTTGTAAAGGTCATTTTTACATTTTCTGTCTCTGATCTTTTTCCTCTTAAACTTATTTTTCTGACCAACAGTTAAAATCAAACATAGAAACTGGGAAACCAACAAATACTTGGAGGAGAGAAGGTGGGACCAATTATTTATTTGGCATTTTTGCATAAAAATGAAGTAATGAACAATCACAACATTAGACCGACTGACCCTTGGATCCCCCACTGACTAATTTCTCTCCATAACCAGGTCACAGGCCTGTAAAACCCATTCAAGCCTTCAACTCAACTTCATCTCAGTGTGAATCTGCACAGAAATAACCAACAGACAAGCAGCAGGTGCTTACCTGAGCAGGTGTCTGGAGCCGGGTAGAGCGGGGCCTGGAGCCGGGGCCTGGAGCCGGGGCCTGGAGCCGGGGCCTGGAGCCGGGCAGAGCGGTGCCTGGGGCCCGGCAAAGCGGGACCTGGAGCCGGGCAGAGCGGAGTTTGGAGCCTCCCTCGACTTTCCTGCAGAGTCTGTATCGAAATCCGGCTGAAAACTGAAAAACGGGTCCGAAATGAGACGCACCGCTTCCGTCCACGAGCTGCGACAAACAAACCGAGCTACAAACCAGAGCACCTGGTTGTAATGTCCGCGCTGCTCACCTGAGTGAACGTGATTGGATGCCACTGGCCACTGGGCCGTGAACGAGCCAATCACAGTGAAGCTTACTGCAAACAGCTGGTGCCAGGCAGCCAAACAGGTGCGGCCTCACTGCTCTGCCCAAACCAACATGGACTCGTTAAAGGGTACAGGAAGAATCACATGCACAAATAAATTTAACCGATTCTGGATTTTGTGGTTTTAAACTTTACCTGGAGCTGGTTCAGGACCAAGACCTTTCAGCGGCGATGATATTTTCACCTTCACATGATAAAATATACAACAACATCAAAGTTGGTAGATTAAAAAAGCAAAAAGGCAAAAATAACGTTTGAGTCTTACAATAATATTCATTTACTTAGAGGAGATGAGCATTTACATTTGAGAAGCTCAAACTATTTTATGCATCTTTCCTTTTAAAAACACTTCAAACTATTAAACTACACTGAAGAGAGAAAACTGTTGGAACCTATTTATACTTTATTAATTTATAACTATATCAATTCAAGTTCAACACAACTGGTTTTAGTTTCATTGCCTCTTCAATGAGCTTAGATTAATGGTTTTTCAGCAAAACATCATCATAAATCAAACCCAGCCATGAATGTCAAGGAGTGAAAACTACACTATTATCAAAAGTATAAATCAGTTAACGCATTTAGTCACTTTCCATCTCTTCATTAGAGGCTTTACTTCTAGCAAATAGAAATAAAAACCCTACAGCCTATAATATGATTTTCTCATTCTTCAGAATAGTGAAACTCAGCCAATCAGAGTCTGTTCCCAGGATGTCGACCCCCCTGTCATTGATAGGCTGCGTGAGTTTGCACGGCGACACCTTAGGGTGTTTCTTGACCAGAGAGTCGGCCTAAACTACAGTAACATGTGCATTTGTCTTTTAAAGAGGCAAAGCTGTGAGGAGGTTTATATGAACACAATGCTGCCTCAAACACACACACACACACACACACACACACACACAAACAGCTCGAGTTTAAGTATAAAAATCACGTGCACACTCGTGCACATATGCACGTATGCACCACCTCACATCTAATAAAGACACAAGGGGCAGATGTGCAGATGCTCTCAGGTCTGAAAAGAGAAAAACTTCAATTAAATCCCTGAAGGTGACTCACTGCTCTGCACACACTCACATGTGCAGGAGTGTGTGACCAGTAGTGAACCTATTGTGTGTGTGTGTGTGTGTGTGTGTGTGTGTGTGTGTGGGCCTGTGTCTGAGTGTGTGTTTGTGTGCGTCTCCCTCTGCCATGCACATTCCCGGCACATGGCAACAGAAGCTAAATATAGCCCCGGCAGCCCGGCTTCACACTGGGATCATGCTTCCTCTCGCTAACGTGGGATCACTCCCTGCCGCTGTGTCTCTGTCTCAGCTTCTTACAAACATGGCGTCCTCTCATGCACCTTCCTCTGTCACTTTATTCACCGTCATTCTTCTGACCTTTGCCCCTCTGGAGCTCAGTCTCTGCAACCTGATGGAAACCTGGGTCGTCCTGTTGGTGTTGGTGGCTGCGAAGAGACGACCTGCTGCCCTGAAAAGCCAAATCACAGGAATTACATGTTTGCTTAAGACCACAATCCAAGATCTGACATTTGACCTTACCACATTAGGTCATTATCCTGTTGAAACACGTATTTTTTGTGAAAATAATAAAAGCGAACCCTGTAAAAATCCAACTGATCTACCTGAGTGTGCCATTTGCCTCTGACATTAAGGTGGTTGACACATATTTAAAGTATGTGATGACACATGGTTTTATTAAAGCAGGTCAATTGAACAAATAAGCTGAAAAAGAAACAGGAACATAGTTTTTATAGATTATATAAATTATAGATAGATAAATTATAGGCTCTTTAGTGTATAGAGTAGTATGTAGTATATTTGTGTACACATTTGGAAAAAATACAGTATACATTATTGTCCTTCCCTCTAAAATATGTGTTACCTCCCCATAGATTAGGAACCAGAGGGAACCAGAGGGAACCAGTCAGGATTTAATTCCCACCTGCTTCATAAAACAAACTGTGTTAGAAAGTGTTACCACATTTTTCATCCTGTACAAAACTGTGACGCATTTGTTCCCTGCAAAAAAGTCTCCTACTAATCAAATCGTTTTAATCTATGTCCTGACTCCTCATTTCCTCAGTGCAGTGAGGACACACACACACACACACACACACACACACACACACACACACCGAGCCATACAGTGATCCTAGTGTGACAGTAATGGAGCGCTGGGACCATGTGGTATAATCCGGGCTTGGTTTGGCGTGTTGCCTGCTGAGGTATTACAGTACACACAGGCTGCATTAGTCCCACGCTGTTCACATGTGCATCACTGCTGCGAGGTGGGAGTGGGATGAAAGTGGTGATGGGAGGTCACCGGGGACATGGAGCCTTTTAGCTTTCAGATGAGTCGAGGCGTGGACACTCTGCAGAAAGATAATGGATCTGTTGAGGATTTCTGCTGCCCAGAGAGATGTCGGAGCTAATCATGGGGGGTCTGATGTGTTCAGCAGCACATCCACAGTTACTGCACTGTGAATGTCAGAACAACACACAGACCTTTTTACTCATTTAGTCAAAATGCTGGAAAGTAAATAAAGGTATCGAGGTACTTTTCAAGTATTTCTGTTTTCCTGGTCCTTGATACTTACACTCCACTACATTACACCTGAAAGCTGATCTGCTCGGGTCCTTTAAATCAGGGCTAAAGACTTTTGTGTTTGCTGCTGCCTTTTAATTTAAATGCAGAACTATTTATTCCATCATGTCGCTGCAGTGTAATTTCCATTGTTCTGTTTGATTCAATTTCATCTTGTATTTCTCACTTTTATAATCCTCTCCACGTGTCTTTTATGCTGAAATGTTTATTTGACAGCTTGTCTTCATGTGTTATTGCTGAAAGGTTGTTTAGTCTGCAGGAAAATATCAGTGTCCAGTTGTGTCTCTGTCACGTTTCAGATGAGCTGTTCCACCAAAGACACATCTTCTCCTCTAACCTCCATGTTAGACCTGTTACTGTAATGAGTGCAGCAGAGCAGACTGGGACCAGTTTGAATGCAGTGTAGTACTGTACTGACAGACACACACAGATAAACCGCGAATGTGTGAAAGTGCAAAAATAGCTATGAATAATTTTTGTATAAAAACTGTGGTTGCGTAACACATCATGTAAAAAGCTAAAAGCAGCATCCCAACAGCTCTGCCCACCAATCACACTGGTCTACATGTGACAGATTTAACACGTGGATGCTAAGAGGGAAACCGGTGATGATTTTTTTTGCTGGATATGTTTTTAACCTGCTGGTGGCGCTAGAGGAAAAGTCAGGAAATGAACAAGATGATGAGGATTCATCCTCTGGGCACCATAAATATCTGCAACACACTTCATGACAACCTATGCCTATCTATCCCTGTAGTCTCAAAATGTGTTTTTAATAACTGTACATATAAATCACACTGGGACTAAGTGGTGGATGGAGACTGGAATCTCTAGAGCTGCCTCACTGCAGCTTAAAGAAGAATAAATCTCAGACATGAAGCCTCAAACCCACAGAAAGGCCTGAAATCTGTTTAAATGTTTAAGCTGAGCAGATACAGTGCAGCTCAAACAGAAGGGATAAAACAGCTCTGTAGTCCATCCAAACACTCGTGGAATTCACTGTGAGTCACTGTTACATAGTTTAGCTGGTACTCAGCGAGACCACATCTGTCGATACTGTGCTGCAAAGTCTTTTTATAAGAGCTGCTGTTGTGTAAGTTCTGTTGCGGAGGATTTGCTGTGTGGAGCTGCAGCAGGGAGCTCTCAGGAGGAGCCGGCCTCTCACCTCGGTGCAGGGAAATGATGTAAAGTGTGACATTACACGCTGCTTTAAACAGTCGCACGGGGCCTCATTAGTCAAAGTGCTAAATGAGGACATCACTGCATGCTCAGCCACACTGTAATATCAAGGAACCTAAACAACTGTTTTTCTCAGAGCCATAACTCAGTCAAATAAAATCACACACACATGCTGAGCAGATTTTTAGATTCAGTATGACGTACACTTCCTGGGGATATCATTCTCGCTGATATCCGTCATGAATAACCTAACACTAAATCTGATTAAAATAAGAGAAGAAGTGGCTTCTTAGAGGTAGAACCAGAACCTGCCTGAGAATCATCAGGTTTTAATGTTTTCTTCGGTATCGCAACAACCAGGTGATGGATTTCTGTAACTTCATGGGTTCACTGTAAACAGGAGAAGCTAACGGCTAATTCGGCTACTTTTAGTGATGCCAATGTCCAAAAATGTCAACAAATATAGTCTAAAAAGGAGGGTATATGCCGCTGACAACAACTTAACTCGCTGGCTTCCTGTTTACACCCCCCCAAAGCTTTATGGGAGCTGTAGTTCCAAAACCTCGAGGTTGACCTAATTCCGAACTGTAGACAAAATATAACAATAAGAGTTAAAAAATCTAATAATATTAATGGTTTTATGTTTCTGTCAGTGTTTTTTGACATTATGAAGCTCAGAATGTCCATCAACTTGGGACTACATGAGAATGGAGGGAGGCGTGTAATAATAATAATAGTATAATAATAATAATAATCCATCCATCCATCCATCTTCTATACCCGCTTTTCCTGTTCAGGGTCACGGGGATCCGCTGGAGCCTATCCCAGCTCTCTCTCGGGTGAAAGGCAGGGGTACACCCTAGACAGGTCACCAGTCTGTCGCAGGGCCACAATAATAATAATAATAATAATAATAATAATAATAGTACATCCTGTTTGTCAGCTTCAGATTTCCTTCAGTATCAAAGTAGTTTGGTTTCATAGCTGTCAGTACCTGCAGTCTGGACACACGAGTATATAAATGGGCTTCCTGTGTAACTCACTAATGCATGTGCTTACAAGCCATAGTGCTACGAACAAACATCTGTCATAGCTGCACATGCAGTACCTGCCTGCACATAGCTGAGTTTTTTTCTCTACATGTGAGCAAATCTCAGCACAATCAAACTGTTGTGCGTCTGTGTCTCGAGGCTCTGGGGTCCTAATGGCACAGCTGACTCCTGGACCAGGAATGTCGAGTCCGTTGAGGCCTCCCACATTAAAATAGCCAACATGCCCTGTCAGCAGACCCTCACAGAGGACGCACGGCTGCCTAACAGCTGCCGAACTTACAGGAGGGAAAGAGCCAGCGGACACCAAGTCCAGGAGAACAGATCAGCGCGAGAGGAGGAGGTGAGAGAATCAAACTACCCTAAAACCTCCTCATCCCCACCTCCCTTCTCCTCACAGCAGAGTCAGGAAACAAGTGGATCAGCAAACCTCATGTGCTGAGTGTACGGAGGGGGCGAGACATTATCGACTGCAGACTGACGGCGACTAGACTGCCACGGCGTTTTGACTGTGCATTGCTGTGGACTGAAGAACGAGCTGTTACTGTGGATAGTCTTTATTCACTTTAGAGACAGCTGCTGCGTGTGGAGCATCTGTAAGCTCATGTTCCTCATAACGAACGACTGTGACACTCAGCTCCTGCCAGGACTGAGAATAATAATCATTGTCATCACTATTTTCTGGCCTCATGAGCGAATATTTCTTATGAGTTCATGGAAATTGCTTGTTGTATTTTCCATGTTTTATGCAATCATCAGCCCAGATTTCCTCATGGCTGCATCACTAACCAGGCAAAGTGACAAACTACTAAAAGCCTCGTCCTGATGGGGGACGCTGTGTCCAGATCTGGTGTTAGACGCTTTAAGTTTACATTGTGGTTTATTTTGGTGTCATTTTTCCTGTCAAGCAACAAAAACACCAAAAACCAAGAGTAAAATATTCGGACGCCATCACCACAAGACTGTAAAACTGTTCTACATTTGATGGTCGGCGTATAAACAGCTTCTCTCATTATTCCCTAAAACACAAGGTAAGTTTTTCTAACAACAAACAAAGATATTGAGTTTGTTGTCATATAGAAAACTGGAAAAACGAACAAATACTCACATTTAAGAAGCTGGTCTCAGTGTTTTTGGTATTTTCGCCTCTAAAAATGACTTGACCCACTATCAGAGTTACTGGTTAGTGTCTGGGTGCCAGCCATGAATTTATCATCACAGATGATAAAGAAAACCAGCGTCCAAATCCTGACTCCTGAGGGGCTGAAATGAAAGAATATTTGGTTCGATTATCTGACAAAAAAAATATCAACAAAACATTTGACATTTATTTTGTCAACGATTAATCGAAGGCTAGTTTTTCAAAACAGATATTTTCCCATGTAAAATCCATATTGATAAAATATGAGCTTTGTTATGGTTCAGATTAGCTCTGCAAACAACAATGTGCCCATGACACATGAACACAACACTGACAGCACAAATAAGAGCCAGAAACACCTGAGGGCTGTAACCACAACAACCACAAGTTGACTAAAAGCACATTTTTCACCCCAAAATGTGCTTTTCTTTTTGGATTAAGTCATTTTTAAAGTTATAACGAGAAACATTCTCACTTCCAGCTGCTGAAAGATTTACCAGTTTTCCCTCTTTTCTCCGACTATTAACTGAATATTTTGGGGTTGTTCAGCTTGACCTTAAGGAAGCTGCAATGGGATTTTCTCTGCTTTCAGACATTTCTGATCGATTAATGATTAATCAGTGACATAAATAATGATCAGTTCCTTAAAGGGACACGATAATCCTGGTGCGGATTTGATTTGGTTTGATTTCCCATCTCAGATCACACAACTGGTGAACACAAAAAAAAAAAAAAAAAAAAAGAGTGATCACCAAACAGACGAGAAAATATGAAATAAACCACCGATGCTCGTCAGTCTGACACTCTCTTCCTCATTTATCAACTAAAACCACTAAACTTTTCTCAGTTTTATAACCAATTCATTTCAATATGTTTGGGTTTGGACCAGAAAAACGGCAAAATATCAGAAGATTAAAGCAAACACACACCAAATGATCAATCAGTTAACCATGAAACCGATCATCAGAATGATTGATAATGAAAATATTCAGATCTCATCAGCTCTTCCTGTAAAAAAAAACACGTAGGAAACACTTGTTATTGTATTAAAAGTTGTTTTAATTAAAGTTTTATAATTTCACTCTGTGAAAAACAATGAAAAATAATCTGGAAGTCTGAGTCACAACTTTTGTTTTAAGAAATTAGCCTGTTCATTTATTTTTAGTCTTGAAATTTCTTTTACACAATACATTTTGCTTTATAAGTATTTCAAAATATCTTTTGCTGGTTTGCTCGGTAATATCCTTCCTCTAAGTAGAATTTCATTTTAATAAAGTTCTCTTCTGAAAAATAAAAATCAAACGACAAAACAAAAACACCCATTAATGAGTTTCGGTCCAGGCTCTTCACGTCAGGAAACGGCGTGCGGCTGGTGACGTCTGTCCGGCTCACGCCGCGACACAGAGGCTGATGGGAAAAGTCCTCACTGCTGCTCTGCAGGCCAGCACAGCGCAGACGGGCTTCGTGGCCTCTGATGCTCCTGTCCAGCTGCCAGATATTTGGACCCTCGTAGTGACATGTGTATATATATATATATATATATATATATAAAGGTATATATAAACCTCCCACTACACACACAGTCCTGTCCCAGACACCAGGGATGCCCTGGTGTCAGGAGACCAACTGCTCCTTCCTCGCTGAGTGACTCCTCTAAGAAACGTATGAAACCTGCTTTGAAAATATTGCCAAGGTCGTATGTATAACATAAAATCCATCTCACCCCCACAGTCATCGGCTACTGCGGTCAGAGCTTTGATTTAGTCCGCGAGGCCCGTGTAGTTTGGGCCGACAGATAATCCTCCTCTCGCTGACGTCCCCTTTACATTTTGGGTAATCTTTCTGATTAGCGGCCTCCTGCTGCTGCTGCTGCTGCCCAGCTTCTGCCTGACAGCTGACAAATCTACTGCAGCTTTCTATACATTCCTCTCAGCTTCATCTCACCAACTTGCCAGAATCCAACAAAAGTGCCCACTGGGGAAAGACCTGGACTGGAACAGGTACAGACCTTAAACTGAACCATAAAAACATCTTAAACAGGCTGACTCCTTAGTCCTTAAACAGAGACTATGTTGAAACAGGGAAGCATTTGTTGGCTTTACCTCTAGTTAGAAAAAAAAAACCAATTTGCTGGTTTTAGTGTCTTCTCTCTTTTTTTTTTCTTACAATAAAACTCTTATTTTTTTCATTTCCACATTCAGTCAACTTGTTTCACTTTCTAACATTCACACAACCACGTCAACCCTCAAACCCTACAACCTTTTTTTTAAGCAAAATACACCAATAATTCCCTGCACATGGACTTTTTTTTTTTTTTACGCCACATACTTTGCTATTACAGCACGATTCGTCATGCACTTTATCTCTTTTTTATGCAAAATACTCCTATGTTGCAGATCTGCCGTGGAACTGGACTAACAGCTGTTCTTCATGTGGGTCTGCTCAGTCGTCATCCACGTCGTCCCCCTCGGACTCGTCCCTCCTCTCGTACATCTTGTCCCGGTGCCGCTCCTGGATCTCCTTCATCTCCTCGGCGTATCTGCAGAAGGCGCCTCCGAACTTGCTCCAGGCTTTGAAGGGGATGGTGATGGAGTTCCTGTAGCTGGGCTTCACCTCGCTCACCCGCAGGAACACCCCGTATTTGTTGGACCCGACGTCGAAGAAGAAGCGCTTGGAGTCCACCATGATGGAGGTGCCCTCGGGGAGCTCCCCGTACCCCGCGGCCGAGCCCGCGCTCAGATCCTCGTCGTCCCCGCCGTAGTCATCGATGAGCTTCGCCAGGGCGTCCCTGAACTCTATCAAGCCCTGGGCCGGGAGGGCTATGGTCTGCCCGGACAGCATGCCGCCCACAGGGCCGCCGACTCCAAAGCCTGGTCCCCGGTTTACGGTCTGCCGGATCCGCAGGAACCTCCCCCGCTGGTTCTCCTTCAAGTCCAGGTAGTACTTGCGGTTCTCCCGGACGAGGAACTCGCTCTTGAGCGCCCGTCTGGGACCGCCGTCCTCCCCCACGGTAGCCTGGGCTATCTGCTCGGGACTGCTAGGCCCCAGCTGGGCGTAGTGCTCGATGAAATCCCCGAGGTAGTCGCGGAACTCCGCCGCCACCGACAGGGACAGGGTCAGGCGACTTTTGGAGCCCCCGGCCCCTACCTCGGCGATTTTGATGAACCTGCCCTTGCTGTTCTGCTTCACGTCCAGGTAGAAGCGCTTGTTCTGGATGTCGAGGCGCTTGGACGCCAGCTCCTGGGTCTCCTGGTCCCGCTGGTAGTGCTGGAAGCCGCCTCCGCCTCCTCCGCAGCTCCCACCGCGCTCACTCCCGCTGTCGCCATCCGCCATCTTCGGCTCCACCATCGGCTTCTGCCTCTCTGCGCAGCTCCTCTGTGCGCGCCCCCGGCCTGCGCGCCCCCTACACGGTTATACAGCGCGTCCTCCGGGGAGCGTCGTGATTGGCCCAACCATCTGTCGCTCTCACGGTAACGGATCTCTCATTGGTCCGTCGATCCTGTCCGTCACAACCACATGTGGTCTGTCTCCACAGTCATTGGCTGATCCAGAAGCTCCGCCTGCGTCCTTCTTGTTTTTATCACCGCCCACTTGTTGTGAAACCCCCTGTGTTTATGACATAATTGTTTACGTCGACGGTTTATTCCCGTGTCATGTTTGTATCTGAGCAAATCAACACATTAATATTCCGTTTGTTAAAACCCGTTTTAAACCTACTGTCACATTTCTACATGTCAAACAAAAAGGCGATTTTAATTTGATTTGAACATTCTTGCACTTTATGTTTCTCATTCCTTCCTCTTTCCACTTCCGTTTCCAGAAGAAAAACACTTTTATCTGGCAGCAGCTTCACTTTGACTTTTCACTTTCTGTGATGAAGCAATAAAATGAGCTCCACGTTGGTCAGTGATGATGAAATGCTGTGTACTCCTTCATGTCCTAGTAATAATAATAAAATATAGGCCTATTATTATATATGATAATATGACTTCCTGACAGAAAACAGTCTTGTTAATAACAATATCTGTGTATTTAGTTAACTTGTTTTTTTTGTAGGACTCGTACTCGTAACAGAGTACTTCTTTCAGTGTGGTACTGGTAGTTTTACTGAAGGCTCTCAGTACTTCCATTACTGGCTGGTAACTGGTGGTGCTGTGGATGTTCAGCCCAACTGCAGCTACAGGTAGTCGCACACTATTTTTGCATTACCCAGCTCTGTCTGCAGGTGGCAGCGTAGTTCCACCTGCCGCTCAGGTAAATTTTCAGGTTGATCATAAGCTGCTGGAACTCAACGGTAATATCCACAGCTGGGACTCTGTGGGGACTGTTTTTGCAGCTGCTGTGTCCTGTACTGTGTGAATGTAAACCCTGTGGGTCTGAGGTTTCATGTACTAAAAACCTTTAAAGGTATTTTGCCTGGTGACGAGATACCGGTTTTAGTCTCAAAGGAGCCGTGATAGTTATGAAACCCTGTAAAGTTCTAAAAAACACCACAGAAGTATTTGTACACAGGTGTATACTGATGAGTATGTAACACTAGCCGTTAAAAGCTGTACAGTGACTTTATTTAAACACATATCACAGTGATATATCACCACATAGAGTCAATTTAAATACATCCAAAATATACAGCAGAGAAACACACAGAAATCACAGTATTGCACAGTAGTTTGTTTCCTGCTGAGGTTCGAGCTTCACAGCACTAATTGTGCCATGTTTCTTGGAAACTGATCCTATTAGGACAAAATGAGGCCATTTTAGTCCAACAAATAAAATCAATACAATCTTATTTTGTTGAACTAAATGTCATTCACCAGCTGATGTTAGTAATACTGAGGATATGTCGGGTAGGATCCCATGAGTGGAGCTGTGGCCGGGGGCAGCAGGACCCCTGGGAGGCTGCTGTACTGGTAGACGGAGTCCAGGGGCAGCGGAGAGCCGTACTGTAGGTTGGGTGGATGGACGTAGGAGGCAGCAGTCGGGCCCTCGGGTGCCACCGCCGCCGTCACCGGGTACCTAGGGTAGGGCCCCGGCCTGTAGGCTGGCAGCTTGGAGTAATGCATAAACTGAGAGGCGACGTTTGCTTGGCAGGCGTGAGCCAGAGCGTCCTGCATCGTCCTCTTCAGCTTCATCCGCCTGTTCTGGAACCAGTTTCTGATCTGAGATGGGGAAAAATAATGAGTATTAAATATAAAACAGCACTAACTGTTACTAAAGCCTGTGTGTTTCTGGGGTCTATTACTGAGAAATAAATATAAACCAAATATATAAATACAGGATTTCCCTCAAATTATAAAAGACATAAAACAAAAACACAAGAAAGTAAACACGATTATAAGGAATGTACATATCTGTCTTGGTCCCCAAATACTAACAATCAAGAATAAAACAGCAACAAATGAACTGTAGCTCAGGTGTGTTGCATTCAGGTACCTGCTTGTCAGACAGGTTGAGCTGTTTGCAGAGATCAGCCTTGTCCTGCGTCCCCAGGTAAGCGTTCCTCTTGAAGGCCCTCTCCAGGACGCTGATCTGCTCTGCGGTGAACGCCGTACGGGGTCTCCGGCCCAAGGGAGGGGATGGCGGCGAGGTGGAGGCGCTGTCGGCGGGGGCAGAGGGAGAGAGGGAATGACCCCCTTCGCTCTCGTAACCAGAGGTCTCCTCCTCTGTCCCGCTGCTGAACCCGGGCTCTGTCCCTGCAACGTAGACAACAAAATGACTCAATTCATTTTTCCACAACAAGATTTAAACCTCCAGTGGAAACACACAGGTCCTGAAGTACAGTACAGCAAAATGTCTCTCTGGACGTTATGGATTAAACTGCTGGTTATTTTCTATAATAGTTTTCTGACTCTGAATCGACTCACTGCTCCAGCTCTACTTGTTTTTAACCAGGCGCCATATTTGATCACGTCCTGTGAAGTAACTCCAGCCCCATGTAACAGAAATATAAAGCAGGAAACACCCAAATAAAGTACAAATACCTCAAATCTGTAGTTAAATACTTGAGTAAATGGACGTTCCTTCATTGTACATAAATAGAAGTTTAAAAAAACCTAATACTCATTTATAGGTAAACAGGTTTAAAAACATTATTATAAATGAATGAACTACACTGTAGAGAAGAGTAGACCACAGTTTTAGTACTTTACATATAAGATGTATTATTAGGTTTATATATGTAAACTATTAAGTCAAAGTACAGTATGTAGAAGTATAAAGTATCATAAAATATTCAAGTAATGTAAAACTGTTACTATACTTTATTAGTTCAACCTTAATGGTAAAGGAGCATTTGAGTAAAAGTAGTAATACCACATTGTAAAAATACTCCATTACAAGTAAAATTACATTCAAAGTATCATCAGAAAAGTTCTTAATACAGAAAAATGGTAAAGTACTAGAGTAAATGTACTGAGTAATTTTGCACTGCT
The DNA here is from genome assembly GCF_900324485.2 of Mastacembelus armatus. Classification (NCBI taxonomy): domain Eukaryota; kingdom Metazoa; phylum Chordata; class Actinopteri; order Synbranchiformes; family Mastacembelidae; genus Mastacembelus; species Mastacembelus armatus. Next base: position 19,628,848 of record NC_046644.1, on the reverse strand, counting down.
AAAAACCCCTGCAGTACTTGATACTGGTGGAAGGTCCTCACCTTGATGAGTGTGTGGGGGCTGCTGCAGGGACCCTGGGCTGTATGCACCCAGACCGGGCCTCGTGTTTTCCTCCTGCTGCTCGGGTCCAGTTCCTGATTTCTGCCTGCAGTAAAAACCCGGCAGACTCTCTGAATGGGTCCCACAGGTGGTGGGTCCCGGGGCAGGGCCGCTCTGGGACTCTGCTGGCAGGCTGCTCTGGGCCATCCACTCGATAGAAAAATGTCCCCTCATGGCTGCAGAGCGCTGTGGTTCTGTCCTGGGACAGGAAACAGGTAAATCCTAAATACTGAGGAAGCGACACCAGAAGGAGAAGTTCAGTCCAGGCTGCAGGAAAACGTCTTGGTGCTTAGTCCTGGTGGTAGCAGAGTTTTAACTGCCCCCTCCCATGGCCTGTCTGTATTTATAGGGGGCATCCTGCTCATTTCCACCTCCCTCAGCCCTAAAGATCAAAGCCCCCCCCCCCCTTCGCCCTGCCCTCCTTCAGTTTTCACAACTGGAGTAATTAAGACGTCTCATTCAGTCTCAATGAGGCTGTTACAACGTGGCTCCAGTGAGTCTGGGATGGACCCCCCCCCCCCCCCCACCTCCTACCATACTACCCCCCCATCCTTCCTGAACCCAGAAACAGATAATAGACACCCCGCCCCCCCTTCCCCAACCACCCAAAAACCTGTCTGCATCTCCTCTGCAACCACATCCACACTGTAAACAAATGTACTTCAACTCACATCTGAGGTACTTGTACTTCACTTGAGTAGTTTCCTTTCATACACCTTAATACTAACACTGTATACTACAATATACTGTATAATATGATGTACTGCATTTTATCAGATGACACTGGTACATTTACTACACTACTGCAGAGATACTGAGACACTTTATGCTTCTACTAACTTTACTACATTTCAGTACTTTTACTGCACGACATGTATCTGACAGCCAGAAGTACTATTCAGTCTAAATCTCTGGATTATTTGATGGACTCAGATAAAAAAATAACAACAGTATATTTGACTTTTATAGCACCTGTAAACAAAATTAGATGAACAAAGTAAAATGAGGCTAAATAAAAGATACAAAACGCAGTTTTTGTGTAGTTTCAGTGCAGTAATAAGCTGAATTTAATCAAAATAAATATGCTGCAGAGAAATGAACAGCAGACTCGAATGATATTTAACTTTAGAGGTAAATTAATAAGTAAATCAACGGGAAATGAATCGATTTAAATAAAGAAAGAAATGAATGGCAGCAGCTTTGATAGGAAATCTAACAAATCTAACAGAGACTTTAAAGGCCGAGTTAATTAAAGAAAACAACCTGCAGATATTTAAAGACATTACAATTACAGCTCTGGCAAAATGTGATAAACAGGTTTCTCTGTTTTCTGCAGATGATTTGATAAGAAAAAGTTTCAACACAGACGTCAGTGCTTCAGATCCATTAACCACATTTTCAGCTTCACTGGAAAAGGAGCCTGTAGGTCGACAACAACATAACGAGCGCTGAGTGGTTTCATTTCATGCTAACGGATCATCCGGGATAATCCTGAGATTAAAGACATCAGATCATTTTAAACAATGATGAGTTTAAAGTCTCATGATCCCTTTTAGAGCTGATGAGGATTTAAAATGCACAGGAGAAACAATGAGTGGCTCAAATGAATAATCACAAGAAGTTTCTGTTGTATTACAGGGTCAGCAACATTAAATTAAATCTACTTTCTTCATCCATATAAACAGTAGAAATATTCAAGTACACAAGTACGAAAAGTAACATGTTAGATTATTTTGTACTGTACTATTGTTTATAATTATTGATGATCGTGATAATTTGACTCTTTTTAAATAACATGTCATTTTTTAATCATATAACATATAATACTTCCTCAGAAATGAAGTATTTAAGTACTTTTAGTTACTTTCCAGAACTGCAGATGTGTTACTATAAAGTACCAAATGCTATGCAAAATACTTCTTTATTAGCTGAATACAGTAGCTGTAGTATATTACTTTAAATCACTGTAAATAAACATCATTCAGTAGATCAGTGTAGCAGTACAAAGTACATCATAAGGCAGTAGGCTATAAAATGTGAATACTGAGGTAAAAGTACAAATACTTGAAGTTGTACTTTGTCCCACACTTGTTGTGTGGCGCCTTAAATCACGTGAAACTATTCTCTCCTTTTGATGCTGAACGTGATCAACGTGAAGTGCGTGATAAAGACTGATCCCGCATGTGAAGCGGGTTTCCATCGTCCCGCTGGACCCGGGACCGGGAGACGCTGATCTGTGCGCAAATGGTGCGTTCACGGACCAAACTCCCTGCTCGATCAGACGCGCAGCCTTTGATTGGACGACTCTGTGTGTGCGCGCAGAGGAACCTGGGATATATTTTTATTCTATAGAAGGAAGAGTGATCAAATAAATACGTAGTAAAATATCAGCTGTGGGGCAGTTCTTCGACTTTTAGTCATTTATTTTTAAGTGTATTTTTCTGGCAGTACTTGCATATTTTACTTGTACTTGTGCTGATCTGACCAGTTAATATTTAGCATTTTTCTGTCTGAAGTACTTTTTCTACTCCACAGCTAGTTTCTGAAGGTATTTATACTCATTCTAGTAGAAATACCATTAAAACAATGTAGAAATCCTGCATTAAAACATGAGCTTAGTTTTTTAATTCTTATTTAGGGTCAGTTATTAGTTATTTAGGGTTAGTGAGGACTTGATGGCTATAAAACTAAATATTGAAGCAGGTTTTGGAAAAAGACTCTCATTATTTTATAGAGTCCCCAGCGTGTATTAAAGTATAAAACAGTTAATTTTATGGCTGTGCAAAAACAAACCACTACCAATTCCCCCTTTTCTAACCCAAAGTGCAGTGCCCCCATCTAATCTTAGAAGTATTATCAGAAAAATGTACTTCAGATACAGACACTGTACTTTTTACTGCAGTACCTGACAGCGTGCCTGCAGACAGACGGGCTGCTGCCTGTGCAGGCCTCACATCAAAGCGCTGCAGTGCTGCACAGATGAGGACGGGGATGATAAGGTGGAGCAGGGACGCTGATACCCATCCAGCCCATTATACAGCACAGACACGAAGGCAGAGCAGGAAAACAAATGATCAGGACCACTTTGAACTTTGAACTGTGGCTGCCGTGTTTCTGTGTGTGGGCCTGACTTGTTGTAAGTGCTGCCATTTGTTGTTGCCTGTGGCAGAAAAAACACTTACAAACACAAGTATCAGGTACCTGTTGTTTACTGTACTTTATATTTCTACTCCATTATACTTCAGAGGAAATATTTGTACTTTCACACATGTAGTTATGGCCACTATGCAAAGTATTTGTAGATTTCCATTGCTGCTACTTTATTCTGTATTTCTGGGGAAAGTATTGTAGATTTTACTGCGTAAATGTACCTGACAGGTTTAGTACGTTTCCAAATTAAAACCTCTCAGATAAACACAGAGACATATGGACGTGTTGTAGCTAATCATGGGAGTCTGATGTGTTTTGCAGCACAGTTGCTGGTACAGTACAGTACTGTGGATGTCGCCACAATCCACAGACCTTTTTCCTGATTTTGTCATTTCTTTGCTAGAAAGTAACCAAATACAAGTTTGAAGTATTTTATTAAAGTACTTCCATTATCTGCTCCTTTATATTTACACCAGACTGTAAAGAGTTTTCTGTATGACGCATTTGTCATTCTCCTGACCCCTCAGATTTATCTGGTGACCCTTTAAAGGGCCCCGACCCCCAGGCTGGGAACCAGTGGACTAAACTGTATATAAAACAGTTAAAAGCAGCTCCAACAGTAAAATGCAGCTGAAGCTTTGATGCATCAGAATAAACAACCTGTCAGTCACAGGAGACACTTTACTGCAGAATGTGTACTTTTACTTCACTTTAGGTACATTTTTACCAATAATACTTTTGCTTAAATAGGATTTGGAGAGTGAGAATTTTCCTCTAATGGAGCATTTTTACATAATTTGATTTCTACTTGCACTAAATTCAAGATCTGTGTACACAAAAGGTTGAAAAGGCAACTGACAGGAAATAAAATAACTTGATTACTAATCAATAAAGAAAAACAACAGGAAATCTGCTTTACTGTGCTGTCAGTGTCTGTACCTAATATATTTATTAGCAAAAACTATGAAGATGGAGAAAAGTTTTAATCTTAGAACCTGAAAGAAGGAATCAAACATCTACAACAGCATTTTCACCACGAGCCATAGGTTTTGGAGATATTTAAATTTCACACCCTAAAGACTAAAGCTGCACCTCACCGGCCTCCGTCCCTCCATCCCCCGTTTGACGTGGGAGTCGCAGCGCCTGCTCGTCCACCGGGACCAGTCCCGCTGGCCCCATCGAAGCCCAGGGAGCCTTTGAAGAGGTTGATAGGGATCAATGGGACAGGGGAAGAGGCCTTAACTGACTGTGTTACAGACGGGGCGGGCAACTGCTGGAGCCTGCCGGCAATAGAGATCAATGATTATTGGGCGTCATCACAGCCTTGATCTGCATACAGGAATCCATTCAGCATCAGAGACGGCCGCATGTCAGGCCCAAGCTCTATTTGTTCAGATAGAGGAGTTTGATAACCCCCATGGGAAGCTGCAGCAGTGAGGTGTGGAAGAGAGAATACAGCTAAAGACTAAACAAAACCCCGACTGAATAAAGTTCACACGGTTTAATACAAGGAAATGACTTTAAACTGGTGATATTTTTCTTTCTCAACAAATTTTAGCAGAAAAAAAAAAACAAAAACAAAAGGATTTTAAATCTAGTTCAGTTTTATTTGTAATTAATCTGTTGGTTAATATAGTGAAGGTCCAGATGTAACAGATTAAAGAACAGAAGCAGAATCATAGAGAAAGTACAGAAACAGTGTTTTTACATCTGTTTAATTTATTATTTTTATTGTGCGTTCTCTCATTTTCCTGCTTCATGTTCCTCACAGCACTTTACACTTCATGAAGAACGAGGAGAAATAAAGTTCAGGTCCAACTTCATCACCGACTGTTTTCGACCTTAGAGGATAAACCTGATGAGGATTTTAAAGTGTTGTCTGCATATTAAAGCCTGATGGACCTTCCTCCCCTGTGCCTCTGATTAAAGCCATCACTGTTCACTCTGCTGCACATGTTCCTCCATCAGCACGAACACACACTGTGATTTATTCAGACCCAGTCCCACATACACCACCCTGCTGCCACTAACACTCACTGGAGACCAAAGGTGGATTAATCCACAGCTGAAAATAGTCCCCAATAAAGCCTCTGCAATTAAAAACTACAGTGAGTATTATTCACTGAGCATTAAGAAAAGAAAGGACGTATATACGTGAGCTGCTTTATGTGATTCTTGTCGTTGGGGAGGGAACTGACTGACACACTGCAGGTTTGGGTCTTTTCATGGTAGAGAACTACAGGACCCTGGTGTCTTTATCTGGCAAAGGGCTCTGTACTGAAGATCCATCTGTCTCTGTGTGTGGAAGTTATCTGTGAATGAATGATAAAGACAGACCAAAGGAGATGTTAGCAGAGATCTGTCCAGCAGGTCCCCTTCTGTTGGGACCTGCCCCCCCACCCTGCAGCCTCCTGTCAGTGCCTGGGGGGGGGTGTTTGTGTCCATAACAGAGCAGCAAACAGGCCCATTAGAGATGAAAGGGTCTGAATGGAGCCAATCAAAGACGAGCCCAGCAGGAGACTGGTACCCCACAGACCTGGGATGGGGCCAAGGAGGAACCCCCACCCCCCCAGTTTATTTCACTGGGAAGAAACATCTGTAAAGCTCTGAGGAACAGTTTATGATCTGGAAAATAGTCAAAAATTCTCAAAACCAACACATATTCCTCCTTTTCTAACTGGTAATTTGTGCTTATTTAGTTTTTCCTGCTGAAGCTTCTATTGTGAAACTTTTATTTTGAAAAGTGCTCTATTAATAAATATATTTTTACTTTTCATTTTGATACTTTCAGTATTTCTGGCTAAAATTACTGCACTTTCTCTTAAGTAGGTCTACTTGTATTACCACAATTACTAGAATAGAGGACCTGGATATTTGTATACTGCCTTTTCTATGTTCTATGTACTTTTACTTTTGTTGCATTTGTTTACTTCAGCGCAAGACTTGTAAATAAACTGTTTACGTTGCTGTTTTGGTTCTTTTACTTCTCCCACTGCTGCCTTTCTATATTTAATATGTAATAAATCTGAAAAACGATTAAAATAAGAAACAACTCTCAGGCTGCACAGGTTTGAAATGAGAGAAACTCAGTAAAATGTGGATCTGCAGATGCATGTGTGTGTGTGTGTGTGTGTGTGTGTGGGGGGGGGACAGTGGGAAGCAGCAGGCGTTTCTCTTCCTAACAGCCTCATTAACCTCTAAATACAGTTTTAACATCAAAGGCCGTGGCCGAGCTCACACCTCCGTCCTCCGTCTCCTCCCTCACATCCACCCTCTTTGACATGCACACACTTCAGACATCATTTCCTCATTTCTAACACAGCTGAGCCAGAAGAAATGGAAACACAAAACTGAACTTTGTGTGTTTTTAACTGCACAACATGCAGAAAAAGGAGTTTTATCCCATGTTTGTAAATCTCCATTGACACATCTCTGCTCCTGACGCCGTAAGTGTGAGGCCAAAGTCTCTGACAGAGCCCGACGTCATCCTGCACGGAGGAGACCGAGAGTCTGGGCCACTGTGGGAAAACGGGGGACGTAGCTTCATGTAAAGTCTTTAACTGCATGCAGAACATCACCTCTCCTCAGGAACACTTTACATTTACACTTTTATATAAATGCAACCTACTCAGATAATCTACTGAAATAAAAACACCAATTAAACTACAAAAAATACATAATTAGAAGTAAAAGTCCTGCAGAAGTATAACCAGCGAAACACAAAACCTTCTTCTTCTTGTGATTATTGTGGCACTAAAACCAGCTGTTGAGACTAAACCATACACGGTTACATTTTAGAAGTAGGGGGCGCTATAATTAACCAACATGTTTAAACTAAACGTTCAAATACTTTATGTGCTTCCTCATTGAGCTGTATCTCCAGGTACAGGCCCCGCCCACTTCCCCCTTCAGGAAGTTTCTTGGAAATGGGACTGTCCCTTCGCAAAAACAACTTTTCAAACTAGTTTTTCCAACATGTTTCGTCCTGATGCACCGGTGACATTTAATCCTCTGACAGCTGAGTCTTTTCAAAGAGCGTGCACAGAAGTAAAAAGCCCAGTATTCCCAGTAAAATGTGTTTAAAGTATTAAGAGTAAAATTGTTGATAGTAAAATGTACCTGAAGTAAAGTCCTGATAAAGTGTCTCCTGTGACTGATACATTTTTCTATCTGACATTATTAGATTATTGATCCCGACACGTCAAAGCTTCAGCAGCATTTTAACTCCTTTATATACAGTTAGTCTAGTTCACGACAGAGCTGGTCTGTCTCTGAAACACAAAGCCGCAGTCTTAACGTCTGCACACGACGCTTTACTGTGAGCATCTTCTCTATCAGCCTGTCAGTGAGTTATCATCAGCATCAGAGTGCACAGCTGTGTGGGTTTCTGCCAGTAACCGTACAGACCAGGTGACGTTACAGAAAACAGGTCACTGGTGCACATGCATGTACTTTTTCCTTCTACACACACGAGACAAGATCCTGTACTGCAAAACACTGAGGTTCTTAAAGTGGAGTCTGTCAAACTGTCACGTCTCTGTCCTAAAAGACAGCAGGTTCCCTGATCGGCCTGTGACCACAGCAGGAACACAACATCAAACCAAATGTGAAAACCTTTAAGGTGTTTAACTTTCAGCCATGCTAACACGCTAACACGCTAACTGTTTTTGTGGTGGTATTGCACAGACAGAGGATGGACTATGGGACTTTCCCACCATCAGGTTTGCTGTTAATAAGAAGATACAGAGAATCATAAGATTTATCCTTTAAGGCTTAATTCACACAGCAGACAGAAACAAACTCTTACAGGAAGTCATGTTATGGAGGTAACAGAGCTCAGATTGTACCCTGCACTTTAATGTTCAGCTGCTGTTGCTTGAATTCTCCAGTTAAAGCTGCTCACAGCTTTCTGGACTTCAGCTTTTCTTCTCATTCCTTTGAATGAAGCCACAGAGAAGAGATTTATCTATTTAACCAGCTGAGGGCAAAGGTTAAAGGCTGGAACCCTCTTCTGCAAGGACACCTTGCTCAGTGGCACAGCTGAACATGTGACAAGCTGCTCCTGTGGCCAATCAAACGCAGGCGAGAGCACATTTCTACTGTCTGCCTTCTGATTGGGACCAGAGATAAAATAATTGTCAATAATAAATAAATAATAAATAATGTGAGCTCTGCAACACAAAGAAACTCACCACCAGCTCCTCTGCTCTTTTCTCTGTCCAGACCCAACATCAACAGCGAGCTAACCTCCACACGCTCGGTCATAAATATCGTTTGTTACTTTCCTATCACCACTGTTTCTGTTTTCTCAGGCTGGCCTGGTTTCTCTGTTAGAGGCACATGTTAGACTGAGATCAGACTCAAAACCAGGATATAAGAACAAACTACTCACAGGTTTCTGGACTGTTTATCCAGCTGAAGCTACTTCTAGCCCCCTCCCTTCCACCCTCCTGTCTCTGGGGTATAATCCTCGGCCGTCCTGCAGCAGCTTTCCGTCAGATCCCTTCAGGCGTTTCTCTCTGAAGGAGGAATGTACTCCAGACCGAGGTGAGCAAAGATCTCCTCCTCAGACGCTGCTCTCAGATATCTACCCTGTTAGACAGAAGAAGCAGGAAAATATCGTCCTGATTTTTGTCCAGAATCATCACATGATAATTAAATATAAGCAGATGTAAAATGTACGACTGGGAAAACATTTGATTCTAATTCTTCGTGTCAGTTTTATTAAAAGTGGATTCAATAAAGAAAGTGTGGTTTACTGAGCAGCACTGCAGGCCAGATGTGCTACAGAAAGGAAAAAACACATCTGCTCTGCTGTGCTGATGCTCTCCAGTTCACTCCCTCTGCATCGTCATTTCAAAATGAAACGGGCTCTGGACCGTAAGACAGCCACTCCAGTGATGTGTTGACAGAGCGCAGTGCCTGCAGCTGTCATGTATAAGCCAAAATGACAGAAAACCGAGGGACAGGGAAGCTAAGCTCCACTGCTTTCCTTCCTGGAAATCCTGCTTATTCTTCAGCGTTATCCTGCAGCCCAGCTGTGGCTGAGACTCCACTCTGAGTTACAGACCCAGAGGCTGAAGGTTTAGACTTCAGAGCTGCAGAGGGACTCTGCACTGACAGTCACAAAGCTGCAAGTTACCCAGGCCTAAAGGAAGAAGGTGACTTCTTGACACAGTGTCAGAAGGAAGAAGTTTGCTAAAGCTAGTTTCTTCATTTTCCTCAGCTCCTATTAAAAATGTGAGTATTTACCTGGTTGTTATCATAAAGAGCGTGGCTGCTCAGAGACATGGCCTTCTCGTATCCTGCCCAACGACGCAGCTCTCTCTCAAACAACTGTGGAAAATATTACATCAGTACAAACATCATTCACGGTGTTACAGCTGGTTCAGAGTCTAACAACAAAAAGACAGGTCACCTTGGATCCTGTCCAGCCCAGCAGAGCGAAAGCAAACTGGCTGACAGGAGAAACCACCAGGTCCACTCTCACAGCTCTCCACGGTTTGTGTCCAGCAGGCTCGGTCTCCTCCAGTTGTCCTTCTTCAGAAGACGCACGACGGCAGAGTCCGCCAGTCTGGATCGGACTCAAACTACACGACTGTGGATCTGTCTGCAGGCACGTGTCGTCGCCTTCTACCTGCCTGTGGGCTCCAAAGCTGCACGAGTCCTCAGGCATCTCTGCTTGTTTCGTTGCCTGTTTCTCGAGTTTAAAGATGGAGAAACAGCGTTCAAAGCGGTCTATGTTGGATGGGGGCTGTGCAGGACCGTCCTTAGACTCCAGGTAAGAGTTTCTGGTAGTTTTCTGGTACAACAGAAAACCCTGAAGAGACAAAACAATCCAGTGAAAAACATCCTGAGAAGTAGGGAAGACACCAATTAATGGAGTCGAGATCACACTGAATGTAAACACTGAACCTCTCTGACAATCTCAATAAAGTTTATTCAAACAAGAGGAATCCAGCAACAGTGAAATTTAACTTCCATTTCCACAGAAGCACCTTACACAGGATCGATGTTTATCTGATGTAAATAATGAACCAGGAGTTTAGTGTCGATATCCAGCCCTATCCAGTTTATTGGACTGAACCTGACTCTGAAATGAGTCTAAACCCAGGCTGGTTTACTTATGCTGCCCAGCTTCTACCTGAAAATTAGTGACTATATACAGTTTTCAATCAAGGTGCATGATCTCCAGGCTGCAGGAGGGATGTGGTGAACACAAATCCAAAAAGCTTCCTCTTAAAGCTGCAGACAGTGAATTTACCTGTTTCACCAACCAGGAGACCACTTTAGGCATCAGTCCCTCCTCTCTGCCCTCCTCTGGGTGGGTTATCAGGAAGTCAACATCATGACCTGCCAGCTTCCCTCTGAAAAAGTCTCTGTTGTAATGTTTCTGTTAAATCACATAACCTGGTTTATGGGGCCTGGACGGGTCCGCGTGTTATTAGATATACTGTTTGTCAGTGTCCTACCTCCTGAAGCCTCCAGTCAGAGTAACCTGTGCGCCCGGCAGCACAGAAACAACAGCTTTCTCCACAATCTCTCCGATGGCGTCGGCCTCTGCCTTTGTGACGGGCTGGTTGAGGTCGTCGTAGTGCTCCAGGCCTGAGAGGAGACCAGGGACTCATTCAGAAACAAACCAGATAAACCACAGTGTGAATGCAGACACGGTCACCAGGAGACACACCTGCCTGCTGTGCTCGGTTGAGTGTGTGTCCTGAAGCCTGTAACTGTTGGAGGGTGTGTATCCCCTCGCTGATCCATCGGGCTGCTGTTTTCGCTCCTACTCCAAAAATGCCTGTTAACACCTGAAATGCAGGTTGTAGCGTTTAAAAGGTTCTTGGTCCTCTGCAGGAAACAGCTTCATGACAGAAGAGACACTGTTTTTGAAATCAGACGAAAATAAATACACACTCAAACTTAAAACTTAAGACTTTTTTTACTCTACATTCACTCAGTGGCCAGTTTATTAAGAACACCAGGCTGAAACCCAGTCAGTCTAATCCAGCAGTCCTGCAGTGAATCCTCCTTCATGAAGGTGATGATGTTCAGTTTGTGTTTACACTGAACTGTCCATTCACCTGGATGATATTTAATAGTTACCAGTGACTCGACTGATCCTGCAGGCGTTAGAAACTGCTTCCATAGACTATGACTGAATATTTCCAGTTTCTGGGTAAAGCTGACGCACCTTTAGTGCTTTATAGCGCTCGGACCGCTTGGTAGATTCAACCTCATCTGATGCTCCATTGTCCAAAACGTCCTGAAGGAACAGAGAGTAACAACTATTAGAGAAAACGGCCTAAAGTTAGAAATCTAGTTAGAAAATAAATAGTATTTACTCACTTTGATGACCCTCAGTGAGTGACCTCCGAGGCAGGGCAGCCCTTTCAGCTGCGCCATGCTCGTCACCTGCCGAGGAAGAGCCTTCAACACGGCGGCCGCCCGTCGGAACGCGACACCTCGACCGTCCTCGTCGCTGAGCTCAGCATTTTCAGCCAGCAGTGACAAAGCATCCTGACATGGGGGCACGTGGACAGATAATCAGTTAACCGGCTTCATTAACAGGAAACTCAGGCTTAAACCACATGCGGAGTAGTCACGTCAGTCTTGACCTGTAGGTGCAACATAGTGTAGGAGAGGGCACATACAGCGAGGACGGTGTTGTGGTGGTCCAGAGCGATCCTCCTCTGACAGGCGTAGCTGGGCACCGAGAACGCCACCACCTCTGCTTCGTTTATCTGCTGCTCCTGATGGACACAGGCGGAGTAAGTGGCTGCGACTAAGTCAGTCAGACCCTGCACTCATCAGACTCTGGACTTCAGTGAAAGAATAAAGTAAAGTCCATCACCCCCACTTTCATTAAGAGACATTTTACTGGCGTATCTGATGTAGGAAAGGACGGAGCATGAACTCACCTCAGTATGTTCTGTGACAGTAAAGCTCAAAATGTTATATGATGACACTCAAACACACAACATGAAGTTTAGAAACTGAGAAAACAGATTTTTGCAGAATAACATCACTGAGTAAAACAAAGAAACATGATTAATGTTGTAAAAACTTCTTGAGGTTAATTCACATTTTGCTGCCAAGAGAACCGAACCTGTTGATTTAAGCGGACTTTAGAAGGTTCCTTAGTGAAGTACAACGTACCTGTAGTTTATGTCGGTCCAGAATCGGGACTGGACCACCTGCACACATGCTCTCAGTGTACCAGCTGATGTCCAGGACTTGAACCGGAGTTTGGCCTTGACCCCCGACCTGTGAGTCCAGCCAGGTCCTGACCTCGTTACCAGAGTTGCTTTCAGAAACCACATGTGTGACACTGTCACTGTGAAGAGACGACAAACCTTTGTACTGTGATTCTTTTTGTCCTTCTCAGCTTTTACACAACAATAAAATCTGTTTTCATTCATTCACTCGTTTTAAAAGTGACACATCTAAAATATTCTTCCATGACCCTTCACCTTTTCTTACCTGAACTTCTCCTCCACCTGAAACCCTTTTTTCCGGCCCAGCTGAGAGAGGAAAGCTCTTCGACTGGCTCCCATTTTTCTCTCCATCAGGAACAAGACAAACTGGGGGAACCTGCTCCCAGTCCCAGTGTTCCCAGCAGCTGAGGGAACCATCTTTCTTCGCTTTAATGGCACCATGGTTCCGCCTGTAGCCAATAAAACTTTAAAGCTTCAGGGAAAGTGTCTGAGAAAACGAGGTTCAGCTTCTGAGGAAAGTTGGTGGCGACGAAAGCAGCAGGTTTTGTCACCAGATGCAGCTTTCAGCCCGGTAACACAGGTGCATTACCAAAATACCACCGACCGGAAACAACGTATTTGTACGGAAGCCCACAGGTGCCACCACTAAGAAATCGCGTTAGTCCCAAACGCTCATTGAGTTTTAATTTGAAGGTTTTAATTTACTGTCTCATAAATAAACCTTAATCTCAATTACTTCCAACTTTGTGCCTCATTCAAAATAAACATCTAAACAGTTTTACTTCAAATCGTTTTTTGTCTCATAATTTTAATCCACAGTAAAGATGTTGACTTAAATTAAATTATTTTTTATTATTTTATAGTGATCAATAGAAAAACTAAGTCAACTAAGTTTTGTTTCCTATTTTAAAATAAAGGAAAGGGACACACACCTGATTGTAATATAATAAAATCATAACATCATCTTTTATATAATAAAAACAAAACAGTAAACAAACAAATGTAATATTCCGGTATAATTATGAGGTAAAACTACTTTCACTTCGTTATATCCATAATATTTGGCTGCTGATAAATTAGTATTTTTACTGCAGTAAAGACAGACTTTTGCTTGTGACACAGTATTTGTACACTGTGGTGCTTCTGCCTGTACTGCAGTAAATGATCTCTGTCCACATTATTATTATTAAATTCTATTATTATTAATTATAGACAGAGAAAAGTGTATATAAGGCGTCTTTTTTCACTCCTCCCACCCTCAGTCCGATCATATGACCCACAACCACAACACTTGACTCCACTTCCTTGAACTCGCTGCCTCTTGGTCCTGGTTCGTCCGGTCTCAACACGCTCAGTTTAACCTCTCCCCGGAGCCGGACCAGAACCGAACCGAGCCGCAGCCCGGCGTTAGTCTGTGTGTGGAGCAGCAGGCCCGGTGCCCCGGTGGTCCGATGGCCGGTCTGAGGAGCGGAGCCGCAGCGGGGAGACGCCGGCTGAGAGGACACCTCGCGCTCCTCATTTCGGCGCTGCTCACCTGGTGCGTCAGGTGTGCGGAGAGCGCCAAAGCCAGCAACGTCGTCCTCATTCTCGCCGACGACCAGGACGTTCAGCTGGGGGGGATGGTGAGTTAGTGTCCCGGAAACAACTCAGCATAAATCACTTTGATCTCTTTATTGATCCCGTTTATTTAATTCTCCCCCGTTTGTCACATTTCACTGTTTTATCGTCCACAAACTATAGAAACTGAAGCTCGAAGTTTGTCTGTGCAAAACCTTTGCCATTGGCCACGCTTCATGCACGAGGAAGTGTTTTACGTAATTTATGCAAAAGAAGAAAATGTGTAAACAAAACAAAAAGACAAACAGAAACAAACGGTAGCAAAGGTGCAGCAAAGCGCATTTACAAAGAGGAATTAAAGGGGTTTTATTTTCCAGTCATCATTGAAGCCTCTCTCACTGAGACCAATCAAACACTGTTTTATTTAGTCCAGATGAGAAAATACCAAACATCTGAGGTGTTTCCTGAAAGTCCATGCATGAGTGTGCACATCAAACTGGTTCCTCAGCTCCAAAATGGGTGTCAATGAATCTAAACCTAACAAAGCTCTGCTGCTCTAGAGACCAATGACTTTTCCACTTTTCAAGCAAAAATAACAAGTTTCTGGTTTCGGCCAGTAAAATGTGAGGATTTTCTGATTTTCCTGCCGTAGTAACGAATATTTAGTTCTGCTGTTTGGACCAAACAAGCATTTTCATTACAGCAGCTTTTGTTGTGGCTAAACCAGACGTGGCCGGTTGCACTGGGTTGGATGTGCGAGGACCATCAGGAGCAGAGCTCAGCTTGAAGATGTCTGACAGGATAGAAAAGAATCACACAAAGAAGTTCCTGTTTATTTATTGTTTATGAAAAGATTAGTTTTGTGTTGTGTGTTTCTGTTCTGCAGACTCCCATGAAGAAAACTAAAGCTCTGGTTGGAGATGCAGGAGCAACGTTTGTGAATGCTGTGAGTACATCTGTCCAGTCCTGCACCTAAATACTGTCGTCTTGTTTTTTTTGTTTGTTGTTTTTTTTTTTTTTTTTTTTTTTTTAAAACCATCTGCTTCTCCCCTGGTCTCGTCTTCCTCTTGTCGACACTCTCACTTCCTTCTCCTGCAAAGTTCACAGTCACGCCACTGTGCTGCCCGAGCAGGAGCAGCATTTTGACGGGTCGGTATCCCCACAACCACGAGGTGAGGAACAACTCCCTGTCCGGGAACTGCTCCAGCCCTCTGTGGCAGAAAGGCCCCGAGGCCGAGGCCTTCCCCATCTACCTCAGCAAGAACAAATACCAGACGTTTTTCGCTGGGAAATATCTTAACCAGGTTGGAAACACGTGTTTAAAACACAGTTTGACGTTTAGTGGTTTGATCAGTCACAGACAGATGTTAGCAAACAGCTTCTCATGGCTCTGACGCCTCCTCTGCTTCAGTACGGCAAGAAAGACGCTGGAGACGTCGACCACGTTCCACCGGGCTGGGACCAGTGGCACGCACTGGTTAGTGTCTCTCACACACACACACACTCACACACACAGATACTGCTTTTCCAGTTACAAGCTTTGCTGTGCCATGTGCAGGTGGGGAACTCCCAGTACTACAACTACACACTGTCTGTCAACGGCAAAGAAGAAAAGCACGGAGACAGCTATGAGAAGGACTATCTGACAGACCTCATCGTGAGTAACCGGCACAGTGGTTCCTCTCTAATCATGTATCTGTGGGGACATTTGTCTAAGGGTTTATGGGAAGAAGAAAACGGGCTGATTTAGTCTGAATACAGTGTCGAATATATGTAGAGATTGATCATGAAGTGAATTATAATGATACAGAATAAGTGATGACAGTAAAATCACCAGGCAAACCAAACAGGTTAAAGGTTAAACTGATCAGCTGCTCTTGGCTCAGTTCAGAGAATAAAACACTAAAAATTGCTTCATCAAAATTTTTTGTCCTGCACTTTGGAACAGCTGAAACACTCGTGTCACATGATCTGTGTTGGTTCATACGTTCACATAAACGGGCCCTTCATAGCAGCGGCCCTCGACTGTGCCCTCGATTTTAACACAAACCTCAAAGCCTAAACTATAAAATCCATCGGACGGATAATAAATTGAGCTTATGACTGATCTGAAAACAGGTGTGTGTTGTGTGCGTGTCTCACTTCTGCAGTTCCCCATTCAACAGTAAGTGAAAGAGAAAAGTGGCCAGATGTGAAGTCCCCTGTGGAAGACTGAGGTTATGTCCAAAAACAGGTGGAGGGAAGAAAAATAAGAAATGAATAGAAGCACCAGCAGTGACTGCCAGGCCCACTGTCACTGTTCAGAGAGTAAAACCAGCAGCACTTGAATGTTTGAAGCAGAAAATCTCTGTAATATTAGAAAAAGAAGATATTTGAAACTTGAATGAAGAAACTTTAACATTTGGTCTTTGCGTCATACCAAGCAAATAGTGGCTGCAAATGGAGAAGCTGAAACCAAACATCTAAAAACAACAAATGTCCAGTTAGCTGGACTTCATTTGCTTCTGCTGATGAGAAGCGTCATGGTTTCATCAGGCAGCTGAGTTAATTAGCACCTATTTGACTCATCTGAGGACTGAAGTTGAGACTAATTTAGCTCTGAGTGGGACTTGGAGCGTTTCTCACCTCTAATAGCTTCATGTTGCAGCAGTGACAGTGAGTTAGTCGTATTTCCTGTGGTGAAAATGAGTCAGATGTTGCAGACGGACAGCCCTCTCTCTTCTTGCAGCTCGTTCAGTCTGTGTTTTCAGTCTCGGCTTGTGTCTTGATGCAGTTGAACCGGTCCCTTCACTTCCTGGATGACAGGAGTCCTCAGCATCCCTTCTTCCTCCTGTTGTCTCCTCCGGCTCCTCACTCTCCGTGGACAGCAGCCCCTCAGTACCAGAAAGAGTTCAGCAACGTTAAAGCGCCTCGAGACGGGAGCTTTAACAAACCGGGGAAGGTTTGGAAGATAACACGTCAACACCTTTAACCTCTTTTTTTTTTTTTTTACGTTTTCTTCCCAGAGAATCTCTTTGTCTGTGTGTTTCAGGACAAACACTGGCTGCTGCGTCAGCCCGTCAACCCCATGTCCAACACCTCACTGACCTTCCTGGATAATGCGTACAGGAAAAGGTGCAACTCCTAAACTTTCCTCCATTGCTCCTGCTATCAGTGAGACTGTAGACCTCCATTGTTGTCCAAAAACCAGCTCCAGTGGCTGAGAACGACCGTCACTGTTTTTACAGTCTGAAGGAACAAAGAGTCCACTGGTCTCCTCCAGCTTCTCTCTGCTCTCAGCAGAGTCTGGAGCTGGTTTTTGGAAACAGTCGGGCCTCCCATTGTTGGTGAGGAAGAACCATGTGAGCCAGGTCAGCGGTGTGGCTCCCTGCTGGGTTTTTAATAGTTTTTGGACAACAATGGAGGTCTACGGCTCAGACCCATAAGCTGAACCAGGTCCTGGATTCACAGACTCACCAGCATTTGCCTTTTAAATAAAAACAAGTGTGAAATTGACAGATGCCGTCTGTCCTGCAGGTGGCAGACCCTGTTGTCTGTGGACGACATGGTGGAGATACTGGTCAAAAAACTTGAGAGTATAAAAGAGCTGGACAACACCTACATCTTCTACATGTCAGACAACGGCTACCACACAGGTCTGAGCCAGCTCCAGTTAAATAAAACATCTGGTCAGTGTTGTCTGTCAGTCATCGTCTGTTCTGCTTCTTCCAGGTCAGTTCTCTCTGCCCATTGACAAGCGGCAGCTTTATGAGTTTGACATCAGGATCCCGCTCATGGTCCGTGGTCCTGGCATCAAACCAAACCAGACGCTGCAGGTCACATGATTTTCTCTGCTGAATACGCACATTTGTGTTTTATGGGATGTCAGATGTGGTTGTAACCTCAGTGCTGTGTTGCTCCTTCAGGCACCGGTGCTGAACATTGACCTGGCCCCCACCATACTGGACATATCTGGTGTCAACCTGTCCTTGGTGAACGTGGACGGGCAGTCGTTTCTGTCTCAGATGGTTTGTTATTTCTTTCATCCTTATTGTTTTCTCTGTGTCGTCTTGTCATAACCAGTGTCTATAAACCTCTTCCTGTCAGGCCCCTTCTCTGCGTAATGGAACTGCACGGCCACTTTTCCTCATTGAATACAATGGAGAGGGACAACCCACCACAGACCCCGCGTGTCCCAAATTAGGACCTGGCCTTTCTGTGAGTAGCTAACACAAGAAAAGATCCAGTAACATATAAAACTATTGGTAGATATAAAATGAATCGGCAAAATTTTGACATTAAAGTAACTTTTGCAGGAAGTGTCAGATTATTTGGTGTTTTCAGCAGCTGCTGCAGAGCGTTTGATCATATCAGATGATCTCGATCAGATCGGAGTAAAGCACAACAGCTACACTACACACTACACCACAGGAACAGCCCACCGGGCCACTGAAGGACAGGCAGACCACAAGTCAAACCTCTGTAGACAGAGGTTCAAAACCCAAACAGCAGGAAGGTGACAGCTGTTGGTTTGTTCAGACCCACATCCTCCTGAGACGAGGTCTGATAAATAAAACCTCAGCCTTTTATGATTTGCATGCACAGCCATGTTTGCTGTTTAGTGTGTGACTGTAGTTCACAGCTGGCAGGTAAAGATGGCAGCCGAACAAGAGAAAAATCAGTGATTTTTCTCAACCTGTAGTTGCAGCACTGACTCTGCACTTTTCTGCAGCAATGTTTCCCAGACTGTGTGTGTGAAGACGCCTACAACAACACCTACGCCTGCGTCCGGACCCTCGACCGTCAACAAAACCTGCAGTACTGCGAGTTTGCAGACAGCGAGGTACAGCGTGACTCTGATTGCCGTCTCTGTCTCTGTCTCTGTCTCTCTCTCTCTCACACACACACACACACACGTACAAGGTGTGATGCTCAGTGTGTGTCCCTCTGTTTTGTGTCCCCACCCAGTCGTTTGTGGAGGTGTACAACCTGACGTCAGACCCCCACCAGCTGGAGAACATCGTGAAGAAGGTGGATCCAGCCATCCTGCAGGTGATGAACCAGCGGCTCATAAAGCTGCAGTCCTGCGTGGGCGACAGCTGCCGGGACATCAAGTAGAGAGGACACGCACCACAGCAGAGAGTCAAACACCGACTACATCACGCTCACAAACAAGTTTTACCACCAGAATGAGCTCAGGTGTCTTTCTCAGGAGGACAAGCACAGGTGTGAATGATCGGTCTCCGGGTTGTGGTTCTGTGCACGCTGCCTCACTGGGACACCTGCAGGAAACAGTTAAGACTCGTTTGTTTGGGAAATATACTCGTCTCCTTTCACACTGTGACCTAGACGAGAATATTAGAACCACTTAAACAGTAAATACACAGAAAATCCTGCACAGTATCACTCGTGTGTAAAAACAACTAATCACCGTTTCACTAGTAGTTTTTGACTATTTCTATAATTGGTTCTTTTTTGGGACCAATAACTTAATGGAGTCAGATCTTCTATGAATCCTGAGTGTATTTCTCTAAAATATCAAACTTTTCCTGAGCTGCTTAGTCACACCTGTGTTTCCTGCTGTGACCAGAGAATCTATCTGCTGTGAAAATGCCCCCCCCCCCCGAGCTACATGATCTTATATTGTCTCTTAAGATTCAACCTGTGCAGATTGGACCATGTGTCTCTGCGTTTGCACTGTGAACTTACTGTCCTTTAAAGTGTCTGTGGTTCAGAAACACAGTATTTGTCAGATGTGAAGATTCCCCATCATGTTGAACTGGACTGTTGAACCTGTGGAAAGTACTGCTCTGACTTCCTGAAACTCTGAACTCATTTTGTCTCAGCTGCACTTCCAGTGAGTGAAGTTTAGACCGAAGTCTTTCTTGAATGGATCCTGATGTGCCTCCAATTTTTAAGCTTTTATCCTGGTGTTTGGTGGTCACGATATTTTACACTGAGTATTGATGGTAACGTTTGTAAAGAGCCTTTTTAAAGCAGGGGAAAGACAAAGTGCTGTGACACTGTGGACGTGATCTCCAAGGGAAATTTCACACGGTAACATTGAATGCTTTAATCCTGCGTGCCTTGTTACGTGCACGGCCAGGTATGTGTGCCTTAAATGTGAATGTATTTGCACTGTGATGAAACTGATTAAAGGTAAATGAAAAGAAGCATTTAACTGCATTTGTCATGTGGATGTTTTCTCAGAAGAATCAGATGTGAAGAGTTTTGTCCTTGTACCTGTAGTTCACCATTTAGCTAATGGTTATTTAGCTTAGCATTAAAAAACATGAGCCCGTTTGTTAGATCTGACCAGACCGCTCTGAAATTTTACCTCGAAAAATAAACATTACAGTACTGTGCAGAAGTTTTAACCACTACAAATACAGAGGGTGTGTCTGTAATATAAGTTACAGAAATTGTTCTTTATTTATCAGTTACCTTCATCCAAAGCACAGCAAATAAAACCAAACCTAAGTCTAATCAGTCTCTGGTTGGACCTGCCAGTTTCTCCTGGGACTTTGCAGTGGGTTCTTTATGGGCTTCTTGTCCTGGGATCAGTCAGACTAAAACTTCTGCACATCACTGTATATAAATATTTGACATCTTCAAATGTAAGTACAGTTCACCAGGTTGCTCTAAATGCAAACATTTTATTAAACCTTCTTTTAGATATTAAACAATGACATGTTATTTCTGATACAACTGGTTTTTGTTTCATTCTAAGTTTGTTCTGCTATTTGGTGAAATGAAAACTGAAGGTGGCCTCAGTGAGGGGGATGGGAACAAAGTCCAAACTGGCGTTTCTCTCTCTGGAAGAAGCTTCTAGTCTTAGCATGGTGCCCTCAGACGTATTTGTACACAGCTTTGTCCTGCAGGGTCTGAATCTCGATCTTGACGGGACATTTGTAGAAGTGGGACAGCAGTGACTCCGAGTAGCCGACTAAGAAGTAAAACTTCTGTGGGGAGAGTTTCTGTAGCATTAAAGCACAAACTATGAGCAGGTTGCCGCGTCGTTTGACCACCACCTCGTTGGCCAGGCAGCCATAAAAGGTCCCGAACATGAACTTCCTAATGAACACGTCCTCTATGGTGCGCTCGGCTGCTCCCTCTTCTCCTTTCAGGTTACCTGTCAGAAACAGGTGTGACATGACACTAAATCTCCCTTAGTTATTGGCAGTTTCTAACATGGGAACGGGCATATTCAGGGTGTTAACTGGTGTTTAACAGGTGTGGTCGTACTCACCGGTGTGCTGTGACAGCCACCCTTTACGATGGCCGATGTAATGAGGCGGCAGTGCCTGTTCATAGGTCAAAGGTTTGTCTCCTTTGCCCACTCGGATACGAGCTGCTCGGTTCTAGAAAACAAAAGGTAGAGACAGAAAAGGAGCAAATGTCAGTAAAACATCCTTTAAGGTCATGTCATCTAAATCAGTCAGAAGGGACAGACATGGATTTTCTTTGAATCTTTGTCAAACCATAAGAACATCTGATGCACAGTGGATTCAGGGAAGTGATTTAAGATGCACAAATGGCTAAAACATGTTTTCACTTTGTTCTTTTTAGTTTATTTAAAGCGAAATCTACAATAAAACTAAGTGTGCAGGCATCTGAGGGGCTTCCTGTGTCTCCAGGCCACAGTTTTACCACAGCCTGTCTGATAACTGTGATGATGTCCAGAGCTCAGGCTTCACCTTGCAGCACACTGCAGTGACATGGAGGCCTCTGCACAAAGAGCCGTGCTGGGCTACAGCACTCTGCAGACAAAACAGAGGAGAAACCATCAGATCACAACGACGTACAGGCCTGAAGAAGAGTCAGCACTCGTGTTTTTTATTAAGCTGCATTAAGCTGAAATGTGTTTCAGCTGCAAACATTAGAGACACAGTCTGAACATGAGCGGCTGAATTATCGACACCAAACGTTTTAACATCAACATTATTTTATAAAAATGTTTTGCAAAGACTCACCAGGAGCCTCACGCCCCGTGTGCGGCACAAGGACACCGCCATGTTTCCTCCACTGTTTCACGTTGAGCCTACAATGTTGTTCACTAACGCAAATCTTCACTTTGTGTCTTTCTCGTCAACATTACCGGTTTATAAAATAATAATTCAACTTTTCACGTCTAAAAATGTCAAATTTGATGTTTTGTTATGAAAAATGGACCCGCAGACGGGAATTGTTTATTCGTTAGCCGGGTATCTGTTTCGACCGGACGACTGTTGGCCTGTACCAACCGGAAATAGAAAGATAAAAGTGTTTAGTTAAAGAGTAACTTTCTGTAAACCGATTACAGTAATTATTAGCACGGTTAATGACATCGTGTTGTGGGTTTTGTGTCGTTGTGTTTATGTTTTTGGCTTTTGTGTCAATAATCTGTTTAAACCTGCACATTTGTAAAGATTGTGCACTTATTTTGAAAACGCACGACCGGCAGTGTTATTGTTCTGGAAGGAGAAATCAGGCGTCAAGAAACGTTAAGAAAAAGTCCAGTTTACTCACAAACAATAACAGTTTAATTCCGTGACTTACGTAAATAAACAGTTTGACGGTTGATTAAAACGTTCAAGTCGCGATGGCGTCGCCGCTGGAGATGACGGAAATGTACGACAACGCTCTGCTCGGCATCCTGCAGCACGTTGGGAACATCCAGGACTTTCTGCAGATCTATTTCGGGTTTTTGTACAGAAAGACGGACTTTTATCGGCTCCTAACGAGTCCCACCGACAAGATGGGCTTCCCTGCTGGTGTGGCGGAGAAGATGGTGCTGAAGGTGAAGTTTGACAACGTGAACATCCGGTGTAGTTTGGTTATTTCTAAATACTGGGGCATTGTGTGTTTATTGTACTCAGATCCTTTAAATTACTACATCACTGTGTATAAATACACTGTGTAAAAATCCTGCATATGTACTTTAAGTGTTAAGATTAGTTACTGCAGAAAATTGGCCCCTGGGACTGTTTATAGGTTTTTATTACTTTACACTTTACTGGGTTTCTATAAACCTGGAACTGCTGATTATTCATGAATCTACTGATTATCTTATCTATCAGCTGACAGGGTGTTTGGTTTGTGAAAAACTGAAAATAGTGAGAAGATCCACTCAATGACACCACAACCAACTAACCTGAGCATCACTGCGGAGCTGTGGGGAGAATAGCTGCAGAACCTGCAGAACAAAATAAAAAAGATGTTAGAACTCGAGGGGATCTGCAGAAAACAAATCAAGAGTAGAAAGACTCTAGTAAAGAGTCAACACGTTCTCATGGCAGGGAAGCACCAGCAGCAGCTAAACACTCTGAGGCCCTGATCTGAGACCATCTTCTCTTCCTCCTGCAGACATTTAGGCTGTTTGAGAAACTGGCGGAGCAAGACAGGGAGACACGACTGAGCGCGCTCCAGAAGAGAGAGGAGACCGTTCCTCTGGCGGTTCAGGAGCTGGAGGTCACCGCTGAGCCTCACGAGGGGGCGGACGAGCAGAGCGCAGAGGCAGCACCGATGGAGAGCTCCTCTTCTGATGCTGCTGCTGTTTCTGCTCCTGCCTCCTCCGAGCCGTCTGTCAGCCCTCAGTCCGACGGCGGCGGCGGTGGCGGTGGTGCAGGACAGCTAGCTCAGGGAGACCAGGCCGCTGCAGCCAGCACAGCCTCAGCAGAACAGTGAGTTTTATTCACCAAAGCCTCTTGTTCATATTGTGGAAACAAATCACACTTTGAGGTTATAATCAAGTGGAAAACAGACAGTTTTGGATTAATCTGTTATATACCAACAGTTACTAAAGCGTGAGTAACAGTCAGGTCTAAAAGGACCAGTACAACAAAATCAAATAATTAATTCCAAGTAAAGGTCCTGCGTTCAAAATCGTACTTAAGTAACAGTACGGACATATTATCAACAAAACACACCTACGTTTCAAAGTAAAAGTAGTGGTTCCACCACAGCATTTTAACTTCTTTATATACAGTTTAGTCCAGTGGTTCTCAACCTAGAAGTCGGGGCCCTGGGGGACATTTGATGATTAGTGGAAGAGGAAAGAAGAAAAATAATAAAATATATATGTCCCTCTGTAAAGTAGTAAAAGGCAAATGTAAACACTGAAATATGAACTGGATGTACTTCAAATTATTGGAGAACGAGAAGAGAGAACTCAGCTTCATGTGTCTGTGTGACAGGAGCCAGGAGAAGTTTCAGTCTGACCCTGACAGTTACAACGGGGCTGTGAGGGAGAACTACAGCTGGTCCCAGGACTACACCGATGTGGAGGTCCGCGTCTTCGTACCCAAGACGGTTGTTAAGGGCAGACAGGTGAGTACAGTCATGTGACACACCAGGAACACTGTCCTCTGTCATCTCACCGACTGCAGCTGTGTCGGCCGTCCTCAGGTCAGCGTTAGTCTGCAGACCGGCAGCGTGCGAGTCTACGCCGAAGGACAAACACTGATGGAGGGAGAATTCACACACAAGATCAACACTGAGAACTCGCTGTGGAGTCTGGACCCTGGAAAATATGTAGTCGTGAGTAGACACATGCCAGATTTTTGTCCATGAGAGTTTTAAGTTTTAAGAAAAAGACTTTTAATCTGACTTCCTGTGTTTGACATCCAGCTGTCGCTCAGTAAGACCTCTGAGGTTTGGTGGAACGCGGTGCTGAAAGGGGAGAAGGCGATAGACATCAACCAGATCAACCGCGAGCGCTCCATGGCATCAGTCGACGAGGAGGAGCACGCTGTTCTGGACAGACTCACCTTCGACTACCATCAGAAGCTGCAGGGGAAGCCCCAGAGTCATGAGATGGTGAGGCCCAAACTCAACACAGACGCACAGCCACATGCTGAAATAATAGAGATCCAACGTGTATTCAGAACAGGGTCACATGAGGTTTTCTGGTCAGGGAGCTCAGTTCCAATCCAGAAGGATTTTGCAGATTAAGCTCTCGTCACATTAACGTTACCAGGATGTGGAGACTGGTTTATACATGTTGGAGACTGAGTCAGTTATAGCACTCACCCCTAGGTGTCACTGTGGTCTTTACTGAACCGGACCGGTGTATTTTTAACACATCTCCCTCCATGTCTCTTCACAGAAAGTGCACGACATGCTGAAGAAGGGCTGGGACGTCGAAGGCTCCCCGTTCAGAGGGCAGCAGTTCGACCCGTCCATGTTCGACATCCCACCCAGCGCCGTGCAGTTCTGAGGCTGAACATGAACTGAGCCCTGGTCTGTGGGCAGCAGGGTCGACATTTACCTGCCGGTCTGTTGTGTTGCAGCAGAACCGGAGCTGCCATGCTGCGTTAGTGTGGAAGACTGTGATGAGGACTTGTATCCACATTTACTGGATGATGTTTGAAATTTGTGGAATATGGGGACGTCTTTACCTGCTCTGCTCTATTTAATGATTCTACAGTGCTTCTATATTTGTCTGCCCTACTGTTATTTTTCATTTGGTGTTTCTCGTAGCAATACTGCAAACTACTGTCAGATTCATTTGCATCTTTCTTGAGGTGTTTCCTTGGTACCAGATTTTTTTGATCATTCAACACCACGAGTGTGAGCTCTGGTCCTGAGTTTAATAAACTGATGAGAGTAAAATATTTGGGTTAAAGGCAGCAGCCAGTGATTCTGTGTGTGTGTCACTGAGTCCAGATCCCATCCAGAGACTGACAGCACCAATGAATGTGTGTGAATCCAGAACCTGGTTCAGCTTATGGGTCTATGCTGTAGACCTCCATTGAATTCCATTCTCAATTCAATTTATTTGCATAGCGCCAAATCACAATACGAATCATCTCAAGGCACTTTACAAAAACAAAAAACCCAGCAAGTCCCTCATGAGCAGCACTTGGTGACAGTGGAAAGCAAAAACTCCCTGTAACGGAAGAAAAAACCTCCAGCAGAACCAAAAACTGGTTTTTGTTGCCCAAAAAGTATTAAAAACCCAGCAGGGAGCCACATCACTGACCTGGCTCACATGGTTCTTCCTCACCAACAATGGGAGACCCGTCTTTTTCCAAAAACCAGCTCCAGACGCCGAGAACGGCCGTCACTGTTCACAGTCTCTGAAGGAACCAAGAGTCCACAATTACAATGGGGAGCACAGTCGTCATCAAAGTTCAACTAACTTGACCTTTTCGTGATAATGTGAATATAAACATCATGTGCTGACGACCAAAAGGTGTTTTTCCACCAAAACCTTCAGAATTTGAATTTCCCAAGAACCAGTGTTGCGTCCAGAAACCTCCCGTAGCTAAAGTCATGGTGTTTGTTTCCAGCTGGACCACATCCCCAGAAGGATCAAACTGACAGCCGAAACTCAACGTCACATTTCACATTGTATTTAAAGGAAAGTCCTGCATTCCAGGTTTTCCTTAAAGCTGCTCTGCCTCATGTCTCCTCAGCCTCAAGAGGGTCTAATGACTTCAAACAAACTCCCACCAGCTTAGCTTTAGATGCTAACACATCCAGAAAGAACAGATTTGACTCAAATGTCTTTGGCTGTGAAAAAGCCAAAAGAAAGCACCTCTACACTCTGGCAGGCTTTGGGGGGTTTTGGCTTAACTGGGGGCCCAACAGCACGTTTTTACCCTGGGGCTCCTGGCAGGTTGATCCGACCATGTCCATGAAGATATTTATTGTTCATTTTCCTTTAAAACAACATTATTGGACATAAACATGTACAACTGCTGCTGTGTTCTTCCAGAAAGTTGTGTTATCACTGAAATGCACTGGGGGGATTTTGATTTCTCAGAAAAACCGGAAAATGACAGTGAAGTAATGTCATTCTCACTTCATCATTTATTCTAAGGTGAAACCAGACCCGAGCTCTTCAATCAGCCTCATTATTTATTTCTTTTGCTTTTTTTATCCGGGGAACACGTCATGTAGTGAGCTCACATTTCCATTTCGTGTGGCATTTAAAGCGTCCGTCCTCCGAGCCGGGACAGTGCGTGTGTGCCGGGGCTGCTGCTGAACCACGCAGCTGTCCAGAGGTCTGAGGTGGGCGGAGACTGAGCCGGAGGTTCTCCCGTCCGCAGCGACGCACCGTGCATTTCGGACTCGGCACCCGCACCCGTCCGAGGAGGAAACATCATGGCAACGACAACTTGCACACGTTTTACAGACGAATACCAGCTGTACGAGGAGCTTGGCAAGTAAGCCCTGTTACATTACGCTATTCTGAGTCTCCTGCATGCAGCCTGACCCCGTCCTGGGGATGGACGTCTGCACATCCGCGGTGATGGATGCAGCTCCATCCCCTCTAAACAAAACGCGCCCTGGTCCGGAGCGATCCTGCATCTAAAATTAGCCAGAGACCTCATAGCTCAGCGCATATCTAAGAGCCACGACATGACAAGCTGTCAGATAGTTAGATTCTGCATGAAGAAGGGGTCGCATGAGCCAGTGGAGCACTTCTGGGCACCCCCCACCCCCTTTGGCCAAAGGCTAATTAGGGACAAACCGACCTAATATGAGGGAAAAGCCGATGTGTCGGAATTAAGCCCCTCATCATGAGCTGGCTCTAATCCCAGTGGCACACAGTTTAGCAGAGAGAAGTCAGAGGATGCTGCTGCTGCTGCACTTCATCCACTGCTGCTCTAATGAGGTGCATCCTGAAGAAGAAGGAAACACAGAAAGTGTGTGTCTGTGTGTGTGTGTGTGTGTGTGAGCATGCAGACATGGAGAGGCTATGGGTGCCACAGTGGGAAGATGCAAAGTGGACTCAGTGTCTCTGTCAGGTTGTGCGTGGGTAGAGAGGATCTCTCTGCAATGTTCCCCTCACAGGAACATTTATTCCACAGCCCAGTGCTGTGCATGGTTTCTGATGTTGCAGGCTCTTTTGTGATGGCGCTGATCTCCAGCCGTGTGTGTGTGTGTGTGTGTGTGTGTGGGATGTGAGAAGTTAGAGACAACAGAGCGGAGCAGCAGCAGCAGCTCAGTGATAACAGCCATGTGTTTCTGATGTGTTTGTGTTTGTGTGTGAGACGTGAGGACTCTCTGAGACCACCATCACTTTATATTGATTATCCTACAGGAAAAGAATAATAAAAATACTGCACTTGAGTATTTTACTTAATAATTGTGAAGAAAACTTCTCACTTTTTTCTTCACTACATTGTGAATTCTTGACTTTATTTACTTTGTGTATTGAGACTAACTATACAAATATATAATTAACCTTAAGATGGTTTTTAAAACCAGCGTCTCCATATTAAACCCTCATTAATCCCTAGAGATTATAACAAAGCTTCTTCTGATTATTAACAGCTTTTATGATTCTAAGTATATTATGATGCTAATACTTGATTTCTGAATGCAGGACTTGAGTAAATAAACATTGACTCTGAGTCCAGTATTTAGCTCTGTGTTTGGTCTCCTCCTCCTTGTCGGGGACCTTTAACCACTTACTCTGTCAAATAATCGACTAAGTGACTTTAACACTAATCTAGTTGTTATTTTCTGTCACAAATGTCTGAATGTCTCTTTTTATATTTAACTTTTAACATCAAGCCACAAATAATTGCGAGCACATTAAAAGAGCTCTAGATAAAATCCAGTAATTGGACTTTGAGTCAGGAATATTATAATATTCCCACTATTCCACTAACGGCTACACCTGAATGAGTTTTTTGCTAAAAAGAAACAGGGCAGAATAGAAAAGATTAGACTGGGGATTTGTGGCACTCTGAGCTCAGATAATCCAGGTTTTGGGTCCAGATGCAGCCCTCTTCCTGCACCGATGATAACCTGTCATGTTTCTGCCACACGGCAGGAGTGTCAGCGGGTGTCACGCTTACTCAGCCCGACTCTTCATAATGCATGTGTGTTGGAGGGCCCCTGAGGGGCTCTGAGGGAGGGGTGGGTGAGTGTTTCGTTGCGTAACAACACTGAGGTGAGATAAATTTAGCTCTGAGAGATGACAGACGTGGTTATTTCTGTTTGTCTCTGTTGGTTTGATGAGCAAGTGTGGCCCTAAAAACTTTCTTTTAATTCTTGATTTGATTGAAGTCTCAGAGAAAAGAGGCTTGTAGACTGGTTTCTGGTTCAGATCCAGCTTTTCATGCAATTACACAATATTGGTCAAATGTGAAAGACTGTTTACACACTGTTCTAAGGTGGTTAGCCTTAATGCTAATCTGCTGGGTAGCTGACGTTAACTACCTTATATACTTCTAATTTGAAGTACTTTCCATACTGCTGGGTATCTTGTGAATTTCCGCCCAGGGATCAATAAAGTTTGATGATCAGTCTGTATTTTGTTGGATCCATCTGATCCTGAAAAGGAACTAAAGTTATCAGATAAATGTAGAGCAGGAAAAAGTCCAAGGTTTGACTCTGACATGTAGTGAAGTCCAAGGATGAAGTAGCACAACATGGAAATACTCAGGTAAAGTACAATTACCTCAGAAAGTACAGTACTACAGTACTACAGAGTAAATGTACTGAGTTACTTCCCACCACTGGTTACTGGTATTTATAGTTTGTTTCCAAATGAAGCCATGAGTGTACAGCTTCTACAAAATGAGCTAAATGGATTTTATTGGGATTTAACTGCCAACGTTGGTGCACTCGCAGCTGTTCTGTCAGCAGTTTATCTGTGGTTATTGTCACAAAGTGGGAAATATTCTCACTGATGTCTCCCATTTGAAAGTCTGATGCCTCATGAACAGGTCTTCCCACTTGGCTGCTCATAATTAATTATATTTAAATTTTATTATGTGAACTTGGCATTTATACAAGTGGTTTTTCCCATTAATGTTAATCAGTCGTGAAAACGGCTGAAACAAAGCTGAAGTACCAGATAATCATGGCAGGATTAGGTTCCCCAGCCGGTACTCTAAAGCTGAAGGGATTAGTTGATTAACTAATCAATACATTGACCCAAAAATGAATTGGCATCAGTTCTGATGAACCTTTGCTAAGATTTTAAGCAAAACGAACGAGAACATCACTGGTGCCAGAGACTGTTTGAGTAATTGTTGTACCTGATGATTTGTAACCACCAACCAGCCAAACTGGGCAGCTGGTGATGTGGTTACTAAGCCCAGCACTGGAGTCTGGTCTGTCAGTCTGGTTTAAAGTCCCGACAGTGAGGTCAGTGCAGAGGCTGAGATGTGTCTTTTGTTGCTGACGATGCTTATATGGCAGCTGACCCGTCTCCTGTCTTTGTTTCCCAGGGGGGCCTTTTCAGTGGTGCGCCGCTGTGTCAAACTCTGCACAGGCCAAGAGTACGCCGCCAAGATCATCAACACCAAAAAGCTCTCGGCCAGAGGTGAGAGGGAGAAAGTCACAAGTGATGGATGGATGTTTTTTTAGTTCAGGAAGTTCGTTTTTTGAAACTTTAATATGTTTATATTATGAATTTATTTGAAAAAGAGTTCAGAGCCTTGCCCCAGCTGATCTGATTGGACAGCGTTTAGAAAGACACACCTGTGTACCTGTGGAACTGGAGCCGAGACATGGATCAATAAACGGCTCAATGTTGTGTTTTTTATTTGATCCATTTAATAAAATCTACACACAAGAAGTGAAGAAGTGTGGATTCTTTCTGAAGCCTCAGCGTGTGTGTGTTTCAGTGACAGGCAGAAGCAGAGGAGGTCGGCATCATCATCATCATCATCATCATCATCATCATCATCATCATCATCATGTGTATGTCCCAGATCTGGAAGCTAACATTAGCATATTTTAGCGCTTGTTTGATTCCTGTGTGTGAAGCGAGAGAGGCAGATGATGGTTTCAGTCTGGTCCATGGAAGGAAGAAGGTTCAGAGCGTCACAAAGCAGCACAGGAATCAGCATTTCATGACCAGACTGTAACATGGACACACTCACACTCCGCTGCAGATTGGCGGTGACAGAATATGCCCCTTTAAAGTGCTATTTGTGGCGTTTTAGACGTTATGTCAGTGGAAGTGTGATGAAGCAGCATCCTGTGTTTGATCTCTCAGCCCTTTTCTCCCAGTATAATAATATTTAAAACCTGTGAAAAGCACCTGAGAAATCAGCTAAAAATAGCAGCAGTGGTGTAATTACTGCAAAGAAAGGAGCTCATGAGTGGGGCTGTGGTAGAACCGGTCTCAGCCCACCTGGATTAACCCTCGGAGTTTTGTTTTTAGTCAGAGCTTTGAAGCCAGATCTCACAACACCTTTGTTTTTACATGAGTGACAAGACAAGACGGACGCTCAGGCCACGCTCCATTCAGCTGGACATCCTTACTTTGTCCTCTCCTCTTCCTCTCCTCTTCATGCTTCCTTCTCTCTTTTCCTCTCCTCGTTTCCTTTTCTCCCTTCTCCTCAGTTAAACCAAGGAACGAATGTCGCCCTCTGGCTGTTTCTCATCTGTGTTTGTCTGCAGTGTCAGTCACCTTAAAAGGATGAAATCACCTTGTGACGTCCATGTTTGTGTTCACTTTAATCAAACCGGCCGAAGCCGTTTGCCTAAATCTGAGGCATCGTTCCTTCAACCCTGTTTGACTTTGTTGCAGACCATCAGAAGCTGGAGAGAGAAGCTCGGATCTGCAGGTTGCTGAAGCACCCGAACATTGGTGAGGCTTTTCCACTTGTGGTCATCGGTGTTTTAAATGAATGTGTTTGTCTTATTCAGCTTCAGTGATAGAAACTATGGTGGATTAAAAATAAGTGACACTTCTAAACCCAACACACGGCACCTTGTTGAGTTTTCTCGTGTTCACATCCGGTGACATTAATGTATGTTGATATTTTTGAGCCTGACAGTAACAAAAACTTGGTCTTTAAGGTTTGTGCATTATGTTGTAAATAAGTGAGAATACAAATTGTGCTTTTGATGGTTCCTCAAAAGAAATCAGTTTATTTTTGTTTCTGTTTCTCTTCTTCTTCCTCCAGTTCGTCTCCATGACAGTATCTCAGAGGAGGGTTTCCACTATCTCCTCTTTGACCTGTGAGTTGCTTTGTTTCCTCCTCTTCGTCTCTTTCTCTGCCATTGTGCTGCTCTCCGTCCTCATCCTCCACCTGTGGTGCTTCATCTTCCTCTTCCTTCCTTCAATCTGTTGCCTCCACGATCCCTTCATTTCATTTTTCCTTTTGCAGCCGCATTCTTCCATCCTCCTTCCTCCTTCATCCATCGCCATCCTCCTTCCCCCATCTCCATCCTCATTCCTCCATTCCTCCTTCCTTCTTCAGCAATCCTCCTTCCTCCGTCCTCCATCCTCCTTCCTTCTTTCTCCATCCTCCTTCCTCCTTCTCCATCGCATCCTCCTTCCTCCATCTCCATCCTCATTCCTCCATTTTCCTTCCTTATTCCTCCATCCTCCTTCCTCTTCAGCAATCCTCCTTTCTCCGTGTTCCATCCTTCTTCCTCCATCTCCATCTTTATTCCTCCATCCTCCTTCCTCCTTCAGCAATCCTCCTTCTTCCATGTCCATCCTCATTCCTCGGTCCTCCATCCTTCTTCCTCCATCTCCATCCTCATTCCTCCATCCTCCTTTTTCCATCTCCATCTCCATCCTCATTCCTCTATCCTCCTTCCTCCTTCATCCATTGCCATCCTCCTTCCTCCATCTCCATCCTCATTCCTCCATCTTCATCCTTCTTCCTCCATCTCCATCCTCACTCCTCCATCCTCCTTCCTTCTCCATCCATCCTCCTTCCTCTATCCTCCATCCTCCTTCCTTCTTCATCCATCATCCATCCTCATTCCTCCATCCTCCATCCTTCTTCCTCCATCTCCATCCTCACTCCTCCATCCTCCTTCCTTCTCCATCCATCCTCCTTCCTCTATCCTCCATCCTCCTTCCTTCTTCATCCATCATCCATCCTCATTCCTCCATCCTCCTTCCTTCTTCATCCATCATCCATCCTCATTCCTCTATCCTCTTTCCTTCTTCATCCATCCTCCAGCCTCCTTTCCTTTTCTCCTACTTCATCACCCCCCTCTTCACTTCCAAGGCAGTTCCCCCATTACATAACAGTCCAACCCCATCTCCTCCTCCTCCTCCTCCTCTTTCCTTGCAGCTCCTACATTAGTGCACACACATCCACACTCCCCCACACTGGAGCCAGTCTCCATGGCAACCCAGTCGGAGTGAATCCTGCAGCCGGGGTTTCCCCCTAATGAGGACATCCCCCTCCTGTCTGTGTGTGTGTGTGTGTGTGTGTGTGTGTGTGTGTGTGTGTGTGTGTGTGTGTGTGTGTGTGTGTGTGTGTGCTGGTGCTCAAGTTAGAAAAATGCATGTAATTTTGTGCCTTAACCTCCATCTTTGTATTTCCCAGGGTGACAGGAGGAGAGCTGTTTGAGGACATTGTGGCCAGAGAGTACTACAGTGAAGCAGATGCCAGGTAAACACCCTAAATCCCATAAATCTCATCTCTTTGCCTTCTTTTTCATCCCCGTCCCCGTCAGTCCCCCAGCCTCTGCAGTCCTCCGGCAGCCCTGAGACTTTGGCTGCTGGTCTCATTAGCACACAGGCAATTTTTTGGCACATTGTTTTTGGCATCTAAGCTCCAGCTCTGATGGATAACACCTCCTTGGAGTTCACTAAGAAATGAATTGCAAATCAAGGTCGATGTGATTTTTTTTTTTTTCCTGGAGTTTGACTTTAACACACAGATGAAAACGTACACATGCAAAAAAAAAAAAAAAAAAAGCACGCCCACGCTGTTAGCCCCTCAGGAGGTAGACTTAAATCAATTTGACTGTGGAGGCGGTTTGTGGAGGCGAGAGAGAGGAGAAAGGCAGGGGACAGAAATGTTAGAGGTAGAACGAGACGCAGCAAAAAGAGGAGAAGCTGATTTATTTTCCTGCTGATCTGAAATATCTTTATCCGTCATTCCTGGTTTCATCTCTGGCTTTTTTATCACCCACCTGTTGTCATACTCAGGGCTATAAATGTCCTTTTTCATATTGTGCATTTTCAACATAAAGAAATTGATGTCTTGGTTATTTATTCATGGTCGTGAAGCACATAATGAAAATCATCAGGCTCCAGGAGGAAGCAGCTTTTGTTTTGTGAGTCACACACTAGGCACAATCATGCAAATGCAAAATCATGAACTGACACAGGCTGTTCTTTTACACGTTCACTCAGTGCAAACAGCATACATAGCAATATTTTGTCTCCATTGCACTGTTCATTTTTCACTGTAGCTAGAAAACTCCAGCACATCACGAAAACATTCACATATGTTGGATGTAGGTGAAAGCAGCAGGTGTTTGGGTAAAGGTTTTACAATATTAATTAAGTAGATTTATCTATTCAGGGTGTGTATATCAAGACATGTCTCCGTGTTTGTTATTGCAGGAATGTTCACTGCAGCAGTATGCAAGTACAGAAAGTGGCACTGAGGCACGGTTGGCTTTGCCATTTTTCTCCGTTTCTCCCTGTTATACCCTGAATAAAATAGTCACTGTGGTTGAGTTTGATTTTAAGACTCTGGTGGTTGAAATGAAGAAATTAGAATATGTGTGGAATAATGGTGCATTGCATTTTCATACTAAACGCAGCTAGTATAGAGTATGTAGTAGAGCTGCAATGATTCACCGAATAATCAAGAAAAGTGCAAGAAAATTAATTTATAGCCCTGAATATGACAACATAACTATTTTCATAACCGACTGACTGTTTGATTAAGGTTTAATCAAAAATGCCATAACTCTGCTGGCTCCAAATGAATTAATATTTGGAACATTGTTATGGTTTTATTTTATACATTCCTGACATTCCAGACAGAATTCATTGATTATCTGAGAAAAGACTGCAGATTATCAGATATTAGTTAGAGCTGTAATTCCATCAAAAACTAACAACGTGCTGTTCTTGCACTTCATTATTTTGTACTAAAGTACGAATAATGCACCAGCAGACGTCATATTGTCATGACAGCTAAAATACTGATATTTTTACCATTTAGAAATAACAGCTGCAAAACAAAAAAAGTTAGCAGAAAATGTCAAATTGAGAGTTTTATCTCAATTTGACATTTTCTGCTAACTTTTTATACGTCACCTATTGATTGCTAAATTATGCTAATGCTAACATGGTGAAGTTAATTGCATTGAGACATTAATCTTGTTTCAAACAAGGCCCTGCTTTGTTCTTTTTATTCATTACATACAGTACAAATCTCCCTGACTTCATGTTTGTGATGTCCGGTTTTATGCTGATGACGCTGTTTTATTCGCGACCAGCTCTTCATCTAAATTTATGTTATAAATGCTGACAAAAAGGTCACTGAAGTGTATTCTGCCTTTTCAATCTTAATCTTAATCTTAATCTTGTTTTCAATCTGAGAACACTAAAGTTAAGGATATGGAATCCTTAACTTTAGTGTTCTCAGATTGAAAACAAGTTTCTTTCAGGAATATTAAACATTTCTCACCCATCGCTTTTTTGGCTCCATGCAGTTCAGCAGCTACTTATGTTGATCTCTGTAGTCACTGTGGTTTGTTTTCTGCTTGTAGTAAACGTGCATATCATATAGAAAGCCATATGTATCTGTATCCTGCAACACAGCCAAAAGAAAACTGAAATTAGTTGCAAATCCACATTGGAGCCACATAACAGCTGCGATGATCGTCTTAGTGTTTCTTCAGCTTTACTTTCCCTGTTATTTCCTCTCGTCTGCCTTCATTCTCCCCAGTTCTCTTTGCATAAATTATGTGTGTGTCACTGTGTGTTTGTGTGTGGGTGTGTGATTCGCATGGCTTCGTTACTGTCCAACAGTATCTCACTGACAGTTTCCTGTCTGTGCTCCATCTGCACACAGAATCGCTCGTCTCCACCCTGTTAAACCGTCGGTTCACCCAAATTACACAAAAACATATTTTCTCGCCTCTCTCTGGTGCTGTCCAGCCGTGTGGGTTGGTTTGGTCTGGATGCGGTTTCTAGATGTCTGTTTCTATTTCTCCCTTCATCACAACACAGTGGACGTGATTGGAAACACTCTGCCCATTATTCTGGATAATCCACAGAGCACACTGTGACCCATTTCACACATTTGTTCAGTATCAAGATGAAAATGGTCACACTGAAGTCTGTGAATGACTCAGTTTCCAAAAAGACAAACTGCTCTCGAGGTTTTAGCCGGATAGCAGCGTGTCAGTCTGCAGATATCTGCACAACGGTCAGTTGGATCACCATGACATGTTGTGCACACCATGGATGAATCCTTTGGGGTTTGGGGTTCCTCTGAGGTTTCTTGTAGTACCCCGACCAAACTGACAGTTTTGATTAGTAGAGAAAATGTTTCAGTAACTATTGAATAAGTTGGCATGAAATAATGCGTGGATCCCTCTCTGGATAGTATCTAATGACTGTGGTGATCCCTGCGTTTGTATGATGCATCATATTTTAGTTTAAGACCAAACGCCTGCAAAAGTAACGACATTCACATTAACCTCAGCTGCACTTTGTGATAACTAAAAACAGTTTTCCTGCTAAGACACTCAACTAAAAAGTGATATGTGGTAAACAGAGTATCTGCTAAAAATTAGCATCATAGCACGCTGATGTACAGAGTGTAACAGCCATAGAGGTGCAGAGGGAATAGTCAAGATCTGATGATCCCGGGGATGAGTACTGGCCTTTTACTAAGACAACACCACCATCAGAAGGGATCTGATGGGCCCAGCGTGACCCTGCAGCCCAGACCTGCAGCAGTGTCATTAAGAACTGTGTTCAGAGCAAGGGAACCAGATGGTGTGGCCCCCACAGAGCCCAGATCTCAGCATCATGGAGCATCATCATCATTGTGGGATCACAAAACATTTCATTTCTAATACTGTGAGCACCACAGAATAACTTCTCTTCACATCCACTGTATTGGATGAAGGCAGAAATCTCGGGGATCGATATCTCGAAACCGGATAAGTGAGGATTATTTTTGTCACTTTGGTGAACTGGCCCTTTAATCTTCTTTACACACCTGCTGCTAAAAACAGCCTCCTCCTGTCAGATGTTCTCCTCCTCCGTCTTTATGCTTCCCTCCTTTATCTGCTCCTCACCCTGTCGTTTTGTCTCCACAGTCACTGTATCCATCAGATTCTAGACAGTGTGTCTTACACCCACCAACATGACATTGTGCACAGGGACCTGAAGGTGTGTGTGTGTCTTGTGCTGCAAGAGCAAAGCAACTTGCCTGTGCCTGCTGTCTGTCTTGTCTGTCTGTCTGTCTGTTTTGCATGTCTTCCTGTCAGGATTTTCTTCCTCTGGTGCCACTTTAGGTGGTCTGACCTAGACCTGCAGTTTCCTTTGGCTCCGTAGCAGACGAGTGAGTGAGTAGAGTTCAGTGGAGTAACAGCAGTGTCTACTTCAGAAGCAGACCTGCTAAATCTTTTCTTCAGAGGCCGTGACGCTGCTGCTGCTGAATAAATTGCACAGGGAAAGTGCAGGTTAGACACAGTGTCTCCCACATGGAGCTGCAGCACACGCCCACGCTGCCTGACTAATGTTCAGCTCTTCCTAGAAAACATCACAGAGAAAAATCCAAAGCACAAAAAACAGGGTTTTCTCTCCCGTGGTGCAAAGTAACCGAGCACAGTTTTACTTTACTTGATTACTTTTTATTTGACACTACTTTTTTCTTCTACTCTTCGTTTTCTGAGGGAAATACTGTACTTTTTACTCCACTGCAAAACTGCATAAAGGCTTGGTGTGTTTTAAAGAACAAATTAAAAATAAGTGCTAAATAAAATTCAAAGAATTTAAAATGAAACATATAAAAGTATGGAAGTGGTTTTGTGCACCAGAATAGTTTTTCCTTATTTCCTCTCAGATGAAGCATCTCATGGTGTGTCAGAGAAAAGTTAAAGATAAAGGACGAGGAAACTGAAGGAGACAGAGCTGGTTCTGGTGAACAAATCCTCTTTTTGCTTTCTTGGAAACAGAAACATCTTCTCTCTCTCTAGATCTCAGACAGATTCACTCTCCTCACGTTTCTCTATGAGGTGTGAATGTGCAGAAACGTCTCTACACTGAATATGTGTGTGTGGGACTGAGCTTATTGTGAAGTTTGTGTGTGTGTTTGTGTGTGTGTGTGGCCCGTGTTGCTGCCTCTGCATGGAGGGCTGGATGTGTTCAGACTAACCTGCTCCCCCTGCTGTTTGCATGCAGTCATTGCATCCAGCAGATCCTAGAGGCCGTACTCCACTGCCATCAGATGGGGGTGGTACACAGAGACCTCAAGGTGAGTCACCTGCAGGGGTGTGTGTCTGTCTGTGTCTGTCTGTGTGTGTGTGTGTCTGTCTGTGTCTGTCTGTGTGTGTGTGTGTGTGTGTCTGTGTGTGTGTGTGTTGGCTGGGAGAGTTTTAAAGCTGTTTTTGTCTGCGTCTGACTGTTGTACTAGATTCTGAAGGCTGGTAAGTGCAGCGAGATGGATTTAAAACCCAGCATGTCTGTGCACGTCTGCAGTCCTGATCTACCAGTACATGCATGAGTGTGTGCGTGTGTGTGTGTGTTTGCCTTTTGTGTGCATTTGTGTTTCAGTAGATATATGCATGGGTTTGAGTATAAATACTGTTTTCTTCTTATTCTTTAGAGTTTTCCAAGAATTTCAGTCTGATGTTAATTTACTCCTTTGGTTTAATGAATGAGTCAAAAAAAATAACAGTTTATAAATAAACAGAAATATAAAACATATATATTTATTTACAATTTAATGTATAATGGTATGTAAACAGTGTATGACTAAATAATTTGCAATACTGGAAATAGATATAAGAACATAACCTACTTATTCAATGATTAATTGTGAAGCTGACTGGAAAATAACTGTGAGCTGCTTGTATATATAGTTTTATTATTATTTTATATTAATAGGTTATTTTAATGGTTTTAATCAGTCGATTGATGGGAAATAATTTTAATCAACAATAATTTGTTTTTTGTCGAGTATTGTTGGGAGAAAACGATTTTAGAAGACGTCACCTTTGGTTTAGGGAAATGTTAACGTTGCTTAATTGTTTAATTAAGAAAGTCAAATTGTTAATTAAACCAGATTTTACTCCCTGGTTGTCTTGACTGATCAAACTTTCCTCACAGAACAAAACAGACCCAGTCAAACATCCATCAGCAGCCGTGCTCTGTCTGCATGCTAACATGCTAATGTTAATCAGTTAGCATATTAACGTTGGCTAATTAGCAGCCAAAGCATTTTAGTGCTAATTAGTCCCACTCCCATCAGCCGGGGCTGTAGCATCTCCCCTGGTAACACAGCTGGATTTCATAAGTGGAGTTTTTGCATCATGAGTGACAGGGTGACAGGCCGAGCGTCCTGCAGCTGGAGCAAACCACACAGCTGTTCCTGTGGGATCATTATGGGCTGCAGGCACAAATCAGTCACTTCTAAAATGAACTGCTTAGAAACTGTAGCATGTTGTCCCTGCGTGTTGTGATCTGTGTGTTTTTCTTTATCAGATTGCTGTTACATCAGCGTCTGAGCAGGAAACACACGACCAAGCTGTGGTTTGGTTTTCCTCATATAAACAAATGGCAAAAACGGCTTGTACACATTTTTAAGTCCCATCTGTCCGTCTCAGCCTCAGACTGTGTGTATTGGAGTGTTTCTATGAACGTGCGTCTGCCATCCATTGCTATTTTTATTCTGACCACAAATAGACACAAAATGAGATAGAAGCACATGCAGAACAGCTAAAAAACAACCACAAAGATTCAATATTACCACAGAAAGATGAGAAACAACAAAGATGAGATGCAAAAGACAAGAAACTATTACAAAGAGTTGCCAAACGATGAGGAAGATGAAGAAAGTCTAAAAAATGATCCATCAGAAGAAGCAAAACAACCAGAAAGTTGTTGATGTTACTTTATATGAGAATAAAAACGTTGTGTGTGTGACATTAATTTGACTTAATAAACTTTAGTCTCAGTCTGGCCCCAGTTCAGAGCTGTCTCCCCCCGCCCTGCCTACATGCAGACAGTGATGAAAGCATCACTGGGGCTTTATTCTGGTGGTCTGGTCACAGCCCACAGATGTGGAGCGTGTTGTGATGATCTTATGGGATGTGTTTAGAAAAAGTAACTTTACTGTGTTTGGTGTGTTGCACATGCAGCCTGAGAACCTGCTGCTGGCCAGCAAGTGTAAGAACGCAGCCGTGAAGCTGGCTGACTTTGGACTGGCAATCGAGGTTCAAGGAGAACAGCAGGCCTGGTTTGGTATGTTATACACACACACACACACACACACACACACACACACACACACACACACACAGCTCTTTGGATATTTACTTTATTTATTCAGACACACAACACATGTTAGTACAGTAGCTGTTTGCTAACATTTCCTTCAGATTAACACAGAAGCTGATCAGATCAGATTTATCTGATGTATTTTGATTTTTTCCACTAACTTGGCAGCAGCCAGTGATTCAGTCTGTGTGTGTCACTGAGTCCAGATCCCACCCAGAGACTGACAGCACCAATGAATGTGTGTGAATCCAGAACCTGGTTCAGCTTATGGGTCTGAGCCGTAGACCTCCATCGTTGTCCAAAAACTATTAAAAACCCAGCAGGGAGCCACACCGCTGACCTGGCTCACATGGTTCTTCCTCACCAACAATGGGAGACCTGTCTGTTTCCAAAAACCAGCTCCAGACTCTGTGAACGGCCATAACTGTTTCCAGTGACCTCAGCCTGTGGAGCTGTTTTTTTAAAACACCTTTTTCATCCGTGAGTGCTTTTTACTGGTCAGGGCGTACGGTCAGGTCTGAGGCTGTGACTCCTGTGACTGAACATTATTTTCCACAGCATCAGCACCGACACTCAAAGAGTCTCCAGGAATCAAAATCCTCTTTTCCCTAAAAGCATGTTGAGTTGAAGATGAAGACAAATGTCACCTTCTGCATCCTCCCATGTGTTCAGTGTGTTTCCAGAGGTACTGTGCAGTCATTAGTGGTTCATTTTTTTATGAACTGCAGGTTAAAGCAGGTTAGTCCATTTAAAAGCAGATCTGTGGTAACGTCTGCAGCCTGGTAGCATCCTCCTCCTCCTCCTCTGCATCCTGACAGCTGTGCTGCATGTCACAGCATTTTGGTGGAGAAAAGCTTCCACAGCAGTGATACTGTCATTTCAGCTTCTCTGGATCTTTTTGTTTTCAGATTTCTATCCTGAAGTGAGTCCTGCATCCTGTTCTGTAAGAGGATCATAAAATGGTCACTATTGGACTTTTAGGCTAATTTGTGCAGCCTCAGTCAGACTGAAGCTCGTGCAGTAAATATGCTCTCTGGCATTTACTTTGACCCAGAGCCAGTGTGACGATATATTATAGGGAGGCTGCAGCAGCTAAAAGCTCTGACTGTGCATTTAACTGCATTTCCATAATGAACTCAGTGCAGTGATTTTAAGACTCAAACTCCATTTCTCCCACAGCACAAACACATTCTTCACAGAATGAACCATGTTTATTTACTCCATGTTTATTCAGTTTTGCATTTTTACTTGCTAAAGTACAATGTGCTCAAAATACCAAAAGTAAAAGTACTCGTTCTTCAGTACAGTGTCCTTACTTTCATTTTTATAAACTGGGCCCTGCTTTGTTTGTTTGTTTGTATGTGCAGGTTTTGCAGGGACCCCCGGCTACTTGTCCCCGGAGGTGCTGAGGAAGGAGGCGTACGGTAAACCTGTGGACATCTGGGCATGTGGTGAGTTCGTTCGTCTGCGTTTTTCTCCTCCCTCTCCTGCTGTCACCCAGACTCAGGTTGTGTTTCTGTGGCAGGTGTGATCCTCTACATCCTCCTGGTCGGATACCCTCCGTTCTGGGACGAAGACCAGCACAAACTCTACCAGCAGATCAAAGCCGGAGCGTACGATGTGAGGCTGCCGCTGTTTTCGCTCCGTCCATTTCCCTCCCTTTAAACCTAAAATGATGGTTAATATATATGGGGGTGTGTGTGCTTCAGTTTCCCTCCCCAGAGTGGGACACTGTGACCCCGGAGGCTAAAAACCTGATCAACCAGATGCTGACTATCAACCCGGCCAAAAGAATCACAGCCCAGGAGGCTCTGAAGCACCCGTGGGTCTGCGTAAGTACATGACGCGCATCAAAGTGACAAACGGAAATAGCACCTAAAAGCATCCTCATACTTTATATCTGCTGCACAGGGCATCACCACTTTAACAGGTTTTGAGAAGCTAAAATCACAGAAAGAGCAAATCCTCGTTTCAATAAGGTGCATTCAGAATAAAATGGTAAGTTCTCGATGCTTTTAGATGATTTGGCTCATTCTCCAGTCGGACCTTCAGCTGCAGCTGAGACTTCATCTGCAGAACGTCTCCATCATCTCCTGGTTTCAGTCGGGATTCAGAAGAACTGAGCCTCCTTCATGTTCCACAGGTTCTTCTCTGCTTCAGCTTCAGTTCTGTCAACATGGAGCTGATATGATCAAACAGCATTAAATTGTTTCCAGGTGATGTTCTGTACCGGATGGTGACTGGACCCTGTTGGACCTGGATCTTGTTTGGAGGTTTTCCTTGATTCTTTTCCACCGTTCCAACTCTCCTTCTGTTCAGTCTGGGCTCAGTTTTCCTCAAACTTGAGAGCAGCTGTGGTCACAGGAACATCCAGATGTTCAGCCTTCAGCTCCACCATAAACTGGAACGTTACTCACAGTAGCAGTAATAGTATTATCCAGTAATACAGTACACAGTAATACCTTTGATGCTCATTTTGGCAATTGTTATTTACTTAAAGTATTTAAATTACTGCAGAGCAGCATCCTGCTCCATGTGTTTTATCATAAACTATATTTCGGACTGGACTAACGTAGAAACTGTACGGACACTATGAAGCCAGGTTGAATCTTTTTAGCCCGTTTCTGTGCCAAAACCTGAAGCGAGTGTGTCCGACAGCTCCTGCCCACATAAAACTGTCACTGCTCATCTGATGTTTTATTTTCAGCATCTCTGTCTGTGTCTCCCCACAGCAACGCTCCACAGTGGCCTCCATGATGCACAGACAGGAGACGGTCGAGTGCCTGAAGAAGTTTAACGCCAGGAGGAAACTCAAGGTGCGAAAACGGGTCAAAGAGACGCTAAAGAAACAAACGTGTTCACTCTGACCCAGTGACTTCAGGCTAATTTGTGTCCATGAATCCAGTCACACTTTTACAAAGCTCATATTTCAGAGCTGAATTTTCCCTTCATGTCCATTTGAAGCCATTTTCAGACATAACAGAGTATTTTAGCTTGTATGAACAAACAGACAGCAGCCTGTTATAAATGGTCTAAAACTGAGGAGGAAGAGTTTTATTCTCTTCCAAGCTGCATGGATCCTAAAACATGTTTTGCTGCTGACGCCTTAATGACATTAATGATCCTTTTTTATATTGTTTTAATGATCCTGGACAATAATTTTATGACAGGATGGATGATGAGTTGGGGGTCTGGTTTAATCTCTTGATTCATGCATCCATTTGGCTTGTCAGGATTAGATATGGCAAATATGTGGAGTGTTAATGAACCTGCTCTGATCTGCTTTAATATAATCGACTCCCTCACTATTTATTTACTTTGTGATATTTATTCTTTTCATTAGTCTGACAGGATTCATTGTCTTAAAGTCAGACAGAGACATTACAGGTTGGACCAGTTAACACTCCCGTCCTGACTGTCACAGAGGAGTCAGCAGGCTGCTTATCCAGATTAATGTGAACGGCTGTGTGTCTTTACCCCTGCAGGGTGCCATTTTGACCACCATGCTCGTCTCCAGGAACTTCTCTGGTGAGTGAAGGACGGGACGATCTGTCTTCGGCCGTGTCTTCGCATTCACACACACTTTGCCAGGACGTCACACGGCGAAACCTGTTGGACTAAAATCAGAAAGAAACGATAAAACTACCTTTTTTTTATCATACTGAACTTTTATCATGACTACTCTTAAGTATAACAGTACAATATGAATCACACATCTTAAAGATATAAAATAAACTAGTTTACAACTATCATCAACTTTGTTTTTAATATTGACACCATTTTATTTCACAGACTCTTCCAGCTGAACCAGGGGTTTCCAGCCAGTCAGAAGTTGGAAGATACCAATTTACTTTGTCTTCCCCCACTTCCACACCTCATCCATGATGGTATCTTCCAGCTTCTGACAGACTGAACACACCTGATCCAGGTAATCAGCACAGGGTAGGGATGGTTGGAAAGCAAACAGGACAGTGGAGGAACATGGGTATAATAGAACTGCAGCTATGATATAAGACATGATTCCCAGTGTTGTATGGACCCTACACTTTACTATCCAATCAGTTTGTACTGGTTCAAACACTAAAAATAGCAAAGCTACAGTGTAAACGCAGAAACCTGGTTTATTAAACCCAATCTGCTCCAGGTCACAGAGCCCTAAGGTTAATGAATCAAACAATAATTCCATGTATTTTAGGTCAAAAATGTCCATGTTGAGTCAGAATTGAGCTGTTATTC
Source organism: Mastacembelus armatus (assembly GCF_900324485.2). Taxonomy (NCBI): domain Eukaryota; kingdom Metazoa; phylum Chordata; class Actinopteri; order Synbranchiformes; family Mastacembelidae; genus Mastacembelus; species Mastacembelus armatus. The sequence continues at coordinate 19,584,427 of NC_046644.1, read as the reverse complement.
AATGCTGGATGTTTAAAGATGTGTTCCTTCTTGATTTAGCCAAGGTGGACTGAAAAATAACACTGTAAGTAAAAATAGCTGCTGCTGCACCATCTCACTCATCTACCTGCTGTCTGTGTTGCAGTGGGTCGGCAGACTACAGCCCCCGCTTCTGTCAGCGCTGTGGCTGGAACCGCCGCCGGCATCGTGGAGCAAGGTAACCTCATCCCACACCTTCTCTCCGACCTCTCCTCTCCACACCGACGTGATTAAAACAGAAATCTCCCAGAGTCACAACATCACACGCTTTTAATCTCTTCCTGCTTCTGTTTTCCCTCTCCGCCTAATGCTCCTCAAATCTTTGCCAAGGTAAGCAGCCTCATCTCTCTCCTCTGGGAGGGCAGAGTCTTTCTGTTGGGATGGGTTTGCTTGTTGTGGGTCAGGCTCGTCTGCCCTGCAGGGAATTAGGAGACAAATTGAACTGAGTGTGGTGTGTGTTCGCTCGTTCCGACGTCAGATGTTCCAGGAGAAAAAGAAGCTTTTAAATGGTGTAAAAAAAATGAATGCTCAGAGCATCAGTGCTGCCCTGATGAGGGATTAGTGTCTGCAGGGCTGCTGGGTTTCTAGCACTTTTCTCATTAATGAATGACATTTAAACAGACGTGCTTCACGTCCTCCTGTGCTGCTGCACCGGGGCATAATTTACTGCCCATCAGTGAACTCTCGAGATTAACAGGCACATTATCACACACCGGCATCTCCGTTCCACTTGTCATGCTTTCACTCCTAATCCTCCGTCTGCCTGTGCATGTGCGTGCATCTGTGAGTGAGTATTTGGATTATATGGAGAATTAGTTAGACTTTTTCCCCTCTGCTTATCTAATGCTTTGGGCAGTGGATCAGGGTTGGGAGGTGCCAGCTGGATGGAGATTTTTTTTTTTTTTTTAACGTGTGTGTTTATTCGTTGGGCTTTAATGTCTATTTACAGGATGAACGAAGGGAGTTTTCTATCAGAGGGAGGGATGGATTCACTTCACTGTTCTTTTGCTTTCTTTAAGGGTGTTAAAGTGGAAATGTAGAGATGAGCATCGTGACTCTGTGTGTGATCTGCATGCATCGCCGTGCAGCTGCAGCTGTGTTTGTGTGAGCAGGTTTATAGAGCTGTGGTCATCTGAAGGTGTATGATGTGTACTCTTCCATCTGAGGGTGTGTCGTTCTGCCTCTCTGCAGCAGCCAAGAGTCTCCTCAACAAGAAGGCGGACGTCAAGGTAAGTTAACTTCTCTCCTCTTCATATCCTCGGCTGCCCTTCCACTGGTCTCTTATCCCATAAACACTTCAGTCAGATGTAATATGTTCGGGCTGATCAACTGCTCTGCTGTTCGTTTTTAGATTTTCAAGGTTTTGTTTTCGACCTTAAAGCTGCGGTAAAAGCCTAATGTGTGCGTGTCATTGACTGCCCTTCACTTCGTCGAGATGCATCCAAACGTCCGTCTGCAATTTGGCTTTTTATTAATTCCCCTCGGGATTGTCCAGTAATCTGATGTTATTAAATAATGTGTAGTCTGCACTGCTGTAAAATAAACTTACTGCAGAACCAGCGTTCATTAGAGCAGCAAACCATCCATCAGTGATGAAAACAATCATTACAAATGCTTGTTTAGTAATAATCATCATAAGAAGAAGAAGAACACACACGTTGCATTAAACCAATATCCACATTAAGATGTTTTAAAACCAATGGTCACTGAGATTGACGAGCTTACAACAGAAAATCCAACTCACAGTGGCCTTCTGTGCTTTTATTTTGAAAGGTGATTCCTCTCAGTTGGGATGACACCTTGAGGGTTTGAGGGCACAGCCTTCCCTCCTTCCGCTCTCTCACACCTCAGTCTGGCATCAGTGCAGACACTTTTCACGCTGTGCCAAAGCAAAGCTCATTTTAAGTGTCCGCTCCTGACGAGAGCAGCCTGAACGCTGAATCTGCTGTTAGCGTCTGTTAGCTTCCTTCTGCTCTCAGCTCCACAGGTGTTTATAGTGTGTCGCAAATGTTCACGTGTTTGTGTGTTCGTGCTCCGTTGTTGTGCACGTGTGTTTGCATGAGGCCTCTGTGTGAAAGTGTACGTGAGCATTTCAGTGATCGCTGCTTCAACTGCAGGAACTTTGGTGCAGATGTTTTCCCCTTGAGCTCAGATGATCAGATAAGACAACTTCCAGATTTTCTTCCTCCTTTGGTCTCCTCTTCCTCTTTCAGTCTCCTCTTCCTCTTTTCAGTCTCTCGTCCTGCGTCTCTTCCTCTGCACACCAACCACCCCTGGCCTCCATGGGTGCTAATCTGAGATTATTTCTCCACCACATGATTAATCTGTCATTACATAATCACAGCTGCACCCTGGTGCCACATGAAGGTGCACGGCCCTGGAGCTGGGTCAGTATCCCTGCGTTAGCACAGGCAGCCTGCCTCCTTCTGCTCTTCTTTATTCTTCTATCTGAGAACAATCAGAGAAGGCTCAGTAAATAAAACAATACAACTTAGTTCCTTTAGCCACACAAGACAAGCAGCACCTGGTTACTGACTGTAAAATGTTATGGACGGGTACTAAAACTGTCCCAGTCACAAACAAATGTTGAATGTCCTGAGCTAAAGGAGAGTGAAACACCAGCAGCTGTAACTTTATTGATATTGTCAGTGTTTTCACCTTTTTCCCATTGAAGCCCAGTTGGTCAGAAACTCGGATGAGGTTGTTTAGGAAAGTCCTTTTCTTTCTTTCTTCTTCAGTTTTCAGTTTTCAGCATGCCTGGAAATAAGGAGCAGAGAAAACAGAGTTAATTGGTGCCGAGCATGAAGCAGCTGCGTCGTGTCTGCTTTACTGTGTTAGTGCATGCTGCTGTCGAGGCAGAGGAGTTGTTGGTTGTGTGTGTGTGTGTATATTTAGCATGCTACTGGCTGTTCGTACTGTCTTGTGTGTGCGTCGTGAGTTGTAGAAAACCTATTGATTAAAACCTTAGTCAGGAATGTGGGATTTGTGTGTGTTGGCTCTCTCAGACTCTGGAAGTTGGATGACTGGGCTCCCCTCTCTCGGCCTCCTATTTTCATCTCTGGAGCGCTCTGCTATTTTTACCTGTGTTCCACTGTTCTTTTAACCACAGTAACCACCCACTTTACAACCAGCAGATGGCAACTCTCACCATTGTTGCTGAGCGCTAACAGAGCACTCTGTGTTTCCTGCACAGCCCCAGACAAACAGCACGAGAAACAGCACAGTCACCAGCCCCAAAGGCAACGTCCCCTCTGCTGCACTGGTACGCAGCTCTGTGTCCGCCTGTCCGTCACAAACACTGTCACAGAGCAGGTTTTGTAGGTGTGTGTGTGTGTGTGTGTGTGTGTGTGTGAAACAGAGGGAGAGGGGTGTGTGTGGTTTTGGATCATAGTGATGTGTAATATTCATTTGGGGTTTGTAACTTTGAAAGGACAATTTAGAAAATGCACTTTTTCCTTTTCATGCCAAGAGTTAAATGAAGGTTCACGAGGTTCCTCACGAACATTTCAACACCTTCTGTTCATCCTGGACATTAAAACTTCCTCTGCTAGTTTAGTGTCACTGCTCAAAAACAAAATCTACAGCCCTGACCTTAAATTTAGGCTTCAGTCGTCTAGTAAGTTTTATTTAGGGCATTTATAGAAATAAACCAGATTCATATCTGCAGCAGCCTCCACCTTTGAGCCTGCTGAGGATGCATGTTGGTTAAAAAGAAAGAAGACACTGTGAGAGAAGACAAATAGCTGGTGGGGTCATTAAACCACTGCAGAAGAAGAAAACTTTTCCACCTCAGCCAAAATCTTAAAATTGTGCATAAAAACAGGTGGATGGGAAAGTGCTAACAGTAAATAAATATCTAACACACTGTGGTATCAGCCTTTTCATCTCTGACATGGGAATGAGTGCATTTCCTCAAATGCTTCATTAAAACTTATTAAAGATGATTAAATATTCAACAGAGGAGAATTTATTTAAATGCATGTTTTTTCATGAATACAGTTACACAGGTTTAACAGAGAAACTGCTTTTGTATCTTGCATTTACAGGTTTCTCTGTATTAGTATAGTCAACAAACCCCATGAAAAGACCAAACCCAACGCTGCGATAGTCTCAGCACTAAAAATGAGCCTGTAGGTCATCATTTCATAACCTTAACCGCATGTTTGTTAATGTAACATGTGACAACAAAGGTCTTCTAAACTTAAAACACATATTTTAATCCAAACTCGATCTTTCTCTAAATCTGAGGTGTTTCTGTGTTTAAACTGTGACAATAAAGGTCATAAAGGTTGGTCATGTGATCTGCATGGTTCCTTTGCTTTTGTGGCAAATTAAAAGTCAAAATTAATAATGACAATGAAAAGGAAGTCCTTTCACAATAAGACGATCAATCTGAATTTTTTTACCTTTGTCCTAGCGGGTTAATCACAGTTGGGTTTGGCTTTGCAGAAATAGCTGAACAAAACTGTAGTTCTGCATCTTTCATGCAGGTTCATGTGATTTAAAAAGAAGGAAGGAAATTCATGTCTGGATGTTTAGTTTCTATGCTTTGAGGGGAAGAGTTCACAGACTTTAGTCTTCGTCCTTTATGTGGGACTGAGTCTGTAAATGTTGGTTCTGATAGTTTCTGGACACAGAAAGAGTAAGGAAGACGATATGTCCCACACAGGACGGGGTCAGCAGCAGACGATCAGTGTTGGTTTGGATCTTTTCATGGTATTTTTAAAACAACACTCCATGAGACATACATGTGCTCCACTAACGTAGATGAAGAAATGGGACAAGAAGCGATTGACGTGGGGTTGGGTTGAATAAGTGCAGAGCTGGCTCATTAGCATTGACTCGTTCAATCATCCCCTAAGATTTCACTGATCTCTTCCTCTGTTCATGTTTTCCTCACATCCTCCTCTCGGCTGTTGTCATCATTAAACATTCACTTCTCTCTTTCTCCATTCATTTCTCCATTTCTCTTTCTCTTCCACTCTTCCTCCAGGAACCTCAGACTACTGTTATCCATAATCCAGTAGATGGGATCAAGGTACATCCTCCTCGCCTCCCTCCATCTTCTTAATTTTCACTTGTCATCCTCGTCTTCAATCTGTTTCTCTATCTGTGTGGGTTTCAGCTGTATCTGGAAAAAGCCGGTTTTTCTGCAGGATGTTTGCTTTTTGTTGAGTCTTTAAGTATCTGTGTGTGTGTGTGTGTGTAATGGTTTATTTTACAGGTCTGCTGATTCTAATTAATTTTCCAAATCATCTCATGATATGTTTCCTGGAAAGAGTCCTAGAGTTTGGCCATGAGTTGGTAAATTTGGAGTTATTTGTAAATGCTAAGCTAGCACAACCTCCAGGCTTTTATTCAGAGGTGAGCTAAACATGCAAACTGTGATTAGAGAGTCATTTCTGATTAAAATTCAATGGGAAGTGAATAATAAAAGTCAACACAACTTATCTCTCTGAGCACTGTCTCTATTTTTTGTGCATTTAGATCAGAACGTTCTGCTTCTTTCCAGGAGATTTTCAAGAAATAATTAGGAAATAATGAACCTGTAAAATAAAGTGTTAGCTTGTATGTATGTTCATGCATGAGGGAGGTGGAGAGAGGTGTGTGGTGTTTCGTTGTCTTCTACTGCCCCTCTGTGTTCAGATAATCAGAGCGGTCCACATGCATCAGCAGGACCTTCCTGCTCAGACTGTGCAGCAGAAGTCGTGTGTGCTGTGTCCGACAGGATCGTGCCAGTGCTGCTGAGTCAAATGTGCAGCTGTTGTCGTCTGTATTTTTGGCAAAGTTGTGTTAAGATGGAATCAGATGTGATGCCAGAAATGTGTGTGTGTGTGTGTGTCAGTGCTCGTTGATGTGTGCATGTCTTTGATTTTATTAGTAATCAGCATCTTTTGTCTGTGCAGGAATCATCTGACAGCAGCAACACCACCATCGAGGATGAGGACGTGAAAGGCAGGTTACACACACACACACACACACACAATGTATATCCTTAATCACACGCAGTACTGTGAAGTACATTTACTGGAGTACTCTGACTTTTTGGGGAATACACATACGTGCCCAGGGTTAAACGAGAAGATTGATACCACTTCCCATGTCAAACTGTTGTTTTAATGGTTTGTTACCATGTCAGATGAGGAGGCAATGGGGGAACACAAAGTAAATTAGTGTCTTCCAGCTTCTGATTGATTAAACACCTGATGCAGGTGATCAGCAGGGGGTAGGGGAGGGATAATTGGAAAACAAGCAGTGGCCACCTCTGGTTTAGACACATCTCAAAGGTAATTAAAGCAAACAGGAAGCAGCTGAGCACAGTTTAAAGCCACAGCAAACTGTGTTTGAAGTAAATAGGTATATGCAGAGGAAAGATCGAGCCACAGAGGGAATCAAACAAAAACACAGAGAGAGAGAGAGAGGGAGGGAGACAATCAGAGGGAGCTAAGCCTTCCCCTCAGTGTCCGAGGAGGCACTGAATCTCATCTAAAGAGCAGCGTGTTGAGCTGGAGCAGCCTCACATGCAGACAGCAGAGATGATGGGTGAGGGATGGAGCTAGAGGGAGACACAGCAGGGACACAGAGCGGTTTTCATTTTGAAAAAAGGGGACGAGGATTATCTGAGCCAAACAACACAACTTCTCGCATGTGAGCAGTAGCATGGAGGAGATTCACATAGAGTCACGGATGAAAGGGACATGAGCAACCATGAGCAACAAGCTGTTAGGTGAGTCCGAACGGAGCCGTCCTCTCGTGGCCCCGTAGTTTCTGTGATTGAGTTTTGAGTTGCCATCATGGGAGCACTGAGGCTTCACGATGAGCTCGAGTTGTCAAAGTGGATCCGATCACACTGGGTTTGTTTCTTCTCTGCAGCTCGCAAACAGGAGATCATAAAGATCACAGAGCAGCTTATCGAAGCAGTCAACAACGGAGACTTTGAGGCCTACGCGTGAGTCCACCGCTCCTCCTCACTTTTGCCATGTAAATCTCCAAACGGGAAACACACCAGCTGCAGGAATGTTAAAGCCCTCCATCGGCCTCAGAGAACCATTAATCTGATTGACATACGAGTGTGTTTTGCGTTTGTATTAAAAGATTAAAGCGTAAATACAGCCATTGTTTTTTCCTCTCTCTCTGTCTACCACACAATTAACAAGAATGCTTGGCAGATGCAGACTGTGGAGCTACTGCCTTACAATTACCAAACACTGAGTCAAAATCATGGGATTATGGAAATGTTCTCTGGTTTTGTTTTGTAGAAAAATAATATTGGATTGGCTTAAATCATTTTTCACTCCACATAAGGTACAAGCATATGTACCAATAATAAAGTGTAGATGCAACACATCTAGGAGCTGGGGACTTATTCAGCATTTTGTAAGCAAACACAAATCGTAGTGTCTCCCTGTGGTGACGCAGATTAAAACTGCTTTCCTTGTTTAAACAGGAAGATCTGTGATCCTGGTCTGACCTCGTTTGAGCCTGAGGGGCTGGGTAATCTGGTGGAGGGAATGGACTTCCATCGATTTTACTTTGACAATCGTAAGACCGTGATTCAAACTACTGTTTCTGTTTTATGGGCTAAGTGAGCTACTGCTGATTCTAAAGCTTGACCCGTTTCTCTCCTGTCAGTTCTCTGCAAGAACAGCAAACCCATCCACACCACCATCCTCAACCCTCACGTGCACATAATTGGAGATGACGCCGCCTGCATCGCCTACATCCGCCTGACGCAGTTTGTCGACGGGCAGGGCCGTCCACGCTCCAGCCAATCAGAAGAGACCAGGGTATGGCACCGCAGGGAGAGCCGGTGGCAAAATGTCCACTTCCACTGCTCAGGAGCTCCTGCTGCTCCCCTGCAGGGATGAGGTACCAAGACCAACATCCACCATCACGTTTATATGGTTTACAACACACTGTGATACAGTTGTGACTATATTTAGGTGTTTATTAATGGATGATAGTGGTGAGATGCTCAGCAGTGAGATTTACAGTTCACTTTTTCACAACTCAGCAGCAGTCAGTGTGGTACGGTGGCCCTCTCAGCTGCTTTACTGGGAAAGTCCCAGAAACAGTTGCAGTGCTGACGTCACTTAGCATTAGCCATATTAGCTTTACATTTATTTTTAGTCATGCTGTAAGCACAATCTCCATGCAAATGTTTGTTCTGTGCCAAATAAAAAGCTAATAATTCATGTGGATCAACTGTTTTAGTTGCATTGGTGCATTTTAGATGTGAGATTAACGGCTGAGCTGCAACAGCCTGAAACTCATGAGCGAGAAAAATAAAAGAACCAAAACTAAAGTTGGCCTCTTTCTTTCAGGTGTGTGGGACTGACAAGGAGGCAGAGAGGAGCAGATAATGAATAAGTGGATAATCGCAGAGCCAGAATCAGCACCGAGAGAGACGCGCAGGTGGATGGAGGGTGGGTTCAAGGAGTCTGAAGAGCCTGATTTTGGGATCTTGTGGCTCGCGTCCTGCACTCTGCACACCCACCTGGCTCTTCTCTCTCTGTCTCTCAACAAGCTCAGCAACAGACAGTAACACTGCACCCCCATCACCAAACCTCCACTACAGCAGAGGGTGTATCAGCTACAAAACGGAAACTCTTAGCCTGCGTCTTGTGTGTGGCTGCAGTGTGGCACCCTGCTGTTAAAGAGTCCCCCTTCTTCTTCACCTCAAACATAAAGTTTCCCTTCCTTACTTCTACTATAGCTATGGCTGCAGTCTATCGTTGTGCTCCTTCACCTGTACAGTATATTTATTAGTCATTTTAAACCGTTCATTCTGATATCTACTTCTTCTTTTTTATGATGAGCATGACTCCTACCTGTGTTCTTCTTACCAGTGGCTGTTTCTCTGCACGACTAAAGCTGCTTGTGTGAAATGAACAGCGTCCACGTGTCTCACAGAGAGAGACCAGTGGGTGTATTTAATTACGCCTTTTGTTTGTTATTCAGTGAGGGTTTTTTTTTCTCTCTTTCTCTGGAGTGTAGTTGACCCCGAACCAATGCCTCCCTGTGTTTGCCGGACCCCTGTGAGCCGCTCTGTTAGACAGTGAAAACCATGCAGCATGCTGAGATATTACTGTTGTTCCTAATTGATTCTCTATGTACTGAACTTTGCAAGTTAACTACTGAAATTATGCCAACAATTGAAATTAGTATATATCCTGCTGTTTATGTACATTTCCAGCCTCATTGTGGTGACTACAGCTCTGCTGTAGATGGTGTTTAACTGCATGATATTCCAAGTCAATACATTGGTAAGTTGGGTGTTATCGTGCATTTTGTTGATTTTTCTCTTTTTGGACTGAACTGCTAGTGAGCTATAATCTATTGCCTCTGTTTCCTTGGCTTTGTAAGTGCATAAACTATTTTTGTGTTCATATAATAATGGAGTAAACAAGGATACTGGTGTGGCTCATGACAGAATACGCCTTTTCGAAGAAATTGTTGCTTCCAGATCAGATTGTAAAATGGCTCATTACTGTATCAAAGCCCAAAATCTGGATTCATTATTTTCTTTTAGAACCAAAACAGAATTCACATCAGGATGTTCGGATCTTAATTTAGATTATTCTCTGTGTTTTTACTTAAGATGTCTACACAAAAAGGCCTTTTATTTTTAAAAAGCTAAGCAAGACATTTTAAAAGTTTTGACCCAACAACAAACATAAAGCCTCATATTTTCCTTGATTATTTGCATAAAAATCATTTTCTTTGTTCAGTTAAGAGTTATGTTGTTAAAGAAGAGATCTACGTTCCGTGAAAACCAAATGTCTCCAAAGCTTTCAAACAAAACATCTTTGTTTTCATCTTCGATTTGATATAATCTCATGAGTTTTTAATGCTTTCATTTAAAGATTATTAAGGAGAGAGAGGATTATTTAATCCTTAATGCAGCTACGATTCTATTTTACCAATGTGTGAACTCAGTGTGACAATGTTCAGGTGTCTCTGGTAGTAATGAACCTGAAAGAATCAATGAATCTGCAGATTACGCAGCTTCACAGTGAGTCTCAGCTCAGTGTCCAGACCCAACTTTCCTGTTCTGGTAATCTCACTCAACACCTGGACACAAATCGTGGAGCCAATCACAGTCCAGTTCGAAATGTACACAGGTGTGATGTAGAGACTTGAAACATCCAGTGCATCTTCTGTTTAACTGTTTTAAACATTTTTAATGAAAAAAAAAATTATGTGAATATACTATTTTTAATATTTCTTACAAAAAAATGTCTGGAGGTGATTGTTTTCTGACAGAATTTAAATCACTAGATTTGGAGATGCGTGGTTTTCACATGACCAGAATCATATTCTGGTCAGAAAATAGAATATTTATTATATATAGTCCAGAAAACACAGGAATTTTCCAAATCAACCCCATCAAGCTTTCTAACAAACCTGCCAACCTCACCTCACGATGGCGCCAACACCTCAACAGAAAGTGTGATCAGTGCTGAGTCCTGCTCTCAGGACAGTGCTTGTTGTGGAGTGGGGTCATGACTCTGATAAACAGAGCAGGTTATAAAATAACCACAGTTACTTCATTTAAATCAGCATTTACCGTATTTTCCAGTGACTTTGGCTCAATTTCCAGTGTGAAAAAATGTGATTGCACAATAGTAAAACATTTGGCCAGAAAAACCTTACAATAAAAATAGAAATACAGTAACGATAATTATTACAATAAGACACATGCAACAGGTAAAACAGGCAAATAAGAACAAGGTAAAAACATTAAGCTGATTATTTTTTGTACAGCATCAATTTACTGTTGTGCTGCCTCAGTTTGGTTTTAATCAAGAAACCAAATCTTAGAAATGTTCATGACTTGTGAAGTTAGTGTTTATTTTAATTGGGTAGAAATGAATTAGCAAGTCAGTTTATCTTTTTGCATTAAAATTTGTACATGACATTGCATCAGATTAATTTGACAGACACTTTTGTCCAAAGAATAAAGTGAATTTAATCCACAGAGGAGTCGACATGTGAAAGCTGAGCCAAAGAAGCTGTAAAATACTCGACGTCAAACCACAGCTGCTAATCACATTAACAAACACGGATGAGTAAATGATTACCAGACAGACTCTACAGGTTCTCTTTGTGTATTGTTCTATTGTTTATACCAGGACATAAAGCTAAAACCATCAGTCCTCTGTCCTGTCCAGTCCAAGCCCTAATACTATCAGTACTTTAACTTAAGAGTCACTGTCTGCTTTAGCAGCAAACCTTCCTCTGTTCATTAGTGTCTGGCCTGGGTCCAGGGTTTAGGCTTCAGCTCAGACCCCGTTTAATTTGAACCAAAAGAGCCTGTTGTTTACTTTCCCTTAGTCCAGCCTAGTGAAGTAACAGCACTCTGCTGTTTTCTGATTTTCTGGTCTTATTTTTCTTCTACTGGTGATGATGATGATGATGATGGTGATGGTAATGGTGATGGTGATGATGATGATCCCTGTGGTGTGCAGGTCTTATCAGTATTGAACATGTGATCAGATGTAATCAGTGTGTGAACCAATAAACTGACAATACAGAGAGCACCTTACTCCCATGTGTTATCTCAGCACTATTTGTGTCTATTTGTGTTTGTGCTTTAATCTGAGTAACTGTTTCTGGTTACTGGTGATTTACTGGAATAATCCAGTTCATTTCAAGTTAATACCCACTGGAGTATTAACCTGAGAGCAGAGTCATACCTGGGTGATCAGAGCCAGTTGATTCAGTCAGTGTAAACATCCAGACTCTGTTTAAAGATTAATAATGAATGGCTGTGATTTAACAGGTGCCATCATATGAGTGGGTTCAGTGCCACATCTATTTATTTTATGCCAATAAATGCCAGCACTGATTACATAAAGTTAATCAATGTGACAATAACAATTAAACCTCATTAGGTGATTCTTACTGCAGTGCTCTGATCCTTTGGCTCAGTGAAAATGCTGCTTTTTGAGAAAAAGTCCTGCATTGAAAATCCTACTTATTTAAAAAGTAGAGTAGTATTATCTGCTTCAGGTACGTGAAGTATGGAGTATTTTCTCTGACAAAGCTGCTTGAAGATCCAAAGTCACAAGCTTGACAGGTTAAAGATGAAAATAAACAAACTTTTAGCTAAAAAAAAATAGTGAAATTACTTTATAAACAAAATAAATATTTATCAAGTTATTTTTCAGGAGAAAGTTCAAAATGAAGGTGGAGACTGAAAATGTCAGTACTAGCCACCATTTTTATGTTTACTTTAGTTGTCTTGTTTACTTTCTGTGCTGACGTCACGGGGACGCAGATCAGCACCACAGGGATTGGCCAGAGCCCGGGCGCGCGAACTCTCCCCCCTCCCGCTGGAGCAGGTGCGCGCTCCCGCTCCGGACTCAGGAGGAGCGGGACCCGCTGAGTCCGGTCCTCATTTCCAACAGGGGAGGCTGCTGAGAGCGGCAACACGTCCGGGGAGCAGGTAAGACGAACAATTCTTGTTAGCGAGGTGGTTTAAATACTTTAAATACTTTTAATTCACGATTTATTTTAAATAAAGGTTAGTGCGCGCTTTGCTATCGCTGTGGGGACGCACTGTGTTTATACTGTGGGGACGAAAGGCCAGGGTCCATTTCACCGGTTTCCAGGTTCGGCTCAGATTAAAACTTGTTTTTTTTACAGTGGCAGACTTAGCAAGTTGGAGGCCCAGTTTGGGGCCCTCGACAGTCAGACCTTTAACTCCTCACCTCACCTCCTTCGTCCTCACAGAAAACACATCCAGATTTTTTAAAACCGGACCTGTAGAAAAACATATTAACAATATACTTTAATACTTTTATACACTAACTACAATTACGTACAATAAGAATGTGCTTTAATGTCCATTCACATATCACTCATATTAGTTGTCATCAGTTACCTTTGTTTTCCAGCAGGGTCTGTGATAATAGACGATGATTGGACTTTTCTCTTCTATGGTGAATTACTGAAGTAAAGACAAGACAGTACAATGAAGTTACACAAATAATAACGTAACTAAAATATAGTTAAAAAATAAAAATTATTACCTACCTCTTCTTTTTCTTTCTTCTCGCCCGCTCAAAACAAATTGCAGCGAATCACTGTCCCGTTCGGCACTTGGAATAGTCCATTATAGCACGTGGGGGGGGGGGGGTTTAAAACACTTCTCCAACTCGTGTCAAGAAATGGATCTGGTGCAATTTCATACTGCTGATTCTAGGAAATACAAGGTTAATTTTAAGTGCTTGATGAAAAATACCATAACCATAAATTATGGGGCTCTGGTAGTTCGGGGCCCTAGGCGACTTCCTACCTTCGCCTGATGGTAAGTCCGCCTCTGGACGTAGAGTTTTTGCAGCATGGGCGGATTGTGAGACAATGGGGCCCCTGGGCATTTAAAGGCCCCCCCTCACCCACCCGACACACGTACAGAGCTGACGTCATGACGTCACTGTAGTGCTAGCCTCTGTTAGCTTCAGTAATGGCGACCTCTGTTTTAGCATTGTTTTATCAGTCTTTCCATAACCTACAGCACTGTGGTAACAAAGATTATCAACAATTTCTTTTTACTATTTTAAGATTTACAGCTAAAGTACAAGCGTGCTTAGTTTGGTACTTACACCCCCAAAATCTACAGTTTTTACTTCTCTGTTTGTTCAGCAAGTTCAGAACTTGCTGAACCCCCCGACTGCCTGTGCCAATTACCCATCAACAATAAGGTAGCTAAAAATGTAAATACTGAATGAAAATAGTATTAGATTATTTCAAAGGCAAAGGAGTGTATTTAAATATATCAAACAAGACATATAGAATAGTGTTGATAAAGGCCGTGTTCCATGTTTGGGTTGTTATTGTTTGCAATGTTCGATATCAGTGGGAATTTGAATGAGGTTGCCTTTAAGTGTAGACTGCAAACCAGAAAATCTTGTTTCACTTCAGCTTTGTATGTTAGTATGTTAAGACACAAAACTGAAAGATGCAAAAAAACTGACAAACTGCTGATTGTCACTGATTTGTGTCTCGTTCAGTAAAATTTAACAGATTAACCAGAACTTAACCAGAAGAGTCTTGTGTGATAGTTGCAATAATAGCTTTATTTGTGGTCACGTTGTCTGTACGTAATAGTCTTTCGTTTCTTTGTGGTTGTTGTAAGTCTTTTTGTGCTTACTTTGGCCTCTGTGTGGTTTTTCCTGTCAGTTGTTTGACTCTCTCAACAAACACTAAGTCAGTTCCTGCACTGCCACATTGTGGTTTATGTAATTTGTCATCACTCAAGGACAAACAAGGAGATATACTAAATTTTCCTTTCTCAGCAAAATGCAACAATAAATGAACCCTATATTTGGACACAACAGAGTCCAGCAGACTGTCAGCAGAAGAGACGGAGCAGGAGCTGTGGAGAGACCATCCTCACCCATTCAGCCAGGCGGTAGAAGAAATAGGGGCGGCTGCTGTGGAGCCTGGGGGGCCTCCTTGTCTGGGGTAGTGCTGCTGCATTCTTGTGCAAGGAAGGGAAAGGAGAAAGGAGCAGTGGCTGATCTGCAGCCATGCACCGCTTAAGGACTACATTTGCGAGGCTTCGGCCTTTAACAGCTGCACAGACAGCACAGAGACTATCACGGGGCTTAAGGACGTTTCAGCCCACGAGGTGCCCGAATGAATCCGTGGCTGCTGAGCCCTTTCTTAATGGCACCAGCTCAAACTACATGGAAGAGATGTACTACACCTGGCTGGAGAATCCCAGAAATGTGCACAAGGTACTGTACAATGTTTTTGACACCATGCATCTGTTATTTCTACTAAAAAACTTACATTTGTGTTCAGGAACATGCTGAGGGCCTCCTTATGACCAATGTCATACCCAGTCCCAGACATTTTAAACAAAGCATGTTTCTCTTTAGTAAACTCTCACCTTCTTCTTGAAGAATCTGGAAAGAGTATTTAGTCGTAGCAGATATGTGTCCAATTTTGTGGGATAAAGGTTGAAGAAACAGACACTGTCGTCACTCTGAGTGCTTCTTTTTGTGTTTGCGTGTTTGTAGAGTAGAACAGTTATGCAGGAAACAGCAGAGCACAAGGGAATAGCAGGTACTACAAAAGAAAGATTGGGGACGTCTACGTGAGAAATCAGGTTTCCATCCATAATCGGCCACACTCTGGAGATGACTTGAATTACTAACAGGAGAAATGACCCAATTCTTACAATGTCTTTAGACAGTCCAAACACTGAATCGTTCTTTTGACTTCAACTAATCATTTAAGACCAGCATTCAAAATCCAAACCTCCAAATTACTAGAAAAGCTGAGTCAAAGCCAAGCTGCCAAGCTTATCTAGAACTTTAAACTTTGCTTTTGTTGAGCCAAGTAGAGCAAACTCAGATTTACAGTCACTAAGCCGTAAGAATTAAGTGGATTACCCAAAAACCCTTGGGCACAGACTTTCACACTGTGTCATTGAAATGTATGAACACTGTGGTGCAAACGATGGAGAATTTGGTGCCTGACGTTTTCTTTTGTAAGGTTTTATCAAGTCACTATGTCTTTTTTAGTAGCTGACACCCTGCAGCCATTGTTAATCTCAAAAACCGGATTTAGCTCGTCTGTGCTGTAGAGCTCCAGTGTCAACTAAAAACTACTGAAGACACGTTAATGAGCCACACTTTTCAACCGGGTGACGTTTACTCATTAAGAAAATATGGGCACAGCAGTTTATCTGTAAACAGCTCCACAGAGTAGTAACAGTGATGACTCTCACAGTGTGTGAAGAGGTAGAGGTCACTGAGCACGCTGAACATGAACATAGTTCATAGTATAGACTGTCCCTGTTTTTCCCATGCCAACTTGTACAAAGTTAGTCTTAGAGAAAGAGGTGCTCTGTGGTTATGGGAATATCTGGACAACACCAGAGCACTAAAAGATTATATGATATTTACTAGAAGCTGTAGAGTGGTTGGTTTCATCTCATCCTCTCTGTCTCTTTCTGCAGTCCTGGGATATATTTTTCCGTAATGCTAATGCAGGGGCTTTGCCTGGTGCAGCCTACCAGAGCCCCCCACCACTCAGCAGGACTTCTCAGGGAATAGCCAGTGTCCAGGCACTGGCGGGGGGTCAGGTCAATGTGGAGAAGCTGGTGGAGGATCATCTAGCTGTGCAGTCGCTGATACGAGCATACCAGGTAATTACAGGGCCATAATTAAATCACATCACAGAGACTGTAGTGCAGTCACATAACGTTTATCATCAGTGGTCTGTTATCAGTACGAGATACTCTACAGTTAAATGATAAGGGAGACCAAACTGCAGAGTACCAGTACATTCACTTTTGAGATAACTGTCCCTTCAGTCTAAATGATAACTAATGCAGTCAGAGTTTAGAAGTAAGAGTAGAGAATTAACCAAAACCTTCGCCCTCACAGCTTGTGTTTCTTTATCAAATTAATACATTGGTTTAGTTTAGTTTTAGGAGAGCTGCTCATTAACCTGATTGAGAACTGATGGTAGGTCTCAGAAAATCCCACGACTCCAACTGATTAGAGCACGATACCATGAATATGCATCTGTTACAGTCTGGGATTGGAGTTTACAGGACTTTTTCTGCAGCACTGTCCCTCTAGAGATGAGTGTCTGCATGTTGTATAACAGTTTGTTAATAATTTACCCCAAACATCTGATCTTATCTTATTATTCTTGCTGTCTTAACATGTAATCTAAATGTTGGGAGGAGCAAGTTATAATTACATAAGTAACTGTCAGGTAAAAGTACATTTGTCTCTGAAATGTGCTGCAGTAAAAATATGTAGTTGCACAATATGGAAATATTTATAGGAAGTATTTCAAAATTCTTCTTGTGAAAATATCGACATGAATAAGTTATAATAGTTATAATATAATATTTTAATCTAGCGATGCACACTGAGCCAGGAGTTTGTTTTCAACCTTTGACCCACATCTGAGCTTCTGCTGACATATGTGGACATACATTAGGAAATCTTGCAGGACGTGCTCAGCAGTTTACAGAGGACAGACTCTGCTCTTGTGAAATGGTTTGACAGACTGAGCATGTGTTACCCGTGTGCAGGTACGAGGGCATCACATAGCAAAGCTGGACCCTCTGGACATCAGCTGTGTAGATTTTGACGATGCCCCGTGTGCTGTTGGTTTCCAGAACGTTGGTGAGAATATAAACCCGTTTCCCCCACCCTTCTCTCTTCTGTCGTCCTGTTTCCAGTTTTTTTTTGTCTTTATTCTATTCAAGTCTGTTCTATTTTAGGACACACCCCTCAGCTTTAAATGGCTGTCCTTTTTGTTTTACTTCTTATTTTTACCCCTTTTTAAGTTTCTTTGTTTGAGGGACACCCATCAATTCCTACATCTTTATGTTTAGTGATCCCCCACCCCCACTGTGGCCTCCCACCTCTTTTGTTTCCTTTCACTGGCCCACCCAAACCCCCATCATGCATGGACCCTGTAGGCTCAGCTAGACTGCTGACTTAAAGACTAAGTATTGTCTTCCTACTGTAACTTACTGTGTATCTTTCTAATTATATATTTATATCAGTAATAAGGGTCCTATTGCTTGCAGAGCTGCAAAGTTTACAGAATAAAATATTAAAATATTATTACTCAAAGATCCTGCACTTCTGTTTTTACTCTGCAGAGGCCAATTATTAAACTCTTATTATTGTTATTGTAGTAGCAGACAGTTTGATGATTCACTAACACTAATGACAGCAGATCTTATTGCTCCATTGAAGCGGTTTGTCATTAATAAACTGTTCTGGGATAAACACCAGCTAAAATGATTTTATAGATTTTACAGACAAAGTCTGTAACGATAATTTATGTTTTTGTCACTGTATTTATGTTTCAGGTGTTTTTTTATTCCTCAGTCCATTGAGGTACTGTAGTACTCTAGAAACCTGCAGTGCATGCTTTACTCAGATTCACTAGTGTGTTAACTAATCATGGATGTCTGGTTTTGTTGCAATGGTGCAAAGAGAACACATTGCAAAGAGCGTGCACGCCTGCAGCAGGCTGTCATTGTGCCCAGTGAAAAGCCTCTGGGTTAAACAGCCGGTGACTGTTATGAGCCGTATTAGGATGTTTCCACAGTTAATAGTGGTATTGTTCTCTTTTGTCCTGGTGGCTCTGAGGTTCACACAGGTCGAACACTGGGTCAGTAGGTGCTGCTCAGCCAAAGTTAACCTGCAGTGTGTGTGTTTGTGTCTCTCCATGGCTCCAGAGTTTTCTCGTTATAAAGAACGTCTGTGTAAACTGGCTGCTGGAGGTAGGACGAGACCCTCGGACCTCACTCTTTGTGCTTTTACTGGAAACCTATGGGATCCCCTGGCCTTCATGCAGTGATACACTGCACATTAATATGAAAAGCTTCAATAGGCTGCTTTCAGTCTGTGGTGTTCCTGGAATAGGTCCTGTGGTTTATCATTAGCTTATTGAGAAAGGGCTGTCCCTGGTGGGTGGGTTGCTGCTCATTTCTTCTTGGGCAAAACATCAGCCCTCACCATGTTTTCTAACTTGTTACCACTTTCAGATAATTCACCATTTCTTAAGGCTCTATTATATATATATCACTGAATTATTAGATCAGGAAGTGGTACCTGTAAGTTCCTGAAAACTGACTTGCAGGGTGGTAAGGCCTGAACAGGAGGGCTCTGTGTGGGTCTGTGTGTGGCTGCTGGCTCCTGCTAACCTTTGCTCTGTATCCCATGAGGCCAAACAGGACTTATCCTGGCTTATCTGAGCCCGCTTCATTAAAATGGTACTGTGATTAGACTGCAGGCAGGGCCTACTTGATTACTGTGCTGGATCGTTCAGCCTCTTCGCCATGAAGCATCAAGGAGAACAGGGTCTGTGTTTTCATGTGCAGGGCAGTTCACATAGGGGGAGGAGGCTCTGAAGACCCCTTCCATAACATCACAGCCCTCTGCACTACATGTACAGACAGATATAGAAACAACTCTCCAGCTTCCTATCGCCTGTTCCACATTGTGTTATCTGTGTTGGGTGGAGCCAGGACATCACATGCTTTAGATAAATGCTGCAATGCCTGAGGCAGCTGCTCCACATAGTATAGACAACATGGTTGGCAACAAACCCAACCTGTCAGTCCTTTTCTGGGTCTTTCCTGATGTTTGCATTCAGCTAGAAGCACAACAGCGGCTTTTCTGTGTTTTCTCTAACATACTGTGTGTGTGTGTGTGTGTGTGTGTGTGTGTGTGTGTGTGTGTGTGTGTGTGTGTGTGTGTGTGTGTCCTCTGAACCTGCCAAAGTCCACAAAATTCAAGAATTCCTGGTGTTAATAAAGTCTGGGCCTTGAAAAACCAAAACTCACAGTTTCCCAGGTCACTTAAATTCATGTTTGCCCTTTTTTAGAGCTGAACCAAAGGACAATGTAATTTGGCTCTAACTATGAGGTAAATAGAGGCAGTGTTTAGATGGTGCACAGCTAAATAACAAAAATAACTGGAACCATTTGTGTTTCTGTGTATTTGGTACCAGGTGACTTGCTTCTTTCCAGGAAAGGAAAGT
This sequence comes from Mastacembelus armatus, assembly GCF_900324485.2. Taxonomy (NCBI): domain Eukaryota; kingdom Metazoa; phylum Chordata; class Actinopteri; order Synbranchiformes; family Mastacembelidae; genus Mastacembelus; species Mastacembelus armatus. Next base: position 19,564,870 of record NC_046644.1, on the reverse strand, counting down.
TCTGTAACTTCCAGTAAAAAAGAATTATTAAACATTTTGCTGTTGATAATCAGATTTACTGAATAAAATATATAGTAGACTAAATAAAAAGTTAACAAGGCGTAGAAAAGACCTGAGAGGAGAAAACGTGACATAGAACTATTGTCCAACACCAAGGCTAAAACTGGGGACACAGATTTTAAGGACCTGTTTGGTCTCATTTATCAGGTTATTCCAGAGGCCCTTGGTTGTGATAAAGAAACTGTTCTGAGATAATCATCACTTCAGTCGTGATTCTTCAGCGGCCTCATGAGAAACCTGGTCTCATAAGAAATTAATGGATATAAATAGAGTTTAGATTCAACACGTTCCTTAAATGAGCACTTGACCGACTTCATACATAGAAGTTATTTCACTTGTAATGAGCAGAGCCATCATTCACTGAGCAGAGAGGGTTTACCTCCACTAAAAAGACCCATAACATGCAGATTTAATCATCCAATGGGTCCAAAATCCATTTCTCATGTTGATCAGTAAAACTACGACACTAAATAGTTTCAGGCATTTTCCCAAACAATCTAAGAACATCGTCATTGTGAGCTCAGGGAAACTGTGATGATCAGTTTTCATCATTTCTTTGACATGGTTTAGGCTAATCAACTGCAAATGAATAAGCTTTAAAGCTTATCAATAAAACATTGATAGATTGAAGCTCAGAAGCCTGTAATTGAATGTTTCTGTGCCTTGTTTGTGATCTGCCAGATTAGAAACAGGGAGTCCAAATACTGAGGAGATCAGAAATTCTAGGAAATCTTGAATTTTGTGTTTTTTCCTTGACCCTTCATATATTTTTCCAGTTCCTTTGAAATATTTCCATATCATGGTCTTTTTCTGTTTCACACTCTTTCCCCTTTGTCTGGGCTTGGTGCACCTTTTCCCCATGTCAATGTGTTCACAACAGGTTTCTACGGACTGGCTGAGTCCGACCTGGACAAGGTGTTCCGGCTCCCGACCACCACCTTCATTGGGGGCAACGAGAGCGTGCTGCCACTCAGGGAGATTATACGTCGCCTCGAGGTAAAACGCTGCTAAATGGGTCAAAGATGGAACTAAACTGGGTCGACTGTATTTCAACGTGTATTTCTTTAACTCTCAAAGACGAGTTTTAAAGTATCTTGGTATTTTTAAATAGCTGTGTAAGAACATTTGCAGTGTTACAGCTCAGGAAAAGAGAAAACCACAGACCTGTATGATACTAAAACATTAGAAACTAGGCCGTAAAGAGCCTTAAAAGTAGTGTGATGATTAAAACCGAGCCTGAGAATAAAACAATGTGTCTCCGTGGTCCAACAGGGTATCCATACCTAAGATTAGACTCATTTAATCCTCGGTTGCCCACTCAGACCAATGCACAGCCTTCCCCTCTCTCCTTCAGGCGGCCTACTGTCAGCATATCGGAGTGGAGTTCATGTTCATTAATGACGTGGAGCAGTGCCAGTGGATCAGGCAGAAGTTTGAGACCCCAGGGGTGATGCAGTTCAGCCTGGAAGAGAAGAGGACCCTGCTGGGCAGAATGATCCGATCCACCAGGTCTGTGTGTGTTTCTTCAAGTTTCTCGATACAGCTCAGTGGCGAAGACATGTTCAGAGCCTGGAAGTGAAGCAACATCACCTCCACCTGTTTGCAGGTTTGAGGAGTTTCTCCAGAGGAAGTGGTCCTCAGAGAAACGTTTCGGTCTGGAAGGCTGCGAATCGCTGATCCCGGCCCTGAAGACCATCATCGACAGGTCCAGTCAGAGCGGAGTGGAGAGTGTGATCATGGGAATGCCGCACAGGTGCCACACACCACTGACACGCTGTCTACTCTGATATGGAAAAGTCTGTGTACTCCGTCCTGATCCATGCTTTCCTCTTCAGGGGCCGGCTGAACGTGCTGGCCAATGTGATCCGGAAGGAGCTGGAGCAAATCTTCTGCCAGTTTGACTCCAAACTCGAAGCTGCCGATGAGGTTTGAACATTTCCTGCAGAAACGAGACTAATTTTCAGTGAAGGGGTTTCATGTGTCGGTCGAAGCCAAAGATCATTTTCAGCATTGTGACTTCATAAAGAGCTTGCATGATGAATTCACTATTGTTGGTAATGGTCAAACAGCTAATTGTTTAAAACACTAATAATTTAGTTGTGGCTTTGCATCGATAATCAAACATACAGGTCATAACTGTTTCACTCAAAATGTCTTTTTTGGTGTTCAGGGTTCAGGTGATGTGAAATATCACCTGGGGATGTATCACAAGAGGATAAACAGGGTCAGCGACAGGTACATCACGATGTCGCTCATGGCTAACCCGTCCCACCTGGAGGCGGTGGACCCTGTGGTGCAGGGAAAGACCAAAGCTGAGCAGTTTTACTGTGGAGACACTGAGGGCAAGAGGGTGCGCTGGTCCAGGTTCTTATAGGAATATGTAGACACAATTTCCGGTTGTTTTCCCACCATGTTTGTAACCTGATGGATGAATTTCCAGGTGATGTCCATTCTGCTTCACGGCGATGCTGCATTTGCAGGCCAGGGTATCGTGTATGAGACTTTCCACCTGTCTGACCTGCCGTCCTACACCACACACGGCACCATACACGTGGTGGTCAACAACCAGGTACACACCGCTCAGCTGCATCCACACACACAATTTGTCCAACACAAGGGGCAGCAGCATCAGTGAGAGTGTTTCATATAGATACGGTGTGTGTTGGAGGAGCAGGTTTGTGTGTTTAAACTCATTAGATGTCAAAACACAACATGTGACTCAGTAGGTTCCCAATTGCAGCTGTTGTGGTGACTTTCGTTCTGTCGTTACGCAGATTGGCTTCACCACAGATCCCAGGATGGCTCGCTCGTCTCCGTACCCTACAGATGTGGCACGGGTCGTCAATGCCCCCATCTTCCACGTCAACGCAGACGACCCAGAGGCTGTGACGTATGTGTGCAAAGTAGCAGCCGAGTGGAGGAACACTTTCCATAAAGACGTGGTCGTAGACCTGGTCAGTATAGAGAAGAGGCATTTTTTTAGTTGTCTCTTTTATAATCTGGACTTGAAATGTTATTTGAACCGTATTTTGCTTGGTTGAAATGTGTGATCATGGGGTTTGTGGTCAGGATCATTGGGAGATATTTTTCAAGGGGGATCAGACAGGAACCTTGTCTCATAAATATAATGTGTATATTAGCAGAGCAAGAGCTACGAGCAGTATCTTTGAGCTCTGGGTTTGGTCTCCACCACCTTCTGAGGGAAACCTGTGGTTCTTTGGCTGTCAAATCTTTGAGCTCTGGGTTTGGTCTCCACCACCTCCTGAGGGAAACCTGTGGTTCTTTGGCTGTCAAATCTTTGAGCTCTGGGTTTGGTCTCCACCACCCTGAGGGAAACCTGTGGGTCTTTGGCTGTTTAATGCTCCCCTGTGTTCACTGGTTGTCATAGGTTTGTGTGTGTCTCCACATTCAGGTGTGTTACAGACGTAACGGCCATAACGAGATGGACGAGCCCATGTTCACACAGCCACTGATGTACAAGCGGATCAAGAAGCAGAAGGGTGTCCTGCAGAAGTTCGTGGAAAAACTTATCGCAGAGGAGGTCGTCACAACTCAAGAGTATGAGGTGAAACCACCTGCAGGACTGTATGTTAGATGATCAAAACCTGCCATCTGTTGCAAAAGATTGAACAGCCATTAGTAACGTTCAGGATCCTCTGTTTAGGTTTAGATACATATTTTTATCATGTTTGATCCGACCTCCACATAAACGTGAATTAAATTCTGTTTCTTTGGAACCACAGAAAAGTCTCAGAAGAAGCTCTTTTAACACACTAACAGCATTTTTATACTTCAATCCATCTCCTTCAGGAGGAAGTAGCGAGATATGACAAAATCTGTGAGGAAGCCTACACTCGCTCCAAAGATGAGAAGATCCTTCACATCAAACACTGGCTGGACTCGCCCTGGCCTGGTATGAGCCTTTTTAAAACTTGTCTGTGTGTGTTTTAAATCCTTCATGGCCTTTGAAGCACGTTGTCTAAAGTCTTTGTGTTCTGATCTGCAGGTTTCTTCACACTGGACGGTCAGCCAAGAAGTATGAGCTGCCCTTCCACTGGCATCAGTGAAGACGAGCTCCTCCGCATTGGAAACGTCGCGGCCTCGGTCCCGGTGCAGGACTTCACTATACACGGAGGTCCTTTCTGCTCCTGTCGTGTTTTGACGAACGCTGTCAGAGCAAATCTTCATGTGTCTGCTGTGGGTTCATGTTTTAGGTTTGAGTCGCATCCTAAAGGGCCGTGCGAACATGGTGAGCCAGCGAGTGTGTGACTGGGCTCTGGGGGAGTATATGGCCTTTGGCTCTCTGCTCAAAGACGGGATCCACGTGCGCCTCAGTGGGCAGGACGTGGAGAGGGGCACGTTCAGGTAAGACATTCCTGAAAAAGGGAAATTCAGTGGTTGACAAAACCTGCTTTTTGGTTTTTTAGAGTCAGATGCTGGGTTACATTTATATATTTTTTAAATTCACACTAAATATTATCTCGTCCAAGGTGATTTTACTCATTTCTTTTCTGCCGATTTGCTTCACAGCCATCGACACCACGTTCTGCACGACCAGAACGTCGATAAGAGGATCTGCATCCCGATGAACCACATCTCCCCTGATCAAGCTCCTTACACCGTCTGCAACAGCTCTCTGTCCGAATACGGAGTACTAGGCGAGTAATACGCTATTTGAACAACACACAACCAGAGCTACACCGGCTGCTGTACAGAGTATCTGTCTAACCTTTCCAGAGTGGGACATTATTAGAAACTGGACCAGTTTAGGTTTTGCACTGTGCCCTCAGAATTAGGACACTGACTCAAAAAACTGCAATATCTGTGTTATAAAAAAAAACAACAACATGATGTCGGGAAGAAACATCATGTGTCGATCCTGTGGGTGAGTTTATGTACAGTCAACAGGCCCACGGACGTGCTGAGGCGTTTCAGCACGAAGCCTTCATTAGAGCGTGTGCGACAGCAGTGAGCTGCCTTTTCAAGGGCGTGTGATTGTGAGCTGAACTGTTTGGAGAAACAGCAGCACATCCAGATGTGCTTCAGCGTCACTGCCCTCACAGCTGCTTCGCTCTGTGTTCTCAGGTTTTGAACTGGGCTTTGCCATGGCAAGTCCCAACGCACTGGTTCTGTGGGAAGCCCAGTTCGGAGACTTTCATAACACAGCTCAGTGCATCATCGACCAGTTCATCAGCTCCGGCCAGGCCAAGTGGGTCAGACAGAACGGCATCGTGCTGCTGCTTCCTCACGGCATGGAGGGAATGGTAGGAACCGAGGAACCTCATCTGCCACTTTCTGCTTGTATTCAGGGCTCGGGCGAACTCTCACAAGTCCACGGTTAAACATCAACAACTTACTGGTTCTTAATGTTTTCCCCTTTTTCCCTCCCGTCAGGGTCCAGAGCATTCGTCTGCCCGTCCTGAGAGGTTCCTGCAGATGTGCAATGATGACCCAGATGTTTTCCCCGTGAGTTTGAGTCAGAGCAAAACTGTAGTTTTAAAGTTGAACAGCTGCATGTTGTGTGTGATTTCTGTCATTTTCTACTCTAACTCTCAGAAAGTGTCAGAGGACTTCGCAGTGCATCAGCTGTACGAGTGTAACTGGATCGTCGTCAACTGCTCCACTCCTGCAAACTACTTCCACGTGCTCCGCAGACAGATCCTGCAGACCTTCAGGAAGCCCGTGAGTGACACACACCATGGACTGACTCAGTACACAACACACTGTGTCCCTAAACTAAAACGTCCTGTGCTCTCTTTGACTCCAGCTGATTGTATTTACTCCCAAGTCGCTGTTGCGCCACCCTGAGGCCAAGTCCAGCTTTGACGACATGCTGCCGGGTGAGTTCTGGCAGAAGAACTGCGTCTTTACTCAGAAACACTGTAGATGATTGTCTGTGTTACTTTAAACGTTCTGTGTGTGTGCGGTTTCTGCAGGCACTCACTTCAAGCGTGTGATCCCAGAGGACGGGCCTGCAGCTGCCAGCCCCGACAAGGTGAGGAGAGTCATTTTCTGCACCGGAAAGATTTACTATGAACTGACGCGAGAACGCAAGAACAGGGGCATGGACGACACTGTGGCCATAGTCCGCATCGAACAGGTACTCTAATACTGTGAGGAGTAAAAATATCAGTTAAACTGAGAATATGGCGTGAACATTAATGCTGTTGTTCTATGAAAAATATTATTCCTATTATTGTGACGTTCTTGCTTTAACTCTGATGTTCCTCTGTCCAGCTCTCCCCGTTCCCCTTCGATCTGATGAAAGCGGAGACAGATCGCTACCTAAACGCCGATCTGGTTTGGTGTCAGGAGGAGCACAAGAACCAGGGCTACTACGACTACATCAAGCCCCGCCTCCGTACCACCATCACCAACACCCGGACCATCTGGTAGGAGCTGGTTTGTTGCTTAGGAAGGAAACAGAAAAGGATTGGTGTGCTTGTGCATGTTTCCTTATGTGTGTGTTTGCAGGTATGCTGGTCGTGAGTCTGCAGCAGCTCCAGCTACTGGGAACAAACAGACTCACCTCACAGAGCTGCAGCGCCTACTGGACACCGCGTTCGACCTGAAGGCGTTCTCAGGGAAGCCCTAACAACCTGCCAAGAACCAGTGTGGGACACTGTCCCAGCATCCTCTGCCTTCATGTGTTTTCCTCAGAATATTTACACAGGTGTAATTTTAAGACAAGCCGCACGGCGACTCACTGACTTTTGACAGTTACCATGAAAACCTCCTGCTCACAGTGACAAACACGTCTGTAGAGAAAAACAGGCCTGTGACACCTGGAAACGCTGCAGTGCAGTTTAACCTGAGACTGTGGAACCAAGTATTCTTTAATGTAGGGACGTGAACCGTGGGGCTATTTAGATCAACGTTTCAATGGGGACTTCTTCTAGTTCTTCAGTTGAAGAAATAGATTCCTGCACTTTAATCTGAATTCTGCAGTTTAACAAGCTGCATGAACTCAGAGCGGAGCTGTAGTGTTTCTGACTTTACATTTCCCATGACCTCACCTCTTCTCTTCTTCTTCACTCAGTCTTGTTACCATCATTTTCTCTCCGGTCCATATTTATTTCCTCCCGCCCTGTCAGCGTCTCTGTTGGTGCCAAATCTGATAACTTGAAATGAGTTTTCATGAGCCAAATCATGCCAGAAGTGGTAGTGACTTGTGTAAAGACGGGATGAGATTCCTCAGCTCTGAAACATGTATTTATTTTCATTTAGTGTTGTATGTTTTACTGTTTTCAAACAAATAAAAGTCTTAATTCTTCTTCAAAATGCACCGGTTTAGCTGTTTTCAGGGCTGTGTTTTAAAAACACAGGCTACAGTTACATAAAGTTCTTAACAATCCAGCAGAGCAGACGTTTCTTCACATTAAAGCACTTTACCCATCTCTGAGGGGACGTGGAACAGCCTCTAAGTCACTTAAAACAACAAATACATCAGGTTTTCCAAATCTTGCTCAGGTCCTGTGTAGTTTTGTCCCTAAAATCCAGTCAAGAGGAGTCTACAGGTTGAGTCATGGCACCTGGACTTCTAGTTCTTAGGTCAATACGTTTGTCAATACTCATCCAAGTAGCTGCATCAGTCTAAGAGAAAGCTGGACTGGAACCTCCAGGTTGGTTTCACTCCCCTCTTGTCCCATAGTCTCACTAGGTGAGCTATGTAAATCAGGTGAGAGTCATTAGACCCATAGTCCTGAGTTGGTTTCACTTCACGCCTGGTCTGAATAGGCTCATTAGGTGAACCAAAGACGTGAGCTCAGGTGAGGGTCGTTAGGATCTAATGGTGGACTCTTGACCCATCTGGTTCACCAAGACTGTGTCTTCCAACCTGAAGGACAAATTGGAGGTTCTGTACCAGCTTTCTCTCAGACTGATGAAGCTACTTGGATGAGCAGTGAAACGTCTCGACCTACAAACTAGAAGTCCAGTTGCCAAGACTCAACCTCTAGACAACTACACCTGGACGACTGACTCTCCACAGACAGACAGTCAAGAGGAGCTGGTGCACTCATGTTGTCTGACTTCACTTATTACAGCGAAAGTGAATCTGACACTTAAGCAGCTTCAATATTTCTCACCAGCTGCTCGATGCAAATATAAGAGGCTCTAATACTAAATCATTACCTCTGTAATGTTAAACGATTAAATCATTATGAATGAGCAAGATCCTCTCCGCTGAAGACGTCTCACTCTGTTGGAACTACAGAAACACTTGGACAGTTATCCAGGATAATTATGGGGAGCAGCAGCTTAACGGGCTGAGCAGACAAAACTGCTGCTTCTTTGTGATAAAACCTTCCTGTTACATTTTGGTGCAAATTCAGACACACACTGACAAGAACATCCTCACAGCTGATTCCTGACGGGCTTGATGGCGTTTCCAATGAAGCCAAACAGATCCACATGTGAACCACACTGCTTTAGAACAGCACAGTAGTCCAGCAGGAGCCTGTACAGTTTATCTGTCGTGGAGCAGTTTGAAAGGTTAACAGAGCAAAATGCAAAGTGATAAATTATTAACAGTTGTATGTGCTCAGCACTCTCACCGACTGTAATCCTCTGTTTGACCAGCAGGTGGTAGATCTGCTTCAGGTCACGCACCAGCTCCTCATCCCCAAAGGTGAAGAAGGCCAGTCCTTTCTGGGCCTTCGCTGCTGCCATCAGCTGGATCAGAGCTGCACATGAACATAAGTTAAAGGCTCAAGGTTCAGTCATTCATCAGTGGCGAATCAGTGACAGGATGCACAGGCAGAAATCCAACATTTGAAAAGTAAACCTTTGAGCTGTTTGTCTCCTTTGAAGGCTCCACAGCCCCACTTCCCCGTGGCGATGTCCGGCTCGTTCACCTCACGTCTCTGGAACCCACAGTACGCCTTCAAGGACGAGAGGAAAACCATGTAAACACACTAAGAAACGGAAAAACTCCAGACATGCTGCTGGTATTAAATCATCATTTAACTAATCCTAGTTATCTAATTCCTCTTCATTACTGTTCAGAAACTATTAAAAGTTGAGCTGAGCAGAAAAATCTGGACAATTATTCTCTAAAATGTTGAACAACCTTGGACACAAGTGGGTTTCTTATGTCTCCAGGCTTGTATGTTGCAGAATAGAAGATTTATTTCATTTTCTATCTTATTGTTGATGAGATTTAATGAGACGTCTGTCTAATCTGAAGATGTTCACTGATTATTAAGGTCAAAGTAGGGCTGGAAACAGGTACGCTCTTTATTTCTGGCTGCAATCTCCATAAATGACGACTGATTTTATGTGATAAGAAAAATGATACATTATAATTTTGTCGGATTAAAAATTTGGATGTGTTCAAACCTGTGTTTAGGGGAGTATGAAGAAAATCTGAATTAATTTAATATTCATGTTAAACATAAATCCGTTAGGTTGGAATCTTCTTGTGTTGGTGTCCTGTCAGCATTAATCCTGTTAATCAGGTTAATTAATTATTTCTACTCTCAAATCTTTAACTTCACTCGGAAAAAGATTTCAGAAACGCCAAAGACGAACCTTGTTCAGCTCCCGTTCGATGTTTCTCAAACTGTACTGCTCCCGGCTGTGTCTGAAGTTCAGAGCGTCGATGGCTAAAATCTGCCTCTTCAGCCGCCTCCACTTGTCTCTGAAAAAGTTCCGGTTAAAACTCAGTGGGAAAAGCAAATAAACTCACATTTAAATTGCATGAAGCTGGTGCTCCTACCTTTCCAGGGTGTCTTCAAACGGGCCGGCCCACTCAAAGTTTTCCCTAAACCCGGAGTAAAAGCTGAACTGCTGTGAACCTGACGGACATCATTCAAACATGGTCAGGATGTTTTTATCTTTTCTGACTTTTTTACTTTCCCCATTAATTACAAAACCAAAGTGTTAGTCCACTGTGCAGTACTTCTCTTTCTCTACTCCACATCTGACAGATTAACTCCAGAGAATATAAAGTACTTAATATTACTACATCTCGTTCGTTGGCGACTAATCACTTTATTCCCACCTGTGACGATCAGACACTCGTTGTCTGCGAGTTTCTCGGTGAAGAGACGGGACACGATCAGCTCTGGGTATATGAGGAACAGGATCTCCTCCTGCACCAAGCCTGAGCTCAGAACACCTCCGCCGATCCAGCTGGAAGCAAAGTCCACCTGCGTGTGCACACACACACCTGAAGAGTCAGAAACAAATCTGGAGACAAACACCTGTGGATCCTTGTGATGTCAGGGCCTGGTTCTTACCTGCAGCATCCCTGTCCCTTCGTTCTCGATGCTGCCAGATGCAGTGACATGAAGCTTCTGCAGCGTCTCTGTACTGCAAACAAGAGAAGGATCAACTTAGTGCATTTTGTGCACAGAGGACTGGGTTTCTTAGCTGAATGACTCCGGACTGAATGTCCTGATGTTCTTCATCAGAACATCTATGACTGATCTGATCTGAGAACATGTGGTTTGGGCTGTTCACACTGTGGGAACATCAGGTCCTAGTCCCAGGAGGTTAAAGACCAGCTGGGATGTGGATGCAGCCTCTGACTCTCTGGGCTATGTGGTTTTAAGTGAAATAACTCAAATTTGGATTTGATGCGAATCATCATGTTTCTTTCGGGAAGAATTCTAATGTCAGTGAACATGTCTGTTAAAACACCAGCACGTTAGCATTATCGTGGTTAGCATGTTAATATGCTGGTCTTAGCATTTAGCTTAAGGTGTTTTTCTTTATACTTTTCCAAGAGGACCACATCATTTGTAACCATGGCATTTGCTTTTACGCCGATGACACGCAGTTGTATCTACATGTTTGACCCACAGACCATGAGTTATGCCAAGTCCTCTACAGGACTGTCTGCATGATGTAAAAACATGCATCTAATAATGACTTTCAGCTGAACTCTGGTAAAAGTTTAATTCTTAAAATTGGTTCCCAGCAATGATTCATCCTGTCAGAACATGTTGCAAGAAGTCTTGGTGTTTTTTAGGATTGTAGTTTGTGTTCACACCGCAAAGTTTGTCCAATTATATTTGAAATCCAACTTATTTCACCTTTCACAGACAGTGTTTGTTTTACATTTACGTTTATCTCCTCTGGCCTTGGTTATTGCAGCAGACTCTTTATCTATTGATCGACTGCTGCCAGGACAGAAACCTGGGCATTTATCCAGAGTCCAGACCTCTGTGTATCTCTTTTCACTGACCTAGTAAGGCATTTCCTCTTTATAGATATTATATAGATGGAAATGAACATACATTGATTTATTTACTGAACAGTGTGGTTGAAGTATTTAAAATATGTTTTATGTGCTGGCTACTGTAAATTCTGGATCAGAATGTACAACTGTATGGTACATGTATAGTTACTGCTCTCTGTGGCCTTGCTTCGTACTACACTTCTGAAGTAAAGCTTGAAAACTAAAGCTGACACAGCATTTACAGTCAGTGTCCTGAGGGCGAAGAGAATCTTGGCTTAGAGGAAAGGCAGTTTATTTGTAGAGCACATTTCAAACACAGAGGTGATTTAAAAAGCTTTACCGAGGCATTAACATTAGAATAATACGCATTATACTGGAACTGGTTTCCTAAATTGTACTGCATCTTTTAATCCTGATGTATGTGGAGAAATTATTTGTATTATTACCGTTTCCAGCTGGGTTTGTCTGCATCTTGGAGGCAGCGCCTCTCAAACGTCACCAGTCCTTGTGGTTCTGACAACAGATACAACAACAGTCACAGGTCACAGCTTGTGTCTCACAAACAGCTGAAACAGGAGCTTTAGCAGCAACTTACTCTTGTCTGTAACTGTTTTAAAGTAATGCATGATGGCCCGCAGCTTCTCTTTCTTCTGGTCTGACCAGTGTCCAAACAGGCTACAAGCAGAAAGAGCATGGACTCAGACACCTTGCACACAGCACGGACAGTATATTGAGGCTGGGACTAGATATGTACCACTCAGAGTTACCTGCTGAAGTTAATGGTGGGGTAGTTGTGGTACTCTGCGTTGGGGCCGGACGCGTTACGATGAGGGAACGTGCAGAAAAATGCGTTGGCCAGCAGGCAGGATATCTGATACTGAGACAGAGTGATGGCTGCAGCGTGTCCCGTCCTAAGCAGCGGGATGGCCTGGAAACACAGACAAACTTCATCACCATCATCATCATCAGCACGAACAAACTGAAGCATCAGTGGAGCCAGATGAGTTTCATACCTTCTGCACCTCATCGGGCAGCCGCAGGGCCAACGCAGCGATCTTTGGAAACAGTGTGGAGAAGTAGTTTTCTGATGATGGGATTTTCTTTAGAGAAAAAAGAAAAAAGAAAAAAAGATCATGTGTTACCGTCAGAGGTCTTCACACACAAAGCTGAAAGAGTCAAGGGTCCACACTGGGTCACTGACCTCAACAAACTTTAAGAGGGCGTCAAACGACCACTGGCCTTTATACGTTGGGTTATATGATACGATGGCGTCCTAAAGAGAGAGACAGTGAGGGTGAGCCTTTCATGTCGTACACAGACAGATCAGACAGCATGAGAACAGCTGGAAACGTACCACCACTTCATGAACATGCACACTCTTCTTCTCAGCCAGACCTTTCAGCTGCTTGGAGATCAGCTTCCACCTCAACACCTGGTCAGGTGACATCAGCAGAAAAGACTGGTTTAATAACATTAATTTAACTGAATTATGTTACATTATACACTAAAACACTACAGCTGCTAAATGTTAGCCGTTAGTTCAGGCCACATCTGTTGGTGAATCCCATTTCCTCTAATTTCATCTTCGTCTCCTGCAGAGATTCAGCCTCACACAGCTGCCAACATGTCCAGACTCTCAGCCTTGTTAATCACTGACAGCAGGTTTTTTTTGGCACATCTGACAGAAGAGCACAGGTGAGATAAGAAAAGAAAAATCCGAGACTTATGTTCCTTAGTGACAAACCTTCCTGGACGGAGTCTTGGTGATGACACTGCCTGGTGAACACGGCATCTTCACAAAGCTGCTGTTCCACATGTCGTTCCCAGGCTGAGGCAAAATTCTTCCTCCATGATTGAAGGCAGACACCTGAGATAAGAAGTACAGTGTTTTTGAACTACATTTGACTTTAGCACTGTGATATCGATGAGCTGTGATCTTTTACTTGAATAAAAACACCAACAGAACAGTTTATAAACCTTTAAAAAGAAAGGTCCTGCACCAGCATCAGCAGTAAAGTATCTCCTGTGACATTATCTGACACCATCTGCATGAATATTTGTTGAGAGATGCAAAAAACACCAACACTTACATCGACGAGGACAGTGTGTGTCTTACTGAAGGTCAGATCTCCCAGTGTGGAGTCACATTCCGCAAGTTGCTTCAGCTCGTCCAGCCGACAACACGATGAAGCACCTTCAGCGAACACCACCTCATTCCTTTCCACCTGTCGAACTCTTGCATCCTTGGTACCAGAAAACCCTGAGGCTTCAATGGCTCCAAAGGCTCGAGCAGCTTCTGAGGCTCCAGAGGCTTCACTAGTTCCAAAGCCTCCTGAGGCTCCAGCAGCTCCAGAGGTTCCTGAGGATCCTAAGGCTCCAAAGGCTCCACCACCTCCATAGTCTCCAGAGGCTTCATTGGTTCCAAAGGCTCCTGAGGCTCCAGCAGTTCCAGAGGTTCCTGAGGATCCTAAGGCTCCAAAGGCTCCAAAGGCTCCAAAGGCTCCAAAGGCTCCAAAGGCTCCAGCAGCTTCTGAGGCTCCAGAGGCTTCATTGGTTCCAAAGGCTCCTGAGGCTCCAGCAGCTCCAGAGGTTCCTGAGAATCCTGAGGTTCCATGGGGCCTGGAGACTATGGAGGTGGTGGAGTCCTGGCTCGCACCACTTTCACTGTTGTCTTGTTTTGAATGGCTGCCCTGCTCATTTTTGTCCCTGTGACTGTCCCCATCGGGCTGAAGGATGGGTTTCATGTTGGAGCTGTCGTTCCGGTGCCGCCTGGTGATCTCTGTTGGTTTGGTGAAGAGGACATGATGCAGAGTGAGTGGGAAGTGAAGCATTTTAACAGTGGGATGACACAACCGCAGACTGATGCTTATTCTGACCGCTGTGTGACTTCCTGTGGACAGACCTGTCAAGTCTGCAGCTGCTCTGGGAGACTCAAACACAAAAATATCAACTGTTCTGATTTTTAGAGGCCAGTTGAGTCACATCTACATGCATCTTCATCTCCCTCTACATCATTCTGCAAATCTGAGGTACTTATACTCTCCTGGAGTATTATAGCTTTACACTCCACTACACAGATATGGTACTTTTGACTGCACCACATCTGTCTGACAGCTGGAGTTAGTTGCCCAGTGAAAGCTTCAAACATATGTGACCTTGTAGAATCTGATGCTCTGCTGCAGATGAAGTTCTCCACAGTTTATAAAGTTCTTCAAACTGGTCTGACCTTAAATAACTTCAACACTTACATTCATCGTCCAGAAACATCAGATGTAACAGTAAAACACTGCGCAGTACTTTTACTTTGATACTTGAAGTACATCTTGCATATTATACTTACACTTTTTGCTTAGAGCGTAATATTTAGCGCATCTAGTGGTGACAACGCAGAATGCAACCTTCTCTTTAATGCACACGTATAGTTGAGTACTTTCAGCGTGGTACTAATACTTTTACTTACAGGAAATAAAGGATCTGAGTACTTTTTCCACCAGTGTTTGTAGTAATCTTTAAACCAACAGTGTTTAAAGGCAGCAGAACAAAAACCGAACCACATTAAAATCCTCCGCCAGTGCGCACTCGCCGTTACGCACGAACTTTAAACAACTTAAAGCCCAGTGGAACAACGCACTCACCTTTACCGACGGTCTTCCGATCCATCGCTGATATTATCAATAAGAGTTTTATAATCGATGAGAAGCACCCAGTCTGTCCTCACACCCACTGACTCACTTTCACTTTGAAGCGAAAATGAAAGTACGCAGGGACGCGGAGACCAGACCTGGTGCTGTGACGAACAGTCACTGCCAGAAACCGCTCCTCGTCCGCGGGAGCGCGCACAGCCCGCTAAGTGCGACAGGTCCCTTTTTGTTTTTTGTTTTTTGCATAAACCTGTTTTTTGGTATGAATATACGACTGAGCAGAAAGTCCCAACAAAGAGAAATGAGTCAGAGCTTTAGGATGTATCGTGTTTATCGTGTGTCGTGGAGAAAGCTGCACATGCGCAGCTGGTCAGAAATGAAAGTTATTAAACAACACACTGCTGATAATGATGATTTACTGCTGACTGTAAGAGAAGCTGATTCACAAATGATCACAGATATTCAGATGGTTTTTCACAGTTAAGCCACATCTGGAAATGACATATAATAAAAACATAAAAGTCCAATTAGAATTAAATCCAGGCCTCATTTAAAGTTTTCCAGTGGCAGCTTCTGTCCTGAAGAAAAAGCTCATTGCAGCTAATTCTTGTTCCTGTCAAAGCAAATTACACATGTTTGAATTGACTTGTATGAAAAACAAAGAGGTTATTGCTTAGAGGGAAAATAAAGCTCAATAGAAATGTTATTCTAATATATGAAATTGACTTTTCATATTGGACACAGACGAGTATATTGTGTCTTTGAATGGAGTTCAGTGACTGCAGTAGAAAGAATAAGCTTTGCTGAAGTGATAAACCCTAAACCATCTGCTCACTGACCTTCAGGAACTAAAGACCAGGAAGTGAGTGAAACTTTGTTTTTGTTATTGGTGACCAAGAAGAGCTCAACCAGAAATTCTCCTGTGGAGAATAAACTAAATAAGGAGAAATGTGAGCCAAAGAAACAGAAGTTCTGAACTAGTCAATTACAAACTAACACCAACCACTAACTCATCCAACAGTGACTAACCAAACTTTACCAGGCCGCAAATATTTAAAAACACTTCAAACATGGAGTCATCCTGTCCATTAGACTCTGACCTTTACAGTCACTGCTGTCGTCATCATCACTAGATGCCAAATGAAACTAACACACCCAAACTGAGAGTCCAGCAGCTTCTGTCCAGTCGTCTGACTCGTCTCTCTGTCAGGCTCGCTGCCTCCCACCAACAGAAACCCAGTCCTGGCTGGGTCCATAGATCGACACGAAAGTAGAAACCGTCCAACATATCCCTACGACAGCGGCATAACGCTTTAGAGGGGCGGGATAAAGTCCCCTGCTGGGAGGGCTCCCCACAGGAACGCAAACAAAATGCAAAGTCTGACCTGACCAGACCTGGAGTTTCTGACTGGGAGTGAAGCTCAGCAGAGAGACGACCCAGAGACTGAACCCTGAAGTAAAACCAAGATTAGGTTTCTATCACAATTTAGGTGGTGATGACCAACGTCAGCACAGTTACAACATAAACTTAGTCCTGCTTTGGATTATCCAAGTTAAAACAAACACATGACTTAGTTATATTACAGGCTGTCACTCCCCTTTCTGGATCAGATCACAGTCCTTATGAATCTGGATGGGGCCAACCTGTTGTCTTAGTCCAATGTGCTTTACAAGAGGCAGATTTTCTTTCATGAACAAAGTGTTAAAGGATTATGGACGTTTATAAGAACAGATTTTCATTTTTTGGACAAATGGTCAGTGCCTTCCCAATTTGAGACTCTTGGGTTTAATTTTCCAGCAGGGTCCAACAGACAGACAGCGATGAAGACAGACATGTAGACCAGAGACATGCAGACATGAAGACAGAGACATCCAGAGCCATGAACCATTTAAAGAAACACCCATGCAGAGAATGAGCTCAAACTTGAAGCATGCAGTGAGAGGGAGGTGAGTTATATTGAGGCGGAGCTGGACCAACACCAACTCAACCACCAACAGGCCTATTGGAGCCAAAACAGACGGGTCAGACCTCTTAGCACCACAACCGACAACAAGCCTCTTAGCACCACTGACTCATCCTCCTCCAATGCACAACAACCAATAGGCCCATTGAACCAAATGAGACAAGTCTGACCTCCTGGCACCACTACAGACAGGTGTGTCAGCACCACTGACCCATCTAACTCCAATGCACCTTTTGGAGCCAGATCTACGGTGGCCGACAAGGGCAAACGCGCTGCAAAACAGAAACGCTGCAAAACAGAAACGCGCTGCAAAAGAGAGAACACAACGGAAGTGCGCCAGGCCGATAGGGGGATCCCGAACTGAGGGGTGCTATGAACAAAGAACTTTTCCAGAGGCGAGAGAGACACATGTAGTGACATAAGTCACGTCTCATTTTGGAGGCTGCGTTATGACGCAGCTTATAGTGTTGAATTGCAACAGAATGAGCGTCCTCTGATGATTGTTCTCATGTGCTAATATGTGCTAACAATGTTCTATTACATTTGTTTACTTGATCAAAATGTCATACAACGTCGGGAGATGTGGCGGGGGGGGGGGGGGGTTTGGGAGATCTGAAGGTACGTTTTCCATTTATTACTTTTTAAACACTTGGCCGTCATTTTTTACAACACTGTACTTTTATAATACTGTAAAACATGACGGCCAAGTGTTTAAAAAATAATAAATGTAAAACGTACTGTAATGCCCGCTACATTCACAGCCAGCAGACGTTCTTTTGTCACTTTGCTTTATTAAGTTTTTAGTCAGAACAGGTAACAGGTAACAGGCTACTGTTTCAGCCGTAGCCACGCTAACTAGGGATGGGAATATCGACTCTCTGGAATTGATACTTCCATACTTTGGAGTCGATACTTTCTTAAGTATCGCTCGATACCACTCCTAATAAAAAACGTGCAATTAGTTTTCACTTCTGAGAGTTTTGGATGTGTGAAAACCAGCCCAAGCGTATTTTAAATGGTCTTCCGTATCACATGATTATGGCAGCCAATCAGATGTCAGAGCTTCCCAGAGCCAGTCATGCACTGCAGAAGGAAGTATTACTCTCTTCTCTGCAGCGTGGAGGGACCTCCTCCGTCTCAGTGCTGACAGGCACGGCAGCATGGAGAGAGATAGAAAAAGAAGCATTGTGTGGTGCTATTTTTCACCCACTACGAAGGTTAAATGCTATTTATTTATTATCATTTTATTATTAGCATTTAAACAAGTATTTATGTTCATGAGCATTATTCATGTTGCCATTGCAATAAAGATATTAATCAACACTGTGCAATAATGATTTTCCTTTAAGGTGCAAAAGGTATCGGTATCGTCGATACTGACCCTGTAGTTACTTGGTATCGGATTGATACCAAATTCTGTGGTATCGCCCATCAGAAATGCTAACTCCCCTCACCGAACAGCTCTCTCTCACCCTCCCTCTCTTCCCTACACACACACTTCTTCCCTCCTCCCTGACCCATCTCCCTCTAGCTCACCTTACCGACTCCCCAAAGAACACCCTGAACAAGACAACAACCTATAGTCATTACAGCACCTTCAGATCTCCCACCCTGCAACCCCCCCCCCCCCCCCCCCCCCCCGTTTCTCTTTTGCAGCGCGTTTCTCTTTTGCAGCGCGTTTGCCCTTGTCGGCCACCGTACAGATCAGACCAAATCACCTCCAAAGCACAACAACCAACAGGCCTACTGGCACCAAAAGAGACAAGTCAGATCTTCTGCTACCACACAACAGGCCCATTAGTGGCCCTGACTCAGGCACAATGCACAACAACCAACAGACCCTTTGGAGCCAAAAACCAAACCCAGGTACAGGTTAATAAGGCAGACATGAAAACAACAGCTGTCAAACTAACACAGGGTGGTTACACAGTGAAGCACAATCAAGAACTATGACATACTGCTCCTAAACCTTTTACAGTTCTTTGTTATGATGGATGTTTCCTGTTTGACCAACTTATCTAGCAGAACAGTTTTTGTGTGTTTTGTGTTTCCACATGGCAGAGACATAAAAGCACAAAACACACCTGTCATTTTTTACATCACTTGACGTTTTTACGACTGACTGGTGGCCACGTTTTACTAAGTTATAGAGCGACTGGGGGAAGGAGGGTGTTGTTGTCTGATAGCCCTCTGCTGAAGGACAGCAGGCGGTTATGGGACATGAGGGCACCACAAACCACATCCAATAGCCCTCTACTGAAGGACAGCAGGCGGTTATGGGACAGGAACTGTGCCACAGTGAATATAAACCACATAATTTACCATGTCACTTTTACCCACACTAAATCGCTTTGGACAGACAAAAGAAAGATAGAGGTTGTGTGGAACCGATAAGGAAAGACGTTTGGGACATTAGGAAAGAAATAACCACACATTATCACACACCTTTTGTTTTTCCATTTATCGCTGTCTTTTATTTTATTTGTTTGTTTGGGCATTGTGCCTTTATTTCACAGCAGCTGGAACCTGACAAACACAGTTAATATACAATCACTGATTCATGAGCAGACATTTATAGAGAGAAGAGAAAGGACACTACCACAACCAGCTCAGGGCTCAGGCCATGACAGGACTCCTGCACCACAACCACCACAACAACAACAACAACAGGCTCAGAGAGGAAGATAGAGGGCGGCACTACGGACCAACATTAGCATTGTTATTGTCTTTATATTAATGAATAGATGTAGACACTGGGTGTTCAGGGTACAGCAGACGGGTGTGTTGAGGATTATGGGGGACCAACAGGTGGCCGGCTGAGCCAACAAGTGGCCATTTTATAACGACGGGTTGTTATAGTGGCCACACTGACTATCTAGTTTTTATATATATAGATTTTTTTTAAAGGCACAGTGGCCTAATTGCACAGAAAGAGAGAAAGGGGGGTCACAGAAACCTCAGTCCTCAGGGACAGACACCTTGAAAACACAACAGGCTGAAACCAATGTCCAAGTCACCAACACTGATACAACAACCACAAACCAAAGACGCCACTGTAAGACAAGCACTGCTGTGTTGGACAGACCAGGTCTCAGTGGGCACGGCGGCCAAGAGACCACACAGGTCACGGGGGCTCAACAGGCCATGGCACAGCGGCCAGGTAAACCAGGAGAACAATAATAATAAACCTGGGTCTTACTTTGTCGTAGATCTAACAGCATCACACCTAAAGAGACAGAGAGAGGAAAAAACTTAAGAGTCAGGTATCAGAGTCCCCCATGTAGCACCACATTACAGCAAAGTTTCCTACTCAGCACCTGGACTGTGAAACACCTTGACTCCAAGCTGAACTCAAACAAAGCTCAGGTCTCAAACTGTGTCTCCCTGAGAAGGCCCAGACCTGTTACCTAACAAGTGACTGACCAACCATGGCTCACCTTCCTCAGTCCGTGTTCAGGGTCCTTATGAGTCCTGACGCTCCAGACCAGATGAAGCCAACAGGCTTTGAAGCTCAGTCCGCCACGCAGCCACGCTGTTTTGCGTGTTTGGGCGTCACGCACCTGTAAAGTGGTGGGTCCAGGTAGAAACCAACGCGTTAAAGGACTGTACAGACCAAGAGTCCGTCCTAAAGAAACGCTTTTTTTCTCTGCGGGTCCATTTTCCTGCAGACGCAGCTGCGCCAGGTGATAATGTCGGTTTGTCTGCAGGTTTTCCTCATTTCTTCTTCTTCTGTGTGTTTAACGGCAGGTACGTCTGCACCAAACCGACGTGTTCGGAACCACCGAATAAGAGAAGCTGCTCCAACAAGTAACACGACGCTGCTGAGGACTGAGCTAGTACCTTAGTACCTGAGTACCTGAGTACCTGAATACCTGAATACCTGAACACCTGCCGCCCAGAATTTAAAAGGCTGGTTGATGATTGGCTCACTACTACTTATTCTTCTTCTTCTACCTCGTCTTCTTCTTCTTCCAAATTGGCTCACTTCTATATAGGTCCTTTCCTTAAGTTGGTTTTCTACCTCAACCTACATTTGTTTCATCCTTTTGGATAATATTTTAAGGGTTATCATTAGCGACCTTTGAACCAGTCTAAGTACCAGTAAACACCCAGTATAATCCAGTATAATCCAGTATAACCCAGTGAACACCTAATATAACCCAGTGAACACCCAGTATAACCCAGTATAATCCAGTAAACACCCAGTATAACCCAGTATAATCCAGTATAATCCAGTATAACCCAGTGAACACCCAGTATAACCCAGTGAACACCCAGTATAACCCAGTATAATCCAGTATAACCCAGTAAACACCCAGTATAACCCAGTATAATCCAGTATAACCCAGTAAACACCCAGTATAACCCAGTATAATCCAGTATAACCCAGTAAACACCCAGTATAACCCAGTATAACCCAGTAAACACCCAGTATAACCCAGTATAACCCAGTATTTGGGTGTATACATGTTTGCTTCAGTGCAGTATTGTCGCATTTAGTGGAGTTTTTGTGTCTGAACACAAGATGGAAGCAGTGAGTCAGTGATCGTTTGCACAGAATCACATCAATCATTAGTTTTCTTCTTCCATTATTATTATTTTTGATTATTGGTGAATATATTAGTAATAAAAATCTAAAATTATAATTCATTCAGGGGACTGACTGTAGTGTACCAATACAACTGCTATTAAGTACTACTATCACTACTAAAATGACATAACGAAGTACTTTTACAGCTGTCAGATAATTCAATAACAAAAAGTAATAATGTAATGATGCAGTAATATTTTACTTAGGCAGGATATTAAATTCAGGACTTTAGTCACTGAGTATTTTTACATTAATTCACTGATAATTTATTTCACTTAAGGATCTCAGTTCTCCCACCACTGCACATTCCTGCGCAGCCCAGTCTAGACCAGCTGTTCCAGATGTTGTGAGGTTTCAGCTGAGGAGGAACAAGCATTTCATTTACGCGGCTGCGTCGATTCTGCCAAGATCCAAACAGAAGTAAAAAACTGGCTCTGTGGCACCAGACGGTCGGAGGAGCAGCAAAAACAGAAGAACACGAGGGGATGAGTGGAGTTCATGCTGTGACAAACCATCAGATCACACTCACAGTGCAGAAAAACAAGCCCTGCAAGCATCAGACTGCTGCATGTCCTTATTTTAACTGATGCATTAATGTGTAACCAGCATTTTACTGCTGGAGCTGCTAATTTGAAGTACTTTATATACTGCTGTGTAGTTTAACCCAGTGCTTGTATATATGTGTCTTGCACAATAACTAGTACCAGTCAGTCTAAGTTTGGGTAACGATGCAGTAATACTATTATTTATGCAACATATTCATTGCAGTATTTTATGGTCTTGGTGATTTAAATGCGACAGTCATTTGTGGAGAATTTTATTTCAAACAAATGTTGAAGGAACTTTTGAGATGATTTTTTTTTTTATGATGAGCTTCAGCTTTAGCTTCGTCCTTGGTCACTACTCTGAGTAGCAGTATTACAAATACCACTACTACAACTACAACCACAGGATTACTCCCTGATTGGATCAGGTCATGTTCTGTTTTTTATGTAGTTATTTCTGTTAAGTCTGGGCCGTTTTAAAACACCTCAACATTTCATCAGCTCCATGTTGCTTGACATAAAAAATAATCCCAAATACTTTCACCAAGCATGTGATGTGTCATTATACACAGTAAAAGCAGCAACAACTCACATATCAACAAAACGTACTTCAGATATTAGTTTAAAGTATTTAATATGCAGAAAATGTTGATGTTCCCTTGTTCCAGTTCATGTGAAATATGTGTTGAACTTTGTTTCACTTTGGGCTTTAGAAAAATGTGATTCTGATGTGATGTGAAATGTTACTGGCTAAACAATGAATCAGTTAAGTGGGAAAAGGCTGAGAGTGTTAATGGGTGATGAAAATAACGCTTCTTTTCAGCTCTGCGCTGGACCAAATGTGGCGGCACCAAGGCAGAGGGCTCGGTCACTGAAGACGGCAGGGTGAAAGTCTGGTTTAAAGTCGTGATGGTGGAGTAGCTGCAGGGTAAACACCGTCATGTGCTCTTGTGATGACGGTCGTGTGTGTTGCCGTTCCAGCCGCAAATACTACGCGGTTCGTGCGGCCGTGCTCTCCCACATGAACCGTCAAGGGTCTGTTAGGAAACAGTAAGTGTACTTGAGCAACGAAAGGGTGGAGGAGCTCACTGGCTCAGTCATCCTGCGTCTGTGTGTTATTCTGGGTCAGCCATTTCCCTGGAATGTTCTGCCTGCTGCCAAAGAGGAGTCACTACAAAGGAATGCACACATAACACTGCAGAAACACAAGGATGACTTAAAAAGGCCTGAAAGTGAGAAGACAGGGCCGCGGTAAAGTGTCTCTCCTGTGTGTGACTGACCTGTGTTCATGTTTCTCTGCTACCTCCTCTCTTCTGCACTTTTATGCATGAATATTTTAAACAGCAGCTAGTTATGAAATAGGTGTGTGCAGTATGGTGAACCATCTGCCTGAACTCTCTGTAACACCCCCGTGAGCATAATTAATTCGATGAGAACATTTGTGAAAGGAAAACGAGATAGCTGCTTCCCTGTGTCCTTCTTCAATCCCATCTGGGTCGAAGGCAGAAACGAGGAGCCACGTTATTAAATCTGAGAGTGCAGTCAGCTTCCACCGTCTTTCAGTTCTTCCCTCTTTGTCTCCCCCACCCTCCCCGTCGCCCCTGTTTTTCTTTTGCTTTCTGCTGGAGGTCAGATTGTTGCAGCACTGATGGCTGCTTGGAGTCAGGGCAGGGTCAGCGCCTCAGCTGTGTGCAGCCTCTCAGGTTTTGTCTGTAGTTATGTAGCGGAGCGGTCGGTTACTCTGTCCTCTGACATTGTGAAATGACTGCAGTAGACTGGAATTGTGTGTATGTGTGTGATTGTACTATGCGGCAGGTCGTGGGGGAGGAAGCAGCAGCAGCGTGTGGAGTGTAGAGGTGGTGGTGGTGGTGGGGGGTGATATGGATAGTGTAGAGAAAAATGAAGAAATTGGAAATCTCAGCACCTGTTTCCAGGGCAACAGAGGTCTGAAAAACACAGGCAGGTTGGACTTTTTATTCTCCACGCTGCACTGCCCTCTGGCAAGATACTGCAGACACCTCTAATGACTCCAAAACACTCGCTGGCCCTGCTGCAAAAACACTGCCTGGCTTCAAGTGACACTGCCTCTGTGTGTGTGTGTGTGCGTGTGTGTGTGTGTGTGTGTGTGTGTGTGTGTGGAGGCACGTGCACGGCTGAGGATGTGATATTATGGTGCACATATTAGCATGCAAAAGATTGGGCACCCCTGGGCAAAGTGACTTTTTTTGGGTTGATTTCTGAAGTAGCAGGAAGAAAAAACAGCCTCATGCAGCAAACAGGCAGTAAAGAGGAGCCTGTATTCAAATGTTGAGGATCATGCATCATGATAGTTTTACTCAATTCACTTCCAAATTAGAGAAAAGAAACTGTAACTGGGCACTACTACCTCTTTGCAGATATCACAGCTTGCAGCTTTTTTGGATTTTCACCCACTCTTCTTGCAGATCACTTCAGGTTCTGACATATTTTGAGGTTTTCTTTCACACATGGGCCATTTCAAAAGCTTCAGTGGGCGTTTGTGAGGTCTTCTTTGAAACCTTTTCTCATCAGCCTCTTTTCTTTCACTTTCTTTTTCTTCACTGACCGCAGGATATCTAGAAATTGCTGATGTTTAGTGGAATCCATCCGTTGTCTGTGCAGTGTTTCCTGAGGCACAGACTGGCCCACAGCAGAACATTTCCACCCCCATGTTTAACAGTTGTTCTTTTCATGAAGCGCTGCTCCGTTTTTCTCCAAACACACCTCAGGTCATTGTAGCCAAAGAGCTTAACTTCATCAATCTGCTGTTTTCACTCCAGGTGGCTCAGGCCTGATGTTTCCACAGTGTGAACAGACCAAACCAGATCTGGTCCACCTGCATATGTGGTCCTAGATCTGATTCCTGTCCGATGTGTGAGTGTGTGAGCACCGTCAGAACGGTCAGATCAGAATCCATGTGGTTGTTTTAGCGTCTCCCTCCTCTGCACATGTCGCCTGTCGTCATCATCCAGTGTGGGAAACATCAACATGGAGGAGGGGGGGCAGTGGAGAGACCTGGATGCCTCACATTGGTTGGACATTTATGGAGAAGCTTCTGATGGAGCCAAACTGGAAGGAACATATGGGAACCCAGCAGCTTTGGAGGAAACTGTGCATTTGACGGTGGTTGAGTGGTTAGCACTGTTGCCTCACATCAAGAAGGTTCCTGGTTTGAAACCCATCAGGGGCCTTTCTGTGTGGAGTCTGCATGTTCTCCCTGTGCTTGTGTGGGTTTTCTCCAGGTACTCTGGTTTCCTCCCACAGTCCAAAAACATGTATGTCAGGTTGATTGGTGACTCTAAATTGCCCATAGGAGTGAGTGTGAGTGTGTGAGGTTGTTTGTCTCTATGTGGCCCTGTGATGGACTGGGGACCTGTCCAGGGTGGACCCCTGCCTTTCACCCAAAGAGAGCTGGGATAGGCTCCAGCTGATCCCTGGGACCCTGGTTAGGACTAAGGGGGTATAGATGATGGATGGATGAGTGATTTGACTGTGCACAAATGACGTTGTTCTTCTTGTAGCACGTGGCTCATATTTCAGTTCAATCTGTGCATGGTGGCAGTTTAGGAGCCACACCGGAGCCTGATACATGTCCCTGACAGACACGGATGTGAAGGAAGAAACACACAAACAGCTGGTGGAAAACATAAATTCTGTGATGTGGACACGGCCTATTTCACACACAGTGAACACGGCCTCAGGATATGTCTGGAGTCAGGTTAAGCATCACCTGACACCACTCAGGGTGAAGCTTCGGTTGAGGACACAGACTTGCCCCAGTACCTACTCCTGAGCTTTGGGATCTAAAGCTCAGGAGTAGGTACTGGGGCCCTGAGAGGTTAACCCCTCCCTGTGCTGCAAGACTTTTATTGTTTTCACTCCAAAAATAAACAAACAAAATCGAATTTGTCCAGAAGTGTCTGAATTTTTTTTGTGCACAACTGTGCGTTTCATGCGTTGCATGATGCGTTAAAACCACGCATATTGCTCCGTGATGCATTAAAACCACGCACACGCTCGTGTTGCATGATGCACGGATCATACGTGATTATTTACGGGTGATGTCATCGTGGATGATCCCCCACCTCCACCCTGCAGCCCGCCTCTCTCTCTCCCTGCCCCGGTCTGCAGTCAGTCACTCATTGAGGAGGAGGAGGGACAGGGAAATGCCTTTCTCTGCGGGAGACATCAGCCTGTGAGCTCATGAATATATTACCACTCAGCCTCATTGTGCAATGAGCAGATTTCACGGAGCTGTCACAAGCCCAGACTGCAACAAGCTAATTCTCATTAACTTCGAGCCAGAGTTAGAAATGCTCTGCTTTTAGGCGGAGCTTGCAATAAAAACGGCTGTAGGTGTGAAGTGTACTCACTGCTGGTCAGCCCGGGAGGTGAAAACATGAAGACACCAGCGTGGAAAATATTATAAACAGCCCAACTCCGCTCGACAGCGCAGCCAGACTGCGACACTAGCTAGCTGCTGTGGCTAAGCTAACTGTCTACAAACGGCTTCGTCGTCTGGCGGCAACAAAAGGTAAGATCCAGGCAAACGGCCGTGACTGTTACCGGGCTCGATCCGCCACCTGGGTCGGTGTCCGCCTCCGTTTACCGTGTAGCTACCGAGCGGTTGATTCAGCGTTTATTACGCACAGCGAGCTAACTTTACACAAACTTAGCGTTAGCTAGCTTAGCCTCCGGCGGCTAACGGCGTTAGAGACAGCTGAGCTCCCGGTCCTCCGGTCCTACCGACACCCCGACGGATAATACGAACCCAACGGCGTGAGACGACCACACCGAACCGGAACAACCTCCCTCAGAAAGACTGTTTATTGTTTTTATTGTTGTATGTAGTCGGTTTTACCGTGGAGCGCAGCTTTCACGTATCTGCGCCGATGAAGCAGCTCAGCCAGGTCGGCGAGACAAAACGTGCATATTTAAGTTGGTGATAGGTAACAGACACACACACGGTCACAGACACACACAGTCACAGACACACGCTCACAGACACACGCACAGATGAGGAGAACACAGCTGAAATGCTTTGTTCTGATCTGCTGCATGTTTTGTTTGTGTTGTTGCAGGAGAAGCTGCAGGCACAGAGGAGCCATGTGTGTGTCCATTTGCATTGATCTATCGGCTAATTAATTATTGATCAATACAATAACCAAAGAATCAATCCTGTGAGGGAAGAGCATGTTTTGCACAAAGCTGATCTGGCACACTGCATGCTCCAGCTGTTATTTCACCATGCACGCCTTGTTGCTGTGTTGCGGTGGCCAGTGCCCGTTTTTCCCCTTTTAGCCATAACTTCCTGAATGTAGCACGGGTACAATAACATGTTGTCTTGGCTTGAAGCTCGCCTGAGTCGGTTTGGGGTCAGTGTTTACGTGCAAAGACAGAAATCTAGGATAAGGAGGGTGGTTAGAAAGACTGAAAGCTGCGGGGCTTGTGTTTAGGCTGCTGGTGTGTAAAGCCTCCAGATGTTTGAGTGTTTTTTTGGCTGTGGGATGTGTCCTGTGCACACTCCAGAAGCTGAAGCCAGTCGTGAAAAATGGCTGAAACAATTATTTGATTATCAAAATGGTTAATTTTCTGCAAGCCAGGATAAACATACATGTTATTCTGCTTATCTGAGCCTTTCTGATTTGATTCCAAGCTTATAATTGACCAAATAACTTTAATGAAGGATCAGAGTTTCTGGCTCTCTTGTTGTTTTTTGCTCCTTGTAGTAATAATATTTTGTCTTTTTATTGTGAGGTGGTTTTTGCTGCTCTTCTGTCTTTCACAGGCTGTTAATTGGCTAATCTTCCAGATCCCACTGAGACTTGTACTTAATGCTTGCTTAAAAGCAGGTGCACTGCCGGTCAGCCAGTTAAGGCTGTGGATATTGTAAGTTATCGGGCAGTGGCCGCCTTCTCTAATTTGCCAATTTAAAAAAGCTTTTAATTTCCAGACAGCGTTATGAATAGATATTAGCAGTCAAGCACTTGACTACTTATTCCCATTAGTCATTATTGTCAGATGGTTGACAGATTCTTTGTGCAGCAGAATTTCTTTTAAACCAAAGTGCATGCATCGTTGACAAAGTGGGCTGTAATATTTCAGTAAATTGTCTGAATGCCTGGGGTGGTTTGAAATAAACTGCTCCTAGCAGCTTTTACTCACAGCTTTTAATATTGGCACATTTTTTTATCCACCACTTTGAACTGTCAAATGATCCAAGTATTTGTTGATTGGTTCTCTGTCGATTGACTAATTGACTGATCGTGCAGCGGTTGAGGAAATGCATGTTAGAGCCTCAGTCTTTATTTGTGTTTCTGTTTTCTGATGTTCTACACGACAAACAAAGAAGTGATTAGTTGAGAAAGTAAGTGGAAGGAGAACCGGCCATGGAAATGATCGTTGCAGTGAACACGTGAACACGACAGAAGAGATTGGAAATGCTGCTCGGCCTGACGTCGTCGAGCTTCCTGGACAGAATAGTTGAAACGGTTAAAATGAATCGGGAATCATTTTGTCGACCGACTGTTTAAATGTGTCACACGTGTCAAACATCAGATGTGAGGATTTGCTGCTTTTCTGTTTTTGAGAGTTTTGGCGTGTTGACAAACCCTACGCCCAGCGACAGAGCAGCCACAGAGCCGCACTGACTAAACGTGCTTTGGAATAACAAACAATGTGTTTCCTTAAGTGTTCTGTCAGTTTCCTGCAGGTTTATCTGATAACACACACAGACACGTGTATTTACAGCTTTACACACGGTTATCAGCCCTCAGGTTCGTTTACTGATCAGCTGAGCAGGCCACCCACAGCCCGCACTTCTGTCCAAATACATCGATACAGTCTGGTGTTGTTGATATTTCAATAAATACTTTCTGAATTACAGCTGCAGCCAGGAGAGCAGCTTGAGTGCATGCTACTGAATTCAAATCCAGTGTTAAATCCACATGCTCAGTCTAAATTTGTTCAGATCCCCCAGTGAATCTTATGAGGTTTACCTTTCAACATTTACCAGCAGCTAAAGCCTGAAAGAACTGCAGCTCAGATGTGTGTGATCACCTTGTGTTGGTTGAGAAGACAGAAACAGGTTTTAGTGGCAGCTTAATTAATGTTTACAACCTGGAAATGAGATGAGGAGCGTTACATATGAAATGTTAATTAAATGTGTCAGACGCATTCAATTAGCAGCTGCAGCTCTAACAGCAACAACTGTTGATTGTTTTTTCAATTAACCAATTTATCATTTACCATAAAATACCTCAGAAGGTCTAGGAGAATGTTTTCCAGAGCTCAAGATGTCTTGATTTGTTCAATTTAACGTCAAACACTCAAACATTTTCCATTTACAGTGAATTTAAAAACAGAGAAAAGCAGCAAATCGTCACATTTCAGAAGTTGAGAGTAGTGAAGGTTTGTCCCTGTCAGTGATAAAAGTTTAACCTTTTATTCAAATCAATTCATTGTCTAATATAAATAAAGCCATACAAATGGAAAGATGAAATACTAAGTATTGATGAGTGGCTGTCAAAACAAAAGAGCCAGTGAAGTGATGGAGTCTTTGATTCCCCGGCGTCTGTCTCCAGCTGGGAAAGAGATGGAGCAGCAGTGACTACGTGACGCGAAAGGTGTTTTTTTTTTATTTGATTAAGTCACAGAGCGAGTATTTAATAATCTTTACTCACTAACTTCCAGCCTCTTTTCTCCTCTGGCAGTGCAAACAAACTTGAACATTAATATCTTGAGTTAAAGTGATGATTAGTTTAATTGAGTTTGAATTATAACTCTGGTTGCAGATGCATGCAGCCATTTTTAACTCATTTATAGAGGCTGCAATATATTTGCATTAGTCTTAATAACTGTGTGTTTTAATTAAAAACTGCAACTTCTGAATTATGAGCACATTAAAGTATTGGGCTGTAAAAGCAGCTGTTCAGAAACTGAATAAGGGATGAACAGCTCCAACTTTTTCTCTGCTGATCAGACTTTGTTGATTTTATCTCTTAAATCTGTGCACCAGCTTTCTTGGGTTATGGACAATGATGGTTGAATAAAAATAGATGAAGTGAATTTAATCATATTGTTCAAACAGAATGTGACGCGTTGATCAATGAAAATATTTGTTAGTCACAGCCCTTACTACAAATATCAATAGCGTGACCTTTCAAAATAAAAGTCTTGGTACGTAAAATGTGCACAGCTGTGTATTTCCTTCTTAATTGAATATCGTATATTATTATTTTACCAGGTAAAATCCATTGACAGTAACGTTAAAACCATGTAACACTGCACAGAACTCCTGAGAGAACAATATTAAAAACAAAAACTGAGCTAAAATAGCAACAAGACATTTATAAATGACCAATAGTTTTGTTTTTACGACTCTTTAAACTCGAGCTTTAATGATTAGTTGATTATTGATAGAAATGTAATCGGTGGTTTAGCCTCTGAGTGTCTGTTACGTCCCAGTAAATGAAGTCACTTTGGGCTTTAGTGGTTTTCTGATGGTTTATAGACCAAACTCTGAATAGATAATGAAAATAGCTGCAGTCCTTTTTTATTTTTCTAGAATTGAATGTTGACCGTCACGTCTTTGTAAACATGAACCACAGCTTCTCTGTTACGTTTCACCTGCTTCTGCACCTGAAGAGCAGAGGGTTGGTGGTAGCACGGGGGCGAGGACGGGTCGTAGGTAAAGAAAAGGTCAGAAATCTGAGGTCGGCAGACACGGGGAGGGTGCGACAGAGCGGCGTCTCAGTTCTGCCTCTGCAGGTACAGTCTGTGCTGCTTCTGTTCAGCTTCAGCATCTGATCGAGACAGACATCTTACATGCCCCCTCCCTTCGTGTGGTTTAGCTGCTCAGCTGTGATGGAAGTTACAAGGTGCTGTCTGGAGGCTGGCGATGCCTTTTGATAGGAGAGAATTTAGGTGTCGTGCAGATCATGTGATCTGAGCGACCCCCCCCCCAACATCCTCCTATATAGATGTGGGGTGTCTGACCCAAATCTGCAAAAGTGCAAAAAGGAAAGCAGATAGAAGAAATGAGGGGGAGGGGATGTCGAAGCTGGGCTCTGATGTTGGAAAATTAGCATGTCAGTTGGTAACCGTCACATAAGGAAAATCATTAGCAGGAGGTAGGAGGAGAGCGGGGATGCAGCGAGGATGAGGAGTGTGTAGGAAATACAGAAAACATCTGGCACTGAAGGAGGGAAAGTGGCAGATAAACATGCAGGGCTGTTATTAAATGAACCAAATCCAAGAACAACACGATTCCTCTCAGCAGCAAACAAGTGCACGTTAGCGAGCGAGCGATTGTACGGCGGCGTGCTGAGGGGGAGACTCTGCCTCTTCACATCTCTGTTCTCTTAAATTCCTTTTGAAATCAGCAGGCTAAATTTAGCTCCGAGCACCCATCCCCCTCCTGCGAGAGGTATCGGAGCTACAGCAGTCAGTGATAGGCTAGCGTGTTGACGTGCACGGTCCACACACATGCACAGGCACACAGATTAAAGTGAGTGGCTCTGAGTGGGAGGGCACTACGTCTTTGTGCACACAGTGTGGGCTGTAGTGAAGACAAATTGCAGCAAATGAGCTGTGAGTAACCGTCTTTTTGTGTGTGTGTGTGTGTGTGTGTGTGTGTCTCTTAGGCCTGCCACTTGAGGACAGCGGGGGCTCTCTCATGGTTCCCCCGTTCATCTGATGAACCCCCTCTACCCCATGAAACCCTGCCTGCCTCCCACTCCACAAAGGTGCGTTAGACTCAATGTCCTCAGGTGACCAATGTGACACTTCACCTGCCCTGCCCAGAGGCCACTGTATTATGGTCTGAGCCCAGGGGTCCATGTCAATAAATAACTTAGCCTGCCTCATGTTTGTTTTACATGGGTTCACTGATTCAGACCAAATATTCGGTTAAAGGATAAGTTCAGTGATTCTGAGTCCAAATCCATCCAAAGACTGAATCCAGAACCTGGTTCAGCTTATGGGTCTGTGCCGTAGACCTCCATTGTTGTCCAAAAACTATTAAAAACCCAGCAGGGAGCCACACCGCTGACCTGGCTCACATGGTTCTTCCTCACCAACAATGGGAGGCCTGTCTCTTTCCAAAAACCAGCTCCAGGTTCCAAAAACCAGCTCCAGACTCTGAGAACGGCCGTCACTGTTTACAGTCTCTGAAGGAACCAAGAGTCCACTGGTCTCTACTCTGGAAACACCGTTGGTTATTTGTCACTGATGACACCTCATTCATTACTGCAGTCAGTCTCCGGATGGGATTTGGCCAAGAACAAACAAACATAATCACTGGACTTATCCTTTAAAACAGTGTTTTGTTAACGTGTGGGTTGTTGTTTAAGGTGTAGTTCAGACATGAAGTTGGATAAAGTCAGTGTGAGGTGAGCCTGCAGTCGTAGATTTATGAGCAGTGGTAGAAAATAAGTGTCTGCTGTAGCGCTAAGAGCCCACCTGCCACATGTCTGTCTTGCAAACTGACGCATAAATAACAAACGAGAGAAAATAAATGAGAATCTATGAAGGAATCCATCACGCAGGGTTCGGTCTGCTGCAGGTCTTTAATTACAAACCGTTACAGCAGTCGACTGTTGAGTTCAGCCTTTTTTGGAAGCGTCTTGATTAGGTTTACTCAAGCCAAAACAGTCTTTAATTGAGTGCAGCCACAAACCCTGATGACTGCTCTGCTGCGCTGCCAAGTCGCTGACACGTCAAGCAGTGGTTCAAACGGCGTCCCGGCCTCAGCTTGTGATTCTGTACCAAAAACTGTGAAAAACGAGCAGTGAAATACTGGAGAACAGGAGTTATTGGTGCGACGGCTCCAGAGCAGTAACCCTGTTAAATATTGTGGTATGACAGAAATGCTATTGTGGTAGTTTCCTGTTGAGGAAATGGTTTAAGGAGGAAGCGGAGGGTAACCTCAACTGTCAGATGAACAAACCATGCTCAGGTTAATCTTTAGCTTGCAGAGCTAAATGCATGACCTTTAACTTAGAAACAAGCCTTAATAAGGTGATAAACACTGTTTTTAAGGCTGAAGTAATAAAACATTGTCTCTGATATTGAACAGTTATTGATCTCTGCGTGAAAGCGAGACGCCCCTCCTCAACCTTCCCAGCCATCCCAGTAACTTGGCTCCGTATCTTTCTGCAGCAGCGACGGCCCCTTCCTAAATGACCCAGTCTCCTAGCAACCAGGCACCAATCAGCACGCAGGATCTCTCTCTGTAGTAACCACGGTGTGGGGCGTGACCAGTCCCACACACAGCCAGGTAACACATGACTCATGGGACGTGTTTTTCTCCTGCTGCTTTGTGCCAAACCAGAAACACAGACAAAGCTTTGTTTCAGAAATGTACAGCTCTGTCTCCACTGTCATATTTCTCTTTGTTTAACGTGACTCATCTCTGTTTCTACCAAACCTATGTATGAAATGACCACTGGACGTATGTAGCACTCACCCAGGTACTGCATTTAACTCCAGCTCTGAGGTATACTTCAGTATTTCCAGGTAGTACTACTTCATCCTTGGACTTCACTACATGTCAGAGTCAAACCTTGGACTTTTTCCTGCTCTACATTTATCTGATAACTTTAGTTCCTTTTCAGGATCAGATGGATCCAACAAAATACAGACTGATCATCAAACCTTATTGATCCCTTGGGGGAAATTCCCAAGATACCCAGCAGTATGGAAAGTACTTCAAATTAGAAGTATATAAGGTAGTTAACGTCAGCTACCCAGCAGTATATAAAGTACTTCAAATTAGAAGTATATAAGGTAGTTAACGTCAGCTACCCAGCGGTATATAAAGTACTTCAAATTAGAAGTATATAAGGTAGTTAACATCAGCTACCCAGCAGTATGGAAAGTACTTTTACTTTGGATACTTCACGTACATTTGGATGATAGTACTTCTGTACTGTTTAAAGTTATATTTAGGTACTTTGACTCTGTTTGTCAGGGGGTTGGGCAGGGGGGCACAGGAAATGGGGGAGGGTGGAGACCTGTGAAAAATGTCGTCAGCTGGATTTGAACCAGTGCTGTCGTGCACATACTGTGCACGTGTTTGCAATGTGCTGCTGAAACCACACCCCGGTCATTGTACTTCAGTAAAACTGTGAATGTAGGACTTTTACTTGGAACAGAGGATTTGTACCCTGTGGTATTTCTGCTGTTACTGCATTAAAACGTTTCATGAGCAGCTCGTAGTGATGAACCTACAGAGAATCATCAGCTCAGCTCTTTTATTTTGTGTCCGGACTAAAACTCATATTTTGGTTCAGCCCCATCTGAGGTTAAATGTCATGATTTGTGTTTGCTGCAGCATAAGACCTGCTCAGAAAACCACATGGAGGAGAAAATCCAAAAGTTAGAAATTCATGTTTTTCTTTTCATGATTCTTCTGCTAGTTTTCTCGTCTTTAGGATGTTGGTGGGTTTTTGGTGCGATGTCTGTGATCAGTTGAGGCTCTTGATAAATACAGACCCTGGATCTGGTGTTAGGTGGCGGCTAGTTGGCAAATCAGACACGATAAGAAAGTCTGTGCATTTTGTCAGATTAGAGCAGTTCATATCTCCAGACATGTGTAATGGGATGTTACAGCATCCTTAGAGATCCCAGTGCGGAGAGGAAAGTCTGTGTTAATTGTGTTTGAAAGCTCTTTTCATGTGGCTTTGTGTCTGATGTGTTTAAAGAGCACAGAGTTTCAGGGGCAGATGAAAGGTAAATCTGAGAGCGATTCTTCTCAGCGCGTTGAGCTGATGGATCTTCTGAAGTAAATAATCACTTGAGTTCACTCCTACACTTCGCTGTAAGTAGGAGTGAACTGCTTGATAAATGTGCTCCGGCTATTTTTAACTGGAATTCTCACAACTCTGATAAATGTGGTCACAAACGTCAGAAAGGTGCACGTTTGGTTCTAAGAGTAGGAGTTTGCCATTTTTATTCCAGTGAACATCTCAGTTCAACGTGCATCAGGTGTGTAGATATGAAAGGATGCTGCAAAGATTATAATTTGTAAATTGTTTGAGAGCCTGTGTTTAGATCTTTGGTTCAGTTTTGTCATTTTAAGAAGAAAAAAACCAAAGATTTTCTGTTTTCTGACTCTGATGGTGTTGTGATTCTTTCACATTATTATGATTTACTTAGAAAGTAATCAGATTACTCCTGAAAATGAGCTGCAGCTCTAGTTGAACCTTAAACTGGGATTAAAATGACTTTTTCTTCGTTTCCTGTTTTTCCTTCTCTCAGTACAAAAATCACATTTCTAGTAAACTTCCTGTGAAGTTATTAGGAGATTATAGATTGATTTCACACACCATAACCACAGGCCGGCGTCAGTAATTTCATTTTATGAGGGTTATAAAACAGGAATTTTAGTCTCGTCCTCATTAAAACACGTTCTTCTGTTCACTGAGTGCATTAACTCCCATGTTTCGCCGACCAGCTTCTCTCTGTTTGACTTCATTTCACTTCATGGCTCATGTGACTCGTCACTGTCCCAACACCTGTCTGTGTCCTGTGTAGGCGCTTGGTTCACCCATGGGTCCGGGTGAGGGCTCAGGCGGCCACATGATGCCCGGTGGTGGACCTGGTATGGGCGCTGGCATGGGCTCCCAGTTCATGGGCCAGCAGTCGTATGGAGACGCCATCTCTAAAGGCTACGGCCAGCCGGTCATGTACGGACGTCCCAGCGCTGCCTACAACCCGGCCTCAGCCTACGGAGGAAGGTAGCGACACTTTAGACCTGACTGCAGGTGAAAGTCACCTGTCACGATGTAAAAGTGCAGGAAACGTCATTTAAACTCATGTTTTGTTCATTTCTCTATGCAGAAGATTTACTGTGAAGTATCTGTAGTTATAGAAAGCATCAGTTCACTTCCAGCTTCTACATGGTCTTTATCATTTATTAGTCACCTGCAGATTTGGAATCATCTTTGGGTGTTTTTACTGTCATTGGTGGATGATTGAACCCTGCACAGGATTTTTTCTGTTTATTTGACATGTTTATTCTGTATTTTAAGTCCAGATGTGGCTGATGCTGTGGGTTTTAGCAATTAGAAGAAAATAAAATGACTGAGAGGAGGAAGCGATGTGGTGCAGGTGGTTGTGGCTACGCACAAAGTCTAGTGGCAAACAATAACAGCAAACTCCCACAGCTAAAATCAACATGAACTGAAAACAGTCCAGAGCAGCTTCACCAAGAAAACAGACAGAAAATGAGCTTTTAGTTATTTTCTCTGACAACTTTTCTTCTGCTGTTTTGTTTTTAACGTCAGATCCTAATAAAAACCATCTTAGCATCTGTTTGTGTAGAGTCAGTAAGAAATGACTTGCCCAAACCTTCAATATAATAAAGTGTTAGGTGTAATTCCAGTTCTGCTCTGTAGCAGAATAACTTTATAATTACTCAAAAACATCACACTAATAGAAAACAGTACTCGGATGCACAGAATGCAGGAAGTAACGGAGCAGTCCAGTGTATTTTTCAGCAGCACGCTGCTCTGACTGTGTGCTGATGATGATGATGCTCTAGTGTTGTGTATCAAAAGTCAGCGTGGCCGCTCTCACCCACTGCTCTGACTCATGCTCATCACCAAACCTCACACACTCATACGCTCGGTTCATCAAGTTCACTGCCCACTCGTCTCCCCCTCCTCTACCCGCAGTTACTCTGGTAACAGTGGAGGCGCCGGCCTGGGCGTTCGTGCTCCCTCAGACTTCACCCAGGCTGCTGCCGCTGCTGTCGCCGCCGCCGCCGCCACAGCCACGGCCACCGCTACGGCAACAGTCGCAGCGATACAGGAGAAACAGAACCAGGAGCTGAGCTATGGACAGGTAAACGCACACCTGTCTTAGCCAGGTGCTGACTCCCAGGCTGACATGGGGAAAGCTGCACATCCATTTTTTTCAGCCTATTAGATGTTTGTTGACGTTTGTGGACACAGCAGAGTATCAGTCAGCTGATTACACTGAAGTAAATAACTGGTTTGGAGCTCTCTGACTGCACTGGAAGCCTGGTATCTGCAGAGGGTGGCGGGGTCTTTGAATCTGGACTAGGTCTGTAGATCCTGGCCCTGCCATGAGCTTCAGTGTTTGGTTGCACGGCTGTAAAGCAGAAGCTGCTTTTCTGCAGCTTCACACAGACTCATGACACATGCTTCTTATTAACAGCAGAGACGTCGCATAATTTCACACCGCTGCCTCCTGCCAGACTCTTTACTCCATAGACTGCTGATTAACATAATGAGAGTCTCTGTGCAGGCTTAGCAAACACTGTCAACATTTGTTATTGAAGATACAGGTACAGATACAGGCTGCAAACAGCAGCTCTCAGTGCACATGTTTGTTCTTTGTTGTTTACGTGTTTTGCAGCCTGCTTCTTCAGATAGACCACCTGCAAACATGACAGACTGTTTCCCTGCCCTCACACTGTTTGCACTCTTCCATCCCGTGCACTCTGTGAACTGTAAAATACCCAGTGAGCTTATTGTTTTCCTTTCCCTCCCAGATGGGTGGAGCATCCTCTTACGGCACCCAGTTCCTGTCTCATTCGGGGCCCCGAGGCCCTCCGGGGATGAACCCTGGTGGGATGGTCTCTTCCAGGCCTGGACCTCCACCTTCCAGCGCAGGCTTGTATCCCTCTCACCCTGCCCAGACCCAGAGGATGCCCCAGCACGGGGGCTATGCAGGTGGACAGCAAGGGCTCAAACGGCCTTTTCATTCAGAGGTCAGAGGAGGCACCATGGGATTTGGGTTTTTCAGTTTTTATTTTTTAACAGTTGAGGAAAGAATTTATATCAGATATATCAGTGTTCACTTCCACCCAGTCAATACCCAGTATGTCTCCCATCCACGTCCATTGAAGCCTGTATGACGGATGAATTCAAGCATGTGTTTCCTTTTTTGGTGAACACATTACACTGTCAGTGCTGACTAGAGCATCACTGTCATTAATGCTTCAGGGTTTTTGATTGTTCAGTTAAAGATTGATTCACTTTCCTGTGTCTGACTATAATGTTGCATCCTGTTCTGTGGCTGAATGTGGGCGGTTTTGGTGAACTGGCTAATGGGAACTGTACTTTTACATATTCTGTGACAGAGAAAGGAAATGAGTCAAATAAACCAGAACTCCAAAGTGCATCACACATCACTTGTACCTTGTAACTGGGCGCCTGTCTGCAGTTTGATGTCTCAGCAAACACGTCAGAGCAGTTCAGTAACTTTTCTTTTCCATGTGTGTCCCAGGGTTTTCCAGTTCAGCAGTACGGCTCAGCGGGGATGTCTGGGTATCCTAACCAGCCTCTGCAGTACCCTGCCGGCCCACCACAGAGATGTGCCCCCTCACCCTCCTACCCTTCCAGTCGGATGCCTCTCATGGGACAGTATGCGTCTGGACCACACAACCCAGCACAGTTCCCCCCTGCAGCTGGCCAGCCCAACCCTCCCCAGCATTATAAAGTAATCAGGCCTGAGCAGTTCACAATTTTTATGGTGGATATCTGTATAGATTTTTTTTAAAAAGCTTGTAATCTGTGTTTCTGCAGAGATAGGAGCCCACAGATCTGGTTTCTAAACCACTGTTGAATTTTTGTGCCTGGATAAACAGATCTTTGTCTGAGTGTCATGTTTCCTGTCTGTGTTCTCCAGTCTGAGCCGTTCAACGGTCAGGGCAGCCTGCCATCCGGAGGAGCAGGAGGATACAATGCTTTCACACAGGCTGCAGTGAACGGGGTAAGCCGTGTGCACTCACCCGGGTCTCTGGGTCCAGCTCGGTAATGACGCACAGAAACGCTGGTCTGACGTCCTAAACACTCGTCCTCTGTGTCGTCTCTCAGCCAGGTCGGGGTGGAGTGATGCCCGGGTATCCCAGCTCACCGATGGGAGGGAATCCCACTCCTCCAATGACACCCGGCACCTCCATGCCTCCCTACCTGTCCCCGGGCCAGGAAACCAAACCCCCCTACCTTCCACTGGACACCAAACCCAACATCAGCACCCAGCAGCTCTCAACAGGTGAGTCCCCCCCCCCTGCAGGAAACAACTGAACTCAACACAAATGTCTTTGACATGTGTGTAAAACTTTTTCTGTGTACACGTGCACGACAAAAAACCTGCTTCCTGAAGTCAGTCTGTTTCTGTTGCTAAACATGTGACTTTTTGTAAATGTCAGGCAGTAATATCGATCAGATCTCCTCTCCTGTCCCACTGTGGACAGTAGTGGCACTCACTGAGTCTGATTAATGATGTTCAGCCGTGCAGAACAGAAAGTACCAGTCCCGGTGCAGTACTGTACTGTAGTACACTGTAGTACTAGAACTATCTATCTGTAACTGTCTGTTTCACATTCAAGGTAACCCCAGCGACGACTTGCGTCTGACGTTCCCGGTCCGAGATGGCATCGTGTTGGAGCCGTTCAGACTGGAGCACAACCTGGCCGTCAGTAACCACGCCTTCCAGCTGAGAGACTCTGTCTACAAAACGCTCATGATGAGGTAGGACGACGTTATCGCTCGCACTCAGCTGAAGACCAGAGCAGTGTGAAGTGAGAATCCGTATATGTGGTCTTGACTTCAGCTGAGACTTCTTTCTGTACCCCTTAATTTGGTCCTTTTGGATCCAGAGCTTCTCCTTCCTATGAAGGAAGCAGATGAACAACACATGAGCAGTTTGATAACCCCACCCAGTCTCGCCCTGACAGCTGTGCTCTGTCTCCCCCTGCAGACCTGATCTGGAACTGCAGTTCAAGTGTTACCACCACGAGGACAGACAGATGAACACGAACTGGCCTGCCTCTGTGCAGGTACGCAGCCTCACCTGATCAAAATCCAGATCGACGCATAAAAAGCATGAAGTAAACGTACTTCTAAATTAATTGTCTCTTTTTTCTTCTGTATCAGGTGAGCGTCAATGCGACTCCTTTGTCCATTGAACGGGGCGACAACAAAACGTCCCACAAGCCCCTGTACCTAAAACAAATGTGTCAGCCAGGACGTAACACCGTACAGATCACTGTGACAGCCTGCTGTTGTGTAAGTGGCCCTGACACAACACTCTGGCAGCACTGTGTTCTCCCACAGCGCAGCACATTTATTAAGCACATTTATTAAACAACTTACTGATCACGTGCCGTGTCGACTCCTGTCCCCTCCCCCAGTCCCACCTGTTCGTGCTGCAGCTGGTCCACCGGCCGTCGGTCAGGTCAGTCCTGCAGGGTCTGATGAAAAAGAGGCTGCTGCCGGCCGAGCACTGCATCACCAAGAGTGAGTTCACGTGGTTTGTTTCTGCGTTGACACAGACAATTGATTGTCTGTGACAGAGAAAGGAAGGGACAATTGGTTGAGCTCATGTAACATAAGTTTAAGCTCTGTGATTGGACGTTTCTCGCCAAAATGTACCTTGGGAGATGTAGTTAAATTCTCTGATAAGTAGTTAAAGTAGTTTAAAGTTTTCAGTATTCAATTTGGACAGATAAGGGGCGTTTCACGTCAATCAATCTGCAAAACAGCTTCTATAATAAAAACATGTTCTGAGTTTTTTCATGTCTTGTTGTCTCAGTAAAGAGAAACTTCAGTAGCGGCACAATTCCTGGGACCCCCGGTCTGAACGGAGAGGATGGTGTAGAGCAGACGGCGATCAAAGTTTCTCTCAAATGCCCGATCACATTCAGACGAATCCAGCTGCCAGCCAGAGGTCACGACTGCAGGCACATACAGGTGTGGCCTCGCTCACACACACACACACACACACACACACACACCTGCGTGCACCGAGACGCATCCAACCACATTAACCCTCTCACGCTGTTGGTTTTCTTCTTTAGTGCTTCGACCTGGAGTCCTATCTGCAGCTGAACTGTGAGCGAGGGACCTGGAGATGTCCTGTGTGCAAGTACGTGTTTAACAAGGATCTTTGAGAGTCAGACCCACTCGTCCCGTTAAATTAACCTGCACGTTCTTCCTCTCGTTCACAGTAAAACAGCTTTGCTGGAGGGGCTGGAGGTTGACCAGTACATGCTCGGTATTCTCGTCTACATCCAGAAGTAAGTGCTGATGTGAGTTTAATGTAAATAAGATGATGTGATTTCCTTTCTCATGTGATCGATTAACCCGTCCGCGTGTCCTTTCCGTCCTCAGTTCCGACTATGAGGAGATCACCATAGACCCGCTCTGTGGCTGGAGGCCTGTGCCCGTCAAACCAGATCTGCACATAAAGGAGGAGCCTGATGGGCCGGTGCTGAAACGCTGCCGCACAGTCAGCCCGAGTCACATGGTCCTGCCCAACGTGATGGAAATGATCGCTGCTCTGGGCCCGGCATCGTCTCCGTACCAGAGTCTGACAGCAGGAGGCAGAAACACCCCCGACTACAACAGGCCAGGTCAGGACAGATGAGGGAACCTGGCAAAGGGGTCTGAGTTACTGGTCTAATATTTGTGATACTGACAATATCTCTGCTTCACTGCAAATTCTCGTCTTCGGTTCAAATGTGTTTTTAGAATTACAACATGGTACATGACACAATCAGTACCAACACAAATTAGCTTGGACACGTTACAGGGATCAGGAGGGTCTGTTACCTGCAGATCACCTGAAGAGGTCGAATTAACCGTGTGTGGGGGGGGGGGCAGTAAAAGGCTGACAGCACTCTGTGTAATGTGGGGAGGCAGCTGAGAGAAAAGGCTCCAGCTTATCAAAAAAAAGCTTCATTCCTCTTCAGCAGCTCAGTCCCTGCACCTCCAGGTCTCTGTGAACAGCAGGAGGTTTGGGCTAATCCACTGAAATACCACACTTTGTCTGGCAGAGCATTTGATCTTAGAGGGGAGGTGACCCAGAACACTATGCCAAGCAACAGAATAAAGACCAACAATTACAGTCTCAGTGCCCCCTCCCTCTCTTTACATCCTTTTGTCACTACTACTCACGATTTAAACAATCGAAGTGAACACTGACCTGTTTTAATCCTGACTGGGAGTTGCTTTTGTTTTGTTCTGGTCTTACAGGGAGCCAGGGATTCTCCAGCCAGACAGGATTTACAGACTTCCCCAACACTCCCGGCACCCCGACCCTGGGAGAGTACGCCCCGTCTGGACCCTCCCTCCCCTATCAGCCTGACCAGGTTAGACGCCTTTAAAACGCCTCCCTCTTTGACATAACAAACACAGGAGCATGATCCAGTTCTTAGTCTCTGGTCACAGGGACGAGGTTCAGGCTCAGTGTTGTGTCTGGTTATCTAATAGTTGAGTGGTGTCAGTGTCAGAAGACTCCCTGCTACCTGGAAGTGTTTGGCAGGAAGTCGCACTGATCGTGTGATGCTGCTTCAGTCAGTTTTCTGCAGCGCTCACTGTCTCTTCCTTCTGTGGGTTCAGCTGAGAGCCTCTCTGAACCTGAAGGAGACAGGCCAGACTGAACAGGTCCAAACCACCACCTGTCGCACACAGCTGCTCATCTGTCTGCTGAAGGTTTGTACGGGAGGAGCCGAGTGTCCGTCCTCGTCCTCTGCTGTCACGCACTTCTGCCGTGCAGCCTCTTAAGAGGCCTCAGGGATTACTGCTCATGCAACGTGTGATTTGTGGTGAATTTAATCTGAGGAAGTGCGGGAATGTTGTTGCACCGTGTCCTCTCTGCTGCTGAAAAATAAAGATTAGTGTTCTGTCTTTGTGTCTCTGGCAGACGCCTCACTCTGGACGAACCGAACACTCCCATAATAATATGCTGCAGCAGCACGGTTCAGGTGTTCACAGTAACCCGAGTCTCGGTGACGCTGGCAGTCCTCTGCCACAGTGGAACGCCAGTACCCAGAATTCCCGGCTGCAGAGTGAAGGCTCCTTCGGTCTGGGGGTCCCGGGAGCACCAGGAGCAGACGGAGCCGACCATGCACTAGATGTGAGTGGAAACCTGTTGTTGTATGTGGAGATAAAAGTAAAAATCCTTCACTTTCACTCCCACTATGAAGATGAATGATCAGACAGAGAAACACTTTTCCTAAGCTTATTGGGTTTGATTCCACCCTGAGGTAGGAACCAGAAATCATCACTGTGCTAGTCTGTCTTTGAGATCGCAGTAGAGAAACCAGTTTTATATGTCTATAGTTTAAACCGTGTGTTTTCTTCTTCTGTGCCTTGAAGCTTCTTCCTGAACTGACCAATCCCGACGAGCTGCTGTCCTACCTGGGTCCTCCTGACCTTCCCAACAACAGCAGCGACGACCTGCTGTCTCTGTTCGAGAACAACTGACCACCTTCATTCTGTCACACGCTCATCTTCCAGTCCAGCCTCCGCTTCTGTTTGCTGCACCTACCGTCGGTGTGTGCGTGTGCGTGCGTGCGTGCATGTGTGTGTGAGCGTGGCCGTGTGTGATTGTGTTTTTGTGTACTTCTGTCATTTTAAAGCGTTCTGCTGTACCTGGACGTTCCTTCAGTACGGCGTCTCCACATGTGGACACTGAATGAGGAGCAGCACATGGCAGTGACTCTGCTGACCAGCGTTTTGAACCACAGCACAAACCGCAGGCTGAAGGGTCTGTCTTTATAGATGTTATTAGTGGAAGTGGAGGATAATGGAAGCTGACGTGTTGATGAGGAGATGGCGGACACATTAATACAGTGGTTCCCAAACTTAAACCCGAGGCCGCGCTTCTTTTGCTTCTGTTGCACAACAAATGTCAGATTTTACTGCAAAAAGAGCAACAAACATTTATAGTGCTGGAGGAAAACATGACTTATTTTTTGTTCATCTTAAAGGAATAATTCT
Organism: Mastacembelus armatus; assembly: GCF_900324485.2. Classification (NCBI taxonomy): domain Eukaryota; kingdom Metazoa; phylum Chordata; class Actinopteri; order Synbranchiformes; family Mastacembelidae; genus Mastacembelus; species Mastacembelus armatus. Next base: position 19,521,108 of record NC_046644.1, on the reverse strand, counting down.
ACATTTCTGGGAAACACTGAGTTTGTCTTTGTTAGATCTGATCTGTTTTTGTTGTTGGTCAGGTATGAGGCTGCAGCAGGTGCTTCTTGGTTTAGCTTAGCTTAATTTAGCTTAGCTTAATTTAGCTTAGCTTAGCATAAAAAGTGGAGGTGAAGGAGACGGTTCAGTCAGAGGTGCAGACATCTGAGCAAACACTCATTTCTTCTGTCTTTATTTCTCTACCTTAAGGTTTGGTTGCTTTTCTGGTCTGCTTGAACTTGGATTATCGCTCCTGTCACTTCAGACTTCACTTTGTTTCCACCCCTGACTGGAACCTTCCAGGTTTTGGAACCACAGCATTAAAGGATAAGTCTGGTGTTCTTCCTAAATAGTTTCTTACCAACAAATATTATGAAAAGACCCAAACCAAATGCTTCCCTCTCATTGGGGAGACCATTGGGGAGGACGTAAATCTTTCAAACCACCACAGAAATGTTGGGTTTTATATTGAAACTGTCGTTTCTGTTGGTTTTGGTCTTTTTATTTATTGATTTTAAAAAATAGAAGCAGAAAATTTCCGGACTTATCCTTTAATGCAAACTGATGTAAGATACGGACAGTTAACACAGGTTGAATGTTTTATTTGTGTCGAGTTTAAAAAACAAAAACAAAAAAAAAAACAACCAAAAGTCCACGTTTGCCTCCTGACACAGTGAGTAAGGACAAAATAAAGGCCAGGGCCAGTTGTACAATAGACATTTTTAATACATGAAGTTTGAAGAGCGCTGAGGTTCATCGTGTCGCCGACGTCCTCCAACACTGTGAAATATCTCCCACCTTTCCCTGCGCTGGTTGGCCCTCTGTGGGACTTTTCGAGCATCCTGTCAACGCTGTGTCGTGGCACTTTCTGCCACCCGAAAGCTGTTTGTATGTTTTTAAATCGCTCGACATGTACAACCCATCATGACCCGGGTTTACTGTATAATCAGCTGTTTTCATTAGAGAACGTGTGTGTATCAAATGAATCGTTAATCATGATAATTTTAATGTTATTAGTTGGATAATGGATCATCGTTGGCACTGTATACATACTGTATGTTAAAGAATTATAAAGCAATTGTAAAACTCCGAGGTCACTCGTGCACACGTGATGCACGTGCGACAGATAACGGTCAGCTGATATTGAGTAACGCAGTCCAAGATGCCGAGGTTGAAATTATTCTTAATACGACTTTTTAAAGCTGACGTTTTTCTACGAATGATTTTCTGACCTTTGTGGTCCAACATTGCCTCAGCAAGGCAGGAAAAATGATGTGCTTTGCCAATTTGAGCAACACGACGATGTTATATTTGGAGATGATGGACTATTTAACTGCAAATTTGCTAGAAAAAAACGGTTTTTTAATATGTAAACTATTCCACATATTTTGTAACACATTGTAATTGCCATTATTTTCTATTTATTTTTTAACCATAATCATCATTGTACCTACAGTTACTTTGTCCCTTTCCTGAAACTCTGAATCAGAATTAAAAATCACTTTATTTGACGAAAGAAAACTTTTTCAAGGCTCTGATGTCAAATCACATCTGTCGCGTCCAGATGTTTCAGTGCGTACAGGCACGGATATGGATATTTATGGAAGCAGAGAGAAGCTGTAATTAATTTCATTTAATTTATAGCGTTGGTGTATTTTGCTTTAAAGGCCTTGATGAGAAGCAGATTTCAGAATCTCTCATCTGAACTTGTCTTTATTGATTATGTGACAGGATTTAATCTGTTTTAATGAAACCAGTTAATTTAGTTTTTAATCTGAGCAGTTTAAATGCAGCATTTAAATTCTAGACATTTGATTTGTGTGGGAAGGTAAAATACTTCAGTGACTGACTACATTGGAAGACATTAAATCGATAAGATGTCACGGTGTGTAATTAACACACTTTGGCTGATAATGTTCAACAACAGTAAATTATAACAAAATATTTGAATGACGTGTAAACACTTGGTATGTTCCTGCTCATGGTCACTGTTTTGGAAATGAAGGGAGATATAACATGTCAGTTCATGTTATATAACCATATATTTCTACCAGTAAAACAGGCAAAATGGGATATTTGTAAAATACACTGTGGGGTCAGTTAGCATTAGCTCTTTATCTAAGTAGGCCATCCTGTTTGCATGATGACAGTCTCAGTGAGGCTTTAACTCACAGCCTGGGTACCTTCATTTGTTTTTAAAAAATCCCCTCCAGACATTTTAGATCACGTAAACAATAATTTCTCTTTAATTTATCAGAGTTAATTCATCATTTGCCTCCTGCTCCAAACTGGCTGTGATACAAATCCCGTCCAGTGAGGTGGAGAATGAAGTACCTGCAGTAATATTTGTACCTCAGTACTTGTGTAAATGTACTAACATCAGATTTTAATATGTGAGAGTTTTCAGTGAAGTTAGAAGTTTTAATGAGTGAAAAGCTAAAATTATTGTCAAACTAGAAAGAAACGCTGCTGATTGTTTCTCGTCTCCATTGAAGCCAAATGAGCCGCGCCCGATTACTTGGGTGAGTTCGATTCTCTCACCTGCACACGCGGCCGCGTCCCGCTTGGCTCGTTCACACCATAGAAACCATTAGCTCCGCCCCGCCGGGTTGCCCCGGAGTTATCCAACCAACCTTCGGCTCCTCACGTTTAGCCCCGTTATTCTTTGCTCCTATTGGTCAATTCTTGAGCCGTGCGGAAGAGCGACGCTCTGATTGGCTGCCTGCGGGCTTTACGTCAGCGGAGCGCAGCGCCGTATAAATACAGACGTAAATAGCTCAGTGCGTCTGCCGCGTTGTCAGGGTTTAATTCAAGCGCATTTTTGTTTATTGGCGTCATATGAGCGCAGCTTTCTAAACATGGGCAACCCCAGGGTTTTCTTCGACATCTCCGTTGACGGCGCCACCATCGGCAGGATCATCATGGAGGTAGGAAAAGCTTCATTTATCCCATTTGTCGCTGCACCTTGTTGGAAATTCGCTTCATTTCAGCTTGAAAACACAATTAGATTCGTGTTTCTGCTGTTTCGGGCAGAGCTGCGGCTCTGACAGACGCTGCGGTGCGTCACATCTGTTTGGTTTCTATTTTCTGTTATTTGTCTCTTATTTGTCTGGATTTTCTCATATTTCTTTCATTTCAGCTTTGGATTTGTATCGATGTAGAAGGTAAATATGAATAAGAAAAAACAAATCCTGCAGAAATCCTCTAAAACGGTGTGATGGAAACGCCCAGCAGGAGCAGGAGCAGGAATAATGTGCAGCTCAGGCTGTAAATAACTGGAGATGCAGCTGATCTGACGTGTTTTCTCAGATGCTTCATTGATTAGTCCATCATCGATAGATTAGTGTGGACAGAAACTTAATCAGTAACTATTGTGATCACTCTAAGGTCACAGGCTCCGGTTCCAGCTCCTGGGATCGGAGGATTTCTTTGCTTTTCCTTGTTATATGTGATAATAAATGGAATCAATTTAGGGTTTGGACATTTTAACATTGGGGGAGTTGAAATGGACAATAAATTTCTTTAAGGGAAGAAGAGTTAAACCTTATTGAGAGATTCAGTAACTGCAGTATATTCAGCTGTACAAGCTAAAAACAAAGTAGTACTGCAGTACTGCAGTGTGTTTAGTAGCAGGAACGTCAGCAAAGGAGAACACAGAAATATCACAGTGAATATAAGAAACTCGTTTCTGGGCTCTAGACCCGGAGCCATGTTTGTTCAGCTCAGCTGAAATAAAACCCTTTGCTGTTTCTGCTGCAGACATTTTGGGTCTGTTTCCAAGGCTTCATGTTGCCGTTGCATTTTGACTGTTGGAAATCTCTGTGTTTTGCAGCTGCGGGCTGATGTGGTCCCAAAGACTGCAGGTAGGTCCCCTGGACGCGGGAGAGGAAGCCTTCGCTGCACGCCGCATTAACTCCGGAGCTGCTGCTCAGCCTTTTTCCACTCAGCCGACATGGTTTTAGCTTGGGTTGGGGAAACTATGCGTCCCCGTTAATCCTCAGCTGAGAATTTATTCTAAATATGGGTCGAGGCTGAGGGTGACGCGCTGATCGAACCAGCCTGAAGAGCCAGTCGCTGCTCTGCCTGACATCCCATCAAGTTAACCTGCATGATGCACGGCTGACTGTTATTCTGTCCTACATAGCTGCTGTTAGTCCTGTGACCTCATTTATACTCGGTGGGTGCAGAAGAAATGGCCCTAATGGCATCAAGGAAACATCTTTTCAGTCCCTTCCTCGGACTTATTTTTAGCTCAGAACACGGCCCGAGTTTTCTAACATTGTCTTTTAACTTGCAATCCTGGACTTAGTTGTCTGGGTTTTATAATGTGTGAAGCATCTGGTTTTATTATAATAATAATAATTATTATTATCATCGTGTGCAGAGTAGCTTCTGTTGTGAAAGCTGTGAAACCCTCTGAGAATAAAGAGGATTTGTGATCCAGATATAAAACACTTCTCCTCTAACTGGTCTGTCTCTGGGTAAAGTGAGGCACCAGCTTCAAGAAGCCTCATTTTCCCTTAATTATGAGAGATGATGAGATGAAATTAACCTTATTAAGTTTATCTCATCTTCTTCCTTATGTGTTTAATATAATGAAGCTGGTTTAGTTTACACTGATGCTCCTAAATCAGATTTTTCTTGTTTTACATGAAGCACAGGTTTTGTCCAACCTGCCCGTTAGGACTGATGCTGTTAGCAGGAAGGAGACGTTCAATGACCCGTACTAGAACCTGTGACACCTTCATTTTGATCAGGCCGAAGCCGGTCCCATATGTGTTGATCTGTCCGACTAAGAACAAGAGTCTTAGACGATAAATCAGATGTTAGAGGTGCAGACTTGACCTTTTCCCGGTGTTGTTTTGGCGTTCTCTGGTCATTAATAGTGTCCTTGTATCATCTGCAGTTTTGTTTGTGTAGTCTGTGTATAAATATGTGAGTATTTGTGAGACTGAAATTTCAGAGGCAGATTCCAGGTAGCAACACCTGGTGCACCTGTTGGGAACCTGCTGGTTAAACGGATGAAACGGAGGAAGGCGAAGCTGAAACGTCTCCTCCTGTGCTGATGTGACACAGTTTGAGCTGAAGGAAAAGGATCAGCTCGCTGATCAGGGCCTGGGGAGCCTTTTTTTTTTTTTTTTTTTACTGGGGTTTTTATGCTCAATCAGCTTCTCAGCATCAGCGACGTGGCCTTTACAAGAACACGACGTTTTCTGATCGATTTAGAACAGCTCTGGTTATGTGACGTTAGTTTGTGGTTTCGTCTGTGAGATCTGGATTCAGCTTTACCTGAATCAGGATCTGAGGACGGTCAGATCTAAGTTCACCCACACTGTCCTGATGAGGCACAGGCTGAATAAATAATGCTTGTTATTATTTGTTGGAGTGACTGTTTCCTTCTTTTGCAGAAAACTTCCGGGCTCTGTGCACCGGAGAGAAAGGTTTTGGGTACAAGGGCTCCACGTTTCATCGAGTCATCCCTAAATTCATGTGCCAGGTACAGTTAAGGCAAGGAATGAGTCCTGTTTGTTCTCATCACATTAAGAGGTTTGTACATGCTGAGGCCTCGTGCGCTGACTCAGCTGGACTCTTGTTTTCAGGGGGGGGATTTCACCAACCACAATGGAACTGGAGGCAAATCCATCTATGGAGAGAAGTTTCCTGACGAGAACTTCCAGCTGAAGCACACGGGTATGGGGACGCTGTCCATGGCCAACGCCGGGCCCAACACCAACGGGTCCCAGTTCTTCATCTGCACAGCTTCGACCGACTGGTGAGCTCCTCGCTGACCCGCGTCCCTCAGTTTGAACTTATCAGTCTGAGCTGGTCTCAGGTGCCGGTCTCACATACTAATGGGCTCCTCTGCTCTGCAGGCTCAACGGGAAGCATGTGGTGTTTGGCAACGTCGTGGAGGGCATTGATGTCGTCAAGGAGATAGAGCAGAAAGGCACAAAGAGCGGCACTCCCAAAGCCAAGGTCGTCATCGCCGACTGCGGTGAGCTGAAATAGTGCGACCCGGCTCCTTCGCTTCAGCCTGTTCAGATATTTCCATCCTGAGTAAAACGGTGCATATCCACAGTATCGCAAAAACACCCAATGGACCCACTTTCTCTTCCAAACATGTTTGTCTGCTGTGTTTATTCATGTGTAATATTTTGTACCTTCCAGCCTCTAAATAAATATCTGATTAAAGTGTAAATAAAGCAACTTCAAAGCCTGAATTTGTGTCTTTGCTCTCATTCATTAAGTAACATCAGCCATGTTTTTACTTAGGATATGGGTTTTCTCACATTACAGGCACATTTTTATTAACTCCAGTGATTACTGCATCTTTGTCATATGTCTGTGTTTCAAACTGCTCATGTTGTGACTCTGCTGCAAAAAGCAAATCCTCAGAACAATAATCATGAAATGAGAAATCGATTTAAGGTTAAATCAGGACAGATTTGAGCTTGAAACATCTTTTAGAGTTCGGACCTGGTTTTAGGGTTCAGGTTAGAGCCAGGTTGAGGTTGGGGTCAAGGGTCAGATACGTAGCTGTGATGGCTGAGGCCAGAGAATGAATATATGTCAGTGTGGTTACGAGTACAGGGTTAGATGTGCACGTCTTCAGGGATGATTGAAACTTGGATGCAAAAACCAAATTGCAGAAGTTGACATGAGTGTTTTCCTCTGGCTATTACAAAATAAAGAGCAACAGGTTGGACAGAAGTTAATTTATTTCCAGTTAAGTACAGAATTTATCAAAACAAAGTTTCGGTGCTCGGTGTTAATAAAAACATAGGAACAAAACCCTAAATCCAAAGTGAAATACACAGATTTAAGGCATCAACATCTCCTTTGCCAGTTTCTCCTTCACAGAGAGTGATACAAAAATAAATTCAAAAGAATTCATGTTTTTCTCTGTAAGAAAACAAAGATTTAGAAACAGGAAGTGAGAGCACTGTACGACCGATCACAGTAAAACCACAAATACAAAACATTCAGATCCAACACAGTAAAGGTAAACGTTGCTCTGGTTAGAGACCAGACCAGACGTTATCCAAGGACAGATCCTTGTTTTGTTACAGATGTTTGAACTGGGGAGAAGCTTAATAGAAAAGGCAGACACTGTGGTTCATTATGTCACAGTAAAGGAAGTCTGTTTTCCTGACACACACGTGTAACAAGGGTTTGGAGATGAACTACATGCTGCATTCACCGGTCAGGCTGAATATTCTGCAGCATCTGGCCATTTGAAATACGCAGGATTTCATGATTAAGTCTCTGTCTTGAAGCTGGAGCCAGAAGACAATGAGCTTATCTTAGCATGAAGACCGGAGCAGGTCTACCAGCATCCCTAAGGTGGTCTGCAAACCCCCACTTGTCCCATCACAGCTTAGAAACCACATGTAAACACAGCAGCTGTGTCACATTTTGGATTTCAATGACTCTTATTACTTGTAAATATTGTTCATTTCTACATTCAGAGACGTTAGAAGAAGTTATATATTTGGACAAAGCCATGCTAGCTGTTTCCCCCTGCTTCCAGTCTTTGTGCTAAGCTAAGCTAATCACTTCCTGGTTTCAGATCCAGACATGAGATTAATATCAGTCTTTTGATCTCACGTCTGGTCAGAGAGGAAGTCTGTCACGCTAAATCTCCACGAACTGTACAAGTCCACCTGCACTTTAACCACGATGCTGTTAAAACTGCACAAAGACCACGAGCCACGAAGATGACACCAGAGGTACGACCATTAATAACACACATAAAAGGGTATTTGGGAAGCTGGTTTAAGTTTCTGCTGTTTCTCATTAGCGTGAGAACACAAGCCCACGGCAAACGAGCAGTGGGCACCGTGCACACTCCTGTCGTCCAGGCAGCTGGCAGCTTTTTGCTGTGGCACGTTTGTGATATTGTTCCCCGCTGCACATCTACTCTAAACACTTGTTGAACTGGCCTCATGAGCTCTCACTCTGAGTACTACTCTGGTCCGCTAACAGTCACTGAATATTTGAAGTGAAACACCAGCCTGGAAGTTGTTTAATAGACTTGACAGAGTCCAAAGTCGACCCCCAAGCACCATTCGGACTGGACTTATCACCTTTCACTGGGGGAGGGAGGGGATTTTGACTTTACCTGCACTGGCCGGTGATTTAATCCCACCTGAAGTGTGTGTGTGTGTGTGTGTAAACAGACACTATACATGCAGAATCAGTACAGCAGTAAAAATCCCTGCTGTTTGTTTGAACTCACTGCTCCTCCTGTAATTTAACTCCAGTCCAGAGAGACATCTTTAAAAAAATATGGTGCTTCTCAGGTAGAAAAGTCTTTTCTAGGACTTCTCAGTGGATTCATGGACATTTGTTCTCCAAAGACACCAGAGCTATTGGCATCCTCAGGAGGTGTAAGTCTCACTGAGTCATAAATATGTGTTAGGACATGAATAAGCTTTGACTCTAATTTACCTCACACAGTGTCTATTACAGAAACTGTGCCCCGATGGGTTAAACTATAGGAGCTCAGTGAAGGTTTCGTTCCCCACCTCCCCCTCTGGTGGTCCGCCTGTCGGACTGGGCTGGAGTCTGAGTCGTAACGCACAAGATAAAAAAGTCAGGAAGGATGGCAGGTATTTCAAATACACTGGACTGAAACCACACAACACTGTTAATATTCACAAACCACAGACAGTAACTGGATTCACATGGGACATGACACGATAGTTACCAGGCTACATAACTGTGCTGGTTTAGTCCTGGGCTACACCTACACTGTGAGTTGTTCAGGGCACTTGATGACGTCAAAGGAAGACCTGCCAAGGCTGAAACTACAGGGGGGGGGGGTGGCAGGAATCTGCTTTCTGAGGGTTTAACCTCAGCACTGATTACAAAAGGCGTCCTCAGAAGTGTCTGGATCCCAAACCTGAACTATTTCATTCAAATGATCCAGGCCGGCTGAGAAGAACAGTGCTAGAACAGCACCTGGACTGAGAGAGTTAATCAATTAGGTGATTGACGGAAAAACATCAAGACCTTCGATTTTAGAAAAACTGGTTAAAAGTCATTTATCAGGAAAAATACCAAATTCAGCAGTTCTACCTTTACAAATGTGTTTCGTTTAAAGCTATCACATGAAATGTGACGAATAATCAATAATACCCAGGAATCCTGAACAGATCACATGATAATGTTTGCAGCCCTAAATAACACTGGCTGGATTTTACTGCTGGCACCAGGAGGCAGTGGTGGGAGCTGCAGCTTTAAGTCGTATCTCGTTAAAATAAATAAAATAATTTCACCTGTTTCGTCGTTTCAGGACTAAAAATGCATCAGACTATTTTTCACCATCGACGATGTTTAAATGCTTGTTACAGCAGCGACACAAGCTTAAAACGTTTCAGAGGAATGATCTGAAGTTTGATTGAAGATAAATGGTTTTTCATGTTTGACCTTTTATTGAAAGTGTATAAAAGCTGAGGGACACGAAGGAGGACCTGCTGGATCCAGACCGGGGACGCTACAGTCAGGAGGATCGTTATAGTTGTAGTTTTTAGAGAGACTCTTCAGTAGCTACACATATTAGCAAATATTTAAAAGTAATAATAATAGAAAATGTTTAATCTAGGTCACTTGATAAAAACCAAGTGAAATGTTTATATTCTTGTATTTCAGGTCACTTTGGTTTTTAAATGTTAAATTATATTTTATTTGTTCAATGTGATACTGAAAATCTGTCCTGGAGGGTTTTATTACGCTGTAAAATACTTTTTTCCTTCAGGGGAGGTTTTTCTTATCAAACAGAGGTCTAGGCCCGGTCACACCAGAAAACAGCACCGTTAAATGGATCCACCCAACATGTGGATGCAGGACTGGCTGGTTAACAGTGGGTTAGCTAACGTGCTAGCCTCCAGGGAACAGTCATTCACAATAGTTCCCTGAGCTTCTTCTTATTTTGTCTTTGTTTACTACGCCCCTGACGTTAAGTTCCTTCAGGCAGTGAACTCAGCTTATTAAAAAAGTTGTTGAAGAGCAAAGAAAAGCTCTCAGAACTAGCGGAGCTCAGTTTATTCAAGAAACGTATCGGCTCCGAAATACAAAAAATGTCAGTTTACACTGAGCCAATGACCCATGACGGCTTCGTCTTTGGGCCAAGGTGCAATTGTTTCATTAAACTGGATTCATGGTGCTGTTTTAACCCAATCCATTTAGTGCACAAGTTAAAAAGTAAAGTCCCCAAAATAAAAGCTGCTCCTGGTCCTCTGGTTCCTCGTAACCCCATATCTAGACTTCCCCATAACTCTACACTTTTCCAACCAGAAAGTCCAAATGAAACTGAACCAGGTTCACATGCAAGTTTAGTTTTGCCTCAGCTGATGTTTTTTATGGCAGAATAAAGAGCAAATAAGGCCTGTAGGGGACGTTTTACTTTGAAAAACATTTCACCAAAAAAGACTTTTCTCTTTTGTTTAAAGAAACAGAATCAACAGACCGACAGTCCAGGACAGACACCAAGGGCAGGGTGTCCTGTGGGTTAAATGCTGGTGTGACCGCACCTTAAGGGTAAAGCTGAGCTGTTATTATACAGGTAGTGGCCGTTATGGGGAATGTTTGGACCAGTAATACTGACTAGACTCGACTGAAGTGAGTTTTTCCCTGGGCGGAGTTGAGTTCTGGCATTGAACAGACTGTACGGACAGTTAAACCAGGCAGTGCTCATGTTGCTTCAGAGGCTTTGGGAGTAAACAGATAATAAAAATGGATGAACGGATTCTGAAAATACTGATATTAGTCCAACCCTCCTGTCACCTGCTGCCTCTCAGAGCCACAGTGTCAGAAACCCTCAGGTTGCACCTGAACCTGGTCCCAGGTTTCCCTCAGTGTTAGCTGCTACCTCTTGTGCTCTCAGGTCTGCGGCGACGTCTTGCGGCTCTCCCGCAGGATCCCGTCCAGGCCGTTGAGCTGGCGGAGGAAACCTCGGTTGGGGGTGACGCCTCGGTGGTCTTTCACGGTTTTGATGGCCTCCACCAGCGTCAGGTTTTGTCTGATCATCAGGTAGGCCAGCACCAGCGTGGCGGAGCGGCTCACTCCCACGGTGCAGTGGACCAGCACCTTACCTGCACACACACAGGAGACCTGGTCCAGATGTTCTACACATGTGCATCTCTACTTTAAGCCTGTTTCCATAAATGGGTCTGAAATAAAAACCAACTTTACACAGAACAGACAGTTTGTCTGCTATAGATTTATTGATTAGAAAGTCTAGACTTTATTATCAATATTCACGTTAAATGAATAGAAAAAGGTTTTTGTCGCCAATTTAAAAACTGATTTGTGCTTAAATCACATTTGATTGACATTTGGTGCAGATTGTGTCTCTTAATAACAAACTTTCTGTTTCGTAGCATTATTTTAAATGCAGCAATGATTCTAATCATTATTGTGCTCTGATCAATACATTTCATGACGTTTTATCCAGAGCAGTGATTGTTGGAAGCCTGTGAATGAGAGGCTGCGTGTGATCAGATGTACTGACCTCCGCTCGTCAGGGCTTTGTGGATGAACTCAGCAGCAGGGTAGAAGTTCACGCTCATGTCGAAGGTCGGGGAGTCGTGCGCCTCGATGCCATAATAGGTGACGTTCATCCCGGCGTAGTACTCGGCTCCACCGCGCCACTTACTCTGTGCGCAGTTGAGGATGTGCGTGATGCCCAGCCTGGCCAGCTCACGGCGATCTGAGGCGATGTCTCTGCAGACAGAGCAGGTTGTCACAGCTTATCATCTGATCTGCAAACGTCAGTGTCACGTTCTGTGCTGAGGTAAAACGTGTGACGAGAGAAAAGCAGGTCATGGAACAGCAGCTTGTCAAGGCTCCATGTTGTGAGTCCTGTGGACATCATGCTTGTCCCCCTCTGACCTGTTTGTTCCTGTACCTGTCACCTTCAAATCTGCATATTTAAACTCATCCATCCATCATCTGTACCCCCTCTGTCCTTAACCAGGGTCCCAGGGATCTGCTGGAGCCTGTCCCAGCTCTCTTTGGGTGAAAGGCAGGGGTCCACCCTGGACAGGTCCCCAGTCCATCACAGGGCCACATAGAGACAAACAACCTCACACACTCACACTCACTCCTATGGGCAATTTAGAGTCACCAATCAACCTGACATACATGTTTTTGGACTGTGGGAGGAAACCAGAGTACCTGGAGAAAACCCACACAAGCACAGGGAGAACATGCAGACTCCACACAGAAAGGCCCCTGATGGGTTTCAAACCAGGAACCTTCTTGCTGTGAGGCAACAGTGATAACCACTAAACCACTGTGCTGCTGTATTTAAATTCAAAAATTGAATATATTCATTTCCAAAAGTGCTCAGAGCCTTAAATCATCAGTTGTTTATGTTTGTGTATAAAATATATAGAGTCTAAAATGACGACATCCTTAATTAAAAAGCATGACATATATTTGTGAGTCCAAATGTTTGGGACTGTGGAAATGCTGCATTAAAACACGAAGATGATACTGAGACAACATGGGTTTTATAAAATACCAGACCAGTTGTGTTGACTCCAAACCTTTTCTGGGCCCAGTTCAATTGCTGCTTCACTTTGCTTGAGCAGGAGCCAAAAAGTCTCTGTCTGGCTTTCAACCAGCTCCCAGTGATGATGGTAAACAAACAAAGATGACAAGCCCCATTCATCAGGTAAGAAATGTTATTGGTTCCATTAAGGCGAGTGGAAAACACACATCAGCTCCCAGAGCTTCACAATAAGAGCACAGAGCCTTATTATAAAAGGAAACTCACTGATCTCCGATGTAGAGTCGGGGCCACACTTCGTCTGCGTGGTTACACGCTGTTTTTCCGGTGTACAAGAGTCTCTCCAGCTCGGAAACCGTCAGGTTCGGCGCGACGCGCTCGGAGTCTTTTCGGCTCGGAGACCTGGAGCTGCTCCGGGACCGGGAGAACCGGGACATGAACGCCATTTAATCTGGAGACAGGGGGGAGAACCACCGATTTGTCTTCTCTCATTAAAAGATAAAAACAATCACAACACACACACTAGAATAAAATAAATTAAATATAAACAAAATAATCACATTTGAATATTAGATCAAATATCAAATATTTACCTGTAGCTTTATTTTGGCAGGCTGGATGTTTCAGACATTTAAATTATGAAGCAAAACGTGTGTTTTCCCTCGGTGCGTGTTTTATTTACCTGTGTGTGGTTCGGTTCCGTGGAGCTACAGGACGAGCTGCTGCAGGGCCTCGACTCGTGTATCTGCGGTGGGAGGATGAGACAGAAGCAGCTCAGCATCCAGCAGCATCCTCAACAAGTCCGCACTGGGACCAGAGACCAGGACTCTGCAAACACGGACGCAGAACCTAAAGCCACATTAAAAACCCGGTCTCTGGTGCAGCATAAAGAGCTTCACCACCATCTCAGCTCAGCTAGAGCGATGGGGCCTTTTTTTAAATATTTAATAGTTAATGATTCCGATGTTTGTCGACATCTGCCGGTCAAACCCGAGAATATTTTATTTTAAATTTTCTACAGGGTCCATTGATTAACTGTTCCGGAGCCTTCGACCGTGTCACATGATCTTCATCCGCAGCTGGAGCTTGTCCAGATGTTGACATTTCCATTTTTATAATTAAATTCTGCTGTTTATAGTGCACGTGCAGATTGAAAACAGCAGATGCTGACCCAAGATCTGCTTTTCAAAAATGCAACAGACTAGATTGTTAAAATTTGATTATTCTCTTTTTGTTTTTGGAAATATGTGAAATATTTTCCAGTTAAACGGTGAAAGTTCAAATTAAAATCACAGTGAATCATGAATAAAACCAATATGTTGGTGTTTAACAATAATAATAAACATAATATAATATAATAATATAAATGAAATAAACGATGATGTATTCACAGCGTGTAAAGTGTTGGAAATAACAACTACGCTGTGACGATAGGGAGAAGACGGACTCTGAGAGGAGGGACGTGAACGCAGCATGACGCAAACACCTTGCGACACACACGTGAGCGAGGAGCGATGGCGACTGACCGGGTCCAGTTTCATGAAATGGGCTTAGACGACCGCGTTTTAAAGGTAAAAGCAGCTCGACACGATCAATAATCGTTAAATAAGCAGTTGGTTAAAGGCTGAGACGATAAAAACCGAAGAAAGACGAAGGAAAGTCGATATAAAAACACACGAGCGGCTGCGCTCTGTCGTCAAATATTAAAATATAGTCTCATCTGAAACTCTAATATTCACATCATGTGATTAAAGGGTCCCCTTGTTCAGACTGAGTAGGGACATGTTATGTGTGGTTGCCATGTTTGTTTGAATGAGGTAAAATAAGCACAACTAGGGGAAGAGGGTTCAAATGTTTCTGTGGGTCAAAGGTCAAAAACAGGAGCCAGTAACAGTTTGTGTGGACTTTCCTCAGGCGGTTGCAGATCTGGGTTGGTCCGAGCCGACCCTGATCCAGGAGAAAGCCATCCCTCTGGCTCTGGAAGGGAAAGACCTTCTGGCTCGAGCCCGGACTGGATCCGGAAAGACGGCTGCTTATGCCGTACCTGTGATCCAGCGCATCCTGGCCTCCAAACAGGTGAGGACGCAGCAGACGTTAAGGTGGATCCCAGTTCTGCCCAGGGATCTGTGACGGGTCGTGTCACCGAGCTGCTCTCTGACCAGGTTCTGTTTTTGTCTTCAGAGCGTCCGTGAGCAGGACGTCAGGGCTCTGGTCCTGGTTCCCACCAAAGAGCTGGGTCAGCAGGTTCAGGCCATGGTGAGGCAGCTGACGGCGTACTGCTCGAGGGACGTGCGGGTGGCCGACGTCTCCGGCAAAGCCGACCTGTCGGCACAGAGGTCAGTCGGCGTAGAAGTAAATAGAATAGAGTTTCAGGTTCCACGAAAATAAAAATTTAAACCATCATCGTTTTTGTTTTATTGGTTTAGATGAAAACTGTGCTCAGGTTTTATTAACTGGACGTGTTTGTGTCGTGTCTGAACAGGCCGATCTTGATGGAGAAGCCAGACGTGGTGGTGGGGACGCCATCACGCGTCCTGGCCCACCTCAATGCCCAGAACCTGGTCCTGCATTCGTCCCTGGAGATGCTGGTGGTGGACGAGGCCGACCTGATCTTCTCTTTCGGGTTTGAGGCAGACCTGAAGAAGTTGTTGTGGTGAGAACACAACCCCATAAGTTTGATACTTTCATTATTCAGCTTGTTGTTTATTCTGACAACTGTTTTTGTGTCTGTCTCAGTCATTTGCCAAAGATCTACCAGTCCTTCCTGATGTCTGCGACTCTGTCTGAGGACGTCCAGGCCCTAAAGGAGCTGCTGCTGCACAACCCTGTAGGTCCCTCACTGAAAACACTCGTCGTGTGACGATCTGGGTCTGATGTTCAGGAGAAGCAGGTTGTGTCGTTGGTTTTGACCCGATGTGCGTTTCCTCAGGTGATCCTGAAGCTTCAGGGCTCCCAGCTGCCGGACGGCAGCCAGCTGCAGCAGTACAGCATCAAGTGTGAGGAGGAGGACAAGTTCCTGCTCACCTACACGCTGCTGAAGCTGCGGCTGGTTCAGGGCAAGACGCTGGTGTTTGTGGGAACCGTGGACCGGTGCTACAGACTGAAACTGTTCCTGGAGCAGTTTGGGATTCCGGCCTGTGTGCTGAACTCTGAGCTGCCCGTCCAGTCCAGGTGTGTCTTTCTTTTCTGGGGAGTTGTGTTGTTGTTTTAGGAGGAGAAAGGGAGGAGGCAGTTTGAAGCTCATGTGCAAATATTGCTGAGACACCTGGAGGAAACTGTTTGCATCCATTTCCTTCTCCTGTCACATTCAGCTCAGTTTCATACACAAGCACCTTGTTGGTTCCCTTTTGTTCTCTTCACGCTTGTGTTTGGTGCTGCAGGTGTCACATCATCACCCAGTTCAACCAGGGATTTTACGACTACATCATCGCCACAGACGAAGAGAGTCTGGGTGACCCCAGTGCTGCTCCTCAGGCTGCTGCAGGCAAAGGCAAGAAGAAAACCACAGAGAAAGAAAAGTGAGTGAAGACGGGCTGACAGTCCTCGTCCTGCGGGCAGATGTTAAAGAGGTTCTGGCCTCTGTCTGTTGACATTTGGACCCTGACGTCTGGGTGATGTTTCCACAGGTCTAAGGACAAGGAGTACGGCGTCTCCAGGGGCGTGGACTTTCATAATGTCGCCAATGTCATCAACTTTGATTTCCCCACGACTGTGGACTCCTACATCCACCGAGTCGGACGGTAAAGAGTCTTTTAGTCCAGTCGCTCAGTTCTGCACTTTGTCACTTACCTGCTGATCTGATCGTGCTGTTTATTTTCTTTTGTATTTTGTAGAACGGCCCGAGCGGACAACCCCGGCACCGCTCTGTCCTTCATCTCTCACACGGAGCTGGGTTTGCTGTCGCAGGTGGAGGAGGCTCTTACAGGAGGTACCAGGCGCTTTTCTGAAACTGGTCATCTGGCAAAATCCTCCTGTGCTGCTTTAATAATGTTTTAGTCTTTTTAGAACATGTTCGTCTGATGTGAATCTTTTTCATCAAGCTGATGTTTTCATGTTGGTTTTAGAAAACTCGGGCTCTGCTCTGAAACCGTACGAGTTTAAGATGGAGGAGATCGAAGGCTTCAGGTACAGGTGCAGGGTAAGTTCTCCGACCGTGTGCTCAGTGCAGCGAAGAACATGTGATTAAACTGCGGCATGTGTGCGTCGCTTCACAGCGCCTTCAGTAAACTGTGTGTGTGTGTGTGTGTGTGTGTGTGTGTGTGTGTGTGTGTGTGTGTGTGCATGTGCGTGCAGGACGCCATGCGCTCGGTGACCAAGCAGGCGGTGAGGGAGGCCCGACTGAAGGAGCTCAAACAGGAGCTGCTCAATTCAGAGAAACTCAAGGTGAGTCGCCGTCGCTCCGGCACAGAAACAGGCAGCCGGAGGTGGAAGTGTTTTCTGATTGGCTGTTTCTGCTGTCACTCAGACGTATTTCGAAGACAACCCCAGAGATCTGCAGCTGCTCAGACACGACAAAGACCTGCACCCTGCCGTGGTCAAACCGCACCTGAAGAACGTCCCCGAGTACCTCAGTAAGACACGCACACACACACGGTTTACAAAGATGGCCGTCGCTGGTAATTCGTCATTTTCTCCAATTTCCTGCAGTTCCCGAGACACTGAGGGGGGCGGTGAATCCTCTGTCCAGCCGGAGGAAGAGGAGGAGGAAGGAAAAGCCCAAAGCAGAGGGAGTCATGAGGAGCAGCTTCAAGGTGAGAACTGAACTGACTGTGAGTATGAAAACAAACATCTGGTGCAGCTGTGGAGCAGAATAAGCAGTTACAGGTACATTTTAATGATAATATTTACCATTTACTGGTTCCACCGCTCAAATGTGAATGTTTCTGATTTTCTTCGCTCCGTCTGGTGCCTGAACTGGCTCTTCGGTTGGAAAATATTTCGTTTAGACAAAAGATGAATCAAATATTAGAGAAAATTATTGATAGAAAAGCCACAAAAGTCAAACTCATGAGAAACGATGTTTTTCCACCTGGTTTTTATTTGTACTCTCCCAGTGTCCATGTGTTTATGTGTTTTATCAGGGATAAAAAGCTAAAACACAGATTACAGCGAAAAAACAGAGACGCTGCTGCAGTAACAGATTTTATCACTTGTAGAAGAACGTCCAGGGGAAGAACCCGCTGAAGAGTTTCCGGTACAGCGGGGGGAGGAACAGAAAAGGCGGAGCGGCCCAGTCGTAGCCGCAGCAGGACGACAGTCTGGGCTCGGATTACAAACTGTACAGACTCTGAGTTGAAGAAGCTGCTGAAGGTTTGAGACAAAGTGGACGATGACTCTGACTCGTGTGGACGGAAAATACAAGAGAAATCAGTTTGAACTGTGTCGAATCCAAACCTGAGACCAGAGGAACACCGTGTCCCTATTATCTGTGTTCTGCAGACATGGAAAATATTCATTAGAAAATCACTTTAAAGGTTTGCATGATAGTTCTAGCGAGTCTTAAATACAAAAGGAGAAAATCACCAGAAATAATTCAGAATCCCTCCAGTATTAGAGGTAAACTCACGTCGGCCTCGCGGTTGTGTCAGACCAAAACAGACGGACAATGTTTGTACCAACTTTCATGTAAATCTTGAGATGCTGGTCTCAGTGCTCTGCAGTTTGGGTTTGAGATGTGTTTCTCTGCCAGAACACGACTGGATCTTTTACAGCTACGTCAGAATTTCACGTGAAGTTTTGCTTGTAAATCACAGTCCAGTTGTCGCTGGTTCCATCTTTTATATTTGCTCTGTTCAGCTTCACGCTGCCCAGGTGTGAGCTGAAACTGTGGCAGGTTGGAGGTTTCAGCAGCTGAGAGGCTGAGGAACAAATGTGTTATTGTAGCAGGAGAGAAAACACGTGTCTTATTTAAACTGCTCTTCCTGTTTCAGTCTGCCAGGCCTCTGATTGGTCGTTAGATGTCGACTTGTTTTCTTAAAACCTATTAAAATAAGAAGCAGTTTGGTGCAAAGTGCTTTTTCTAACCACATTTCTAAGGCTTTAATGGCTGTTTGCTGCAGGGGTGTATTTTCTTATTTCCCAATGTTATTGCACACAGCTGTACACATCTGGAGTGTGTCCCAGCTGCAGGGACACTCCTCAGACAAGATGCTGTTTGAAAAAATACTCCTGAGTTGGAATAAATGTGAAATTTATGTCAACAGACTGAACTTTGTCCTTCCTTCTCTACGTTTATGTCCAGTTCTGCTTGTTTTTTGTGCGTTTGTTGTCTTAAGTTGCAGTTAATTCGATTTGACCCGACTTGAGCCACAAAATGACACAGACTCTAATCTTATGTAGAAAATAACGTCATTTTAATCAAATGCATTCAGCAGTACATAAAATCTGTTTATGATCTCTGTAAATACAGACACAGAGACGTAGTTTTCTTAGGGAGGCAAACTGTGCGTGTTGTTTTATTGTGAAGAGAATTAAACTCCTGCTCTGTTGTCTCTGCTCTGCAGAGGCTTTTCCCCCAGATCCATTCTCTTAAACTCTGATTCCTCTGTGGTGAAAACAAGAGTGAACAACTTGTGTCTTCTGTACCTGTAAAGCTGTGATGTTGCAGCATAGTGAAGTGGTTATTAGGGGTTTGTGTAGCATGAAAGTGTGGAAATCAATCTATAGTGTATTCAAAAGGGTAGTCCTGTGTGGGCTTTGAGCCTTGGTTCATGGCGTCAAATGGGTTTTCAGTCAACCAGCTCTCCACGGGGAACCAGCTGTCGTACCAGGGCGTTGTTCTCTCGGTTTTAGGTGGTAGTGTGGTTGTGGTTGTGGTGGTTGTCGTGGTTGTGGTGGTTGTTGTGGTTGTTGTTGTGGTGGTGCTGGTGGTCCTGAATCTGTTTTGTAGTCTCTGACGCAGCCTGCGTAAACGCATGAGCCGGATCCGCCTGAGCCGCTCTGTGTTCTGGGCGCTGGCGTGACTTTCTGTGGCTGCGACGGTCCCTCTGACGGTGCTGGGTGCAGTCGCTCGCACCTTAGGGACAAGTCGAACGGGCCTGTTCCCGCTGAGCGCCATGATTTGTTTGATGCGATCCCAGTTGGACTTGGCTAATGTGAAGCTGCACGAAGTGGCTCCGGAGTCGTAGCCCACCATGCAGAGTCTGGTCTGAGGGGTGTAGCCGTCCGCCTTGGCTGTCACCCTGTACTCCCCAGGGTTCAACAGTCGCCAGTAATCTCCACCTGCAGCTGAAATCAGACACAGAGGGTTTGTGGGGGTCACTGGTTCGGATGTGGGTAGAGCTGAATTGTTCATGCAAAGTCAAGGGTCAAGAGTCAAGGGACCAACATACCAGTCCTGACATCGTGACGTATTCCCTCCACAGAAATGGTGGCATTAGCCACTGCATTTCCCTCCACATCTCTCACTACACCCTTTATCCCACGATGCACCTGCAAACACGGCACACCTTTAACTCCCACAGCAGTTACCACAAGTCTTCATGTGCGTTTTTGGTTTGTGCATAATTTAAAAAAGCAGAATATCATAAAAAAGTTGTTAGACCTGGTGTTTTGATAAATGCAAAATATAAAATGGTTTAGTGGGTCCAGACAGTGATAGTGTTGCTAACTGAGATGGACTACCGGCCCAGAGAACAGGTTCATCCAGCTCTGCTTATAATCTGGGCTCAGTGCAGTCCTCACCTGTTCAATGAAGGACAGCAGAGCCTCGCGGTTGTTCTCCCACTCAAGGGGAAGTTCGCTCGCATGAGGAAACTTGTCGCAGCCCAGGAAGATGGAGAGCTCGAAGCAGTTGGTGTGCAGGTAGCTGAAGTCATTCATACCTGTGAGGGGGAACCAATGACATGTTACTGCTGAGAACCACAAATGTAGTTCCTGTCCGTTAATGGGACCGGCATCAGAAGATCCAGGTTCTGATGTCTTTGGTGAATGAATCCAGAGATACCTGAGAAACAACCAAACAAAGCCCCAACATCACTGTGTGTTGTTTGCTCTCTTGTCATTTAAACAGTAATTTCTTGTGGACTTTGCAGCACCACGGTACAATATGTGGCTTCTATGCTCTTATGTAGAAGAACCCTGTGGTTCTTGGCCCCTTCATTCAGGCCTACATGGGTCACTTTAATGGTGCGTATACTGGGACAGTTATCAAATGTGGTTTGTGGTTCTGCTCTTAACCAGCTTTAAAAATCTGAAAAGTTTCTAGTCACTAATGTTTGTGTGATGTGGTTTCTCTATGGAAAACCTGCTGAGGCTGTGTGGACTGAACTTGGATGCAACAGCAGCAGGTTTTTGCCCTGAAGACCCCAAACAGAGTAATCCAGCCATGGATCCCACCAGGTAAATGTGATGCCCCCTGTGTCAGCACTTACTGCCCACCACTGGCTTCCAGCTGGCTCTGTTGGTGATGCCCTGCCCCCCGGTGACATCATCGCCGTGGCAGGAGCCTCGGTAGGTCTCGGTCATGGTCAGGTGGCTGTGGGCGTACGACATCGCCAACCAGCGAAACATGGTGTCGTCTGGCGTCTCCCTCAGGGCCCCTTCGTTCTGCCTCTGAATACGGGTCCACGTCTCCTCGTTCATCTCGGCGTTCGCCCTCCACCGCCGGCTGTCGGTCAGCTTTGACATAATCAGGGGTGTAGCGTTATCACTGGGTGTACTAACCCTGATGATGCATTGTTAGATAATAGTTTCTGTAAAGAGCCTCACAGATATTGGCGGGCGCTGCATGTCAAACGGGTAAGTGACCATCTTTTCTCCTCCTTGCAAGTTGGCTCCCAGCACGAAGGGGGTGCGCTGCATCCAGGACATGATGGCTTTTGTCTCCACGGCGAGCTGGAAAAGAAGACGTGTGGATATAAAGATAAAATAAATGTGGTAACTGGGGCCCTGATGATGACAGTAAACAAACTCACAGAGCCGTTGACAAAGTTTTCTGGGATGGGGATGTGATGGTTGGGGACCACACGGGGGACCCAGCCTCTGTCCTCGGCTCCCCACAGGATGCTGTTGAGGTCTGGGAAATTCTGGAAAATGTCGTAACCTTCTTCAGTCCAGTGGCCCAGCGCCCAGTTCCCCATCTCTGAGCCCTGTGGCACAGGAAGGAGACCACAGGAGGGATCAGGATCATCTCCATGTTAGGACGTCTGTAGCTGGTCAAGCTCCATTTAATTTCCTACACTTCCCATAATGCAATTCTTTTCAAGTCTCACTGGTAAACTAGACTATAGACTATAACCAGACTATAAGTTATATAATGTAGGTTTTTTCATCATTCATTTTAACTTCCTGTGCTGTAACTTCCACGCCAGGCTCATCGTACCATCTCATAGGCCAGCTCGTAAGCGTCCGGGTTGAGCGAGGGCACCAGGTGTATTCTCACTCCGTCCACCAGGCGGCGCACTCTGGGGTTATCGTCGTTGTACTCTTTGCAGAGGAACTGCATGAGCAGGAGGAGAAGCTCTCGGCCCAGAGCCTCGTTCCCGTGGAGGCCGGCTGTGTACCGAAACTCTGGCTCACCTGGGGGCAGTAACAGACGTGATGTTAATTAATCAAGTTCTAATTGGTTAAGTGGCTAAAGGGCCATTCCACCTATTTTACACATTGAATTCAGTTTACTCTTCGCATCAATGTCTCCTGTGGCTTTGGAGGAACTTTTCAAAGTCTGAACAAACTCGGATGTTGTCATCAGGCTGGTGTCGCTGAGTGATTAGGGGTTTAGCAGGGGGAAGCTTTAAAGAGATCATGGGAAATGTAGTATATAGTTTTATCCAATCTGAATGTACCTGTCTCATGCTCCCCCGGGTTGTCGGAGATTTCCATGGCGTACATCTTCAGGCCCTGCGAGCTTTTCCCGATGTTGTAGATCCTGGTGATGCTGGGACACTCCTCGTTTATCACCTTCATCATCTGGAAAAGAGGAGGCAGGAGCAGAAAATGAACCAGTCGTTTGCTGAAGTATCAGCTCAGTCTGATGTTATACAACAATGCTGGTGCCCCAGAAACAGACCTGTCTCATCTCTTTGTAGTTGTGGTGTCTGTAGTCCAGCTCGTCTGACGGGGTCACCTCGTTCTCACTGCGGTAGCTGCCTGAAAGAAGCAAGATGCTGGTATCAGACTGGCATGTTAAGAACACGGTTTGGCTCAGTGGGGGTTTTTCCGTGGTACTGACTGGGTAGTTGACAGGCCAGGATCTCCGCTCGGAGACACAGGCTGCCGTTCCAGCTCTGGGGCAGGATGCGGATGTAACGTGCCACCACGGGCGACGCAAACTGATTCATCACCGGGGTGTCCTTATCCACATTTCCATAGAACAGCTGTAGGGAATAAAAATGCAGCTGTAATGATCCAGAGTCTTTTTGATGAACACTGGATGTTACTTGTGTCGCCCAGTCTCACCCATTCGGCGTAGCCGTCATCAAGTAGAGTCCAGTCACGGCTGTCGTTGCTGAAGGCCACAAAGAAGGACGACACGAAATCCTCACTGGGAAATAAACGAGATCTGTCAGTGCGTTTTGTGTTTGACCTGCCTGGATCTTCATTTATACCAGGACAAGAAAACACAGATTCATGTTTAGGATTGTTACCAAAGACCAACCGCCTGTTTAAAGCTGCACTCATCAGTATTTCTACATCAACAATGCATCAGTACAGTGTTATCACGTGTTAGCTTCTTAGAGGACAGGTCAGAGGGTCGCCAAAGTCCGTAGGTTTAGGCCTCTGGGGGCCATGAATCCATCAGTGTTTGTAGAGAGAGTATTTCAGTCTGGACCAGGACTCACAGTTTCTCCGAGTTCCTCCCCTGAGTGATGACCCCGGTAAACTCCACCTCTCTGCGGGCGTCAACCTCAAACCAGTGGTTCTTCTCCTCGGGCTCTGCGCACCAGGCACCGCCGTTCAGGTCGTCCTCGTTGTCAGAGCCCTGAGGATGACCACAGGCCACGTCTTTAAAACCCCTGCCGTGCTTTTCCTCACCACCCTCTGGATTAGCGTGAGCTCAGCGTATACCTGCATGTTGAGGCGTCCTCTCTGCGCCGTGAAGCCGTGGTGGGACTGAGAGGAGGCCAGGAGCTGGTCGTCTTCCACCCGGTGAGACTCCAGGCCCAGAGGAGGACACTCTGAGAGGAAGCGCACAGACAGGATCAGATTTCACAGTCTTTGTTTTTAAAGGAGACGGATGCTGTGAAATATTATTGAACTAACAAATTAAATGCAAAATCCAGATTTATCTCTCAACTACTGCTGCACTCTTTGTTTTCGTTTTTTAAAAACTGAGAAAAAGAATTAAGTCTCACTTTTTGGTTCAGCAGGAACTGAGATCTGCTTCAGTCGCTCCTCTTCCTCCTCCTCCCACTTCTTCCTCAGCTGCTCAGCTTTCAGAGCATTAAAATAAGAAAATGTGTCAGGACATGTTTTTTTTTTACATGGACCCTGCTCTCCAGCCTCCACCACACAAAATATTCCAACATGTGCTTCTACGGTGCAGCGTCATTTCCACTCATACATTCCTCATGTGTTTCCCATCTCAGATATGGGTCAGCTCAGTCTGTTTCAGTGTCTTCATACAGAAAAGTGTCTGCGCTTCACAGTAGATGTTACGTTTCAGCTGGAAATACGTGGCTTGTATGTTTGCGTAAGACTCAGTGATATCATCATAACATCGCCCAGCTGTTGTCTGAGCTTTATATAACAGGCCACAACTGGACAGTGAACAGAGCAGCTGTCAGAAATCCTTCCTCTTTCCTGCGTCTACACTATCTGTCCCTTTTCTTCGTTCAGTCTTGATAAAAAGCTGCAGAGGATAAAGAGTAAGTCTGGTTTTATTCTGCATTTTAGAAACTAATCCCATGAAGATCAGGAGAAGAGACATCAGGCTTCAGATTCTTGTTCATTGTTGGTTTTGTTTGTTTTTTTCATGGGACTTGTTGACAAGAAAAGTATAAAATACGACCAGACATATTCACACATAACTCCTCGGGACAAATAATCAAGAACCTTTTTCTGCCTTTTCTTTCCGAGCCCTCTCCTCTTCCTCTTCCTGCTTCTTGGCGGCCACTGTGGACGGAGAATCAGATGCAGAGAACAGCTCAGTGATGCACAGCTGCTTTATATCAGATGTGTAAGAGCTAATTCAGCCCTAACGGCAGCACGTACAGTCAGCGTAGTCGTATTCTTCGTACCAGGGCCCGACGTACGGGATGGAGGTGGTTTCCTCTGAAACACAAGATGAGAACAGCTGGTGGGTTTAGACTGTTCTTCAGTCCATAATGACCCGTTTGTTGTTACTGAATCCTGTGTGTGTTTACACAAAAGCACATTTAATAGGAAATAACAATAATCACTAGTAAGTAAAAGTCCTGCATTTAAAATGTTACTGCAGTGAAAGTACAAAAGTATCATGTATATGTCACTGATGCATTTATTGTGTTGATCACATTAAAATAAACAGGTTGTCACAAAGTCGTACCTGGTATGTACATGATGGTCTCAGTTGTCGTGACGTGTTTCTTGAGAACTTCAGGTGTGAGAAGCACAGCACAGGTTTTAATCATCAACAAAAAGAAAAAGGAGCAGCAGAAAATTCATTGTCTTCATGTGTAGAAAAGCTTTAAATCATCAGTCTGTTTAATGGGGACTAGCAGTGTTTTGCTTTAATTGGGCTTCTGTACATAAATCCATAAAACCCACTACAGTCTTTTTACAACCTGTTGGATCCTCAATGCTTTGTCATAAAACTTCTGGCAGTGACTGAGACGATGTTCTGATTGTCGTTACTCTGTTTTTATTATTTGTTGGCTTCTTGGAAATGTCTGAATGGAAGAGACAAGGACACAGTGCAGCAGGAGTTTTATGCCTTTAACTGCAAATCTGTAAAATAGGAACATGACGTGCACGTTTCCTGATTTGCTGCATGTTTGTGGTTTAAAGGAGCCGAACTCTGGACGGGCTCCATCACCAGGTGGTAATTCAGCAACAAGCTAAATGCTAATTTGGAGTTTATACCTGTATTGGTGTTTTGGCCTGGTGGGTGATTTGAGGTACCCTCCTGTAGGTCCATGTCAGTCCTTTTGTGTGACACAGGTTGGCTAATCTGTGCATGTGGATTCTCACCTGGATATTTGTTTCTTCATGTAAAAGCTAGTTCAGGGACCTGAGAAGGTCTTACCCAGGTCTGGCTCCTCAGGCTCTTCCCTTTCAGGTGCTTTTGGTGTCACAGGTGGAGTCACTGCAGAGATCAGGTTACAGAGTTAAGGTCATTGGCATTAATTAAATTAAATTAATTAGAGACAAGTGGACAAGCAGCATCAATCAGCTTCAGTCTTAACGTTGATAATAATCTGATCTGAAATGTCTGAACATGTGACATGTACGTACATGTGCCCCAGTCCACTTTCTCCTTTTCCTCTGGTGGAGACTGATGCCTCAGGTCTGGTTGCGTTGTGGTTGTAGTCTTTGGTTTCTTGGTGGGTTTGGGCGCCTTTGGCTTCTTGGTGGGTTTTGGAGGTTTGGGTTTCTTGGTGGGTTTTGGGGGTTTGGGTTTTTTGGTGGGTTTAGGGGCTTTCTGCTTCTTAGCTTTGGCTTCCTTCTCGGCTGCTTTCTTTGCTCTGGCTGTAGAGAGAGAAAAGTTTGATGCAGCTTCTTTAAAACTTTTATTGTTTTCTACAAACTTTCATCTTGTTTTTTCCAAATCATCTGCCCACAGGCTGTTGTCAGAACAGAAAACATCACTGGTGTGACCCATGAAGTCAGGGGGGCCTGGTCCTGACAGAGAATCCAGCTCTCTGTTTGTTTTGGTCTGAGTTCAAACAAGAAAGTTCTGAGTGAGAACCTTTGCCAGAAACTAAGAACCTCCTGCACAGTGAACATGATCTAATACTTACATAAGAGCAGACACAGTTTGGTTTGCTGGTTGAACTGGTTTTAAAATGTTTATTAGAATAATATAGTGGCACTATGGTTAGCTTAGCTTAGCATAAAGACTGGAAACTTAGGGAAACAGTTAGCCTGGCTCTGTCCAAACTCAATAATCCCATCAACACTTAACTGTGCAGTGATTCTTGTTGTTTAACCTGTAATGGAACAGACAGGTTTGTACCGTCCGTGCACAGCGTTTAGTTGTTCAGGGATGATGTTTACAGAAGCAAACGGATGCACGACGGCGGCCTCAGCAGGTTTCCAGACATGCAGCGATGCAGAGGCTGATTTACACCCTCTGGAGAGTCTGATGAGAAGCTGCTTATAGAGTGGGAAATATAAAACAGGTGGTTTCATGCAGAACGCCAGAGAACATTACAGAGGAGATGTTTTTAATCCTCCTTCATTATACAACCAATATCAGCCTCCAGCACAGACACAGTTTTCTCTGCAACATGTTTCCTGATGTTCCTTAGACACAACAGCCCACACAGCCAAGTCATTACTCACCCAGGGTGTTCATTAGTTTTCCTACACACTAATAACATCATGCAACGCCT
This sequence comes from Mastacembelus armatus, assembly GCF_900324485.2. Classification (NCBI taxonomy): domain Eukaryota; kingdom Metazoa; phylum Chordata; class Actinopteri; order Synbranchiformes; family Mastacembelidae; genus Mastacembelus; species Mastacembelus armatus. Next base: position 19,494,099 of record NC_046644.1, on the reverse strand, counting down.
CAGTTCCCCCTCAGAGCTGTCTCTTTGCCCACTGAGACAAACGTCTCTTTGAGACAAACGTCTCTTTGCTCGGTGACGTGTGTGATGGCAACAGACTGCAGGTGAACTGGTTCTTGTTAGTTTAAATAAGGGAACTCTATTAGGAAACATGTAGAACTGTGTCTGGCTGCTTGTGTTTCTGAGGTGGTTGATAATAAACTTGATGCAAGTGAAGAAGAAAGAGTCCAAGATCATTTCCGTGCAGACTTTTGTTCACCAGGTTCCCAGTGAAGGAACAAATGCAAAGATAAAAACTTGTCTCCACAGACTGTTACCAGTGTAAACAGAAGATAATTGGGTTCATGTCCAAACAGAAGAGCTGCAGCTCTGTGGCCATAAAAACATATGACTGTGCAGCAGGATGATAATAAAGGATTTGCATACTCAGCAAAAATTGTTCTGGGCCTAAGGTTGTGTTAATTATGGCCCTGTCTGTAACCTAAATCAGCCACACATGAATAACTCTGGCCTGTGGTTTTGCTTCATGCGGTGGAAAGTTAATGCTCAGAACGTCGGTGCCGTTGCATGAAGGCTACTGAGAGTGGGCCTCCCGTAAATCCTGTCTGCTCTTATGGAAAATTGTAGTGGAAATATTTCTGCTGTTGCTCAGCCTGTATTTTTCACAGATGTGTCTTTGTTCTAGACAAACTTGAAGTGCAGGAGACACTCTCACGATGAACGCTCACTTTCTGAGCATTGTGACAAAACAAGCCTGTGAAGGCTGAAGAGCTGTGTAGGCGACCTGGGTTCCTGTAAGCAGCAGTGTGGTCAGGCTGCCAAGAAACCGTCAGACCACCGACTGAATCACCCCAAGTTTCTGCCCCATCGTTTCTGAATCACTCCTCTGCTTCTTCTGCTGCTGGTTTGCACAAACAACTTTAACAAAGGACTTTGTGACAGTCCAGATGTAAACAGATCTGTGGATGAGTTCAGACAGGAAGCTGGAGACGAGATAAGACCTTAAACCAAATGTTTTCCTGCCCCAAAGCCTGATTGCGGCCCTCCCTGTCTGTGTCCTCAGAGAGGAGTCGAGCCTGGGAGAGGTCCAGGAAAATCTCATTCAAATGTGCTTACAAGCTTATATTCAATGACAAATGATAATGTGAGCAGCAGACTGGGGGCCATGCCCTGGTTAAACGTTTCTGTGGAGGCTCCTACTTACCTGCCTCAATCTCCTCAGGTGTTTTCTTCTTCCTTGATTTTGTCTTCTCCCCCTCCGGCACCTCAACAGGCTCATCTGACATTTCAGCATCTCCCTCCCGCCGCGGTCTCCGGTGCTCGACGAGTCCTCGAGCTTCTCTCAGCTGAAGGCGGCTGCTGGAGAGTTTGTCCTCCTCTGCATTTTGTTGAGCAGAGACCAGGACGCAGCACAGGGTCACAGAGACGCAGACGACCAGGACCTCAGCCCTCATTTCTCCAGTGAAAACACAGTCTAGGACGAAACAAAGCAGATGTCCTCCACAGATGGTCTCGAACTTCAAACTAGCTAGAAAAATAACTTTGCACTGACAGTAACAACATCTGACCTGCAGATGCACAGATTTTCTCGGGTCCCCAGACTCTGAGCCCCTTAGGGAGTCTCAGAAGACATGAAAGGGTTGCGTCCCGGAGAGAACAAAAGGATGAGTGTGTCTGATGGAGTCAGCGTGGGGACTGGAAGAAGCGCCGAGGGCTGGGAGGTTTTAACGCAGCCTCCTGGCCGTGCTGCAGCCGAGGAAATGCAACAGGATCCAAAGTGGATTTTCCGCAGCAGCAGAGCAGCACACCTCCCTGGCTCGTCCTGCTTCCTCCTCCTCTCCAACATACGCCTCAGTCACATCTCTCCCTCATGGCCCTTCACCCCCTTTACCCCTCACCCATCTCTGAGCTGAGGGGAGGAGCATCTGCCACATGGGACATTCCTACAATGCAGGAAAGAAAGAAAAAGAAAATGAAAGACTTTTTTACTCTGCGGAGTCTGTGGGTAGTGCAGACAGTGAGTGTATAAAATGTTGGAACATTTAAACAAATCGATGGCAGGACCTCTGTTCTGAGAAAACATGACGGGGCCATAAAGAGTAAAAATGAGGTTGTAAATCACTTGGACAGAACAAAGAGGTGAAGGCTGCTGGTTCCTCAGTCCGTCCTGCAAACCCTCAGTAGCTGGAAGGAACAGAGATCTGCTCTTAGGAGTGAAAAACTAAACCAAGCACACAGCTGCTCATCTTCAGAGCTGAAAACACAGATTCTGGACTCAGTCTGCACAGTCTATAACTCACATATATAAAAAAGGCATGTGGCTTTGACAGCAGTATAATACCTAGATGAAGAAATCGTGTTACGTAACACGTGTTGATGCTGGTCTGCACCTCGGCAGCAGCAGGGTCATTACCTCAGGGAGAAAAACTGCAGATGTGAGGACTGAACACACTGAGTCATGTTATGAAGTCAACTTTGGCCATCAAACCTTCGGCACATGACACTAATATTTTAGCTTTGTTTCACTCTGAGCGGCTCCTCAACACGTTGCGTCTTATTAAAATTTAACTTGATGATTTATCGATTAAAGAAATGTCAGGACTTCAAACTGAATTATTCTTCCCAGTTCTGTTGTTTGTTTGTTTTTCCAGATGCCATGGTTTCATTGATGATTTACTGCAGCTCAATACTTCTCTGATTTGTCTCCTCCTCCATAATGGGCCAATATTCTGCAGAGTCCAGCGGCTCCGTCCGCCTGAGGAGAGGAGTATGTGCTAAATTACATACAGATGTGCTCGGGAGCATATTTGAGTGTGTGGGTGTAAAACAAAAGGTCTTGAAAAACAAAAGATTAAACCAGAGAATAATTTTGTGTGCACAGAATCTGTCTGAATGCCAAACCCCAACCCTGACCCTAAACCTCATTCTAACCCTAACTCTGAAACCATATCCGACCCTGAAACAGACCTCTGAGGGAATCAGGACCAGCTGTGTCCTCACCATGGACTGGACTGGACTTTGTGCACACATCCAGTAAGACCCCACTAACCTTCACCTCAGACTAATGTGAAACCATTAGAAGAAAACAGGCGTCATGTGTGTTTGGAAGGTATTTTGGAGTCCACATATGATCCTGTCTCCTTATTTAGGAGTTAAACATTTCAGCCTTACTGCTCTGTGGTCCAGCACCACCCAAACCTCCAAATATGACAACAACTTTGACTCATTCATGTCGCCCAGAGGATAAACTGGAATAACTTTAGTGACTTTTTCATCCAGCACCACAGGTCGAGGTTTCATGTTGTCAAATAGTTTGTTTTATGAGAAAAAACCTGCAAATTATTTATTCGCTCCAACTTTGTTTTTCTCATCCCGCCTGTATAACCACCTGGTGTTTCTCATTTCCACCCTGCAATACTTAGTCAGGTTCCCTTTGGACCAGAACATATAACCCCGTCTGTTATTAGCAGAATTATATCAGAAACGGACCAGCCTGTAATGCAGACACAAAAAGACAATAGAACAGCTTTATTAAAAATGTTTATCAAAATAAGTTAGAGTTTAATTACATTAGAAAATATTTGAAATGTCCTCCCTGTCCAGCGCAGCTCTGCGGGCTGACAGCAGTGCATGGCTGTGCAGCAGTTTGTTGGTCCATTGTGACTCAGTGCGCGGTGCAGATGTTTGCATCATGTATAATAATAGTGATAAGGCGCCAGCGGTGCAAACAGCTGGAGCGCAGTGCGCGGCTGGCAGCAAAGTGAAGCGTAGGTCAAAGGGGAGCAGGCGGCGGCGTGTGAGGAGAAGGACGCGGTGAAGCCGTGATCCTCCTCGGCCTCCCGGCCTTCCACACGCTCCTTCTTCCACTTGGTGCGTCTGTTCTGAAACCAGATCTTGACCTGAGTCTCGGAGAGCCGCAGGGCCGAGGCGATGCTGTGCCGCTCCAGCACCGACACGTAGTGGCACCTGTGGAAGCTGCGCTCCAGGATCTGCAGCTGCTCCGCGGTGAACGCGGTGCGGATCCGTCGGCTTTTTGCCTTCGACAGCTTCTCTGGACACGGATCCGGGCTGCACCTGTCACCTGGTGCAGGGTGTTGGTCTCCGGGTTCATCTGAAGCCCCTAAAAGAAAACAACCCATGAATGGATTCATCAAGACGAGTCCACAGCTGTGCGCGTTACGTGCCTTCACCCGTTACAGGCCAAATAGAGTTTTATTCTCACCTGTGGCTGCGTCACGACCTCGGACCATTGTCCTTGTAAACTTCGTGGGATCCAAAATATCCTCCACAGAGAAGGATGTTCTGAGGACACGCGGTAGTTTGGCTGCGCCTGGCTGCATCTCGGCGTGTTGTGGACGGAGTTTGCGGCGTGGCCGTGGCCCAGCTGGGGCTTATATATGCAGCCTGGGCACTCTTGTGAATTTACATCAAAGTTGCCCCAATGAAGCCGCGCGTCCTGCAAGAACAATTGCAGCCTCTGTGTTTCCCGTCCGGACGCGCAGACACGCTCCGGCCCCGCAGGACCCCCGTGCGGGCACTTCAAAATGCAAATGACCGCTCTCAGCTGGGGGGGGGGCACCGAGCCTGTTATTTATTGCTGGGCATCTGGTTAAAATGTGCCCCCTTTCTGGCCCTCCGTGTTCCTCTTTGTGGCTCCGCTTGTCATTATTTGCAAATGTGAGATTTTACGCTGGTGGGACACGTGAACGCCGCTTGTGATGCAAATTTATGGACCCATCAAAGAGAAAGTTTGGCCCCTTTCTCTCCGTGTGTCCCCACAATGCACCTCGGTTTAATTAGAAACGCACTAACACCACTTTCTGTTAATAATTGTGCACAATTCATTTTGGCTTGTTATTTTTTTAAACTATTAGTCAGTGTATCTGTTTTCTGATCTATTAACCTACTGACAGAAAGATAAATGAGATTTTCTCTGTGAATCTATTACAAATGAAAATTAAAAGGTATATAGTACAGTATTAGTGAAAATATAGTATTAAGGCAGTAAAAGTACTGCATCTGCAGTAAAGTGTCATATATTTTTCTGACATTATTAGATTGTTAATCTTGATGCATCAAAGCTTCAGCAGCATTTTACTGTTGGAGCTGCTTTAACTCCTTTATATACAGATAGTTTAGTCCATTGGTTCCCAACCTGGGGGTCGGGGGCCTCCAAAGGGTCACCAGGTAAATCTAAGGGGGTTAATAATATAGTTAGTGGGACAGGAGAAATAAAATAAGTTCTGATGCACAGATGTGTGTCACTGTATTTTACAACTTCATGCCATAAACCAATGTTTATATGAGACCAGGGGGCTCCAGCTCGTCTCTCTGTGTGTCGGGGGTCACCACTGGTTAAATCTTTAACATCAAATGTTTTGTTATGGATATTCCTCCTGTGCAGAGTAATCAGTAACTAAATGTAGAGCAGATAATACAGTATCCCCTCTGAGATGTAGTGCAATAGAAGTATTAAGATGTAAGTATTAAAATGGAAAAACTACAGTAAAATAGAAGTACATGTGTACCTGTACTTTCCCCCACTGACTCGTGTGTAGATGTTTAATGTGGCTGCAGCTGCCCCCTCTACTGTCTCATCTGCCTTCATTAACTTTACAACTGAGGTAACTGTCCCGTCTTTAAATCCACATTATTGGTCATAGTTTCCTAAATCACACAGGGACCACTCCTCGCTCCTCACAACACACCAGGGTCCACGGGGGTTTAGGGTCGGGGCTGAATGATCCTGTGGCAGCTGCCAGTGCTCCCAGCTACAGACACCTACAGAGAAACTGGTATTGAAAGGGACAAGAGAGGCCGGCCCATCAGGACAATTAGCAGATGTCACCAGTGGGTCTGACCCTCTCTGACCCTGGGCTTTGTTCAGCAGGACCAGGGGAAACGGATCAACAAGGACAGAAAATGTCAAAGGAAGAAAAGAGGCTGTAAATGGGAGCGTTTTTGTTGTTTTACTGGACGTGGCCTGTAGCGTAAGTGCAGTCAATCCAATTCATGCATTTCAGATATGAAACTGTGCATTTAAAATAAAATTAGAACAGTAGAAGAAAATTAACTTAAGACCCGACCTTGATTTTGTATCCATGTCGTCATTTCTCCCATTTGGGATATGTAGGACCGAACTATGCATTTTTCTTTGAACAGGAAGTGATTTTCAAAAGAAAAGTCGCAAATTTTTAACCTCCATTACATGGTGGTGCAAAAACAAAACTGCTAACAGCACAGGTGGTGATTCATCCAGCAATTTATTAACTGTAGAAAGACAAACCCAAACAGCAATAGGTCAATACGAGGATAACAAAGACAAACAAGCCATTAGTGGTGAAATGAAGTGATTTAAGTAACATAAATACCCATCACCATCAGGATGTATTTCAGTAATTATTTCCAAAGTGAGTAAATGTTCTCATGTCCAGTTATTGTCAGTGTTTTAGTATTTTACTATGAAATATTATGTTTCATGTTGAGCTTCATTTTAACTACTTTATATGCAGAAGTCATTTTATTTTAAAAATCCCAATCTGTATCTAGTAGTGCAGAACTGTAGAACATAGAGTGGACTAGAAGTATAAACTAACATAACATGGAAATACTTAAGTAAAGTACTAATACTTTATCCCAGTCCACACTGGTCCAGTCCCAGTCCTGATTGAGACAGAGTTCAACAAAACTAAATTAGGAAACCAGTTAGAACCAATTTACATGACATTTATCAAACCAATCATTGGTTAAAAATAAAGTCCTTAAAATGAGACAAACAGTCCCAGTCTGATTTTCAAACTGGAAAAATCCCCCAAAAACAAATTACTGTTATTGATTATTGTTTAATTATCACCAACAAAATATGAAGAAACAGGTTGATGAAGATAGAAACAAAGAGCTGATTCCTTCACCTATTGATAACCTCCTCACAGCGTCACAGATGTGTCTCCACTGCCAGAGGAAAGGGGAGGAGAGAACACGACCATTATCTACCCAACAACGACTTAAAGGCTTTGACTGCAACACCCAGGGGTGCTGTCAGCATTCCTGTGCTCTTCTGTGAGACGTCTGCTGGCACACTTGTCTTTGTGCTCGACTCATCTTTACTGGAGCTGGAACGGCCCCACAGACGTCTAAACCAAACTTTACCTGTACAGCACCTTTGATACAACTTAGTATAATTCAAAGTTCTTCACAGATGATTGACAAGTTGAAAATACGTCTGTCAAAATGTAAATAGTAAAATATTTTGACCCCTGACCTCAAACTAGTTTCTCTGCACATGCTCAAAAATTATTTCCCAAATTAAAGCTGTTCTTGTTTTTCTGACTCCACTCATAACTCTGGTCTCTGCTGAAAGTAAATCTCCATTCTACAACCACAAAGTCAGAGCGCCACCTACAGACTCAAACGCCAACAGAACCAGAAATTAGAAGATGAACTTTGTGTTTATTTGAGTTTACAAAACTCAGCAATGTTTCCATAGCTGTAATGTAACCAAACTCCAGCACAGAGAGGCTGAGTGAATGTGGTCTGGACTCTGTGGAGGAGAGTCATGGTTTCAGAGACACTGTAGAAGGACAGAATACCTGCTCTGTGATCCAGGTACACTCCTACTCTGGAGGACTGAGGACCTGACACTGGAGTTTTGATGTTGTTGTACCAAAAATCATAACTGTTTTGTTGACAAAATAATGCCCAAGATTTGTCATTGAATCCAAACAAACATTCATTTGAGTTTCCTGCTCTGCTGATATTCTTGTATGTGACTGCTACATAAACTCCTGACCCGCTCCACTCCACCTCCCAGTAACAACGTCCAGTCAGAATCTCTCTGCTCAGGACCTGACGGTAATCAGTGAATCTGTCTGGGTGACTGGAATAAGACTGATGTTTTCTCCTTAATGTTGCTTTTCTGTTCCCCTCAGATAATAACAGCTGTGTGTGTGCTGTGTTTGGATCCAGTGTGATTTCCTGTGAATATTGTAAGAATCCAGCTCTGGTCTTGGGCTCTGGTTGTGGCAGTAAAACATCCACTTCAGTCAGAGCCAGTGAGATGTTTGTCCATTTCTCCCTCAGAATGTCCTGTAGTTTATCTCTGAGCTCTGCCACAGCTGCTGTCACGTCCTCAAAGTATCTCAGAGGACGGATATTGATGCTGGATGAGTCTGTAGGTTCACTGAGAGCTGACACTGAGGGGTAGTTCTGTAGAAACTGGGTGTGATCCTGTGTGTGTGAGAGCTGCTTCAGATCAGCGTCTTTCCTCTTCAGCTCAGTGATCTCCTGCTCCAGCTTCTCCTGAAGCTCTTTGACTCGACTCACTTCAGTTTCCTGCTGGGATCTGATCTGCTGCTTCACATCAGAGCGTCTTTCCTCCAGGAGACGGATCAGCTCAGTGAAGATCTTCTCACTGTCCTTCACTGCTTTATCAGCAGAGCCATTGATGGTCTCCAGCTCCTGCTGAAGCACCTTCACATCTTTCTCTGTGTCCTGGATTCTCTGCTGGATTTTCTGTCGACTCCCCTCAAGCTCTCTCTGCCTCTCAGTCCTTTCTGCTGCAGCTGAGACTGTGTCGTGGCCTTTATGTTCGTCCACAGAGCAGAGATAACAGATACTCTGCTGATCAGTGCGGCAGAACATCTTCATCACCTCATCATGACTAGAGCAGATGTTCTGCTGGAGCTTCTTGGACGGCTCCACCAGCTTGTGTTTTCTAAATGTAGGAGATTCATAATGAGGCTGGAGGTGTTTCTCACAGTAAGAGGCCAGACACACCAGACAGGACTTGAGGGCTTTCAGTTTTCTCCCAGTACAGAAATCACAGGCCACATCTTCTGGTCCAGCATAGCAGTGATCAGCAGGAGCAGCTTGGAGTCCAGTCTTCTTCAGCTCCTCCACTAAAGCTGCTAACATGGTACTTTTCACCAGGACAGGCCTCGGTGTGAAGGTCTGCCTGCACTGAGGGCAGCTGTAGATGTGTTTCTGGTCTTCCACATCCCACTGGGTTTTAATACAGGTCATGCAGTAGCTGTGTCCACAGGGAACAGTAACCGGATCCTTCAGTAGATCCAGACAGATCGAACAAGAGAAGGTTTCCCGGTCCAGCTGAACTCCTTTCTGCTCCATTTCACCTCTCAATGTCAGTGACTGTGTGACTTTCACTTTCTAAGGAAGTGAAACTAGTTTGAGCTCTGATCTAAACAACATGTGTCTGTGCAGTGAATGTGGCCTGTCAGCTCCTGCACTTCCCCCATGTTGGTAACACCCATCTCCAAACTGTAGATCTGAAGGGGAGGGAACAAGGAAATAACTGAACAAGATGGAGCTGCTGTGTGTGAGAGAGGAGGGAGAATTATCAGGCTGTGACTCAGTCCAGGAAGAGCAGTGGCCTGTGGACAAACTGTGATCACAGATAGAAACTATTAGATGTCACACTGGGGCCATATTGTCTGAGGCAGCCATTTTTGTCTGCCAGGTGGGACAGTTTCTCATCATCTGCTGAGCTGCAGCTGAAAGAAACAAGATTATAAAGAAAAGTTTAAGATAAAAGGCAAAACTGTCTCCTGGCTGTAGTTTCAGATTTTAACATTAGACCATAGACTGTTATTGATCTTCTGCCAAGGTGCAATTTTTAGCTGATCACATTCAGTCAGCAAAGTCAACAATAACTACACACACTATCAACACTATTACACTACTACAAAAACAGAAAAGAAATAAAAATCAGTTAAATAGATTAAATTATGTTTGATAACATTAAGGAAACATTAGCTTAGCTAGGCTACATGGATCTGGAGTGCGATAATGATCTGACAATGGACGCCCTGTTCAATTAAAAGGTTTAATTTTATTTCTGACAAAAACACCCTCAATGAAATAATAAACAGATAAATATAATGAAATAAAAAGACAATATTATGACACAAGCACAATGTTTATTCAGTGTAATTTTTTACCCTTTAAACTATGACTGCCATAAAAACATTGATTCAAAGTGTCTTTTTTCAGTTTTTAACATAAAACAACCTTTGTGATCAAAACTCGATGCTGAATTAACTTTTTCTATCTGGGAAGTTGATCAGTCTCTACGCTAACATAAAGTCAGTGTTGATGCTAAGTTTATCTATCAGGTGAATTAAAATGTTTTCTATGTTTTTATAAAGGCAGGTGTCATCAGTAACATGTAAATGATCAATCAGCTGCTCTGTAATCAATTGCTGTTAATCGACAGCCAATTTCCAACAGTAACCTACTGTATTCCTGTGATACAGTTTTGTACTGGTCCATTTGAAGAATTAGCACTGTGCCTTAATGTTAGAAATCACAGTCCAGTATTTTATGGACACTGGCTGTTGCACATAGAAGTTTGGAGTTTGGTGATAAATTGGCATTTTCGTTTCATCCTAAAATTACAGTGCTGTCAAAATTCGTCAAACATTTAATTTTGCATTAGAAAAAAGTCCAAATCAGTTTTCCAACAGGAAATCCTCTGAGGGGATTTGTAAAAGCGGTTTGGAAAGCAGTTTTTCCAGGAGGACTCACTTTGGAGAACAGGAAGTCCTGATTCATCTGCATCGATCTGGATCAATAAATTCGACGGTGATGAAAAACAATAGCGCTTTTCCCGCTGGTATCGTGACTCAGCAAAAATAACGCTGGGATTCAGACGATGCTCAAATGGATGTCTGGCTAATCTTAACGTTGAAACGGTAACTACTCGTCACTGAGGCTGAGATTTGAGGAACGTTACCTCAGATATTTATCTTATTTTATATTTACGTCTGTTTTATGAGACACTTTTGACAAATCTGGATTATTCGTGAATCTTCTCGAACATTCAAGATTGCTAACGTTAGCGTTAGCGGCTATTGCTAGGTAGCTAGCTGCTAGCCTTTTGCGCCTTTTTTCGTAACGTTAGCGCCAAATACTGCGACAATAACGCAAAGTTAGCGTTAGCTCGACAAACTTGAATGGTGGGATTATTTAGCAGGTAGAAGGAGGTTTAACATTAGTTATTCTGTAAATTACATAAAGTGACATTTGATATAGAAAAGCAGCCTTTGTTGACATATTTTAACATCAATACATAAAATGTTGGATTAAGTGTCGACACTTATTTGAAATGATGTTCAGATGTAATAGTCTGGTAACTGTGTGAGCTAATGTTAAGATATTTCAATATTTCTCACATTGGCAGCAGAAAAGTTTCACTGTCAGGTCTGTGGTTGTAATTGTGGCTCTATAGTGGCCTATGTGAGGCACCTGGGGACCCATAAATTAACACCTAATTTGACTTTTAGCTGTGTTTAGCCAGACTGCAGTTGGACCTCTTAAAAACTTTCAACTTTTAAGTGTCACACTTACAGAAATAAGGACAAATGTGTGGCTAGGCCTCGTTTAACTGTGTGGTGAAGTTGAACTAACATCACTTCTGCAGAGGAAGATGTGAGATCTTTAAGTCCTTTTTATCTCATTTAAAACACATCAGAGAGGGGAAAACATTGGCTTTTCAATCCACTGATTAGAAATCTCCCTGCCAGCTTGTCAGTTCTTTGGCAAAAATAAGTAGCAGAACATAGAGTTGGGTAACACAAATAATTCAAGTCACAGCACAACAGAAAACAGGAAACACTGAGGGTTAATCAGGACTGTCAACACCCACCAAGACTCTTCCTAAAGTTAAGCACCTGCTTCTCAGGACTTTTATGAGGTAAAACAGAAGCCTACCTTGCAGGACTCTTTTAAGAAATGTGGTTATTGATGCATATTTTCAAAATGTTATTTAATATTAGTAATTCTTAAAATGGTAGTAGGTCAATTGCAGCTTGTTTTACAAATTGTGCAACTGATGCAGTGATTTCATGGTGTTTCTAATGTGTATTTTCACATAAAACAGAGAATAAACTGCAGTAAATGTAGACATTTTAGATTATTTCCTGCTGCTTTTTGAGAGAAAATAAATTTACATCAAATGATTCTTTATACATGAAACACTTATTCCTCTGTATTAGTTGCATTTTCATCTTCAAGTTAATGGACGACTTTACATGCAGCTTGTAGGCTCATCTATAATGATATTTTGTATGTAAAACCTTAACCTGCATTTAACTCTTAAGTACATGTGCTTGACTATAAGTATAAAGTAGCATAACATGGGAATACTTAAGTAAAGTACTAGTACTGCAAAACTGCACTAAAGAACGATACTTACCACCAAATGTACTTAGTTATGCTGCAAAGCAACAAACTACATTTATGCATTTTCAAAAAAATGTTTAATAACAGTTTTTACAGTAAGATATTCAGACCTTCACAAGTTGGAAAAGAAATGTGAACATTCATCAATAAAACACAACTGTAACAACAGTCACTGTTACATGTTTCATGTCTGAAATGGAATATAGACAGTGTTCAACAAAATGAAGTGAGAAAACCATCCATCCAGTATCTATACCCACTTATTTAGGGTCATAGGGATCCGGTGGCGCTTATCCCAGCTCTCTTTGGATGAAAGGCAGGAGTACACCCTGGACAGGTCACCAGTCCATTACAAAGTGTAGAAATCCATTCAAAGTATTTCACATGACGTTTTTCAAACCAATCATTGATAAAAATTATCCTTAAAATGAGACAAACCGTGTTACAGGTACATTTTTTCAAGCAAAAGTTCAAAACTAATTTCCCAAATAAAAGCTGTTCTTGTTTTACTGATTCCACTAAACCCTGGTCTCTGCTGAAAGTAAATCTCCATTTTACAACCACAAAGTCAGAGCACCACCTACAGACTCAAACTCCAAGTCAAGTCAAACTCAAATTTATTTTTAAAGCACATTTAACATAACTTAGTTGACCAAAGTGCTGTACAATTCTATAATAGCTGCAGACATAGAAACAGACAATAAAAACAGACAATAATAATAAAATAATGATAATAATATTTAAAAAAACTAAAACAGAACACGAAATCAGAAGATGAACTTTCTGTTCATTTGAGTTTACAAAACTCAGCAGTGTTTCCAAAGTTGTGATATAACCAAAGTCCAGCATAGAGAGGCTGAGTGAATGTGGTCTGGACTCTGTGGAGGAGAGTCATGGTTTCAGAGACACTGTAGAAGGACAGAACACCTGCTCTGTGATCCAGGTACACTCCTACTCTGGAGGACTGAGGACCTGACACTGGAGTTTTGATGTTGTTGTGCCAAAATTCATATCTGTTTTGTCGACAAAATAATGCCCAAGATTTGTCATTGAATCCAAATACGCATTCATCTGAGTTTCCTGCTCTGCTGATATTCTTGTATGTGACTGCTACATAAACTCCTGACCCGCTCCACTCCACCTCCCAGTAACAACGTCCAGTCAGACTCTCTCTGCTCAGGACCTGACGGCAGCTAATGAATCTGTCTGGGTGATTGGAATAAGACTGTCTCATTACTGTTGCTTTTCTGTTCCCTTCAGATAATAACAGATATGTGTTTGCTGTGTTTGGATCCAGTGTGATTTCCTGTGAATATTGTAAGAATCCAGCTCTGGTCTTGGGCTCTGGTTGTGACAGTAAAACATCCACTTCAGTCAGAGCCAGTGAGATGTTTGTCCATTTCTCCCTCAGAATGTCCTGTAGTTTATCTCTGAGCTCTGCCACAGCTGCTGTCACGTCTTCAAAGTATCTCAGAGGACGGATATTGATGCTGGATGAGTCTGTAGGTTCACTGAGAGCTGACACTGAGGGGTAGTTGTGTAGAAACTGGATGTGATCCTGTGTGTGTGAGAGCTGCTTCAGATCAGCGTCTTTCCTCTTCAGCTCAGTGATCTCCTGCTCCAGCTTCTCCTGAAGCTCTTTGACTCGACTCCCTTCAGTTTCCTGCTGGGATCTGATCTGCTGCTTCACATCAGAGCGTCTTTTCTCCAGGAGACGGATCAGCTCAGTGAAGATCTTCTCACTGTCCTCCACTGCTTTATCAGCAGAGCCATTGATGGTCTCCAGCTCCTGCTGAAGCACCTTCACATCTTTCTCTCTGTCCTGGATTCTCTGCTGGATTTTCTGTCGACTCCCCTCGAGCTCTCTCTGCCTCTCAGTCCTTTCTGCTGCAGCTGAGACTGTGTCGTGGCCTTTATGTTCGTCCACAGAGCAGAGATAACAGATACTCTGCTGATCAGTGCGGCAGAACATCTTCATCACCTCATCATGACGAGAGCAGATGTTGTCCTGGAGCTCCTTGGACGGCTCCACCAGCTTGTGTTTTCTAAATGTAGGAGATTCATAATGAGGCTGGAGGTGTTTCTCACAGTAAGAGGCCAGACACACCAGACAGGACTTGAGGGCTTTCAGTTTTCTCCCAGTGCAGACATCACAGGCCACATCTTCAGGTCCAGCATAGCAGTGATCAGCAGGAGCAGCTTGGAGTCCAGTCTTCTTCAGCTCCTCCATTAAAGCTGCTAACACAGTGTTTTTCACCAGGACAGGCCTCGGTGTGAAGGTCTGCCTGCACTGAGGGCAGCTGTAGGTGTTCTCCTCATCCCAGTGGGTTTTAATACAGGTCATGCAGTAGCTGTGTCCACAGGGAACAGTCACTGGATCCTTCAGTAGATCCAGACAGATCGAACAAGAGAAGGTTTCCTGGTCCAGCTGAGCTTCTTTCTGCTCCATTTCACCTCTTAGTGTCAGTGACTGTGTGACTTTCACTTTCTATAGAAGTGAAACTAGTTTGAGCTCTGATCTAAACAACATGTGTCTGTGCAGTGAATGTGGCCTGTCAGCTCCTGCACTTTGCCCCATGTTGGTAACACCCATCTCCAAACTGTAGATCTGAAGGGAGGGAACAAGGAAATACCTGAACAAGGTGGAGCTGCTGTGTGTGAGAGAGGAGGGAGGATTATCAGGCTGTGACTCAGTCCAGGAAGAGCAGCTTCTAATTTGTGTCTCATCCGTCACCATATTGCCTGAGGCAGTGTGGTTATTGTGTAGTTCAAATAGTAAACACCACAATTTTGTGCAGCTTTTTTTCTGCATCAGTGAAGGCCAGGTGGGACTGTTTCCCATCATGCTGCTGAACTGCTGCCGAAAAAGACAAGATTATAAAGAAACGTTGAAGGAATAAGTCAAAGCTGTAGTTTCAGATATTACCATTAGACACTGGACTTTTACTGATTATATCTTCTAACCCTTGGCAAAATTAAACAAATGAGAATATTTTCTAAAATGTCAAAGTATTTAACATTACTGTCAATAGCCACAACAATATTTCAATAAATTGTACATGTCTCATCAAAATTGGTATTTACTGACCACTACACATTAAGAGATCCCTCTTGCCTGTCCCTGTATGTTTTAGGATGTAAACCTGGGCCAAACTCCTCAGCAACTTATAAATGCATTGCGTAGTCCCTCTACTCCAAACCTAGTAAACATAGTTTACAGGGCAGCAAAATCACCAAACATGCAGAGATGCATAGCTGAAGGTTTGTCTTGTTGCCCTCGCCAGCCCAATGGAAGCAGCAAGTCAGTTTGTGATAGTGATGTGTCGTTAACGAACGATTTGTTCATTTTGAACGAATCTTTCCCATGACTCGAGAACATCGAGTGGTGTCAGGGAGTGATTCGTTAATTTTGTGTTGACCACGCATGCGCAACTTTGCATAAGCTCAGTAAGCAGAAAAGATTAGTTCACCTTTCGAGTCCTCGGGTTCGAGTCGTTTTCGCATCATGTGACAGCCCCATGGGCTAAGGCAATGCAGTCTGAGCCGGAAACAGAAGAGTTTATCTTAAGGTGAACTTGCATTGCATCACGTGATGCGCGAATGACTCGAACGGAAGGCGCGGGAAATTAATCATTCTGTTGGGTATACAGAAGACGGCACGGCATAGCTTAGTTTAGGATCTTATGTGACAAAAGAACATACAAATTCGACCTAAAAAATCCGGAGGTGAGGTGATGAAGTAACAGACTGCGTAGTCTCAAGACACAGGTAAGCTATTACTTATAATATGACCTTGGCTGCATTACAGTTCTTTCTTATTCGTAACGTGATCAATACGTGTGTAAGTAGCTAGATGTGTTGGGGAATTAACGTGTAACGTTTTAATTTATGAAATGACTTGAAAAAAGATTCGGTCATTTTGCTGAACGAGATTCAAAGAACTGAATCAGTAAAATGATCCGAACTTCCCATCACTAGTTTGTGAGAGTTGCAGACAGCATCTTTCGAATCACTGAGTCAGATTGTACTGATTTTCCACAATTGGAAAATCAATTGGACAGGTAAATAA
This sequence comes from Mastacembelus armatus, assembly GCF_900324485.2. Taxonomy (NCBI): domain Eukaryota; kingdom Metazoa; phylum Chordata; class Actinopteri; order Synbranchiformes; family Mastacembelidae; genus Mastacembelus; species Mastacembelus armatus. The sequence goes on along the minus strand of NC_046644.1, from coordinate 19,477,835 downwards.
TGGACAGGCCTTTGCCAGGACGACTCAGACTGGGGTCCTTCAAACCTGCCCAGACATGGTCAAGTTAGTTTTTCCACTCTGGACTCTCAGGGAATGAATATTGTATGTGTGAATGAGCAGCTATACCACACATACACATCTACATACATGTGTTCTGTCATATGTTCCTACAGTTTGTACAAGAGTGAACTTCAGTAAACATTTGACTTGATGTGTCTTTCTCTCTGACCAGAGACCCAGTGTGGATGAGAAGCTGCCATATCCCTGTTAAAGGACTAGTCCACAAGTGACCTTTGAAACTTAACACAGATGCCCCCCCCCCCCCATCAAGGCCAAGGGAGCAGCCTTAACAGATCAAGTAAAAAATGACAAACATCACACACACCTGTCTGTTCAGTTGAGACATAACATTAGTAACATCAGCCTTAGCAGTTCTGGACATGGCACTAACCAGTGTTCAGTTTTTTAGCCAAACTTGCAGATTTCCCCTGCAAAAGCTGAGCACTCACACACTCCTTCCTCTCTTTTTAGTAATGAAGTCACATTATGTCAGTGGGTGTCATGGCTGAGCCATAGAACAAGAGATGTCCACATTTTTACAAATATGTATCAGAGGTTGTAGGAAAATGTCCTAGTTTAGCATCATGGGTAACGTTACAGCGTGAAGTTAGAGCAGGGTGACCAAAGAAGGTGAATGTGCTCCAAACACCAGCTCTATTTGTTCATCTTCTCTGACGACAGCAGCCAATCTCACACTAACACAGTTAATGAAGTTTTCACTAAGACACCTGTCCATAACCTGACCTAACGTTAGCGCTTAAGTTAACCTTAACACGTTACTCCACCTGTGGAGGAAAGACTCTTAAAGAACACGACTCATGGTCCTGGGAACTAGAACAAATCCGCACAAAAACCACTTAACTCATTCAACATCAACATCTGAATTTACATTGAAATGAAAATCAGATTAAAGTAAATCAAACTGGCTCCATTTCTGTCTCACTGAAATAACAAATATATTTCAAAGCAAAATAATTTTCTCCAGAACATCCCTTTGCTCTGTTTATGTTTCTTTGCAGCTAACAGCCAAACCCTGGCTATGCTAGTTAGCTGTGATTAGCATATACCATTAGCCTGATATATGATACAGTCTATAGTGTTCGCTAGCTAACGACGTTAGCCTTAGCATAACATTAGCTGGGCCATTTTTAGCTGATCACATTCAGTCAGCAAAGTCAACAATAACCACACACACTATCAACACTATTACACTACTACAAAAACAGAAAAGAAATAAGAAATCAGTTAAATAGATTAAATTATCTTGGCTAACGTTAGCTAACCTAACATTAGCTAGCTAGGCTACATGGATCTGGAGCCAATGATTTGAAAATAGACGCCCTGTTTAAATTACCTGCTTTTTTTTTACAAACCTTTACATGGAAATGCATAAATACAAGTGCTTCAAAACTTCACTTAAGTACAACACTTAAATAAATGCACAGTTACACTACAAACCAAAACAGACTATATTTCATATATTTTTCAAGTTATTGAATAACAGTTTATACAGAAAGCTAATCAGACCTTTGCAAGTTGGAAAAGAAATGTGAAAATTCGTAATTACTAATAAAACAGACAGTTATAACAACCATGAGCCGATTTTAATTTCTGTTATTGATCATATGAACAACATCGACTAATAAAGGTCTGAAATTTTTAAATCACATTTTATACAAGACTGATAAAAATGAAGCTCACTGCTGTTTAACACTATAACACACATTTATTTACACTTTACCTGTGTCTGATTGATTAGTTATTTTTCCAGATAAATAATCACTGTCACATATTCCACGTCTGAAATGACATATTTCCCCCTGAACATTTAGAAAAAACTACATTCCACCTGTGCTTTGTGATTCAAGGATGTGTCTTTATGTATATGTACAATATTTAACTCAATATGGTTGATCAATAAAAAATAAATATCATAATTGGTGAAGACCAGAGTGAATTCCAGTCTACAGCTTACTGGTCCAGTAATCCCAGTCCTGATTGAGACAGTGTTCAACAAACTTAGTTGAGGAAACCAGTTAGAACCAATTTACATAACATTTATCAAACCAATCATTGATTAAAAAAAAAAAAGTCCTTAAAATGAGACAAACAGTCCCAGTCTGATTTTTAAACTGGAAAAATCCCCAAAAAACAAATTACTGTTATTGATTATTGTTTAATTATCACCAACAAAATATGAAGAAACAGGCTGATGAAGACAGAAACAAAGAGCTGATTCCTTCACCTATTGATAACCTCCTCACAGCGTCACAGATGTGTCTCCACTGCCAGAGGAAAGGGGAGGAGAGAACACGACCATTATCTACCCGACAACGACTTAAAGGCTTTGACTGCAACACCCAGGGGTGCTGTCAGCATTCCTGTGCTCTTCTGTGAGACGTCTGCTGGCTCACTTGTCTTTGTGCTCGACTCATCTTTACTGGAGCTGGAACGGCCCCACAGACGTCTAAACCAAACTTTACCTGTACAGCACCTTTGATACAACTTAGTATAATTCAAAGTTCTTCACAGATGATTGACAAGTTGAAAATACGTCTGTCAAAATGTAAATAGTAAAATATTTTGACCCCTGACCTCAAACTAGTTTCTCTGCACATGCTCAAAAATTATTTCCCAAATTAAAGCTGTTCCTGTTTTTCTGACTCCACTCATAACTCTGGTCTCTGCTGAAAGTAACTCTCCATTTCACAACCACAAAGTCAGAGCGCCACCTACAGACTCAAACATCAACAGAACAAGAAATCAGAAGATGAACTTTGTGTTTATTTGAGTTTACAAAACTCAGCAGTGTCTCCATAGTTGTAATAGTAATAGTCATGGTTGTAGTCATAGTCATAGTCGTAAAACCAAAGTCCAGCATAGAGAGGCTGAGTGAATGTGGTCTGGACTCTGTGGAGGAGAGTCATGGTTTCAGAGACACTGTAGAAGGACAGAATACCTGCTCTGTGATCCAGGTACACTCCTACTCTGGAGGACTGAGGACCTGACACTGGAGTGGTGATACTGTTGTGCCTAAAATAATAACTGTTTTGTTGACAAAATAATGCCCAAGATTTGTCATTGAATCCAAACAAACATTCATCTGAATATCCTGCTCTGCTGATATTCTTGTATGTGACTGCTACAGAAACTCCTGACCCGCTCCACTCCACCTCCCAGTAACAACGTCCAGTCAGACTCTCTCTGCTCAGGACCTGACGCCAATAAGTGAAACTGTCTGGGTGACTAGAATAAGATTGTTGTCTCCTTACTGTTGCTTTTCTGTTCCCCTCAGATAATAGCAGCTGTGTGTTTGCTGTGTTTGGATCCAGTGTGATTTCCTGTGAATATTGTAAGAATCCAGCTCTGGTCTTGGGCTCTGGTTGTGGCAGTAAAACATCCACTTCAGTCAGAGCCAGTGAGATGTTTGTCCATTTCTCCCTCAGAATGTCCTGTAGTTTATCTCTGAGCTCTGACACAGCTGCTGTCACGTCCTCAAAGTATCTCAGAGGACGGATATTGATGCTGGATGAGTCTGTAGGTTCACTGAGAGCTGACACTGAGGGGTAGTTGTGTAGAAACTGGGTGTGATCCTGTGTGTGTGAGAGCTGCTTCAGATCAGCGTCTTTCCTCTTCAGCTCAGTGATCTCCTGCTCCAGCTTCTCCTGAAGCTCTTTGACTCGACTCACTTCAGTTTCCTGCTGGGATCTGATCTGCTGCTGCACATCAGAGCATCTTTTCTCCAGGAGACGGATCAGCTCAATGAAGATCTTCTCACTGTCCTCCACTGCTTTATCAGCAGAGCCATTGATGGTCTCCAGCTCCTGCTGAAGCACCTTCACATCTTTCGCTCTGTCCTGGATTCCCTGCTGGATTTTCTGTCGACTCCCCTCGAGCTCTCTCTGCCTCTTAATCCTTTCTGCTGCAGCTGAGACTGTGTCGTGGCCTTTATGTTCCTCCACAGAGCAGAGATAACAGATACTCTGCTGATCAGTGCGGCAGAACATCTTCATCACCTGATCATGACGAGAGCAGATGTTCTCCTGGAGCTTCTTGGACGGCTCCACCAGCTTGTGTTTTCTAAATGTAGGAGATTCATAATGAGGCTGGAGGTGTTTCTCACAGTAAGAGGCCAGACACACCAGACAGGACTTGAGGGCTTTCAGTTTTCTCCCAGTGCAGACATCACAGGCCACATCTTCTGGTCCAGCATAGCAGTGATCAGCAGGAGCAGCTTGGAGTCCAGTCTTCTTCAGCTCCTCCACTAAAGCTGCTAACATGGTGTTTTTCCCCAGGACAGGCCTCGGTGTGAAGGTCTGCCTGCACTGAGGGCAGCTGTACATGTGTTGCTGGTCTTCCACATCCCAGTGGGTTTTAATACAGGTCATGCAGTAGCTGTGTCCACAGGGAACAGTCACCGGATCCTTCAGTAGATCCAGACAGATCGAACAACAGAAGGTTTCCTGGTCCAGGTGAGCTTCTTTCTGCGCCATTTCACCTCTCAGTCTCAGTAAATGTTTAACTTTCAATTTCTAAGGAAGTGAAACTAGTTTGAGCTCTGATCTAAACAACATGTGTCTGTGCAGTGAATGGGGCCTGTCAGCTCCTGCACTTCCCCCATGTTGATAACACCCATCTCCAAACTGTAGATCTGAAGGGGAGGGAACAAGGAAATAACTGACCAGAGTGGAGCTGCTGTGTGTGAGAGAGGAGGGAGGATTATCAGGCTGTGACTCAGTCCAGGTACAGGAGCTTCTAATTTGTGTCTCATCCGTCACCATATTGCCTGAGGCAGTGTGGTTATTGTGTCTAGTTCAAATAGTAAACACCACAATTTTGTGCAGCTTTTTGTCTGCATCACTGAAGGCCAGGTGGGACTGTTTCCCATCATGCTGCTGAACTGCTGCTGAAAAAGACAAGATTATAAAGAAACGTTGAAGGAATAAGCTGTAGTTTCAGATATTCCCATTAGACACTGGACTTTTATTGATTATATCTTCCAACCCTTGGCAAAATTAAACAAATGAGAATATTTCCTAAAATGTCAAAGTATTTAACATTACAGTCAACAAAAACAACAATAATATTTCAATAAATTGTACATGTCTCATCAAAATTGGTATTTACTGACCACTTCACATTAAGAGATCCCTCTTGCCTGTCCCTGTATGTTTTAGGATGTAAACCTTGGACAAACTCCTCAGCATCTTATAAATGCATTGCATAGTCCCTCTACTCCAAACCTAATAAACATAGTTTACACGGCAGCAAAATCACCAAACATGCAGAGATGCATAGCTGAAGGTTTGTCTTGTTGCCCTCGCCAGCCCAATGGAAGCAGCAAGTCAGTTTGTGAGAGTTGAAGACAGCATCTTTCAAATCACTGAGTCAGATTGTACTGATTTTCCACAAGGTGGCAGTATTGGACAGGTAAATAATGGACAGGCCTTTGCCAGGACGATTCAGCAAAGACTGGGGTCCTTTAAACCTGCCCAGATATGGTCAAGTTAGTTTTTCCACTCTGGACTCTCAGGGAATGAATATTGTATGTGTGAATGAGCAGCTATACCACACATACACATCTACATACATGTGTTCTGTCATATGTTCCTACAGTTTGTACAAGAGTGAACTTCAGTAAACATTTGACTTGATGTGTCTTTCTCTCTGACCAGAGACCCAGTGTGGATGAGAAGCTGCCATATCCCTGTTAAAGGACTAGTCCACAAGTGACCTTTGACACTTAACCCAGATGCCCCCCCCCACCCATCAAGGCCAAGGGAGCAGCCTTAACAGATTAAATAGAAAATGACAAACATCACACACACCTGTCTGTTCAGTTGAGACATAACATTACTAACATCAGCCTTAGTAGCTCTGGACATGGCACTAACCAGTGTTCAGTTTTTTAGCCAAACTTGCAGATTTCCCCTGCAAAAGCTGAGCACTCACACACTCCTTCCTCTCTTTTTAGTAATGAAGTCACATTATGTCAGTGGGTGTCATGGCTGAGCCATAGAACAAGAGCTGTCCACATTTTTACAAATATGTATCAGAGGTTGTAGGAAATTGTCCTAGTTTAGCATCATGGGTAACGTTACAGCGTGAAGTTAGAGCAGGGTGACCAAAGAAGGTGAATGTGCTCCAAACACCAGCTCTATTTGTTCATCTTCTCTGACGACAGCAGCCAATCTCACACTAACACAGTTAATGAAGTTTTCACTAAGACACCTGTCCATAACCTGACCTAACGTTAGCGCTTAAGTTAACCTTAACACGTTACTCCACCTGTGGAGGAAAGACTCTTAAAGAACACGACTCATGGTCCTGGGAACTAGAACAAATCCGCACAAAAACCACTTAACTCATTCAACATCAACATCTGAATTTATATTGAAATGAAAATCAGATTAAAGTAAATCAAACTGGCTCCATTTCTGTCTCACTGAAATAACAAATATATTTCAAAGCAAAATAATTTTCTCCAGAACATCCCTTTACTCTGTTTATGTTTCTTTGCAGCTAACAGCTAAACCCTGGCTATGCTAGTTAGCTGTGATTAGCATATACCATTAGCCTGATATATGATACAGTCTATAGTGTTCGCTAGCTAACGACGTTAGCCTTAGCATAACATTAGCTGGGCCATTTTTAGCTGATCACATTCAGTCAGCAAAGTCAACAATAACCACACACACTATCAACACTATTACACTACTACAAAAACAGAAAAGAAATAAGAAATCAGTTAAATAGATTAAATTATCTTGGCTAACGTTAGCTAACCTAACATTAGCTAGCTAGGTTACATGGATCTGGAGCCAATGATTTGAAAATAGACGCCCTGTTTAAATTACCTGCTTTTTTTTACAAACCTTTACATGGAAATGCTTAAATACAAGTGCCTCAAAACTTCACTTAAGTACAACACTTAAATAAATGCACAGTTACACTACAAACCAAAACAGACTATATTTCATATATTTTTCAAGTTATTGAATAACAGTTTATACAGAAAGCTAATCAGACCTTTGCAAGTTGGAAAAGAAATGTGAAAATTCGTAATTACTAATAAAACAGACAGTTATAACAACCATGAGCCGATTTTATTTTCTGTTATTGATCATATGAACAACATCGACTAATAAAGGTCTGAAATTTTTAAATCACATTTTGTACAAGACTGATAAAAATGAAGCTCACTGCTGTTTAACACTATAACACACATTTATTTACACTTTACCTGTGTCTGATTGATTAGTTATTTTTCCAGATAAATAATCACTGTCACATATTCCACGTCTGAAATGACATATTTCCCCCTGAACATTTAGAAAAAACTACATTCCACCTGTGCTTTGTGATTCAAGGATGTGTCTTTATGTATATGTACAATATTTAACTCAATATGGTTGATCAATAAAAAATAAATATCATAATTGGTGAAGACCAGAGTGAATTCCAGTCTACAGCTTACTGGTCCAGTAATCCCAGTCCTGATTGAGACAGTGTTCAACAAACTTAGTTGAGGAAACCAGTTAGAACCAATTTATGACATTTATCAAACCAATCATTGATTAAAAAAAAGTCCTTAAAATGAGACAAACAGTCCCAGTCTGATTTTCAAACTGGAAGAATCCCCAAAAAACAAATCACTGAAGACAAGAACAATATAATCGATTACTGTTATTGATTATTGTTTAATTATCACCAACAAAATATGAAGAAACAGGTTGATGAAGAAAGAAACAAAGAGCTGATTCCTTCATCTATTGATAACCTCCTCACAGCGTCACAGATGTGTCTCCACTGCCAGAGGAAAGGGGAGGAGAGAACACGACCATTATCTACCCGACAACGACTTAAAGGCTTTGACTGCAACACCCAGGGGTGCTGTCAGCATTCCTGTGCTCTTCTGTGAGACGTCTGCTGGCTCACTTGTCTTTGTGCTCGACTCATCTTTACTGGAGCTGGAACGGCCCCACAGACGTCTAAACCAAACTTTACCTGTACAGCACCTTTGATACAACTTAGTATAATTCAAAGTTCTTCACAGATGATTGACAAGTTGAAAATACGTCTATCAAAATGTAAATAGTAAAATATTTTAACCCCTGACCTCAAACTAGTTTCTCTGCACATGCTCAAAAATTATTTCCCAAATTAAAGCTGTTCTTGTTTTTCTGACTCCACTCATAACTCTGGTCTCTGCTGAAAGTAAATCTCCATTTCACAACCAAGTCAGAGCGCCACCTACAGACTCAAACACCAACAGAACAAGAAATTAGAAGATGAACTTTGTGTTTATTTGAGTTTACAAAACTCAGCAGTGTCTCCATAGTTGTAATAGTCATAGTCATAGTCGTAAAACCAAAGTCCAGCATAGAGAGGCTGAGTGAATGTGGTCTGGACTCTGTGGAGGAGAGTCATGGTTTCAGAGACACTGTAGAAGGACAGAATACCTACTCTGTGATCCAGGTACACTCCTACTCTGGAGGACTGAGGACCTGACACTGGAGTTTTGATGTTGTTGTACCTAAAATCATATCTGTTTTGTCGACAAAATAATGCCCAAGATTTGTCATTGAATCCAAATACACATTTATTCCACTCCCCTGCTCTGCTGATATTCTTGTATGTGACTGCTACAGAAACTCCTGTCCCGCTCCACTCCACCTCCCAGTAACAACGTCCAGTCAGAATCTCTCTGCTCAGGACCTGACGGTAATCAGTGAATCTGTCTGGGTGACTGGAATAAGACTGATGTTTTCTCCTTAATGTTGCTTTTCTGTTCCCTTCAGATAATAACAGATATGTGTTTGCTGTGTTTGGATCCAGTGTGATTTCCTGTGAATATTGTAAGAATCCAGCTCTGGTCTTGGGCTCTGGTTGTGGCAGTAAAACATCCACTTCAGTCAGAGCCAGTGAGATGTTTGTCCATTTCTCCCTCAGAATGTACTGTAGTTTATCTCTGAGCTCTGCCACAGCTGCTGTCACGTCCTCAAAGTATCTCAGAGGACGGATATTGATGCTGGATGAGTCTGTAGGTTCACTGAGAGCTGACACTGAGGGGTAGTTGTGTAGAAACTGGATGTGATCCTGTGTGTGTGAGAGCTGCTTCAGATCAGCGTCTTTCCTCTTCAGCTCAGTGATCTCCTGCTCCAGCTTCTCCTGAAGCTCTTTGACTCGACTCACTTCAGTTTCCTGCTGGGATCTGATCTGCTGCTTCACATCAGAGCGTCTTTTCTCCAGGAGACGGATCAGCTCAGTGAAGATCTTCTCACTGTCCTTCACTGCTTTATAAGCAGAGCCATTGATGATCTCCAGCTGCTGCTGAAGCACCTTCACATCTTTCTCTCTGTCCTGGATTCTCTGCTGGATTTTCTGTCGACTCCCCTCAAGCTCTCTCTGCCTCTCAGTCCTTTCTGCTGCAGCTGAGACTGTGTCGTGGCCTTTATGTTCATCCACAGAGCAGAGAGAACAGATACTCTGCTGATCAGTGCGGCAGAATATCTTCATCACCTCATCATGACTAGAGCAGATGTTCTCCTGGAGCTTCTTGGACGGCTCCACCAGCTTGTGTTTTCTAAATGTAGGAGATTCATAATGAGGCTGGAGGTGTTTCTCACAGTAAGAGGCCAGACACACCAGACAGGACTTGAGGGCTTTCAGTTTTCTCCCAGTACAGAAATCACAGGCCACATCTTCTGGTCCAGCATAGCAGTGATCAGCAGGAGCAGCTTGGAGTCCAGTCTTCTTCAGCTCCTCCACTAAAGCTGCTAACATGGTACTTTTCACCAGGACAGGCCTCGGTGTGAAGGTCTGCCTGCACTGAGGGCAGCTGTAGATGTGTTTCTGGTCTTCCACATCCCACTGGGTTTTAATACAGGTCATGCAGTAGCTGTGTCCACAAGGAATAGTAACCGGATCCTTCAGTAGATCCAGACAGATCGAACAAGAGAAGGTTTCCTGGTCTAGCTGAGCTTCTTTCTGCGCCATTTCTCCTCTCAATGTCAGTGACTGTGTGACTTTCACTTTCTAAGGAAGTGAAACTAGTTTGAGCTCTGATCTAAACAACATGTGTCTGTGCAGTGAATGAGGCCTGTCAGCTCCTGCACTTCCCCCATGTTGGTAACACCCATCTCCAAACTGTAGATCTGAAGGGAGGGAACAAGGAAATAACTGACCAGAGTGGAGCTGCTGTGTGTGAGAGAGGAGGGAGGATTATCAGGCTGTGACTCAGTCCAGGAAGAGCAGTGGCCTGTTGACAAACTGTGTGATCACAGATAGAAACTCTTAGATGTCACACTGGGGCCATATTGTCTGAGGCAGCCATTTTTGTCTGCGTCCCTGAGGACCAGGTGGGACAGTTTCTCATCATGATGCTGAGCTGCAGCTGAAAGAAACAAGATTATAAAGAAAAGTTTAAGATACAAGACAAAACTGTCTCCTGGCTGTAGTTTCAGATTTTAACATTAGACCATAGACTGTTATTGATCTTCTGCCAAGGTGCAATTTTTAGCTGATCACATTCAGTCAGCAAAGTCAACAATAACTACACACACTATCAACACTATTACACTACTACAAAAACAGAAAAGAAATAAGAATCAGTTAAATAGATTAAATTATGTTTGATAACGTTAGTAAACATTAGCTTAGCTAGGCTACATGGATCTGGAGCGCGACAATGATCTGACAATGGACGCCCTGTTCAATTAAAAGGTTTAATTTTATTTCTGACAAAAACACCCTCAATGAAATAATAAACAGATAAATATGATGAAATAAAAAGACAATATTGTGACAATACATGACACAAGCACAATGTTTATTCGATGTAATTTTTTAACCTTTAAACTGTGACTGCCATAAAAACATTGATTCAAAGTGTCTTTTTTCAGTTTTAAACATAAAACAACCTTTGTGATCAAAACTCGATGCTGAATTAACTTTTTCTATCTGGGAAGTTGATCAATCTCTGCGCTAACATAAAGTCAGTGTTGATGCTAAGTTTAACTATCAGGTGAATTAAAATGTTTTCTATGTTTTTATAAAGGCAGGTGTCATCAGTAACATGTAAATGATCAATCAGCTGCTCTGTAATCAATTGCTGTTAATCGACAGCCAATTTCCAAAGTAACCTACTATATTCCTGTAATACAGTTTTGTACTGGTCCATTTGAAGAATTAACACTGAGCCTTAATGTTAGAAATCACAGTCCAGTATTTTATGGACACTGGCTGTTGCACATAGAAGTTTGGAGTTTGGTGATAAATTGGCATTTTCGTTTCATCCTAAAATTACAGTTCTGTCAAAATTCGTCAAACATTTAATTTTGCATTAGAAAAAAGTCCAAATCAGTTTTCCAACAGGAAATCCTCTGAGGGGATTTGTAAAAGCGGTTTGGAAAGCAGTTTTCCAGGAGGACTCACTTTGGAGAACAGGAAGTCCTGATTCATCTGCATCGATCTGGATCAATAATCAGACGATGCTCAAATGGATGTCTGGCTAATCTTAACGTTGAAATGGTAACTACTCGTCACTGAGGCTGAGATTTGAGGAACGTTACCTCAGATATTTATCTTATTTTATATCTACGTCTGTTTTATGAGACACTTTTGACAAATCTGGATTATTCGTGAATCTTCTCGAACATTCAAGATTGCTAACGTTAGCGTTAGCGGCTATTGCTAGGTAGCTAGCTGCTAGCCTTTTGCGCCCTTTTTCGTACCGTTAGCACCAAATACTGCGACAATAACGCAAAGTTAGCGTTAGCTCGACAAACTTGAATGGTGGGATTATTTAGCAGGTAGAAGGAGGTTTAACATTAGTTATTCTGTAAATTACATAAAGTGACATTTGATATAGAAAAGCAGCCTTTGTTGACATATTTTAACATCAGTACATAAAATGTTGGATTAAGTGTCGACACTTATTTGAAATGATGTTCAGATGTAATAGTCTGGTAACTGTGTGAGCTAATGTTAAGATATTTCAATATTTCTCACATTGGCAGCAGAAAAGTTTCACTGTCAGGTCTGTGGTTGTAATTGTGGCTCTATAGTGGCCTATGTGAGGCACCTGGGGACCCATAAATTAACACCTAATTTGACTTTTAGCTGTGTTTAGCCAGACTGCAGTTGGACTTCTTAAAAACTTTCAACTTTTAAGTGTCACACTTACAGAAATAAGGACAAATGTGTGGCTAGGCCTCGTTAAACTGTGTGGTGAAGTTGAACTAACATGTCACTTCTGCAGAGGAAGATGTGAGAACTTTTAAGTCCTTTTTATCTCATTTAAAACACATCAGAGAGGGGAAAACATTGGCTTTTCAATCCACTGATTAGAAATCTCCCTGCCAGCTTGTCAGTTCTTTGGCAAAAATAAGTAGCAGAACATAGAGTTGGGTAACACAAATAATTCAAGTCACAGCACAACAGAAAACAGGAAACATTCTCACAATAACACACATTTTATTCAGTCTCTGATGTCAGACTTTTCTGATTTCAGGCATGTCATTGGTATCAACCCAGAGAGAGGAACAAAGGCCATGTGGGGCAAAGGGTTTTTCTAAGAAGACGGGTACAATCATCCAGAAGTCTGCCACAGTCAATACACACTACTGAAGAAATGCATTGTCTTTGAGTGGGACTTCATAAAGGTCAGTAAGTCTTGTCTCTCTCTCACTCCATGTGTCGTTTTGACAAATTGACTTTGTCATATTAAGCCACAAGAGATTTTTAGACATTATCATCTTAATAAGTTCAGGTTAAGCTTTGTTATTCCTGATTATATAGTTATTTTGATCATTCATTTTGAATAAACTGCAGTAAATGTAGACATTTTAGATTTTTCTCTGCTGCTTTTTGAGAGAAAATAAATGTACATCAAATGATTCTTTATACGTTAAACACTTTTTCATCTGTATTAGTTGCATTTTCATATTCAAGTTAATGGACGACTTTACATGCAGCTGGTAGGCTCATCTATAACAATATTTTGTATGTAAAACCTTAACCTGCATTTAACTCTAAGTACATGTGCTTGACTATAAGTATAAAGTAGCATAACAAGGGAATACTTAAGTAAAGTACTAGTACTGCAAAACTGAACTGAAGAACAATATTTACCACCAAATGTACTCAGTTATGCTGCAAAGCAACAAACTACAAACTACATTTATACATTTTCAAAAAATGTTTAATAACAGTTTTTACAGTAAGATATTCAGACCTTCACAAGCTGGAAAAGAAATGTGAACATTCATAAATGGTAATACAACACAACTGTAACAACAGTCACTGTTAAATATTCCATGTCTGAAATGACATACCGTATTTTCCAGGTTATAAATTCCACCTGAGTATAAGTTGCTTTTAGCAAAAACAGCTGTGTGCCTGGATGCTGAGACTCACTCCAATCTTAGTTTCAGATACAGACTTTATTACCTGCACTTTGAACTCTGCAGTATAGCTCTTTGTTTTGGACAGCATTTTCACTTGTGTTACAGTAGGAATTAGAGTTTAGTATGAGTACAAATGTTTTTACTTTTTCGGCGGTGCAATATTATCTTCAATAAAGTCAAGAGTGCCATCTAAAGATAGTGGTTACTCGACAAAATCATTATAAATATATACATATAAGTAATTTTGCTGTATAATTTGCAGGACAAACCAGAGGAGTAAAAAAAGTGTGACCTGTAGTCCAGAAAATATGGTATTGTCCCTGAACACTTAAAAAAAAACTACATACCACCTGTGTTTTTCTCTATGATTGATGGATGTACCTTTACTTATATCTACAGTATTTAATTCTATTTATAGATCATTTTTGAAGATGATGTTGTCCTATTGGCTCCATTAAGCCAGGATCTCCAGCATGCACTGGGGCGGTTTGCAACCAAGTGTGAAGCGGCAGGGATGAGAATCAGCACCTCCAAGTCTGAGGCCATGGTACTCAACCGGAAAAAGGTGGCTTGCCATCTCCAGGCCAGGGGAGAGATCCTGCCTCAGGTGGAGGAGTTTAAGTATCTCGGGGTCTTGTTCACGAGTGAGGGACGGACGGAACATGAGATTGACAGACGGATCGGGGCATCGGCAGCAGTAATGCGGTCGGTGTACCGATCCGTTGTGGTGAAGAAGCAGCTAAGCCAGAAGGCGAAGCTCTCGATTTACCGGTCAATCTACGTTCCTACTCTCACCTATGGTCATGAGCTCTGGGCATCACCGAAAGAATGAGGTCGCGGATACAAGCGGCTGAAATGAGCTTCCTCCACAGGGTGGACGGGCACTCCCTTAGAGATAGGGTGAGGAGCTCGGCCTAATTCCTGATTAGGCTACTGCCCCCGCGACCTGGCCCCAGATAAGCGGAAGAAGATGGATGGATGTATGGATGGATGATCAGTGAAAGAGAAATATCATAGTAGCTAAAGACCAGAGTGAATCCCAGTCTACTGCAAGTAATCCCAATCCTGATTTAGAAGTGCGTTCAACAAAATTAAGTGAGGAAACCCATCCATCCAATATCTATTCCTGCTCATTCCTAATTAGAGTCAAGGGGATCTGTTTGAGCCTGTACCAGCTCTGTTTGGGAGAAACGCAGGGGTCCACCCTGGACAGGTCACCAGTCCATCACAGAGTGAGGAAACCCGTTTGAATCAATTTACAAGAAATTTTTCAAACCAATCATTAATAAAAATGTCCTTAAAATGAGACAAGCTGTGTTTCACGCTCATAAATAATTTATACTTATAGTCATGCACATGTGCTTGACTATAAGTATAAAATAGCTTAACATGGGAATATTTAAGTAAAGTACTAGTACTGCAAAACTGCACTAAAGAATGATACTTACCACCAAATGTACTCAGTTATGCTGCAAAGCAACAAACTACAAACTACATTTATACATTTTCAAAAAATGTTTAATAACAGTTTTTACAGTAAGATATTCAGACCTTCACAAGCTGGAAAAGAAATGTGAACATTCATAAATAAAACAACTGTAACAACAGTCACTGTTACATGTTTCATGTCTGAAATGGAATATAGACAGTGTTCAACAAAATGAAGTGAGAAAACCATCCATCCAGTATCTATACCCACTTATTTAGGGTCACAGGGATCTGGTGGAGCTTATCCAGCTCTCTTTGGATGAAAAGCAGATGTACACCCTGGACAGGTCACCAGTCCATTGCAAAGTGTGGAAATCCATTCAAAGTATTTCACATGACATTTTTCAAACCAATCATTGATAAAAAATATCCTTAAAATGAGACAAACCGTGTTATAGGTACAATTTTTCAAGCAAAAGTTCAAAACTAATTTCCCAAATACAAGCTGTTCTTGTTTTTCTGACTCCACTCATAACTCTGGTCTCTGCTGAAAGTAAATCTCCATTTTACAACCACAAAGTCAGAGCGCCACCTACAGACTCAAACACCAACGGAACAAGAAAACAGAAGATGAACTTTCTGTTTATTTGAGTTTACAAAACTCAGCAGTGTCTTCATAGCTGTAATGTAACCAAAGTCCAGCATAGAGAGGATGAGTGAATGTGGTCTGGACTCTGTGGAGGAGAGTCATGGTTTCAGAGACACTGTAGAAGGACAGAACACCTGCTCTGTGATCCAGATACACTCCTACTCTGGAGGACTGAGGACTTGACACTGGTGTTTTGATGTTGTTGTACCAAAATTCAGGACTGTTTTGTCGACAATCTAATGCCCAAGATTTGTCATTATTTCCAAACTGACATTCATTTGAGTTTCCTGCTCTGCTGATATTCTCGTATGTGACTGCTACAGAAACTCCTCTCCCGCTCCACTCCACCTCCCAGTAACAACGTCCAGTCAGACTCTCTCTGCTCAGGACCTGATACCAATAAGTGAATCTGTCTGGGTGACTGGAATAAGACTGTTGTTGACTTATTACTGTTGCTTTTCTGTTCCTCTCAGATAATAACAGACGTGTGTGTGCTGTGTTTGGATCCAGTGTGATTTCCTGTGAATATTGTAAGAATCCAGCTCTGGTCTTGGGCTCTGGTTGTGACAGTAAAACATCCACTTCAGTCAGATCCTGTGAGATGTTTGTCCATTTCTCCCTCAGAATGTCCTGTAGTTTATCTCTGAGCTCTGACACAGCTGCTGTCACGTCCTCAAAGTATCTCAGAGGACGGATATTGATGCTGGATGAGTCTGTAGGTTCACTGAGAGCTGACACTGAGGGGTAGTTGTGTAGAAACTGGATGTGATCCTGTGTGTGTGAGAGCTGCTTCAGATCAGCGTCTTTCCTCTTCAGCTCAGTGATCTCCTGCTCCAGCTTCTCCTGAAGCTCTTTGACTCGACTCACTTCAGTTTCCTGCTGGGATCTGATCTGCTGCTTCACATCAGAGCGTCTTTTGTCCAGGAGACGGATCAGCTCAGTGAAGATCTTCTCACTGTCCTCCACTGCTTTATCAGCAGAGCCATTGATGGTCTCCAGCTCCTGCTGAAGTACCTTCACATCTTTTTCTCCGTTCTGGATTCTCTGCTGGATTTTCTGTCGACTCCCCTCGAGCTCTCTCTGCCTCTCAGTCATTTCTGCTGCAGCTGAGACTGTGTCGTGGCCTTTATGTTCGTCCACAGAGCAGAGATAACAGATACTCTCCTGATCAGTGCGGCAGAACATCTTCATCACCTCATCATGACGAGAGCAGATGTTCTCCTGGAGCTTCTTGGACGGCTCCACCAGCTTGTGTTTTCTAAATGTAGGAGATTCATAATGAGGCTGGAGGTGTTTCTCACAGTAAGAGGCCAGACACACCAGACAGGACTTGAGGGCTTTCAGTTTTCTCCCAGTGCAGACATCACAGGCCACATCTTCAGGTCCAGCATAGCAGTGATCAGCAGGAGCAGCTTGGAGTCCAGTCTTCTTCAGCTCCTCCATTAAAGCTGCTAACACAGTGTTTTTCACCAGGACAGGCCTCGGTGTGAAGGTCTGCCTGCACTGAGGGCAGCTGTAGGTGTTCTCCTCATCCCACTGGGTTTTAATACAGGTCATGCAGAAGCTGTGTCCACAGGGAACAGTCACCGGATCCTTCAGTAGATCCAGACAGATCGAACAAGAGAAGGTTTCCTGGTCCAGCTGAACTCCTTTTTGCGCCATTTCACCTCTTAGTGTCAGTGACTGTGTGACTTTCACTTTCTAAGGAAGTGAAACTAGTTTGAGCTCTGATCTAAACAACATGTGTCTGTGCAGTGAATGGGGCCTGTCAGCTCCTGCACTTCCCCCATGTTGGTAACACCCATCTCCAAACTGTAGATCTGAAGGGAGGGAACAAGAAATAACTGAACAAGGTGGAGCTGCTGTGTGTGAGAGAGGAGGGAGGATTATCAGGCTGTGACTCAGTCCAGGAAGAGCAGTGGCCTGTTGAGAAACTGTGTGATCACAGATAGAAACTCTTAGATGTCCCAATGGGGCAGCCATTTTTGTCTGCGTCCCTGAGGACCAGGTGGGACAGTTTCCCATCATGATGCTGAGCTGCAGCTGAAAAAAACAAGATAATTAGCTTAGGTAGGCTACATAGATCTGTTTATTTAAAAGGTTTAAAGGTTAAAAGGTTAACATGTAAATGATCAATCAGCTGCTCTGTAATCAATTGCTGTTAATCGACAGCCAATTTCCAACAGTAACCTACTGTATTCCTGTAATACAGTTTTGTACTGGTCCATTTGAAGAATTAACACTGTGCCTTAATGTTAGAAATCACAGTCCAGTATTTTATGGACACTGGCTGTTGCACATAGAAGTTTGGAGTTTGGTGATAAATTGGCATTTTCGTTTCATCCTAAAATTACAGTTCTGTCAAAATTCGTCAAACATTTAATTTTGCATTAGAAAAAAGTCCAAATTAATTTTCCAACAGGAAATCCTCTGAGGGGATTTGTAAAAGCGGTTTAGAAAGCAGTTTTCCAGGAGGACTCACTTTGGAGAACAGGAAGTCCTGATTCATCTGCATCGATCTGGATCAATAAATTCGACGGTGATGAAAAACAATAGTGCTTTTCCCGCTGGTATCGTGACTCAGCAAAAATAACGCTGGGACTCAGACGATGCTCAAATGGATGTCTGGCTAATCTTAACGTTGAAACGGTAACTACTCGTCACTGAGGCTGAGATTTGAGGAACGTTACCTCAGATATTTATCTTATTTTATATTTACGTCTGTTTTATGAGACACTTTTGACAAATCTGGATTATTCGTGAATCTTCTCAAACATTCAAGATTGCTAACGTTAGCGTTAGCGGCTATTGCTAGGTAGCTAGCTGCTAGCCTTTTGCGCCCTTTTTCGTAACGTTAGCGCCAAATACTGCGACAATAACGCAAAGTTAGCGTTAGCTCGACAAACTTGAATGGTGGGATTATTTAGCAGGTAGAAGGAGGTTTAACATTAGTTATTCTGTAAATTACATAAAGTGACATTTGATATAGAAAAGCAGCCTTTGTTGACATATTTTAACATCAATACATAAAATGTTGGATTAAGTGTCGACACTTATTTGAAATGATGTTCAGATGTAATAGTCTGGTAACTGTGTGAGCTAATGTTAAGATATTTCAATATTTCTCACATTGGCAGCAGAAAAGTTTCACTGTCAGGTCTGTGGTTGTAATTGTGGCTCTATAGTGGCCTATGTAAGGCACCTGGGGACCCATAAATTAACACCTAATTTGACTTTTAGCTGTGTTTAGCCAGACTGCAGTTGGACTTCTTAAAAACTTTCAACTTTTAAGTGTCGCACTTACAAAAATAAGGACAAATGTGTGGCTAGGCCTCGTTAAACTGTGTGGTGAAGTTGAACTAACATGTCACTTCTGCAGAGGAAGATGTGAGATCTTTAAGTCCTTTTTATCTCATTTAAAACACATCAGAGAGGGGAAAACATTGGCTTTTCAATCCACTGATTAGAAATCTCCCTGCCAGCTTGTCAGTTCTTTGGCAAAAATAAGTAGCAGAACATAGAGTTGGGTAACACAAATAATTCAAGTCACAGCACAACAGAAAACATGAAACATTCTCACAATAACACACATTTTATTCAGTCTCTGATGTCAGACTTTTCTGATTTCAGGCATGTCATTGGTATCAACCCAGAGAGAGGAACAAAGGCCATGTGGGGCAAAGGGTTTTTCTAAGAAGACGGGTACAATCATCCAGAAGTCCGCCACAGTCAATACACACTACTGAAGAAATGCATTGTCTTTGAGTGGGACTTCATAAAGGTCAGTAAGTCTTGTCTCTCTCTCACTCCATGTGTCGTTTTGACAAATTGACTTTGTCATATTAAGCCACAAGAGATTTTTAGACATTATTATCTTAATAAGTTCTGGTTAAGCTTTGTTATTCCTGATTATATAGTTATTTTGATCATTCATTTTGAATAAACTGCAGTAAATATAGACATTTTAGATTTTTCTCTGCTGCTTTTTGAGAGAAAATAAATTTAAATCAAATGATTCTTTATACATTAAACACTTATTCCTCTGTATTAGTTGCATTTTCATCTTCAAGTTAATGGACGACTTTACATGCAGCTGGTAGGCTCATCTATAACAATATTTTGTATGTAAAACCTTAACCTGCATTTAACTCTAAGTACATGTGCTTGACTATAAGTATAAAGTAGCATAACAAGGGAATACTTAAGTACTAGTACTGCAAAACTGAACTGAAGAACAATATTTACCACCAAATGTACTCAGTTATGCTGCAAAGCAACAAACTACAAACTACAAACTACATTTATACATTTTCAAAAAATGTTTAATAACAGTTTTTACAATAAGATATTCAGACCTTCACAAGTTGGAAAAGAAATGTGAACATTCATCAATAAAACACAACTGTAACAACAGTCACTGTTAAATATTCCATGTCTGAAATGACATACCGTATTTTCCGGGTTATAAATCGCACCTGAGTATAAGTCGCTTTTAAGCAAAAACAGCCGTGTTGAACAGAAAAAAACACATATAAGTCGCTTCGGTGTATAAGCTGCATTTCTAATTATACTAATTATAGTTAAATTAGCCTATGAAGAATGTAGGCTAGGCATAACAACAAGCAGAAGTGCACTGCGATATTCATTCATCTGTGTCAAGTAACATTAAACAATTGCATCAACATTGGGGTGGGGGAGATGAAAAAGCGTCTCCACCTCATCTCTGGTTTGCCTGGATGCTGAGACTCACTCCAAACTTAGTTTCAGATACAGACTTTATTACCTGCACTTTGAACTCTGCAGTATAGCTCTTTGTTTTGGGCAGCATTTTCACTTGTGTTACAGTAGGAATTAGAGTTTAGTATGAACATAAATGTTTTTACTTTTTCGGCGGTACAATATTATCTTCAATAAAGTCAAGAGTGCCATCTAAAGATAGTGGTTACTCGACAAAATCATTATAAATATATACATATAAGCAATTTTGATGTATAATTTGCAGGACAAACCAGAGGAGTAAAAAAAGTGTGACCTGTAGTCCAGAAAATATGGTATTGTCCCTGAACACTTAAAAAAAACTACATACCACCTGTGTTTTTCTCTATGATTGATGGATGTACCTTTACTTATATCTATAGTATTTAATTCTATTTATAGATCATTTTTGAAGATGATGTTGTCCTATTGGCTCCATTAAGCCAGGATCTCCAGCGTGCACTGGGGCGGTTTGCAACCAAGTGTGAAGCGGCAGGGATGAGAATCAGCACCTCCAAGTCCGAGGCCATGGTACTCAACTGGAAAAAGGTGGCTTGCCATCTCCAGGCCAGGGGAGAGATCCTGCCTCAGGTGGAGGAATTTAAGTATCTTGGGGTCTTGTTCACGAGCGAGGGAAGGACGGAACATGAGATTGACAGACGGATCGGGGAATCGGCAGCAGTAATGCGGTCGGTGTACCGGTCCGTTGTGGTGAAGAAGCAGCTAAGCCGGAAGGCGAAGCTCTCCATTTACCGGTCAATCTACGTTCCTATTCTCACTGATGGTCATGAGCTCTGGGCATCACCGAAAGGTCAAGATCGCGGATACGAGCGGCTGAAATGAGCTTCCTCCGCAGGGTGGCCGGGCGCTCCCTTAGAGATAGGGTGAGGAGCTCGGCCACCCGGGAGGAGCTCGGAGTAGAGCTGCTGCTCCTCCACATCGAGAGGAGTTAGTTGAGGTGGCTCGAGCATCTGTTTTGGATGCCTCCTGGGCGCCTCCCTGGGGAGGTGTTCCAGGCATGTCCCACCGGGAGGAGGCCCCGGGGAAGACCCCGGACACGCTGGAGGGACTATGTCTCCCGGCTGGCCTGGGAACGCCTCGGGGTCCCCCCGGAAGAGCTGGAGGAAGTGTCCAGGGAGAAGGAAGTCTGGGTATCCCTGATTAGGCTACTGCCCCCGCGACCTGGCCCCAGATAAGCGGAAGAAGATGGATGGATGTATGGATGGATGATCAGTGAAAGAGAAATATCATAGTAGCTAAAGACCAGAGTGAATCCCAGTCTACTGCAAGTAATCCCAATTGTGATTTAGAAGTGCGTTCAACAAAATTAAGTGAGGAAACCCATCCATCCAATATCTATTCCTGCGCATTCCTAATTAGAGTCAAGGGGATCTGTTTGAGCCTGTACCAGCTCTGTTTGGGAGAAAGGCAGGGGTCCACCCTGGACAGGTCACCAGTCCATCACAGAGTGAGGAAACCCGTTTGAATCAATTTACAAGAAATGTTTAAAACCAATCATTAATAAAAATGTCCTTAAAATGAGACAAGCTGTGGTACACGCTCATAAATAATTTATACTTATAGTCATGCACATGTAGCATAACTATAAGTATAAAGTAGCTTAACATGGGAATATTTAGTAAAGTACTAGTACTGCAAAACTGCACTAAAGAATGATACTTACCACCAAATGTACTCAGTTATGCTGCAAAGCAACAAACTACATTTATGCATTTTCAGAAAATGTTTAATAACAGTTTTTACAGTAAGATATTCAGACCTTCACAAGTTGGAAAAGAAATGTGAACATTCATCAATAAAACACAAGTGTAACAACAGTCACTGTTACATGTTTCATGTCTGAAATGGAATATAGACAGTGTTCAACAAAATGAAGTGAGAAAACCATCCATCCAGTATCTATACCCACTTATTTAGGGTCACAGGGATCTGGTGGAGCTTATCCAGCTCTCTTTGGATGAAAAGCAGATGTACACCCTGGACAGGTCACTATCCATTGCAAAGTGTGGAAATCCATTCAAAGTATTTCACATGACATTTTTCAAACCAATCATTGATAAAAAATATCCTTAAAATGAAACAAATCGTGTTATAGGTACAATTTTTCAAGGAAAAGTTCAAAACTAATTTCCCAAATAAAAGCTGTTCTTGTTTTTCTGACTCCACTCATAACTCTGGTCTCTGCTGAAAGTAAATCTCCATTTCACAACCACAAAGTCAGAGCGCCACCTACAGACTCAAACACCAACAGAACAAGAAATAACATGAACTTTCTGTTTATTTGAGTTTACAAAACTCAGCAGTGTCTTCATAGCTGTAATGTAACCAAAGTCCAGCATAGAGAGGCTGAGTGAATGTGGTCTGGACTCTGTGGAGGAGAGTCATGGTTTCAGAGACACTGTAGAAGGACAGAATACCTGCTCTGTGATCCAGATACACTCCTACTCTGGAGGACTGAGGACCTGACACTGGAGTTTTGATGTTGTTGTACCAAAATTCATGACTGTTTTGTTGACAATCTAATGCCCAAGATTTGTCATTATTTCCAAACTGACATTCATTTGAGTTTCCTGCTCTGCTGATATTCTTGTATGTGACTGCTACAGAAACTCCTGTCCCGCTCCACTCCACCTCCCAGTAACAACATCCAGTCAGACTCTCTCTGCTCAGGACCTGATACCAATAAGTGAATCTGTCTGGGTGACTGGAATAAGACTGTTGTTGACTTATTACTGTTGCTTTTCTGTTCCCCTCAGATAATAACAGACGTGTGTTTGCTGTGTTTGGATCCAGTGTGATTTCCTGTGAATATTGTAAGAATCCAGCTCTGGTCTTGGGCTCTGGTTGTGGCAGTAAAACATCCACTTCAGTCAGATGCTGTGAGATGTTTGTCCATTTCTCCCTCAGAATGTCCTGTAGTTTATCTCTGAGCTCTGACACAGCTGCTGTCACGTCCTCAAAGTATCTCAGAGGACGGATATTGATGCTGGATGAGTCTGTAGGTTCACTGAGAGCTGACACTGAGGGGTAGTTGTGTAGAAACTGGATGTGATCCTGTGTGTGAGAGAGCTGCTTCAGATCAGCGTCTTTCCTCTTCAGCTCAGTGATCTCCTGCTCCAGCTTCTCCTGAAGCTGTTTGACTCGACTCACTTCAGTTTCCTGCTGGGATCTGGTCTGCTGCTTCACATCAGAGCGTCTTTTCTCCAGTAGACGGATCAGCTCAGTGAAGATCTTCTCACTGTCCTTCACTGCTTTATCAGCAGAGCCATTGATGGTCTCCAGCTGCTGCTGAAGTACCTTCACATCTTTCTCTCCGTTCTGGATTCTCTGCTGGATTTTCTGTCGACTCCCCTCGAGCTCTCTCTGCCTCTCAGTCATTTCTGCTGCAGCTGAGACTGTGTCGTGGCCTTTATGTTCGTCCACAGAGCAGAGATAACAGATACTCTCCTGATCAGTGCGGCAGAACATCTTCATCACCTCATCATGATGAGAGCAGATGTTCTCCTGGAGCTTCTTGGACGGCTCCACCAGCTTGTGTTTTCTAAATGTAGGAGATTCATAATGAGGCTGGAGGTGTTTCTCACAGTAAGAGGCCAGACACACCAGACAGGACTTGAGGGCTTTCAGTTTTCTCCCAGTGCAGACATCACAGGCCACATCTTCAGGTCCAGCATAGCAGTGATCAGCAGGAGCAGCTTGGAGTCCAGTCTTCTTCAGCTCCTCCATTAAAGCTGCTAACACAGTGTTTTTCACCAGGACAGGCCTCGGTGTGAAGGTCTGCCTGCACTGAGGGCAGCTGTAGGTGTTCTCCTCATCCCAGTGGGTTTTAATACAGGTCATGCAGAAGCTGTGTCCACAGGGAACAGTCACCGGATCCTTCAGTAGATCCAGACAGATCGAACAAGAGAAGGTTTCCTGGTCCAGCTGAACTCCTTTTTGCGCCATTTCTCCTCTCAGTGTCAGTGACTGTGTGACTTTCACTTTCTAAGGAAGTGAAACTAGTTTGAGCTCTGATCTAAACAACATGTGTCTGTGCAGTGAATGTGGCCTGTCAGCTCCTGCACTTCCCCCCATGTTGGTAACATCCATCTCCAAACTGTAGATCTGAATGGGAGGGAACAAGAAATAACTGAACAAGGTGGAGCTGCTGTGTGTGAGAGAGGAGGGAGGATTATCAGACTGTGACTCAGTCCAGGAAGAGCAGTGGCCTGTTGAGAAACTGCGTGATCACAGATAGAAACTCTTAGATGTCCCAATGGGGCCATATTGTCTGAGGCAGCCATTTTTGTCTGCGTCCCTGAGGATCAGGTGAGACAGTTTCCCATCATGATGCTGAGCTGCAGCTGAAAAAAACAAGATAATTAGCTTAGGTAGGCTACATAGATCTGTTTATTTAAAAGGTTTAAAGGTTAAAAGGTTAACATGTAAATGATCAATCAGCTGCTCTGTAATCAATTGCTGTTAATTGACAGCCAATTTCCAACAGTAACCTACTGTATTCCTGTAATACAGTTTTGTACTGGTCCATTTGAAGAATTAACACTGAGCCTTAATGTTAGAAATCACAGTCCAGTATTTTATGGACACTGGCTGTTGCACATAGAAGTTTGGAGTTTGGTGATAAATTGGCATTTTCGTTTCATCCTAAAATTACAGTTCTGTCAAAATTCGTCAAACATTTAATTTTGCATTAGAAAAAAGTCCAAATCAGTTTTCCAACAGGAAATCCTCTGAGGGGATTTGTAAAAGCGGTTTAGAAAGCAGTTTTCCAGGAGGACTCACTTTGGAGAACAGGAAGTCCTGATTCATCTGCATCGATCTGGATCAATAAATTCGACGGTGATGAAAAACAATAGTGCTTTTCCCGCTGGTATCGTGACTCAGCAAAAATAACGCTGGGACTCAGACGATGCTCAAATGGATGTCTGGCTAATCTTAACGTTGAAACGGTAACTACTCGTCACTGAGGCTGAGATTTGAGGAACGTTACCTCAGATATTTATCTTATTTTATATTTACGTCTGTTTTATGAGACACTTTTGACAAATCTGGATTATTCGTGAATCTTCTCGAACATTCAAGATTGCTAACGTTAGCGTTAGCGGCTATTGCTAGGTAGCTAGCTGCTAGCCTTTTGCGCCCTTTTTCGTAACGTTAGCACCAAATACTGCGACAATAACGCAAAGTTAGCGTTAGCTCGACAAACTTGAATGGTGGGATTATTTAGCAGGTAGAAGGAGGTTTAACATTAGTTATTCTGTAAATTACATAAAGTGACATTTGATATAGAAAAGCAGCCTTTGTTGACATATTTTAACATCAATACATAAAATGTTGGATTAAGTGTCGACACTTATTTGAAATGATGTTCAGATGTAATAGTCTGGTAACTGTGTGAGCTAATGTTAAGATATTTCAATATTTCTCACATTGGCAGCAGAAAAGTTTCACTGTCAGGTCTGTGGTTGTAATTGTGGCTCTATAGTGGCCTATGTGAGGCACCTGGGGACCCATAAATTAACACCTGATTTGACTTTTAGCTGTGTTTAGCCAGACTGCAGTTGGACTTCTTAAAAACTTTCAACTTTTAAGTGTCGCACTTACAGAAATAAGGACAAATGTGTGGCTAGGCCTCGTTGAACTGTGTGGTGAAGTTGAACTAACATGTCACTTCTGCAGAGGAAGATGTGAGAACTTTAAGTCCTTTTTATCTCATTTAAAACACATCAGAGAGGGGGAAACATTGGCTTTTCAATCCACTGATTAGAAATCTCCCTGCCAGCTTGTCAGTTCTTTGGCAAAAATAAGTAGCAGAACGTAGAGTTGGGTAACACAAATAATTCAAGTCACAGCACAACAGAAAACATGAAACATTCTCACAATAACACACATTTTATTCAGTCTCTGATGTCAGACTTTTCTGATTTCAGGCATGTCATTGGTATCAACCCAGAGAGAGGAACAAAGGCCATGTGGGGCAAAGGTTTTTTCTAAGAAGACGGGTACAATCATCCAGAAGTCCGCCACAGTCAATACACACTACTGAAGAAATGCATTGTCTTTGAGTGGGACTTCATAAAGGTCAGTAAGTCTTGTCTCTCTCTCACTCCATGTGTCGTTTTGACAAATTGACTTTGTCATATTAAGCCACAAGAGATTTTTAGACATTATCATCTTAATAAGTTCTGGTTAAGCTTTGTTATTCCTGATTATATAGTTATTTTGATCATTCATTTTTAATAAACTGCAGTAAATGTAGACATTTTAGATTTTTCTCTGCTGCTTTTTGAGAGAAAATAAATGTACATCAAATGATTCTTTATACATTAAACACTTATTCCTCTGTATTAGTTGCATTTTCATCTTCAAGTTAATGGACGACTTTACATGCAGCTGGTAGGCTCATCTATAACAATATTTTGTATGTAAAACCTTAACCTGCATTTAACTCTAAGTACATGTGCTTGACTATAAGTATAAAGTAGCATAACAAGGGAATACTTAAGTAAAGTACTAGTACTGCAAAACTGAACTGAAGAACAATATTTACCACCAAATGTACTCAGTTATGCTGCAAAGCAACAAACTACAAACTACATTTATACATTTTCAAAAAATGTTTAATAACAGTTTTTACAGTAAGATATTCAGACCTTCACAAGCTGGAAAAGAAATGTGAACATTCATAAATGGTAATAAAACACAACTGTAACAACAGTCATTGTTAAATATTCCATGTCTGAAATGACATACCGTATTTTCCAGGTTATAAATCGCACCTGAGTATAAGTCGCTTTTAGCGAAAACAGCTGTGTTGAACAGAAAAAAACACATATAAGTCGCTTCGGTGTATAAGCTGCATTTCTAATTATACTAATTATAGTTAAATTAGCCTATGAAGAATGTAGGCTAGGCATAACAACAAGCAGAAGTGCACTGCAATATTCATTTATCTGTGTCAAGTAACATTAAACAATTGCATCAACATTGGGGTGGGGGAGATGAAAAAGCGTCTCCACCTCATCTCTGGTTTGCCTGGATGCTGAGACTCACTCCAAACTTAGTTTCAGATACAGACTTTATTACCTGCACTTTGAACTCTGCTGTATAACTATTTTTTTTGGGCAGCATTTTCACTTGTGTTACAGTAGGAATTAGAGTTTAGTATGAACATAAATGTTTTTGCTTTTTCGGCGGTACAATATTATCTTCAATAAAGTCAAGAGTGCCATCTAAAGATAGTGGTTACTAGACAAAATCATTATAAATATATACATATAAGTAATTTTGCTGTATAATTTGCAGGACAAACCAGAGGAGTAAAAAAAGTGTGACCTGTAGTCCAGAAAATATGGTATTGTCCCTGAACACTTAAAAAAAACTACATACCACCTGTGTTTTTCTCTATGATTGATGGATGTACCTTTACTTATATCTACAGTATTTAATTCTATTTATAGGTAATCAGTGAAAGAGAAATATCATAGTAGCTAAAGACCAGAGTGATTCCCAGTCTACTGCAAGTAATCCCAATCCTGATTTAGAAGTGCGTTCAACAAAATTAAGTGAGGAAACCCATCCATCCAATATCTATTCCTGCTCATTCCTAATTAGAGTCAAGGGGATCTGTTTGAGCTTATACCAGCTCTGTTTGGGAGAAAGGCAGGGGTCCACCCTGGACAGGTCACCAGTCCATCATAGAGTGAGGAAACCCGTTTGAATCAATTCACAAGAAATTTTTCAAACCAATCATTAATAAAAATGTCCTTAAAATGAGACAAGCTGTGTTTCACGCTCATAAATAATTTTCTAAATAAAAGCTGTTTTTCTGATTGTCTTTTCAGCCCTGGTCTCTGCTGAAAGCAGCTCTACATTTTACAACCACAAAGTCAGAGCGCCACCTACAGACTCAAACACCAACAGAACAAGAAATCAGAAGATGAATTTTCTGTTTATTTGAGTTTACAAAACTTAGCAGTGTCTTCAAAGTTGTGCAAACGCAATCCAGCATAGAGAGGCTGAGTGAATGTGGTCTGGACTCTGTGGAGGAGAGTCATGGTTTCAGAGAGGCTGTAGAAGGACAGAATACCTGCTCTGTGATCCAGGTACACTCCTACTCTGGAGGACTGAGGACCTGACATTGGAGTTATGTTGTTGTTGTACCTAAATTCATATCTGTTTTGTTGACAATTTAATGTCCAGGATTTGTCACTGAATCCAAATCTACATTCATTTAACTTCCCTGCTCTGCTGATATTCTTGTATGTGACTGCTACAGAAACTCCTGACCCGCTCCACTCCACCTCCCAGTAGCAACGTCCAGTCAGACTCTCTCTGCTCAGGACCTGCCAACAACTAATGAATCTGTCTGGGTGACTGGAATAAGACTGTTGTTGTCTCATTAATGTTGCTTTTCTGTTCCCCTCAGATAATAACAGATATGTGTGTGCTGTGTTTGGATCCAGTGTGATTTCCTGTGAATATTGTAAGAATCCAGCTCTGGTCTTGGGCTCTGGTTGTGGCAGTAAAACATCCACTTCAGTCAGAGCCAGTGAGATGTTTGTCCATTTCTCCCTCAGAATGTCCTGTAGTTTATCTCTGAGCTCTGACACAGCTGCTGTCACGTCCTCAAAGTATCTCAGAGGACGGATATTGATGCTGGATGAGTCTGTAGGTTCACTGAGAGCTGACACTGAGGGGTAGTTGTGTAGAAACTGGATGTGATCCTGTGTGTGTGAGAGCTGCTTCAGATCAGCGTCTTTCCTCTTCAGCTCAGTGATCTCCTGCTCCAGCTTCTCCTGAAGCTCTTTGACTCGACTCACTTCAGTTTCCTGCTGGGATCTGATCTGCTGCTTCACATCAGAGCGTCTTTTCTCCAGGAGACGGATCAGCTCAGTGAAGATCTTCTCACTGTCCTCCACTGCTTTATCAGCAGAGCCATTGATGGTCTCCAGCTCCTGCTGAAGCACCTTCACATCTTTCTCTCTGTCCTGGATTCTCTGCTGGATTTTCTGTCGACTCCCCTCGAGCTCTCTCTGCCTCTCAGTCCTTTCTGCTGCAGCTGAGACTGTGTCGTGGCCTTTATGTTCGTCCACAGAGCAGAGATAACAGATACTCTGCTGATCAGTGCGGCATCATGACGCAATCATGACGAGAGCAGATGTTGTCCTGGAGCTTCTTGGACGGCTCCACCAGCTTGTGTTTTCTAAATGTAGGAGATTCATAATGAGGCTGGAGGTGTTTCTCACAGTAAGAGGCCAGACACACCAGACAGGACTTGAGGGCTTTCAGTTTTCTCCCAGTGCAGAAATCACAGGCCACATCTTCAGGTCCAGCATAGCAGTGATCAGCAGGAGCAGCTTGGAGTCCAGTCTTCTTCAGCTCCTCCACTAAAGCTGCTAACATGGTGTTTTTCACCAGGACAGGCCTCGGTGTGAAGGTCTGCCTGCACTGAGGGCAGCTGTAGATGTGTTTCTGGTCTTCCACATCCCACTGGGTTTTAATACAGGTCATGCAGTAGCTGTGTCCACAGGGAATTGCGACCGGATCCTTCAGTAGATCCAGACAGATCGAACAAGAGAAGGTTTCCTGGTCCAGCTGAACTCGTTTTTGCGCCATTTCTCCTCTCAATGTCAGTGACTGTGTGACTTTCACTTTCTAAGGAAGTGAAACTAGTTTGAGCTCTGATCTAAACAACATGTGTCTGTGCAGTGAATGGGGCCTGTCAGCTCCTGCACTTCCCCCCATGTTGGTAACACCCATCTCCAAACTGTAGATCTGAAGGGAGGGAACAAGGAAATAACTGAACAAGGTGGAGCTGCTGTGTGTGAGAGAGGAGGGAGGATTATCAGGCTGTGACTCAGTCCAGGAAGAGCAGCTTCTAATTTGTGTCTCATCCGTCACCATATTGCCTGAGGCAGTGTGGTTATTGTGTCTAGTTCAAATAGTAAACACCACAATTTTTTGCAGCGTTTTGCATCAGTGAAGGCCTGGTGGGACTGTTTCCCATCATGCTGTTGAACTGCTGCTGAAAAAGACAAGATTATAAAGAAACGTTGAAGGAATAAGTCAAAGCTGTAGTTTCAGATATTCCCATTAGACACTGGACTTTTATTGATTATATCTTCTAACCCTTAGAAAATTTAAAACAGCAAATGAGAATATTTCCTAAAATGTCAAAGTATTTAACATTACAGTCAATAGCCACAACAATATTTCAATAAATTGTACGTCTCATCAAAATTGGTATTTACTGACCACTACACATTAAGAGATCCCTCTTGCCTGTCCCTCTACGTTTTAGGATGTAAACCTTGGACAAACTCCTCAGCATCTTATAAATGCATTGCATAGTCCCTCTACTCCAAACCTAGTAAACATAGTTTACAGGGCAGCAAAATCACCAAACATGCAGAGATGCATAGTTGAAGGTTTGTCTTGTTGCCCTCGCCAGCCCAATGGAAGCAGCAAGTCAGTTTGTGAGAGTAGAAGACAGCATCTTTCGAATCACTGAGTCAGATTGTACTGATTTTCCACAAGGTGGCAGTATTGGACAGGTAAATAATGGACAGGCTTTTGCCAGGACGACACAGCAAAGACTGGGGTCCTTTAAACCTGCCCAGACATGGTCAAGTTAGTTTTTCCACTCTGGACTCTCAGGGAATGAATATTGTATGTGTGAATGAGCAGCTATACCACACATACACATCTACATACATGTGTTCTGTCATATGTTCCTACAGTTTGTACAAGAGTGAACTTCAGTAAACATTTGACTTGATGTGTCTTTCTCTCTGACCAGAGACCCAGTGTGGATGAGAAGCTGCCATATCCCTGTTAAAGGACTAGTCCACAAGTGACCTTTGAAACTTAACACAGATGCCCCCCCACCCATCAAGGCCAAGGGAGCAGCCTTAACAGATTAAGTAGAAAATGACAAACATCACACACACCTGTCTGTTCAGTTGAGACATAACATTACTAACATCAGCCTTAGCAGTTCTGGACATGGCACTAACCAGTGTTCAGTTTTTTAGCCAAACTTGCAGATTTCCCCTGCAAAAGCTGAGCACTCACACACTCCTTCCTCTCTTTTTAGTAATGAAGTCACATTATGTCAGTGGGTGTCATGGCTGAGCCATAGAACAAGAGATGTCCACATTTTTACAAATATGTATCAGAGGTTGTAGGAAACTGTCCTAGTTTAGCATCATGGGTAACGTTGCAGCGTGAAGTTGGAGCAGGGTGACCAAAGAAGATGAATGTGCTCCAAACACCAGCTCTATTTGTTCATCTTCTCTGACGACAGCAGCCAATCTCACACTAACACAGTTAATGAAGTTTTCACTAAGACACCTGTCCATAACCTGACCTAACGTTAGCGCTTAAGTTAACCTTAACACGTTACTCCACCTGTGGAGGAAAGACTCTTAAAGAACACGACTCATGGTCCTGGGAACTAGAACAAATCCGCACAAAAACCACTTAACTCATTCAACATCAACATCTGAATTTATATTGAAATGAAAATCAGGTTAAAGTAAATCAAACTGGCTCCATGTCTGTCTCACTGAAATAACAAATATATTTTAAAGCAAAATAATTTTCTCCAGAACGTCCCTTTACTCTGTTTATGTTTCTTTGCAGCTAACAGCTAAACCCTGGCTATGCTAGTTAGCTGTGATTAGCATATACCATTAGCCTGATATATGATACAGTCTATAGTGTTCACTAGCTAACGACGTTAGCCTTAGCATAACATTAGCTGGGCCATTTTTAGCTGATCACATTCAGTCAGCAAAGTCAACAATAACCACACACACTATCAACACTATTACACTACTACAAAAACAGAAAATAAATAAGAATCAGTTAAATAGATTAAATTATCTTGGCTAACGTTGGCTAACATTAGCTAGCTAGGCTACATGGATCTGGAGCCAGTGATTTGAAAATAGACGCCCTGTTTAAATTACCTGCTTTAATTTTTTTTATCTGACAGAAACACTCTTAGTAAAAATTAGAAATAATTAAAATAAAGTAAAAAAGTGACTTCACTCCTATTTCCCTCCAGTTGCAGCTGGATAGACTCATCTCTAACAATATTTTATATGTAAAATCCTAATGTGTGTGTAACTGCAGTTGTTAAGAACATGAATTGGACTATAAATAATTAATAACAAACCTTGTACATGGAAATACTTAAATACAAGTGCCTCAAAACTTCACTTAAGTACAACGCTTAAATAAATGCACAGTTACACTGCAAACCGAAACAGACTATATTTCATGTATTTTTCAAGTTATTGAATAATAATTCATACAGAAAGCTAATCAGACCTTTGCAAGTTGGAAAAGAAATGTGAAAATTCATAATTACTAATAAAACAGACAGTTATAACAACCATGAGCCGATTTTATTTTCTGTTATTGATCATATGAACAACAACATCGACTAATAAAGGTCTGAAATTTTTAAATCACATTTTGTAAAAGACTGATAAAAATGAAGCTCACTGCTGTTTAAAACTATAACACACATTTATTTACACTTTAACTGTGTCTGATTGATGAGTTATTTTTCCAGATAAATAGTCACTGTCACATATTCCATGTCTGAAATGACATATTTCCCCCTGAACATTTAGAAAAAACTACATACCACCTGTGTTTTCTGATTCAAGGATGTGTCTTTATGTATATGTACAATATTTAACTCAATATGGTTGATCAATAAAAAATAAATATCATAATTGGTAAAGACCAGAGCGAATTCCAGTCCACAGCTTACTGGTCCAGTAATCCCAGTCCTGATTGAGACAGTGTTCAACAAACTTAGTTGGAAACCAGTTAGAACCAATTTACATGACATTCATCAAACCAATCATTGATTAAAAAAAAGTCCTTAAAATGAGACAAACAGTCCCAGTCTGATTTTCAAACTGGAAAAAATCCCCAAAAAACAAATCACTGAAGACAAGAACAATATAATTGATTACTGTTATTGATTATTGTTTAATTATCACCAACAAAATATGAAGAAACAGGTTGATGAAGAAAGAAACAAAGAGCTGATTCCTTCATCTATTGATAACCTCCTCACAGCGTCACAGATGTGTCTCCACTGCCAGAGGAAAGGGGAGGAGAGAACACGACCATTATCTACCCGACAACGACTTAAAGGCTTTGACTGCAACACCCAGGGGTGCTGTCAGCATTCCTGTGCTCTTCTGTGAGACGTCTGCTGGCACACTTGTCTTTGTGCTCGACTCATCTTTACTGGAGCTGGAACGGCCCCACAGACGTCTAAACCAAACTTTACCTGTACAGCACCTTTGATACAACTTAGTATAATTCAAAGTTCTTCACAGATGATTGACAAGTTGAAAATACGTCTGTCAAAATGTAAATAGTAAAATATTTTAACCCCTGACCTCAAACTAGTTTCTTTGCACATGCTCAAAAATAATTTCCCAAATTAAAGCTGTTCTTGTTTTTCTGACTCCACTCATAACTCTGGTCTCTGCTGAAAGTAAATCTCCATTTCACAACCACAAAGTCAGAGCGCCACCTACAGACTCAAACACCAACAGAACCAGAAATTAGAAGATCAACTTTGTTTTTATTTGCGTTTACAAAACTCAGCAGTGTCTCCATAGTCGTAGAACCAAACTCCAGCATAGAGAGGTTGAGTGAATGTGGTCTGGACTCTGTGGAGGAGAGTCATGGTTTCAGAGATGCTGTAGAAGGACAGAATACCTGCTCTGTGATCCAGGTACACTCCTACTCTGGAGGACTGAGGACCTGACACTGGAGTTTTCATGTTGTTGTGCCAAAAATCATAACTGTTTTGTTGACAATCTAATGCCCAAGATTTGTCATTGAGTCCAAATACACATTCATTTAACTTCCCTGCTCTGCTGATATTCTTGTATGTGACTGCTACATCAGCTCTTGTCCCGCTCCACTCCACCTCCCAGTAACAACGTCCAGTCAGACTCTCTCTGCTCAGGACCTGCCACCAATTAGTGAATCTGTCTGGGTGACTGGAATAAGACTGATGTTGATCCATTACTGTTGCTTTTCTGTTCCCCTCAGATAATAACAGATATGTGTGTGCTGTGTTTGGATCCAGTGTGATTTCCTGTGAATATTGTAAGAATCCAGCTCTGGTCTTGGGCTCTGGTTGTGGCAGTAAAACGTCCACTTCAGTCAGAGCCAGTGAGATGTTTGTCCATTTCTCCCTCAGAATGTCCTGTAGTTTATCTTTGAGCTCTGCCACAGCTGCTGTCACGTCCTCAAAGTATCTCAGAGGACGGATATTGATGCTGGATGAGTCTGTAGGTTCACTGAGAGCTGACACTGAGGGGTAGTTGTGTAGAAACTGGATGTGGTCCTGTGTGTGTGAGAGCTGCTTCAGATCAGCGTCTTTCCTCTTTAGCTCAGTGATCTCCTGCTCCAGCTTCTCCTGAAGCTGTTTGACTCGACTCACTTCAGTTTCCTGCTGGGATATGATCTGCTGCTTCACCTCAGAGCATCTTTTCTCCAGGAGACGGATCAGCTCAGTGAAGATCTTCTCACTGTCCTCCACTGCTTTATCAGCAGAGCCATTGATGGTCTCCAGCTGCTGCTGAAGCACCTTCACATCTTTCTCTCTGTCCTGGATTCTCTGCTGGATTTTCTGTCGACTCCCCTCGAGCTCTCTCTGCCTCTCAGTCCTTTCTGCTGCAGCTGAGACTGTGTCGTGGCCTTTATGTTCGTCCACAGGGCAGAGATAACAGATACTCTGCTGATCAGTGCGGCAGAACATCTTCATCACCTCATCATGACGAGAGCAGATGTTGTCCTGAAGCTTCTTGGACGGCTCCACCAGCTTGTGTTTTCTAAATGTAGGAGATTCATAATGAGGCTGGAGGTGTTTCTCACAGTAAGAGGCCAGACACAGCAGACAGGACTTGAGGGCTTTCAATTTTCTCCCAGTGCAGACATCACAGGCCACATCTTCAGGTCCAGCATAGCAGTGATCAGCAGGAGCAGCTTGGAGTCCAGTCTTCTTCAGCTCCTCCACTAAAACTGCTAACATGGTGCTTTTCACCAGGACAGGCCTCGGTATGAAGGTCTGCCTGCACTGAGGGCAGCTGTAGATGTTTTTCTGGTCTTCCACATCCCATTGGGTTTTAATACAGGTCATGCAGTAGCTGTGTCCACAGGGAACAGTCACCGGATCCTTCAGTAGATCCAGACAGATCGAACAAGAGAAGGTTTCCTGGTCCAGCTGAACTCGTTTTTGCGCCATTTCTCCTCTCAATGTCAGTGACTGTGTGACTTTCACTTTCTAAGGAAGTGAAACTAGTTTGAGCTCTGATCTAAACAACATGTGTCTGTGCAGTGAATGTGGCCTGTCAGCTCCTGCACTTCCCCCATGTTGGTAACACCCATCTCCAAACTGTAGATCTGAAGGGAGGGAACAAGAAATAACTGAACAAGGTGGAGCTGCTGTGTGTGAGAGAGGAGGGAGGATTATCAGGCTGTGACTCAGTCCAGTTTACATCATATGTTATAGATGTGGGCAACATATTAAAAATCATTAAAATCACTGAAATAACTGCAATAAACAGGTGCCTTAAAAATGAAAAAAATATATCTCACTTCGTTGTACAAAACCTATAAATGTCATAATCTAAAAGACAGAAAAAACAAATTCGGGGAAAAATATGTAAAAAAAAAATAGAAGTCTACACCTATTTTGTGTTTAATATTTTATCATTTTTGTTCTTATTTGTATGCATGTGTACACAAAGTTTTTATAAAAAAGGAAAAAAACACTGTACTGTACTGAAAGCCAATCAGAGGACACGTTACTGCTGCCTGGCGCCCACCGACCAATAGGAAGCCCGTGTGTGAGCGCGGATAAACGTATTTGTTGTGTTGACGGGAGTGTTGATATCCGAGATTAGCAACAACAACGGTTCATTCCGGGTCTTTAAATCCTGCTAAAATGAGCCTCAGTCTACGGTAAATCATGTTTTTCTCAGCTACATTCATTTTTACACCACAGTTCATTTAATGCAGACACAACGTCACGCGCTGTCCAGCTCCGGCTAGTTTTAGCATTTTTAGCTCTCACCGTCAAAATGATACTAAACTGATTAAAGGAGGTAAGGTAGAGTCGGTGGTTATAAATAACTGAGCCAACGTTAACTGATGAGTTGGAGATGGTTTTATTTAGTGAAAGGTAGGACCGAGCTAATGAGCAGCTAACAGGTGTTCACCAAATAAACAGACTCGTCAGATTCAGGAGTTTAGCTGATCTTAGAGGAAAATGTCTCGACAAGTGGTTTTACCCAGGGTTTAGTGTTTTCATAAATGGACCACTAGTCTAAAACACAGTCCGCACGCTTCTTGTTAATCTAATCCAGATCTGACAGGTTTAGCTGTAACGTCAGTCTGTAGTCCGGACTTTGTCTGAATAATAATAAAGGTTTTGCTAATAATCTGTGACTGTGTTTTTAAACGGTCTTTAGCTTTTCTGGGTTAATGTGGTCCAGGTCTCACAAGTCACAGTGTAGTGGTTTATAATCTGACACTGGTCTATTTTGGTGTTTCACAGATCTGGAACTGTTTTAAACTTTCATAGGAGTCTACGTGTTAATGGAGTCCAGGTTTGACTAGTATAAGTTTTAATATGTACCTTGTGTGATGTTGTCTAGAAGGAGAAGACACTGTCAAAATGTTTTCATAAATAAAATAAATGCTTTATAGTTTGGATTTTAAACAGCATTAAGGCTTTATAGATATGTTTAACAACCTTTTGCAACAGTAACTGGTCAATATGAAGTCGTGAATGAGAAGCTAGCTTCAGTATGGTCTACCATGAAAGCTGTTTTCCTTGCTGTGATTTCAGTGTATCAGCATCCCTACAAGACTGTCTTATTACAAAGACACGGAAGTTAGAAGTAGCAGAGGTTACTGGCTAGAGTTTGAGCCAGGTTCAGCATCTAATAAGATGACTGATGAGGGGTTAGTTAAAATAGACTTTGACAAGACAACTCTTGTATCTTTCCAGAACTGAACTTGCAGCAGACAAAACAAAGCGCAAAAAGAGGAGAGAGCTCACCGAGGAGCAGAAACATGAAATCAAAGAAGCCTTTGAGTTGTTTGACACTGACAAAGATAAAGAAATCGACTACCACGAACTAAAGGTGAGCAACATGCTGTTGTTGATGCTTAGCTTTTAAGGCAGGTGACAATCTGTATAAAGTAATAAACTTATTGAACATAATGTGATTTATATTCTAACTTGGATGTGAAGTCACAGGGTTTGTTTTGACACATTTTTTATTACATACATAGCTGACTAGAGACAAACAGTAAAACAGGGCTGAAAGGATTTATTGCGTCTTCTTTATTTATTTTGTATGTATTTTTTTTATTATACCATTTAAGTAAATATATGTATCGATTTAAAAATGACAACAGGTGGCAATGCGTGCGCTTGGATTTGAAGTGAAAAAAGTGGATGTCTTGAAGATTCTTAAAGACTATGACAGAGAAGGAAATGGCAAAATATCATTTGAGGATTTTAATGAAGTTGGTAAGTTTGACTTCACTTTAACTGAATCAAAATTAAAACTACGTTTACCACTGGTTTAGTGATCTCAGAGAGTCCTGACTATGTTGACGTCTTTCCACAGTGACGGATCGTATCCTAGAGCGAGACCCAAAGGAGGAAATCATGAAGGCCTTTAAGCTCTTTGATGACGATGAATCAGGAAAGATCAGCCTGAGGAACCTGAGACGAGTAGCTCGAGAACTCGGGGAGAACGTCAGTGATGAGGAGCTGCGCAGCATGATTGACGAGTTTGACACTGACGGAGATGGTGAAAGTAAGTGATCACTGTCATGATCCTTGAGGTGTCCAAACTTCTGTCATATTGTACATACAATATATTGTATTAAAGTGTATTATACAATGAAACCTGATGAAAAGTTCCACTTCAGCTTAGTTTATTTCTGTATGAATATAAAGGCTTGCAAAGTATTTTTGCATGTGACTTGTGGTAGATTCAAGGACAGACATGTCCTGTAAATGCTGGAGTTGAATAACACAACAAGATAAACAAATCGACTGAAAACACAACGACTGACTTGTTCCTAGTTCAGCTCAGGAATGTGAGACTTTGGACTGTGTGGATACATTTTTCCATCTGTTGTTCACATTGGCCTTACATAAGTTATTCCACCAATATCCAGTTCAAATCTCTAATAATGTACAAAATCTGCATCCGTCTGCTCGACTGTTCCACTGTTCTGTCTTGCTGCACCCACAAACAGCCACTAGGGGGCAAAGAGCGAAGGGTAAATGATAAAATGAACAGATATGTGAGCGTGGTACTTTCTGAAACAATTTCGTGTTAAAAAAAGTCCTTCAGGCTGAAGAAACCTTAAAAACATGGGCCCTCATTTATCAAGTGCATTTAGTAAGTATGTGCTTGATTTGTCATATTATTTGTTCAGCTGTTTCTCTGCTTGCTGCTGTTTCTTATTTCGATTCATCAGACGTCATATTGGGTTTTATGTAATTCAGTTATAAGAAGCACGATAACACAGTGCTGAACAAAAACGGCCTCAGCTGAAACGATAAGCGGTTAATCGATAGCTGATGGAGAGAAAATTAATCGGCCACTGTTTTGCGACTGATTCATCATTTAAGTCCCTGGTTGAGCTTCTCAAATGTGAGTATTTGCAGCTTTTTCTGTTTTGTGTGAGAGCAAACTGTGAATATGTTTAGTTTTTTTATGGTGGGTCGGTAAAAGAAGACATGTTCAAATGCCCTGTTCTTTAGATGCTTCCAACAGGCATTTTTACAAGTCTCTATCTTACAGTAAATCAATTATTCAAGAATGTAATCACAACATTAATGTAACATTAGCTGTGGCCTTACAAAATGTGTTTGTGGAAATTCTTTGACATACGTTCTGACCAACCTTCTCTCTTCATTCCAGTAAATCAGGAGGAGTTCCTTGCCATTATGACTGCAGACTCCTGATGAAGACTTTGTGTTGGGCTGGTCATCAGACTGTTAGAATCTGAGAGGCTGAACATCTGACATTGTATGTGTGAAGGCAATTAAGGTTCCATCTGGACCTGCAGCTTCCTGTTAGAGGTCTGACTTGGACTGGAAATGCTCATTGGCCTGTGGTTTATACTCGATTTATTATATAAACGGATTCAAATTAGCTCAAAGTGCTGTTGAGCTCAACGTGTTAATGTTTTAATAAACCACGGTGTAAATTCACCTTAAAACTGTAACAAAGACCAATTCAGCCTTTGATAAACTTGATGTTGTCAGTCTTGGTGACTCGATATCTGGTCTTCACTTAGTCACATCACAATGACTGTTATTCATCATTCCTAAAATGAGTTTGTCATTCTGTGTCTGTACATTCTTCAGGGGCAACAACACATTTCATTCTGCAGGCATTTATATAACGTGAATGACTTGAATAGCTGAATGTAATATTTATTTTATACAAAATAAATTTGTTTGCCAGTAACAGTTTTTTCCCTACTTGATTTTTAGTTTACGCCCAACAACAAAAGTCTCTAACACATATGACATCCATCCATCCATCATCTATACCCCCTTAGTCCTTACCAGGGTCCCAGGGACCTGCTGGAGCCTATCCCAGCTCTCTTTGGGTGAAAGGCAGGGGTCCACCCTGGACAGGTCCCCAGTCCATCACAGGGCCACATAGAGACAAACAACCTCACACACTCACACTCACTCCTATGGGCAATTTAGAGTCACCAATCAACCTGACATACATGTTTTTGGACTGTGGGAGGAAACCAGAGTACCTGGAGAAAACCCACACAAGCACAGGGAGAACATGCAGACTCCACACAGAAAGGCCCCTGATGGGTTTCAAACCTGGAACCTTCTTGCTCTGGTGGTGGTTTTTCATTTTAGTGTAGAGGCTTTGCAGCTTTTTCATCTGTTTTTGGTCATTTTGCATCAGTCTGATTATTAGGTTTGTTTCTGTAGTAGTTTTATGTCTTTT
This sequence comes from Mastacembelus armatus, assembly GCF_900324485.2. Lineage (NCBI taxonomy): Eukaryota > Metazoa > Chordata > Actinopteri > Synbranchiformes > Mastacembelidae > Mastacembelus > Mastacembelus armatus. The sequence continues at coordinate 19,437,450 of NC_046644.1, read as the reverse complement.
AGTTGCATTTTGCATCTCTGTCCTGTGACTGTAGTTCTTTGATTAACTTTTCAACATGGTTCCAGTCCACTGTCTCTGGGCCTGAGCCCATTAGGCCTGTTCAGCAATCCATTCATGGGACTAACAAGCCAACTGCATCTCACCCACTGGCTAGTGAGTCTCAGTATGTTCTGTCATCTCTGCATAAGTTTACATTTGTGTTCACCCTCAGTCTTCCAGCAGAGGGAGCCAGTTGTTCATAATTCCACTTAAAGTCTAACGTGGGGGAGACTGATCAGCAGATTAGAAAATCAGTCTCGGTACATTTTGTCTGTTCTTTTAATGGTCTCATAAAATTCATAATTTTGCCAATCAGACTCTTAAAGAATTGACATAAACTTAAATTTACAGAGAGAAGAAGTTGCCGCCCAAGTGAAGAGCAGCTGTACATCTAATTAAAAACCTGCGTTAATTTAACAAAAACATGTTGTAAATGCATGAAATGATAAGAGAGAAACTTTTCACTGCAGTAACTTAGTTTCAAACCACAATGGACTCAAATCCCAGCAGTATACATTAGGACAACACTGAGAAACCTCATATGATGACTATGTATGTGTTGAAGTAACGCACACTTTACTCACAACAGAGATGCAGAAAAGTGACCACAAAAGCCTTTAGGCGGCTCCTCCTGTGCGCCCTGTTATTTGGCTCCCCACAGGCCTTTACATATTGATTTAGATGAAGGCCTCTGGTCTTGAGTTGGTTAGATGAAAACATCATCTGCTTTACTTTTCATCTGTGTCAGCCCCAGTCTGCTGGCCCGATGATTAAGAGGACTGTGGTTTGCTAACCCAGTTTGCTTTGGTAATAACTTGAGCCAATCACACAATGACAGAGCAGAGGGACTCGTGGTTTTCTTCTGTGTAATAGAGGTTTGAAGTCTCTGAAGGAGACAAATGAAAGTGATGCAGTAATAAAAGGCTGTCTGTATGCACACACGCACTAGAGCGATTGTGTTGCAGAGTGTATGTGCCCAGACTGAAGGTCAGCACCGGTGCTGGTGATCAGAACCTGCATCTGCTCATTACTGCAGGGACAGACATCACGGCTTGCCCTTGCACTGGCACATGCTCAGCTGTTTCTCCCTGGACCAGAGAAACACATGCTCCAGAAATAAACCAACCCAGTTCCTCCCCAGTTACAACCTCAAAGTCGCCCCCCTGCGGTTTCCACTACATGACTCTGCACACACACACGCACACACACACACACAGACGTTTGTATTGCTGGTGATCATCTGTGTTGATGAGGCTTCTAAAAATACACTAGTCTGGCGGACCTCACCAGGGTCTGATTGCTCTCTGGTTAGGGCTAATAACGTAGGTTAGCATAGGCTCCAGATTTAGATGGGTTAATGAGATGAGGGCAGATTTACTGATGTTTCTACGCTGGAGTACTTTTGACTTTGAAGACTCTGTTTACTATTCCCTATAACTGTAACTGGAACATTCAGTGAAGGAAGATTGAGAAACAAGATCCTGTTAATGGATATCCAGCTTGTGCAACCTGCCATAAGAGAAAACCCACCAACAGTCTCATTAATAAATGACTTTGCCACATGCTGGAGTATAATACAAAACCAAAATCTGTTGTGTCATAAAGAAATATATGATTTCTGTGATTGATGCTAAAAGCCAAACTGCAATAAAGACAGTGGTGTAGGAAGAGTTCAGGTCATTTACTTAAGTAAAACCTAAATAACACTATAAAATATTAATAAAAGTTCTGCTTTTATACTTTTACTTGTATCAGAAACAGAAGAACTCGTTGCAGAGAACTGTCCCCCATGACTGTTTTGTTATTATTTATTATAGCAGTAAATTATTATTTCTCCTGCATGAATATTTAAACATAATTTAACTCTTATTGGTTGGATGAAGCTGGTTATGGTTTAACTGTTTCATATACATCTGACTTGGTTTTGTTTGACCAAAATCCAAGATGTACACGTCCTTGTGTTTGCACAGTGTGCGACTCTGAAGTTTCTCATTTGTAACCGGAGCTGGAGCTCGTGTCCACCTGTCAGTCACTACGTGAGCTATGCTGACCATGTGACAACACTCGCTCTCTGACCCGAACTGAGACGTGGTTGAAAGACTGCCGGGCTCTTTACTGCCACGTTTTGCTGCATCTTGGTTAGATGACGTGACTCCGTGTCTGTAGAGACAATACAGTCATTTGGATGATTGACTATTATCATCTCTGTCAACTGACACTGTAAATAATCATTAAAAAACACTCACATCATCACAGCAGAGATGTGAGCGTTTTGGATGACTGGGTGTTATGACGTGTGATACCAGGTGAGCGCCGTGACCTTTGACCCTTCTTGTAAGAATGACCTCAATCAGCATGACTACCATGAGTGCAGCTGCACTGGGAATGATGGGAATCCTAAGCAGCTCATTATTGTTTTGATATTCATATGAAAAATGTCATATTATTATTTTTGTTGTTGTTTTGCTTTATTCACTTTAGTAGCTGTCTCTAGTTAATATTTTATAGACCGAAGGGTTAATAAAAATTATTGCATTCATGATTTAAACCTTTGCTTTGTCACATTTTCTTACAAAATAAGCAGTGAAAAGTCAGTTATTGTGGTATTTCTGTGCTAAAAGGCCTAGTGTGCAATAAAGAGGAAGAAAATTATTTTAAAATTTAAAAAATGAAGAACTATATATTTTTTCATTATCTAAAAATGTAAAATGTGCATATGTCACAGCAAACTATAGTGCTCACTAAATGTACAAACTCATTCATAAATATACACCATTAATCTTCAGGTGCTCAAAAGAAATTTAGGAAAACACCTGTGTATGACAAAGGTGTAATGTTTCTTGTAATATAGTTAAATCTGTTAAGGTCTTACAACATAAAAAACATCTTTCTCAGTGTAGAAAATCATAACTTTTTTGATATTTTCTTTACAATAAATTATTACATAGATTTGATTACATACAACCTATAAGTCCGTCCATTTAGAAAGTGTAATTTCTATATAAAGATGTAGTAAAGTGTCTCGTATGCAACAACTAAAACTCCTGTGGACACCTACCAGTGGCTGCTGCAGTGTAAATGTATGATAAATATCATTTTTTTAAAATACAGTTTATAGGTATATGTTACATACATTTTAGGCTGTTTTGAACTATTTATTAGAGCTTTATGTGCTGCTGTATACTATGAAGTCTTACCATTAACAGAAAAAAGGACTTCCTTCATCCAGGGAAGAACAGGGGAGTAGACACAGACATGAAGAGGGAATGCCTTGAGACATGCTGTGGATTGTGGGCTATGCCTGGCAGCTGGGTGAGGATGGATTAGTTTACACACGCTCATGGCTTTCACAGTAACTTTATATCTCGGACATCCCAACTCCCCCCATCCCACAGCACCCAGCAGTGGACCTTCTCCAACACCCAGTTAACCCAACATAAGGGCATCGTGGTTGTTTCTGTGAAAAACATCAAATATAATCACACAATCAGACTTTCACTCGAGCAGAAAAGCTTGAGTGAAAGTACAACAAAATACTTTTCACCTTGTACCAGGCCATGAGATGAGGAAACTCGAAAAGGAAAGTGTCAAGTTTGCAGAGAAGATTAAGAGGAGGAGGACAGAGATGAATGCTTCAGGACTTTGTGCTTCCAGTAATAATATTTTCAGATCTTTCTCTCCACACATCTGGTTCTCTTCAGAGAGAGCATATTGCTTCTGTCATTGCTTGTTTATGTTTCTTCAACACCTCCTACACCATCTGCCTACACAGACACTGAGCATGGGTGCACACAGGCAGACACAAGCACAGTCATACATTACATTCAGGCCCACACATACCTGGAAATACTGCACATACTGTCATTTCACTGGGTTGGAAGACTTAAACCCTGAAACCAAAGGAGATGCATGACTGCCCATCCACAGGATCCAGATTTGTTAAATATGTCTTTAAGATTCACCCTATTTGCCTATACTGTTTGGTTCACAGATACTTTACAGAAATGCCAACAAAAGAAATAGAATTTAAAGCTGAAATATCGGAAACAATTTATTTAGAATTAGATTATTTAACAGAAAACTGTTTTGGTTTTTTTGGGGTTTTTTTAGTGCTCACATTATGTCCCGTTTGCTTTTTGCAGCTTCAGCGTAATAAAATATCTGTGAGCTTTGGATACCAAGGGAAGTTCTTTTAAAAACTAAAAGAGGTTTTTGTAATAGATTATGAGCTAATAGAGCACAAGGACACAGCTTTATTTCGTCAAACAAAACTAAGAATCTACAGCCGAGATCAGCTCTGTGATGCTGCCATGAGCTATACAGTGGGTACGGAAAGTATTCAGACCCCTTTAAATTTTTCACTCTTTGTGTCATTGCAGCCATTTGCCAAAATCAAAAAAGTTCATTTTATTTCTCATTAATGTACACTCAGCACCCCATCTTGACAGAAAAAAACAGAAATGTAGAAATTTTTGCAAGTTTATTAAAAAAGAAAAACTGAAATATCACATGGTCATAAGTATTCAGACCCTGTGCTCAGTATTGAGTAGAAGCACCCTTTTGAGCTAGTACAGCCATGAGTCTTCTTGGGAATGATGCAACAAGTGTTTCACACCTGGATTTGGGGATCCTCTGCCATTCTTCCTTGCAGATCCTCTCCAGTTCTGTCAGGTTGGATGGTGAATGTTGGTGGACAGCCATTTTCAAGTCTCTCCAGAGATGCTCAATTGGGTTTCGGTCAGGGCTCTGGCTGGGCCAGTCAAGAACGGTCACAGAGTTGTTCCGAAGCCACTCCTTTGTTATTTTAGCTGTGTGCTTAGGGTCATTGTCCTGTTGAAAGGTGAACCTTCGGCCCAGTCTGAGGTCCTGAGCACTCTGGAAGAGGTTTTCTTCCAGGATATCTCTGTACTTGGCTACATTCATCTTTCCTTCAATTGCAACCAGTCGTCCTGTCCCTGCAGCTGAAAAACACCCCCACAACATGATGCTCCCACCACCATGTTTCACTGTAGGGATTGTATTGGGCAGGTGATGAGCAGTGCCTGGTTTTCTCCACACATACCGCTTAGAATTAATGCCAAAAAGTTCAATCTTGGTCTCATCAGACCAGAGAATCTTATTTCTCATGGTCTGGGAGTCCTTCATGTGTTTTTTGGCAAACTCTATGTGGGCTTTCATGTGTCTTGCACTGAGGAGAGGCTTCCGTCGGGCCACTCTGCCATAAAGCCCCGACTGGTGGAGGGCTGCAGTGATAGTTGACTTTGTGGAACTTTCTCCCATCTCCCTACTGCATCTCTGGAGCTCAGCCACAGTGATCTTTGGGTTCTTCTTTACCTCTCTCACCAAGGCTCTTCTCCCACGACTGCTCAGTTTGGCTGGACGGCCAGGTCTAGGACGAGTTCTGGTCTTCCCAAACTTTTTCCATTTGAGGATTATGGAGGCCACTGTGCTCTTAGGAACCTTGAGTGCTGCAGAAATTCTTTTGTAACCTTGGCCAGATCTGTGCCTTGCCACAATTCTGTCTCTGAGCTCCTTGGGCAGTTCCTTCGACCTCATGATTCTCATTTGCTCTGACATGCACTGTGAGCTGTAAGGTCTTCTATAGACAGGTGTGTGCCTTTCCTAATCAAGTCCAATCAGTTTAATTAAACACAGCTGGACTCCAATGAAGGAGCAGAACCATCTCAAAGAGGATCAGAAGAAATGGACAGCATGTGAGTTAAATATGAGTGTCACTGCAAAGGGTCTGAATACTTATGACCATGTGATACTTCAGTTTTTCTTTTTTAATAAATTTGCAAAAATTTCTACATTTCTGTTTTTTTCTGTCAAGATGGGGTGCTGAGTGTACATTAATGAGAAATAAAATGAACTTTTTTGATTTTGGCAAATGGCAGCAATGACACAAAGAGTGAAAAATTTAAAGGGGTCTGAATACTTTTCGTACCCACTGTATATGCGTGTTGCCATGCTAACATGCTCACAGTTACCGTGTCCAAAGGACAGTTTGGCAGGTTTAGCAGGTATGATGTCAATCGTATTCTTAGGAAATTAGCACTAAGCACAACGCAGAGGCTGGTTTGAGGCCATTTGTTTGGCAGGTAATTCATTATAAATCAAAGTTTTGAACAAATTAAATTTTTGACCTGATCATGGTGCATGCATATTTGTAGTTGTTGATGTAGTTTTGCCAGTATTAAGCTAGCTGAGGTTCAGAGACTCAAAAAGCCCAATAAGTTGAGCTTTGATAACATTTTAATAAGAATTAATGAAGCTGGAGAGAACTGTGTCATCATCATAGAGATATAAATTATCCTTGTAAAAAAATTAAGTCAGTTTCTTTGATTATACTGTATATATATTCAAAAAGAGTGGAACTATGATTGTGCCAAGGGGAACTCCGTCAGATGTGTACTTTAACAAATGGCTCATCTTTAAGTGATAAATTGAGTTAATGGTATTTCCCCTTTTTTGGGGTAGGTTTTGAAAAGAGACTACTCCATCCCGTTTAGGACTTTTAAAACAACAGTGTATGGGGTTTAGCTAACTCAACCAAACCCACTCTTTCTATTTTGAGAAGCTGGCAACATTTTAGTTTATGACAGGGTTGACACTCAGACCAAATTTACCCCACCCATTATGGCGTGCACATGTCCAAAACCTAATCCAAGTCTTTAACAGCAGGGAATGGTCATCACTGTATCAAAGCTTTTAGGAAGATCGGCAAGAAGAGGTGTTGATTATGTTACTTTATATCTTTTTATAATATTATATATTAACTGCCGTGATGCTTTGTTACTCAGACTGCTAAACCCGCTGTTGTTTAAGCTGTTTAGCTATGAAAGATACTGAAGAGGTAAGAAATCCATAAGGATTCAAGGATTTTCCTAATAAAAGTTTTCTTCATTGTGAGCCCTGCTGGAATTTCTTTTAGTCCCTAGTGAAATGGACAAGTTAAAATAAAAATGAATTTACAGTAATGAGGGATTTAAAATCTGAAAAGGTAGCAACGGTTGCAGGCAGGTTTCAGGCTCTAAATGGCCCAGAACTAGAATGATTCACTTGACAGATGAAATCTGCCATAATTCAGTTTCAGCCTTATGTTTTGCTGCTGAAAAGAGGGTGAAGTACAAACAATCACTGTTAGACTTTTCCCTTCCACCCACCTCTTCTCATTTCTGCCCCCTTCCCTCAAGTCTAAATGGTGTAGACAGGAATCTAAACAGCTCTTTGGGGAAGGTTGGGTGAATGAACAGGATTTTTCTTTTATAGGATGAGGTAAAGGATGGATGCAAACCAATGGTGGGGAAATTAAAACATGTAAATGTAACATGCTGGAACATTTTACACATTCCTTCGAGCCTGAATGCTAACAATCTGCCCTCATCTACGTCTCTGTGTTGTCAGAGGGAAATCGTGCACAAATTATATTTTCAGGTGGAATTATCCTTTCCTCTCCATCACCAGGTCCTCACAGGTTAAAACTCCTGGAGGTTCCTGGTATGCTGGTTTTAAGGATTTCAGGTGCCACTTCCATGCTGAATGAGAAGAGACAAAGTCTGAAGAGGTAATGACTTTAGGAACATTGACGTGTAAAGAACAAATTTATTGTGACGTCCATGTGTTTTAGTTTGTGGCCTTCATTCATTTGGTGTCATAAGGCAATGACGTGTAGGCCTACATGAATGAACAATATTACAAAAATTATGCCGATTATATCTTTGCCAGGGTAAAGCTTTCAGAATGGTTGATGGCGAAATCTGCAGAAAAAATACATTTGATGCTTTAAGCTCGTCAGTCAAATATTTCTGCATTAAATCAGATTATTGTAAGGCAGTGTTGTAATGTGAACACACTGATGAGGCTCCATATAGATACGTTTTTTTAGCCTGTGTTTGGGACAGCTCTAACACTTTTTTGCTTTCGTACAAGTGTGGATGCGTTTCCATAAATGGGTTTCTGTTTAGCAGCCTCATTTTCATCTCCACTCCTGTGGTTTAGATGTTCAGAAACCAACATCCCCAACTCCTACGGCATTTTTGCTGAACTTTTCATTTGAAAGCACTGTGGATGCTGGGGCACTCCCATACTGAGCTGCGTTATCGCTTTTGAAAACACATTTATTCAGTGTGTGTTGCAGATTGTGATCATATTTTCTTTCTGTATAAAAATGCAATATTACACTGCATCTAACTCTCTGCCAGACGAGAAATAAGTCTGTTTCCCTAACTAGTCTTTTCATATTAATCAGTCTGTGGATCTCTTTGGGACATACAGTACAGTGTCGTCAGCATAACGATGTGAACGTCATGGTGTCCAGTGACTTGACACACTGCTCTTTGGTCTATAGCAGCAACAGGGTGTGTTGTTTTGGGGCTTTTCAGTGACTCAGTCATGTTTCTGCACTGATATCTGATCAATTCATAGATCGTCAAAGTGGACCGAGCCTGCCGGTCTCCTCTCCTCCTTCTGACATGGGTGGACAGCTGAGGGTAATTCTCCGCCAAGCAGATGCTCGATGCGCTGATGTCTAGGACAAGCTCACAGTTTTGATCTCTCTCTCTTTGTGTGTAATGTGTAGAGCCAACAGTCTTTGGAGCTGTAATCCTGGGCTCTTAGACCAAGCCCCATAGAGGCCCTGAGCGTCAGCAACACATTCTTCTTGTCCTGCACACACACATACGTACTCAGGCACACACATGGGCATCACTGACACCTCAGAGCTAAATATACCGCGACTGACAACGACAGGTGACCAGCCTCGTCCACAGACAGGCACTCAGCCTGCCTCGAACACAGGGGGTCACAGGGTATGAGTGTATGATTGTGAGGGTAAAGGAAAGATGAGTGTGTTGATGGGAGGGAGGGGGCGGCGTTGAAGCATCAGGGTCTGATGGGTGTTGACTACCTCTGCTCAGTGCGGAGAGAGCTCAGATCCAAACGCAGCCCAGTTCTGGGTTCCCCTTTTTCTAAGCCAGCTGGTCTGGCTTAATATCACAACCCGTTCTTTCACGTTCTTTTTCAAAAATCCTTTTCTTGTTTGATACAAGGGATTGACTGAGCAAACCCACAGCTGGAGCTGCTGGGAAACCTTCCAGGTGAAGACAAAACAAAAAGCACAGGTGAGTGACCTGGAATAGAAGAATGGAGGGTGTCGGATGTTGAAGGATGTAAAATCTTCAGGAGTTTTTTAAATCTTGCTGGAAAAAAGGGGTGCGTTGATTGGATAGCAACAAGTATTAAAATGGAATTAGATGAATTAAATTAAAGTTGGAGAAATTGTTTTTCTTTTGGTGGCTGCTTGGTGGCAGCAGAACCAACATGATATGACGAATGTGCAGTCAAATGGTTGCCTGTTTACACGTCCTGCAGTTACAGAATAACATTAGCATTTGTTTCTAGTCACGTTTGTGGACACCCAACAAAGTCCAGAGCAATATTCATTCTGTTTTAGATGTTTTTAATCTTCCTTGAGAAAACATTTTACTCTTTAGCTGCCAAATGTTCAACTTAACTGTGCAGCTTTAAATCTTGCTGTTTTTGTCCGGCAGCAGAAGAATAGTTTGAAGAACATACTAAGAACATATTCAAGTTAAATTTGCATCAAGGAACTTTTAACTGAAGCCTCGTGCAGGAGAATGTCGTATCTTGTAGTTTCAGATAGGTTGCTAAAATCTCCAGCCTGATGTCTTAGCTCTTTGTATAAATGAGGTTGATCATATTTGGCTTAAACTTTCAAAAGTACCTTGATGTTGGTGGTGGAGACCAAACATGGAGCTAAAAGCAGGCATACTGGTCTTTGATTGACCAGTTAGGTGATTGTTAGCTATATAAACTTATGTATGTTAGGTTTACAGCTTGTTTCAAAGCCCCTGATTGGTCAAAAGGATATGTTTATAATGTACTGTGTGCAAGGGAGTCAGACTTCCTTGGGATACAGATTCTTGGTATCTGAGATATTTGGTGATTTGTTTGTGACATATTTCCACAAATCCACCCACAGTTTTGTAGGTCACAGTTTTGTGGTTTTCACGGGGAAACAGGCAGGAATTGCTCAACTTGTGGTTTGTCTTTGTTTTCTGCCTCCATCGCTTCCTCCACCTCCCTTCTTCCTTTATCTCTCACATGCTCATATTACTTCTGCAGTACAGACACGAGGTTAGACAAGTTCACATCTCGAGCCACCTTATCAAACTTGTCCACTGTTAAATTAAAAGGAATAATTTTGTAATTTTGCATAAAGCTGCAGGCTTCACTTCGCCTCAAAGCGCTGTCCCATTTTTAATGACACTTGAAATAAATGTGGGACGCTGCTGATTCTGTTTAAAGGGTAAGGTTTCCAAGAAAAGTAAAGATGATATGAATTTGAACAGTGATCAGAGTCCACATGGCTTTATTAAAATACAGTGTCTGCAGTAGCTGGCTCGGTTATATTTACTCAAAAGCCTTGTGTTATTTAAGGTCAAATAGCAGACAGTTTCTCTATGAACTCAACTGGATCGTTTCCAATCAAATGACAATCAAAGCAATGCTAAAATGTCCCACTTCTTCTTACAGTGCTGCCACCATAGTTCAGACGAGAGAACAGGTGATAAATATTTAGTTTCAGCTACTCCTCACAGGAATGAAGCTTTATGAGTACAGGCAAGCGCTTTCTGGGTTTGGACCTGCAGCCTGACAGGAGGACGGCAGGAAAAACCTTCGATCTCTGTTTTTGTTTAGTCAATATCTTCCTAAAAACATACTAAAATGAATCTTTATTCAGAAATAAGGCAGCAAAGCACAGGACTTCCCTCATATTAAGATGCTTAAACAATATTTATGAAAACTCTTTGTAAGTACTGCACTTAAGTACTACTTTGATGTATTTTTAAATTTTTACGCATGTGAGCAGGAAATATTTTACTTTATTCTAACTAGAAATATTTGACACTTCAAGCTTGGATTTCAACAATGAGAACATAAAATAGTGGGGCCCCTGTCACAGATGTCTGAGCTGTTGCTATGTGACTTCTCCTCTAAGCAAATCAAAGATTAGAGAAAAGTCTAAACACTGATATTAAATTTATCTGGTGACCCTTTGAGGCCCCCGACCCCCAGGTTGAAACCCAACTGACTGATTCCTCAGGACTAACAATCTAATAATGTCAGATAGAAACACACATCAGTCCCAGGAGACACTTTTACTACATTTTGCTGTGAAGCTATTTTTAATAGGACTTTGAACGCAGCACTTACTTTGTCGTTATGAAATAATTAGAAAACAGAAGGTGCACGGTCAGTAGTTTCCACTGAGAGGCAGCAGTGCCTTTGAGCAAAACTCTGCCAGAGCCCCAGCCAACATTAAACCGTGTCCTCTCCCTTTGGAGCCCAGACCTGTTGAAAACACGAATTAAAAGGTTTAAACAAAAAACAAACGCACTGGGGAATGTGTTGATCATCCAGTAACCTCGGCCTTACACAGTTTTATTGCTGTTTTCCGTTCAAAGTGTCACTTCGGATCTGATGTCTTATTTCTTTTGTGTGTTTGTCCGCGTGTGCGTGCGTGTGCCCGTGATGCTGCCGCCTCCTGACGCCCAGGTGCTCGCTGACAGCCGGATGGACTGAACCGCTGGACGGATAGACGCGGAGAAAGCCACGCAGGACATGCGGGAGTGAGCGGTGGAGGTAAGCGTCAGGCGCTGCGGGCTGTGTTTATTGGACGGTGTGGATGTACCGCAGTGTGTCTGTGTGTGTGCGTGTGTGTGTGATGCGGGGCGTGCGGGCTCGACACGCAGTTAGTTTGACTGATCAACAACAGGAAACAAACAGAAGAGGGATAATCCTTCTCCCCTTCAGTCCTTTCCCTCCGTGGATCGTTTCCTCCCCTTAATAACGAGGTCAGAAGACGCAGAAACGCCTCTCGGGTTGCGTCTCCGTGCGCGTGGAGAACTTATTTCCAGACTTGTGTGTCGGTGCCGGGTCGTGGTTCAGCCTCCAAGCCCGGTGATCAGGCTGCGTGCGGAGCCGCGGACGGAGCGCATTACCCGGCTGGGACTGGTGGAACCACTCGGGAACTTGTGAGCCACAGACCGCGGAGCCACATGAGAAGTGGAAGCGCTTTTACTTTTCTGCAGCAACACTTGGTAAGAGAGCGGAGGGACGAGTTGGCAGAAGTTTGATTCAGGCCAAAATGTGCCGCGTCTCCATATTGATCCATCCACAGGCTTTCCAAGGTGCTTATCTGCACCACGGCCTGAACAGCCTCCTGACAGTAGGAAACTCTAGACCTGGATGTAGACTCACTATTTAGGTCTATTTAAGCCAAACATGGCACCAACATCTCAACTCTGATTATTTGTTCATTTCTTTGTTTTCTTTGATAAGAGATCTTCGCCCTCGGGGAGTAATGATCAGGATATTTCACATATTTAATTGACTGAGCAATAAATCCTGTTTTAAAGACAGTCCAGGCGCTACAGGCTGATAATGAAAGTTACTGCTGGTCCTGAAGCTCTTTGTTAAAACACAACTTCACAGTCAATGTGCACAATTTAAACTAAAGGGCTGAAGGTTTTGACTCTTCCTCTGTAATAGCAGGGTCATAAGACAGAGGATCGGGACGTCATATATTTGATATTCAACTTTCATGGGGCAGAGTTTGGGATTAATCAGATTATAGTTGCCCAGCTGGTAACTCTGCTTTATTTCTCTGGTTTCCAACCTTTTTGCCTGAATGAAGCCGGTGCACTGGCCATGTGGACAGCAGTCAGGAGTGGATTTAGAGACTCTGGGGCCCTTGGCACCATCAGGCACGGGCCCCCCAAGGCCCCTGAATGCAGCTGGGCTGTACTTTGACTTAAGTAAAATTGAATGCAGCCTTCCATCCACTCCAATTGGAATAATGGCTGTTTTTGTGTTAAAGAGTCAGCGGGAGTAAATGTCTATTTTTGCATTTTGCTGTTAATGAGCCCTCAAATGTCTGGAACCGATTCTCACTCGAGTCCGGTTCATCAGGCTTTTGCACAAAGAGAGAAGCTGTATCCTGCGCTGTCAGACTGATATCAGTCACTTATGCTGAACATGTGGTGTCTGTGCCACAGAGTGACTCATTCACTGCTTATAGAGGGGTGTCCCCGACCAAACCACATGTATTAGCTCAGGTTCCCAGCATCTACATCTGAGACCTTAAAAGGGAATTTGAGCAGTAATTTAGCCTGTGCTTGTTTTTTAAAGTTGATGAGACTCTTTCAACTTTGTTGTCACAACGACCGGCCTCATATCAAACATCCAGACATCACCAGTGTAATTTAGCCACTTTTGAAACTTAGCACAACTGCACCCCGGTCGACTGGTGATCACCTATTAGTCTATATTCAAATCCTCGTGCTGATTGATTGGTAAAACTCTGGTTGAATTATCTGTTTACAGGCGAATAAATACTGAATCTGCCTCATGTCTGATTTCAAGTCTAACTATTCTCCATGTAATGTGCTTCATGTGCTTCTGCACAGTTATAAAGGCATTTATAACTTACAGCGCTGCAGCCTTGAGTCAGATGGACTCAGAGGAAAACCAGCGTGTCAGAGCAACTAGTGGACCAAATAGTAGAAAAATAACTTTATTATTAGGATTATCTGTAGTGTTGTTATAAAAAATAAATCAAATCTTATTTTTTCCAATATTATTTTTCACAAATACAGCAGCACAGTGGTTTAGTGGTTAGCACTGTTGCCTCATAACAAGAAGGTTCCTGGTTTGAAACCCATCAGGGGCCTTTCTGTGTGGAGTCTGCATGTTCTCCCTGTACTTGTGTGGGTTTTCTCCAGGTACTCTGGTTTCCTCCCACAGTCCAAAAACATGTATGTCAGGTTGATTGGTGACTCTAAATTGCCCATAGGAGTGAGTGTGAGTGTGTGAGGTTGTTTGTCTCTATGTGGCCCTGTGATGGACTGGGGACCTGTCCAGGGTGGACCCCTGCCTTTCACCCAGAGAGAGCTGGGATAGGCTCCAGCAGATCCCTGTGACCCTGGTTAGGACTAAGGGGGTCTAGATGATGGATGGATCTTTTACAGATACTTTGAGGGGTGACACATCAGCACACTGGGTAGCATTGTTTCCTCAGAGGGTTGTGGGTTTGAACCCCAGTGGACCCGGGGCCTTTCTGTGTGGAGTCTACATGTTGTCCCTGTGTCTCTGTGGGTTTTCTCCTCCCACAGTCCAAACACATGCAGGTGTTGGTTGGTTGGTGACTCTAAATTGGTGTGAAATTCTCGAGTGTGTGTCTGTCTCTGTGTTGGATGGATTTAGAACTAACTTTGTGCATTTCTGAACATTTTCCTAGTTTGTAGATTGAGCTCATCAAACACAGGTTTAAATTTATGACATTCACTGTGATGTTGATGTCTGAACAGGATTGGTTATCAATAACAGTAAACTGTTTGTTACCTTTTTCTGAGCGTCAACAATTAGAAATCAATTAGTCCAACTGTTTTGATTATTGAGTGGACATTTGTTAGTTTCAGGTTCTTTAATGTAAAATTTGCTCCTTGTCATTGTTTTCTGACAGTAAATATAATATCAGTTAATCAAGCGAAGAGTTGGCAGATTAATCGATGACTAACTGTGAACATTGGTTGGAGCCCTGCCTTGTAAATTTGCATTCCTCTTGTCTGGTTATTTTGTGGTGAATTTGGATCCACAACATTTAAATGAAAGCTGTTGTTGTTTGTCAGTTCTGGAGCTCAGTGCTCTAATCGCTAAATTATTAAATCCAAAATGCATCCTCACATTTGTTCTTCATGTGGACCAGTGTCTGTGTCCACCTGCTGAGTCTCAGCCCAGTGTTCCTTCAGTTTGAGCTCTGGGTTTGGTCTCCACCACCCCCTGAGGGAAATCTCTGGCTCTTTAGCTGCTAAATGCTCCACTATGTTCACCAGCTGGTCTCTGACTGTGACTGCTGTTTGCTGCTCAGCAGGTAGAGGACTGTGAGATCTTTTTTTGAGCTGTTTGCTGCAGGTGAGACCGAACCAGAACAGTGACGTTGTCGGCTGTTGAACCAAAACAATGGGTGATAATTCTCTACGGGTTCACATCTTAGTGCGACGCCTCTCATATTACACACAGTCATTTGATCCATTAATGTCCTTGTGCCCTTTTATAGCATTAAACATTTCATTAGCTGCTCACAGTCAGAAAGAGGCTGCTTGTTGTTTTAAAATCGATCCAGAGTTGAGTTCCAGGTAGATCTAAAAAAGACCAGCCTTCCTGAAAGTCCCTGTGCAGCAGCAGGCAGTGCTAAAGTGCCTCACATGGGGACATTTACAGCTGTCCATCCTCCTCCTGTCTGTCAGCCACCACCCCCACCCCTTCAACCTCCAGCCTCCCCCGCCTTCCCTGGCCCTCAGACACAGAGACATGCAGAGTGTCCTGCCAAGGAATACAAGGGCACTGCCACATGTCACCCACTAGCTGCTCTCTGCCTGCTGCATACTGTGCACACACACACACACACACACACACACACACACACATATGCACATTCACCCACTTTATACGTTTACACAGGGAAATATGCTTTTTCCTTCCCTACATTTATCTGACAGTTTGAGTGACTCATGGAGAAACAAACAAATATGGTTTCAGCTTCCAATATGTGGCAGGTTGGAACTACCGTAAAACCTAAACCATTTGAAACCTGTGCTGTTGTTTGAACACAGCAAGATCTGATGGCATCACTTTGAAAATAGTTTAAACTGCATGACGTTTCTCTGCTATATACCTTAAGTCTCTTGTTTACATGCTTTCACTAAAGTCAATCTTTGAATGCAGGATTTTTAGTTGTGTCGGACTATTTTTATAGAGCTTTTTAACTTCACAAACCTTCTCTGAGGTTCAGCATGTTGGAAGATAATTGGCAATGCAGAGAGAAAGAGAGGGAGCAGCTGAGGACTATGTGAGATGGCTGATTTCCATCTTTTCCTCTCTCAAACAGTAAGTCTTTCTGTCTGTGAACCAGAAACCAGTCGTATTGTTATTTGGGGTAAAAAGTTCATTCTTTTATTTTTGGAGTTCTGTTTTATGCTGAGTTTATAAATAGCAGGGAGCTTGTGTGTGTGTGGACAGAGATTTGCTGTCATCCTGGAGGAGATCAAACTCTACATTAAATCTACACACACACACACACACATACTGATTTTCACTTTTTTACGCAATCATTCCTCAACATCTCACGTCTCCGCTTGGCCTAAAATTCCCTTTTACTACAACCTGCTGAGTGCGCTCGTCTGTGAGCGCTCTAAATTTAAACTGTGTTGATCCTTTGCTGTTTTGCTGGAGTGAGGTAGGCTCAGAGGCAGCGTGACTCAGACTCTAGATATTCATGTAATGCTCTCAGGCTGGCATGTTGCTGCTTGCTGCAGAGCATTTTGATAGTATCACGTTGCTCCGGTTAATCAAAGTGTTTGGGTTGTTGCGGCAAAACACATCAATTATGTCCATGTCAGGGGCTGTCAGTTCATATTCTGCACCGTTGCTGCAGAAAACAACACGAGAGCGAGGGGGAATTACACAGTGCTGTTTATCAGGGCTGCAGCTAATGATTACTGTCGTGACTGATCAATCTATTATTTTCGTGATTACACTGATTCACTGTAGGTTATAAATGGCTGCTTTGTCTGAGCAACACTTTCAAACCAAGTATGATCAGTTTACAGCTGCAAAATGAAAATAAATAGTTTAAGCTTTTTTTTGTTGTTGTTAATCGTCAGAGATTGGTTTCATTCTTGTGAAAAATAAAAACAAATAAACATTGACAGCATCTAGGGCTGTGTCTCCACCACACCTGTAAAACTATGCTGGCCGCCCCGTTGAACAATGCTGGAAAGAATGACCTGTCATTGGACCTACTGTACTCATGATGTCTCTTTGTTAAAGCATCAACAGTGACTACGTTTTGGCTCTGGGCTGTCCTGGTGTTACTTCCTCGTTCTTCTCATATTCAGAAAGTGAGGAGGCCACAAACAAACAAACAAAGTCCAGTGTGAGGCCTTTAGTTTTGGTCTGAGTCCTTGGTTTTCACCCCCAGTCACACTTACACTTATGTGATATCAATAATTTAGGGTTAGAGATCAGGTCCATCAGAATTTGAGGGAAAAGCTTGTGAAGAAATTGTCTCGGATATAGATTTAATAAAAAATGAGATGTATAAAAACATCAGATTGTATTGGGAGCAGTGGCAAAAATACCTGATCTACACGTCCCAAATCTAAAATGAGGTTTAATATGTATCTCAAGTCATTCAGCAGAAAACTATGTGAAGTGTTTGGTTCCTGTTGTTTTTTAAAGCTTATTTATTATTTAAGTTGTTTGCTTTTCCACATCATTGTAAATGGAATATTGTTGGTTATTGATCAAATTAAGACTGATCAGACCTTTGATTAACCAGACAATGAGGCAGGATAACAAACTGCCAGCTCTGTGTTATACAACCGTCTCAATAGCATAATGATGAAAAACAAAAGAGCAACTGTTCTGATTTAAAAGCAACACAGTCACTTTTTCCTTTTTGTTCGACACCATCATCTTCTTACGTCTTCACAAATCCCAGTTTCATTCTCTGTTTGATCCTGTGCGCCTGAGGGCGGGCACCTCCTGAAAGCCAGCACGCCTTTTCTGCCACCGCCTCGCTCTGATGACGACGGAAACCTGCCAAGAAAACCTGTCGTGTGTGTTTGTGCTTGTGTGCATCTGTCTCTGCGTGTGTGAACATCCAGTTAACTCGGCAGGCCAGGCTCTTAAGCTTCACTTCAGGAGTGAGACACGGGTCACATGTCACACACACACACACACACACACACACACACACACACACTCCATGCACAGGTAGTCCCACACCGGTTTGATATTACAGGATAACACTTATGGTCTCACTTTGCCGTTTTCGTTCACGTCCTGTGTTTCGTGCCCTGTGGCACACAAGCTTCTTCACAAAAGTGTTGTTAACAATCCAGCTGCTAGAAGAAAATATCAGATTCCTTCCAAGAAAAATTCATAAGGCGTCTTTTCTTAAATGTCTCTTCCTGTTTAATGTGACAAGTCGGAGAGACAGAGAGGTTATATGAGGTTAAGTGAAGTGTTCCTAATCGGGGTGAGAGATAAAAGAGTGTGTGTGTTTGTGTTTACTGGTGTTTCCACGTGGTCTGAAATTCCTCATGCACTTTAGTCACACACACACACACACACGATGTTTGAGCAGCCAGCAGCACGGCTGAAAGGCTGAAGCTCAAAACCAGTGTGGCCTGAAGGGAAATACAACTCTTCCCATTTTTAATCCAGTCAGTTATGATAAAATTACACAAGACAAAGTGTGTGTTGGCATCTGGCAACATGGTGATGGGTAAAAAAAACACACTTTATGTGGAGGTGAAGCTGAAAAGGTGAAGTTGGTCTGTTATAGTTTCACTGTTCACTTTGATTTTCTGGTTTGTTTCTCGTCTTTTCATCTGACTTACAGTGAATATGCTAAACTCGGCTGGGGAACATGCGTAGCAGCTATAATGTTTACCATGTTAGCATGTTAGCATCTTAGCATGCTGCTAATGTCTGAGCTCAAAAGCATAAAACTCAACTTTCAAACGTTTAAAATGTCTCTTGAATTTGTTTTCACCAAACACATTGAATTGTGAAGTCTAAAATATAAGTACAGTTTTGTTATTGTTACATGACTTGTCAGCCTGTTATGTTCAGCTCAGAAGTTTCCTGCTTGTTTGTCACGTCTCGGCTCCACCCACGGAGGAAGTTTTCTGCCGAGCGGTAAAGACAAAATCTTGTCTTCAAATCTGGTTTTTCAAAACCAATGTTTTTACACAGAGTACTACGGTAGAGCTGAACTCCTCACTCTTTATTATTTGCATTCTGACATGCCCAGTTGTTTCACTTCCTCCTGAGCATAACCCCCTAAGGAAGCTGGTTAACGGGTGTGTCAGGGGGATCCAGCAGCAGTGAATGGACAGGCATGCAAACAGACAATATGTTGCCTGTCTGTGCATGCATGGCGGTTAAACTTTGCAATATAGCATGACATGATATCCACACGCAATCCATTTTTTCTAATGATGTGCAGTGTTTCTACACGTTTCTGTTGGCGGTTTTGTTTTGTCGTTTTTGTCTGCTTGGAAATGGTTGGATGTTGACACGCCACCTAATCAGAAGTGACACTTCAGATGTGAATCTTAAAAATAGTTTGTCCTTTTCCTCTAATCTGTGCATGTGACTGGAATTTATGCATTTTCTAATGTTTTAATGACTGTGTTTTATTTTTTCACAGGAGCCAGCCACCAGTTTGGGATTGAAAAGTGAAAAACCTTGAGGACCTGGAAGTCAATCGAAGGATCCAGAGGAGAAAACGTTTGTGACAAAGAGGAAAAAGCAGCAGGGAAAATAGCGAAGATGGGGAGAAAAAAGATTCAGATAGCACGGATTATGGATGAACGGAACAGACACGTAAGTGCAGAGAAAACTTTTCTGTAAACGTGGGGCCAATTTAACATGTTGTGAATAATCACTCACATTTACTTTTCCAAAAAAGGCCAAAGCTCCCAAGGTGTGTTCAGACACAAAAGACAGGTCTCCATTGTCTTGCAAACATTTACTTGGAGAGCCCGGAGAAATGTCTGTGAACGTTTCCTGCTGCTGCCTCTTCTCTGGTTGGAAAATGTAAAAAAAAAAAAAAAAAAAAAAAAAATCAGACCCAGTGGCCCCTAAAGTCCTAATGAAGGGATTCAGGCAGGTCCCTGTCCCTGCAGCCTTTCCTCCAGCCCTCGTTGGACCAGTACCACAAGCTCACACTGCTAACCTCAGCCCTGCAGCCCTGTGACAGCTTGGTGTTCTGTCTGAACACAGTTATTCTCAGGATAAAAATAAAAATATTATTATTGGATTCATGTGAATGAAAAGTTTTACACTAGAACCAGACATTTTTCTCTCGTCATGTGGAGAAAACAAAAAAAAAACACAAACCACAAAAACAGACTCTGACATCTGCAAGGATGAATATATGAATATGCAGCTAAATGACATTTTGTCATTAACAGTATGTGCATGGCTGCTACATAAACAGCAGATTTCAGTAATAACACATGACAATAATG
The DNA here is from genome assembly GCF_900324485.2 of Mastacembelus armatus. Classification (NCBI taxonomy): domain Eukaryota; kingdom Metazoa; phylum Chordata; class Actinopteri; order Synbranchiformes; family Mastacembelidae; genus Mastacembelus; species Mastacembelus armatus. The sequence goes on along the minus strand of NC_046644.1, from coordinate 19,417,282 downwards.
AAATGTGTTCAGACCAATATGTGCCTTCAGCCTGGTTGGCTCCATGCACACAGTATTTCTACTGTTCAGTGATTTTTATAATGAGAAAACTAGTTGTGCAGTGAAGACTCGCCCTAGTCCTGTACCCCTCTTCCTGTTGTGCAGTGTTTCAGCTTTAAAGAAGTTGAGTTAGTCCAACTGGACTTTCTGGACTGTATCTTCTGATCTCAATGAGATCCCCTTCACCAGCCCCATGTTGTTTCCAGTCTCTCAATGGTCATTAATTAAGTTGTCAATTGCTGTTACCAATGAATCAGTATGTGAGAGAAGAGAAAACACTTATAGCTTTGATAGTGTTTCCTCTCATGCCAAATATCACAGCCCAGTGTCCCGTCTCGTCTGAATAAAGTCATAGAGAACGTTAACGTTAAAGCCAGAGGGATGAGGCCAACAGTGTCACAGATTCCAGCACTGTAGGATTTTTCTGTCCACCTCCCTCACACACGAACACAGACACAGACACACTATAGTCCTTTAAACGGGTGATATCATGTCATGTGATCCTCATGCGCCATCTGACCTGCTTTTTCAACACAAAACATATGACGACTGATGAGACTTATTATTGTCAATGGGACTTTTGCACCAGTGTATTGTCTCACACACACAGATCTGAGCGCTCACACACAAGTTCTGTCTGGGGGGAGCGGTTCCTGACTTCCTGTTTTGACAGGAAATGCAGGCACATATGGTTCCTGACCCCCCGTAACACAGGGCTGACCTCGTCACAGTCGTGTTTCCCTGGACCCCATGAGGAGCGAGACTTTATCTTCCAAGTCTTATTATCACCGTAACTTTAGGAGAAACCATGTTAACTACAACGTGGGTTTTATTTTCGTAGCTGCGGTTGTGGTTGCTGATATTTGGAAATATGGTGATACAGAGAAAAATAGGTCCAATGGTGACAAGTTAACGTCTTTAGTTGAAAAGTAAAGGTGAACAGTGAAATGTTTGGTTTCAGCTTTGACCCATTGTACCTGCTGTGGTTGTGTTGGTGCAGTTTTCTTGTGCAATGAGGGAAAATTACCAACGTTTCACATAGTTTCACTTCCAGTGGTTTAGATGATCTGTGGTTTGTTTACAGCCTCTCTGGTCTTCAGACTTTTAAACTGCTGGACCTACGGTGAGATCTCAACACCTCTGTAAGTTCACAGTCAGGAGGCACAAAAGTACAAACCAAGCTGAAATGAGACAGAAATTTCTGCCCATCATTTTTGTTTTTTTACCGTATTGGCATGAATATAGGACAACGCTGTTCTACAGGTCTTGTTGAGGATAAGAAACACATTTGGTCCTGAATAAACACAAACACAGCTATGGCCTGATGATGGTGCTGGGTGAAAGGTCCAACCTGAGAGGAACATGAATGAAGGAGGCAGATTTCATTGCAACCCATCCAGTGGTAGTTGAGGTAACTGAGTCTGGACCAGTGTTATTCGTGGTTGTGACTGCAGCCTTTCCCTGTTTACGTTGTTTTCTCCAGGTGACGTTCACCAAGCGTAAGTTCGGGCTGATGAAGAAAGCGTACGAGCTGAGTGTGTTGTGCGACTGTGAGATTGCGCTCATCATCTTCAACAGCACCAACAAACTGTTCCAGTACGCCAGCACCGACATGGACAAGGTTCTGCTGAAATACACCGAGTACAACGAGCCCCACGAGAGCAGGACCAACTCCGACATCGTGGATGTGAGTAACACACACACACACACACACACATGTACAGGTACTGACACTGGACCTATCAATTAGCTGATTGACAGAAAATCCATCTGCTGTAATCTCAGTAATTGATCAGTCATTTCTGAAATTTAAATATTTGCTTTTTTTGTTTGTTTTTTTTAATAGTAAACTGGTAAACGGGTTATTTTGGACCAGCAATAAATTTGTGTCAGACAGTTTTCTGTCATTTCTTTCGAAGCAGGCCTATCTATGCCAGATTATCTATTAGCAGTTCTTGTTTGCGTCATAGCCAAGGTTGTAGCAACGACTGTTACTGGATAAAATTGGTCCTGAAGTAAAATGAAACTATGACGATGCTCAGGCAGGTTCTGGCTCTGTAAAGGGTGTGTGTCTCTTGGATGTTTATCCACGGTGAATAACGGTGATAATGATGTCTACTGAAAGTGTAAGTCGCACTGAAACTAAAAATAATCTGGGGAAGCGCCTTAAAGTAAGTGCATCAACAGATTAATCCATAGTGAAAACATTTGTTAGTTACAGCTTCAACTAGCTGGAAAAGGCAGGAGGGGTGGTAAAACCAGAACTGGGATGAACTGTGTGTGTGTGTGTGTGTGTGTGTGTGTGTGTGTGTGTGTGTGTGTGTGTGTGTGTGTGTGTGTGTGTGTGTGTGTGTGTGTGTGCGTGAGTGACAGCAGTGTGCAGCTTTGCATCAGCACAGGGCAATACAGTACGTACTACACTGAAGCTTGTTCTGTCTTGACTTATGTAATAGTGTTAGGAGAACACAATAGCAAGCGTATGTATGCCTCTGCAAACACACACACTCACTGGACACACACTCGCACATATGCTGTGGACTCTGGCCAAGCACGCCATGTCACCAAGGTCAGACTTAAGCTGTCAAAAGTCAAAGAGCAGGCAGGAGTCCGGTGCTGCGGCTCTGACAGGGGCAGGAAGCAGGAGGTTTTTCTGCCTCCTGCTCCTCCTGGACTGAGTTGAGCATCATCTATGTGGAACATAAACACGAAAACTGTTTTGAGCTACAGATTTGACGAACAGGGTCTGGTCTTGATTTGACGAGTGCAGGCCTGAACATTTCTCCAGTAATTGTACCGATATCCCACACAAGAGAAAAGCAGTTATGTCGATTCAAGCACCTGCTAATTAAGATGGAAAGCATCCAAAGTTTGCTCATGAGCTGTGGCATCATGTTGGTGCTCATTGTGTGCACATGTACATGCTGTGTGTGTGTGTGTGTGTGTGTGTGTGTGTGTGTGTGGTGTGTGTGTGTGTGTGTGTGTGAGCACCTGAGCCTTCCCTCCACGCGGCCCGCCACATGGCCTCTTGGCCAACCCTGTCAGAACCAGGCTTACATGCTCCGTAATCCCCTGTAATCTACCACAATCCTGTTTAGCTCGTTACTCTAAGCTGTGCAGGCAGCCTCTTCATGTCTACACCCAGTGTGAACCGGCCCGGTTATTTACTGCAGCCCCTTCATTTCCTACCTCACCGCCTTACTCTTCCTCTTCCTGTGGTCTCAGATAATGCTCTTCCTTTTGTTGTCTTTGCTCACCTTCTCTGAGCAAAGACAACGTGAGACTTTTGTGGTTTTGGATAATGAGATTTCAATTTTATTGTATTGAATTTGTGTCCGTTACTTTTCCCTTTTCTCAACGTACTTTCATGTGCGTATATTCAGCAGAAATCCTCCCAAGGTCATCTGATAACCTTGGTTTTAATGCTAGTGACTTTATTATAGTATTAACTGGATTTTTTACATCATGTTAGAGTCGCACTAAGGAGGTATATTCAGAAATACACACGACTATGACTAACAATATTTATAGGATACATTTATGGGTACTTTTTCTTGACTTGACAGAGAAGAGTATCTTGTCCAACCAGATATATTAAATTCACAGTCATATATGACCAATAAAAGCATCGCTCTTATTTGAAAACATGCTCAATGGTCAGTAATAGTCCGTGTGTCATGCTGCTGCTTCACTGGGTTACATCACTCATGTCCTGGCGTCACACACGCTTCACATCGACATACCACTTGTTATTGACAATGCCACTGCTCGGTGCCACTCCCTGGTATTTCTCTGTCATACGCTGATGATGTGTCTCTTTTGTTTTGTGTCAAAGTCGTATGTCTCTCTGATTACTTGCATGTCATTAATGTTCCTCTGGCTCATCCCGTTTTCTCCCGGCCCTACGTCACAGCGCTAACACCTCTATCTGTTTGATGTAAAAAGAGGCATATGTGAGTGGATCAGCAGAGATATGCTGTGTTCATGTGCCACATGTCAAACAGCACAAGTCAAAGTCACGTGCTGTCTAATTAGCATTTGCACAGGACCACCAGCCTCTTGACATTGGCCATTTTATACTGAGAAGTAGATTCTACCATTTTAATCCACAGGGTAAGATGGTTCTAACGCTTTGAGTGTGAACTTCACTTCTTCATCTTGGAAACAGTTTAAAAAAAAAAAGAGGTCAGGGTCCATTTCCCAGCTCTTTCCAGAACTTTGTGCAGATTGAACAAAAGAAAAGGCCATGATATGACGTGACAGGAAACCCAAAATAGCCAGAACGGTTATGTTAAAGTAAAGACGCACACGTGCTTTAGTTTTCTGGACTAGTGTTGAGTCTGCAGCTTAGGTTGTTCTTGGTTTAGTGTGATTGCTCTGTTAGCTGATAACGTTTGATTCCTGGCCCGCGATTAAGCACGGTTAATCTCACCGCTCTGTGATTGGATGACGACAAGGACTGAAGTCTTTAAGAGGCATGTGTAACCTCTCAGGGTAACCCAACAATACATGGCACAGTGTGGTGCTGAGGTGGCTGTGCCAAGGTCACGCTCCTGGTGCCAGAGCGAGTGGAACAAGCTCAGCGTGTTGGAGCTGCCACTGGTTGGGATGTTAAAGGAACAGTCCAACATTTTGGGAAAAGCCAGCCGTTAGTCTGAGAAGACATGGTTAGCCTAGCTTAGCATAAAGACTGGAAACAGCTAGCCTGGTTCTAGCTACACCTGCCAGCACCTCTTTGGTTATTTAATCTGTACACAGAAATGTAAAAACAATAGTTTTAGATTTTCACGTTTGGACTTTCATGGCCAGAAACAGTAGTTGGTGCTGACAGAACCGGGTGGTCTCAACAGAAAGTCCACATGCCCTCATGAAACAGGCAATGCCAGAAACTTATAGTGGCTGCTCACTGGGTGCAGCTGGTGAAGGAGCCAATACCACACTGTCAAACTGGGCACATGCTAGAGATCGCTGAGCCTCTGCTACTTCTGCAAATATTAATTTGTTGATTGTTTTTGCAGCCAAATGTCAGGAAATAACGATTCCTTGTTATTGTTAAAGACAAGGTGCCCATGTGACGTCTTCAGGTGTCATAGAACCCCCAAATATTTAGCACATCTGAGAAAGGAAGCAAGAAAATTGGAAGTTGTGAGATGAAATTTCAGCCTGCGAAGTGACTTATGGACAAAAGATTAACAAAAGCTCTTTTTGGTTAAGTGACTGGTCTTTAGTCACTTCTGGAGGAGGGACACGGAGTAAAAAAAGGGGGGGAAAGTGAGGTACAGTGGAGTTGGAGTGTATGATAGCGGGCCCACATGGCTGTGAAAAGACACAATGAAATATCTCCCAGGCAGGAATTTAGGCAAAGAGAGGCTCCTTTGTTTTGGTCATCTTTTTTTCCCTGATGTAGAGGGATGGCATGTCCCTGTGAGTGTGTGTGTGTGTGTGTGTGTGTGTGTGTGTGTGTGTGTGTGTGTGTGCAGGCTGCAGGCCAGATAACTATCAGCTTATTGTATTGTGTTCATTTAGCCTGGGAACCTTACTTCTATTTATAAATCTGAGGAGTTCTGCATTCCTCACTTTTACTCCGTTAACCTCATTTTTACTTCGGGCGGCTCTGTGGTGTGTGTGTGTGTGTGTGTGTGTCTGAGTGTGTGTTTAACCATGGCTCCGTGCTGTTTCAGATTGGAAACAGATGAAGTTTTCAGTAAAGTCGAGCACACACTCAAACACGCACTGACGCACACATATGCTCGCAGAGTAAGTCCAGTTCCTTTGTGTTGGCTGAGATCCCTCCCTGCTAAATGGCTGGAAACCGGTAGTGGTCTAAAAATAGCCCAGAACACGGCTAAGAATAGCCATGACGGGCTGCGAGTGTGTGTGCCTGTGGTTTGCTGTGAATGACTGTGTGTGTGTGTGTGTGTGTGTGTGTGTGTGTGTGTGTGAGAGCCGGGGCAGGAAAATACAGACAGAAGCAACTTAAGACTGAGTCTCAAGTCTCAGTTCCCGACAGCCTCTTCTTCTTCTCCACTTCCTTTTTCTCCTCTGTCCATTCAGTTTACCGTGTTTCCAAGCAATAGTTTAGAATATTTCACTTTAAAGTTGTGTAATGTTTCTAGTTTTCATGTTCCTGATCAAAACTTATTGATTCTGGTATAAGAATTTATATACTGGTTTTGAAATACTCTGAACCTTTTTGTTAAAGTGTTAATTTTTTACTTGTTTGATCCTTAAATAAATAAAAAAACATGCGAGAGGTTTGGAGAAGGAACTGTGTTTTGTAGGAAATAGATGTTTTAAATATAGAAAACCTGACACTTATTTTTAAGTGGCCAGAAAACTTGAACAACAGACGCTTACAGACCAAACTGTTCTAAGGACTTAGTTCTTGGTGCTATTTCACCAAAGAACGGACCCGAGAACTACAGACCTTTTTTCTGTTTGCAGTCACGTTGTTGAAGTAAGAAGCCGCCTGGTGGTTTGCCCCACACACAAATTTTCAGCTTTCGGTTTGATCCATCAAGATCTCTGGATTTTCCGTGTCAGCCTGGACTTGAGTGTTGGTCCATTTGTGAGTTTTATTCCATGTCGAAAGCTGCTGTTCACGCAGCTAAAACCAAATCGCAGTCGAAGGTGCTGCATGGGCTCAGTGTTTGGGGAACCAATGTGAACGTACCTCACTCGTGGGTCCTGTTGTACTGAAAAGTACCTACTTCAAAGTAGGAGCTAAAAAAATCCCCCAAGACATTGTTCTAAGAACGATTATAGCTCTGAGTTCCTGCGGTATGACAAACACAATAGAAGGGGAACTTCTTCCAAAGGTTCTAAGAACTATGAAAAAGTTCCTCCAGTTCACCTAATGGGTCTTCCATGAAACAATCCTGCGTTTCTACGTGAATAGTTGTAAACAGCTGTGATATAGTGTCACCAACAACCATATTTCTCTCTGAAATGTAGTGCGGAAACAGTAAGTAGCATAAGATGAGAAAACTAAAGTACAAGTACCTCAAAAGTGTATTTACGTGCAGTACTTGAGTCGATATATTTGACTACGCTGCTGAGTCAGGGAGGTTTTATAGTTGAAGTTTTCCTTTGAAGCTCATGCAGATCAATGAATATGCATAGGAAACATGAAGTAATTGAATATTCATCAATTACCAAACAGGTCTAGGAAACTACATTGGTCTTTTTCCACTTTCTCCATCCAGTATTGTTGGTATCAAATTGTGTGGAAATATTAGTCATTTTCAGCTAAATACCAGCAAATTTTTAGGACATTGTGTGGACAGATTCCAGGAAAATAGGTGGAAAATAGAGCCTTTAAATTAAAGCATTGCTGAAAAATGTTATCCTGGCTTCTGGTCTTTGTGGATCATGTAGTTCTATAAATATGTTTCTCTAATTTTGGACAAAAGTTTTATTATAATCTAACCACAAATAACTGCCTCAGATCATTGCCTTCAATTTACCTATAATTAGAGCCAAATTACATAATAGTCAATATAAGATTATTAGTGTTTGAGGAAATTTGTTGCGTCTTTGTGTTTCACACAAATACGTGTTTCTCTAATTTTAGAGAAAAGTTCCATCTGCTGCCTGAGCGGTAGAAGTGGGATGGTGTAAAAGCTGCATGTCGTGTTCCTTGGCACTCGCTTATTTCATCAGGAACTGCACACACACACACACACACACACACACACACACACACACACACACACACACACACACACACACACACACACACTCACACAATGGTGCACACATGTACTTATAGCATCATCAGACGTGAAGTGGTGGCGGAGGAGGAGGCCACCCACGGAAAAAGAGAGAGAGCAGTGGAAGGAACTGAAAGTGAGAAAAGACAAAATAAAATCGATGGAGAAGAAAAGCAGTGAGGGTGGAGGTATGGATGCGTTTCGGTGTGGGTGGGGGGGCCCTGGTGTGATATTATGGCGTCCTCCCGCCCTCCTCAGCTGTCCCCCTTTCTGGCTGGAGCTGCTCCAGGAAGCTGTTCCAACCACCTGCCACCACACACACACACATTCCTGGTCAGTGGTGGAACATAACTAAGAATATTTCCTGGACTAAAGTACAAATGTGAGGTACTTATACTTCTACTCTGCTAAACTATCAGGAAAAATACTTTTTTACTTCTTAATTGATGTAGTAAAAGTACTCATTATGCAAAATGGCTCAAAATACAGTATCATAGAGCATATTATAGTGTGTGATTAATACTCTTTAATCATGGGGATGATTTAAACTACTTTATATACCAGTATTGTTTTGTAATCAGTTTTGTAAATCTGAATCCTTGATAATGTGAAGTAACTTTGTAGTAAAAACTGCTATTAGAGTACTAAAAAATTGTGGAAATGCTCAAATAATACAGATACTACAGTACAAACTGTACTAAAGTATAGGACACTACATGTCAGGGAGAGAACTTAATACTTCTCAGTATAGTTTGGTGACAATACTTGTGTGTTTTTCTTTAAGTGAACATTTCCTTCTTTAAATCAGTCTTCAGACCAAAATGAGTCATTTCTCCAAAATAAAAGTCCAAAGTATTTATGATTAGATCCTCAGATTTATCTGGTGGCCCTTTGGGAGGCCCCCAACCCCTAGGTTGGGAACCAGTGGACTAAACTAACTATGTCAACTCTGACATTTTAAGGTAGGCTTTGCTGATAACTACTGTATTACTGCACTTTATGTCCTGCAGCTGTATCGTCAGTATTGTCGCTCTCTGGCTGTGTCGAGGTTAGTCGACCTGTTTTGTTGTTGAAAAGGCAGGAGTGGGCGCACAGTAATACACAGGGAAAGTAGGCTAGAGGAACTGGTTTTAATAGACGAGCCAGATTGACAGATTGTGAGGGAGGGATGGGAGTGACGAGGAACGCTGCGGAGCACAGGAGGAAAAAATAGCCTTCTACGGCCATCCCTTCAGGAGCCACGTTAGCATTGGTGGTAGCTGCCTCACCCTCCTCTCGCCACAGACCCCGACACCCCCTTCGCTCTAAGGCAGAACAGGTGGACATGACTGGGATGAGTGGGATAGCTGCACTGGGCCAACCGGTGTGTGTGTCTGTGTCTGTGTGTGTGTGTGTGTGTTGCAGTCATCCAGTAACAGAGTGGGGTAATGGGCTGTGAAGTGCTGAAGCAGGCTGCTGAGAGCCAAACCACATACTGTATAACACACACACACACACACACACACACACACACACACACACACACACACACACACACACACACACACTATCATCATCATCATCATCATCATCATCATCATCATGTGATCCCTGCATGAGAGCAGAGATTGACATGAAATGAAACTTTCTGTTGTGTCACTCACACACGTAAAAAGACTAAAACTCAGGAGTTTGTCTCTGACTATTTGTGATTTTTTAAAACAACAGTGTGTCGTCTGATTGTACTTGTGTTACTGTGATGATGATGATGGTGATGATGATGTGCAGACTGATGGGATATCTGCTCTGCTGGCGCTCTCTGGTGGTTAAAATAGACACTGCAGCCTCTGGACTTTGTTCATCAGTTGACTTCATGCAACCTGCAGTAAGCAGAAAACATTAAATCTGGTCTTCTGGTCCTGCTTGTTTTCCAACTATCTCTGCCCTGGACCAGAGACCTCCCAAGGACCAGGGTTGGCCCAGATCAGTGTTTGGTCTGAAACCATCACCAATTATCTTCCTACAGTTTTTCCAGGTACCTGCAAAGTACCAAGATTTGTGGACTCGCTGGGGGCTCTTCTGTCTCCGACTACAGGATGATGGGTTCAGGGCTACGTGGACTCCTTGAGACCAATCAAACATGTTGATTTTCTCCTTCCATGCTTATCTACATATACGGTTATTATAATGCATTTGAAGGGAACGTTGCTGTTATGACTCATTTAGCAGCACAATGAGGAAGTGAAACCAACATCAACAAACACAAGGACAAAGTTTCACTCAGCAAGGTTTTCCAGATGTTTACACGTGTTGTGTTTTTCTCCTCTGAGCAGACGCTGCGTAAGAAAGGTTTAAACGGCTGCGACAGCCCCGACATCGAGGCCGACGACTCTGCAGGCCAGAGCCCAGAGTCGGAGGAAAGGTACCGGAAAATCAACGAAGACATTGACCTGATGATCAACAGGCAGAGAATCTGTGTAAGTGTGTTGATGGTCTTCAGCTCGGTAGTTTCATGTGGTTTTCTCAGTCATCAGCTGAGTGACAGGGTCCTCCTGAATTGTCCAGCAGGGTCTGCCTCCCAGCAACTATGACATGGGGGTGTCCATCCCAGGCAGTAGTCCCAGTGGACTGCTGTACTCCCACCCTGGCATAGGAGGCGGTCTGGGCAACCACAGCCTGCTGCCCATCTCGCACACACACCCCTCTCTGCAGAGGAGCAGCATGTCCCCTCAGCGGCCCTCTAGCACTGGAAACGCAGGTTCGTACATATGAAAAACTGCACGTTTCCATTGGTGGAACCCAAACACCGGACCTCTGGGTGTCTGACAGTGTCTGGTTTTTGTCTGTGTGTAGGACTGATGGGTTCAGAGCTGCCCAGCACCGTGGTCTCCACTGTGGGTAAGACCAAAACCTCTTTATGTTCTTTCAATCACCAGTTAAAGGTTCAATGAGGTTCAATTCTACAATCTCACCACTAGATGCCACTAAACATTTCACATCTTGCACATTGCAACTTCAAAATGTTTTTCTTCAGCATCTGATCTTGACTTTATGACTGGATGAGAACTTTAAAAAAAAGCCGTACAAGAACCGAGAGTGGATCTTCTCCCTGTGCTCCGTGCACGCCTTCGGGACCTCTGGCCATGTTGTGGTGAAAAATATGAACCTCCATGTTTGTTTCCTGGCAGGAAACGGCGGCTACAGCAGCCACTGCACCTCCCCCGGGCTGCTGACTCCAGAGGCCGTGAACAAAAACATGCAGGACAAGAGTCCTCCTTCCATGAGCATGAGCCGCAAGCCCGACCTCCGAACGCTGATGCCTGCCTCCAACAAGTGCAGCAACATGCCAACTATTGTGAGTGCTTTCATTTCTTCTTCTGCTGTCACTTATTCAGCTTTACTGGTTTGATATGGAGGCAAAGTCCACTGTAATGCACGGAGACTGATTTTAATTTGTGCTTTAATGCTGCCCTCCAGTGTGAGGACTTTGACCTTATGTTGGTAAGTAGTTCCTATGTTATGAGGGGGGACCCCGAGACTCTCATTCCCTGTTTTTCTGAAGATCCCCTGAACTTCTCACCATAAATTTGATCAAATTAAATTAGAAAGTAAAAAACTAAACTGCAGGTAATTAGTCTGCAAATAATGTTGACAATACTTTTTATTTTTCTTTAGTGGAGACAAGGAAAGTTTATTTGTACAGCCTGTATTTTTGAGTTCTTAATAATGTTTGACAGAAAAAGAAAACATGAGGAACAGCTTAAAAACAAAGTCGCTATTGAAAGAAGATAAAAGCTGTAAATATAAAATACAGACACAACATGTTTAATAAACTTACAGACTCATTTTAATCAGAATTTAAGAATAAATATAAAAGTTGGTACTTTGCTGTTTGATTTCCCAAAAATATCAGATTTTATTTGTTAGTTTCTGGGCCACAGGTTCTGTACGTGTAGCAGAGTCAATTCTGAGCGGTTTCTCTTTTCTTTTCAGAACCAGAGAATAAATCACTCTCAGACCGCTCAGACGCTGTCGACCCCTTCAGTCTCCATCGCTGCTCAGACTCTCCCTGCACAGGGGATGGGCGGCTACCCTGCAACGCTCTCCTCCTCCTACGGCGCAGGTGATTACTACAGAACCACAGAGCTGCTCAGCTGTGGACTAGCAGGAGACTGGAGTTCCCTCATGTAAGGATCCGGTTAATAAGGAGGATTTTCTGTGTGTGTTTCCTCAGAGTTCTCCCTCGGCAGCGACCTGTCCCCTCTGTCTGGGTTTGGAGGTTCTGGTCTTGGATCAGTGAGCTGGCAGCAGCAGCAGATACAGAACCTGCAGCACTCGACCCTGGGACAGATGGGGTGAGCAGCTGCACTTTAAAGTTCACATCGTCTTTACTGTATAACTTCACATACACTTTAATTTAACGTGCAGCTGGTGTGTGTGATCGTGGTCCGTCCAAATGGGTCATAATCCGTCTGCTTTTTGCACCTGCAGACGTCACAGTGTGTGTCTGGGAACAGAATTATATGTTGTGGCTCCTGCTGTTTGTTCTCCAGCGTGAACATGAAGTTTGTCCTGTAGGAAACTGCAAGTATGTGTCTGTTTCCACCGGTGAGACAATGTGAAACAAAAATACTGCAGTAAATGAAAACGCTGCTTTCTTCGCTGGTGTGAACAGACACTCACAGCTTCATACAGGACGGGGTTCATACCCTCACCAGGAAGGAAACAGCACAGGTGCCAGCTGCAGTGCGCCCTCTGCTGGTACATGTGGACAGGTGCATGAGTGCTGTTTGTGTTTGTAAACCCTGTCTGGCCCATATTTACATATTAATGAGCATTTCCAGGTAACTAATTGGCGCCTATATCGTTCACAATCAGCTTTAGAATCAGGTCGGACTGAATGTAAAACTAAACTTTACTACAGAACAAAGCATGTTGTCTGCATCCTCCAGTCATCTTGTCTAGATCAACTTTAGAGGGACTGGTACTGATCAGAACAGGTGAACATGAAGCTGCAGGTTTTGGTCGTGCAGGAAGGCCAGTTAGAGCGTGTGGGGAGAGTTAACACATAAAATCTCTCTTCTCTTACAGGAACCTGTGTCAGAACTCAAACCTCAGTCTCACCTCTGGGCACCAGAATCTGCAAATCAAGTCTGAGCCGGCCTCCCCTCCCAGAGACCGGAACGTCGGCATGGGCGGCACAGGACTCGGCGGCGGCATGACCACAGCTGGGTACTCCACCTGTGGCCGGGGTCCCAACGAACCGGGCCGCTCCCCCGGAGACAGCGCGTCCAGCTGCGGGAGTTCGTACGACGGCAGCGAGGAGCGCGAGGATCATCACAGGAACGACAGCTTCCTTCTCCAGCATCTGTCCAGTCAGGACGAGCGTCACAGCCCGTCAGGAAAACGGATGAGGCTATCGGAGGGCTGGACGACATGAGAGCCGGTCTGAAGCAGAGGAAAAGGGGATGTTAGCAGAGTTACCTTATAGTGTTATTATTATTATTATTAACATTATTATCATCATATTCTTCTTGTACTGAGTGGGTGTGTTATATATGTGTAAAGGTAACATGTACATGAGTCACTGTGGGTCTGTTTTACAGTGACGCAGTGACGCTCTGCTGTATCTACAACATGTGCTGTAGCTTGACTTGTACACTAGAGGAGCGACTCCTGCTGGACAAACCTGTGAGAAACAGTCTGAAAAACAGTCGGGAAACTTTGAAAGAGGCTCAGACGCTGCTGAAGGTGATACAGAAATTATCAGTGAACAAGAGAAACTGAAACAAAACACAGTCAAATTTAAAGTTATCACTAAACCAACCTGAAGCGAAGTTTAAAGACTGGTTAACAGCTCGGCTCTGTCCCAAGTTAAAATCTACCAGCAACTTTTAAAGCTCCCTGACGTTATAAACACAAACACCCAATGGCAGCAAAAACTAAAGCTGCATTAGTTCCTTCTTCCAAATAAACAGGATTAAAACTGACGGTAACTCTGCCAAGATATTAGTCAGTTAAAAAGCGTAAGAATACACTGATGGTGCTTTTATTCTGCGGCTACAATTAGAGACCAGATATTAGTTTTGTCTTGAACTGTCTCCTCAAACACATCACGATGAAACTTAAAATCATCTAGTGTTGATACCAACAGACGTGTCAATGCAAAGAGCAGGATTTCTGTCGCCGACCTCCAAACGAAGCAAAAGTCTGAGCTGACTGTTTTCACAGTTTAAGACGTTCTTTGGGAATGTTTCTTACAGGTTTTAAACAAACACTAGTCCAGGATGGAGACAGACCCGTACTGAAGCAGCTGCAGAGTTAGTCTGTGTACATGTATTGCTTGTTTTGTGTGTGTTCAGGGAGGAGATTTACGTAAATAACGAATATGTTAAATGCACGTAAGTGCACAGGTATGCAAACTAACACAAAAGCAAAAGTGAAGTCTGGTACTCTGAACAGTGAAGCTACTGGTGAGTTTGGTAACACACGGATCATTGGAGCCACATGTGGCTGTTGCAGGTTCAACGTATTTGCACACATTATAAACATTTAGCACATCTGCTTAGGAACGTGTGGAGGGTGAAGCATGAGGAAAGAGATGGCGAGTAAGTACAGAGAGAGACAGAGAGAGAGAGAGGTGGGGAAATGAGAGATAAAGGTGACAGGAAGTTTTAGTGTGAGTGGTAAGAAAGTTGTTTGCAGCATAGAAAAGAAACTTTAGACAAATTTCACTTGATGTGAAAAGGCTTCTCAGTTTTAGTGAATTATTTTCAGCAGAACAAAATAACTAATTTATGGAAGCAAAGAAAGGCCTCGAGGATCCAAACCTTTTACCTAAACTACATCAAATCTTCAGCTTAATTCTGTAAAACTAAATTTCAAATACTGGTGACTTTTACTTTGAAAGTCATCCATTGGAATTGATGTTTTGGAATTTGACATATAATTAAAATTCATCCCAGTCTGATTAAGACCATTTGACTATTCTGCCAATTATTAAGACAGAATTTACAATAATGAGACTAAAGCAGTGAATCTTACTGCCTCTTAGAAAAGTTTCTAAGTTTAAAAACTTCAAATTATTGTTGTAAATTTCAGTCTGAAAAAAGTCAGAGTTATTTTCAGCCTGTTTCCATTTTACCTCAGTGGTCACTTTGCTTCCACACAACACGACCCGAGTTACTGTCATGAACCGAGCAGGGAGAACTCCTGAGGTCCAAACACTCTTGTCTTTGTTATGCACAGAGTTAGCACGTTAGCAGGATTTACCAGCCAGGATGAGGACTGCACTCTGGGAAGCCATAACCAACAGGACAGTGATGCTTTGCTGCACAAGGTTTATAGTGTTGTGTTTAAAAAAAAACAAAAAACAAAAAGAGAAAAAACAAGTTTCCTTCCTTATTTTCTGAAATTGCTATTTTTGAATGTTTGCAGTTTATTTAATAACAGTAATATAAAGAGCAGAGACAGGAAGCACAGGCACAAATGATTTTCTATTCAACTTTCAGGGAGATTTGAAGTCACTTAACCTGAGTGAACATCACCTGCTGCTGTCAGACCCAACACTGTGAAAATATATCTTCAGTAGACCCCTCTTCATTAACCCCTTTATATACAGTTTAGTCCCCCTGGTTCCCAACCTGAGGGTCGGGGGCCTCCGAAGGGTCACCAGATAAATCATCAGAGGGGTCATCAGATGTAGGTTGTAAACGTTTTTGTGCTGTTTTGGATTCAAATAAGAGCATAAGAAATGAAACCATGTCCATCCAGGTGCAGCAATAATTTAACCAAATCAAACCATAATCCTACTGATCCCTTGGATATTGATTATCTGGACAGGACTTTTCTCTGATCTTTGGTTTTTGGAGGAAAAACGGGATCATTCGACCTGTTAAATGAAAACGTGGCTGTAACCCAGTGGGCGTTTTGACACTGATCCGTGTTACTTGGGTCTGACAGCAGCCACAGCCCGGAGCTCAGAGTAGCTGGAGATCTGCTGAGTGACGTCCACATTTTTTATTTTACAGAGACACGAGTGGCTGAGGTTGTTCACATTTGAATATTTTGGTTTAAAAACTGTATATTTGGAGCTCAGACCCCCTCAGCCACAGGTCTGTACTGTACGTGCCCGGTTTACTGTCAGTCCAGCAGCTAAATTCACTAATCAAGTCCCTGTAGCTGCTCCAGCAGACTTCTGCTGGAAGTCCGTGGGTGGAGGTGGAGGGGGGACACTAATGTAACCACAGTATCACAGACTGTCTGTGTTTCTGGTTTGATCCTTTAATCGGTAACTGCCTGGTCAAATCTGCCCTCCACCTGTACTATAGAAGCCACAGTCACATTTGATTTACTGACATCAGTGAATGTCTGTACTGCGTCTGTACACCTTCCCTTCTTTACATGCACTAGTGCTTCTACAAGGTCAAGACTCACGTTTGGTAGCGGCATAAGCTGGACTTTGTCGCCATTTGGAGACAATGTTTCTCAGAAGAAAATAAAGTGCATCTCTGTTGATCATGTACAGCAGCTCCCTCACTCAGAAATGTGGTAGTATTTGTATTTTGCAGAAAAACTTTAAATATACAGGCTCTGTTACAAAAGTCTGTGTGGATTGTCTTCATTGCTTCGCTTTTCTGTTTCCTAAGGCTGCAGGTCTGTTTTTATTATGAGCCTGGGATGAAAATACAGTTTATTTGAAATGGATCAAATCATTTCCGCCCTCGGGGTCATATCACAGGGTAAGAATTCATTTTACAAATGTTTGCAAACATCTTTCAAATTAAAACCAGCACTTCCTGTCTTCTGGGAAACGTCTCTACAGGAACAGGTGAGGCCGCTGGTTTTTCCACCTGTCCCTGACCCGGACCAGGTGGGTTCAGACACCTGTTCACTTTGTCCTCCACCCCTCACCTGAGATGGTATCTTCCAGCTCTGCCCACACCTGAGCCAGGTGAAAGGGCTGAAGCCATTGGTTGAATCTTGTCACATGACCTTTTGAATGGCCGCGTTTGGCGTCGCTCTCTGTTCTGAGCGCGCACAAGACCCGAGTCACATTGTGAGACAAGAAGCTTCAGTGTGAGAAAAGAGAAGAGATAAGGGTCCGTGAGTCAACGTCATCAATAAAGCGACGACAGGAAGAAGCAAAATGAACGAACCAACACCTGGATAAACACCTGTGTGTTTTGTTTCCGGTCTGAAACCTGTGATGAGGGACGAACGTTTCCAATGACGCTCCCTGCTGGACAGGTAGGCTCACCTGAGGGACCAGCAAAATGTCTTTAACGTTGTTTCCACGTGTCCCCAAACACCCGCTGCTGAAAACCAACTAATACATAAATGTTTGTTCGTGTTTATTTGTCTTTATCAAGTCAGTTTTATTTCTATAGCACATTTAAATACACCAGCTGACCCAAACTGTTCTCCAGACCTGAGGCAGGTACAAAACACAAACATAACAACACGAACCCAAGAAGAAGAACAGGTGTGAATTAAAAGTAACAATAAAAACTAATTCAAATTGAACCAACTGGGTAAAACTCACAGCAGCAAAAGAGGAAACAGCCTGTGAACAAATAAAATCCAAAGAAATAAATGATAAAGAGAAATAAATAAACCTGAGGGAAAAGCAAAGAGAGAAAAGGAGACTTTAATTTGGGTTTTATGTTGTGATGTGTTCCTGATGAGTTTTGGTGCCAAAACCCTCCAGCACGTCTGGACACAGCAGAAATTGTTATTATTATTATTATTATTATTATTATTATTATTATTATTATTCCAGGGCCGTGAGACTTTGTCAGGTCAGACTGACTTTGTTGATGCTGCTGCTGTTTTCATGTATTTTCCTCAGTAACAGCAGGATTTACATCACGTTACTTTATTCTCCTGTCACGTTGTCAGAGTCAGTGTGGCTGCAGACAGAGAGTGTTAGAAAAAGATGATTATCTTAGATTATTATATGATCCCTCATTCTCCTGGGACCCCTGGGACCCCAGAGGCCCAGTGGGGTTTGTGCAGTCTGCACTAGCAGTGAGCTGCAGAGCCTCAGGCAACAGCTTTTAGAGTTTAAACACAGAAAAGTTTAGGTTATTTATTCTGTCTGTGTCCTGTTTTACTGTCTCCTGAATAATTTTGATAAATATCTACTGATCATAATTTACCAATTCTTACAATTCTAAAGCTCAAATAATCAATCATTTAATATTTAACAATGATTTACAATAAACATAAAGATCTATAAAGTAATAAGGACGTAAAACAACCAACTACACAAAAGCATCTGGTTTTGATGCCCTGATAAATATGCAGGGGCCAGGACTTATGGACCTGTATAAACATGCCACAGGGCCAAGATGGACTCCATCAGATCCAGGTATGAAACCAGTCTTCTGACTCGGGGGTACAGGGAACTGGTCCCCGATCCTGCAAACACAGCAGTCCATTTACGTGGCCTAAAGAACCAGGCTGCCAGTAGAAGTCAACTTGTGTCTGAGCATTTTAAAAGTGCAGCAGCAGAAGACTTACATTTCCCCAGCTATGACCCACTTCAGTCAGAACTATAGAGGGCTGCATTCTGCTGTCTCACAACCAGATGGTGCTAAAACTCAACCTGCTGAGTCCTGCACCAACTGGGTGTGATGTGTCTGTTAGAAGCATTGAAGACTGTGGAAACTGAGCAACACAATTAGCTTTTTGGCTGGAAAACTAAAAAGCGTCTCAAAGGAAGTCCAGGACTTTTGACCGATCGTCCTGTTTTGGTTTTCTCTGACTAGTCTGTACAAAGTGTGTGGGGGGGGGGGAACACCTCACCTCACCTTTCCACTGTGTTTTCCTTGAACTGGGGATGTCCCTCATTGTGAATCAGTCCCTGAAACGCAACAGACCAACACCTCCTTAGTGTTTGTGTGCCCTCTGCTCTGCTGTCCCTATTGTGCACGCTCTCCTTTTAGTTGTTCCACATCAGGGCCCTGGTTGCCCTGCTGGTCCAGATCTAGGCCGAGCTTCCTGAGGCTGGAGTCTCACTCTGCTGATTGCGTTGATCCCGGAGATAGTCTGCTCTGTGCATTGTTCAGACCGACCTCACGTGCTCCTGCTCAGGTCGTTCACCACTTCATCAGGGTGCGTGGAACTGGGACTTGATTATTTTGTGCATGTGTCATTACGTTGGCGACCTTTGCCCCCTTTACAGAAATGAGACTGACGTGAGCGTTTCAGGGTTTGATGCTTCTGCAGTGAAGCAGCACAAACATCTGTTTATTGTTTCTGTATGAACAAGTCAACAGATGCACCTGCAGCTGTTAATGTGCATTTAAGCACATCTGCCCAGTCTCAGTGTATTTAAGCCTCTTTGTGTGAAACATTTACTGAAGTTATTATTATTAATTCAGATCATAGTTTATTTACACTTTTAATAATGTCAATCCAAAGTACAGAGGCCAGTGTTGTCCCTGACGACTACACTTATTATTACATTAACACATCAGCTTTAAATGACAAGAACAGACGCTTCAAATGTTTTTTCTCTTTATTAAAAAAAGTTTCTAAAATAAGACTAGAAAAACAGCAAGAAGTACAAAACACAGTACAAGTTTTCAAATGCAGATTCTCTTCCGGGATCACATGAGTTCACTGTGGGAACAGACCTTAAAGGCTAAATTAGTCCAGACAGAGAAAAAGCTTTTTGCAAAGAAGCGACGCGACCCAACCTGCACAGTGACGTCATTGTCACACCTGAGGCAGCAAACGGCAGGTCGGATCTTTAGTTTCTGGACTTGGGGGGGTTTGTGAAATGTGTCCCGAGACTTGAAGTGGTTTGAACAATAAACTTCAGGATGATGCACAGTTACAGCCACAATGTGCTCACGGTCGCTTCAGTCACCGGAGAACAGGCACAGCTTCTTTTGGCACATTTCAGGAGACGCGTCAGCTCTGCCCCAGAACTAACGTCCCGCTGCAGACCCGGACTCGCAGCTTATACATAATGGTTCTTGTCAAAGTCCCCGCTGACTGCGATCGTCTTGGTGGTTGGGTATTTGATGGGATACGAGCCTCTGACCATCTGGGAGAAGGAGCAGCACAGCAGGGTCCCCCCGAGCAGCAGCAGCGCGGTGGCCGCCCAGCCGACGTAGATGGCAGCTCCGATCTCCCTCTTCTTGGACGGAGGCACCTGCGGGTCGTAGAAGTCCACTATGATGTTGTTGGCCATCCAGCAGAGCGGGACCAGCATGAACAGGGCGCTGATGATGTGGATGGCGCCTCCGACGTTCACGACTCTAGCCTTCACCACCTCATCCATGATGCAGTTGGTGCACTGCGCCCCGGCGACAGTCACCGTGAGTCCGAGGACCGCCAGCACGGCCGAGGTGACCGTCAGAGCCCGGGCCGTCTGCAGGTCGTGCGTCAGGGCCAGCACCGAGTCGTGGAATTTGCACTGCATCTGGCCGGTGCTCTGCACCACGCAGGACATCCACAGTCCGTCCCAGATGGACTGAGCCACCACGATGTTGGTGTCGATGAAGGCGGTGACCTTCCACATGGGCAGCCCGCAGGCGACCATCACCAGCAGCGAGCCCGTGACGCACAGCGCCAAGCCGAGGAGCTCCAGGCACACAGCAAGCATGGCTCCGCTTTGAACACAGTAGGGTCCTTATGTGAGGGGGGGTCTGAGGGTCTGCTCGGTACCCTGGTCTTGATGCGTACTGACCGTGTGCGCGCTGAGTCTCTTAATTTAAGGGAGAACCGGACTGACACCCAGAGCCAATCGACAGAAAATGCATCTTTGCCTCGGCCAATCAGGGGTCGACAGGGGCATCAGCATCTCACCCTTGCGCAATAGTGTGAGGGGGTATTTACTGGTTAGTGCGGGAGCGCGCCTGATGTGCGTGCTCATCCTGCAATTCAGAGGCTGGAGGAGGTGCGAAGGAAAAACATCCTGAAACAACTAAGAAGTAAATGTCCATTAACTAATGTCTTTATTTATTCAAACGTTCAGTCAAAACACACTGGAAACACTTTCACACGTTAAAAACTTCTTTAATTTGTTTAATGCAAACGTCATTTATTCATCGTCTGGTAGGACATGAACCGGTTTCTAAGATTTTCTCAGACAAACATCTAAAATCTCAGTGGAGTTTTACCCCCAGCTGTTATTGCTCAATATTTGCTGGACTGTGTGCTGGACTCAGACCTTATAGGTCTCATAAAGCTGTGGTGGGGTCCTCAGCTCCACCCAGCATCGTGTTCTGCTGACCCACTTTCTGGCTCCGAAAACACCCAGAGGAACCCGGGGGGAGACCCAGGCGGCCATGTTGACACGCTCCATTGTCCTCGGAGTGTTTTTCTGCTCCAAGTGGACTCACGGGAGAGACGCTCAGTCTGAGGCGAGCTCACATACCCTACACGTCCAGCTCGGCTCTGAGATAAGAGAAGCCGGGGAACCAGAAGCAAAGCATGCTGGGTCATTAGAGGGACTTCCTGTTGAGATGTTAAAGTCGATCACATCCTGTCTGGCTTCCTTTTTTTAAAGCTCTTTCACCGTGAAAATGGAAAAGTTGTGACATCAACAAACTTTAGGATCATTTTGATTCATTAGGCTCTGGTGGTTTAGTAAAGTCCCATGATTCACAGAAAACAGATCAGCTCTGGTCAGTTCCAAGGACAAACCCACATTTTATCAGAAACAGCTGCACGACTGTGAGCCCAGAACGAGAAACCTCTGGCGTTACAGATGAGCCGCATGAGGGGGAGTTTAGAAGTACTCTGTCACCGGGCCAGACCAGACCAGACCAGACCAGCCCAGACCAGACCAGCTCAGACCAGCTCAGAGCTGAACATGATCTGAGCTCTGACACTTGATTTATTGTCCAGACGATGACGACAGAAAATTAACTGATTCTGTTTGCGTTTTATTTTTAAAGACCATCGCTGGTTTTACATCAGACGTCAGTGTTTGTTAAAAGCTGCCTCAGAGAGTCGGAGCTTCACTGCATCGTCAGGTCTCTTGGTAACGTGTCTTCTCACTTTTATTCCACCTACACTGACTCTTCAGAACATCTGAAGGTGGAATTCTTCCCAGAAGCAGAGCAGGGGCCTGTTTTTATTCTGGGCCCCCGTTCAGGTCCCGCCCACCCACACTTGGCTCCTCTTTGGTTCCTTGTGGAGCAGGTTAGTGGAGCCTGTGTGCGTTAGTGTTTAATGCAGAGACATTCGGATTCGAGCACAGGAAACTGATATTCACAGTCATGTTATTGACGATATGATCAGATGGAGGCTTTTGATTACAGCCCAGACGAAAACAGATCTGTGTGTGTGTGTGTGTGTGTGTGTGTGTGTGTGTGTGTGTGTGTGTGTGTGTGTGTGTGTGTGTGTGTGTGTGTGTGTGTGTGCGCGTGCATCCAGGTGCTTCCTCTTCCATTTTGAAGACTTGTGTGTTTACAGTGGCACAAAAATACTTCCCTCCCTGCAGAGATCCTGCCAGTCACACACTGAAATGAAGTGTCTGAGGATTAAAAACACAAACAAACAACAACATAAGCTGCTGTGTCGACCTCGCTCAGCTCCTGCTCTTCTCCAGATGTCCTCTCCTCTCTGCTCAGCTCAGTCCTGGTGTCGTTGGTTGTGTTTTCTCTGTGTCGGTGTGTGTGAAGCCGATTGTGGCTGCAGCAGCTGTGGGGTCAGAGATGTTAGGATGTCCTGCCTCTTATCACTTCCCTTCGACTCCATTGTTCTCAGAGCCACCAGGAATATTCCCCTGCTTTTCCACGTCACCTCTGTTTTTTGTTTTTTATCATCCCCACTGAAATGTCACCTGGCTCTCTGAGGCGTGAGGTCGTGACACGTCGGTGTGTTTTGTCCCGTTTCAGAGACGAGTTTAACGTGTTTCTGTGTGACCCCCTTCACCCGTTGGATCATCGGCAGGTTCAACACAGAGGAAGCTTCTTCTGTGTTTACTGCTACGACACGTTACGGTCTGTGAGTCAACATCCACTCGTGTGTGTGTGTGTGTGTGTGTGTGTGTGTGTGTGAAAAGTGGTGACATTACTAACACAGTCCTGCTCACAGTGAAACGACTGGACCCCACACAGAAGGTCCTGGATCACATGCAGGATTATATTTTCAGAGATCAGTTATTGTTCAGCAGGTGATGGTTTCCTCTTTTTTTTTTGTTGTTTTCTCATCGTCCTGATTCAATATCGTCTCTCTTTCATTTGCATTTTGGTTTGAACACGTCAACCGGAGAGTCAGCTCCAACTGTTTATCTCCTAATGTTCACGTGACACATACAGCAACGTATGACACAGTGGATGGGAACCTTGTGATTATGTCGGGGTTAATGAGCGACTTCAAAAGGCTGATTTAGAGTAAACACCAACCAAAGGGAGTAACTGTAACGAGAAGAGCGATTGGTCTTTGTGTTTACGTGGAGTCGGGGCCCTGGTCGTGCAAAGATGGGTGTTAGTCAGTGCAATTAGTGGTAGTCACAGAGGATTAGTACTTTAATGAGCTGCTGACTCAGGCTGGAGGAAATCCCAGCACTGAGAAGTCATCCACTTTCCCTGATAAGAGCCAAATGTCCCGTGTTCCTGTGTCTCCTCTTCCTCTGGTGACTGATTCCACCTGCCAGCTGATTCATCCGGAGCGCCGTCAGCTCGGCCGCCACCCGGGGATTCAGCTTTAGATCACACCGACGCTGCAGTTTCTTACCAGAGCGGATGAGATTTAGAATAATCCATTTTATTTTAACAGGCACTAGTTTTTATAGTGTAACTTGAGTTTAACTTTGATGCCAAACTCCGTCTGGTGCTGACACAGATCTTCTAATTTTACAAATTTGAGGTACTTGAATCATTTTTATGTCACTTTATATTAATTTATGTTTTAATCTATTGCTTAGACAAATCAAACCAGATCTCATGTTAGTGAACGTATAATTTCCCACAGGAAGGAGAATCGGTCCGAGTGAAGTGTGTTTGCAGGACACACTTTCTGTGGCAATGACATGTCACTGAGCACAGGGGCAGGTTGAACCCATCCGGTCTACGTGTGACCTCGTTTGTGACCTGCTGAAAAGGATCAGGGTGGAGAGGGAGGCCCAACTGCATCTTTTACCTTCTAGAAAAAAATAAATAAATCTGGATCCTCCTCCACTAACAGCAAGAAAAATCATCTTTGTCTGTTGGGAACAAAAAGTAGGAAACAGTGTTTTTTTTATAGTTAATTTAGCCCAGGGGTTTCCAACCTAGGGGCCACGCTCCTCCAAAGGGTCACTGGATAGAGCTGAGGGGTCGTCAGATTATTATGGTGAATAGCCATCCAGTCATTTAAAGCTATGTGAGAAGTCTCCAGGTGTCAGATAAACATCATACCCTCTGAAACAAAGTAACATAACCTGGAAATACTCAAGTAAAGTATTAATACTAGTACTTTCCACCCCTGGGAGGGTTCATTAAAAACAACTTCATATACAAACAATAGATTTTCTGCGGACTGGTCCTTTAATGTCTGTGTCTGTTCCTTTCTGCTGCATCAGTCTGGACTTGTTTTGATTTCCGGAGCCATTTTCCCGCCTTATCTCTGCCATCGGCTCATTTCCTGAGAGTAACGGCAACGTTTCCTGTCCCTGTGGGGCGCAGTCAGAGATAACACAGTAAATCTGCTGTTTCTCCTCCTGCTGTTCCTGCTTCGCTCACGTCTAATCTTTACGACTTTACTCCACTTGGTCTGTTTATTCTTGGCATTTGGACTCATACAGTAACTTCATATCTATCTAGAAATAAACACCACCAGCCCAGAGCCAAACTGTGACGAGTAAACTACAGGTATTAAATGACACATTAATTATCCAGTTACTTTCACTATTGAAATAAAATTGTGAAAATGAAAGACAGTTTTATTAAAATAGCTGAACAGTTGATAAATATATAACAACAGCTCACGATTTCATTTTAATGAAACTAATTAGCAGAATGTAATTGAATTGGTTAACAGATAAAGTATTTGTTGACAACCTGTTTTTATTTCAGAAATGAGACAAGAGCTAAATATCAAAAAGATGAGATGAAAGATAAAAAGTAGAATCTGTGGCGAACGGGGTTTTGGCCCAGATGTGTCTGAATCCAGCTGCTGCTGCATCAGTCGCCGAGGACGTGTACAGTGTTCAAACAAATAAACAACCATAGATGACAACAAAACCCGTAACCATGGCAACAGCACACAACAAATATGGCGACGTGTGTATCCTAAAATGCTGAGAAGATATAACCATTAAAACTGCAGGGTCGATGTGAGAAATGTGTGTTTAGTTATTTGTTGACTAAAACTAGACACAACTACACTTTTTAACATTTTCAACATACGACCAAACCAAAGTCACATGACAGACATGTTCTTCCTTGCTTCTTTCTCTCCCCTTCCCTCCTCTGCTTCCATTGTCCTTGTACCAGGGAAAAAGAACAATAAGCACTTCCTCCTGTGAGGCGGCGTGCTCGATGGCAGCCCAGGAGTCGACGTGTGATGGGCTATTGTACGGCGCCGAGCTCTGGCCTTCCTGCGTTAGCCTGTTTCCTATAGCTGGGGTCATTGTGTAGGCCTGAGCTGCATCTCTGCCACGTCCACACGGATGTTCTCGCATGGGTACGGTGCACACATGTATGTTTCTCACACACACGCACAAACACACACTGAGCTCATAGTTTACGCTCACACAAAAATGCGAAGGAAAGAGAATCGTCCGTAAATCTTCAGACGACAATGAGTCTCACTCCTGCTGCTTTTAAACAACGTCAACCTGAAGGAGTTCCTGGTATTACTGGGGCTTTTGGGTTCAGACAGACTTGAACACTTGTGATCGGGCTTTTAGACTGGTACATCACCATGAGTCAACCGCATGTGGAGCTCCACAGGGGTCAGTTCTCGAGCCCCTGTTCTTTAATCTCTACATCTACATCTTATCAACCTGAATTATGCAAAAATAAAAAGTCTTATATCACCCAGGTTTATATAAACATCCTAAAACAGTGCACCGTGCTAAATGTCCTTCAGCTAAACAAAGGACAAACCAAAATAATTGTTTTAGCAACAGAGATTTTGTGTCTTTGCTCTTAAGTGTCTCCCTCCAGAATAATAACCAGGTTAGTCACAGTATCAACAGTCTAACATCTGTGCAAAGGTCAGAGATCTCAGAGATCAGCCTGCAGAAATCCTGCATGCACTATATTTAGATTTGTATTTAATAATACAAGTCAACTGTTTAATTAATTAAACTGAATTAATGAAACATTAAAAATGTTGATAGGTTCATAGAAGAGTCGCTCCACCTCGATTTTTCCTTCCTCAGCCGTGTTCAAAGATTGATTTGATTCTTTCTCTGCTAAGTTTTACCTTAACATTAAAAATATTCATCAAATGCTATAAAATCAGAATCTGTAACATGGATTAATGCAGTTTGGAAATGTTTGTGGACCTGCTGTGTCCTTGTTCAGATGAGACTCTCCAATAATGATGAAGTTGACATTTCTTGGCGTTTGCCATCAGCTGGTGAGTATCAAACCTCTAAACTCTGGATTATTGTCTTTTTTTTAATGTGTAATGTTTATAAATAAATTTGATGTTAATCCTAGTTTATGACACTCAGACCATCAGTGGCTGATCTGAAACACAGAGTTGGTTTTATAAAGAACAATAATTGTGATTTGTTGTTTGTTTGCACAGGAGACCATGCTAGTCCCCCCCCCCACTGGGAACAGAGGGGGTCCGTTTTGGGTGATGGTGGGAGAGAAGGTCGCTCATTGTCTGACCCCCAGCACAGGAAACAGAGCCAGTGACACGGCACCATGCTCCCGCCTCCAGTCCCACCCTCACCTCAGAAATCTCCCAGACCTCATGTCTTTTCTTTGACCTGCTGTTCATTGGGTCGTCATCGATCAGCACGTCGTTGACAAACAGGAAGCGGGTCCAGCTGTGGAGCAGCTGCTGGTTTTAGTCTGTCGTGAAAAAGGTGAAAGTCGACTTTGATTTTCAGTTTTCAAAAAGTGGTAACACAGCTGGTAATGTACGGTGTTGGTTTGTCGTTTGAATAAGATACTAGTGAAACAGAGACCGGTTGCAACTGGTACTTGAATCTAGGTCAAGTGGAAGAAAACAAGAGCAGGGGGAAAAGGGAAAGAAGCTAATTCTACCTGCAGGATGCAGCACTGGGAAACATCAACATAAATTATCATATTATTCTGTAATTAAAGAGTCGAAAGAGAACAGCCACACATTATCTTACATTTTTCATCAACAACATTTCTACTTTCTCCTGCACAGTGAAATGTTAAACTACAATCTGCTTCATGTGAGTCAGGATAAAGGATCTGGGCTTTAATGACACAATAAGAAAAAGTCTTAACAAAATCTTCACCTGTAGTAAAAAAAAAAAGTTTAGTTTTATTTTCCAGAGTCAGTGTTAGAGAAAATATGTGTCGGTATAAGTCATTATTGGTCCATTATTATGGTTTATTGTTACCCACACAGAACCACACTGTGCTGCATTGTTGTTGGCCCAGTTCCTAGCAGGATGTCTTAAGTTCTGATGTGTGTGGGGTGTTTCTAGAAAGAAATCCAGCGTCCATCTTAACCTCAGCAGTTTAGTGCATCAGTGCCAACCACAGGCTGGTGGACACAGTGAGAAGACCAGAGTCCTGTTGCATCTGAGCAGCCTGCAGCCGTTTCCCCCCAGTCTGAGAATAAAAACAGGTCGGGGGAGTCGGTGTTTCCACCCACAGGCCCCAACCTGAGTGGAAATGTCTGTGCAGCTGTGCTGATCTGAGCTGCAGCAGTAGCAGAACCATCCTGCCTCCCTCTGGCTCCTCACATGAACTGCAGCCACACAATACTAGTCCTCAGTCGGTTCATCGGTCTGCATGCACGGCCGCACAGAATCTGGCAGACTGACTGACATCAGGATGTTTTGCGATTTAGATTAATTTCTGCGCATTTGCAGGCTGTTGCTGGGCCCGTCTTCCTGCTGAGCCGCAGAAATATTGTCCAGGCTTTTTCTTTTCTTTTAAAAAAAAACACAGACCGGTGGCGGCTCCAGACCCGCCTCTTCCATTCACTTCGGACACATTTTCCACCAAGTGTGTCCACGATGACGGCCAACAGCAGGTACAAGAGCCGTGCGCCCCGGTCAGGTAAGCGCCTACAGGTAAACACTAACCCAACGCGCGTCGCAGCTGGTTGGTTAATTGAGCATCGATTAATGAGGCTCCACTGATCCACGTTCTGCTTTTATTGGTTTCTCCGGATGTTCTGCTGCTGGACTCGCCTGGATGTGGCTGTGATCTGTCTCCTGGACCCTGTGTCCAGATGATGGAGAGGTGAGACACGCAGCAGACACCGGCTTGTGTGTGTGTGTGTGTGTGTGATGACTCTTACAAAATAAAAGCCTCCTGTTGTGTAGCATCTGCACCAATTAAAATGAAGCCTTTGTTTCGGTTCCTGACCCTGGTCCTGTCAGGCCTCCAGCTTTGTCTGTGCTGTCGGTCTTGAGCTGGGGGGACCGACATGTCTCAGCTCAGTTTGTTGGGATTTCTGGATCCTGGTGGTTTAGTATCAGAAGCTGATCATCCCTGCATCTTCACCATCACTAATTCATCTCAGTTTTCTGCCTGTGCACATCTGTAAACATGAAACATCAGATTGATGGAAGATTATTTGCTTCAGTCATTTTTTTTTTTTAAACATCCATTGATTCCAGTTCAAATGCAAATAAATGCTGCTTTAGCTTTTAATTGTTGGAGCAGGCTGGTTTTCATCAGTGTTTAATCTGTTGTTTGAATAATTTCTAATTAATCAATTACTTAAAGGGCAGAAAAGATTTGAATGTCATACTTTGTCCAAGCAACAGTCCAAAGCTCCAACATATTCAGTTCACAGTGATCAGAGAATCCTCAGAGGCATTTTTGACTGAAAAATGAATCCAAAGTAGCTGACAGGAACCAGTCTAGCAGCTTCTGTATATGTGACAGGAGAACCTTTGGTTTGTGGCCTGGAACAATAGACAGTTTCTGCCTGTGGACTAATCAGTCAAATATCTAAATAACATGATTTCTCCAGCTTTAAAGCTTCTGCAGATCTTAAAGAGGAGAAAACTAAGTTTGTAGAGTAACATTAGAGAAAATATGTGATTATGAAGCTTGATAGAAACTTGACAAATGACTTTTTAAATGATTAGTTTTGATCTCTTGTGGTTCTACTGGAGAACATACTGTATTCAGCAGCTTTGGATGCCTTCACACTTCTCTCATCTCCTCGCTGCTTTATTTTGAGATCTGTAGCTCAGAATCTTCTACCTTCATCGTGTTTTCATGTTGGACGACAGCAGAGTCTGAGTCAGAGCAGCGGCCACAGCATGGTGTTAACCAGCAGTCTGGATCTGTGTATTTTAGTGATGTGTGTGTGTGGGTGTGACATGCAAACGCATCCACACACGAAATGTCAATATGGAAGCAATATCGAAGCCGAGGAGAAAGCAAGAGACAGGAAAAAAACACCCCCACGTCTCCGTACGCAGAGTCTCTCCCTGACTGCTCGAGCTAATGCGGTACACTTTACATTTGGCATTAAAAGCCTGGTGCATCCTCAAATGGAAATATTTGGAAAAATCTAATGCATGATGGAAGGAGCTGTAGCTTATTTGGAGCAGCCTGTTTCATCACATCACACACCATCTGCCTCCTGCAGGCCTGTGTTTGGTTTCTGCAGCCTTCAGCAAGTGAAGACTTTTTAAGCACCGCAGTCATACAGCCTGTCATTATTTATTTTGTCCCGTACCTAAATTTATTGACTTTTCTGTCATTTACTTCCGAGTTTTATGTAACAGTATTTCCTAGGAGTATAAGTAAATGATGGATTTTGCCAAAGAGATGATAAATGGGGAAATACAAATGTGAGTTAACCAAAAAGAGACACAAACTGTCGTCAGTCTCATCCAGTGTGAGTTGATGAACATCCTACTTTTAAAAGCCGAACGTAATAATACAACAGGCAGGAAAAAACATACGTAGTCAGCAAAATGTGAGAGGTTTTAATGTGTTTTAAGGCTTTAGTGAGGGAACTTTTCAGGACCTGCAGAATCCCTGTCTGAGTCTTCGTCCTCTTCCATCAGATGCACATTTATGTCTGTGCATTCACTGTACTCGCTCCCCACCCCCGTCTTTGTGTATTATGAATACTCAGGGAACCTCAGGGCGCGCTCTGAGTCGCTCCACCGCCGTTTCAATAAAACATGAAAGGAATCATGGGAATGTCCTAGTAACACAGCTACAGTACCGGATCTGACCCCCCAGGTTGTACGTTGTATGTTTTATAGATTCACTTTCTGCTCTAGATTCACTACAGCTGATTTCTTTTTTTTTTTGTGTGTGTCTAGGAGAAAGACTATGTCGGTTTTGCAACGCTGCCCAACCAGGTGCACAGGAAGTCTGTGAAAAAAGGCTTTGACTTCACCCTCATGGTGGCAGGTGAGAGCTGCTGTCGCCTCCTGCGGGTTGTTAATCAGATTGATCGTGTTGAGAAACAAAGCGCTGAGGCTCTGACTGCTGCTCCAGGCAAAGCAGGAACTGTGTCCACGCAGAAACACTTGAAACCATCACACATTCACACCATCTCACTTTGCTTTGGATATGTGCCGTGAACAGACTTTGGCTCTGTTTAAAACCTCGATACTGAAGAACAAAACTAGTCCCAAATATATTTACGGTAATTGCACTTTGAATCCATCCATTAAATACTCACAGTGGAAAAACATCAGGAGCATAAGTTTAAAGGACAGTGAAGAATAAGCTTCTGTCTCCCACGTATGAATATTGAGTTTTTAAATGGCTTTAAGTGCCCATTACCAAGTTTGTTTTTGTGACCTTCATTTTTCTGACGTTATCTAGATGAGCACAAAAGGTCAGGAGGACGCTGGAGGTTTCTGCTCAGACTTCAGTCCCATTTGTGCCATATTGTGTCTGGAAAGCAAAAAACATCCATGTGATATTTGAGCCAAATCTAATTCCTGAAGGTGTGTCAGGAGTCTGGCAGCTCAAATTAGGTTTCAGACCATCCTGCATGTGTCTGTGCTGCTGCTGTTCTGGACTTTTGTATGGAAGAGACCTAGATGTGTCTCTGGCTAGTTGGCATATGAGTGTTTTAACCATTTAGCCATTACTTTTCGCTATTTCCCTTCTTTATCTGTCGCTTTCACATAATTATTTCAACTGTTTCGACTCATTTCAGGTGTTATTATTTCCTGTATTATTAATATAGCAGTTAATTATTCTCAACAGCATCTTTTCAAATACTTACTCCTTATTTTCTAGAAGTATTTCAGCTCAGCAGTAATTGTTTGAATGTTGTCGTCTGGAGATACCAAAGCTTGTTCCCTCATAAAAATGTATTGTTCGTGTATTTCACTCCAGGTGAGTCTGGCCTGGGGAAATCCACCTTGGTGAACAGCCTGTTCCTCACTGACCTGCATAAAGATAGAAAACTGCTCAATGCTGAGGGTGAGTCACCTGTGAATCACACGTCTCCACACCCGCCTGGGGCCAAAGACCCAGTCACATATCTCCATCTGTTTGTGGCTTCAGAGCGCATCAATCAGACGGTGGAGATCTCGAAGCACACGCTGGACATCGAGGAGAAAGGGGTGAAGCTGAAACTCACTATTGTGGACACCCCTGGTTTTGGAGACGCTGTCAACAACACCGAGTGGTGAGTGTTTGCTTCGCCCCCTCTCATCTGGTTAACAGAAGCAGCTTTGGAGGCTCGATATTCCTGAAACTGTGATTTGTGACGAACCTGTGACGCCAATTTGTTTTGTTGTGTCAGTTCCATTAGTTGTTTCCTTCTGGCTGCAGTATCGATTTCATTAGTGCTTTAATTATATTTCACCCTATCTGTCTGCCTGTCCGCTGTATTGATCTGTTATTGTCCTGTTTGTGAAGCAGTTTCTAACTTTCTTCTCAAAGTAGCAACAAAAACTCTTCAGTTTGGTTTTTGTTGTCATGTTGTATTTCACGTTAGTTTGACAGATTCCAGTAAAAACACATGTGGACGTATTTGTCTTGTAGCTGGACGCCGGTCACAAACTACATCGACCAGCAGTTTGAGCAGTACTTCAGAGACGAGAGCGGACTCAACAGGAAGAACATCCAGGACAACAGAGTCCACTGCTGCCTCTACTTCATCCCTCCATTTGGACATGGGTAACACACACACACACACACACATGCTATTTGCTGTGTGTGTGTGCAGGTGTTCAAATGCTCATGTCCGCCTGCAGGCTCCGTCCAGTGGATATAGAGTTCATGAAGGCCCTGCAGGATAAAGTCAACGTGGTTCCTCTCATCTCCAAGGCCGACTGCCTCACCCCCAGTGAGATAAAGAAACTCAAAGAGCGGGTAGGAACACAAAAGATCTGCACTGAAACATCCAGGAGCAGCACATTTTACCTCTGCACCCACATCATGGGCGGAGCTGGATTTCCACACTGATCTTTCTGTGCAGCATCTCATTTTTCTGCTGCAGATTCAGTGTTTTAATTTATATTTCTGCACCGGATTAAATCCACGTGCACGTTTCTGCATCTGCACACACAGAGTGGACGTCTGGCTAAAACTATTTCAAAACACAAGCAGCAGAATAAGAAACTAAGAAGTATAGAAAAGGCCACGTGAGAAACTGAGCTGAATAACATAAAGGCCAGTGAAGACAGTGACAGATCTGGGGTCAGTTTCATCTAATTTTAGTGGTGGATGATTCAGGCGTTTCTCCATTGGCATTTCCCTGGATATAAACTGTGTGTGTGTGTGTGTGTGTGTGTGTGTGTGTGTGGTCCAGCTGAGGGAAGAGATAGACAAGTACGGGATAAAGATCTACCAGTTCCCCGACTGTGACTCTGACGAGGACGAGGAGTTCAAGCAGCAGGATAAAGAGCTGAAGGTGAACTGGACTCTGGACTAATGAGGCCGAAAGATGCTTTAACTTTACCTTTACAATCTGACAGCAGTGTTTACTTTCCAGTTACTTTACTGGATGTTTCACATACAAATGTATTAAATGTGGTTATAAACATGATCCAGTTGAAGATAAGTATAGTAGTACTAATAGTGTAGTGTAACAGGGGCAAATAAATCCTGATTGAACATGATACTCTGTGTTTTAATGTGGTTCTTCTACACTGAATTACTCCTGTGTTTTTGCTGCTGCAGGACAGCACTCCGTTCGCAGTGATCGGCAGCAACACGGTGGTAGAAGCCCGAGGTCAGAGAGTCCGAGGGAGGCTCTACCCCTGGGGCATAGTGGAGGGTACGGACCTCACACTCTCTCTGACTTCGCTGACAGCTTGAATTTTCAGTCATGTGATGTGAATCCTGTCCTGTGTGCAGTGGAGAACCCGACCCACTGCGACTTTGTGAAGCTGAGGACCATGCTGATAAGAACCCACATGCACGACCTGAAGGACATCACCAGCGACTGTCACTACGAGAACTACAGAGCTCAGTGCATCCAGGCCATGACCAGGTGTGTGTGTGTGTGACTAGAGTGTGTGTTGTCAGAGCTGTGTTGTCCTTCAGAGATCTTGCCTGCTCACTGGGTTTGTTTGGGAAAACCCCAGTCAAACTGGTGAACCCATGACTTATAAACTGGGAAGTGTTCAGTCGGTCCCTCAGTGATAATGTGTTTGTATATCACGTTTCATACTGACTGAGGACACGTGTTAGAAACAAACACATGAACATGTACACATGGTACTGTAGCTGGTCCATTTATCAGCAGCCTGTCACGGGGCTGACACACAGACAGACAGACTGTGCAGGCTGGTTCTCCGTGTTGTGACCCCGTCCTGTGTTGCAGTAAGATGAACGCGGATAAGAGGGTGGAGAGCCCCGTCCCGATCCTGCCGCTGTCCACACCCGACGTGGAGACGGAGAAACTCATCAAAATGAAAGATGAAGAAGTGAGTGGCTCCTGAATGAAGCTCAAAGTGTGAATAATGCAGGCAGCAGCTCTTACGTAACCAAGACGCTGATGTGAATTGATGACCCATATGTGTTGTTATGTAAGCTCCTCTCAGCCCCTGTTGTCTCCTGCTCTCTGTGTCGTCCTGCAGCTGAAGAGGATGCACCAGATGCTTCAGAAGATGCAGCAGCAGATGCACGAGCAGGACCTGTGACCCCTGACCTTTAACCTTCCACCTCCGACCTTTAGACCTTATATTTTAGGAGACAAACACAGACACAAATCAAACACAGAGTTAAACCTTCAGTAATGTCTTCATCTCTTCACAGGACACGATGAAGAAATCTTCAGACGTGCACAATCGATATTTAACCTGATTTTTCAAAACACTGATCACAAGAAAACAGCAGGAAGCTGATTAATTCAAACGTTGTAGGAATTAACACTTTCATTAACCGTCGTTAGCTCAGTGGAGAGTAGGATGCACTGCAGAACCAGAAGAATATGTTTCATACTGAATTAGACGAACACACCAGTTCATTTAGTGGTTTGTAAACTGCAGCTAAAGCAACACACACACACACACACACACACACACCTCCTTATTTAAAAGCTTTAACCACAGTTTGGGTCACAGCTCTGCAGTGTACAAACATTCACATCTGTCGAGTGTAATGTACAGTATAAACATCTGTATTGCTCCCCACAGTGTGTTTGCTTTATAATGACATTTAACTTGTGTCCAGTATGACAGAGAGTGTTACGGTGCCATAACAGGCTACATACAAATAAAATATGTCTTTTCCTGGATTTTCTGTCGTCTTATTCCAGTCTAAACATGTGCAATGTTATTTTTTTTAAATCTCAAACTCAAATGTTTTTTGTTCTTGTTTTGTGAAATCAAAGACCGACAGCAGAGAGTTAGTGGATATTTAGCTGGAAGAAAAACAAACAGCTTATGGTACAAATTTCCTGTAAATGGCTACTGGGACATTTCATTCAAAACCAAAACTAGTGGAAGATTCAGGGGCTCCCTAGGATTAGTCCTCTGGGACTATGCAAACCTGCACAACCTGCATCAGTCAATTGACAGGCTGTTATCACTGTCCCTTAAAATCTGAAGCAGTTTCTGAGATGGTTTTGGTGTTTGGGATCCCAAAGCCCTGAGTCCGGCCCTGCTGTTGACTCTTCCGTGGAGGAGGGACCGGACGACCCCGACAGTCCCCGCGGTTTGTTGCTGTTTTTGTCGGAGTGATGCAGCTGAATGGGACGGATGCGGATTGCGTAAGTGGAGCAGCCCGTCCATCGGTGTGACAGAGGCGGGGATGGAGCGCAGCGCAGGGGGCGAGAATGAGAGCAGCTCGTCCCAACAAAACACGATGTGGAAACAGTTCCAAGCCAAAGCCAAACCGCTGCTCAGCCCCAAGCTGGGCACCAGGGACCCCGAGGACAAGAAGGAGCGGGGCGTGTGGGTGTTCAGGAAGATGAAACGGAAGGAAACCGTCCCTCTGGACCGGGTGATCTCCTCCTCGCAGCCCGACCTGCTCTTCCCTCAGGTGGACGCGCACACGAAGGATCCTCGGCTCTGCGGCAAAGTGCCCGGATCCGGACTCGGCCGAGAGAAACCGCAGTCGTCCTCCAAGCAGAAGTTCTCCAGCCCGAACAGGCCCACGGTGGCTCAGCTGGTGCAGTCCCACCACAAGAGCTGCTCTCTGGGCTCTGCCTGCTTGGAGACTCTGGCCGAACCACCGGGCGACGTGGCGGCAGCTGCGGCGGCAGCAGAAGCACAGCTGGACGGAGAAGATGAGCAGCCGGTGAGCTCCTGTCACATCATCACTCTTTGCTGTAATAACTGTCAGCAGGTGGGAGTCCTAATTGATAATTGGACCACAGGTCGATGGTTGTTGTCTGTTAAGGGGAGTTGGTGTAAAACTGTAAATAACAAACACGCAGGTGTTAATTTTACAGATTCATTAAAGGGAAATTCAATAAGAAATAAAACATGTTCACATTATTGAATAATTAATGATGATGTCAGGATGGACGCAAAGATATTCTCACTCCTGAACATTAACTACAGGTTTCATGCATGATGGTCCTAAAGAGGGAAGTTTATTCTTTGCCACAGGAAAATAAAAGAGCGACGGGCTGTGGTCAGGACCTTTAAAGACCTGTGAACCCAGCAAATCAGTCAAAGGACTACAGGGACACTACAGGTGGGACGGGTCGGCCTGTTTCAGGGTCTGTGACCTGCAGAACCACAAGAGTAAAAAATTAAAACTGATGTGTCAAGAATAATCCCTGAGTCTTTTTTGGACGTCCAGGAAGCAGGAGTCCAGTTAGAAGCAGAAGGGGAGGCTGGTGTGGTACATGTGGGTCACATGGGTCACATGTCAGGAGTTTGATGGAGACAGAAGCTGCTTGATTTTGTAGCTCAGCTCCTTCTGATTGATGTGAAACAGAAAGTGACTGTTTCACCCACGGGCTGGAGGTTATTGAGCTCTCTGATCCGGATCGACGAGGACACTGTGTAGTGCCTGATTGGTTATTGAGGATGTGGTTCCTGCTGTGTGGAGTCTGTGTTTTGTTTGTGTAAGACAAACAGCAGTGAGTTCAGAAAATGCTGTCGGGATCTATTTGTCTGTTTGTGCTGTATTAAATAACAGGTTTCCCATGGGTCCATTTGGAATCAGGTCCCAATATTTTCGACCTTTAACTTGACCCACCTGGAGATAAGCAAACCTGTTTCTGTAACAAGTCTAGATCTGAGCTGCAGTGTTTTCTAATTTGACTGCTGTGTTTTAGGACACTAGCCTGGCCTTAAACCTGTGACCTCCTGCCACCCTGCCCTTTAGTAACCTGTCCATCAGGCTTAGTCCACTGGAGAAGGATTAACCAGCACGGTTCCTCCTGTTACTTCTTCCATTCAGCTCCAACACCTGCAGTACCACACCTGCTCCTTCGCTGCTGGGGCTGCTTTCAGCGAGACCTTTCTCTGAGCTGAAGTCTATTTTCTCTGAATCTGGAGTTTCTTTACATGCGTCCTCAGTGTCTCTCCCTGTGCTGTGCCTCACTGAGGGTCATAGATAGCCCTGTTTTAGAAGAATCGCTGCTCCTCTGCCTGTCTGTAGTATTTCCTCCTGTCCTGACCGACCCTGGATCTCTTTATAAGGGAGGCCTCGGTGGCAGAGTCCCGTCTAGCGATTCGAGGGTTGTTTGGTTGCGCCTCTTGCGATGGCTCCTTTTCCCTCGGCTCCACGTGTGGACGCCTGCTGTCGGTGAGCTCCTCGTCACATCACCCTCTGTTATTAGCCACTTTATTACTGTCGACTCACCAGCTCATCAGCTTTAATTCACGTATTGATTAACTGGGTTCAGGATATTTGATATTAATACAGTAACACTTGAATCTTTTAATATCATCTATATAAGAAAAGGAGGCTGGACCTGTCAGCGTTTGGTACATCTGAGGTGTTTTTCAGTCCTAGTGTGACCTGGTTGATGTTCCTCTCTTAGTCTCTTGAACTGGTCAAACCTGACTGGGTAAGGACTCGTCACCCTCCAGTGTCTGCAGTGACCCAGGTGTACAGGTTGCAGGGTCGGGTGACGCGATGATGCATCAGATAAGATATAGAACTTTCTTCAGCTTCACAGCTGCAGCTGCTGTGGCGTCTCTCTCATCAGGAAGTGGTGAGATTGGTTGTTGTGGTCGAGGTCGAGATTGATGCAGACTCTGGTGCAAGTCACAAACCGTGTGTTGGTGCTCTCTGCACCCGCTGCCACTTCCTTGGGTGTTTACCGTCAGAAACAAACCACACAGATGGTGGACTGTCTGCACCATCTGTGTCTGGGGGCTCTCCGTCCTCTCACCTTTCTTCACTGCAGCTTGTTTGCAGGTGTTGTGAAGAAAATGTGTTGTATTTCTCTGAAATCATGTTGCCCTTTCTCTCTGCTGGAGACAGATACATTATTGATCGCCGCTCTGACTGTATTGGCAACAGTATTGATCTTAATGGGCCCTTGAGGCTTCACTGAATGTTATGGAGAAGATATATCTTTATTGGTCTGTCCTCAGTTATGGACTCAGTTGTCAGACACGGTGATGTTTTAAGTTGAGGCTTCGCTGCTCGACTGTGTCATCAGTCTCCTGGAAAAACAAAGCAATAAAAAGTGATTAGAGTTGACTGGGACCAGTGTCAGACCACAGGTGTGTTTGCTTGTATACTGGTCAGAGCAGATTAATTAAACACCAGAAAAACAAACACAAGCTGTTTTGATCATCAGTTACTGTTTCACTCGATCATTTTTAGTTTGAAGCTTCTCTTTTCTTTGTCGTCCATGTTAACAAACCGTTGGACTTTTGTTTGGACGGAACAAGAAGTTTGAGCCCTGATCAAGGTTTCTGGCGCTGATCCTGATCAGAAGCCTCCCACTATGGGTATCTGCTGATTCCCAGTCAGATCTGATAGTTATTTTCCCCTAAACACTGAAATTACAGCTGTAGCTCCTCTCCCCAATTCAATTATGTGAAACTGACACAGTCCACTAGAGAAAGATTTCACGCTGCAGGATGAATAACAGTCCAGCCTGGACCCTGAAGCCTTGGCTGCATGCACAGTTGTTTGTGTGTAAACATAAATACTGAGTCCTAAAATTAGTGTGCACCGGTGTAGCTGATGGGATCGGTCGTGATCCGACGCTATTCTTGACACCGTGCTGCCTGATTTACTGCGACAAGACAGTTAATCCTCTCTAAGCGCCTGGTTACCTCCGTCAGGTGAACACCCTGACTCAGCTTTGGATGGAGTTTGAGGCTGTTTGCCCCGTTCCTGACCGATAAGGTGATTGATTAGATGTAGGGTGAGTTGAGAGGCTGTAAATCCAGATCTTTAGATGTGACCATCCTCGGCCCCAGTTCTCGTCTTTCTTTATGAGGCTGCTTCCATAGAAAATATGTGCAGAGCTGACTGAACAGTTAATGTCCCTGACTGGTTAAGGCTGTGACAGGCAGCGTTTGAAGCTTCCTGTCTCACATTTCTTCTTCTGTTAGCTCGTTATTGATCTTTCTCACTAGAAAGACAATAAATCACACAGAGGAGTCGCTCATAGTGTCGTTACTAACCCAGCAGCTCTGTGGAGATGTTGGCCCTCTTCTGTCTCACTGCTGTCTCTGTCCACTTCCTGCCCAGCAGTGTGGTTGTTGTGTGTCTGTGTGTAGTTATTTTGCATGACTGTGTAGTTGTTCAACATGACTGTTGGTCCAACAAACAATGTCGTCAGTTTGCACGTTGAGTTTCTTCATCACCTCAGCAGACGCTGCTGTAGAAGGAAGGGTTACACAAGAAGCTCAGCTACACTCTGTTCGGAGGGGAGGAAACCACTCTTGTAATTTCCTGTCAGTGGTTTCCCCTGGGACCAGTCACCAGCTGAATTAGATGCTACACGCTCGGTGTTAGTCGTGTGCATTGAGCTGTAGTGAACAGGCTCTTGTGACGACGCAGTGACGGATTTTAATTTGCGTTGTGTGTAATTGATGCGTCGGTTTCTGCTGTCAGGTTATGGCTGCTCCGTGCTCCTCGGGGGTCGCTCCTGAGCGAGCCGCCCCCAGCTCAGGGATGTACAAGCTGGAGATTGAGCTGAGGAGAGGACACAACCTGGCCGTCCGAGACAGAGGAGGTAGAGTTACTTCTTGTCTCTTTATTCTCTCTCTCTCTCTCTTCCGGTCCTGTTCTCATAGCTCTGTGACTGATTTGTCGTCTCAGGCAGCAGCGATCCATATGTCAAATTCAAACTTGCTGGTAAGGAGGTGTTCCGAAGCAAAACCATCCACAAAAACCTGAACCCGGTGTGGGATGAGAAGGTCACTTTAATAATGGATAGTCTGAGCGAACCTTTGTATATAAAGGTAAACACACACACACACACACACACACACACACACACACACACACAAAGCTTTTTCCAGATGAATTGTTAATAAACAGAAGCATCAGTGGAGATTTCCTGTTGCTCCTCCGCAGGTGTTTGACTATGACTTTGGACTTCAGGATGACTTCATGGGTTCTGCCTACCTGTACTTGGAGTCTCTAGAGCAGCAGAGGTACTGTACACACTGTAGGTCACTGCATGGCACTGGTTGCTGCCTCACACTGAGGCCAAGACTCCAGGAAGTAATTTTTCAGTTTCATTTGATTAAAGCAGAGACACGCTGCTTGTTGGAGCTTTAGAGGCACCTCTGGGTCTAGTTTCTAATGTTGGTCTGCTAGTTGGCTGCTCCACAGGAATTCTTGTTTCCCTCTGACTTTACACTCACCATCAGGCCAATTACTGCAAATCATTCCCATCCACATTACGAATGTAAGATAATGAACATGGAAAACAAAATATTTTCTCATTATGAGGATCTTTGCATCTCTGCCTCATGACTCTTAGTGTTATTTACCCTGTAACAGAAAAATGAGTTTCAGTGACTGATTATTGTTACTGATCATGATCATTATTGTTTCTTACTGTATTCTTGGTTTTTCAGGTTCCACAGGTTTTCATTTCCAGGTTGATTCACTAAGACTCATGTGTTTTTCATAATCATATCTGATGTTTATGTTCTTCCTGACCTAGTACAGTCTGACACTAAGGGACTAACACAGGGTTCTCAGGGATGTTGGTGAGGAGGATCTGGGAGAAAGGTTCCTTAGGACACCAGGTGTGAGGAAGGGACCAGTATAAGAGAGCAGGCCCAGGACTGTCCAATGAGAATATAGAGTTTTAGAATACAGCCTTATTAGGGACTCACTTTGTAGAACAACAGGGAAGAACAGACTCAATTATCTGATTATGTCAATGATTGTTTGCATTTACTTTGCATGTCTGTATAAGTATAAGTAAGCTGCCTCATCCATCCTTTAGACAGAACCATGCTAGCAGTTTCCCCCTGTTTCCAGTCTTTATGCTAAGCTAAGCTAACTGACTCAAATAGTCAAAGCTGAGCCTGCAGCTGCACATATTCACACAGCACCTCTGTGATTCAGGAGGATACCTGTAACGCTGGTGCTGAAGGACCCTCAGTACCCCGACCAGGACCTGGGCTCCCTGGAGCTGGCTGTCCTGCTGACCCCCAAAGACAGTCCCATTGAGGAACAACGAGACCCAGGGGTATGTGCACACTCTCACAGTTAAATGTAGATTGGATCTACTTTATTAAATACTATATATACAACTATAGAAAAGTGGGTTGATGCAGCCTAAAGCTCTTGATGAGTGAAGGCTGCAGCTCATGGCCTCAAGTCATTTTAACATGTGGTTTGTAATCCAATCCTCAAAAGATAAAAACCATGAACATTTCCCATTACAAAGAGAGAGAGATGCAGCAAATCCTTCACTTTTGAGAAGCTGAAACCAGCAAAATGACTTAAATTTAAATTTATTAAACTGCAAACTGCTGACCAGGAAACTCCACATGGATTAATTTACGGTTTGTAGGATGAAGCAGAAAAAAATCATTTAAACTCTTTAATTTAATTTAACACTAGAGACATTTTTAGTTGTTTCAGGGCAGAAGACTGGGAAACACTGTTCGAATGTTTTAACCCACAAATCATGTCAATACTCCTGGATTAAGAAAATAGTATGCTGCGTTTGTGTGTCCCGCAGCAGAGGGAGGTCAAGGCGTATCGGTGGAAGCCTTATGTGAATAAAGTGAGTCTTGATTTGGCTGTTAGTGACGTCCTGTAGTTCACCCTGACAGACCCGGTCCTGCTTCAGTCTCTTGTCCAGCAAAGAACCTTTTCCCCACAGTGACAAACCCACGCCCTCAGATTGAGCGTTTTAGCTTCTTTCAGCTCGTTGTTTTGGCTTTATGGACCACAACAGTCCTGTTTTGGTCCACCACCTGCTCAGCAGCAAACAGACAGAGGCTGAGACGAGATTGAGATTTTAAACGCAGCCGGTCTCGTCCTGTGTTTTGTATAAATTAATGATAGCTGAGGTCTGTGCTGCAGCTCAGGGAGATCAGTCTCTTTAAAGCTAACGAGCCGTAAGAGAACATTTCTGTTTCTGGTGCTTTATTTGCAGAGCTTAGCGGAAGCAGCAAACCTCCTCCTCATCCCTGGATTTAGCTCCTCGTAGTTAGAAATAACTCTGTGTCACAGCCTCCTCTAGTGGCTTAAAAAAGCCTGTTTCAAATCAAGCTAAATTGGTTTGGACAGTTTTCTTGTGTCCCTGTTGAATCCACATAATCTGCAGCCCAACAAGCTGAACCATTAGTCTTTGGGTTGAAATAATGTATTTTAATGTATGTTCAGACTTTGCTGCTCCGGAGGTCCTGGAAACGATGCAATAAGGTAAATCCTTATCATCACCATCATCATCATCATCATCATCAATGTGTGTGTGTTTCCTCACAGCTTCCACTAACTGTCCTAAAAGCTTCGTGTTCGTCTCCGTCCTGTCACTGTTGTCACAGCCTCATCTGCCGTAGAGTCTGAGCAGACGTCAAACATGTCGTGTC
Source organism: Mastacembelus armatus (assembly GCF_900324485.2). NCBI lineage: Eukaryota > Metazoa > Chordata > Actinopteri > Synbranchiformes > Mastacembelidae > Mastacembelus > Mastacembelus armatus. Next base: position 19,375,060 of record NC_046644.1, on the reverse strand, counting down.
AGAAATGTTGACTGTTGTTGATGCTGCTGTTCTTCTGCCTGACACTCGCCCAGCAACTAAACACACTTAGAGATTCATTGGTCTGAAATACAGCACAGAGTTTGTACCATCACAGAGTGTATGACGTATTCAGATGGAATAACACACTGTTGGTTTTGGTCTTTTCATGGCATATTCTGATAATGAGATAATATACGATGCCAGAATTATCCTCCAAACAACAGACTTTTATTTTGAAATGAAGACATAAGTAAAAAGTGGACATTTGCAGCTGCGCAGGAGTTAATTTAAAATTTACTTTAATTTAAGTAATTCAACAATGAAATCTCTTCTAAAGTATATTAAACACACCACAAAAACATTATAAAACCACATTTTATAACTAACTTCACAAGCGTCTTTATAAACAGCCTATATATATTCATTGTCCATTAAAATAATACGATAAGTATTAAAATATAATAAAGTATATGAAAAACTGCACTGAAGGAAGCATTAAAAAGGAAAACTAAGTTATTTCAACTAAGAAAATACACAGTTAAGTACATATATGGTGCATATTGTATGTACGTGCATTTATTGTATGCACAGAGACACAGACATCAGTGTGATATGCAAGAGCAAAAATCGACTCTGCATTTAACACATGTACAAGTGAGTGAATGAAAAATTCCCATCAAATTCTCCTAATCACGGTTTTTTGTTTGTGTCCGTCTTTGTTCAGTCCAGATGTGTAGAATCCAGCTGTAAAGAAAACAGCTGTTTGTTCAGACCTCATTAACTCAGTGGAGAACATGGAGAACCGAGCCTGCATGTCCTGCCTTTTCATGTCGTATAATAAAAGTAAATAAGTATAATAATAATTTTGTGTGTGTGGACCAGCAGCAGCAGTCTGTCCGTCTCTCAGAGCTGCATCGGAAGTCCCAGCTCTGGAGAGGCATCGTGAGCATCGCGCTGATCGAAGGCCGGAACCTGATTCCCATGGACCCCAACGGTCTGAGTGACCCGTATGTCAAGTTCAGACTGGGACCACAGAAGTACAGGAGCAAGGTCCGTTAGTGGTGGGGGAGTTTTACACCTGCTGATGTAGCTGCTGGTTGGTGGTGTTGTGATGATGTTAAACTGATTAATGAATGTGTGTGTGTGCAGACGGTGCCAAAGACCCTGAGTCCACAATGGAGGGAACAGTTTGACTTGCACCTGTATGAGGAGACCGGAGGAGTCCTGGAGCTCACGGTGTGGGACAGAGACACCGGGAGGAGAGACGACTTCATCGGACGGTCAGCTTTTTAACCTCAGTCTGACCTTAATGTGCATTTTCATCCTGATCTTAAATGTTCATTTGAATTTTAATTAATTCCTAAAATACTGAGTAAAGTATTTTAAAGTACTGAGTAAAGAGAAAAGTAAAGTTTTAGACAGTGAAGCAGACGTCCAAAGGTCAGACTGGGTCAGTGGGTGTGCTGTGTTTGTTGTCCAGATGCCAGTTGGACCTGTCCACTCTGACTAAAGAGCAAACCCATCACCTGGAGCTGCCGCTGGAGGAGTCCCGGGGCTACGTGGTGCTGCTGGTCACACTGACCGCCTCGGCCCACGTGTCCATCGCCGACCTGTCCATCACGCCGCTGGACGACCTGCAGGAACGCAGGGAGATACTCAGGCGATATGTAATGAGTATGCAATAAGGACAACACGGGTGAGTGCAGGTGGACTTCCTGCTGAACACCTTTCTGTTTTTTGTGCCTCGTCCTCAGGGCCTGTGGAAGTCGTTCTCTAACTTCAGAGACGTGGGAATCGTGCAGGTCAAGGTGATGAGAGCAGAAGGACTCATGGCCGCAGACGTGACCGGTAATAAAAAACAATGTTAACGCAGTAACGTATTTCCTCATAAACTGAGGGTGTTTCTGTGTAATGGATCAGAATTTGGAAAAAGGTCTCACTCTGGTTCTGCTGTCTCAGGAAAGAGCGATCCTTTCTGTGTGTTGGAGCTGAATAACGACAGGCTGCAGACACACACCGTTTACAAGAACCTCAGTCCAGAGTGGAACAAAGTCTTCACCTTGTGAGTGAACATCGCTCTCCAGACAACATCTGGAACATCTGGAGGACAGATAGAAAACTATGAAACCAAACCCAAGAAACTCTAAAAAATCAGAAGTTTCTTTTTTATTCTCGTTTATTTTGTGTTTTTGTCCAAATGTTTCTCTTAAAAGTTTGAATCTTAGATTCAACAGAAACAACATTTAGGCCACAGCTGGAGGGATAAAATCCCCACAGGGACAAAGCGAGTGACACCTTCTGTCTTTGTCCTCCTGTCAGTAACGTCAAAGACATTCACTCGGTGCTGGAGGTGACGGTGTTCGACGAGGACAGAGACCGGAGCGCCGACTTCCTGGGAAAGGTCGTCATCCCCCTGCTGCGTGTGAGTGTGGGGAAGACAGACTGTGCGTTTATTCGTCTGAATCTAAAGGGTCTTTTTAAAGGTCTTACGTAGTCCGGACTGGACTCAGTAAAAAAAAAAAAACCTCATGAGATGCTGCTGTTTAACACAGCGGCCATGTTGGTACAGGGATCCTCCTCATGCATTAAAGATAAAGATAATGTTCTGACATTAAGATGAACTTAACATTCATTATTATTAATTAGTCCATTGTTTTATTTGATTCCGTCATAAAATGACACCACATTATAATTTTGGTAATAATTTTTTTAAAAAGCGTAATTGGTTAATAATTTAATTAAGAAAGTCCAAATTACAACAAACACTATATTGACTTAAACTAAATGTTTAAAATGTTTATGTTTAAAAGCAACAGGAACTCTTAAAGGTGTATGAACCCAAACCCAAACTACGTTTTCTGTCTGTCAGATCCGTAACGGGGAGCAGAAAGGGTACGTGTTAAAAAACAAGGAGCTGACGGGACCGACCAAAGGAGTCATCTACCTGGAGATCGACGTCATCTACAACACGGTGAGCGTCACCTGCTCCGTGAAGCTGCGACGTAAACGCCTGATGTCGTGTCTGATCCTGCTCTGAGCGTGTTTGTCTCTGCAGGTCAAAGCTGCTTTGAGGACGGTGGTTCCTGCAGAACAGAAATACATCGAGGAAGAGCCCAAAGTCTCCAAGCAGGTCTGGACATATCTGTTGGTTAATTTAAAGCGGACACAGAGGTTATCTAGAAGGCCTCATATTCTACATTTGATCTGCACAGAATAAGTAAAAATGAAGTTAAATAATAGTAATAAATTGTAATTGTCATGATTTCCTGGACTGGTCTTGTAGTCCTGCCTTGTGTCAAAATCAAGTTTGTAGTTTCTTTATTTTAGTTTTGCATTTGTGTTCAGTACAATTACGACTCAGCAGCATCACAACAGGCTGTAAACACAACCTTTAACATCTTTGCTCAGCTTCATTACATCTCAGTGCTGCAGAGTGAAACATGCTTATGATGTAATTAGGTGAGAATTAGATGATTTCCAGGCCCAATGTTTCCTACTGTAGATAGATATAACTAATAACAACTCACAGATATAGTTTCATTAGCTTTGAAGAATTTCCAAATACAGCAGCAGCTGTTGGGGACTATTTTCAGCTGCGGATTAATCCACATCTGGTCTGTAGTGACTGTTGGTGGCAGCAGGACGGTGCATGTGCGACTCAGTTTGAGCCCCTTCCTGTTTGCTGTGGTGATGGACAGGCTGACAGATGAGGTTAGACAGGAATCTCCGTGGACCATGATTTTTGCAGATGACATTATCATCTGTAGTGAGAGCAGGGAGCAGGTGGAGGAAAATCTAGAGGTGGAGGTTTGCTCTGGGAAGGAGAGGAATGAAGGTTAGCCACAGTAAAACAGAGTACATGTGTGTAAATGAGAGGGACTCAAGTAGAACGGTGAGGTTACAGGGAGTAGAGCTGAAGAAGGTGGAGGATTTTAAGGACCTAGGGTCAACAGTCCAGAGCAACGGAGAGGGTGGAAAAGAAGTGAAGAGACGTGTGCAAGCAGGTTGGAACGGGTGGAGGAAAGTGTCAGGTGTGATGTGTGACAAAAGAGTGTCAGCAAGAATGAAAGGAAAGGTGGACAAGACAGTGGTGAGACCAGCAATGTTGTCTGGTTTAGAGACAGTGGCACTGAGACAAAGACAGGAGGCAGAGCTGGAGGTAGCAGAGCTGAAGATGTTGAGGTTCTCTCTGGGAGTGACGAGGATGGATAGGATCAGGAATGAGGACATCAGAGGGACAGCTCATGGTAGATGGTTTGGAGAAAAGCCAGGGAAGCCAGATTGAGATGGTTTGGACATGTTCAGAGGAGGGACAGTGAATACATTGGTAAAAGGATGCTGAGGTTAGAGCTGCCAGGAAGGAGGCCTAGAGGAAGACCAAAGAGGAGGTTCTTGGATGTAGTGAAGGAGGACATGAGGATAGTTGGTGTGGGTGAGGAGGATACAGAGGATAGGGTTAAATGGAGGCAGATGATTGGCTGTGGCGACCCCTGAAGGGAGCAGCCCAAAGGAGAAGAAGAAGAAGAAGAGGAAGTGTGTGTTTGTGGAGGAACATGTGCACAACACAACACACCCAGTACTTCTTCGTAAGAAGAAGATAATAATAATATCAACAATTGATATTTTAAAGTTTCCAATGATGGAAACACACGTCTGTGTCTTTCAGCTGCTGCAGCAGAACTTTAACCGTGTGAAACGCTGCGTCATGGTCCTCATCAGCTACGGCACTTACATCAACAGCTGCTTCGAGTGGGAGTCTGCACAGAGGAGCATCGTCTCATTTGTGGTGCGAAATACACTGATCTGCTCACACACACTGGCTGCTCCATCCAGTATCTGCAGCTTATCCTGGAACATCCAGGGTCACAGGATGCTGTGGGATGCTGTGACCCTGTTCCACGACTCCTGGTCTGGCTCCATGAAAAGTGCTCCAATATTTTAGGTTTCATTTGTTTTCTGATTCATCGTCTGGGTGAAATCATCTGAAAATGTTTTGCTTTTCTTTCTTATTTCTTTCTTATCTCTGGTATTTTTCTTGATTCCTGCGTCTCTTCCTCTCGTGGACTGAGAAGACTCCAGGCTAAGTTTTCCTGAGTTTGACCCCCTGTGTGACCTTTCTGTCCCGGCAGCTGTTCGTGGTGGTGGTGTGGAACTTCGAGCTCTACATGCTGCCGCTGGCGCTGCTGCTGCTGCTGCTCTGGAACTTCTTCTTCTCCTCCAGCAGGGAAACAGCTGAGATGGTGAGAAAACGAGCCAAACACACTTTTAATTTTCTCTGATTTTGTTATTTTCAGGAAAGTCACTTTGGGTTCTCTGGATTCAGATTATGTTTAAAGTAAATTAAAAAAGGTGCATCGTTTAATGTTACCGGCTCCTTTTCTGCTGCAGTCCATGGAGGCCATGTTTGAATGGGAAGATGAAGAAGAAGACAAAGAGGACAAGGTAGAGTTGTCATGGAACAATTTTATTCTGTCATTTTAGCACTAAAATGTAAACACACTGATTTTCTTTTTGTTTTTCTTCCTCGTTCCTTCAGGACTCAGAGCCCAAGGGCTTCATGGATAAACTCTACGCCATCCAGGACGTGTTCATCAGCGTACAGAGCGCCCTGGACGAGGTGGCGTCGTATGGAGAGAGGATAAAGAAGTGGGTGAAACCCTTCAGTCAGTAGCTCCATGTATCTGTAGTTGCCCAACAGTAGAGTTACAAAACCAATAAAACATCAAAATACACCAGGGAGGTTTTTCTTCGATTACAGTCAAGAGCAGAGAAAGAAAAAGATGTTGTTTTTTAGGAGCATCAGGCTGAAACTGAGTCCGTCTAATCCCCCAGTGAATCCTCCTTCATCAAGGTGATAATGTTCAGACTGTGTTTTACAGAGAGCTGGGACAAATTAATAGAAACACCTGTCATCGTGTCAGAAACAGTGAAACAACGAGCTGCTCAGACTTAACATGAGCTTCCTGCAGGTTTTAAAAAGTAGTTGCGTGCTCTCTGTCCTCTGCAGCACCGTTAACTGGACCGTGCCTTTTCTCAGCTGGCTGGCGATCACTGCCTTATGTTTGGCCACACTTCTTCTCTACCTCATACCTCTTCGGTACCTTGTGCTGGCGTGGGGTGAGTCCCGATCTCACACAAACACCGATCACACGACGCACGTGTTCTCTAAACCCGTTTGGTTTGTTCTGTAGGTGTGAATAAGTTCACCAAGAAGCTCCGTGACCCCTACATGATCGACAACAACGAGCTTCTTGACTTTCTGTCCAGAGTTCCCTCGGATGTCCAGGTGGTGAGTAACTCAGCTGTGAAAATGTCTGAGAGTGTGTGACAGCGAATCAGCGTTTTTCTTTTCTGCTGTAGAAGAACAATGAATCAACAGGATGAAGTCGTAAAAAATAAGGTTTTTTAATCCTCTATAGGATATTTCATGTGTCTTCGTCTGAAACTGGACGTGACAATGTTCAAATTACTTTGAGATCTTTCCCAAAGTTGTTTTGCATTTTTTTCTCAACATTTCAGGCCAAAATAAAACTATAAAACTGGTCGTCTGCCTGTGACCAGAACAGTTTAAAGGGTATAAAGGAAACAGGTTGTGCAGTTTCAGTGCCTGAATGTTTGCATCATGTGTTCACAGATGTGTGTGTGTGTGTGTGTGTGTGGACAGATGCAGCATCGTGAGCTGAAGGTCGACCCCGGTCAAAGCCCCAACAAACGGAGGAGGACCAACCTGAGCTAGCTGCTCTGCTGCCCTGTAAACATATGAGCTGTAAACAATGTTATTTATATATTTGTTGTATTTTTGAGATACTTTAAAACCGTCGGGTTGTTTTTGGTTTTGTTACTGTGGAATGACACTGGTTGATTTTCTCGTGCTGCTGAGAAAACATGTTTTTTAATCCATTTTATTTCCGGTAACGGCTCCAACACAGGCTGGACTGAAACATCCAAGTGCTTCTCATGTCTGTTGTGAATGTGCACGTGTGTCACAGGGAGCGTGCATGTCTGAAGGTGTGTGCTGTTGCATCCACAGCTTGTTTTTTATTTCCTCTTATGCTGTTTTGAACTTGATGTTTGGTCAGTGTCTCAGTGTCTCGGATAGAGTTGCATGTTTTACTGCTGCTGTTATTCCATGTATGACAGTATATACACACACACACACACACACATACACACACACACACACACACACTCTCTCAGTAAATTAACACACACGTTGGTTTTTGTAAAATCCACACTACAACTTTGCATGTTGAATGTTTGTTTATGTGCTTTGGAAAAACAGCATCTGTCACTGTGGTGATTTAAACCAGAAAAGACTTTTTACACTGAGGCATCAGTTTCTTTGATTAAAGGAGCAATCCGCCAGTTTTTCACTCAGTCTTTGTGCTACTGAGCCTATGAAAACACACCAGGCCATCTGGTTTATTCTGAAATTGGCTCTGTGGTGTGATTTCAGTTTGAAATACAATGATGATGGTTTTGCAGCTTGTCTCTTTGTACAACTTGTCTTTATTTAGGCATTATAAATACGATCTATATAAACGATCCTGTACTGTATTTTTCCAGGAGTCAGACAAAAGTAATATTGCAGCTTCAAGATGCAAAACTCAATTTATTTATCTTGAATCTTCGTCCTGTGTCTCATTCCCACCTCTTTCCTGCTGATTTGGCCCAAATGTTAACATGCTGTGCACAGTCCAGAGTCAGAGCCGAGTGCATTCATGTCACTGTCCTATCAGTTTCTTATCTCTGGGTGTAGTTTCCTGCATGTCTGTGTAAACTGTCATTTGTCTGCGTCTTTGCATGACTGAACATAAATTTATATGCAAGTCTGTGGGTTCTGAACGTGAAGTCCGTCTGCTGCTTGTGTGCAACTTGGTGAAGAGACAAGAAGCCGTGTTTACTCACAAATTATCACTTCTGTCAGTTTGCACATCAGCTGTTTTGGTTTCCTGTTGCACCATGGGTATTTGCTGCTTTTGAGTAATTACCGTGTGAAAAGTAGGATGGACTGTGATGACTGTGCAGCATTTATCTGAGAAAATATATTTCTACACAGATCCACATGGCTGTCTGTTTATTATCATATAAAAGTGAAGTGTGAATGTTTGAAATGCTCCTCCTGTATTTGTTCACAGAGAAACCAAGCAGCTGTATAAAGCTGCAGCGACAGAAAACTTGTTAAATCTTACGTTAAATCTTTATATTTTATTGGTCAGATAATAAATTAGAAAAGGCCCAATGATAACTGAACTCAAGGTTGTTATTTCACTTGCAGGTAGAATCATCTTTTTCCTTCATCCGTTTTTTTACTACATTTCCCATAATACGTTGAGTTTGTAAACAGGAAATAACGTTTAGTCATGACTTTGTACCGTACAACATGAGCTCCGATTGTTTTAGCTTATATTATCAGTATTTTGACAAATAACACCATTAAAACTTCGCCGAATTAACTGTTAGCAGTTAGTGTTTACAGTTCATCCATGTTTGTGCTGCCACCTCACACTGGATTAGTTTAATACGGAGGAAAAAATAAAAATGTGATTATTTTTAATGAGGTTCTGGGCTTTTAAGGCGCGTCGTCTTTTACGATGTGAATTTATGGTCGTTTATTTGCGATGCCATCGGTGGGAATGACATCCTCGGGAAAAGTAAGTAACACTGAATCTGTAAAATGTGACTCAATTAAAATTATCTTTAAAAACTCATCTAAAACCTCAGAATGTGCAGGAAATATCACAATGACTAGCGGCCCATTCCCCAACCAGCTGCACAGTCTGACATTTAAATGAGTTTTTATAGCACAGAACAACAGAAAGCATGAAGTGATCAATTAGTCTGATCACTAATCAGCAGTGGAGCTTTCAGCCTGCAGGTTGTGCAGCACAGCAGTGACCAGCAGGGGGCGTCAGGCTGCGTGTTTTCTGACTCATGGGAAGTAACTGCATGCAAAGTTTGACTGCAGCTGCAGAATAAATGGATGTGAATGGTGAAAAAACACATTTAGGATACTTCTTTTAAACTTAAAGTGCGATAGTGTACTTTCTCTTTTAGTACTTGTTACAGATACACTGAGCTTATAATGACCAGTGTACACAAACATTTAAGTATATTGAGTCTGTTCATGTACTTCGTCTTTTGACAAATACATAGTATAATTGAGTTTTTAAGTTTTCTTGCCTCGTACATTAAGTTTAAGTGTTTGTCTTGCAACAGTTAAGAGAAGTTCATGTGTAAATAGCACATGGACCTGCTCTTTCAGTCCTATGTGTCCTATTGATTTGCCAAAGGTGTAACCAGTACCTGTGAGTACCGTTTACTACACAGCATACTGGAAGTGCTGGGGCAGTTGGACTGGTGAGGTTTCCCAGCATGCCCTGAGGACAGAAACTGTGCGTGTCCTGTTATGCTCCTTTAGTTGTGTGTGTTTGCAGCCGTGGACGTGGTTATTATCTCATCCCCTGTTGGATTTAATTGGTCTTGTCCAGATATGCAGCCTAAGTGCAACCTGGGCCTTTCCGCTGTGTTGTTTTTCTGACTGGTCCTGTCCAAATCAAAAGCAGCTGTTAGAAATGTTCTGTCCACTGAAAGCAAAGCTGTTGTTGCAGTGATTACTTGATCAGGAGACAATGCATCTATTCTTTATGAGTTTGTTATGTACATGTTTGTCACATGTAGCTTGTTAAATGAACATATCTGGACTATTTTTCCCTTTTTTTGTGTTTGGCTCGATAAATCCATTAATGGTTCATTGTTACAGCACTAGTACAGATTTTTCAATGATCTTTATTGAATTTAATGTGATACAGTTGGAGTATTATAAAAAAGAAACACTGCCTTTTCTGTAATTTAGGCCTTTCCTGGAAACTTCTTTGGAAATTATTGAGCACAGTTTTCACAATCGCTTTTCTTTTCATGTCACTGAGAGTGGGTGGGTGTTTTGGGTGTGTGTGTGAGTAAATGTGTGTGTTTGCATGTCACATTATTTCCGTTCTACAGGCGGCACTTGAGCTCTGCCTATGTGCGCAGGCCGGCCGGTCTGAGCGCACATGCTCAGTGACGATACTTTGCGCACAGAAGCTTTTAAGAGCGCAGCGCCTGGAGGCAGACGGCAGCGCAGAGACCGGACAGACGCACGACAGGAGGAGAGCCGAGCTGAGAGCCGAGAGCTGCACGGGATCATCAGCTGTACGTCTCAAACCAGATGAACCATCACCGACACAGCCGCAGACCCGGCTCCGTGCTGGGCACCTAGGCGCATGAATTTGTGCCACACGGCTCAACCAACAACTTCTCCTCCGTAGACCTATTGTTCCCCGTTCTCTTGTTATTGCTTTGCCGTGATGGTTCTGGGCAAAGTGAGGGTCCTGGCGGTCTACTTTGACAGTTTGAACGAGAACAACCTGCCGGTGTTCACCGGCGGAGACCTGGTCTCGGGGAGGGTGGTTGTGGAGGTGACCGGGGATGTGCGGGTGAAACGTTTGGACATAACCGCGAGAGGAGTCGCCAAGGTCCGGTGGACAGAGTCGAGGAACGCCGGGGCCAACACGGCTTACACTCAGAACTACACGGAGGAGGTGGAATACCTGCACCATTACGACACCTTGATAGGAGAGGAGAGAGGTAAGGAGTTGGTACATCTTTACTGTCACCCAACTGTAGGGATACTGTGTCGTGTAGGAAGTGATGCGGGGCAGCTGATCACCGCAAACTTCTCACAGAGGCTGATTTATGCGATAGAAAACTTTATGGGCACAGGGGGCGCAGTCATATGTGAGAACGACCCGAGACCCACAGCCCATCGGCGAGGCTGGTGCTGATGCAACAGCTGATGCTTCCCTTCACTTCTTATCGACACGTGAATTATTAAACCAAAACGCGTCTCTGAGCAGCAGGGATGGTCTGACCCCCTGTGCACAGTCTGCATCTGACATTTTAACAGCTGCTCTCAGGAAAAAGTTGCGATCCATGTATGAAACACTTCGCGTAAAAGAAGCAATCGATCCAAAATCGAAAACAGCCGATGGTGTTTCACATTTGGCGCAACATTCGCGCAAAACTGATGCGCAATTGCCATTTTTACTCAAGACATCCTGAAGTAGGCTAGCTCAGGCAACTCCCTTTGTTAGAAGCGGTTCAAACCTGTTCGGAAACTGCCAGAGAGGGAGGAAGGGAGGGAGGACCAGACTGGCTGAGTGTGCGCGTCAGTGTGTGTGCGTGCTCGCGTCTGCGTGTGTGGCTAAGCTTCTCAACACGTACTGTACCTGTGCCGTTTGGTTCCACTTGTAAAACACGATGCAAATGAGTGAACTGACAGTTTGGTGAGAACATTATGGAAATAAAAGCTCCGACATCGGTTGTTTATGTGGGTCAAACTCTCACCTGCATCTCTGGACTCAAATATTAGCAGCAGGAGATTATGTGAATCATTAGAGACTGAAAAACATGTTCGGACTGTGCAGTTATTACCAAACATGGAGGACTTGTCACCAAACAACAACTGGTTTCTGAGGAGGACCCTGTTATCTGCTCCATATACATCCTGTGGGTTTGTTTATTCACGGTTGGATGGATTACAGCGTGTGTGTGTGTGTGTGTGTGTGTGTGAGGGGTGTCAAAGGTCACAATGAAATGAACAAACCCTCAGTAGTGTTAATAACAGCTGCTTCACTTTCAGGGACTATTGTGTTGAATGTGAGGTCCTGGACTCTTGGAGCTTTCAGTCCAGTCTCATGACCTTCTTCCTCAGCAGCAGATGGATGCTGGGAATTAAAAAAAAAAACAGTAAATGAAATGCCAGACTAGGTTTTGAAGCTGCAACTATTTTAATAACCAAAAAAATATTTTTATAAATGCAAATAAGATGCAGATGGTTCCAGCTGCTCAGACATGAGGGTTTGCTTGTTTTCTTTTTTTATATTTCCTGACATTTTACAGTCAAATTCACATCAATGTGCCAATGTTACATATTTTGAGAGACTTTTATTTTGTAAAATGTAAAGATGCTGTTTTTATTATGGGAGACAAAGAAAAACAGCAAATCTTCACTTTTACAAAGCTGGAAACAGAATATTTGGGAGTTTTGCTTGAAATAAACGTTGATTAATTTGATTCATCTGGATTGTTTATTGTTTATTACTGTTTCATGCTGATCAATAAAATCATCAAATGCATCACAGGTTCTTCTTCTCTCGTCGTGTCTTTCATTCAAGTCTTTGCGTGACAGCAGAGTTCACTGGGGGAGTACAACACCCTTCCTCTTTCTGCCTCCCTCCTCTTCCTCCACTTCTCATGCCACACACCACATGGCCCTACCGATGTGGGCGGGGGCTTGTCAGGGCTGCACCAATCACAGCCCAGCCCTCAGTTCATGTGACGCTCTCGTCCAATGGGAGGCCGAGTTGTAATGCATGCGTCGGAGTTTCCAGCTGGAGGAAGCTGCTGGGTCTGGTTCATACCGGTCTACTCCTGCTCGCTCTGTGCTGCCGGTGACTTGATGCCGTGCACGCTCCTACATGCACGCTCGCAGACACAATTTTATGCAAGCTGTTCATGGCACCCTTGACACATGGGAGCACAAAAAGGCTGAGGCAGAGATACAGGGTGACACAGACATACAGGGTGACACAGACATACAGGGTGTCACAGAGATGCAGGGTGACAGAGACATACAGGGTGTCACAGAGATGCAGGGTGACACAGAGATACAGGGTGACAGAGACATACAGGGTGTCACAGAGATGCAGGGTGACACAGAGATACAGGGTGGGATGCAGGGTGACACAGATACAGGGTGACACAGAGATACAGGGTGACAGAGACATACAGGGTGTCACAGAGATGCAGGGTGACACAGAGATACAGGGTGGGATGCAGGGTGACAGAGACATTCAGGGTGACACAGATACAGGGTGTCACAGAGATGCAGGGTTTATAGAATAAGAAGAAGCTGCAGCTGGTTTATTGACAACACAGGAGGTCATAGGTCACGGGGTTTGTAGCTTCTTAACAGTGAAAGAAACAAAACCAGGAATCTGCTGCTTTTCATCCCTTTGTTCAGATAAAATCCAACAACTTCATAGCTCAGCATTTGTTGTGACACTTCACCTGTGAACTTTTCTCTGACAGAAACATGATTAATGTGAAACGATCCGCTCTCGGCTCGTGGTCCACGTCTGTGTCCACGGATCCTCCACCTGTTTGGTCTTAAACGATCCTTCCCTGCTGGTGTTTGAACAGACTTTAATACGACTACAGTTGTTTCATTACACGAATAAGGCTTGGACATTTTCAGTCTTGAGTTTTAGGATCTGGAAGAAGTTTAGGTGTAAAAAGGTCAGAGAATCATTCCAGTCAGTGATTTTAATGTAAACTAAACTAAACTAACAATTATTCTCTTGATTAGTCAGCTATAAAAATGTCTCCTTGTGTTCATCCACCAGAGAAAAACAGGAAACTTCACATTTAAGGGACAGTAGGGACTCCATCCTCCGAGCTGGAGCCCATTGTGTGTGTTCACAGAACAGGGTGGAGGTGCAGGTGGATCTGGAAACATCTTCTTTGTGTTTCAGATGAGGACTGTCCGGAGGAGGGCGTGACGGTCCTGCACGCCGGAATGCACGAGTTTGCTTTCAGCTTCAACCTGCCCCAGATGTGAGTCCTGACAAAGTACATTTCCAAATACCTGTTATACTTCCACTCTACTACATTTGTGTTAATTGTACTTTTTTTACTCCGTGACATTTAAGTGATTTGTGAGTGACTAAAAGAGAAACACTCGACCTTTGAAAACAAAATATTGCAGGAAGGTTTTTCTTCTTGTCTCAGGTGAAAATGTCGGTGTGTGGATAAAAACACTTCCTGAATAAATGCTGACGCACATGAAGAATGTGGCGTTTTCATCAGTGTGTGTGTGTGTGTGTGTGTGTGTGTGTGTGTGTGTGTGTAGCGATGAGGAGCAGAAACCAACAGAAACATCAGATTTCAACATGTTTTCCCTCAGCTGAGCTCTTTCTAATCACACTGGTCGGAAAAGCAGCTGAAACTTTGCTTTTTTTAATCTCTCACTTAAAGAAACAGAACAACCTCTATCTGCTGATTCAGCAGCTGTAGACCTTCGTCTGAAACACAGTCTGAAGTGGGTCAGATCAGTATTTAGCACAGTAATGAATGGAAACTGCATTTGTTCACATTTTCATTTGCTGAGTTTCTGGAAACTTGGTTAAAATGGAAACCTGTGCCTGACTGAGGGTTTTGTTTGTAGAACATGAAACACTTGGCAGTGTTGTGTAAGTGGGACAATTTAAGGATCTGACTGCTTCTTCCACAAGTGCAGACACACACTCTACACAGCCACAGGCCACCCAGACGTCCTAACGGTTTCCCACCGCCCTTCCTCCCGTCTCTCAGGGCCCTGGCCACTTCCTTCGAAGGGAAGCACGGCAGCGTGAGGTACTGGGTGAAAGCTGAACTGCACCGGCCATGGCTGCTCCCCGTCAAGGCGAAGAAAGAGTTTATTGTGTTCGAGCACATCGACATCAACACGCCACTGCTGCTGGTAGGCACAAGCCTCTTTTCCTCTTAAAGGAGCAGCTCCACATTTTTGGAGAGTGCATTTGTTCAGGCTGATGATAGATACCAGTAGCACAAAGAAAACCCAAATGCAGGTAGAATAACTGCACCCTGAGCAGATACTGACATAATTAATTAATAATAATTAATTGCTGATCTATTTGATGCCACTCATTTGTTGTGTCCTGTCTGTTTATGGTCCAGTACTAATAGAAATATTTGGGATTTAGAACAATCAGTAATGACGTCACCTTTAGGCTCCTGCTTCCTGCTGCAGATTTACTTCTCAAAGTGCATTTAATCACTGAGCCAGTGATGGATGTCGTGTTATTTTTTTTACCAGTGTCAAACCAGTTGTTTGTATCTGAACAGGCCCCTCAGGCTGGTACAAAAGAAAAGACCTTGTGCTGCTGGTTCTGTGCTTCAGGTCCAATTTCCCTCAGTGCCAAGATCGAGCGAAAGGGCTACACACCAGGTGAGCTGCACCTGCAGCTCTTCTTCTGATTTAAAAAGTTCCTGTCTCAGTCTTCCAGTCTGATCTCTTGTCTCCTTGTCTCCCCAAGGCGAGTCTATCCAGATCTTCGCTGAGGTGGAGAACTGCTCGTCCCGCGTCGTGGTGCCCAAGGCTGCGCTGTACCAGACCCAGACCTTTTTTGCTAAAGGCAAGGGCAAGCAGATCCAGCAGCTGGTGTCCAATCTGCGAGGAGACCCCCTGCTGCAGGGGAAGAGCCAGAGCTGGGAGGGCAAACTGCTCAAAATACCTCCGGTGTCCCCGTCCATCCTGGACTGCCCCATCATCCGAGTGGAGTACGTCCTTGCGGTGAGTCCAGGGTGAAACGGTCTCCCACTGATCTGACCCAGGGACAACTGGAATTAAGTCTGGTCTTACCAGGATGGTCTCATTTGTGCACAAACAGACTCTTTAACACATAACACTGTTAATAACCTGCTGATGGCGCCTAAAACTACTAATGATCTAAAAACTAAAAACTACAATTAAACGCAGGAAAAATGTAAGAAAATACTAAACAGTGTTATGAGTCAGCACAGTGATGAATATGTGTAAATATGGAGGCAGGGGATTGTGGGATTGATATGAGAGTTCTAGTAGAACAGAACTGGATCAAACTAAGGCAGAAATATTCTTTGTCCCCCCTCATGACTGCAGGTGTATGTGGACATTCCCGGGGGGTTGAACTTGTCTCTGCCGTTGCCGCTGGTGATCGGGACTATACCTCTGCATTCCTGCTCCACCCGCACCTCCAGCATCAGCAGCAACTGCAGCACTTTGAACTGGCTGAGCCTCTCACAGAGGCCTGAGGGTACGGACCACCAACATGTTCCCCTTTCCCCGTGTGCAGCTGCACAAAGATCTCTGACGTCCGTCTGTTTATTGCAGCGCCGCCGAGCTACAGCGATCTGGCAATATCAGAGTGTCACAGGCGGGATTGTCTGCAGGGCTGTGATAGGTCTGACAGGGAGGGAGAGGACCAGGGATCTCTGCTGACGTATATCACAGAGTTCAGATATCTGCCCCCGCCAGTCTACTCTGAGGTACACTTTGTACGCACTCACATGAACACGCTGTCACGATCTCACGGCAAACTGACCCAATTCATGAGTCAACTTTCAGTTAAGTTCATTAGGATTATGCAAAACCTGGCAGCACAGAACCACAAACACCTTAAACAAACAAACTATGAGTCTGCAAAAAAAAAAAAAGAGTTAAAATGAGAAGTGAAAGTGTAAACTTTGGGCTGTAACTACAGATTATTGATTATAGGTTAATGTGCTAATTATATTTATCACTTGGAGCATTGAACAGTAATGTCTGACCCAGTTTCAGGAAAACGTCCTGTAAGTCCAAGAATAGTAGAAGTGGTTAGTGGTTAGTTTTAGCCTTGACTAACTTGGCTGTGTTTCAGGGTTTGATATTATATTTATTTATTATTGTTCCTCAGCAGCCTGTGAACATGCAGCTCTGTCTCTGTGCCCTCAGGTCGACCCTTACCCCGACCCCGAGGAGACTAACGGGACCACGGACGTCAGGAGACCCGATATGTGTCCATCCCGCTGAAGGGAGCCTGGGAGCTCCTGAGGCTTCTGCACTAACAAAACGGGGTCACCCTCAGCTACCAGGCCCATAAAGCTTCTCACCACATTAGAATTCAGAATAAATAAGGCAGGACTCTCCCCGACCCGGGAAAGTCGGCTCAAAGAGTATTCTGTGACGTAGAGACCAGGGTTTGCTGGATCCTCTATAACCTGTGCTCAAAATAAGGCAAAAAAACAAACAAACAAAAGTTGTCTGACACCACTGTATGAGTCTGACGAGGAGGACAACACAGAAAAAGCCTCCTCCTGCTTTTTGCACAAACCGTAATTACTGTTTTCTATTGGTGGTTTTCTATTCTGCCTGCATGCTCCAGTAGAATCTGCCCACAGGTGTATATTACTCTACAGCATAGACGGCACATTTAAGGCAGGACGAAAGCTATTTGCAGTTAAGTGATAGTTCGAGCTTCGGGTGGAAACTGTCTCTTTTTGTGAACAAAGCTGAAATTCTCTTACAGATCGAATCGATTGATTAGTTGCAGAAATGTGCGGCATAGAACAACCACCTGGAGCACAAGTGGTGAAACTCAAATTGTGTGTGAATGTGTGTGGATGAGATGACAGAGTGTGTGTGTGTGTGTGTGTGTGTGTAAATGTGTCAACCCACACAGGGTCTCGAGCAAAGCACAACGACGACCAACAAAGATAAAAAAAACCACAAGTTGCTCTGAACCGAAGCTTCTGTTGCCTTCGATTCCTCCAGAACGAGGATGCTAAGACGCCTCGTGCTCACCAAAACAATGACAAAGCAGAAAGAAGAAATGTTTACAGATAAATATATCAAATTGAGAATGTTGCTCAAACATGACTCCTTCCACCTAAATCTTCAAAGTGCAATATATTTTTGTATTTGTGTTTTTTTTTTGTTTTTTTTTTTTGCACTAGTTTTTCATATACTTGGTTTCTCCGTTTCTGTGCATTATATATATATATATAACTATCATGTCCTTATTGCTTTCATGATCAACTTTTGATAAAATAAAAGTTTATTTTATAAAATAATAAATTTGAGCTTTTTAATATTTGCATCAAAACGTTCAATCTGAACACGTGGACACATGACACTGTAGATTCGATATAACGATATTTTACTACAAATAAACATCAATTATACTACTATAAATACTTTATATGTAATGCAGTATAAGTATCCTGTTTAGATACTTATACTACAGTTCACATGACCTTAGCTCAGGCAGAGCGTTACTTGGCATCACCTGTTTTCAACATGCTTCACAATGATTGGCTCATTCACAGCATGTGACTGGAATCGTCCAATCAGATTCATGCAGGTGTTTGGCGCGAACATTACCACCTGAGACTCGCTGCCGACGCGGTTCTTGTTTGTGTTCTGGGTCCTCGGTTCGTTTTTCGGTTCAGGTGCTGCAGGACAGAACAGCTTTCTGCTCCCCGGTCCCACCGTCACAGGCTCCGAGGTCCAGTAAGTATCTGCTGCTGCTTGTGGTTCTGGCTCAGGACAGATAAAATATTAGAAGAGTGATGGAGAGTATTTGTATTTGCCTTGTAAAGTGCAGAGACTTTATTCACCTTTTCTTGGATTGTAGTGTTTATAAAATATGGGTTAGCTGGAAGTTCACGTTGTGTTTAAAATGTTTGGTTTCCATCCAAACATGGTGCAAATTTAAACTAAATGCTCCCCTGAAATTAAAATACTGGAGTCAGGTGTGAATGTTAATTCATTGGTGTTAAACCTCAAATGATGGAAAACATGAATTGAATCTGACATTTCTATCAGTTTCATGAGTTAATGTGAGGAAGGTTCACACACACACACACACACACACACACACACACACACACACACACACACACACACACACACACCTACACACCTGCTGTTTGCATCTCCTCACCTGAAGCTCCGTGTGTCATGTACGTCTGAATTTATTGCTTTTATCAATTACAATCATTTTTACAGCTCAGCCAAGTACAAAAACCGTTTTTATTTCCTGAAGGTCTCAGTAAGAACTGCTGCAAACTGGAGAACATAAGATCTAAAAACACACAGGCATGTCCTCTGAACGTCTCAGGTTTTATTTAAACTAATGTCTGAGGCTCGACGACGTCGAATGATCCAGTATCTTACAGCAGCAAAAGTTAGAGAGAGGTCACGACCCCTCAGATTTATCTGGTGACCTTTTGGAGGGGCCTCACCCGTAGGTTGGGAACCACTGGGCTAAACTAACTCTATAAAAATAAAACCAGCTCCATTACTCACAGTCTGATAATTCATCTACGTGTATTAGTATTTATTTCTATTTAAAACTTATCGCTGCTTTTACTTTGAAGTATCCGAGAACTTCTTCCAGACGGATCTGACTCAAGTCTGTTATTTCTCTCCAGGCAGAACATGTGAATCATTATTGAGAAGTTGAGGATATTGTGTTTATTAAGGTCGTGCGTCTCCAGTTCACCTTGATTCAGGATTACAGCACACTCTCACATAGCAAAACACACACACACACACAGGCACACACACATGCACGGCGATGAGAGGTCACATGAGTAATGTTTTGGCTTCCTCTACACAGGCTGCTTCTGTCCGGCTGATAAACACAAACTGGTTTGAGCTGGACGATGACGCTCAGACAGTGAGGCTGTACGAGCACCAGCGGACAGATCGGCTTCGTGGTTTCAAAAGGACCTGTTCATGTCGCTGGGAGAGACGACGGGGTTTTGTTGTCTGGGCAGCTGGTGTGAGAGACACATGATCCTCAGGCCGCAGTTTTAACACAAAGCGTCCACACTGCGCCTGTTTGCTGAAGTCCTGTGAGGGGTGTAAGTTGCATATGCATCAGGCCTGCACACACACACACACACCCCAGGCACACGTCAGTGGCCGATACAGCTCAGGTTTGGTGCCAAAAACCAGCAAACATACACATTTAGGGCTTTAGTTACTGTGCACAGGGGCTCAGGTTCAGTCTGATGACACGCAGAGGACTGGCTGTTTTTTTTTTTTTTTTTTTTTTCAAATGTGAAAAGTGTGAGTTCATCTGCAGGCAGCCACCCAACAATCTGTGAGTACGACCCAGACTGCCAAAAATACGCCGCAGCAGTCTGCCTTCATATCAGGGCTGTGAGACAGCGTTTCTGAGAGGGCCGTGCTGTGAAAACCCCTGTACGAACATGCAGCCATGACGGCGAATCAAGACAAGCTGCAGACTGCCCACGTTCACAAACACAGCAAGTCTCTTTCTATCAACAGCCTCAACGAGATCATGTTGCTGTTCTCGAACACACTTTAAATACGGACAGATACAGAAGATTCACTTCATGTTAAAATATTAAAAACAGCAGTTTTGAAGTTGGTCCGAGGTGTAAAAGTTGGAAACAGAATAAATACAGACGTGCATGAAAACTTAAACTACACTTGAGCTGAACACAGGAGGAGGCTGGAACCTTCCTCACATTAACACGTGTGGTTTTCCATTGAGCTTTGACTGGATCTCCCTCCGTCACATTATCTCTTCTTCTGCTCTGCTTTAAAAGCACCGTGTGGACGAACAAATCCATCGGCTCCACCTTGTGGATTTTCTTTAGTCCTTTAGCCTGAGTCCAAACCAAACATTACACAGTATCAGGCTAATCTGGGCTGTGACGAGCCAAATGCTGCAGCATTATACAAAATTGGAAAAATGAAAATAGCAGCTAATTGGATTGACGTGTTTTCTGACACTGTTTCTTAATTAAGGCGGTTTAATTAAAGTTTTCCTGCTGGGAGACAAATATTGATCCTGATTTAAATATATTTATATATATATAGACAAGAAAATAATGATATAAACAACTTTTTTAACATTGTGCAGCAGGTGTCACACACAGTATATGTGCAGTGTGTGTTTGATTAGTATTTTGAGACATTGATGATCAGTTAGTCTGACTAATTGATCATTGATAACACAGCCATAATTTCAGGAAGGTGATGTCATATAGTTATAGTGATTATTAATTAGTCTGACTATAACAAACACTGTGTTGTTAAGTTTACAGGTATTATAAATCAGTGGTAGTGTAGTTTATTGATTTATTGATTAGATGTCAAGATAAATTAAAATGATTGGATCACCTCAGAACCTCCCTCAGGTTTTTAAGAAATATTTTCTATCAAAGTAAATCAGGGACAGACAGTCGTCCGTACATTTAGCATTACATGAAAACGATGTAAAGTGTTAGCAGGTAATTCAGTGTGAGGAAATATTCTAAAATGCAATATAAGCTAAAAAAAAACCAGGCTGTAAGTTGCAGTGCACAGTTTGACTGACTGTATATGTGCACTGAGCGTTGTCTGAGAATCATCACGTTGATGTCTTCAGTATAGACAGTGAGCTGTGAGTGTGTCCAACAGCAAAAATATAAAGGTTAATATTATAGAGAATCTGAAATGAACTGAGGCTGAAATGTCTTTAGGTGTTTTATTGTCTGAGATAAACACACTAACTAATGACGCCAACAAACTCTTAACTCTAAATGTGCAGCTGGGTGACCGTCCTCTGCAGCTGAACTCAGTCAGTAGTTTGTGACTCCACCTCAATAGATGTTTTTTGCACCACAGCTTCCTGCTTGCTCCTCATTTGTTGGAGTCGCAGCCTGTGGCGCCCCCTGGCAGCCAGTCTGTGGTGCTGCTGTTTTGTTCATGCTGCTGCTGCTAAAGCCGTGATTACACATATGACACATGCACCGTGCACAGACCGCACATCTGACCAATTTCATTTATTAATACGTTTCAGTTGATTTCTAATCAATTGAAGCACATTAGAGATGCTCCCCCTATGATTTCTTATCCAGTCAAATAATCACTAATATCAATTAACAGGCCACGTGTCGTTAGTTTTTTATAAAAACATAAGATGAAAATCAAAACCTGTTTCATAATGATATGATTAAACTCTTTATACTTGTCTCAGATAAGCAGCAGATACTGTATATTTTCAGTATTTAAATCATCCTTGTACAGATTCCCCTCCAAACAGGAACATAAACAGGAGCTTATAAACAGAAACACCTTTAAATCCATCATCATGCTCAGGGACATCAACCACACACATCGTAATTGTGTTTTTATTATCACATGCACACAATAAATTACATGAAGATGTGTATAAGTTATTGAGGCCAGGAGGTCAAGTCACAGTAAAGCAGCGATACATTCGTCCCACAGCCTCATACATATCATTAACTGTTTTGACCAGCCCGAGTGTTCAGCTCAACTAACATTTTACTTTTCATGTTCATTATTTCATTATTCAAGTATCAAACTAAATTAGTACAACTGCAGCCAGCAACTGAAAATGAGTGTAATTGTGATTACAGTGCAGGATTTCTCGTGATTCTCAGATGAAGGCACAGCGTCGCCCTCTGGTGGTCACACGTCCTCATAACAAGAGCAAATGATTTTCCTCCTGTCAGGACAAACTGGACTTGGTGAAAAACCCATCAGAAATACCAAAGAACTCATTAGCATCACTACAGATGTTAATGATGATGTCCATTTTTGTGTTGTGATCAGGGCAGGTCCTCATGAGTCCAGGCAGTTCTGACCCACAGTCTGGATCTATATTCCGCTCAGTGATTGAATTATATTCAGAATAACATGATAAAGCTGTTGTATGAAGGCACCTTTAGAAGTAGTGAGATTAGTTAACGAGCAGTTTCTGTTTGTCATGTGACCACCGATGTGCAAACCATAGATGAATCCCAATTCCATTATTTTATTACTCCTCCGTCCTTGGACGACCCAGAAGATGATCCGGTCGACCTTGATGAGGGACGTCCCAAAGCTCTTATTTCTGCTCTGACCACAGAAAGAGGAGGCTGCCTGCCTTTATCAGAAATCAGTCTGATTGGACGCTTTATCGGAGGAAAGGACATATCTCCTAAACATGTTCCCTCAGTCCTTGAATCCTTCCCTTGCTTCTCATGTGGACTGGACTAAGACACAAGTGAGGGAAACGTGGATGCAATTCTTGGAATTTGCACCATGTGATGTTGCTGAATGCTTCAGGGGCAGAAACCCTAATGCCAGACAGGTCCAAACTGGACTGAGACCTCTTTTTAAATTCGTCCTTCCTACAGTATTAGATACACAGCAGCTACAGTAGGCTTATGGCTGTGGTTAAAACAAACAATCTGCGGTTAGGATAATTAAAACACTGAGTAAGGTTGGGCAAAGACTGTGGCTGCGGTAATAAAAAGGCGAGTGTTAATTACAGGTCTGTGATTGGACGTAAACTAATCCTGTGTAAATGTCTGACCCTTCATCCACAGTAATGTTTATTGCTTTTTAACATTTGCCCGTAATGCCATTTAAACTTCAATCACCATTAAATGAATTTATGAACCCCACATGCTGTAGGTTGACAGATCGGAGCAGAGCGAGTATGAGTCTGAGCACCGAGGCACATTTAGTCCTCTGCAGTGGCAGCACAAATGTCCGAGGCTGAGCTAAAAACACTTCAAACAGCAGATAAAACCCAAACTTTCCCCATGGCTGCAAACCACTGAGAGAAAAAACTGACCCTTTAAACTGGCAGCACACTGGTGGACTCTTAATGCAGCGAGGACCAGTCTGAAGATCTTTAGATTACAGTGTTTTAAATGAATCCCCTTGGACACGGGACCTGGGAGGTAATGGACACAGAAAATCAGCAGAATTTCCTCTGAGCTTCTGTAGCGTGGCCAAGAAGGTTAAAAGCTGCACCGTAGTTCATACTGAGTCCGATCACATACTGGCTTCTGTATCTCTGGGTGGACTAGTCTGTTTCTAGCTCTGGGGTTAGGTCCCACAGACGCTCTGGCTGAACCGTGGCTATGCCTGGTATTCCTTCAGTAACTGGCCTGCGATTACCAGTCTCTGGATCTCACTGGTGCCCTCGTAGATCTCTGTGATGCGAGCGTCGCGGTAGTGCCTCTCAGCGGGCATGTCCGTCACGTAACCCATTCCCCCCAGGATCTGGATCGCCTGATTTAAACAAACAAAATGAGAACATTGCCTGGAGTTTTTTCTTTAGTATATTTATATTCTTCTTCTTCTTCTTCTTGGCAGTTTCTTACCTGATGAGAGCAGAAGGTGGCAGCTTCAGATGCTACTAGTTTGGCCATGGCTGCTTCCTGCAGGCAAAGAACAGTGGAGGGTGAGTGCTGGATGCTACAACACTGCAGAAATGTAAAACCTGTCAGACCAGACGCGTCTGTGCACCTTAGTGAAGGGTTTCTTTGAATCTCGGAGAAGCGAAGCCTTCCAGGTGAGCAGACGGGCGCTCTCTAGTGCCACAGCCATGTCAGCCAGTTTGAACTACACAAAGAGGAAAACAGGACAAGTTTTAGCACTGAGACAATTAGTTTATTCCATAGACGGCAAATTAATCAATTATTAATTATTAGGTAAAATGCAGATGATTGTCTGGTTCTTAAATGTGTGGGTTCATCATGTTTCTGCCCACCATCACCATGAGCTCCAGGAAACTTTCCATAAAGTCAGAGGATTCACAAAGAACAGACTCAGTATTAATACACATCGACTCTTAGGGCTTCAGCTCCAAAAACACTGGATCCTACATTTCCCAAAATGCAACTGAATAGTATTTTCTTTTCATTACACTTTCCCGCCAGTCCGACTGGTTGTAACAGACTTTCTGACAGTGTGGTGTTAACGTGATCAATAAGACTGACCCTCAAGGCTACACACACATATCAATAAACCTGTTTCCCTTGCAGCCAGTCACCCTGGAGCTCAGAGAAGGCTGATGCCTGCTCGTCTTACCTGTATGGCCTGCAGCTTTCCGATCGGGGCTCCGAATGCAGTGCGTTTGTGTGCGTAGTCTGCAGCACAGTCCAGAGAAGCCTGAGCAATACCGAGAGCCTGAGACGCAATGCCGATCCGCCCGCTGTCCAGGGTTTGCTGTAAATGTAAGTTTATTGAAGTTGATGGATACTGTTCTGTTAGAAAAGCTTCGTATCAACAGGGTTTGTGGTTTTGTGTTTCTATTCAAATAAAGAAGCGGAGTAACAGTGAAGTGAAAGCAGGAGGCTCTGTTGTACTTTGGAATCAGCACTGTGCCAACCATCGAGGTAAGAGGCCGTGTTGAGTTTGCAGGGAGACTTTAATTAAAATACTGTTTACGTCTCAATCAAAGGCCTGTCACTACAATAATACGTCATTTATACGTTTTATTTTGGCTCTAAGCTTAGTGCCTCCTACTGAAGAAGCTGCTTCATTTCTCCTGCAGAGAAAGAAGGAAGGAGACATTCAGGAAGCTGTACCCAACAGTTCAGTTTAAGTAACACCTTGAACAGCTTATGGAAGGTTTAATACGCCCCAAACTAGTTTGTCTGGAGGAACGGGCTTCATGTAACAGCAGTGAATGAAATGCTCTAAACTACCATGGCGATCTTGAATCCAGCACCACGGGAGCCCAGCATGTTGCCCAGCGGTATCCTGCAGTCCTCCAGGATTATGTTAGCCGTAGACGAGGCTCTGATGCCCAACTTATCCTCCTTCTTCCCCAGAGAGAGCCCGGGGTGTGGCATAGGGATCAGGAATGCACTGATCCCCTGCAGACCCACCAGGCAAAAAGCAGTTTGAGGAAATAAAAAGCACAAAGGTGAGAGAGGATTACAACTCTTCCAGGTATATTAGTCTGGGTACTAAAATGTGCCTGTCATGCCTTGTGCTTGAGTTTCTTGTCTGTGGTGGCGAACACGACGGTGGCAGAGGCGTCCCAGCTGTTGGTGATCCAGGCTTTGGTCCCACTCAGCACCCACTCGTCTCCCTCCTGACGAGCTGTCGTGGAGGCTGCGCCCGCATCGCTGCCGTTACCTGGAATTTTAGAGAATTGCTTTATTCCAAGGAGGTACAGAAACTAAAGCTGCATATTTGTGTGTGTGTGTGTGTGTGTTGGCACAGTTACCTGGCTCACTGAGGGCGAAACAGCCCACCTTCTCTCCGGTGGTGAACGGTGTGATCCACTGCTTTTTCTGTTCCTCTGTACCAAACTTCAGTATCGGGCCGATGTAGAGAGACTGGGACCGAAATCAGAGCCGATGAAAACAGGTGAAATGAACAGACCAACACCTGCACAGGTACATTTAATAAGACACATGACACAATGACAGACTGTACTCACATTGTTTACAGAGACCACCACTCCAGTGCTGGCGCAACCTCGGCTGATTTCCTCCACTGCCAGACTGTACGCCAGGTAGTCCATCCCAGCTCCACCCAGCTCTTCTGGTACCTCCATGGCCATGACCCCCATCGCCCCCAACTCCTGAATCTGTGCAGCAACATCGAAAGTAACCAGGATTTTTGTCCAACTGGAGGCAGCAAAGGTAACACTTAACATGGTTTATTTCCACCTCTAGCAGCTCCAGACTAACATGCTGAGTCTCAGCCCAGTGTTCCCTCAGTTTGAGCTCTGGGTTTGGTCTCCACCACCTCCTGAGGGAAATCTCTGGCTCTGCTCCACTGTGTTCACCAGCTGCTGTTTGCTGCTGCGCAGTTTTTATTGAGGAGCTTATTTTCTGAAAACCTCCTGTTGGTGCTAAAATATGGTGCTTTGGGAGCACTGAGAGTCAATTAAATCAGTAAAGCAGATTCAGCTGATCGTTCCTCGCAGGTTCATCACTCCCCTGACACAGCTGAACATTGTAATTTCATACACTGCCATTGTAATAACACATTATTGCTAAGTGGATGTCTTTTCTGTTTAGGCCTGCACTGGAACACTCATGCTGTGCGTACCTGTTTGGCAGGGTACAAATGCTCTTTGTCGAGTCTGGTAGCGTTGGGGGCCAGTTCTCTGTCAGCGTAGTCTCTGCAGGTCTGTCTCAGTATCTGATGGGTCTCTGGAAGCTCCGATAGCTGGGCCAGACTGCGACAGCCCCTAAGACACAAGCTAACAGCTGTGGGAGTGAAAAATAAAAAGGCTTCAATGCACCATGTGTGTAACATGACTCCAACATTATATCCAAGTTTAGCTAAATGAACAATTAAGCTCAATGGTCCTAATCCAGGCAGTAGTGTCATTCATCTCTTTGGTGATGTGGATGTGATGACTGATTAACTGACTGGATGATGACAATGACACCCAGCTGCACCTTCACAGACGCTCACAGCGAAACAAGACGTGTCACCTGATGTTATAAAAGTGTTCAGCAGTTTCACAGTTTGATGGAATTATTTTATGATGGACTCAGATTTAATTTGCTGTGAGGACAGGGGCCATAAGGAAAAGTTCTACACTGAGCAATATTGTCCTATAACATATGATGTAACTTGGGGTGTTGGTCGTTGTTGCGTAACGCAGCTTTAAGGCTGTTTTTAAATGATGTCGTCTGTAAGGCTGCATTACTGGTAATAAGCCATTTATTATTAAATTATATGAATTTATTACTAACTACTAAATGATAAATAGCACGAAAAAGACCACAACACTTCAGGTCTTTATTATCAGCAATCCTGTCTTATTTCATAATTAATAGATTATTAGTGTTTGCCTATAACATATAATAACAGAAAATATCAAAGATTGCCTTTTACACTTTAACACTTCTCTCCAAAATATCTGTCTGAGCAACAGGTCAAAGCCCAAAGATATTGAGTTTACTCTCCTGCACGACAAAGCAAATCATCAGCCCCTCACACCTGAGAAGCTGGAAACGTCACTTTTGCTTAGAAAACTACAAAAACCGGTCAATAATTATCAAAACTGTCCAGTCGTTTCGCCTCCACAATTAAAGATCCGTTTAATAAAAGTGTTATAAGCCAGATGTTGCTGCGGTTTGCTTCAAATCTCGTGTCTTTGAACGCAGCACCAGCTCACTTGTCATGTAGGGTAAAGGTCATTCACACCGATATCTGTCAGCCTCGTCTCAGTGCACGACATTTAAAAAATCCTCCAGAGAAACAGGGGTTGGTGTAAAACTGTTTAGGAACAGCCTGAACTTAACTTTCCTCAGTGTTTGTATCACTGATCGCAGCTAGTCGGCTAATTGTAACGCTAACCTGATTTAGCCAGCTAGCTAACAGTCACGTTAAGAAACATCTTTCCCCTTTTATTTCTCCATAAACTGTCAGTTGACTAAAGCAGGTACACGGTTTGATTCTTACCGTCAGTGTCAGTTGGCTTGTGCAGCGTTGATTAAATGTTATAAACAGAATAACGTTAATTTCCCCAAATGTATGTAACGTTAGCGGTTAAATAGCACGCTAAGCTAACTACGGCTCCAGGGTCATTCCAAGGCAAATACCGGGCTAATATGAGGTTATCACGGGATATACTGTTTCTTATTATACTCTTGAATAGTTCAGATCCTTTTTTTTCGTGTACCCACCTTTTCTTGCTTTGAAAAGTGCAGCCATGGTTCCTTCCCCACCGTTTGATGAAGCTAAATACCCTGCGATGTCTGATTTTTACCGGAGGTGTCTGAAGCACACTGCTGCCTTCATGTGCCCTCGGAATGTTTGTATTTACTATTGTCACTTCACTCCTGAACGTTTCATCTTGTTAAAACACAATGGACAAACGTGTTTCAGTGGTTTGTCTTTGCAGGACATTTTCTCAAAATAATATGTGTCCAAGCGTTTTATCAATAACAGACATCAGCACAACTTTAAAGGTCAAGCTCATTTGTTCTATGTGTAGTATATCAAGAAGTTGTGAATACATAACTACACTATAATGTGTAGTACTATGTGTGAAATATGTATACACTGCTTATACACAAAAAGATAAACCCTGCACAAAATTGCAGCACATATAGCAACATTTCAGGTGACTTTGCAGTGATTTTAGGCTTAAAATACCACAAACATTGTGTTATTGTGTGAAAGGATATACCTACTAACTGTACAACAGCTACACTTTAGCCCCCATAATCTTAGTGACTGCTTTGTTTTGGTCATAGTAAAACATTTAAACACCAAACATTAGTGATTAGAATGAATAAAGGGTGTCCAGCCAGGGAGGTTTCAGATTTTTCACAACATGTTTATTTTTTAGCACCATAAAAAGTCAGTTAAGGTTGTCCAGTGTATTTGCTCTCATTCTGTCTTTCCTTTGGGATGGAGCGACGATGGTAGAGATTTAGGAAAGGACTGGAGAAAGGGGGTGTTTGGGGAAATAAAAAGCTGAGAGGGCTGCATGGCTGCAACAGCACCACATGGCCAGCAGGTGTCGTTCACTTGCTGGCGGAGGTGAAGGTGAAGCATCCTCTCTGGTGGAACTGCATGTCCCTGATGCGACGCATGGACTGGATCTGGGGCTGGAAGGCACAGAAGTCGTTGTAGTGTCTGTAGTCACCGCACTCAAACAGGTACTGGTAGCCTCTGTATCCGGGGTACTGGTAACCCACCCACCTGAGAGAGACATGGAGAGGGTGAGAAAAGCTAATGTTTCTAATAGTCATTTGCATCATGTTTGGTTCTAATATCCTTATAAACCTACTGACACAATACTTTTGGTTTTTACTTTGTAGAACCACTGAATGATCTGGAGACTAAAGGATCCCTAGAATCTCCACAGTCATCACCAGGTCATTTAAACCACCTGTAGAGGGTTATACATGATCCCTAAAGAGGGTCCAGATGTGTAGGAGGTTTTGTTGCCATTATAGAGGTTCTTGGGGTCTTTTGGAACGCTTACTGATGTTTGAAAATGTTCTAGACATCCTTAAATGAGTTCTAGTGGTCACTGAGGAAGTCCTAGTAGTACTTTAAGTAATTTTGTGGGTTCTTTTAGGGGGTCTTTGAAAGGTTTTAGGAGATTTAATAGTAATCAAGGAAGGTCTAGAGGTTCTTTAGGAGGTCCTAATTGTCATTAAAGTGGTTCTACTCATCCTGCAGGAAGTTGACAACATTCTTTAGAAGGTTTAGTGGTCACTGAAGAGGTTCTCAAAGAACCAGAGGGTTTGGGGTGTCTATTCGAGGGATTCTAGTGGTCTATGTGTCATTTGATGGGTTCTCAGGTACCATAAAGAATTTATTGTGGTATTTGAGGTGCTACTAGGGTCATTAAAGAGGTTCTGGTGGTCACTGGGTATGTTTAGTGTTCATTGAGGAACAAGGAAACGTATAGAGAATCTTTTTTGAGGTTCTAGTAGCCACTGAAGAGATTCAAGAAAACCTTAGAGGTTAGCAGAAAATGTCATAGATCTTCTACGTGTCTTTGCCAAGGAACCGACGGCTGAAGCTGTTCTTGAGGTTCGAGGTGGAACAGATGTGTATTTGACTGAGAGACTTGAAAGTCATAATAAGAAAAATTCCTTGCTAAAAATACCTAAAAATTTGTTGACAAATAAAACACCATGCAGTCAGCTTTAAGCCTTGTGATGACATTATCCTACTTTTTATGAACAACTACATTGTAGTGGAACTCCAGAGGCTTGTGGTTTCCTCTACAGCCCTTTTAAAAACATTTCTAGAACAGAGCTTCCACTTGGGTTAAATATAGAAAATAAAGAGACCGATTTGCTCCCAGGCTGTACGACAAAGTCTTTCCTCATTGTCATGCAGCTGGATTGGTTGACTTTCAAAGTAAGAGTTTGAATCTACTCACGCTCCTCCTGGCACCCTCACGCTGCCCACCCTGTCACAGAAACCGTGTGCCCAGAGGGTGGGCACATCGTCCTCCTGGATCTCCATCTTGTTGCCCTGGAAGTCGGAGAGCTCATACAGGCAGATCTTGTGCTCCATGCTGTCCTGCAGGGGGCAAACGAGGGATGTGGAAGTAAACAGCCTGTGTGTCACATTAACGACATGTTGATTTATTGTGCTCTTGTGTTTGTGTTGTTTTTGTAATCACACTGTGGCTCTAGTGGGGGCAGTGTTGGCCTGCCTTTGCTCTTTAGTTCATCATGTCCACATAAAGCATACTGGATGGATTAATGCAGGCTCTGATCCAATTGAAATGATGAATTCCACTGACTTTTGTGAATGTTCTGATCATCAGCTCATATATAACCTAATACACGAACCATGCGGATGGGCCTGAGGGACATGAGGCAGTCGCTGCGGTAGGAGTTGCTCCAGGTATCCCAGCGAGGATACTCTCCCTTCTCCAGGATGAACATCTCCCCACGGAAGTTGGTCTGCTCAAAGGCAACGAAGCTGGAGAGGGGGCGCCACCAGGCACGAGGGGGGCACAAGGGTGGAGAGGAAAGACGATGAAATATATGTGGGTAGGACCTTTTTCTTCAATGCGGCTGTTTAAATCGTGTTTGTGTTTGTGTGTGTGTTCACTTACGGGCCGCACTCCACAATGATACTACGCACTCTATCCATGCCACGGTCACACACGTTCATACACTCATTCTGGACCTCGATCATTCTGCCCTGGAAGTTCTCCTGGTCGAACAGCATGATCTGCACAGAGGACACGTCACATGAAATAACACCAGTGGGTAGAAAAACAAGCAGCACATCCATCATGTCCCAGCGGTGTCGTCTTCAGTTGGTAATAAGACCATCATAAATGATCTCCGTCTCAGAGGTGCCCCACAGTAATTATGACTCTGCAATAGCAGGAAGATGAGTGTGTCTCGTCTGGAGCAGCAACACCTGCTACATAGACTGAGACTGTCTAAATATTCCATTAAAATAAGACGCAATAGTGAATTTTTTCCAAGCACAAAATCTCAGTTCATTCATCTAAGTAGGTTCATTTTCTGCTCTTCATACTTTTGCTTCACTGCATTGCAGAGGAAAATGTTGTGTTTTTCACCTCATGACATTTACTTGACAGCTGCAGCTACTGGTTACTTTGCAGAGTTGAATCACTGAAACTGTATTTCTTTCCCAGGTGGAACTGCAACTTCTTCAGTAAAAAACAATGCCTGTAAAGTATTTACTGATCACTTAAATCACGAAGACTTATCACACTGTTTTTTTTTTTTTACTGCAGCGATGTGGGTGTTTGCAAAACTCAGCAGCAACATGCCTCCACAACAACAATGTCCTTGTCACTCAGGATAAGCCATAGCCCTTTAGCGTGGACAGTTTTGCTACTTTAACGAGGTTCGTAAATGTCGTTCTTCAATGCTTTGAGCACCACAATCAAGTCCCGATCAGCAGTTTATGGAATTTGGGGGGCGGCAACAAAAACGTCAAACTCGGGCATATAAAATCAAAGCTATCTTAGCTATGCTGGGAAATATGTGGTGTCTTTGTAATGTTGCTCAGCTGACCCGATGTACAGTATTCCAGTAATATACAGATTCAACTCACTCTGTAGGATCCCATGCCAGGCTCCCCAGTCTTGGTGGCCTTGCTGGTGGCAGCTGGAGCGGGGGCTCCCTTGTCCTTGGCATCAGCGCCCTGGCTGGAGGCGGACTTGGCAGTCTGAGACATGGTGAGGGGCTTCAGGAGAGTCTGGGTGAGAGATGGAGGAAGACAAGGGGTTGAACAGAAATAGAGGTGTAAATGGCAGTGACAGGATCACAGAGGAGACAGTGAAAGGCAAGAAGTGAAGCAGAAATGTCTGGTTCAGTGTGGCCCAGTCGAGGTGTTAACATGGTCAGAGGGCTGGTACGTAGGTATGTTTTTGGGATTTGGACTAAACCACAGAGCTGCTGTTTATGTGGGAGGCTTATTTAGACCCTGGACTTCTGTTTGGGTCTTTTCCCAGGCTGAGGGTGGTTTGCCAGGATGTGATGGGCAGGGAGTGGTTCCTGGCTCTGGATGAAGTGTGGTTGTCCTCGTGCACTATGGTGGATGTTCTGGTGTGCATGTCTGTGTCTGTGTCTCCTTACCTGCGTTAGTATAGCTTGCAGTGCCGTGTGAGGGAGGCTGGCTCGTGCTGGTCCCTTGAACACCCAACCCAAGCTTTTATACTCTGGCAAAGGCCAAACGTAGAGACTCGCAGCACAATAGAAAGCCTCTCGTCATCACAGTTGGCTTGTGCCAAAGCCACCGGGTCACTGCATAGCCTAGAAACGCCGCTGGCCCCTCTGGCCTGCCCGTAAGCATTTTACTATGAAAGGAAACCACTGACCAAGGCATTTTTCCCATGTGTAGGCCTGGTAGGCCTGTAAGCTATAGTTGCATGTAGAGAGGAGGAATGCTAGGGTCCAGGGGGCACAAAGAGGTAATCCTTTCTCTCTGTCACCAACATGGACGCACAAAAATACAACATATTCTTTTACTTTGGACCTGAAAACAAAGACGCACGATTTAAAATCCCCCTTTGATCTGAGCATTACCACTGATTGGGTTTGAGGAAGTGCAACAGCACTTATTTAAGAAGATTAATATAAAACACATCTTTTTTGTTTTTTAATTAAATTCGGTTTTTTGCATGAGAACTGTACTTGTGTGTATATAAAACACCTGCCAGTCCTACAGCGATGACTCTAAGACCCAGCTGCTGTTTGTGAAGAAGTAGTTCCAGTCCATAGCTCCCCCTATAACAACCTTTCCTCTGGCCTTATGCTAAGCTAGGCTAACTAGCAGTTATGTGCTTAACACAGAGACATGAGATCAGTGTTTAGCTTCTGTAAATTTCAGAAAACCTAACAATAAACATTTCCCCAAACTTTAGACTTGACCAGGATTAGAAGTTTGGTAACATCATCATTACTGCTGATCATATCGGAGTGTGTATTGACCTGAACAAGGGTGTGTTTTATTGCTTATTAATGTTTTAATCTACATCAGTATATTTATTCATAGTTTGAGGTTTGTATTTATAGGAATTTCATAAATTAGCCTATGAAGTTAAATGGTCAAATGCATCATAATCCTGAGCGATTCTCTGTGTT
The DNA here is from genome assembly GCF_900324485.2 of Mastacembelus armatus. Classification (NCBI taxonomy): domain Eukaryota; kingdom Metazoa; phylum Chordata; class Actinopteri; order Synbranchiformes; family Mastacembelidae; genus Mastacembelus; species Mastacembelus armatus. Next base: position 19,341,595 of record NC_046644.1, on the reverse strand, counting down.
GTTGGTTGTTGTTTATGATAATGGTAATTCTTAGATTACAGCTGGATTACATCTGGATTATCTCACCTCACGTGATTATTCTCACAGTGGATGCAGGATTAGAATGAGTTTGATGTGTGCGGATTAAGTGTGAACTAATCCTTCTGTGTAATCTGTGTGACTTCTTCTGCATTCTGTGTTATCCAAAGCAAACCTCAGTAGTTCCTGGTGACAGTCAATGTGTTGGTAGCGTCACCTGGAGTGATGTAATCCTTCAGAGAGAGCCAATGAAATGTTTCCTGATTTAAATCAGAGAATACCAATGTTAGACATCAGCTGCTTTATTTGACAGCTGGTAAGATAACAAAGCTCAGCCTTAGAATTGAAGTGATTTCAATAATAAAAACATTTCAAAACAAATTTGCTATGATCAGGAGACAATGCCTATTGATTTCGAAGCTTATTGATCCTGTGACCTCCTGATTACTCACACTGACACAAAATCTTTTTGCATGTTTCTTCTCCTAGATTGAAGCCAACTATTGATTTCTAACCCACCGGGACATTCCCCATCAGTCCAGCCTTTCACTTTTGACCCCTTAAAGCCTCTCCACATGTGCATATTAGTGCCACCTCTTCAACATCAGTTCTCTCGGGTTTGTGAGACATGAAATGTGTCCTTTCTGGTGTCATGACTGAATCTGACTTATGTTTGAGAGCCCTGGTTTCCACACACTCTGTTTTTCTCTTCAAATTTCTGCTACCAACGAGGAAGAAACCTATTGATTTTGCAAACCACATGACCTTTCCCTGCCTCTGTCATTAGCTGGCAGCCACTGTTTAACTATTCTGTCAATAATAGTTTTAACTGTGACAGAACTAGGGCAATAATTACACCTTGGAATTGATCCCCACATTCCTTCGGTTGCTTTCATGTTTCTGTTGTGACACAGTAAATGAGGAAAGAAGCAGCACAGCAGTCATTTCTTTCAGGAAGGAAATTGTTTTGCCATCGGGAAAACGGATTTTGTGTTTGATATGAAAATAAATTGCTCCTTATAAAGTAAGAAGTTAAAGTCAAATGTGCCCGTTATTGAAGAGTCTATCAGAATCTGAAGCCAACTGGCAGTGGCTGAAACAGAAACTGTGCTAGAGTTTCTTTGGGCCCATTGGAGATAAAGCTGTTGTTTAGAAACTCGTGCAGGCTGTACTGTTCCTCTGCTCTCTTGTTTACAACTGGTTGATTATATAAGCAGCCACTCACACACACACACACACACACACACACCCAGATTGGCTAACAGAGATAACATACACCACCATCAAAGTGAAATGTGCTTCCTAAATGTAAAAATTAAACTAAATTCTGAGATAATGATAATTATGTGTGGCTTTAATTTAAAAAAAGAAACAGAATGCAATGAAGTGAGACTTTCAGAATAAAACATTTCAAGCGCTGATATGATTAGTTGACCACATATTACTGCTCTGAAAAATATACTGATGATTAAATTTAGTAAGAAACAGGTGGATTTGTAGTTTTGTTTTATGTTTAGGGTGTGCCAGTTTGTCACAGCCATAAAGGGAGTGTTACTGTACTACATACAGTGCCATGCAATAGTATTTCTACACCCAGTGTCTGGATGAATAACTTCCTCTTTGCTGTTTATATTTCTGCTTCAACAAATGCTGTTGTGTTTCATGAGCGTGCACTATCTGCACAGACAATCACATCTTGTCAAATAAACACTGCTGTCGTACTGAGTCTGGATTATGGCATCATGTAATAAGTCTGGACTGAGAATGTCACACATACGGATACCTGAGCAGGTAAGACAAGAAATTCCACCAAAATGCCAGAGAAAAGAACTGAATTTGAGTCATTTTAAAGTAAAATACCAAACATGCTCCTGCTCCCAAAGTGGATTCAATTCTTGTCTTTGTCATTAAAGGCACTAAACAGGCTCTATTTTGGTTTTGGACCACTGGTCAGATAAAGCAGCGGTATGAATACATCATAACACGTTCTTGGAAATGCCTGTTGGCATTGTCACCATTTAAGGAACATGATTTGAATATATTACAAGAACTCTTCTCTCCACGTCCTTGGCCCTGAGTACGCCTTACGCTCTGTCTTGTTTCTCTTATATTCCTGTGTCTCCCTGTGCTCTGCCCCGGGTGATAATGTGGTGTCTGCACTTCTGCCCCTCCACAGATTAACCGCGCTTTTGTCGGGGGCGACAAAGAAAAGCCCCTCCCTGGTGCTGAGCCGGGGCTTTCAGCATGGCTCTTTGCCAGGGGAGGCTTTAAAAGGGTGGGGGCGCGTGGCTCCTCTCACTCTCACGGCAGGACAACCCAAGGGCATCAGAGCAAGGTGAGTCCCTGTCCCTCACCCAGCCAGCACAGCCAGGGTACAGCAGCCCCCCATATTCACACACACACATGAACTCCCAAACCCGGGAGCCATCCAGGCTCCAGGGCCCAAAGGCCATCACTGCAACCAGTGGGTGAGATAAACAGTGGAGGTGGAAATTCTCAGCGGCAGCAGCAGCAGCAGGGAGGAAATGGGCAGAAAATAAGATAAAGAGATAGACTGGGTGGGAGAAAGAGCCAAAGGAGCCAACATGAAGCCTCTGGCTTTTTTTGACCCGCTTCATTTTTGTGTACGAACTATAAATAGATACTTTCAGTCTGGGAATTATTCAGGCTGATTCCAGTGTCCGTGCTGTTTTTCAGGCTTTTAAAACACAGTGGCTGTTGCTTCGGCCATTTACCTCACTGTAAGCCTGATACTTGCACAGAATGAAACTACAGCTGGATTGTGTTGAAAGGTTTCACAACAGTACACATGTAACCAGCCTCTCTTTGAATGTCTTTGTCAGCCAGGCTTTTGGTGCCTAACATTTTCTTGCATTAGAGTCAGTGCATGTTTAACCAGCCGCTCATGGTGTGTGCACAAAGTCTTAGCAGGCCTCTTGTCACTGTAATTTCTGTCGCTTCCCTTCAACTGTCTTGTTTTTTCCTGCCAGACAAGATGACTCACCATTGCACCAAGTTCTCCGGCCACTGGAAGGTGAGTCTGTGGACAGAAGAACAGATTCATACATCACCTCAGTCTAGAGCCTTTCAACCTACAAGTTCTCCCTGAAATGCACCCGAATGCTTGTAGTAAAATGTCTCAGACGAAAAAGGCACAGAATTTATCACCAGCTGGTCAGTTTCTTTCCTGGCAGAGAGCAGGATAAATTTAGCCCATATAGCCACACTAGAACAACTATGTTTATGATTTAATGCCACAGGGCTCTGTCTTTAGCCCTCTTTATAATAACTCAATGCACGTCACAGTCAAAATCAACAGCTGATTGTATTTAAACTTAAGCTGCTTTTTACATGGATGCTTTTGCCTTCAGATCATTGTCTTTGATGAGGAGTGCTTCCAGGGCCGCCGCCACGAGTTCACCTCCGAGTGCTGCAATGTGATGGAGTTTGGCTTTGAGACTGTGCGCTCCCTCCGGGTGGAGAGTGGAGCGTGAGTAAACGGATATAAACACACACAGGAAAGAAGGCAGAAATGCAAAACTCTCACTGTTATAAAACTTATGACCAATCAAAGCGTGACTCACATGTTTACAGGCTTCGTCAGAAAGGTTAAGTAGCTAAGTAAGTACTGAGAAGGTAATAATTACTTTTCATTTTGACTTGTGTTGTCTCCAGCTGGGTGGGTTATGAGCATGCCTCCTATCAGGGACAGCAGTTTGTCCTGGAGAGGGGCGAGTACCCCCAGTGTGATGCTTTCGGCGGCAGCAACGCCTATCACATCGAGAGACTGACCTCCTTCAGACCGATCGCTTGCGCTGTAAGTTGAACTTAGATGGATTTTCCATTACCGTCATCTGCTGTCGGTGCTTTTGCTTCAGAAAATGTCAACATCTCTCGTGCCTGTACAATGTGTGTTTGTCAGATAAACCTAACTGACCAGAAAAACAAACCCTTATGTTTTAAGCTTTTTTTTTTTTGTCCTTTTTTGCCTTCAGAACCACAGAGAGTGTCGTATGACTATCTATGAGCGTGAGAACTTCCTGGGCCGTAAGGGTGAGCTTAGCGACGATTATCCCTCCCTCCAGGCTATGGGCTGGTGCAACAATGAAGTTGGTTCTCTCAGGATCCAGTCTGGAGCGTGAGTGTTCTCCAGCTACGCTTGTTTTTCATAGTCACCTTGTTTTTCATAGTCTCCCTGCAGCAGTCCAAAAATAATCCCAGCTAGACTTTCACAACAGCAATCTTTTGCAACATTTCATGCGTGCTTCCTTCTCTCTGTGCGATTTCTCAACAGATTTGTGTGCTACCAGTACCCTGGTTATCGTGGATACCAGTATATCATGGAGTGTGATCGTCACTGTGGGGAGTACAAACACTTTAGGGAGTTTGGCTCCCACTGCCAGACCCCTCAGATCCAGTCCATCCGCCGTATTCAGCAGTAACAACTTACTCCAAACCCTTTCTCCCATGTGACCCTTTACCTTTGACCCCTGCTGCTTCCCAGTGCTGAATAAACTGTCTTTCTTAAACCTTACGGACTTCCACTAATGAATCTGCTTACCTGATAGACAGATAGATATTTCTACAGTCATTTGCACACAGTACACATAATAATGTACAGGGGCAACCTGGTGTCAATAAAAGTTGAGTTGAAATAATTGTAGTTGAGAACTGAGTTCATAGTTTATTAACAGCCTAGTTTTCACACTGACCGTATGAATCAATTATTTACGTGTAAAACAGTTGTTCTGAAATTAACTTTAGAGACAACAGACATGTTGGTTTGGTTATAAAACATTGCTTCTTGGTTATGATCACTTTCGGGCCAAGTGTTGTGCTGGATTTCCAACTTGGACAAATGACCAGTGGCCCCTAAATGTCACTTTGTCTTCGGAAAAGTGGTGAAAAGGGGCCCAATGGTGCATTTTACCCATTTTCCTCAGTTTATCTAATGTGCTGCATTTTTAGGGCTAAAATTAAAATGAGCCCTATAACAGTAACATGCTGCTTCAATAAGGGCCACTCTCCTGCAGTTTACTTTTGATGTACTTTTAAAAACGTTTACTGCAGTAAAGACTGAATATCTTCACTCACGTTGAGGCGGCTGGAACCATAGGGTGTTTGGGTTTTTTTTCTCTGCTCCATTATCAGATTGTGTTTCTGCTGAGCGGCCCTAATTCTTACTTCAGTAAAGTGTACACTTCTTTGGCCTGTGGTGCAGGGAGCAGTGTGAAGGCTCTGCAGGCCTCTGCAGCATTACCATCGCTGGCCAGGAAACGGCACTGCGTTTCCACCAGAACAACACTTCCACCCCGGTGGGGCATCCTGCAGAAAATCATTTGCTGTGTTGTATTATTGACTGTCAGAGGCTGCTGCTTCGTGACTATTCAGATTCAATGTGCAAAGCAACTTCATACTGACACATGATAAGAGGAGTAAAAAAGGCTCATGGCAGCCTCTTTATATGCTAAAATCTGCTGCAGCCAGCCTGTGGTTTCCACATATCCAATTTAAATGTCTTTCTTTATCTACAGCCCCCCCCCCCCCCCCCCCCCCCCCTCTGGGAAATCTCCTGTATGCAGATGCTATTTCCAGTCAAATTCCCAGTCCTGGGTAAAATATGTCCAAATGTGGAAAAGGGGATTATGAAAAGGTGGTGATGTCGTTATATCTTAATGTGCTTTAGGTTTTATTAATAGACCTGCTTTTGTTAAATACCCCCCCCCCCCCCCCCCCCCAAAAAAAAATACAAAGCTTTTCCTGTGTCGACATCCAGTGTGGTCCGGCTCCTGCTCCAGAGGACCCGGTCCGGGTTTTAGCAGCCTCTCCCGGCCGCGGTGGGAGGAAGTTGAACCACAAAGCAAGCAGTGCCACTGTGCTAGCAGAAACCCAGAAAAATACACCGAAGGGGGGTTCTTCTGAAACATGTGCCATATTGGAGCTGGGAGACGAACAGCCTAACCGAAAGGAGCGGACGGAACCGCCTGGTACACGGTCGGTTCGGGAAGCAGCGCACGGACACTTGGTGACGCTCCTCAGCCGAGAGGCAGCTCCTCCAGCTCGGATCGCCTGGCAGGCAGGAGTCGCTCGGGGCTGACTGGCGCAGCACGACGACCCCTCCGGTTTATTTGGGTCCATTTCCGACGGACGAGCAGCGGCACAGGGTCGGGTTCGGTGTTTCACACTCCCCCCCCCCAGCGGTGGTCGCAGCTTTCGCCGCTTAAATTAACCAGAAGTTCACGGGGGCGAAGTTATCGGGCAGCGAGCTGCGCTCCCTCCCCTCCTCCACCGTCGGCGTCACCGTCAGCCCACCGTCGGTGCTGGGTCTCCAGAGGAGGAGGGTCCCCTGAACGCTCCGGGTAACTCAGCAAGCAGCTATGGATTATTTTGTGCGCTTTTGTTTTGGTTTCTGACTCTATCGCAGCCTCGAAGGCGGGTTTTTTTTTCTGGGAGGGGGGGACGCGGCTAAAGACTTCCCCAATCCGGGCAGACACTTCACTCGCAGCCGTTAGCTCATTACGGGTCCGAAACCGAGCCAGCGTCGGTGCTGCCTGCGCCCCAGTGACTCTCCACTCCTGCAACAAGGGCTTTTCTAAATCTCTGCCGGACTGAAATGATCCAAACTCGGTGTGCGGACTGTTTCGCCACTTCTCACCCGGGTCGGTAGTTAGCCCGCTGGCTAGCAGTTTTCGCGTTGCTAGCTAGCGCGGTGGCTAACTAGCAGCCGAGCCCGAATATCGGTCTGTCCAAAAACGGACGCGCGGATTTGGCTTGTGATCAGGCGATTAGACCCTCTTGCCTGGACCGGGTTTGGTGCTAAACCTCTTAAGGCGTTTAACCACATCTTTTCTGGCGGCCCTTTAGTGACTGATGAGCCGATAAAGGAGGAAGGTTTGAGCCGACACAGGAAGCCAGCCCGCGGCGGCGGCAGCAGCAGCACGAACGGGGACCGTGTGAGGGGGTTTTAGGGAGTCCTGGCTCCTTTTTTGTTTGGTTTTTATTCGTGCCATCACTTTCCTGAGACATTTTTGGGTGCACCAGCCGAGGTGTGTGAAGGTGGACGAGCTAGCACCCTGATGGTGTGACTGCATTTCAACCTGCCGCCCAGAGTCCTCCCTCTTTCCTCATCGCCCAGTCCAGAAGAACCGACAGCACGTGTTTTATTACTATAGAGCAGGTTTTCTGTTGTCGTCCAGGGGACACACGGAGACTAGACGATTTTTCGACAGCTCGGTGTTTACATGTGAAGGAACCCCCCCCCCCTCTCTCTCTCTCCAAAAAAAACACATGCCGCACTCCAGACGCACCAGCCTTTTGGACTCATTTCCATCAAGAGGACCAGGACAGTCCCCAGAGACCTGCAGGGTTTGACAGCCCTCTTCAAATCCAGCATCTGGTGCATGTGTCTAGCTGTGTGTGTGTGAGGCATATCACCTTGCTTTAAAGCGGGGAGAGCAGATCCCACCAGTCTTTCCTTGCGTTATTTCCCACCCTTTCCTCACAATACGCCCGCATGAAGCCTGCGTTTTTGCGCTGAATGGGATTACAGGGACGCTGATCTCACGGGCCTGTACATTTCTCGAGTAACCTGTTCCCCCAATGTCTTCCCTCCTGAATTTCCATTTTCCTGCCTCAGTGCTGGTAGTTTGAGGCGAGGTGAGCAGACCACAGCCGGAGACAACGACACCATCCAGTCGATGGTCAGCTCTGCCGTGCGCTCCGCTGGCCCTGTCACGCACCTTGGCCCTTGATGTTGGTCATATCTGGTGGAGGACATTGTTTTTTTATTCCCTAAAACAAAACCCACCCCCGTTATTATTATTTTTTTTTACTGATTTGGTCGTCCCAGGGTCGAAAGATGGCGGACCTCGAAGCAGTACTCGCCGATGTCAGTTATTTGATGGCGATGGAGAAGAGCAAATCCACTCCAGCGGCCCGGGCGAGTAAGAAAATCATCCTGCCTGAGCCCAGGTGAGCACATTTACACAGACCGAGCTTTAACGTTGTGCTGTGGCTCACGCTTGTGTTTGTTTGCATGTGGAATGGATGAGTCTTTTGTGCATGCTGTGCAGCCTGGTGGGGAGATGGAGGCGTGCTTCCTCTTAAAACCTGAGAGTTGCTGTAGATGCTGAGGGAAATGTGACTGTAGGTTTATGCAAACCGGCTGCATGTCACAAAACAACCATACAGTTAGCTTTTTTAAAATCTAAACCGTAGCAAGTAGTGTTTATAGCTCACTGAGAGTTACAGTAGCAGGTTTGGAGGCTGCCACATGTAGAGTCCAAACAGTACTAAGTGTTGCTGATGCCCTTTCCTTGCTATCAGGGTGCCAAAATGTTGTGTCAAACAGCCTTTGTGTGCTCGCAGGCTTGCTCAGTGTGTTTGTTTTATGCAGCCTGTGCAACATGTACTGAGGCTGCTGAGTCTGCTCTGTAAGGCCTTTGATGCAGATGCACTATCAGTATGTGCAGCTCTTCAGCCAAAAGCCCTGCTCATCAGTGCTGTTTGCAAGCACCCACCATGAGGAGGCCATCAGAGACTTCAGCTAAAAAACCCTGATTTAAATAATACCCCCCCCCCCCTCCTTTGAGCGTCCTTTTGTCTCTGCTGTGTAGCTCATCACAGCCTCATCAGATGGATCTTTTGGGCATGTAATGTGCAACTTGATTGTAGAGGATGTGGTTAAAATTTGGTTATTGTGATAGTTGCTTTTCATGTCAGGTTAGTAAATTTGACAGTGCTGTCTGGGCTGAGTCTAGTAATAACCGGCGTGTTTAAAAAAAAAAAAAAAAAAAAAAAAAGCAGCTCCGTGTGGAACAGATCTTAGCCCGGCAGTTTGCCCTGCTGTCAGATTTAATTTGTGCTCATCATGTTCACAGTTATTACCTTGTTCTATACAGATTTATTAATCACAAACTGAAAAGTGTTGCTGACACACCTACAGCTGTGTAAACCGAGTGGCTGTACATGGTGATTTCAAGGTGTTGATGTTGGATAAACAGCCATAATCTTTTACCCTGAGTGATTTTTGCAGGAGGCCAGTCTGTCACCACTTACCGACTGGCTGGTGTTGGCGGGTCAGCAGAAAGTAATGATCCAGATGGTGCATTACACACTATAACGAATACATACTCTGTTGATTTTTATTATTATTATTTTTTTTTTTGTCCAATTAAAATGATTTAATTAGAGAATGTACTAATAGTTATCCTAACTAAATGTGCTGAGCCAGATCAATTATCGTTCATATGCAGTCATACATTCAAATTGATTGTTTTGTTTTTTTCTACAATTCAATATGTCAAATGTGTCTCGAGGGGATTCACCTGCTGTACCACATTTATCAGTTCATCTGCAATGAAAACACTGACGAGAAGGCTGAGAACCGGTTTATCTTTCTTTACTCACTATTAACTAACACAGGTCAGGCTCAAACTGCTGCTGTACCCCCTACGTATTTCACTTATCTATCACAACGTATTTATCAATGAGGCCTATTTAAATCAGCAGACCAGGTTTTGTTGTTTTAGCCCGTCTGCCTGTCAATGACATTAATGGAACCTTGCCGCTAACTATTTGAGAGCGGTTTGTAAGTTGATAAATGTAGATTTCCTCCTTCAGGCTAGTATTGGTTTCGGTTCATGTCAGTATGGTATTAAAATGAACTTGCAGAAACTTGAAGTTTGCTTCTGAGCGCCAGATCATTACAGTGTTCATGCTGTCACATTTAACATTTGTCCAAAGGAAATAGTGCTAATGATGGATAATAACACAGTGGTGACATGGCACCACATGCTCCCATGCACACTGACCGCTGCTCTGCCTGTAGAATTCACATTAATTCTTCGGAAAATATCTGGTTGGATATTTTTTGGTCGACCTGTGACAGGCTAAGTTTCGGAGTGTGACTGTGGTGGCTGGTTTGTTGGTTCAGACAAGTTTACTTTAAAAGAAGAGCAGGGTAGCGACTCTGGGCCTTTAGATTTTTAAAGGGATACTCCACAGGAACGTTTTTTTAACGTCAAAAACCTCTGTAGGCGTTTTAGTGTTGGGGTGTCGCAGTTTGGAATTTGGTGCCGTACAAACACAGTACAAGTTTGAGACATCGGCAATGGAGCTGCTGCGATTAGTCGGTGTCATTGATGACACTAAAATCGTCTGTTTTTCATTGATGTGCTTTTTTTTAAAATCTGATTTCTATGTTTCATGTGTAATAATTATAATGACGTGCGATTTGTTGTTTGTCAATATGAAATTACTTAAATGAAATAGTCAAATTTGTGTCTTGGAGGAAAATCGATAATTTAGATTAGTCAGCTAATTGGTTAAATAGTCATTCGTGGCAGGCCTGATGAGCGATAATGGCTATAGCCTGCTAACATCACGAGCAGATGGGCCGTCACTACCTAAACAAGATAACGTGTTTATTCTTATCTATTCAGGAGCACGTCTTTCACTTTGAGAGTGTCATTTCCTGTTTGCGTTTCATTGGTCAGCGTTGTAACTGGCTTACTACTGGTTGGCTATTTTGACAGGATTATTGCACAAAGCTCCAAGAGTGAGAGCAGGGACCCGAGAGCAGAAATTGCGAGAGCGTGCAGCAGCGTCCTGAGGTGTGAGGTGGAGGAGTTAATAGAATTAATAGCTTTTAATGAGACTGACAGTTTTTTTAGCACGAGCAGAGCAGGTCTGAGTTTGAGGAGGGACTCTGAGTGCGAGAACAGCCTTTTGAGAGATAAAATTACAAAATGTTAACATCTAATACAGAATTATGCTTTCAAACTAAAAGATGGTGCTTTTGGAAAAACAATGGGAATAAACCCCCACCTTGAATTCTGCATACACATCTGTATGACTTACTTCAAGGTGCTTAGATGAGTGTGACTGCTTGCGTGCTGACTCTTGGCTGTCTTTAACTTGTCCCTGATACTGCACCCGAAACGCAAATAATCTCAAGACATGACTCCAGGCTGTTTTTTTCCAAAGGTTGCAGCGAACGTGTTGCTGTGCCAGCATTTGCCACCACTGTTCCATGTTTTGTTGTGATTGTTACCGTCTCCCTTTCCTTGCTGTGTTATTATTCCGCCCCTGACAGTCCATGAAAAATCGCTCTCTGGGACCTGTGGTACTGCAGAAAAACGACCAGCGTCAATTTTCAGAAATTTGGCGTCAGCTTGGTGCTGAAGTATCGGTTCTCCTGTCAGCCCTGTTTTACTGCTGTGGGGTAATTTTTAAATATGGAGCCAATATACTATACTGCAGTGACAGTAAATCTAAGTAATATTATTGATAAAGTTCTCTCCTGGTTTATTGTGTGAACTATATTTTTATGTAACTACTTTATTCACTTAATTGTTCTGTGGTGTATTCAGTTTGTAGTGTTTAGCACCGTGGTCCATACAGACAAAATCCCCTCCCACGCTACACTCTTAGTTCACACTGTACATGTGAAATGTAATGGACTGTAATTCAAATAGCTGCAGCTGAAAGGGGTATTTGTGGTCTCTGTGCTTTTGTCGTGTTATGCCATAGGAAAACGGATTTAAAGCCGTTTCCTTCATTGATCGTCTGCTGTGTTCACGATCAATTAATGAACAGCATCCAAAGTAGAAAATGCACTTCTCTCCAGTGGAGGCTTTAAACAGTTGACATGAGCCATTTTCAAGTTTAATCATACACTCAATCAATAGAAATAAATGGTTTAAGCCCACAGTAAGACAAAGCAATGGAGCTCATAATGGCTGCCCTTAACCCTGTTAGCCCATTTGTTATTTAACTAATGTCTAAAAATAAATAAATAAAGGGAAACGTCTGGCATAAGAACTCTATGCATCTTACTGACTTGTCTGGAGGAAAGATAAATCTAAAGATACCAAGCACCTAAAGTGAAGCATAAACCAGCTTACAGCAGCCACAGGGTTTACCAAGAGAATTTTCAGTTTAAAAGCAGAACATGAAAATAGTGGTTTTAATTTAAGAACACGTGGTATGGTCAGTCATTTCACTGTAACAGCCACAGTGATATGGTTAGACGAGCATATATTACAGTTAGCAACACCATTAGCTGGTCTGTGTGTCATGTCAACAGCTGCTCGCATAGTCCAGTTAAACATATCTCGTCTCTTGTGGTAAATCGACACGCAGAGTCAACCTTTGCTGGTTACGTCTTTGACACACATCAGTTCCAGTTTTGCAGCCTGTTGTATGTATGTAGTTTACATCAAACAGGAGCAAAGACTGTGTTTGCTGGGGACTATTTTCAGCGGTGGATTAATCCACATTTAGCCTCTAGTGAGTATTAATGACAGCTAATGACGACTAAAGCCTAATTAATATTTGTCTGTGCGTAGGCGTGGATGTGTAACTACAGGTTGTGCGGAGGTGCACGTTCCGCTCACCACTTGGTTGATCCGACTTCCTTTTGGGGGGTGGGAGTAGTACTTTGTCATTTGAGCGCCCTCCGGCTAGAACGTTAACATTCACATAAGTGTAAATGCAACCGTCTGTGAAGGACAGACGCATGTTCTCATACGTACAGTGACGCAGAAGTGTAAGTTCAGCTTGAATCAGAGCACCCGGTGCAGCAGAGTTCTCCCTGTGGCACAGAGCAATAGGGTTTATCAGGCTGTGGTACACACAGTGTGTGTTAAGGAGGTCACTTCATTGTTGCTGTGGGTCTTTTCTTGGAATTTGTGGTCACCAGCCTTAATCTGTCAGTGAAAAAATCATTTCAACACAGTTTTTTGGAAAAAGGAGAGCCGTGTGTGTGCGTGTGTGTGTGTACATTATGGTGTTGCACCATGGGGTGGAATGACACTTCTCCTTCACGTACAGTGTCACAGTATTAGTACTAAAGCTAATAAGGCTGCCTTCTTTTCTAACTTTAGGCTGTGTTTGCAGCCCTCGACAGCCTAATCAGGATGAGCTTGTTTGTCTGCTGTGCTCAGTGAGTTCACTGCTCCTCAGTAGATGTTCACTCAGGAATCCAGGTTGTGCAACACTGTGCTAGAAGTGGTTGAGAGGTGGTTATCAGTCAGGTCACCTGTTACAGTGTACAGTTGAAATAAATGCCTGTATGCACGCTGTGTGCATGTATGTGTATATATATATATATATAGGGCTCAGCTGCATCATTAAGGGGTTTATATATGAATCAACCAGAACAGGCTTGGTGTGCTGCTTTTTGTGAATGTAGTCTATGAAGTGATTTCTGTGTTAGAGTTGAACTTTAGAAGTTATTGCCCACTCTCTTGCAGGAAATGCAGAGATAATGCCTCAGCTAATGGACTCTGGTTTTAGCTGCTTGTTGGAGGGGGAGCAGTTAAATGTGACACAGTGGAGATAGCGTGGTCTTGCCACATTCTCGGCAGGCCGAAGCTGTGGCACGGAGGTGAGATTTTGACAGCAACACTGGAGGCATCTGAAATGAGAGGCTGGAGGAGGGAGACTGAATCACCCGCTGTTAGAAAGGTCCAAATGAGACGAGACATAACAGCACTATCCAGGAGGTGAAGAGATGAGAGAAAACACAGACCTCGAGTCTCAGAAGTACATGGTTTGAGCCGAACTGTGCCATTTTGATAATGACCCTCTTAAAACACAGGATCTTCTGTCACTGCAACCTCCCTACACCCTGTTGTTGCTATAACATCAAGTGCTGCTAGAAAGGCTTTTTAGTCTTATCAGCCCTGGTCAATAACATAACGTAAAATGAAGCTGCTAACTTCTTTTTGCTATATAGTAAACATTCATTACAAGCTGATGCATGTCTGGCTGGTGAAAAATGTTGTTTTAGGCAGAGAGAGGCTGCTCTACTGCTTTAATATTTAAACAGCAGCTAATGCATTGGTTGAGAGATGAGCATTAGTGTTCCAACGTTAGCTCCTACCTCCATAGAGCCAGTAAAATCCCTCGTAGCGACCCCAGCCCTTGCTGAGACAGCCACGCTAACGCCTGCACACTTTTCATTTATCTGACTGACACATTGTGAAGTCACCACATGTACTTTTAAGAGCTTTACATCAATACTTTATGATCACCTTCCTCAGGGTTTGAGAAGCAGCAGAACAGCGGCTTGTGCTGTTAGTCTACCTAGCGTTCCTGTTATTAGCTGAGTTAGCCGAGCTAATATGATGTTAGCTCAGCAAGGACGAACTGAACGCTGCCAACAGGATCATGGCATCATGGGAATCACTAAATATGAATTGAGCTTGTTTTTTGAAGGTGACATCTGAAAAAATCTAAAAAATGAAATGGTTGCAACGCTTTAATATACTGTATATGTCCTTTTCCTAGGAGTCATCATGGTTCTGTGTTTTCTAATTCTTGCAGAACTCACAGCTTCAGTGATTAGAAAATCAATTTGAGTGTTATGTTTAGGGTTATCAGGAGCTTATCTCGTCCTGTGATCAGCTGCACACGGTGCATCCGATCAGCGCGGTGCTGGCAGCTTTTGACTTCCACTTTGATTATACTTCACCTCAGGAGCTGAGGTGTAACTGCAACAGAGGCAACTTGTACCGAGCAGGACCTCGCAGGCTGTTGTTCCACATTAGTGGCATGAACTGATAAGACTTTCTTGTCAAAGTTTCTGTTGTGGCAGTGATTTAGTACAGCCAGTAATTAGTGTTGTAATTACATAATGTAGTGGTTCAGCTGCAGAATAAATGTGGATGGTGCCATTGTGCTAAATTCAGACAAGGTGCCAAATCCTGAACTAACCTTGTTACTATTCCTGCTGCTTTTTGGCCAGTACTGAGTTAGTTTTTTAAGAACTGTAGTTGAGGACAAGCCACCGGAGTGTGTAGGGTTTTAACAATTAAATATGTGTCTAAACTGAAACTAAAACTAAGAGGCGTTTTAGGAAATGATTTCTTGTCTGAGAATTGCTCAATTTGTCTTGTAGACACTTGTTGCAGTCAGACACCAGGCAGCAGCCAGAAAAACAGGTTTTAAAGTCTAACGGGTTTTTCTGGTAATTACATGTCTAGAGGGTTAAATAAGCTGAATTAAGTGTTTTTCCTTCTTGCTCACGTCATGTTTGTTTCATCGGCTGTGACCTGAGACACTGACAGACACAAATCTAACGCTGTTTTTCATGACACTGAGATAAAAATCTGTAAAGTGGTGATTGCAGATGAAGTTGAATCTGAAATCAAGCAGAAGGGCTTGCACATACAACTGTGTAGTAATTATCAACACAGTTCAATTTCATGGCCAGAGCCAGCTGGAGACATGTCAGTGACAGTTAATATGTTAAATATTTACACATCTGCATACTTCCTGTATGGTGAAGTGGTTGCCAGCGTGGTGTTGTCACAGAGGTAGTGTGGAGATTAGCAGGTCATGAGAGCTCGGCGTTTGTGCGTTTACACCCAACAGACTGAAAACTCCACAGCAAAGACGACCAAAGGAGCATGAACGATCAGTTAACCTAGTTTGGATCCTCTAGTCTGCACGTACCCTGACTTTGACTGCTGCACTGTTAGCTCAGCACTGCAGTAAACACACACACACACGTGTGGGATATGTGAGTTTTGAAACCCATTTCACCCTCCTGGATCTCAGCATTGTTGAGACATTTCTATTACAAATACTGACACCACTCTCTTGCAATACAGACACAGATTATTTCCGCAAATGTCTGTAAAACTTGCATTTGTAGATTGAGCAGTCTTCCTCTCGGCGTTGTGAAAGTGATAAACATAAAATATATAAAATAAACCAGTGGCTATTTTAATGAATTATTACCAACAGTCCAAATCTTAGAGATTCAGTGGGTTATTATGTAAAACAGGGAACTTTGAAAAGCTGAAATAATAACGTAATTATCAAAATAGCTGTCAATAAACTAAAGGATTAATCAACAGGGAGGCTGATATACATGTCAGATAACATGGGAATGGTCTCCAACCATCAGGTGCTGCTTTGTCATCACTGCAGTGGGTTTGGGGGTGTAAAATAGGGTCAGCCAGAAGGGTGGGGAGCCCTTTGGTAGCATTAGGCTTATTATAATGATGTTCATTGTGTTTGTTTTAGGTGAATCTGTTCCCATCTAACAGCTGGTTCATGCTGGAGCAGATAATGGAGGGAAAGTGATGTAACTGCAGCTAAAAGAAAGGTGCAAGGTCTGTTTCCAGCCACGGTTTATAGCAGGCACTAGTGGAGGACACAACAATGCTAGCACCCAGCTCTCGACTCCTAATGTCTCACTGTTAGGAATGTAATGTTTTGCTCAAGAGCACTTGTTTTTCTATTATCCCCGTGATTACTGACACTCCCAGTGGGACCAGTATGTTGCTCCAGCTCTCTCTGCACCAAATGTGCCTCTCCTCACTGTGGCAGCCATATACAGCATGAGGAAAGCCTCACCTTTTGGCCGCACATGGAGCTCCAGCCTCGCAGCAAATATCCTTGGTTATCGGCTGTCGGAGCAGAGACGTGTTCTGAGCGAGGCTGTTGAATAGGCTCAGTGTCTGTGCTCTTTAATTATTGTTTCATCTCCGTTGTCTTTGAAATTCTGCGAGACTAAAGGGCCATTCATATTCCATCAGATGTTAACCAGTGTTTGTGCTGCATCTGTGCACTTGTGACAGCCTGCCACTCATGACACACCAAGCCCCTCTAGAAAATTTTGCCTTATTTATGGGTCTGTGCCAGCAGTCATACTGTCACTCAAATGGCATTGTCACATCGGGAGCCTCTTTGTCATGTGCGCCGCTCTGGTCATCTGCTCCTGGAAGCTAAAGTTGTTGTATAAAGCCTCTATTGTTACTCCAGCGTGGTCTGGACATGCGTTTTAGAAAGTTAAAGGGACATTTTCAGTGGTTGTGTTGCACAAGAGATTCACTCAGTGTTGCAAGTGAGAAATTATTCTGTATAATTTGACTGTGCTGCATTGTCTTTTTCAAAGCACCTGTGTTCTCCAGTAACCACCACAGCTATCGGGTGATGATGCTGGCATCCTCTTTTACCCGACAACACTAACCATCTGTACTGTATCGGAATCTGTCGCCGCCACCGTACCTGTTTTTTTTTTATCCCTAAGAGGACAGTCCTGTTCCAGTAAATATGGCCACAGGTCTTAATGTGATGTCTAAAGTGGTCAGGTTTCACACAAATAATCCAGTCAGCTGCTGATGATTCAGTGGAGCACACAAACAGACATCCTCCAAAAGAGGAAGTGTTTACTTCCTTGGTTCTTGTTCCTGTAGTTGTGCTGCTCTCCTGTAAAAATCTGCATGCACTGGCCCAGGTTACATTCACATAACCCACTGTGACGATATCTAATTCTGGGTATTGGTTTTGTTGACTTAAACAAGGTTATAGTTTTAGTGCAGGCTGTAATGCTTTAAAACTCCTATATGAAAAGTACAATAACACTGTTCTTCCAGTAACCCCTACGGTTTGAGTACTGAGACAATTTATGTAAAGTCATGCATATGTGACTTTGCTTTCTGATAGCTTTATGTATTACGTGTAACAGACACTCCCACAGACCTATTACATTTACATGTCAGCAAGTGCCTAAACCCTAATGCTGAGATAGTCTCTGTTCAGTCCTTTGCATCTGTAACTCAGGCAGGACGGTGCAAGGTCAACAGGTGTTCTTATGATTAGAAAAGTCATCGGATTACCAACGAGCACTCGCACACAATTTCTTTAGGAAATGCTTCTCTGCATATATTTTCTCTGGACTTGATCCCGGAAGCGAAAGATTATTTATGACTGTGCAGTTTGTCTGCTGTTGGAACAGAAATCAACAGTACCTGGCCAGGAGAGCAAACTGGGCAAAAGAGCAAACGCTATCAAAATGTAAATACTAGAGAAGGTAGATCCAGCCATAAGGAGCCGGAGGTTCTCATTGCTCACACATGCTCAGTAGATGCCTGCAGAGGTGATGTAGGTGAAGCCTGGGTGCTTTGCTTTGTATGTAGGGTGCTGGTGTTGTATTAATGGACCAGTGCAGGGGGTGATAATTGATTCATTCTCCCCTCTCATTCTCATTAACACCTATTCCCAGGGTTGCATGTATCTCTCCAGGTTCCCCTGCAGCCTCCTGTGGGTCCCTGTCCCCTCCCTGCAGTTTGAGTGTCTGG
This sequence comes from Mastacembelus armatus, assembly GCF_900324485.2. NCBI lineage: Eukaryota > Metazoa > Chordata > Actinopteri > Synbranchiformes > Mastacembelidae > Mastacembelus > Mastacembelus armatus. Next base: position 19,323,479 of record NC_046644.1, on the reverse strand, counting down.
GGGACGGGTGGCAGGGAGAGTCCCAAACTGAGGCTGGGATCGGAGGTGGAGGTGGAGGAGAACATCTCTGAGATCCGGTTATTGTTGCATCTATCTGAGTGAACTGATGATGATTTTAATCCACTTCTTCCTCTCTCCACCCCCACCGCTTTGTGTTCACAGTATTCGCAGTGTGATGCAGAAGTACCTTGAGGAGAGAGATGAACTGACATTTGACAAAATTTTCAACCAGAAAATTGGTAAGTCATCATTTTTATTGTATTACAGGACCACTTAGAAGACTCACGTAAAATGCTGTAGAGTGTAATTGAATTACCAGCATTCAGCAGCATTCCTCTTCAGCAGGAACAAGACTGCTCCTCCACAGGCTCTTCCCTGAAACAATAGTTGAAATCTGATTTTTCTTTGAATGGGATCACATTCACACAGGCAGTGGAAATTATTCCTGTGAGCGGCTGAAGATAAACTCTCCATTTACAAAGACATTTAACAAAAAGCCTATTGTTTTCAAAGTCAGGAATGAACGTTCACACTCAGGCACAGATTTTATTTATGGCAAATCTACTTTTCTTAATTCTCATGTTGAAATTTTTTTTAATTTACAAGATATGTTGAAGCAAAGTGACTAATTCTACATTAATTGATAGATGGTGACTAATATTAGCTATTGCCAGGAAAATGTTACTTTATGCTTTACCCATGATGCAGTGCAGTAAGGGTTATGTCTAGCATCGGTCCGAACGTCTCTCAGCTGTTATTGGTCATGTTGCTATTACAGTTTGTGCAGACCGCCATGGCGCCCAGACGACGTCTCCTGACTGCTCCGTGCTAATGCGTTAAACTAAGATGGTAAACAGACAGCACCCTGGTAACATTGACATCGTGTTAGCTTGCTGATGTTAGCGTACAGCCAGGAGCACTGCTGACTCTCAGTCCACAGCCTGCAGCAGGGCTGCACTCGTAGTCTTGTTTTATTAGCAAAAACAAGTCGATACGGATCATTACGTTTGCTAGATTGTGTGACAGTCACCACTAACTATAGATTTTATCCGATGTAGCTAATTAACGTTATTTGCCAAAGGTCCATAAAGCAACTTGACTGTTCTCTGGTTTCTGAGCTCCGCTCGCTGGTGTTTGCTGTCGGTCAGTGATTTGTTAGGTAAAAGAAGCACCACTTAGTAAAATCACTCGACACTGGTGAGAGGGCACTGAGGGTTTGTGCAAAGTTGTTCATGACTTTCAATATTTGATTGTGGTCGTAAAATGAGTAAACAGGCTGCAGCTGAACGTTAGTTGTTTTGCTTTATTGGCTTGTGGTCAGAGGTTCAGTCTGTTCTTACTGGTCTCACTGGGGGTTACTCCATTACGGCTGCTGGTGCTGAAACCGCAAACATGACTGATCACTGACTTATCACTTTTTTAAATAATTCTGCTAAAAAAAAAAAAAAAAAAGAAGCACTTAAATGGTTTCCTGACCCAGTCGTTTACTCAGTGTTATGTTTCTGTGTAGCCACAGAGCACATTGAAGAGAAGGGTAATTGTCAGTTTTTGGAAAGTCCGAAAGTTCCAGATGAGGATTTCTGAACAGCGGCGTGCTGGTTGTTGCTTATTGTTGTTGCGTATAGATAACTTACCGTCACTTCTCTGTTCGGAGTTACTGGCTGTGATGGAGAGGTGGCTTGGTTTGCGCTGATGCAGAGGCTCAGTGCAGTCACGTTTCCTGCTTCCTCCTGGCCTCCAGTCAGTAGCGGCGCCTCCGTGCTGGCTCCTCCAAGTGTTTCGATTCTGAGCAGACAGGCCGTGTGCCAGTAGTTGTGGCGTACCAGGGGACCACAGTCGCCCTGCAGGCTTCTACTTGGTTTACTTACTGTTCTAGGCCTCGGCCCCCTGTGAGAATAGGCTGCGTTAATTCTCCCTCTGCCACACTTGTTGCTCTTTGTATTTGTGTCTTATGTTCAAAGCTCATCTCACACAATTTATCAGAACTTTCCAGGTGTTTTTAGTCTGTTTATTATAAAGCTGGATCAGTTACCTGACCGACAAGTATTAACTGTCAGCTGTTTTGATATTTAGTTAATCCCTTGACTAATTTTGTAAATCAAAAATGAATCCATGGTCCAGTGTGTGTTCTTCAGGCTTTGCTGTTGCTGTAGCTTTTATTTACCCATAAACTGAATATATTTGACTTTATTTACAGCCTTTAAATATCTGATGATGTCACTTGCTGACAAAACATTGCACAACGCTCATTTGTTACCCACAATATGTCAGCCGCTGCTGATCAGATGCAGGTGCAGCTGCTCTTTGCTGTTATGTTTAGAATTATGCAGATTTAGGATCTCTACAGTGTTCAGTCACATCTGCATGTATTTTGGATTGATCAGCCATTTAAGTCATTTTTAATGCAAAACAGACAAACACTTTCTGGCTGCAGCTTGTCAGATATGAGGATTGTTGCCTTGCTCTGTTTTGCGTCATTGGAAACTGAATTTGTTTGGGTTTTTAACTTCACCCTGGACTAAACTAGTAGTTTCAGGATGTCATTTTTGGGGTAAAGGACTATGAACCAAAACTCATCAGAAATCAGTGATGTTTTATTAAAAATAGACTTGAGAAGCCTGATGAATGATGTCAAAGATAAGGTGGGGATCTTCTCTGTTTGGTGTACCCACTATTAGGTCTGTGAACCCAGAAGCTGTTTTAGCTTGTCGCATTATTCTCTCTCTCTCTCTCTCCTAATGGGTGATGCTATCTGGGGCCACACCTGACTCTCATGACCCCTTCCCCTCTCCCTGTCCCCCAGTTTCCTGCTGGTCATTAAGTCTGGCTCTCAGGTCTCATTAGCTTGTCTCCCAGAAAACACTTGTTACAAGCACCTCAATGGGTCATGTACATCCCGTGTAATCAACATGCGGCCGTTTCCTGCTCAGTCTCCGTCAATGTGGACCTTTTTGTCGCAGGGAGCTGAGCACTGTTCTCCATCGCTCTCATAAAATTATTTGATTTTCTCATGCTCTAAAGTGAGGTGTGCTTCTGCCCCAGCAATGGATGTTATCTGTCACTGCTGATTGTGTCAGATGATCTGACTTTGGACCAGATGTGTGAACACGTCTGCAGAGCTGCTCACTAGAGACGTCTTTGATTGGGAAATTGCTGCACTAGTGAGGTGAGAACTTTATTTTGTGTGATTCTTTTTGTTTGTTATGCAAAGAGTAAGACTGTTCGTCGATTTAGGGTCTTGTCAAATATAACTATGGTGTAGTGTCTAGCCTTACGTGAGTCAAAGATCTCTGCGTGTGTGTGTGCAGTTATGTTTGTTAACATTAGCATTAGCTGTGGAAACAGGTTTAATTGTCATCATTTCCAATTTACACAGAAGCTGCAGGAGTGGTTCTTAGGGCCAGTTAGACTAAACTTACCTGCCCCAGTTTTCACTGGGCACTGTATTTGTGGCATGTTAGGCTTCACAGGTGTAGTAAGGCTAAATAAGGGTCAGTTACACTGCAGTTCTATAGCAACCAGAATGTCAAGTCTCACGTTTTTGTGCGTGATCATCATCATCAGTAATGTGAAAACATTCCTGGGAGGGTAGAGTTTGAATATTTATCGTGTCATAATGTTTCCACGGTCTCCTCCACCCTGCGTTTATTGGCCCTTTATGTCGTTCTTGTTCAGTCCATTACCAGAACAGCAGAGAACTCTGATAGAAACGCTGAGCACAGGCTGTTGCATTAGGCAGCAGTTTAGGGAAATAGCTGTGAGGCTACACATTTGAATGGCAAATGTTATCTCAATAACAAGAGGTAACTGTTCAACATACTCAAACTTAGCACCGTGCAGCCATAGAGGGATTTGGGTTGCAGCTGTAGCGTCGCAGATATTAATGATAAACCTAAACCTGGTGTCACTGACAATCAATATAAACGTCCCATTAAATATCTGTTGATTGGTTTTATGCATACTGTGGGGAAAAGGAAAATTATAACCTTCCTTCATGTCATTTTTGTGTCTATTTCCTTTTACAACAGGACAAAGAGAGGCTCATTCATGCTTTAATAATCAGCTGCTTCTATTATTGTTACGCCCTTCAACTCATTTAAAATGCTGCAGTCATGCTTTTGATTCAGGGGAAATTTGGACACCTCAAAACACCTGTCTTATTCGTTTGACACTGGCTGCCTTTGTCAATTGGAATCGATTTTCTAAAGGAAATGTTTCCTCAGAAAGATGACGAACAGTGTCACAACCAGAGTAAGAAAGCCACGGTCACGTTATTCTGGCAGAAAACCAGTGAAACACACTCACGATTTTTAGTTTGCACTTCATCAGGTAGAAGTTTCACCTGCGTCATTCTCAAACTGTTGAATCTATAGGTTGTTCAAACATCCCACATCTTGTGTTTACCTGCGTTGGCTCTCACAGACAGTGGATCCATTTCTGGTTGTGTCGTGCATGAACTACGTCGTCTTCTACGGGCTTGCAGGGTTTTAGTTTCAGATTTAGAGGTCGATTTTTATTCAGCAGTAGTTGAAGCTCTGCTTTTGATTTCAGTGCTCTTAACATCCTTTGTCCTTGTTGACTGTCATGACAACCAAGGGCATGAAGACAGTGCAGCTGGAATGTTTTTCCTCACGGGTAGAAATACAGTGAACTTTCTAGTTTGGAGACTGTTTTTAAAACATGCAAATCTAATCTTAATCATATTTACAAGTATGTTAATCAGGATATATCCATTAGGACAGGTTTGTGCATGCAGTGAGCCGATGATCCATATGCAGAGTGCCCTTCTCTGTCTTAGGCAGTCCATGACCTCTTCTCTCCACAGTCCAGGGGGGGTGAGAGCCAGTAGCCTTATTTAGGCTGTGTTACAAAGCTGCAGGAAACAGTGTAGAGGAGCTCCACCGGTCATTGCTGCTGCTGGGTGGCCAGTGTTTGCCTGGTTGTGACTGGATTTCTCCTTTGGAAGTCCAAGGGCCAGGGAATTACAGGGTCAGACAGGATGACTATTATGTAATGGATGTTCTGTACACTCTAAATATAGCAGGCGTATTGGCCACTACTTCACCTGGAATACTTTGTTCTATATATATATATGTGGGGTTTTCTACAATAGGTGTTGCATTCAGAGCCAGTTTACTCATGTGTCCTTTATGTTTCCTTTGATTGTAAACTCGGATTACGGTGTTTGTGATGTGTCACAGTAAGAGGTTTTCTTCCAGTCCAACCAATGAAGAATACTCAATCGTCATTGGTTGGAAAATGTGTCATGATGGCAAAGGCAAGCCATAAATCAAGAGTATTGTCTCTATGAATTCTGGGTGGCCATCAGCTGTAGTGTCTTTAACATGGATGAAAAACATCCTGTGCAGACAGTTTAAATGTAGGCTGATGGGGTCAAGCTAAAAGAAGCAAGAAGTTCCTGTTACTGGGTATCTGATCTTCTCAAAAACAAGTTTAAACTACCATCAGTGTTGACACTATCTGAAACCAGAGACTTAACTGATCTCTGCTCTGTTTACACTGCTCCGCTAATTTCTTGGAGTGTTAGCGTAAAGAAACACGAGCCAGGTCAGAGCTGTGGCTCCCTGCTGTGTTTTTAATAGTTTTTGGACAACAATGGAGGTCTACGGCACAGACCCATAAGCTGAGCCAGGTTCTGGATTCGCACACGTTACCCTTAGGACACCGCATTCATTGTTGCTTTCAAGCTCTGGACAGGATTTGTGCTGAATGTAACAAACAGAACCTCAATGACCTTATTGTTTAAATATCTAGCTGCTCCGGATCTAATGACTTGGCAGGATCCGAGGTGTGATATCTATGCATGTTGTTAAAATACCAGTTTGAGAGGCTGGAACCTGAGGATGTGGAGTGTTTGCACAATTTTTGGTTCTTGAGAAACGACTGAATAGCCGATGGTTATTTTTCTGTCGAGCGACTAATTGTCGGAGCCCTGTGGACTAATGGCGGGCTGGAGGCAGAAAGGAAATCCATACGAAGAGAGAGTTATTGGCGAGGTTATTGTGTTGTGTTTGGATCACTTCATCCCCCCCCCCCCCTTTTTTTGGTCTCTGTTTCCATTTCTTCTTCTCCTCTCGCGCTCTCGTCTTCCTCTCACTCTTTGCCTTGGCATTCTCCCTCTCCATCTGTCAGACTTCTGGAATGGATGATGGAGAGTTGTGCGTTGCCTAGCAACTGCGGTTTCCATGGGAACCTGACCAGAAACTGCTGCATTTGCTTCTCGACGGGGAGAAATGAAATTGATTAAAGGAGGAATAAAATAGGTGATGCGAATTGGAGAGAGGAAACGGAGAGGACGTGTTAAAGGAGAGCAATAAATGGAAAGAGCCTAGAGACGACCCCCCCGTACCCCTCCCTTCCCAGAATGCAGCATTTCTCCTAGAAGCCAGGATGTGTATGTCAACAGACTGTCTACGCCTCCAGTCCTTCTCACGTCTGTCCTTTTATTCTTCCATCCATCATGATTCACACTATCCTCATGTCAAAAGAGACTGAGCCCAGTCGCTCTGAGGGACCGGACACTACGAACTGCAGCACAGTAACTGCTGTGATAAAATAATGTAGTTTATATTTAGAAAATACTGTCAGCTCATTCCGTCGAGTAGTGTCACTTGTTTTTTTTTTTAAGCAAAAATTCCAGATGTTTCCTGATTCTGGCCTCTCAGTTGTGAGGGTCTGATGGATTTATTGTTGTGCATGATAGAAGTATTTTAGACATTACAAAGGGCTTTTCACAGTCATTTTTTCATTGATTGCCAGATTCATTGATAATGGAAATATGAAGGTCATTTAGGCATGCTGTTAATTATCTGCGATCTTTAAACAAACCTACAGATGCATTGCATGTCCAAACGCTTCGCAGTACAAAAAAAGAGAAGTGCTTGGTTTCCTATCAAAGCTGAGCAGTGTCAGACCTGTGTTAAACATGGTGCCATCGACTTATTCACACCAAAAGAAAAAGACTTTTTCACGTTTCTCCTCTGGTTATGAAGGTGTTTCTTTCACACACTGAAGCTCTCTTCATTTCTCACCTCTGTAACCTCAGAGAACGAGGGAGTCATGTGGGGGTTTGGCTTGATGGTAAATGCTCTGGTCCTTCACAAAACCAGACCAGTTTTTTTTTTTTTTTTTTTTTTTTTTCCTGTGTGTGGTCTGTCTGTGTTAATACTGGAATTAGCACCCTCATCTCAGATTTAAAGGCTGTTTTTCCAGTTTAAAGTAGCAGTGGACTCGTTAACCCTTTGTTGACAGCAGTCATGGTTTTCCTATAGAGTTAACTCACTATGTTTCATTAAAACAATGAGTGACAAACAAGCGTGTATGAAATTGACAGCTAGCAACAACAAGTTGCTGATATTCTGCAGCATCTTGCAGCCTCTGTTCCCTCAAATGTCAGCACTTTCAGTTTGTTCAGTACAGATGAGCTCACTCAGTGATTCCACTGAGTCTTTCTGGTTTCACACCTGATTTATTTATTTTTTTTTATGCTGCATGTCAGCTCTACCCCACGTATGTCTACTGCCCACTGAAGATTGTACAGCTTGTTTATTGGTCACAGCCTAATGCATAGGTGTAGTGAAGTTGTGTAAACCATGTTCTCAGGTGGCGTCAAAAAATCTGCAGCTGTGATGTTAAAAAAAAGTTGCTCCTCGTCTCTGTGGCTACATGTAGGTAGCTGCTAGCATTACACATCCCAGTCCTAGTTTGAGCAGAAGAACACAGGACAATGAATGTGCACAATGCAGAAATTAGATTTCTGGCTCGGCTGCTTCGATTTAGAAACGGGGTTATAGGAGTGTACTGTTAAATCTTTCAGTGCTGGCTAACAGGGCGTTCAGAACGGCTCAGTATTTCTCCCCACTGCACACTAAAGAGACAGATGTCGGCTTTTCGCTTTGTTGCCCACTTTCTCTTTTTCCTGTGACCCATGCTCTCCCCTCCTCTCCTCTAGACTTTGTGTTTCTGTGTCTGAGTCCACCCATGTGTCTGTCAGGCTCAGTGTCTGTGTGTCTCTGTCCTAATTCACCTTTGGATTGGTTTGGTTTGGCTCTTTGTCTTCATCTCTTATAAATATGAAAATAAGTGACATATACACCATCTGTTGGTGATCACATCCGTTTCATCCAGCGTGTTGTGATTGATAGTAATGGTCCCAAATATTGCTTTAGATGCAGCCAGCTTGCATATGATTGGAGGTGCAGGTGGATGTGATAAAGCTTTTTAACATGTTGAGTCAGGCGCAGCCAGCAGGCCTGCAGACACTCTCCATATGCTCATTCTTTATTGCTATGTCCTGGATGTCTACTTTGCCAATTAGGTCTTTTCCTACAAGTGTAAATCATACTTTTTGCTGTGTATAGGCTCTCCACGTGCAACACCTGGTTCAGTGCATCGGGGGGTGGGGTGTGGGGGTCATTTGATGTAAGTTGCTTGAATTAGCACAGCAGGCACAGGGTGTTCAGATGTCAAGAGCTGCAGACTTGTTTAGCATTTTCTGTTCAGCAGGCTCTGTAAACAGTCTGTGTTGTTCCAGGGCGACACATTCGCTCTAAAACTGAAATTCAACCAGTCCTGTGGTGTTGAAGTTAGAAGCCATCACGAAACCATGACACCTTAACGCCCTTCAGTGCGTTTGTAAATGATTTCTAATGTCAGCAGCAATAATCATAAAGGAAGTGTCTTAAACGTAGCTTGCTAGAGATGACATTTTCTTTTAATGCTTCAGGTAACCTTTAATCATGCTGGCTCATTGGAGAATCAGGTTGTTTTGTTGGTTTTCTTTCTTTCTTGAACCAAACATTGGTAGATGTCCTTTTAAAACTATTTCATAGTACTTCATAGACCAAATCATCAGTTTTTAATTTCCAATAATTGACTATGACAGTAATTAGGTAGAGACTGTGGCTGATAAATGTTGGGCCTGTTATATGAAGTTCTGCTATGAGACTTCAGGGGAATTCAATATGTTGTAAAGTGAGTTTATATTGAGAGAAATAAGCAGAAGTTTGCATGTGAGCTGTGCTTCTGTAGATTTGAGGTGTTAACACTGTGGGAATTTGGAGAAGTATCTGACAGCCTGTTTCACACAGGAACATAAACATAACCTGAAGCTGAGGTCATTTACACTCTGCCAGAATCAGCTTGCTCTTTTTTTTTCCCACTGATGGTGGTATCTGTGATGACCATCGTAGATAAATCTGCTTAGAAATCGCATAAAGAAGCCACTCAGTCTAACCAGATCCTCTCTCATCTCATAAAGTTAAGCCTCTATTCACTTCAGCCTTTGAGGCAGCGTGTCCTTCCAGGCAGTGTCTTTCCATGGGTGGGGAAAAGTGCTGTGTTCAAGATAAACTGGAGGAACACAAGTCTCCTCCCTCTCTGTCGTTATCCCATATCCCATGAGCTTTATGGAAGGGCATAAAATGGAGTGTAGTTAAAACACTAGCAAGCTGTGTACTGCCTGTACTGCACAGCTGCAAATACATGCTCAGCACAGAGGACAGTAATAAACGGTTAGAAGTAAAACATCCCTAGAACTTACTCCGACCTAATGTTGACAGTGAGTATACACTATTAAAAAAAAAAACAGCTACACCACTGGTTCACCCAAAGCATGATGGGAACCCATGTCTAGGAAAACCTCAAGATCTCGTGTTCTCAACAAAAACAGAAAGCAGTACAGTTAGTGCTGATATGGCCAAAAAAATAAAGTCTCCCACTTTGGGGTTGATTCACACAGTTTTTCTGCATTTCCTGACATTCAGGACTTGATGTGTGAGCAAGAAGAGTGAAGGAAGCTGCACTTTGCTCTATCAACAAAGTGCCGTCACTGCGTTTCTCTCTTAGATTTGACTGAAAGTTATCCAGAGGCAGGTGACCACCTTCAGTCAATAGTTACCTGCACTCACAACAGTCCCATAAACTGCAGCTGCTGTTCATATTCTGTGATTGTTCAGGTCACACTTTATGGGACTGTTGGTCTCAGCTCATGTAGCAGCTGTCACCCATGTTCCTTTTGGACTGAACACAATGTTAATGTGCATGATTTAGGTGTTTTCCACGTTTCATGCAGCAATATTTCAGTTCATTGCCCAACCCCAGATACATTAAACTAAAACCTGCTGTTCTGCTTCTTCAATATAAACATCTGAGTTTAATAATGTCGCTCCATCCATAGACGTATTATAGACACACATTTCTGCTGTGTATGAAATGTTTGGATTTGGAGCCAAAAAATCTAGATATTTCATGTTGTATGAAACTTTTTGTTTTTGATGAGGTTGCATAGTGCAGGTGAGGTTAGTTTGTATGGTTTCAATTTATTACACTGTGTGTGTTAGTATTTATTAAGTGAGCTTTTTCTTTGCAGCAGTTCATTCACTCTCCTGGGATGCAGTAAAAACAGCCTTGACAATGTTCAGTAAACCGTCCCAGACATGTATATAGTTCTACCTCCATGTTAAGTGACTACATATCTGTGTGACCCATCCTGAAAGATAACGACGACGACGTGTCGAGACATGCTCTGACTACGCCACAAGCCTGCAAAATAAATAAATAAAAATGCAGAAAACAACTTTGGATTTAAAGGAAGAGCAAAAATAATGAAAAGAACACACCATGGTTATTACATAGTGGGTTTATAGTGTTGTACCTAAAACCCATTTTATGAAAGTACAGTTCAAAACAAATAGTCAGATCAGGGTGATTAGCATTGCTGCTGCCACTGGTGTCGTCTTCGGCTGGTGGGTAATCACTCTGAGAGCAGCAGGACTGGGAGAATGCTTAACATTGTTTGCTAATCCTGAAGATGTACTCGAATTAATATCTGGCATTGTGCAGTACATGCACACACACACACACACACAGACACACACAGACACAGTGCTCAGCTAGGTGCTGGCTCTCTTCCACCAGCAAAGGTCAGTGTATGTATAATGCAACACAGCCATCCAGACTCACATGAGCCTTCGATAAGAAGAAACCTTTTTTGTCTTTGTCATGAATTGAGTTGGGGCAGAAACGGCTGTTTTTTTCGCTCCACTCAGAATGAACAGCCTTATGTTGGGATCGGCTTCTCTGAATATTTATGATCAAACTGAAATGTGTTGCTAACAGAATGGAAAAGTTAAAGGTAATAAAAGTCACAGCCCTGTATGTATTTGTTAATGGATGCTTTTATTCAGCCTGATGCTGAGCTCACACATTTATGAGAAGGTGACGTCAGCGAATAAAACACCAGCGAACACACAGAAATTGAGAAAACAGCAGAATAAAACTTCTATTGGGGCAGGGGAATATGAAATACATACTAATCATGGTCCAGATATGGTGCACATGTAAAATATACAGAGTACTACAGTATTTTATGATTAATTGATGTGTCGTTTAATCTGTAGAACACCAGAAAACATCTGCTTCACCGGTGGAACCATCAGATGATTCTTTGGACTGAAAACATGACCTCTACTGTTGCCTGTGTCTGTGCAGGTGATGCAGCTGTTAGAACAAGCCAGGCTGGTATTCAGGTTCAGGTGATCCCACTAATGAAGCTAAGCTCAGAGGAACTCGTGTCTGATGTGAGCTGTGTGTGTGTGTCTGCGCTGGAAGAGGCCATTTGTTGAATTAGCAGGGCAGTGTTGAAATGTTCTGTGATTAAAGTTAATCCTCGAGTCTCGGTGATATAAGAACTGTCGTTTTCCCTCCGTCCCTCTCTCTTAATTCCCCTCTTGCACGTTCAGTTCTGGCCGTTGAAATCCTGTTTGTGTGCGTGAGGGTTGTCAGCAGCGCCCATTCTGCAAACAAGGATGCCGACCGCGCGCTCGCCCGTGTGCGCATGTTTATTTGTATGAGCGTCAGTGTCAGCGTTGGAGCAGAGGGGAAATGATGCATCATGTCTGGAGCAGAGATAAAGCAGAGGGGAAGAAGTGAGAAGTGATGATAGTCGGCGTGAGGCCCAAAACAAATGGCTTCTGCTTTGAGTTTGCCTTTAACTGAATCAGTGAGGCCTGTAAATCGAAACAAAAGCCACTTTTCAGAAGCTAAAAAACTCATTTGCTGTAACTAAACAGCTAAAAACAGTTGTCCAGTGTGGCCGAGGCCTCAGCTTGAGACGCAGCCTCCAGCACATAATAGCTTTAATATTATCTTTAATTTGCTGCTCATACAAACTCCCTCCATGTTCACCAGCACTAGAGCCATCAGCACAACACGTCGCTCTGATTAGGGCGACAACCAACAAATATTTTGCTTATTAGTTAATCTGCTGATTTTTCTCCTGATTAATCAGTCATTAGCTGATCAGTTTTCAAAAGCCAGAGATATTCAGTTTATGTTCATATCCTCAAAGTGTTAAAAGCTGAATTTATTGATTGATCAAAATAGTTTGTGATTATTTTTGATTAGTTAGTTTATTGCCTAATCTTTTTGCCTGTAGTGCAGCTGTTTCTCTACTGGTTTAATTAAACTGGTCCCACTTTCCTGCTCTTTTCCCAGTTTCATTGATGTGTATTAGCTCATGTGCTAATGCTAACAGTGTCCATGTGATTTACAAAGCAGACTCTTGGTTGTTGGAGCAGGTTGATGATGAGGGGAGGAGCCTCAGCCTCTAACGTGCGTTTGGCGGACGGTGCACCGTGTTCACCCTGTGCAGTCAGAGAGGTTAAGGCGACCGAGCAGACCCAGTATCTGCCCTTGTTCGCCGTCTGTGTGTGTTAATACCTGATGCGGTAAATAAATGTATGACAGCCTGTGCAGCACGCCTCGTTCTACTGCGCTGATGTTCTGGACTCAGGGAATCACCATCGCTCACTGCCCCGGCCTCCTGTGAGCAGCACAGTCTACTGTACATCTGTGTTCCTGCCGTTATACACGTATAGCCAGTAGCCATGGAGGCAGTTACCATGGAAACAGCACATCTCATGTCTGCCAGCGTCGTGAACAGGCTTTAACCCCCCCCCAGCTCCTCCTCTTCGTCAGATAATGTTTCACTAAGTGTGGATTTGACAACACGTCGTGAGATTTTTATCCAGTGTCGGTTTGTTTGAGTGTGACACAGTCTGTCTTTCTCTGCCGATTGTGCCTGGTGCCATTTTCTGTAATTCTGAGCTCAGTTTGTGTGTGTGTGTGTGTGTGTGTGTGTGTGTGTGTGCGCTCTGAATCACTTACTGTGGTGGCTTTAATAGGAACAAGATAACCTCAGTCCATTATCGAGGATCCTACAGTAGATGCAGCTTCTTTTCTTCAGTGTTGCACACATTGGACCCAAAACACTGACAGATGTCTGCTGTAAACCAACATATGTGCATGACAGAGAACGGGTTTGAATTTTTGCATTGAGAAGCTGGAGCCAAAGAAACTTTTATGAAAAGATTTTGCTGGAATACATCTGGAAAATATAAGCTTTTGTTAATCCATCCCTTCTTTACGTCTCTGCTCTATTTTTCTGATTTTCTAATAGCATCAAAATGATGTTGTTAAATCCATAGTTTAGTGAACCACCTGGTAGAGAGGAGCCGTTTCTCCTCACTGTTTCTCTGCTTTCCCTCCAGGCTTCCTGCTGTTCAAAGACTTCTGCTTGAATGAGATCGACGAGGCCGTGCCGCAGCTCAAGTTCTATGAAGAAGTAAGTCTAAAGTGTCCCGTGTGTGCGGGATTAGAGAGCATCATGGGAGGGGTGAGAGATCAGACCTGTAATCCCGCTCATTCAGATTTAGCCCACCCAGGAAGCGCTCTGCTTTGTTTTGTGCTCAAAGATGACCCCGTGTTTCTGTGTCAGATTAAGGACTATGAGAAGCTGGACTCGGAGGAGGAGAGGTTGAGCCGCAGCCGACAGATTTACGACGGCTACATCATGAAGGAGCTTCTGTCCTGTTCACATGTGAGGATGACACTGCCACATCCACACTGCACCACTAATGCACTGTGGGTCACGTACACAGACACAGAGCACACACCTGGTGGGATGAGGAGTCTGCCTGAGGTATAAGAAACATCTGAAGAGTGAAAACAATACAGAGTCCAAGGGGCATTTGATTCACAACCCGTTGAACAGGTTGTTTCCCACCCCTGTGGTCACCAGCTGCCGTCTTCGTTTGGGTGCAGAACAGAGGAACAACTTGTGAAACGGGTTAAAAATCTTCACCCACCACCCCCGATGTTTAGAAGGAAAGCAGAACAGTGGTCTGGGTTTTTCACACACCATATGGGTTTCATCTTTTAGTGAAACCAGTAGTCACCACTGTGACCTGAATCTGTATGAACAAATACCTGTGTGGCACAGACTGTGACCTAGAAACATTTGTGTAGCACTAAACCACAGCATGAATGGCATTAGATTAACTATCACAGGAGCACATGGTTAAATATGCAGAGAGATTAAACCCATGCCCTCTTCACGTGACAGGCTCAGCATCTAACACACAGAAACTCAGTTGAATTAACCAGGAAACACCAGGAATCGGCTCGAATGTCATGTCAGCCTGTAGTAACAATCCTCCCCACAGTGCTGGGCAAAAGATGTTACAGAGAAAATCACTTTGACCCCAAAAACTCTCCCTTTATCTCTCCCACTTTATTTTTCAGTGTTGAATTAAGTCTCTGCAGTAAAACACCTGTAGCCTTAACGTGTTGTTGTTCACTGCCTGTGCCCTCGTGTCCTCTAATGATGTTAGATCATAAAAGTCATGAGAAAATTGATCAGATTCATGCAGAGAAGTGTCTGGTTTTCCTTCACACACACTGGGATCAATAATTAAGTAGATTTCCTTCAGTATTCCTTAGTAAAAATGAAACACTGTAGACTGAGACCAGAATCAAGTGGTTTTCTCACTCAAAGAACTCGTTTCAGTGGTGAGTTACCCTTCAAAGAACCAAGACTTTGCTCCTATTGAAGCTCAGAGACATGACAGGGAGTGTTTACAGTTTTATGGACCACTGCGGGCTTCCCTTAAATCCCTCCAGTCCGCTCCGTGTTCACCATCCTCTCAAAGAACCGGCTGGAACGGGTCCATCCGTGTTGACCACTAACAGCACACCACAGTGCAGCTGTCCTCCCGCAAGGCAACAATTTGGGGATGTAAAGCAAAGTTGGTGCTCGCTGCAGACTAAAGGGAGGAAGTTATTAAAACACACACACACACATGCACACTGTGTAATAGTTTGGTGATGTTACATTAGGGGACGCATATCGTCAGTCAGAGAAAACAGAACTGAAATTACTGGTAAAGCTGCTTTTTTTTTTTTTAACAATCCTTTTTATTTCCTCCTCTGTTTCTCAGCCTTTCTCTAAGAAAGCAGTGGACCATGTGCAGAGTCACTTGGCAAAGAAACAAGTCCCTCCAACTCTTTTCCAGGTAAATAAACAAACAGTAAAACTAACTGTGGTTCACATGAGTGTGTTATTTAGTTTTTGTTTCTGATTTAACAGCAAAATATACAGAAACTATAGACCCTGAAACCAATAATCCAGTAAAAACCATGAAAGGCTGAAGAATAATGAAGCCCAGATTATAATCTCAGCACAACAAATGATTTGTGTGTGTCAGTTCTGACCCGACAGGGACTAATTACATATATTGTTATGTAAAATCTGTACTTAACGGCCTAAACACACACACACACACACACACACACATACACATACATACACATACACATAGAAGAACTTCTTCAGGCCTTGTTTTTAAAGAACGCTACAGTTTCTGGGCTTTGTCAAATGACTGTAGGAGATCTGTGTCAGGGCGATGAAGTCAGTCTTTCCCAGTGAGTTCAAATCTTCCCTTAAGCTCAGAATTCCTTGTTAATAGACTCATAACCTGAAAAAAGACCAAGAATGTTCAGAGCTGCAACAGAAAAATCTATTAATAAATAAATTATACAAAAATCAACAAAAACCTCAGAGCATGTCGATAGAGAGCCTTGTAAATCCTCCCGTGTGAAGTGT
Source organism: Mastacembelus armatus (assembly GCF_900324485.2). NCBI lineage: Eukaryota > Metazoa > Chordata > Actinopteri > Synbranchiformes > Mastacembelidae > Mastacembelus > Mastacembelus armatus. The sequence continues at coordinate 19,307,515 of NC_046644.1, read as the reverse complement.
TTACTGCTGAGCCCATAAGTCAGTGCAGCGTCGGAAGAAGCTGAATGTGACGGTAGTTTGTGGCTGTGTCTTACGTCCAGGGGCTTGGCCTGATTAAGACTGGAAGGAAAAGTACTTTATATAAGACATTAAGACCATATATAAAGTAAATTGATTTTTTTAAGTTAATAAAACAGACAAACATATAGTTTAGGTTAGGTAGGTTGAATAATAATAGTGACCCCCAGTTTTAAAGACCCTGTTTAAAGGAAACGTCTCATGAGACGCTGATGCTTCAGGTGATGAACTTGGCTTGTACTGTTTCTCATTTTTGACATTTCCACACACATGGGTCTGTTTCATATCTTTAAGTCCTGCTCGGGGCTGTGTGTCCACAGCTTCAACCAGCCACAGTCTTCCCACAGCTCTTTTCAGGCCATGCATTATTAAAGCTGAAGTGTGTATTCCTGTTTTCCAGCTCTGTTAACACCATCTTTAAACTCAGATTCTCACATCAATCCTGTTGCCAATTATACACAGAGCCTAGAGCATCAATAGCCCAAAGACCATCCAAAAAATAAAACACAGGCAGATTCTCAGAAATGAGAGAAGTCTTCTTTCAGCTCACTGAATCTAATCAACAATTTCCTCTTTAAGACTACAACAGGCTTTTATTCTGGAAATAAAATGATTCCTAGCAACTTAAGCTATTATATCAATCTGTCGCTATTTCCTAAATATTCAGTTTCTCTTCAGTGTTTGAAGGGAGCTGGAAGGGGGACTAGTCTCCTGATCTCACTGACAATAGGCCCGGTTCAGTCATAACAATGTACAGAAGTTACATTCACATGCATTTGCAAAGAATTTTTATCATGTAGTTACTGAGACACCAGAGCAGACACTGCAGATAAACACTCAGCCTGAGCTGCTGCTTCTGTCTGTGTGTGTTTGTGTCTGCAGCCATACATAGTGGAGATCTGTGACAGCCTGAGAGGGAAGATCTTCCAGAAGTTCATTGAGAGGTGAGTGAGGACAGATGGACGCTGTTTGACCATTGGTTCATTTTTTTTATGGTATAATGACACATCACCCTTTTTTTTTTGTTGTTGTTGTTTTTCCCCCCTCAGTGACAAATTTACTCGTTTCTGCCAGTGGAAGAACGTGGAGCTCAACATCCACGTGAGTATAAGCTTCTAAAGTCACTTTCACACCTGTGGGTTGGTCCAGACCAGAGGTTTCAGGGTCTGACACTGAGGCTTCCTGCACAAACATCTGTATCTCCATCGATGGATTTTAAGTGACGTCAACCTCAAAAATGCTTCTCTTCCGTTTTGCCTTGTCACACTTTCTCCTCCGCCTTCAGCTGACCATGAACGACTTCAGCGTCCATCGGATCATCGGCAGGGGCGGCTTCGGGGAGGTGTATGGCTGCAGGAAGGCCGACACGGGGAAGATGTAAGGAAGAGTACACACGGAGGTGCAAGTAAAACAAGTCTTTAAAACACACCCAGAGTCGTGCTGTGACTGCTCGTTGTTGTTTTAATGGCAGGTATGCCATGAAGTGTTTGGACAAGAAGAGGATCAAGATGAAGCAGGGGGAGACTCTGGCACTCAATGAGAGAATCATGCTGTCGTTAGTCAGCACAGGGGTGAGCCATGCACCCGAGCATTTGTCATGTGATCGTTTATACTTCTGCTCCTCAAGGTTTTAGCAAAACACCACACACTACATTTAGTTTCCAGGTGTAGTTACTTAACAGATTGTACTGTAGACAGCGGATAAAGCAGTTTTACCAGGTTGTTTCCTCATGTTTCCTCATGTTTCCTCATTGATTAGTTTAATCAGTTTGAAGCCTAAAAAATTGATTCAGTATTTAAAACAAAAACTAGAGAAGAGTCAAGAAAACAGATTGATGATCATGAATCATCTCACGACACCTCAGATTTTTCTAATGACCCTTTGGAGGGGCCTGAGCCCTAGGTTGGGAACCAAGCAGTTTAAACTGGCTCCACCTGGAGCAGCTGCAACATTTATGGCAGATATCTTGATATATATATATATATTATTCCAGCCCACTGCTTCTCTGTGTGTGTATTCATGTTTTTAGCTCAATAATGTTTCGCTTGTTTCTCCACCTCTACAGGACTGTCCTTTCATCGTGTGTATGACGTACGCCTTCCACACCCCCGACAAGCTCTGCTTCATCCTGGACCTCATGAACGGTGAGGTGACCCCTGGTTAGTCTATTCTGAGACAGAAAGATTGGATTACTCAGCCTCCCCCAGAGATTCAGGAGTTGATGGGATTTTGACCTCAGATAATGCGTCACACCGCAGCGACCGGCCTGTATTAACCTTCCTGACATCTAATTGCAGCTTTCTTTTAACTCGCACGTAGTTGTTCGTATTTTCTCTTCAGCCTGGTCAGCGAGGACCAGGACGTTTCCGAGCTGCATCAGAGACTCGGTCCTTCCAGCCAATCAGAGCCTGAGTCACCTTTAAAAGTCAACACAGTCACCATCATACAGAAAGAGAGTCAGACACTGTTTCCGCTTCACTTATGCTATAAATATAGTCAGGTCAATAAATGTTAAGGCCGAGACAGCTGGGGTGGACGGAAGAGGCATTGAAGGCCTCTCATCCATCCTCATTCTCTGGCCCCAGGGAAGATTACTGCAACATATTGATGGATATTGATATTGAGGTGTTAGAAGGTCACGCTGATACACTCTGCTGTGTGTGTGCGTGTGTTTGTGTGTTTGTTCAGGGGGTGACCTGCACTACCACCTGTCTCAGCACGGCGTGTTCAACGAGAAAGAGATGCGTTTCTATGCGGCTGAAATCATCCTGGGTCTGGAGCACATGCACAACCGCTTCGTCGTCTACAGAGACCTCAAGGTAGAGAGTCGCTCTGCTCCCATAATGTCCCAGTCCTGAAACAGTCCTGAAACAGTCCTGAAACAGTCCTGAAACAGTCCTGAAACAGTCCTGAAACAGTCAATAATCATTGAAGGACAAATTATATTCCTTATGTTTCCTATTGTCAGTATGAAAAGACCAAAACCAGAAACGGAGGTTTCCTCTCAACAATAATCATCAGTATGAACATACACACTGCAGTTTACTCTGTCCCTCTAACACCGTCCTGCTGCCAGTGATACTCACTAGAGACCAACTGTGGATTCATCCGCTGCTGAAAATAATCCCCAGCCAATAAGCTTTATTGATTAATCTGCAGCTTTTGTTTATGTTAAATCTCGTATTGTATGAAACAACAGACCATTTCACATAAACACCGAAATATTCAGTTTACATTAAATATGAGAGTTAAAAGCTGCAAGTTGTCTACTTTGAAAACTGCACTGACTAGCTGTTTATTTTGAAATCATTGAAGAATGGCATAATACAGACTCAAACCAGCTCTGTGCTACATACCTTAGCCCACTGATCCACTGCCACACTTTCCCAGATACTATTTCGTAGCCACAGGTATCAGCCATTTTTTTCAAACCTCTGTTTTTTCTCCAGTCCCCCTGTTTGGACTGGTTGCCATAATAATGGATCTATTATTCTGGAAGTCAGGGACCAGTTTTTGGGCTTTAATAAACAGTTCAGTAAATGCAGATAATAGTCGGAGGCTGAGCGTTGAAGGGGAAAGAGAGTGTGTGAGTCACAGTTTAGCCAAACAGTGGAGTATAACCAGGACAGGAGGCTTTTCTTCTATTGTCTGTATCCGTACAGAGTCTTCTCCTGGTGAGCAGAAACACTAATACTAATAATAATAATATAAATAATAAATAACTGAAGTGGTGAATTACTGAGCTCTCCAACATCTTCTCTCTCATATTCTCCATCTACATCACGCTCTGTGTCCACTTCTGCCTGTGTGTCCCCTCAGCCAGCTAATATCCTGCTGGATGAACACGGTCACGTTCGTATCTCCGACCTGGGCCTGGCCTGTGACTTCTCCAAGAAGAAGCCCCACGCCAGCGTGTAAGTGACCTGTCCGTTTAGACTGAAATGTTCCTTGTGCTGGTCACTGATGTCTCTGATTCCTCACAGTAATCATTATATATGTGCATAGAGCTGTGTGCAGAGTTACTGTAATGTTTACCTTTCACTACAAACTGTGTACAACATTTGCAAGATGCTGGGTGTGGCAGCCATGCTCAGCGGTGCTAGTCCCACGATGAAGCTTCCTGATCCGTCAGAAAGCTCCGCCCCTCTTGTGTTTAAACTCAGCGGAGTCTTCTCCAGCGAAACGATCAGCTGATCGCACAACATTAAATACAGCTCTTTGTGCAAATCAAATCGATATTCGGAGCTCTTTAAGCTCGGCTGCATTATTGGGATCAATAAGGCAGAAAGGTCAGCGTGTTCCAGCTGCTCGTCCAGCGTCGCAACGGGAAACATCAAGGAGCATTTCAGATGTTCTGCTGCTGCTCAGCTCATTTCAGGCTGTGAAAAATAATTAGGCTAACGTCATTAATGCTCATCTTGATTCAGTTAGTGGCTTTCGCTAGAAATCTGTGGGATTTCTGGCTCCTTGCCCGACAACAGCTCATCACAGAGCAACACGGAGTTTCTGACTTGTAGTTATTTATAGCTTTAGTTACAGTGAGAAGTGGTTTCGGATTAAATAAAATGCCATCAACCCTAATCTCAACTGATTTGCTGTGTGCAGTGAGCTCCATGATTCACACGCTGCTGCAGACTCTAGTTTCCCTCTTACTGTGAAATCAGCCTGACTGACGTACGAGACCATTATGTCATTTGCAGCTGTTTCAGTAACCAGATTACATTTAAACCAGTACCAGGAACTAAAACTGTTATTGATATTATTGTTTTTTAGCCGCCTTCCTGTGTGATATTCCTTCTGTCCAAGTGCAGCTTTAGTGTGTGAAGCGCCGAGTGTGTTTGACGTGAAGCTGTGCTGTGTTTGCTGCAGGGGTACTCATGGTTACATGGCTCCAGAGGTTCTTCAGAAGGGCACGGCGTACGACAGCAGTGCAGACTGGTTCTCCTTAGGCTGCATGCTCTTCAAACTCCTCCGAGGGTAAAAACATTTTGCTCTTCTCTCATTTTGTCTTATTCTTCTTTCCCACAACATCCTGACTTCCTGCCTGTTTCAGACCTCTTCTGCTGCTCTCTCTCTCTCTCTCTCTGCTGCCTCTTTGCTCTCACGTCTGTTTGGTGTGTGTTTGATCTTGTTTGTGTGTGAGACCGTGTGTGTGTGTGTGTGTGTGAGAGACTGTGTGTGTGTGTTTGTTTGATCTGCAGTGTAAATGCCAGAGGTCTGGGCCCAGTAGGTCAGAAATCAGGTAAAAAGTGGGAAGTGTGTGTGTGTGTGTGTGTGTGTGTGTGTGTGTGTGTGTGTGTGTGTGTGTGTGTGTGTGTGTGTGTGTGTGTAGAATAGTTGGCAGGTCTGAGCGAGCAGAAAAGAGAGGAGAGTGTGTGTGACGTGTCTTTCCATTGATGTTTGGATCAGTGTGTTTGAACACTTTGAAGAGAAAGTGCGTGTTGGTCTTTGGTCAAAGGTTGGCCACACATTTCAACACTTGGGTCCAAAATTCTGAATCCATCTCTGAAAGTGTTCTGTTCAAAAGTAAAACAGATTTTTGGTCACATGATTAAACAACAGAACATCAAAGTTTGAGCTCACGCTCAGGATGATCAGCTACAGCTGGACAGCAGCGAACATTCAGAAACACTTTCTGAGAGTTGGATAAAATGCTTGATAGAACTGGAGTCAGGTTAGCGTGGTTAGCTTAGCTTAGCATAAAGACTGAAACAGGAAAGTGTGATGGCTCCACCTACCAACACATCTAAAACGGTCCAGGACGAAGTTAGGAATAAGCGGGTATGGATGAATGGATGGTGTTGTGATATCGGGTTACAGCGCAGGTTGCCAGGTCTGATCAGCACACACAGGCTTTGGTGTTTTGGTCTCTGACCGGGTGCACTGGTACCAAACATACAATATGAACTTTTCCAACCCCTAACTGATCGGCTGTGCGATTCAGCCCCAGTGTTTGTTGTTTGATTCAGTGATTGACATCGTTCCAGTCTTCAGCACTGGCTTTTAATGTCCTTTGGCTCAGGCTGGACAGACTCATTGAAAATGTAGTTTGGAAGCTGCTCCTCTCCCATTAAGGTTGCCAGTTGTCATCCAATGACTTACACTAAGTGGAGAGTGGTGTTCTTTGTCTCTTGGATGCTCTTCTGTCTGCTAAATATCTTTATTTGATATATGGGCCTCAGAAGGAGCAAGACCACGGCCGCCTGCTCTCGTATTGGCCCAAAATGTGTTTGTGTAAATCTCGCCAACATAACTTCTTCATCTCTCTGAGAAATTTCCGATTTAGCTGCTCCGCTGGGATTGTTTTTCAGTATTCACATAGACACCGTGGTCCCCTGTGGTTTCGTTTAAGTCACTTCTGAATTTATGAAAAACAAAAACATTCTTCATTAATCTAAAAGAGGAAACAAGGACAAAGAACAAATCATTTTTGTAGTAAAGGCTGCACATTAGCAGCACATGTACCTGTTAATGTTTAAATGAAATAATTCAAATGTAGTGTTTCATTGCACTATACGTTTCAGCATTTAACAAGGGGTTGAAGCCCATTACAAAGCTTCCATGTGTTTACCCAAAGCCTCTGTTATTCTGTTCATACAGAAGTGAATTTCAGCCCGACGTTCATGAGGAGATGCTCCATGTTTACAGATTCACTCACAGACATTTTACCAAGTGTCATGCTGCTGAGCTTCAGCTCTGCTGCCAGACCTCAACAGACGGCACCATAACCAGTTTAACAGCGTCTGTAATTGCGTTTGATTTAAATCGATGAAAAACTCCTTCCAGTGCAGCTGTCTGCGACGTTTCATCTGAGACTGGGACTGTCCCCGACATGACGAGGGAATGATTGGACTCAAAGTTACACGCCGACTAACACGAGAAGCAGTCGAGGAGATTTTCAGGGGGATTAGACGAGAGGTTATTGAGGCCTGCAGTATTTGATGTTGGGCGTTATAACAGATGATGAGACTGGACAGCGACCTGCATTAAACACAAAGCGTTGCTTGTAAAGCCTCCTTTAAGAAAAAAATCCATTCAGTCGCAGCGACTGAGTTTAAAGTGCAAACTCTCAACTATAATTTGAGTGCGATTATCTGCCGGTTGGGTGTAATCAGTTTTCTGCCAATAATGGATGTGAAAACTCTCAAACACCCTTAAAATGATCAGCACTTGAACCCACAGGTGGTTTATTAGTCAGTGAGATCTAGGTCATTTCAAATTAGCATTTTTTAATTTGAGTGTTGTATTATTTATGAGCAGCCGCCATTTTAACCAAGACAGTTAAAGTATGGGAGGCTTAAAGGTGTGTCTGTGTCTGTGTCTGTGTCTGTGTCTGTGTCTGTGTCTGTGTCTGTGTCTGTGTCTGTGTCTGTGTCTGTGTCTGTGTCTGTGTCTGTGTCTGTGTCTGTGTCTGTGTCTGTGTCTAATCTAAGTCTCTGCTCTCTCTGTTCAGGCACAGTCCCTTCAGACAGCACAAGACCAAAGACAAACATGAGATCGATCGCATGACGCTCACCATGGTAAGACGCCTCCTCAGCCGTGTTTCCTTGAAGCGGGCGATGCTAACGAAGGTGGATGTGGTGGTGGATGTTCATATAATGAGGAGTCCCTGTGTGTACACGCCGTAAAGCACATAGGCAGAACGGGTCTTAACCCCAAACACATGGGCTTGGCCTGTGTTTGCCTTACAGTAATACCAAATGCAAACACGTTTATATCCCTATGCATACTGTTTTGTGTGTGAACAAACAGAGGGAGGATACCTGGTGCTTCAAAGTCAGAAGACACAGATGTGTGTCTGCAAGCCATGTCCTGGTGCCAGTTTTCCCTGCACGTTAGATAAATGTCTTTGTTGCTCAGGTTTGGGGTGATCTTTTAGTCTTCCTGCCGGCTATAAGCCAACACTCAGCTGTCTGTTTACTTTGCTGTTTCGTGGGAAGACACAGGGAGATGAGGCATGTGACAGAAACTGGGCTTAGACAAACTGAGCCAGCAGCCAAGCTGGAAAATTACAAGTACACCCCCTGGGTCAAATGGATCCGTAGCTGCTTCCAGCACAGGTTTACCCAGTGAGTCAGGGATATGTGGTCTGGGCAGGTGTAAAAAGAATGAAGAAGCATATTAGTGTTTGCATATTTGTACGGTTTTTTTTTAGTTTTAGTTTCATTGTGCTAGTTTCATGCTTTCATCATTTACTTATCACCAAAAAACAGAAGAGATAGTCTTTAACGGCTTTATTTGGAGGAAAGGATGAATGATTTAAAGAGAATAGTCACTGTGTCTTTTGCAGCTATGTGGTAATATTCATTTATCTACCAGCCTGCATTTGTGGTCGACATAGTTTTAACAACATTTGTGTTCATCTGTCTGCCACTGTCACCTGCTACTTCCTGTCTGAAACTGATGTGATGAATCGCCTAGTCCGGAAAACAAAGACGATAATTAATTTTTCCACTGCCACAGTTACACGTAGAAGTGAGTCCTCCTCAACAAACCCATCTTTGGCCAGGTGTCACCAGTACAGACCCCCAGTGTGCACAGAGCCTTTTAACCAGTCAGCAGATAAGAGGTTTGGTGTTAGCTTTGTTTTTGTTTAACTGCAGCCCCAGAAATAAACAGTCAGCGTCTCAGACTTCACATTGTTGCAGCCTTTTTAACAGCTCACTGTTAATTACAGGACTTTAAAGTCTCAATCGAGGGAATATTTTCACTCTTTCCAGTCATGATTTTGATATAAGAACTATTAATGATTCAGCAGTGAGAGTTCATCAGTCCACAGGGAAACAGGCTGAGCTTAACTAAGACCAGTTCAGCAGGTCACAGCAAAAATGGGAAATAAACTTGAAGAGGTCTGGTTATAATTTACCGGTTACATCTGGCTGCTTGAGAACTAGTTAGTAGTTGGCATCATCGTGTTTTCAGAGAACAGGGGCTTTGGGTTTTTGATACCACAGACACATTTCAGTGAGAAACGTCCTGGGCTTCAACACTCCGTCTGAAGTAGGACATATTGCAGCTGTCCTGGGATGAAGGGTGTCCTCCGCACCCGTCCACTGACCTGTCTGCTCTCACCCGCCCCACTCAGCCCTGCAAAGGCGACGTGTTGTGTTTTAGCACGGACGCGCTTACAGTGACAAACCGTGAAGTGAATTTTCACCACAGCTTCGCTCGTCTCCGCTCGGCCTGCCAGCAGCAGCAGCAGTCGTCCATCACAGTGGAGCACAGCCAGATCTCGTTTTGTCAGGACATGAAGCAGCTGACGAGTGTAGCTGCTTCCTCCCACACACACTCACAGACGCAGGCGCTATTTGGCCGAGCAGGACCTCTAAACAGAGAAAGTATGATCTTTCATATCACAATAAATCCAGATTAGGATTTTAATCCAGCCACTTAATCTAGTTTATCCCTTAATCCTCGTCTGCGTGTGAGAGAGAGGCCGATAGAGAGCAGGGGACAGGCTGCGAATCAGCACTGACCAAGCTAAAAATACTGCTCTATATGTCTTTGTGTTTATTAAACATGATGAATGGTCTCATTCCATAAACACAATCGAAGCAGGCAGCGGTGAAAAGGCTGAGAACCGAGCAGCCCAGACAGGAAGACATGGAGAGGGAGGGATGGAACCGCTGAGCAGAGCCCAGCAGCCAAAATGAATGAAAAGATGGAGGCTGAGCGGAGGAGTCCAGACTGAGGAGCAGAGGGAGGGATGGGAGGTGAAAGGTGCTGGTGCAGGCAGGTGAAGCTGCAGTTTAGAGCAGCTTTAAGTTGGAGTAAAATCCTCTGGTTATAAAAAGAAGAAACTGCAATTTAACTGCGTCTTATAATAAATTCTATTGTTTTAGTGACGCAGAGCGGCTCTTGTTGCTCAGCAGTGGAGTCACATCCTCCAGGTCCAGAGTAGATATGAGTGAGCCTGAGAATCTGGCTGCTCGAGTCCGACAGGACACGGGGACGGGCTGAAGAAAGGACGCAGCTGTCAATAACTTCCCGCTTCTTTAACAAGAGGCGTGAACACTGAAGCTGCCACCCGTGCACGAACATGAGGCTCTGATCACCGTCCATCAGGCCTCCGCTAGACATCAGCTTTGGAAGCATAACACGTACCTGTTGTGTGTGTTCAACCTGTGAAGAACAACACCACCGATATGTAGGAAGAATGGATTACTGGATCAATTGATTGCTCAATCCTGAGCAAAAACACTGGCAGGATAGTCACATTATATAATCTGGATATTTTTCTCCACCTTAACATGTTTCTCATTACAATAAAAATGGAAAATCCCTTTTAAAATAGTCAGAAAATAATAAAGAGCTGAATACAGGGAACTGTGCCTGATGTCCTGCATATAAATAATCCAGTTTTCTGTTTTTGATCAAGTGACACATTGTTTTTTAGTAAGACACAAGGAAATAAAACTTCATGTGCTTGTTTCTGTGTTCGGGTCCAACACTAAGCAGATGCAGAAGAAAAACCACACTCTCTAGACTGAAATGAGTGTTTTCATTGTGGGCTCCACACATCATCATCATCATCATCGCTCCACCAAACTGTCAGTTGTCTCTTTACATAACTAATTCCAGTAAACTCAGTTAAGACTGTTCACACGCTGAGGCGTTTAACTGGTGTTTTCCTCTGGTTATGTTCCTCCAACACGCTCCTTCATCCAGTCATGGTCATTAATTTGCCGTGTTAAAAACCATCGGTCAGCCAAATGAAAATAATGGGGGGTTGTAGTTGAGCCCCATCATCAGGAAACGTCTGAAGCCTGTTGTGTAGTAATACGTGAGGTGCTGTTTGATGTGTTTTCAAAGACTCTTTCTCAGTGTCTCCCCCTCCATCTTTCCTCCTGCAGAATGTGGAGCTGCCCGACTCTTTCACCGCAGAGCTCAAAGATCTGCTGGAGGGGCTGCTGCAGAGAGACGTAGCCAAGAGGCTGGGCTGTCAGGGCCGAGGGTACGACACACACACACACACACACACACACGTTAGCCCCTGTCTGTTTACGACCACAGGCATGCATGTGAATTTATCAGACGGGTTCTTCTCAATGTGCTTATCAAGGCTGAAAACACAGAGTGCTGTAGTTTGTGGCCCAATGAAGACGGACAGAAACAGACATGATCCGATAGAAGCTGAGTCCAGAACTAATTTCATTTCACATCAGCTTAGGATTAAACTGGACCCACGGATCACTGTCCCCACTCTGTTTTGGGCTAAACAGCAGGATTGTATGTGCGTTTGTGGCAAATGCTGCCACCTAGTGTTCAGATGAGAGTGAACGTGTCTTTCTGTCACTCCTGCAGAGCCTCAGAGGTGAAGGAGCATCAGTTTTTCAAAGGCATTGACTGGCAGCAGGTGTACCTGCAGAAGGTGAGTGAATCTTATGTCTTTTTAAAACATGGTCTGCATTAAGTAAAACTGTTCATTTTCATACAGCAGAGCTGTGTTTAATAGCAAACAGCATATCTACTGTCGTTGTCGTTGTTGAAGGTGATTTTGTTTTTACCTATGTCAATATAAACGTGCTAATAATCCTGTGCACCTTTGCACACGTTTGGAAACATCACAGGGAACATAAAGCAGCGCAGACTTTTCAAATCAACCTGCTCTTCAGTTGGGTTTAAACGAAGCCTGTTAGTGACCTGGACGCTCGGCCCACTCTGTGTGCAGCTTCCACATGAAGTTTTGGACATTACAGACGTGAACAGGAACCGGCAGCAGCAGTGTTAATCAATAAAAGGCCTAAACACTGATTATTAAGAGAATCTAGTTTTATATCATGTGTAAGTGTGAGGACCATGTGGACCCGAAGACCAGTCAGAACCACTTGGTTCTTGAGTTTGTCAGTGTTTTTCTCTGTTCAATATAAAGTGTGAAGGTTTATTTGAGCGGCGGATCAGGTCGAGTGATGGGTGTCTCCAGCCATTGGTTACAGTTGCTATGGTTACCGCATCACTTCAGGAAGCCCTGCTGTGGGACCACGGTCTTGTTTTTGCTCACCCTGTTTCTCCTTTTATCTTCCCGTCTCGTCCTTCTCTGTCTGCTGGTCTCTGCCTCCAGTACTCTCCCCCTCTGATCCCCCCCAGGGGAGAGGTGAACGCTGCAGATGCTTTCGACATAGGCTCTTTTGATGAAGAGGACACCAAGGGTATCAAGGTACATCCACACACACTGCAGTTTTCTTTAGCCACTCACTTCTCCACATTTGCTGCTGCCTGTACACAGAAGTGCCTTGTGTTGTCCTCAGCATTTTTATCATCACATCAGTCATCACAAATGGTCGAGAATGTGATCAGCAAGAGGAGAAGAGTTATCGCCACAACCTAAATGTGGTTCTTTTCAGTAGGTGCTTTCAGACCAGACAGTTCTAGGGACGACCCCACTGGGGAACTACCCAAGACCTAGAAACCTCAAGGGCTTTTTTTTCCCTGTTTGCAAAATGTAAATTGACATATCAGGCTGATGGTTGATACGGCTGCAATTAGCAGGTTTTGGACCAAATATGTCACTGCACCAGCAGGTTGTTAGTTTACTATATAGGACCTAGAGCAAGTTAATGCATTTATAGTTTGGTCAACAGGAGTACCTTTTTTTATTATTATTATTATTATTATTTCTTTTCTTTTGTAATGATTTGCGTAATGATTTTTGTCATAAATGATAGAAAATATTTGTTTTTTGTTGTTTTTTGACTGTTTCCTGGACCAAACAGGCAAATTGAATATGTCACGTTGTTCTGTGGGAACAGTAGAATATATTTTTCATTTATTTCAGTGTTTTTTTTGTTTTTTTTAATGATGGATAAATTGAGTTCGTGCCTGTGATTTTCTTGGTTCTCCTCATACAACAGCTTCCTCCCTCATTAACTTTAATGTGCCTGCAGTAACAGTTTTTCATCCAGTGCAGAGAAGGAAAAGACGTTTGTTTACATTTCCCCAGACACTGCTTGTCATTAACACAGGAGTAATAATCTTCATAACTGCTGTCTAATAATGGGAGAGCATTAAGGTGCAGGCAGGAGCGAGTACGGCTCCAGTCCCCAGACCTTAATCCTGTCAGAACAAAATGACCGTTTCTGCCTAAAGTCGACAAACTCACACAGAGAGAGAATTGATCCGAGGGTTTCTGAGACTAAAGATCACTGCAGCATCTGTGCACTAGTGCTGTTACACTGATAGATGGTTTTAATATGTAGTCTACCCTCATCAGAACACATGGGCTTAATTAAAACGGTCGAATACTAGAATCAAGAATTGTTGTTGGTGTGTTGTGTGAAGGTGCCGTCAGGTGCTGCAGCAGCTCCAGCGTTCACAGGCAAACTGCTCACACGTGTGAAACAGGTGCAGAAAGTGTGTACTGCTAAAATCTTCAAAAGACCTCAGCAAAACACACAACATAGTTCGACAGCAGCACAAACCACAGCCTCCACAATGACCAGTTGTGTGTGTGAAGCCAAGTGAAGTGAGTCCTGAACATCCCCTGCACAAACACACACGAGGGATGAGCTTGGACGCCTTTCAAAGTCAGCACTTAGTGACCCCACCTTCGCCAGGTATCGGCCTGTAGCCAGGATCCTTCTCTTTCTTTTGTGATTTGTGAATCTTCACCCACACGTCCATTTAAGAGGTATTTAGAGGTTTTCTGGCACGCACAGCATGTTTAAGATCTCCCACGGGTTTTCAGTGATGCTGAGGTCAGAGGACTGTGATGCTTCAGCTTGTGTTGTTTGAAGTATTTCCTGGTGAGCTTTGAGTCTGCTTTGGATCAAGCCAGCTCCACTTTTCACTTCCACTTTCTGACAGGACATTTGCATCCACAGTTTGCTAATGACTTAGCAACACACACACAGCAACATTTGCAAAAACACTTTGTGTTATTGACATACGCTGCAGACAAATGTCCACGGTGTTGTCAGTGACACACGGTTATTACTACACATCCTTCCCTCTGTTTGTCCTTCAGCTGCTGGACAGTGACCAGGAGCTGTACAAGAACTTTCCCCTGGTCATATCGGAGCGCTGGCAGCAGGAGGTGGCGGAGACGGTGTACGAGGCGGTCAACTCCGACACGGACAAGAGCGAGGCTCGCAAGAGGGCCAAGAACAAGCAGCTGGGCCACGAGGAGGGTAATGACACTACACAGGACCATGATGGTGACAGACAGCAGGTCTTAAACACTACACCCCTGATCCTAACCGCCTCTCTGTGTGCAGACTACGCCCTGGGTAAGGACTGCATCATGCACGGCTACATGCTGAAGCTGGGGAACCCGTTCCTGACGCAGTGGCAGCGTCGATACTTTTATCTCTTCCCCAACCGTGTGGAGTGGAGGGGGGAGGGCGAGTCACGGGTGAGTTTACCGCCTGCTGAGCTGCGGTCAGGCTGATGTCCGTCTGTCCTGACGCGAGCGTGTTCTACTGCTGTTCTTCCGTTTGTCAGCGTGTGAACGTTTGTCTGTCTGTCTGTCCCGACCCCACACTGAAGGAGAAGTGGCTAAAACCTTTTAAAAAGCACAAAGACGAGGTGAGTCCCCGCTGTGTTTGTGCGGAACATGTTCCGAGCTGTAGTTCACCTCCTGCTTCAGAACCAGTGCCGTGTTCCCCCCCGCACCTCCTTAATCTGCTCCTCTTAGAAGAACAAAAAGAGCAGACCTCAGGTTCTGCTCCAGCTGCAGTAACTCAGAGCCGGGTTAAGGTGCAATGAGGCGAGTCCAACTCATGTCACAAGTGTTGAAAAACAAACTCCAAGTTCAGCTTTTATAGACGTGTTAACCCTCTGGACTCTAATGTAAAAATCCCTCCTGTTCTTTTTTCAGTGTCCTTTCAGAATAAAGATCCTTAAACCAGGATAGAAATGCTCCTTTTCAGGATGATCCTGTTACGGTGTTTTAATTCATTATCAGCTGTGTGTGAGGGGAAACATGAAGAATAACTCAAATGTTTTAACACATTTGTAAAATAGGAAGAGATGTTTTTTTTTTTTTTTTTTAATCTTCTGTCCAAATTTCCACTTCTGGTCAGACAAACTCGAACCATCACAGCGTGGATCCCTTCGCTCATTATTTAAACCTGCCCACACCACACCAGGAATGAACTCTTGCCCGACCACATGCGTTTTTCTAAAATCAGGGAGTCCCAGTTTGCTCTGAGGTCATTAGCAGAACAGCAGGAGACGCACAAATCTCCAAGTTATCATCTTATATCGAGACACTGGCTCCACTGAGACGACCGAGAGGCCTGGTTTCTGTTCCTGTGACGTGGGCCTGTAAATCAAGGGAGTGAAAACCTCACATTGGGTTCAAAGGGTTAACATAGTTTTTTTTTTACACAGAGACTGAGTCATTTATTATAAAGCTGTGGTATTTAAAGGCCCCCTCATGCTGGTTCATGCTGTCAGGTCAGAACTGAGACCAAAGTCGAGTCTCAGGTCTGACTGATGTGTCCAGTCCAGCCTCAGCGGCTCTGCAGGGCCTGTTGCTGTCCGGCCTGAGAGTCACCTTTGGGCCAGTGGTCTTACCGACTTCAGTCCTGATTAATCCCACGTGTCCTCCACCTTTGCTCTGTTCTGATTGGTCGATTTCGTTCACAGCAAAACCTGCTGACGATGGAGCAAATTGTGACGGTGGAAGAAACGCAGATTAAAGACAAGAAGTGTATCCTGCTGCGCATCAAAGGAGGGAAGCAGTTTGTGCTGCAGTGCGAGGTATGGACACGTTTTTCAATTCTGAACCGTCTTGACGAGATGAAGACAAAGAGCTGATCCCTTCTTTTTCTGTTGTGTCTGCAGAGCGACCCGGAGTTCGTGCAGTGGAAGAAAGAGCTGACCGAAGCGTTCACAGAAGCCCAGAAACTGCTGCGTCGCGCCCCCAAAGTCATCGGGAAAAGCCGGGCCGGAGTGGTGGAGTTCTCCAAACCTCCCCTCACACACCGCAATAGCAATGGCCTGTGAACACACACACACATGCACGCATAAACAGGCACGCACACACATACACACATATATATCTACACAGACACATACACGCCTGACACACACACACACACACATCCCACCTCCCCCTCCTCATCAGCCACAGGACGTTTGCCCCGACACCTTCCCATGACACCTCAGTGTGTGTTCGATGCCCACCAGCTCTTACCGACCACACACACACACGCACACACACATTTGACAAGGCGACCAATCATAAGTGCGATAAAGTTTTTTGGGGTTTTTTTGTTTTGTTTTGTTTTGTTGTTTTTTTCTACCATGGGACCTTGCCAGTCACCAAGTGGACGAAAGGACAACGATGCGGGGGGAGAAATATCCGGGAGGACTCAGCATGTGAAGAATCTCTGCATGAATGTGACGGGGACTAACACCTGGTCCTCTCTTGTCCCTGTCTTTCTCTTTTTCTCTGTCCCCCCCTCTGTCCTCCTGTCCGCCCACCACCTCGCTCTGTTTCTGGAGAGAACACCAGTAACCCGACGGACTCCTCCGGCGCCGCTCAGAGCTAACAGATCGATCGCCGTTGGCGGACTAAGAGGCATTCCTCTTTCCTTTCTGTCTCGGAGGAGATGCAGAACGGACCAGACTTTGGCGGGGAATGTATTTTTAATGAGAGGAAAAACAAAAACAACAAAAAAAAAAATAAGGCTGCTCGACTGGTTCTTCTCATCCCTCCCTCTAGTCATTCCTCCCTCCGTTACTGAAGTGCATAAAGTGCCAACGTCAATATTTACTTGAGTCACCTGAGCACCCAAGGGGGGACCTGCTCTGGTGGCAGATATCACAGAGGCCGAGGGTGTTGGTGGGTGGTGGTTTATCATTCCAATGCAGAAAACTGGAAGCGCAAGGACCACAGACTCTTCCAGATTGGCTCTTGTGCCGCCAGTTACCATAGAGACTGAGATTTTTATTGGCTGACGAACAGCAGCCGGTTGCTATGGGAACCATGAAGGCCTGTATACCTGGGGATCGGTAACCGCAGACAGCGGCGTAACTTTTGAGTATGAAGAGAGGAGAAGAAGAAGAGGGGGGGAGGAAGTGACTCTGTGTATATAAGCAACCTGTCTCTGTGCACCTCCAGTGTTTAGTCCAACGTGTTTGCATTATCAGGTTCCTCTGTCTGCCTGTTTGTGAGTCTGTCCCGGCTTTCAGGGGAGGGAGGAAGTAGGTGGAGCCTTGTCTTCCTGCTGGGTGGGGGGTGGGTGGGGGGTGTAGACAGGCAGGAGACTGACAGCTTTCAGTCACTCGCTGCATTTACCTCAGTTGGACTGTGTCGGTTTAAAGAGGCGAGAACGTCTTCAAGGGCCAAATGTTGCATCCCAGACGGTTTTAGAGGGTCGAGCAGCACGTAGGAGCCGTCACCTCGCACTGTTTGGAAATAATTCATCATCACCGCTCGCGAACAATCATCCGCTTGGTTCCCAGTGTCAGTGGGTCATGTCCTGAGGGAGCTGAAGCTAATTAAAGGACGGATTCACCCTCAAACACGACGATCTTCTGACGTTTGAGGCATCTGGGTGTTTGTTGCTATGAAGGATCATTCTGCAACCTGCCCCATCTGTATATAGACCTGTACTGGTTGTGTTGGCCTGCATTTCCCAGAATGCCTATAGGCAGAACATTTAACATTTCCAGGTACAGACAACAATCAGAAAATAGAAACTAGTGAAGTTGGGCTGCGACAAAACATTTTACTTGTTAGTTCATCTGCAGATTTTTTTTTTTTTTTTTCTTTTGTTAAACATTTAGTTTCACCTGAGCGCTGTATTCTGGGTGTCTGGTCCAGGCCAGTTTTAAAGTAGCACCTGGAAAATGTCTTGAATAAATTTACTCCACGTGTCTGACGTGACTCTTGAGGCAGACGTGTCTGAGAGCAAACATCTGAAGTTTAGTGACACACGGTGATTTAACGTCAGTGCTGGGTGTTTCCGACCCTTAGAGCCACCAGACACGACCCGGCGCTGCAGCAGCTGGTGTCCTCGGCCTCGCGCTCGGAGCTTTTTTAATTCCTGTCTCTGCAGCAGCAGGTCAGTTCCTGCAGCAGCAGGTCAGTTCCTGCAGCAGCAGCTTGTGTCTAAAGCCTGAACTTCACTTGCAAATGTATTTACTGTCATTTTACGGTTGATTCTCCACATGGCTGCAAATTTCAGCTTGAAGCGTCGCTTTAAAGACAGAGGCACTCTGTTAGTCCAGGAATAAAGAAAACACACCAACATGCCCCTGTTGATGTCTCCGGTTAAAGTGTTTGAGGGTGGAGTTTTCCTCCGGTCTTTCCTTTTAACGATTTATATCTTTTTCCTGAATGTGACACAGTTCAGATGAGGTGAAGCTTCTTTTAGTTTATGTTTTGTTGTTGTCAGCGCAGACCTCGTCGCAGTTTGTACTCGGAGCGCAGAAACGCACACAATCCTAGTGTTAAAGACGACACAGCAGACGAGCAGCGACGGGAACCGACTTCATTCAGAAATTTCAGGGGTTTATTTTTCATGCAGTACAGTGTCCGTGTGTGTGACGTCCATGCATTTCCAGAGCTGTGATGTGTGACCTGCAGTAGGAAAAGGGTTGACTAGGGTGCATTTTTTTCTTTGTAGCCTTTACCAGTCAGGGGGAGATACTATCGTCTTATAAAGAAATTTTGTCACCTGTCAAGGTGTCTTTTATTTTTGTAAACCAAAATGGTTTTTATTGTTTTTATTGAAATTTATGTTGTTGCACCTTTTTAGCCCGATGTGTTGATTAATAGTTGTTAAATGTGCCAAATACCTGTTGCAGATTGAGTGGAACCAATGGGAAGCCTCCTTTTCTGGACTTTTGACCCTTCTCATCACAAACAGCTAAAATCTAAAAAAAAACACCAACACACACTGAGTTCACACACACACACACACACACACACACACACTTAGAAAACTGTGTACCAGACTGTGACCAAGGTGTGTTTTCCTGCCTCTGGCCTTTGGGACACACCATCCAGCTCTGCCCTCCCCTGAAGGTTTTCTTTCACACTGTGTGTTTGTCATGTGAGTGTGTGAACATACGTGAGCTTCTTCATCGCTTTCTATGTTCATCCAGTGGACCTCTTCTTTTTGTTTTTGTTATTTGTCATGCACAGATTCTCTGCTCAAACACACGCTCAACACGAGACGATTTAAAAAAAGGATGGCGTATAGGAAAAAATTCAAAGTATATATAAATATATGTGTATATGAAATGACAAAATGCTCTAGGTTTATTTAAAAGATTTAATGTAGAAAACAAAATAAAATTGTTCGGGGACGGTCGGGGGTTTTGATGTGAGTATAACTGTTTGTGGTGAAGACTTCAGCTCGAATCTTGCACATAAAGACTTTAGATATTGTACCTGCGAGTTCCAGATGATTATTTTTGTTTAAAAACCGGACTCTGCTCTTTCATATTTATTGCGTGCGTGGGGAGCTCTCTCACGCCCTCTCTCCTCCACGTGTCGGAGTGGCTGTAGAAACCCCCCCCCCCCCGATTTACACCCATCAGAAATGTTTTGTTTTCATATGCCACAGACAAACAAATACTACTGGCTTTGGGTTATTATTACCATTACGGTTATGACAATACTGATATATAATTGATAATATTATTCAATGATTATTATTAAAATTTATTTTATTTCAGTGATTTTATTTTTTTTGTTTTTTTGTTCTGTTTTTGTTTTTGAGACAGGTAGGAAGTTGCGTGTTGGACTGCTTGTAAACAGTTCATGAATAAAATTCCTTTTTCCGTGTTGCCTTCTGTCACACTGGTTTTGCTTTTGCAGGTGCATGTTTGCCAAACATCTGGAATGTGGATCGATCTTTTTATCGTGTAATCAAAACATTTTCCTCTAAATATATTCAGGGTTCATTACATTTTCTTACAGTCGTGAAAGGTTGATGAAATATTTTGTCCAGAGTGCAACGGATGAAATCGTCACTCAAACTCCTTGTGCCACTGAAGACCATGTGATATGTTTGAGAGCTCAGGAAACAGCAGGTGGTCATGAGTTTAATGTTTTAAAAACATACTGGAAACATGTTTCATATTGACCTTTGACACCACGACCACCAACGTCGATGTGTTTTGTTGGTTTCTTGCCTGTAATGAGTTTCCATATGCAAAGAGTGAATGTTCTGCAGCAGCAGCTGAGAAGGAAACTCCACCTGAGTTTGTTCTTCAAACCAGTGACCAGAGCAGCTTTGGGTTTGTCATGTGGCTTCACGCCGAGCAGGATCGGAGGATCCGCAGGCCGCAGCTCTTCAGACTTTTCATCACCACCGACGTCGCCCTGAGGTGAGTGCGGTTAACTGGAGTGTAATCAGTGTACGGGTGTGAGCGGCAGAGATGAAGGTGAGAGCAGAGATGCTGCAGTTCATGTCATTACCATAAATTCACCTTGAGTGTTTTCTTCGTGTTTCTAGTCCCCTCGGAGATTGAAGCGTCAGTAACTGTTGGATGAGTTGTGTCTGACAACAGCTGCTCTCTGCAAACTGGCCCAAAGCAAAAAGAACTGAGGCCTAAAAATGTAAACCAAGGACTCAGTGGAGCTGATTTTGATTGTGCATGAAAAACCCAGCGACTTGAACACATCCTTCATGTGTGTCCGCAGACAGGAAGAGCATTGCACCACAGTGTTTATGCAGCTCCACACTGGTGTGTTAACTGAGCAGTACACACTCCATTAGTCCTGTTTGGGCTGATTGATGCAGCGTCTCATCTCGTTGCAGCTTTAAATTAAATCCTCTTCTGTACGTTTTCGAGTTCTGGGCTCAAGGCCGGACTGGAGACTCACTTTTAACACATGAAGTCAGTTTGGTTCATCAGTCTCTAACCTCAACCCCACAGCCAGGAGGACTAATGAAAACCCATTCAGTGTTACCTTCTCTCAAACTGTATTTGCTGCCCCCTCCTCAGAGACCAGCAGGCTCCTCCTCACCCCTCTACCCCAGCTGCAGCTGTCGGTCAAACCGGACAGCTGGTGGGGTGCAGGTCCGCACATGTGCAGTAGTGTCCTCTGTCGGGAACAGCTGTCACCCCCCTGCATTCACACACTTTTAGAAAACAAGCCATAGATACAGCTGTGACGTTATAAACACACTTTCATCTGGTTATCAGTTGTTTTCCCCGCAGCTTCTGTCCCCTCTTTCCTCTGTGGCTCTGTATCAACCGGCCCAAACGGGGTCGGCTCCCCTTCCTCCCCCTCTCTGCTGCAGATATTTATAGAGGAATCGTCTGTCAACCCTGTGTTGCTTATCAGTGTGTGTGTGTGTGTGTCGCTCTATTTCTGACTCCACATGCCCCCTTCGGTCGGTCTTGCAGAGAGTGTGAGTCTGTGGTGGTGTTTGTGTGACAGTGGGAGCCTCGCTGGATTTACCGTTTACCGTCCGGATCTTTTAGCTTCTTCTGGGCCTTTGTTTTCTGAAGGTATGTTGCTGTGTGTCCTGTGTGTCTCTTACAGACAATTAGAGATAATGACCTTCTCCGGGTTTTATTTATAGATGATTAGAGCTGAGAGTGAGGGGCCTGACGGGGCCTGACGGGGCCTGTGTGCTACAGCAACCAGGGTCTGGTTTGACTTTGGCTTCACCAGCTCAGACACTTTATTGTTGGCTGGATTTTTATTGAATGAAGTCTCACTAGGAAACTCTAGAAAGTGCCCTCATGTCTTTTAAAGATGTGGTTGAGTCTTCAGGGACTGTAGTAGGAAAGATTTGGGTTTCACCTGAATTGTAAAACTTAAGTATAAACTTGTGGATTCGGCTTAATGTCAAAACAAACTTTACGGCTAAAAATCATTTAGTTTTTTTGCTTCAGTGAAAGAGAAATGTGGTCCTGTTGCCTCGCTCTGGTAAAACTAGCTGTCGAGGTGTTTACAGGGACTGACACAACCGGTGGCTTAAAGTGGATCTTACAGTCCAAAGTTGGGATTTCACAGTGTCTGATCCAGCTCGAATGCGGTTTGTTGTGCTGGGCTGAGGGACAGTACGTGACACTGAAACCAGAAAACCTGTAGGTTTAAAGTTGTGATTTTCAGTCCTGAGCACAGACGAGCAGATAAAACAGTCAACAGTTACAGGAGCAAGTACAATACACGTTAAATGACCAGAATAAATAAACTGTATGTGTTTTTTCTTTTTACAAACTAGAGTTCAGTTGATTTCTGGTGTAATTAACAAGTTAATGAGTGACAATAATCCAACAGAAGAAGAAATAAAAGTTTTTATTTCTAACGTTTCCCCTGAGCTGACAGAGCGTCGTCTGTGTTGTGTTACAGGGATGATCAGAGGAGTTTAGGTCAGAATCACAAATGATCCAAGTGAACAGTTGAATCTGAGGTAAACACAAAGACGTTACCAGACCTGTAAGACTTTATATATTCAACTCAAATGCTGCAAAGTAAAGACTTGACACCACACTGAAAACAATACAGGGACAAGAATAGGTCCCTGGGGGTCTCCACAAGTCACCTGTCGGACCTCAAATAATGAGTTTCCACACTCAGCAGCTCCAGACCAACTGGCTGACCCAAGTGGACCAATGTCTGCATCTACTTTTAGTCATATCACCTCGTTCTACTGGTTCAGTGTGACAGTATTTGAGTTTATCGCCTTATTTTGATCTTTTTTATTATTATTTTTTGACTGTAATGTTGTGGAGACGTGTAAAAATCTCACAGACGTGACTGATGACAACAAAATGAAAAAGCTGGAAGTGTGACAGACGTTCTCAACCTTTTAACTTAAAAATGAGGTGACAGCTTCGTCAAAGATAATGAAGATTCAAGACAGTGTTTGTGAGACGTCTCAGTAATGGAGACGTGATGGGTTAGTGTCATAACTCGGCTTCTCGCCGACTGTGTTTGATCTGTGGGGGTGAAACGGTTTTTACAGTCTCTGGGCTCAGAGGTGGATCTGACTCTTCTCATCCTTTCCTTGTTTGCAGGAGACGCCCTGAAGGTTCACGCCGTCGCCTTCAAGCTTCTATCTCCCTCCATTGTCAGGTTGTCTTTCTCTGCGCACACACACCGCCACTCTGACATCACATCCTGCTGACATCCGTGTGATCCCTGCCCCCCCACACACACCCTGTGCAGCCATGGCACTGGCCTCACGCTTAAAACTGTGGGAGCAGAAGGGAGGTGCAGAGTTCCTGCATGCTGCGTTAGACTAACAGTGAATATATATGTGTGCGTGAGAGATTACATGCCTGAATCATCATGTCTGCCCGTGGTGAGCCCTGCATTCGTCATGCTGCATGTTTAGTGCATGAGCGTGAGCTTTTTAAAGCCTCGGTCTGTCACCGACATTCACAGATCCATAAGTCGTCCACCAGTCGTATTTACCAGACGGGTGTTTGTTAGCAGCAGTAGAATAAGTGCTCAGATCTTTTACTTAAGTAAAAGTGCCAGTTCAGTCTTAATAAACACTAACAACAACAAAAATACCAACATTATAAGTAAAAGTGCTGCGTTCAAAATAACATGTAAAGAAAAATTCAAATGAATTTATTAGTCAACAAATTTAGAAGAAGAGAAAATAAAGTATATAGTTTTGTTTTCTTCATTTTCTGACACAGCTGGAATCTGCCCTGAACCACATCAGACCAAAAGCTCAGGGTTTATACTCTCTGGGCTCTGGTCAGGTGTCCAGGTCACAGTCCGATAAAAGGGTTTTCGAGCACTCTGGTGGATCATGGTCTAAATTTAGGCCTGTAGACTTTTAAGGACTGTACCAGGAGGAAAATTATATTAATGAGGAAATAAAATTGTCTGAAACAGAAACAAACTCAACAAGATGAGTCCTGAACGGACAAAGACGTTAATTAATTGAGTTCAGTGTGTTTCCTGCTGGTGTGGGTCTCATCAGCCACAAGAGGAGAAGAAGAAGAAGCAGCAGCCGCCATACTGACCTTTCTGATGGTCCCCATTGTGTCAGCAGGTGAGACCCATTAGTTAAATGTTAGGCCTCTGGGCGCCGCTCTCCTTGGTCACCTGACTCCCGTTTCCGCGTAAAGCCGCTAACACACACACACACACACACACACACACACACACACACTCTGGAAAACTCGACTGTGAGAAATTTCAGTTGAGGTTTGACTCCTGATGAAAATTTATGGCCCAAACAAACAAGAAACTAAATGTTTGACACGTCAAAATGATCTTTAGGTGCAAACTGAACATTTTTCCACTTGACAGATGCAAATTATTTTTAAATTACTATTCTTAATAATAATAGTAGTAGTAGTAGTAGTAGTAGTAGTACTGTATTCCAGACAGTGTTTAATAGCTCTCCTGTAAGTATTATAGTCTGTACACATGCAGAGCAGGGATCGGTCTTTACTCCTAAATTTAATAATAAAGAAAAATTGATTTGGACAAATAAAATTTCCCCATTTGTGGCACTAATAAGGGTAATAACATAAACGTGAAGTCGGTGTCTGACTTTTTAGGCTCAACATATGTTTCTGGTGTGATTTTGTAACTGACTTGAAGAGACTGATCTAAACACGTGTTTGTTTTCCACTGTTCCTTCATCGATGGGAACGTGTGAATGTCAGAAACCTGCATGTTCAGCCTGAATCTGAAATGGGTTTTCATCACGTTCATGCAGTGAGTGTGTCCCAGTCAGTGCACTGGGCCCAGATAAACGTGCCCTCTGGGCCCCCCAGTCTTCAGACCACACAGTGACTTGCTGTTTCTGTCTCATTCTACCTGCACCCACCACTTGATGAAACCACAGATAAAGGAGGAGAACACGCCGGCGTCCACGGCCGTGCCTCCACCGCCTCTGTCGGCGCTGCCGGGCGGCTTCCTCAAGCAGCTGGTCCGAGACTCGGAGAAGGAGACCAAGCACAAGGAGCCAGAGGTCAAAGAGGAGAAGCCTGTGAGTGTGTTTCAGTTTACATGAGTTCTCCAAGGTTCTTTAGAGACTAAGAAATGTTCCTAATTGTTTTCCTGCAGAGACCACCTAGTTTCTGTACAGACTAAAGGTTTTTGTTTTTACCTTTGGACACGACGCGGCTAATGGCTCCCCCTGTTTTCAGTCTTTGTGCTAAGCTAAGCTAACTGGTCCTTGAGCTCTCAGGGCCCCCCCAGCCAACAGACCAACCCTGGTAGCATCATGTTGAATGTTCAGCCCTGACAATGGGATTACTCTTCTCATCTCACTGTGAGAAAACAAATTTCCCAAAATGTGGAGCTGCTCCTTCAAAGGACTGAGGCCATTTCTGATTTTTTGTTTGTTTCAGCCAAGTAAACTCAACAACGACCTCGTGCAACAGTTCCTCATCCCAGATCAGACCCCCCCGATCCTGGAGGCTGAGATGTCCCTCCGGGCTGAGCAGCTGATCAACAGCAGCAAACAGGGACGCAGCTCGGCCCAGTCGGACGGCAGGTCCTCGGCCCAGAGACACATAGTGTCTCCTGAACCCGGCAATAAACAGGAACGTAAAGTCGGGCTGACGCCTGAGCCGCCAAGGCAGCAGGACATGAGGACAGAGAAGAAGAAGGAGGAGAGGATGGAGGAGGTGAAGCAGGTGGAGAAAAAGAAGGAGAGAGTGGAGGTGAAGCAGGTGGTGGAGAAGAAGAAGAAGGAGAGGATGGTGGAGGTGAAGCAGGTGGAGAAGGAGGAGGCGAGGATGGAGCCAGAGGGAAGGCAAGCAGACACGACCGTCACCGAGCAGCTCAGGAGGGAGGTACGTATACTACTGTAAGAAGTACTCAGACCTTCTACTGCAGTACTACTGAAGTACTTTACATACTGCTGGGTAGCTGATGTTAACTACCTTATATACTTCTAATTTGAAGTACAATCAGATGAGTTAGTTATTGCTCCTGTGTCTCAGGTGAGGGACGTGTGGTACGAAGCTGGAACTGTGTGGTTTGTTCACAAAGACGGGTTCACCCGCGGTGAGATACAAAAACAACACACACACATTAAATAACACACAACAGGATCTCCTCAGCTCTATGCTACCCAGCCAATTAGACCATATTCCCCCTAACCCCTGAGTCCTGACCCCTGAGTCCTGACCCCTGACCCTGCACAGAGAACTACACAGCTGTACCACCTGGGTCTGGGTTAGGACCAGGTGTTGTGGTTGCAGTTTGATAACTGATCTGTCTTTTCAGCCACTCAGCTGAAGCCCGACGAGGGCACACCTGAGCTCCCAGAAGGCCGTGTGAGGGTCCGTCTGCACACGGACGGGTCTGTGCATGACGTCACCGAGTATGAAGTAGAGAAGGTAGCTCAGGTCTTTCCCTCTTGAATATATTTCGTCTGTGTGAGCACAGCTGTGGACTGACTGCGCCCCCCTCCCTCTACAGTGTAACCCGGCAGAGCTGGATCTGTGCGAGGATCTGAGCGACCTGAGGAGCGTGAATGAATGTGGCGTTCTGCACACGCTGACCAGTCGAGCTAAAGCCAGCATGCCGCTCACACACTCAGGACCCAACCTGGTCAACTTCTGGCCCCCATTACAGGCGCACAGCAAGGTGGATCTGTCCTGATCTGTCCTGATCTGTCCTGATCTGTCTCTGTCCTGGTTCAACTTTCAGTTTTTAGTGAAAGTGACTAATTTGCTTTAACTAATCTGATTAACTAGTCAATTAATCATCTTTAACTTCTCTGGCAGACTCCAAAGTCTCGGCGTGGGGAGTCGGTGTGGGATGCTCCCCCTGCTCTGCCTGCCCTGGTCAAACGGGTGTACGTGTCCATGGTCGGCACCAGGAGAGACCAGTGTGTGTGTGCGGTGGGTCGCAGCGGCACCGGCAAGACCACCGCCTGCCAGGCCTTCACGCACGCTCTGCTGAGACAAGCTGGAACCACCGGGGACAGCATGAGCGGTGAGTCCGGCGTCCACACGCATGGCAGCTGGTGTTCAGGTTTCGCAGGCTTCACATTAGCGTTTTCCTCTCCCCAGCCGAGCGCGTGCAGGCCGTGTTCACCATCCTCAGGTCGTTCGGCTGCGTGAGCTCTCAGCACAGCGACGCTTCATCTCGCTTCGCCATGGTCTTCTCACTGGACTTCAACCACGCTGGACAGGCTGCTGCCGCACACCTACAGGCAGGCTGCACACAAACACACCGACAGAGTCAAACAAACAAACAAAGTCACTCAGGTACTGACGTCTCACCCTTCGCCCCCTCTGCCTCTGTCAGACCCTGATGCTGGACAAATGGAGAGTGTGTCAGAAAACGCAGGGGGAGAGTAACTTCCTGGTCTTCTCCCAGATGCTGGCAGGACTCAGCTCAGAGATGAGGTAATTATTTATTTTATCATTTCACAGCGAAATACTGGACATACTCCACTAGTCATGTGACACACAAGCACAAACAATTTCTACTCTAAACTTTAAATAACAGATTTCTGCATCAGGCCTTTAGTTTTTCTTCTCTCCCATTAAGCATCTGAAGACCCCTCACATTTACTTGGTGACCCTTTAGAGGGCCGCGACCCCTAGATTTGAAACCAGACTAACTGTATATAAAGCAGCTCCAACTAAACAATCTAATAATGTGAATTTGAGTATTTTTACTATTAAAAACTGTGAGTACATTAATGTTTCTGTACTTCTACTGCAGTAGATGATGTGAATACTTCTACAGTGATTTGACTCTGACGCTTCCTGAATATTTCCCTCACCAGGACAGAACTCCAGCTGCACCACCTTCCTGAATCCAACTCTTTTGGTATAGTTCACCCCACCAAGGTACAGTAAGTGCAGCAGAACTGTAGGTGTAGCTACTCACAGACAGCACAGACAGCACAGACAGCACAGACAGCACAGACAGCACAGACAGCACAGACAGCACAGACAGCACAGACAGCACAGACAGCAGCAGTGCATGTTACAGTGTAAAAATAAAGCTGAGTCACGTTTCAGGGTTTGCTGACTCACTGTCTTCATCATTACTAACATCTGTGATGTGATATACAGTATATACTGTAAGATACTGTGATATATACTATAAGATACTGTGATATATATATACTGTAAGATACTGTGATATAGATACTATAAGATACTGTGATTATATATACTATAAGATACTGTGATATATATACTATAAGATAGTGATATATATACTATAAGATACTGTGATATATATACTATAAGATACTGTGATATATATATACTGTAAGATACTGTGATATAGATACTATAAGATACTGTGATTATATATACTATAAGATACTGTGATATATATACTATAAGATAGTGATATATATACTATAAGATACTGTGATTATATATACTATAAGATACTGTGATATATTCTATGATGTACTGTGATATGTAGGTTTTCTGTTTCCTGCTCAGTGTGACCTTTGACCTTTTCAAATATGTCTTTGCTCTTTAAATGCGTCCCAGGTGAGTCCAGGCTACATGGGAGGCCAGTACTGACTGGACTGACTCTTTAGGAACAAAGATCTTGTGACTTGTTCAGGACTCAAACAGATTCACTTCAGACTCGATCCCACCTCTGCTGACAGGACATTTCCTGCAGTTGAATATATGTGATATATATATATTTCTGACTCACCGTGTGAGAAAACATTTCTAAATCCCCGTGAACTGCCTGCAGACAAATGAGATGTTGGGAACATGGTGTTTACAGGGTTCCTGGGACCCCTGTGCTTTTTTACTGGAGGCATAAAAATAGCAGTGAGCGCAGAGAGAACCGTGAAAACAGGCTGAGACTCAGCTGTTCTGCCTCCTCAGTAACGGCTGATGTTGAGACTGTCTGTCTGTCGTCAGGTTGAGGAGAAGCAGCGAGCGTCCGTTGCCTTCACCAAGCTGCAGACCGCCATGGAGACGCTGGGCTTCACCTCTGGAGAGCAGAAGGCGATATGGCACGTTCTGGCTGCGATTTACCATCTGGGAGCCGCCGGGGCCTGTAAAGGTAACGCTGATCCTTCATCTTCATCATCATCACTCACATGGCGGTACTAAGACCTCTTTATCTTTAGACCTCCCAGTCCT
The DNA here is from genome assembly GCF_900324485.2 of Mastacembelus armatus. Classification (NCBI taxonomy): domain Eukaryota; kingdom Metazoa; phylum Chordata; class Actinopteri; order Synbranchiformes; family Mastacembelidae; genus Mastacembelus; species Mastacembelus armatus. Next base: position 19,278,474 of record NC_046644.1, on the reverse strand, counting down.
CCCAGTAGTAACCCTATGTGCTCTGTGTCCTTTGCACAGTGGGCAGGAGGCAGTTTGTGAATTTCGACAGCGCTCAGGTGGCCAGCGGCGTGCTGGGCTGCGACGGGGAGGAGCTCAACACCGCCGTCTTCAAACATCACCTCCGGCAGCTGCTGCAGAGAGCCACCGGGGGCAGCAGAGAGAGGGGTCCTGCAGCCGAGGCAGAGGAGGGTGAGACACACACACACACACACACACACACACACACACACACACACACACTCTTATTGAGTCAGTTGTGCAAAGAGCAACTGACCCCTGTGTTTAGCTTGACCCCTTCAACAGTGCATGTATTCATCGCCTGCAGTATTTCTACCTCATGGCCTCGTACCTTTGGGGTGTCCTGCTCAGATGCTGGGACCAGGTGGACATGAGAGTGATGAAGTGACTGTCTATTATTTTACTTTGCAGCTTAAACATCTGGATATTTTTAGGCTCTTCCAGGGCTCAGGAATAAAACGATCGTGGACAAATAGTGGATACTGTGATAAATTATTAAAATATTTGGTTTTTAAAAGTACTTTAATTCTCCACCTTGTTCATGTTTTTAGCTGTACAATCCAAAATGGAGCAGACTGAGTGCTAATTTAGAATCCCTGGATTGAACTGTTTCCTCCTGTGCTGCCGTCTGCAGGTCCCAGACTCACGGCCGCTCAGTGTGTCGACGGCATGGCTGCTGGACTCTATGAGGAACTCTTCACCGCCATAGTCTCGCTCATCAACAGGTAAATGGACGCGTGGCAGCAAACATCCACACTAATCCGACCAATCACGAGCGGCCGTGGCTGCTCAGGAGGCGGAGCAGGTTTGTTGGATCCTCAGCTCATCCTGTTCACCCAGTGGTCAGACCAGCACCTTGTTCTGCTGGGAGGAAAACCACAAAGAGCTTTATCCTCCCAGAGCTGAAAACCTCAATATACAGCTGGCTCAGTGTTGTTAGATGGCTGCACGTGCACGGTATCTGAGGACGGTGTGTGTGTGTGTGTGTGTGTGTGTGTGTGTGTGTGTGTGTTCGGCGGGCAGGGCTCTGAGCAGTCAGCAGCTGACCATAGCCTCTGTGATGGTGGTGGACGCCCCGGGCCTGAGGAACCCCAGACACTCTGCAGAGGAGCGAGGAGCCACCTGGTCCGAGCTGTGTCACAACTACCTGCAGGAGAGGCTGCTGGAGCACTACCACGCACACACCTTCAGACACACACTGGAGAGATACGCACAGGTGAGGTGGACCTTCAATACAGAACGTGAGTTTTATCAAGTCAACACTCAAAAATAGACTTAGAGGAGGAGGATCTTTGTGTTTTGGCTGAAGTCTGTCCAGTGAAAAACTGTCTCTGATGTCAGAGTCACAGAACATGGACACTGTTTAGCTGATCCACGTTATTTCTTAGATGAAATATCACTAATATGACACGTTCACGTGTTGTCTGTTGCAGGAGAAGATCCCAGTGGAGTTTGAGTGTCCGGAGAGCAGCCCGGCTGAGGTCGTGTCAGCCATCGACCAGCCGCCTCCGCAGGTACACGTGAAACACGCTGGACACAGAAACCTGGGAATCAGAAGTACAAGCACATCTTCGTTATTTCTCAGCCTATGAAAACATTAGTGTGATGTCTTCTTGACAACACTTAGAAAAACACATCAGATTTATGTTTTAAAAGGTCTGTCTGACCTTTCTCCTAGTGTTGAAAGAGGCGATCACAGCTGCAAACTCTTCTCGTGTTTTAGTCATTTTATCCTCCTCATGTTTTTACTGTGCTTCAGTTCTTATTGTGCACAGAGCAAAAGGCTTTGCCAGCTGTTTGCCAGAGTAATGAGAAAGGGGATTTGTTTGTCCTGAATTGTGCCTGTCAGGCTACATCCTCCCTGATCTCCTGATGGAGGCTGCCGGGGCTCTTAGCAGTCACTTCCACTTCCACTTGCTCTGTTTGTGTATTTTGTTCAGGGTCGGATCTCGTTCGGAGATCAAGACCCTGACGCCACATGCTCATTTGGCAGGATTTATATCGTGGGGAAATGTTTATTGAAATAAAATGAAGACTGCTTTGCCCTGCTGTTTCCTCCTGAGACGATCAATATGGTGAAGATGTTTCTTTTTGCTTTTCGCTGCATGAACCGTGTGACAAAGCCAGAGATTCTCAAAGAAAAACAGCAGAGGCTCATTTTGCTCTTTTGTGGTAATTGAACATTGTGTGTGTGTCTTAGGTTCGGGCGGCAGATGGAGACCCCAGAGGTCTGTTATGGGTTTTGGATGAGGAGATGGTGGCACCAGCCTCCAGTGAGAACAGCACCGTGGAGAGAGTCTGCCAGAATTACACCAGCACGGGTAATAAAAACCCAGCTAGTCACACAGATTCTCTGTGTGTGTGTGTGTGTGTGTGTGTGTGTGTGTGTGGTTTAAAACCTAGCATTCATTCAGTGTTGGGGGTTGTGGGTCTGTATGTCCCTGCAGTGCGTCAGTGCGAGCAGCCGCTGCAGTGTGAGGTGAACCACCTGATGGGCTCCGACCCGGTCCGCTACGACCTGACTGGATGGTTCAGTCTGATCCAGAACAACCCCTCAGCTCTCAACGCCATCTGTCTGCTCCAGAACTCCACCATGTGAGTCTGTTTGAGGGAGGCCGGATGCTAAATGGTCCCATAATGCTTTGGGGATGGATTCAAGGTCCACATTGGCAAACTGGCACATTACACATATGCTGAATTAGTGTGTCGCATCTCCTTTCTGCAGTGCACCCATGGGTGACAACTATCACTGCATTACGGTGATGGTGAAGAAAACTTAAAGATGTGATCGTGCTCAGTGCAGTAGCTTTTTCAAATGAGTCTGAAGGTTGTGAAACTGTGTGTGTGTGTGTGTGTGTGTGTGTGTGTGTGAGTTTATGAAGGAACCAGCAGATTGTTCACATTAATAATCTCAGTTCACGCCTCAGGGAATATTTACAAATCTGAATGAACAGATTCAGATTCAACACATCACATGTTTGTGCTGAAAGCTTGTTTTACTGAGTGTGTGCCATCACTTGGTCGTTTTCTAAAGGCTTCTCTCTTTATCGTCCCCAGTGGGGCGGTCAAGGCCATGTTCGCCCCCAGAATCCCTGTGCCCCCTCTGTGTCGAGGCCTGGGGGGACTGGAGGGCGGCAGCCAGCGCGCTCTGCAGAGGAACGGCACCATCAGGAAAACCTTCAGCCGGGGGATGGCGGCGATTCGTAGGCACTCCCAGTGTATCGCAGTGAAGCTACAGGCAGTAAGTACACGAGGACCTTCGGTATCTCCTGCGAGGGCTCGTGAAGAAGCACCGGTCTGAGCGTGTCTGTGTCTGTCCCCGCCCGGCAGGACGCTCTGGTGAACCTGATTTGTCGAGCCAGGCCGGTGTTCCTGCAGTGTGTGAGCGCAAAGACCGACGGCGGAAACTTTGACGTCCCGGCTCTCAGGGTCCAGCTGCAGTCCACGCAGATCCTGTCGGCCCTGCAGCTCTACCGCACAGGTCAGCACTCTGGGTTTCTTTTTCTCACTGCATGTGAAGATTCTCTGGGTTGTTTTGATTCTGAAATGAAAAGTCTTCATATCTTTGAGGGTTTCCTCTTAAAGACTGTGACGACGCTACAGGTCATCTAGTAAACAGGCAGTTTAACAACTAAGTCAGTTCAATCAGCAGCAATAAACATGTTAAAGGGGATTTAAATGAAGAGTTTGTGTTTTAGACTCATGGACAAAAGTTAAAGTGATGTGCATTAGTTCTCTGGACGCCTGCGTCTGGAGAATCACAATAAAAGTCCCTCTCCTGAGAAGAGAGATTAGGCACAGACAGCCCACTCTCTTCCTCTGGGTGAGATTTTCCTCCAAGTGAGCAAATTTATCCGCTCACTTTTATCTGGACCGGCACAGCGCTGCTGAGTAAACAGGACCACAGAACAAGTGGTCTGGAAGCTACCGCAGCATGAGTTTAATGGATTATAGGATTAGAAGTAGTAGTGCTGATCTCAGACCAGTTCTGACTTTAACGTCACCAGAAGCATATTCATTTAATTTCACCAGTTTTGTCACATACCGTTCCAAAATGATTGGACACTTGACAAACCATCGGCACTAACTTTGCAGTGAGTTTAGTAATAAAGTTGAAGTGATTTAACCATTTCCTGGTGTTTTGTCTGCTAGAAGGTGTGAACATGGTCCAGACTTCTGAGCGTGTCTCCGTCTCTCTCAGGTTTTCCAGAGCACATGTCTTTCAGCGACTTCCGGTGTCATTTCCAGGCTTTATCTCCTCCAGTTATGAAACGTTACGCTTCGATGTTCGTCAGCCACGACGAGAGGAAGGTGAGATGACACATCACAGCAGCTCGCTCACTCTCGCACAAACACAGTGATCTGATCTGATACATGTCCGACTGTGGCTCAGGCGGTGGAGGAGCTGCTGGTGGAGCTGGATCTGGATAAGAAGAGCGTCGTTGTGGGAACCAGCAGGGTGAGAACACGTTTGAACTCCTCTAATCCAGCAGTCAGAGCATGAATCCAGCTGACGTGACTGATGGGTCTTCTTCCTGCCGTGCGTCAGGTGTTCATGAAGCGAGGTGTGCTGCACTACCTGGAGCAGCAGAGGGAGCAGCAGGTCACGGGCTGGCTGGTCCATCTACAGGCCGCCTGCCTGGGACACCTGGCCCGTCAGAAATATCGCAAACTCAAGGTCTGTGGTCCCCTGTCGACATCCAGTCTGTGCCCTGAAGACACTGTTGTTTTCACCTTGGACTAAAATCTAAAAAAATATTTCTTATTATGTTTGTCAATGAAATACTGAAAGAAAGGAAACATTAAATTCACCTTCATATACGACAACAGCAGCTGAAACCTGAGAATGTTCAGGATTTTTCTTAAAATAATAATGAAGCCTTGTTAAAATCTCTGATCAGTCACTGACTCACTACTGTCACAATATTCAAAGACAGTGTGAAAGAACTGTGATGAGTGACAATGTGTGGAGGTGATATTTCATTTTAAAGCCCCTAAAACACACAGAGCAGCAGCTTTTTCTGTTTGAGCAGGACTGATACTGATCACAGCACAAATCCATCCGAGGAGAGAAGTCACAGATTTTATGAAGCGTGTGTGTGTGTGTGTGTGTGTGTGTGTGTGTGTGTGTGTGCAGGTGCAGCAGATGGCCGTGCGCTGTCTGCAGAGGAACCTGCGCGCTCTCAGGGTCGTGGCCAAATGGAGCTGGTGGAAACTTTTCTGCCGAGTGTGTCCTCTGCTCGACGTCAACATGGACAACGACAGGCTCAGGGCCAAGGAGGTACACACACACACACACACACACACACACACACACACACACACACATTTGTAAATAAAACTAAACCTAAACAGTATCTGTTATTGTTGGTAATATTTAATATCAAATGTTTTCCCCATCAGCACAGTGGGTTAGTGGTTAGCACTGTTGCCTCACATCAAGAAGGTTCCTGGTTTGAAACCCATCAGGGGCCTTTCTGTGTGGAGTCTGCATGTTCTCCCTGTGCTTGTGTGGGTTTTCTCCAGGTACTCTGGTTTCCTCCCACAGTCCAAAAACATGTACAGTGGGTACGGAAAGTATTCAGACCCCTTTAAATTTTTCACTCTTTGTGTCATTGCTGCCATTTGCCAAAATCAAAAAAGTTCATTTTATTTCTCATTAATGTACACTCAGCACCCCATCTTGACAGAAAAAAACAGAAATGTAGAAATTTTTGCAAAACTGAAATATCACATGGTCATAAGTATTCAGACCCTTTGCAGTGACACTCATATTTAACTCACACGCTGTCCATTTCTTCTGATCCTCCTTGAGATGGTTCTGCTCCTTCACTGGAGTCCAGCTGTGTTTAATTAAACTGATTGGACTTGATTAGGAAAGGCACACACCTGTCTATATAAGACCTTACAGCTCACAGTGCATGTCAGAGCAAATGAGAATCATGAGGTCGAAGGAACTGCCCAAGGAGCTCAGAGACAGAATTGTGGCAAGGCACAGATCTGGCCAAGGTTACAAAAGAATTTCTGCAGCACTCAAGGTTCCTAAGAGCACAGTGGCCTCCATAATCCTCAAATGGAAAAAGTTTGGGACGACCAGAACTCTTCTTAGACCTGGCCGTCCAGTCAAACTGAGCAATCGTGGGAGAAGAGCCTTGGTGAGAGAGGTAAAGAAGAACCCAAAGATCACTGTGGCTGAGCTCCAGAGATGCAGTAGGGAGATGGGAGAAAGTTCCACAAAGTCAACTATCACTGCAGCCCTCCACCAGTCGGGGCTTTATGGCAGAGGGGCCCGACGGAAGCCTCTCCACAGTGCAAGACACATGAATGCCTGCACAGAGTTTGCCAAAAAACACATGAAGGACTCCCAGACTATGAGAAATAAGATTCTCTGGTCTGATGAGACCAAGATTGAACTTTTTGGCGTTAATTCTAAGCGGTATGTGTGGAGAAAACCAGGCACTGCTCATCACCTGCCCAATACAATCCCTACAGTGAAACATGGTGGTGGGAGCATCATGTTGTGGGGGTGTTTTTCAGCTGCAGGGACAGGACGACTGGTTGCAATTGAAGGAAAGATGAATGCGGCCAAGTACAGAGATATCCTGGAAGAAAACCTCTTCCAGAGTGCTCAGGACCTCAGACTGGGCCGAAGGTTCACCTTTCAACAGGACAATGACCCTAAGCACACAGCTAAAATAACAAAGGAGTGGCTTCGGAACAACTCTGTGACCGTTCTTGACTGGCCCAGCCAGAGCCCTGACCTAAACCCAATTGAGCATCTCTGGAGAGACCTGAAAATGGCTGTCCACCAACGTTCACCATCCAACCTGACAGAACTGGAGAGGATCTGCAAGGAAGAATGGCAGAGGATCCCCAAATCCAGGTGTGAAAAACTTGTTGCATCATTCCCAAGAAGACTCATGGCTGTACTAGCTCAAAAGGGTGCTTCTACTCAATACTGAGCACAGGGTCTGAATACTTATGACCATGTGATATTTCAGTCTTTCTTTTTTAATAAATTTGCAAAAATTTCTACATTTCTGTTTTTTTCTGTCAAGATGGGGTGCTGAGTGTACATTAATGAGAAATAAAATGAACTTTTTTGATTTTGGCAAATGGCTGCAATGACACAAAGAGTGAAAAATTTAAAGGGGTCTGAATACTTTCCGTACCCACTGTATGTCAGGTTGATTGGTGACTCTAAATTGCCCATAGGAGTGAGTGTGAGTGTGTGAGGTTGTTTGTCTCTATGTGGCCCTGTGATGGACTGGGGACCTGTCCAGGGTGGACCCCTGCCTTTCACCCAGAGAGAGCTGGGATAGGCTCCAGCAGGTCCCTGGGACCCTGGTTAAGGAATAAGCAGGTATAAATGATGGATGGATGGATGTTCGCCCCATGAAAGTGAATATACAGTTTATTAGAACAGTGGGAGAGTAGTTTTCTAGAGAAGGTAAAACCTGGGTGCAGTAAGTGGACTGTCAAAGAGAGAAATGATGTAACAAACAGCTGTGCTTTTCGATGAAAAGCTCTTTGTCTTTTATCAGGATGAGATTTCGACCCTGAGACGACGCCTGGAGAAGTCGGAGAAGGAGAAGAATGAGCTGAGGCAGACTGCAGACAGCCTGGAGACCAGGGTTTGTGCTGCAGCAGATACATATATACACACACATGCAAAGACACACACACGTTGTTTATGTGGTTGTGCGTGTGTGTGTAGGTCACAGCTGTGACATCTGAGCTAAGTGATGAGCGTTTCCGTGGCGATGCCGTGGGTCAGGCTCTGGACGTGGAGAGGGCAGAGAGGCTCCGACTCAGCAGGGAGAACAAAGACCTGCAGGTATTCAGGCTGAACCATCGCTGTCACACACCTGAGACGTTTGCATCCTCTTTATTGTCCAACACCTCTTCTCCTCCATCATCAGGCTCGTCTCGACCAGTGTAGGGTCACCATGGAAACTCTGGAGAAGAGGCTGGAGGAGGAGAAACAGAAAGCTCAGGCTGCTGAGAGCCAGAGAGGAGCAGGACCAGGTAAAGAGCAGGGGTTGCTTATTTACATACAGCCTGCTAACGTAAACGAGCTTTTTGCACCAAGCAGCCTCATCACCGCGACTGCTGCTCTTTAGTTTCTATAAAACCTGTAGGATCCGTGGCCTCTGCAGCTGCAGCTGCAGCAGCAGCTTGGAGTCAAGGAGTTTCAAGCTAAAAGAGACAGAAATGCCACCAGATCTAACGTGACCCTGACCATCTCCACACACAGAAAGTGAGCTGGCCATGCAGCTGGAGTGCTGCCACACAGAGGTGGAATTCGTCCGCAGACGACTGAAGCAGACAGAGGAAAAGCTGGAGACAGAGAGACAGACCCGCCAACAGCTCGATACCAAGGTGAGCCCGGGCACCCTGAGGTGCACGGCAGCACCGATGGAAGATTAACTGTCTGACAGTGACAACACTGTGTGTGTGTCTGTGTGTGTGTGTGTCTGTGTGTGTGTGTGCGCGTGTAGTTGGCAACTCTGCAGGCCCAGCTGGAGCAGTCCAGGAGGAGTGTGACAGAACTAAAACGCCACTGTCGCCGCGTGACCTCTGACCTTCAGGACGCCCGAGTCCTCACTGACAGCCTGCAGAGCCGCATGCATGAGCTGGACCGTAAACAGAGGAGGTCTGCACCCTGCTGAGAACAGATCTGATAGTTTATATCAGTTGTACTGTCTAACTTAGAGATAACAGTACGTCAGTGTTGAGCTCACATTTAGATTCTGTTGCCCCCCAAGTGTAAAAACATCATTTTTGCATATCTGCCAGTTGTTTTTCCTTCCTGAACCTGGAGGTGTTTCAGAGCAGTAAGGAGCTTTAGAAGTGTTTTTAGAAAACGCAAACTGTCGCAGAGTTTGAAGGTCGAGTCCTGGTTGGTGTTTTGTGTTTACTTTTGGCTGGATGGTGATGGTGATATCAGTATTTCACAGCACCTGTGTTTCTCTGTGTCTCGCTGTGTGTCGGCGTCTGTTCAGGTTTGACAGCGAGTTGACTCGGGCGCTGGAGGAAGCTGACAACGAGAGGAAGCAAAAGGACAAAGCCTTTCAGGAAAACACTGCTCTGGGGGCTGAAATATACGCTCTGCGCCGCAACCTGCAGGTTTGCGTGTATTTGGACTCAAAATGTAGGAAACTAGTGAGAAACAGCCAGGGCTGCAGAATGACTCACCTCCCAGTGTGACGGAGCGTAGATTAGGGTTTTAACAAGACATGAGTGTAAGCTAACGCGTCCTCCATGCTGTTCAGTCCTGCAGTGCATTGGTGTTAGTGACAGATCCACACAATGAGTGTTTTATTTTGTGCTTTTGGCAGCTGACAGGTTAGTGAGATGCTACACACAGTAAAGATGCTCTGAAGTAAAAGCAAAGCGTTCCACATGGTAATTAGTCGTTTGATTCTGTTTGTGCTGATAAAAATACTGATTACAGTCCCTGATATGTTAGATTTCATTTGTTTAAAATGATTTTTGGAACAGTTGAAGTTTAGTATAAGATGTTTTTTTTCCACATGGGCCTCTGCTGTTTGTTTTTGTGTCCATTTCTACATGTTGGTCTCCCATGTGGCCACAATAAGACCTGCACCGCTGCAAAAACCAGGGGCCCAAATCAGAACGTCTGAATTGCATGATGAACCAGATGTATGTGTGTGTGTGTGTGTGTGCAGGAGGGCCAGGCAGAGGTGGGTCGTCTGCAGAAGCAGAAGGAGGAGTTGTGCGCTCAGATCCGTGACCTCAGTCTGCCTGTTCATCTCGCTACCGATTCGCTTCCGGACCTCAAGAAACAGCTTCGCCTCCTGGAGAGCCAGGCCAGCGACAGAGCGGAGGAAATCACCAAGCTCACTTCCAATATACAACAGCAGCAACAGGTGCGTAGCGTGCACGCCGACGGGTTCAAATCCATTTAGCCAGTGCTGCCTTTCACACCCTGTCCCTCTGTTCTCGGACAGAACCACATGCGGTTTGAGCTGGAGATGGAGAGGATGAAGCAGATGCATCAGAAGGAGCTGGAGGACAAAGAAGAGGAGTTAGAGGATGTCCACAAGTCCTTTCAAAGACGGGTGGGTTGATCATGGAACCATTGATGGTGGTGGAGGATACGACCCAGACTCACTTTAATATTTTAAGGGAGAAATAAAATGAAATGTCTCTAGAGACACGAACGACCAGAGGGTTCTGATGGACCCGAGGCAGCTCAGACATAATATATGATCAATATATGATCAGGTGTCGGGTCTTTCTTCTCTGGGTGAACAAAGGAAACAGATTCTTTTCAGTGAAAGCTCCACTTGGCTGTTTTTCCCTCAGTGAAAATGTTATGCAACGAGGCAGCAGTTACATCACCTCTGCAGCCATTTCCACAGGTTTTAACAGCAAACCCATCAGCTCCCCATCAGATCAGCCTCTGTGACCCTTCAGTCAAACAGCTCACATGAAATGAGGACTGCCTCGTGCCAGTGTGAGCAGAGTTGGTCATTTGGGGTCCAGGTGATGATGACTCCTCCACTCCCCTGCTTTAAAGTCGGAGCGTGCTGATGGTAACTTACCTCGGTGAAAGTTCAGATTTGGAGCCCACAGGTGGATGCAGGTGTGGAGGTGGCTTAGTGAAATGTTATATAAAGCCATTAGCCCGATCTAAAACGGAGAGGAGCAGCCGATCCTCAAACTATTCCTCTGAAATGTAACTCTCCAACCACCACGAATGTTCCTGAACCCAGCTTCTTGTTTAAAAAACCTTAAGATTTAAGTTAAGCTCCTATTAATGTGTTTGAGAGATTTACGTCTGTTTCTCTAACATGGCTCATAAACATGTTATCACATTAGCTCTTTGTTAGTAGCTCAGGTGTTGCAGACCAGCAGGTTGTGGTGTATGGAAATTGAGAGTCGCACTGGGCTGTCGTCTTTATGTCCCCAGTGACAGATGAGCTCTTTGTTTCTGCTCTGCCACAGACGATGATGTTTTTATGCTCGTCATTATTGCAGGGACAGTAAAACTGGTTGTTCATCATTGGTTCGTGTGTGTGCGTGTGCGTGTGTGTGTGTGTGTGTGTGTGTGTGTGCGTGTGTGCGCAGCTGAGGCAGCTGGAGATGCAGTTGGAGCAGGAGTATGAGGAGAAACAGATGGTGATCCATGAGAAGCACGACCTAGAAGGACTCATTGCAACTCTATGTGACCAGGTAACACCCTCACACACACACACACACACACACACACACACACAGTAGAGTCCACTGTGTCACTAAGAAGCTTTCAAACAGCTGAAGTTCAAGTCTTTTAAAGCGTTTAGAGGATGACTGGGACCTTTCTGGTCCATGTAAGGTGCTAATCTCTTTCTGGGTCACTCTCTCTTAGGGAAGGTTAATCCAAGTTCTCTGGTCTTGCAGGTGGGGCACAGAGACTTCGACGTGGAGAAGAAGCTGAGGCGAGATCTGAAGAGGACTCACGCCCTGTTGGCTGACGCCCAGCTGCTTCTCGCCTCCATCGACAGCGCAGGACAGAACCAGCCCTACGGCAGCAAGGATCAGATAGAGCGCCTGTACTGCCAGGTAGTCTCACCTCCACTGAACATCCCTGGCTCTGATGTGGCAGCTTCTGCTTAGTCCAACATACATACACGAACTCTGTGTCTCTAATTAGCTCGAGGAGGGTGAAGCGAGGCGTCTGGAGGCCGAGAACATCCAGAGGACTCTCTCCCAGGAGCTGGAGAACACTCAGATTGAACTGGAAAATATCTGCAAGCAGAAGAGTGTGGTGAGTGTGCTTGGACTAAAGCGTGTGCAGACAGATGAACACGACATAACAAACGGGAGCTCACTGAAAAATTACATGTAAAACAGCATCCCCAGCTACCACCAAAACCCCAAAATAAGGAGCAGAACCATAAAGTTCAGTGTCTCTGAGAATCTATAAGAAGAAGCTTGGAAGCTGTTCTGTAAGGCAAAGAGGAGCAGGAGTAGAAGAAGTTGCAGAGACACCGTGAAGTCTGGGGGTCTTCAAGCAGATAAAAAAATAAAGATATAAAACATAAAAACATTTTACGGTAACCTGTATTTATAACTCCATCCATGAAAAGAAGGAGCTGAGCCTTCAAATGCAGGGAAATATGAAAATATTCTCAAAGTACACACAAGTACAGGTTAGAAAATACAGTTAGTACGTGTAGAAACATGTATTTATATTTTTAACAACACAAAAAAAGGAAAGAAGACTAAGACTAAAATATAGTTTGAGTCTGGAAGCTGTGAGAGTTGGCCACCTGCAAAGCCTTCAATAGCACCAGAAACCTGATTGGTGGAGCCGAATGACCAGGTTCACACTGATCCACTGAGGGTCTGAGACCACGATGTGTCCTGGAAGCTGCAGCCTGTGGCTTTGACCTTTAAACCATTTCCAAGTTTACTCAGCCCTCGACTGTGTGGTTGATCCTTACCTCTTTACTCTTGTGAGTCCAGGTGGATGAGCAGTTAGCACTGCTGCAGCATGAGAAGGTGGACCTGCTGAAGAGGCTCGAGGAGGACCAGGAAGACCTAAGCGAGCTTATGAAGAAGCACAAGGCGCTGATTGCACAGGTTTGTTCCTGGCTCATCCCAGGTTTTTTTTTTTTTCACTGATTCATTCAGAAATCAAACCTCTCTCTCTCCCTCTCTCTCTCTCTCCCTCTCTCCCCTTCAGTCCTCCAGTGACATTTCCCAGATCAGAGACCTACAGACTGAACTAGAGGAGGTGAAGAAACAGAGACACTCTCTGCAGGAAGAGGTACCCTTTGTTACAAAATCCAGAATAGATCCAAAACTAAGAGGTTTATGAAGCAAACGTGCTGTTGGAACTGGCTGATGGGGGATTGTAATGGATTTATGGATCATTTAACTTTCAGATCTCAGTGCACCTACGAGCTTCACACTCAGTGATGTGCCTGTGCATAATCTGTCTCTCGCTCCTCTCTCCACCTACTCCTAACGCAGCTCCAGCAGTGCGTGTCGAGGGTGCAGTTCCTGGAGTCGTCCACCGTGGGGCGTAGCATCGTCAGTAAACAGGAGGCGCGTGTATGTGACCTGGAAAACAAGCTGGAGTTTCAGAGAGGCCAAGTCAAGAGGTTTGAGGTGAGGCCGCATCGTTCGTTTCCACTTTCAGCACGTACTGTGATTATTCCCGTCACGTTTCAGTCTCAACCCTGGCGTTCGTGAACAGGTGCTGGTGCTGCGTTTACGGGACAGCGTGGTTCGTCTTGGAGAGGAGCTGGAGCAGAGCGCCCAGGCTGAAGCTCGGGAGAGAGAGAACGCCCGCTACTACCAGCAGCGTCTGCAGGACGTTAGGCTGGAGATGGAGGAGCTGAGCCAGAGAGAGCAGGACAGCAGCCGCAAACGCATGGAGCTGGTAACACAACCATCACACTGGACCAGATCAGATGAATCCACATTCCCGTTCACATACACATCAGCTTTAAATACAGCAGCTGGTCCAGGTGTCTCTCACATAGTCCAGTGTTTTAACAGTTTATTGAGCTCCATAACCACCTTATGTGAAAAACTCTAAATCAGCAGATCTGGAGAGACACACTTTTTGTTGACGGTGTTTACATGCACACATACCATTCTGGCTTCTATACCCCCCTTCCCACATTCTATTTTACTCTGCTTCGTCGTTTCTATTTCTGGGGGGTGGCTCCTTTCATGATCACACACTTTCACTGGGAGCTGTGTGGGGAGAGACTGGAGTCATGGAGGTTTCTAGCTTCTCAAATGGAAAAAGGAAAGTGAGAGGAAGAACTAAAGGACACAGCAAGTGAGAACAACACTGAAACAGCCCATGGCGAACATGCTCGGCCCTGAGGGGGCTGCGTGAGAAAATAAGTGTGATGCCCGTGGCGTCCTACAGCCCCCGTTAAAGGAACAGTTCTTCTTTTTCTTACCAAACACTACTTCATACGTGTAAATATGAAGTTACAGCAGCTTAGCATGAAGACTGGAAACAGCTAATAAATCTAGTCCAGAACACATTGGGATTCTGGCCCAGTTCTCCCAATAACAACACAGACGAGGTGCACCATGGTAATCGGTGAGTTTTAGACGTACCGGCAGGTTTGCACAGGAGGGAACTGACTGTTTCCCTCCAGCCAGTGCAAAAACATTCCCCTCAGCTAGTCTAAGTCTTGCTCCACATCAACCTGCTGATGTTTGGCTCTCATCTCTGTCTTATCGTCTCCATTAATGTCCCATTATTTCACACTTTTGTCACATTTGCCTGGAAGAACAAAACAACAACATTAGCAGACGAAACCCTCTGTGTGGGACAGTTTCTCAGCACTGCTGTTCTCCGGCGTCCCTGCCACCTGCTGACAAATCAGCCCCGCTCTACCTGGGCACCACCGAGGCTTCTAAATATAAATCCCAACAGGCGCTACTCGCATCCAAGCTGTGAGACAACATTTCAGAGAGGTGCTTAAAAGACCTGGCAAGAAAACGCTTCCTCCGGGCTATGACTGAAAGTACGGCACACTTTCAGAGCAGTCGCTTCTCTACTGTTCCCATTAACAAAAACAACAGCTGGTGTATGATCTGGAACATTAGGAAACATCACTGTCATCGCTGCAGAAGTCTGATCATGGCAGCACTAAGAGCCAGAGGGAGGGAGTCAGCACAGAAACACACCTTAACACCTTCATCTTCATATGGCTGATGCTTTTTCATAAACAGTGCAGCTTATCATCAACAACCTCCATTTGACTGAGTCACGCTGGCCAGAAGCTGAATAGCCAGAAGCTCTGCACCTCCAAATGAAATGGTCCTATAATTAATTTAATGGGATAATCAGATAATTAGGTTTTTACACACATATCAGTATTTACTATTGTATGTTAAATAACCGTGTCACCTTTAAAACTGGAACTAAAGCTCAGATTAGATTAGGATTTCATTTAAAGCCTTGGCTTATATTAAAATAAGTGTGTATGTGTGTATGTAACATGTCTGGGACTGTTTGAGATCATCTCTATAATCTGTTGTTTTGTTTCCAACCTGTGTGATCATCTGACGTTTGTCTGTCTTTCTGTTCTCACCTCAGGATCAATAGTTCCTCCAAAAGCGTTAGGCATCAAAATAACATCGTGAACTGGATTTGAGTCTGAAAAGTGTCAAATGTTTTTCTAACAACACCTGAAACACTCAGGACATGTAGCTGCTGTTCCAGCCTGCACTGCAAGGAAGTTGTTTATCGACACATTAGAACATTGTTTGTCTCCATAAACATATTTTTGCTCACTGCAGATGCAGGTGGACTCAGAGTTACAGACTCAACCATGTTCCAGCTCACAGCCCATTTCTCTGTGACCTCTGAGCTGAGGAAACGAGAAGGAGCTTCAATTATTATTCACTTATTAGCACAAAACAACACACACACACACACACACACAAGGATGTCCTTTAACAATAACGCACACACACAGCCTTCATGAATAGACATATTCTCACACACACACACACACACCTCCACATCCTTAACGTCATCTCTCCCTCATCCTTCCTTCTCTCTCAGACTGTGATTAATCCTCATTGTCTCTTCAAGGTTATGGACACACACGCACATTCGTACATGCTTATGTGTCTCTATGACAACCGCTGCACCCACACCCGTCTCCGCAGAGCCAATAACTTTGAAAGCCTGGAAGCTTTTGTATGTACGTGTGTGTGTGTGTGAGACAGGATGCTGGGGACACAAACAACAGCAACACTGACAAACAAAAACAAAAAACAGATGAATGAATGAATTCATCACTCTATTCTCCCAGTGTCAGTGTGTGTATGTAATCAGTTTCTTCTAAATAACCTGGGCACTGTGGCACCAGAGGCCTGTGTCTTAGAGAGGACATGCCACTGGACATTCACTGTGACTGATGAGGTAATATGGGCCAGAGTGAAGGTAATTGCTGTGGCGGATTGGGCCTCGGGGTCTTTGCAGGTTGTCGGGGGCTGAAAACACACAGCAGGCCCGTCGGAGGTGAGCGTGTTATTCACCCTTTAATCTCACCTCTCAGGAGACACTGCTTTTTGTTTGCAGGAGATGCAGGTGGAGGAGCTCACCGCCGTCAGACAGACGCTGCAGGCCGACCTGGAGACGTCCATCCGCCGCATCGTGGATCTGCAGGCCGCCCTGGAGGAGGTGGAGTCCAGCGACGAGAGTGACACTGAAAGGTGAGGGACTTTGGCTGTTTGTGTCAAGAAACCCTGCAGAAACCTTTTTCAGACAGGGTTTATTAAAGTAGAGTCCACTGATAGAAAATAAATTGTGATCTGCTTTGATTTGTCATGATGTGACAAACACCTGCTTCAATTTACGAAAACAATTTAATAATTTTTTTTTTTTTAAAGTTGAGAGTTTTACATGGACAGCTCCATCTGAGCACAGCAGCACATTTTACATCATTGCATCAGAAATAAGAAATGAACAATACACTAGTACTGTACATCAATAACAGGAGTGTTTTTACTTTAAGTACATTTTCCTGGTTATTGGACCTTTATTTGTAATTTGTAGTGTCATATCAGAGGTTCCACATGTCAATACATGGTCCACCTGAAACCTTTGACCTCTCTGCCCCTCCATGCAGCGTTCAAACAGCTGTGGACTCCTTAAGTCGAAAGAAAGACCTGTAAGATCCCCATGAGTGTTTGTGTTTTTGTGCTTTACGGCATCTGGCTGCACATCTGTATGACCTGAACGTCATTAAACACCTCATCATAATGACACTGAATGAATAGAAATAACAACGTGGTCTCTTAAGGGATAATTCATTTTTATTACAGCTCTAGTCTGTTTTTATAGTTTCTGTCATTAGTTTTAATCACTGATATTAACATGGAGCTCGTCATAGTAAAGGCTGAGCCCTGAGAACACATGGTGTCACTGATCAGGCAGCAGAAACCTGATGTGAACTGTGGCGTTAGTTTACACACAGCTGTGAGTACCGTGGGTCAAAGGTCACTGTGTGAATCTTTGCCGTTTGGATATTTATAATTTTACTGTCTTTGTTTGAGAACACGGGGCTCGACCCATTTTGCCACATTCACAGATCTCAGCTGAGAACTTAGTGTAAATGCAAATAATGGGCAGAACGAAGGAAATAAAACCCAGGTAATGGGAATTATCCTTAAAGTGACTCAAGTGAAAACACTGAGCTTACTGTGCCATACGGTATGTTTTCACTTCAGCTTTGTCATTTGCATTTTCCTACTTCTCCCTGGGTACTTGAACACACCAATGAGAACCAGATTTCAAACCAATAACTGGTCTAAACTGCATCCATCTCCCATGCAGCCAGTTCAGATGAGAGAGGTAGAAAAATGACTCCAAAGCCTCTTTAAGGGGCGAAGACATCAGAGTCTTGGCTTTTAACCTGCACTTTTTGGTGGAAATTAATGCAGTGAGCTGAAGAAACGAGGATCTTGATGCTTCATTTGAGTTTTTCAAACTGGGCCCTGTTTGAGAAATGATCTGAATCTCACAGATCAATAAGCTCTGGCTGTAATCCCTCTCTGGTTTGCTGTGAAATCATCAAACGCGGGCAGAGGTTTGCTGTCTGGAATGTGCATGCAGCAAATAGAGCCTTGGCATATTGGCCAGCTAAAGAAGGGAGGTGGACGTCTCTGTAACCGTGTGATAAGGAGGCACTTTGCTCTGCAGTGACTCCGTGTCCAGTGTTGGCTCCATCGGGACAGAGGATGTTGGCGAGGGGATTCGTACCTGGGCGGGAGTGCCGAGAGGAGGGTCCCGTGGCGGTGGCTCTCCCTACAGCAGCCAGGGGGGGCGCCAGTCTGTCGCAGAGACCATGAGCACTTACAGCTTCCGGTAAGTTCCAACTTCTCTTATTCCAGGACTCAAATGTGGTTGTTTCCTCCTATAAAATATTTTAGGGCCCATGATTGTTGACCAGGCAAAAGGCAAAATCCCACACTAAATAAAGTCCAATAGATGAAAACCATCATTAGCTGCACACTGAGTTACTGTTAGCCAGTCTAATGGACTGCTGTGATGGAGGAAATGCCTTTTATGCCTCTGTAGTTCCTGCGTGGATCCTGATGACGACGGCTCTGAGGGGGGTGGTGTTGGTGCCACAGGCCTCGGTCGAGCCCCGTCCTCCTCCGCCCTGTCTGAGCTGCTGGACGGACTTCGTAAACGCAGAGCTGGGGGTGATGCAGGAGAAGGATCAGGCAGCACCATCTCCCTGCCCATTTATCAAACAACCGGAGCGTCCACTCTCAGACGAAGAGCTTCAGCCCTCTCTGTGGGTCCAGAAGAAGTCCAGGAGCCTCGGCCGGGCCCCAGCATCCTCAAACCACCGTCCCCGCTCCTGCCACGTGCTGCCAGTACTCACTCCATCACCAACTCCCAGGCACCAGCTGGCACCAAACTCTCCCGCTTCAACTCGAGTGATTCCGTCTCCTCACTTCCCTCGCTGCCTCGCCTCTCCTCGTTGGCGTCCTCCCTCACCGCTCGCCATCAGCCTCCCACCCTGTCCATCCCAGAGGAGGACTCAGAGGAACCCCTTCGCTCCGGGAGGACTCCCATCCGGCGCTCCCCTCAGCCACTTAGGCGGTGCATGCTGGGGAGTCTGGTCACAGAAGATGGAGGTGAGGGCTCTCTGAGCTCGGAGGCCATGGTCTTCCAAAACCGTCGTCTGACCACAGATATGGATCGTGATGACGCAGCCTCTGACATCCTGCCTGCCATTCGGAAAGCTCAGTCCACCAGCAGCCTGGCCAGCTCAGTCAGAGGAGGCCGGAGGGCGCTGAGCGTCCACTTTGGAGAGCTGCCTTCCTCCACCCGCAGCAGAAAAGGCTCTGAAACCGAGTCATCCAGCTCAGGTGGATCAGCAGGAAGTTCCCAGGACGGGGGGCCGAGACGGAGGTTTCAGAAGCCGCAGGGAGAAAGACTGGAGGCGGAGGGCAGCGAGGGGGGAGACGTGGCCTCAGTCATGAAGAAATACTTGAAGAAGGAGATTGACTGAACCAGGTCAGGTGAGCTCTCAGGTGGGTGCACACTGTGGTTTGTGTTTTCTGCTTCACTTCAGTTTTTCTTGCATGAAACTAGATCAGAGCCTTGTTTCCCACGAGCATCTTCAGGCTCAGACGACTGTAAAACCTGACTCTCTAGAGGTATTTCCCTGAAGCAGCATGACTTAGCGGTTAGTCACTGACGCCACAGAAAAACTACAGCAGACTGTCATTAATCATCATCATCCTGTTGTGTAGTGTAGTAAATCAGTTTCTCTGCTGCTGAGAGCAGGTAGAGCGTGATTCATAAATATCTGAGCTGGTTCAGTCCCAGTCCAGATCTCAGTGAAGTGATTCTGAGGTGTTTGATGAACACAGGCCCAGACCTGTCCTGCATATGTAGCTGCACATTCCCATCATATCCCTGTAGTTCGCACCATCTCGTCTGTGTCTTTGTCTCCACCTCCAGCTGTGGGCGTCACAGAGAGGCTGAAGACTGCAGGAGCTGCAACCAAGGCTGAATGAGAGAACGTCCGAATCCAACAGGCACCTTCGTTTGAAACCCACCTGAAAATGTATTTGTTCAAGGCACAAGCACTCGGTTGACTGGATTTTCAGATAAGCACTATTTGTATATGAATAAAAAAATGAAATGAAATGAAGTGAGTGTGTGATTTTATTCCTGCACTGTCGGTCGGTGAATTATCTCAACAAGCTTTAGATGGACGACCCTGAGAGCTCCGCTGGTCCCTGGATTTGCCTCCTGCACCACCGGCAGGTCAGAGTTTTCATTTATGCTGTGAAATAACTCGACAGATGATTCATTCTCACACAGTCGTTAGCAGATGTTAGCATGCTACTGAGCTCAACACAAAGATGGTGAGTCTGTTAAACCTCCTCCTGCATTAATGTTTTCTTCTTCACTGTGTGTCAGACTCATTCTGCTCTCACTTGATCACTTGAAATTAAAATCCAGCATTAACTTTGACCCTGTGGAGTCTACTTAGCACAGCCAGTATCTCAACTATTGATTATAGATATTAACTGTGTTTGATTTGATCAGATTCAGTGTTTTGGTGAGTCACCTGGAGCCCAGATGTTACTGCTGGTTTCACTGCAGTGATAGAGATATTTAAAGAACAGCATGAAACTGGCTGAAGAGACTTCACAGAGGAATAAGAGCAGAGTGAGTAAACGAGGTTTCACCAAAGCTTTATTTATTTATTTATTTATTTATGTGTTCTACGTGCAGTCGCGTGTCCAGAAAGAGCAAATTGAGCTCGGTGTTGTTTTACAGAAACACTCTGCTTTGTATTCACACAGGTCATCACACCTGGGGAGCTGTCGGCTGAAAAGCTGGACACAGCAGCTGCAGGAGTTGAGGGTAAATTACCATGATGAAGGACACAGGGCACATGCACACACACTGTGGGAGTGTTTGGTTTCTCCACCCTCATCTTCCAGAAACTTTGAGATTAAGAACAAGAGAGGCCAGTCCCGAGTCAGTTCTGTTCTGAGTCAGTGGCTGCATAAACCAGGACTCTGGCCCGTGTGTCTGTGTGAGGTCGGCTGCACACAATCTCTGACCCCTTTGCTTAAGTTGAGCTTTTTGTTGTGCTTGTTGTGGGAGCCAAACTGTCGGTGCTCTACTGGATATGTTTTCTCTGCTCTTCATCCCCATCTGTTGCTCCGCATGAGTTCAGCTCGAGGTAACATTAACTGTAAGTAACTCCGGTGGAAGCCATCTGCAGCAGGCAGAACACGTCTGACTGCAGCAGATGCACGTCTGTAAGAAAACTCTGCATTACAGCCAAACCCAAATACCACGGAAATATTGTCTTTCCATCAGACTCTAAGGTTCCTGCTGCTCCTGTGCTAATCACAGGTGATATCTGCTTCCTGTGCCTGCAGTATTACCCTAACACACTTTTCCAACAGTAAATAGACTCAAATCAAACACTGGCTATTTAAAAGCTAATTATTTTAGGACTATTCTAATCACTGAACTGTGTTAAGTCTACACAGCACACACACAGGTAGGAATTTAAAGACATCAAACATGTCTAAGAAAAGATTTGATAAACATTCAAACAATCAAAAACCAGCAGTGACACATTAAACCTGCTCCGTCTAATGAAATCTTAAGGCGTTAATGATGAGAGTCGCTGCAGACTGGATTACTGGTTTTAAGAAGTGCTCTGTCTACTAAAGATACTGCTGTTGTGGCTTTAATATCAATAAAGCTTTGATGAGACTCTAGTCTTGAAGTTGTGTAGCAGCAATAGTTTAATCAATGTAATCTTTATCTTTCTCTTCATCATCTTTTATCCGGATTAAACGGGCCCTGTGACCGGCTGCAGGATTTCATTTTGCTATTGATTCGCTCCTTCAGAAATCTGTGCAGTTCTGCTTCTTTCTCTCCTCTCTCTTCTCGTCTCCTAAGAGCGAAGAGGTGAAAAGGGAAGATAACAAACCTCAGTGAAGAAGAAGAATACAGCGAACACAACATCCCATAGAACTGCTCCAAAATCCTTATTGGTGAAGTCCCAAGAGTCTGTGGCCTTTCCATCCGCTGCAGCAGCTGTTTTCCCTGATTGGTTTCTCCTCTGGTTGAAGGTGACACGTCGTGTGAAGTACAACTACAAAGTACAAATACTGTGACACTGGGAAGGCTGGAAAATGAACTGACAGTACTGCCAGTTTACCAAATTTACCACTGGGTGGTTCAGGGTCTGAGTGGTGTTTTTACCTGTGAGACGTTTCAGGTATGTTTATTTAGGATGTATAATGGCTGCAGAGGAAGATAGGTGGGTGTAAGGGGCCGGTGCATGCAGATGTGCTGAAAACATCAAGTTAATTATTGCGTCTTGCTGCTCGTCAGCAGCTGCTGCAGCTCATGGAGCCAATTAAGGCAGACATCTGTAAAAGCCCCGGCCCAGGCCTGCTGCACTTTGTGTCAAAATCCGATTCATGATTCAGCCCAATGTGAACAAACATGTTTTTTTTAGATTCAGTGTGACTTACAGTTTCAAAAGATACCACCAACGCTGACGTTCACTGTAGATACGTGTCTCAGATATGATGGTGTAACTGAGGTTTTCTTCAGTCGTCTGTACGCTCAGTGATGCACCGCAGACAGAAAAAGTTACATTTCCAAAATGGAAACAAACGTGGGCTAACATGAGGCTTTTCGTCATTACACCTTGTGTTTTTTAAAAAGTTAGCATTTGTTCATTGAGCGAATATTTTTAATGGTCAGTGCAACATCCCCCAAAAGACTTTAGCTGCACTGGTGTTGGAGAACCCCAAAGACTGACACAGCTGTCAGGCGGTTGATGGGTGAGGTTTCCTCTGAAAGATGAAGCAGTGCAGAAAACCTTATTTTAGACTCTGATGATTCCCACTCTAACAGTTATTAATATATAATGTTTTCTCTCCAAATGTCTGGGGGGAGTTGTGGTTGATTCCTGCTTTAACTCGTGCCCTGATCTTTACAGGCTGTTGGAGCCTCGGCGTGATGAAGCGTGTCGTACGTTGGCCCGAGTGTCGACCTGATTATTTTAAGCGGCTCTGCTGAACTTCACATCCCATGATGGTGTGATTTGAATGATTTACGTGACTTTGACGAGACAACAAGTGCTGAACTTTATACTGATCCAGAACAACATAAGAGCTTGATTTAAGCTCAGGTTGCTTTGGGTTTGACTTTTTGCATGATGTATTTCAAGAAAATGAAACTTTACTATACATATATGCACCTTCCCTGCAGGAACGTTTGTTATTGGCCACTTTCTCAGCTGTTCATCTTTCAGCTCAGCTGAAACTGAAGAAATATTTATATTCTGTAGCTTCTTCTCACCTTTTTGAACTCATTTAATTAATTTCTTACACTATGATCGGTCCTTTTTTGGGGTGAAATTACACCTAATGATCCAGGGGGGCATGTTAAAATTATGATGTGACTTTAATCCTTTTATTATTTATGATTTTCATGATTATTTATTGTGGAAAAGTCTTGTTCTTTTCTATTTCAGTGCTTCTGAAACGATGCACCTTCTTCAGAGCTCTTCTGTCGATGTGCTCCTGTAGTTTAAAGATATTTTCTCCTGCCCTTGGCTGAGCGGGTATAGTCTCATACAGTAGAGGGCACCTCCCTATACGTTTGAGAACATCAGCTATAGTTTGTCCAGTGTCAGAAACTGTTTAAGTTTCTTTTCTCAAATCCTGGGAGTTAATAAGTAGACAGGTCAAACTAAACCTCAAGGACAGAAACCAGGTAAAACCAAGAGCTTTACAGACAGAGCAGTGACAATGTGGTGATGCATGGTCTTTGTTTTAGAGTTGACGTACTGTTTGTATGCATGTGTGTAACCTGTGCCCTTTGCATGATGGTCCAGGAGGTGTGAAGCCCACGAACACAGTCGACCCAACTCTCACGAGGAGCTGGAGAACAGCTGCACATTAGCTATGCCACATCAGTAGGAGACCTTCCTCTGATTACGTCTCTGCTGCTGCATATTCTCACTGCCACATCCAGACTGAGCACAAATGATGTATTATTGAGCCTGATTGTCCCAACTAGTTACTGTATGATTTTCAGTAATAGTCCTGCATCACAAAGCTGGTGTTTCACTCACTTTCTGATGCTGCTAAGATCGATTCCTGCCATCGAACATACTGTCAGCGGTTAATGACTTCAAGTTAATCCTGTTTATGTTCCCTGGGCCCTTTTAAATTGATGAGAGAAGGCAAATAAAATTAAAAGCAAGTAATTAATAATTGATGCGTCTGCTGTTAATACAGTCTATAGATCAGTGGGCTGTTGTTTGTGTAAGGCAAACAAACGCTGGCTATAGTGCTCCTAGTCTGTGTTATCTGACTGCTGCAGGTTGCTGTAGCCAAATGT
This sequence comes from Mastacembelus armatus, assembly GCF_900324485.2. Lineage (NCBI taxonomy): Eukaryota > Metazoa > Chordata > Actinopteri > Synbranchiformes > Mastacembelidae > Mastacembelus > Mastacembelus armatus. The sequence continues at coordinate 19,254,518 of NC_046644.1, read as the reverse complement.
GGCTTCTTGGGGAATCTTAACAATGGAGGAGCTATACAGAATCTCCAGTTTAGCAAATCATCGCCGCCTCAGGGCTTCTTATACTGAGAGCAGCAGTGTGTGTGCACTGCAACAGCCACTGTGTGTGTGTGTGTGTGTGTGTGTGTTGGGGGCAGGTGGGGGTGTATATATGAGGGAAATAAATGCATTGTGTTTTTGTCCTGGAGCTAACACAGGAGGGTTTATTGGATAATTTTATGTCTGCCTCCAAAGTCCCAGACAAGCCATGAAGGGTCGCAGAGCTCAGTGTGTAAATTGTCCTGCGCAGTGACCTAAAATATTGTCTCCAGCAGCTTTTGTGGACATTGTCTGGAGCTCACTGCAGTCTGCGTAAGTGCTACATGTGCACAGGAGAAGGAGTAGGTGCATTATGCTGTTTAGCTGCTGAAGCTGTTTGTTGGTTTTGCTCTGTTCTCCTGCCTGTCAGCAATTAGACCAGTTAATTCGGTTCCACACAGCTTCTGCTGCCTCCCTATAAATTACCGTTACTGTATATACAACTACCGTAATTTGTTTTGGCAATTATGCTTTGCTGCCTGAATCATGCCCACAGCCTCCGATGCTCCAGTGAGGGACGTGCTGCACGTCCTGCATGAATGTGGTTAGACAACCAAAGCCCTTTGAATAGAGGAGCAATTATTCTTTTTAGTGTCAACAAATCCAACAGAAAGAGGAACTTTCCGCAGCGCTCAGCTCCAAGCACATTGTTTCCTGCTGAAGATGGAGATTTTAAAACACTTCCCATATATATAGTTTCATTTTTAGCTACAAATGTAGTTTTTATCAGGAAAACATGAAGGCTGGGACTATTTTCAGCGGTGGATGAATCCACATGTGGTCTCCAGTGAGTGTTAGTGGCTGCAGCACGGTGTATGTGGGACTTAGTCACAATAAACCACAGTGTGTGTGTGTGTGTGTGTGTGTGTGTGTGTGTGTGTGTGTGTGTGTGTGTGTGTGTGTGTGTGTGTGTGTGTGTGTGTGTGTGTGTGTGTTCATGCTGATGGAGGAACATGTCACCCAGTGCAGCAGAGTAGACACTGATGGGTTTTTACAGTTTCTGGATAATAATGGAGGCACAGAGGAGGAACATACATCACATCCAGAGAGGAGTCCATTGTTGTTTTAATAGTTCGCTTAATGTTTATCCGAAACCACCTTCTTCTCATTGTCTTAAATATAAAAATATAAACGTTAAACATTTCTTTGTTTGCTACAAACAGATCAAAATCAATTTCATTTAAAATATATGTTCCAAATCAACTTTCTGCATGTTGATGGAAACATTTATTACAATATGTTCTCATCATGTTGATTAAAAATGCTATGGCAGGTGGCCTTAGATTGTTAACAGAAGCTATTAACTGTTGCACATTACTGGAATATAAATGCAACTTCTAGCAGAGAAGACTGACTGGAAATGTGGTGGTTGTTTCCCTTTTGGTGCTGCCTGCCTGCAGATCTTCATTTACCCACTGCCTGTGTGTGTGTGTGTGTGTGTGTGTGTGTGTGTGTGTGTGTGTGTGTGTGTGTGTGTGTGTGTGTGTGTGTGTGTGTGTGTGTGTGTGTGTGTGTGTGTGTGTGTGTGTGTGTGTGTGTGTGTGTGTGTGTGTGTGTGTGTGTGTGTGTGTGTGTGTGTGTGTAATGACTTTAATTCCCCCAATGTTGTTTTGCTTGTTTTCAATCACTGCTCCGTGTTTTTAAAAAGCCCACTTCTTCTGCACAGCTTTCGGTTCGGCGTGACCTCTGCCCCTCTTGCCAGGCGAGTGTGAAAGCGAGACGGAGAAACAGGCTGTCGCTGCGGAGGCTTATTCCTCCTCGCGTGTATCTGTGGAGAAAACGCAGCAGCTGCGTGAGGAGCAGAAGCGAGTGCAGGAAAGCAGAGAGATAAAAGAGATGAGATTGGGGGTAAGATGGAAGAGGAGGGAGGGATTAGATGGGATGAGGATGGATGACATAGCAAGCGAGGAAGGGGGAGGCAGCTGGTGGTGGTGGTGGGTTGATCTTTCACAGAAATAATGATATCTCTGCTCCTTCAGAGGTCATTGTCTAATCATTTCATTCTTTGCTTATCAGAGATGCAGGAGAGAAGGATCTGCCACGTTGGCAGGCAGCCACTCGGCTAACACACTGAGCTGCCTGTCGAGCACAGACAAAAATCAAGGAGTTCCTGTGTGTGGACAATGATCCTGCTCAGACTCTGGACTATAAAGATGTCAGCACATTATCTGAGGGGTAACACAATACAGACGATGTACTCCCGTCACACTGAGGCCTTGTTCTGTGGAGGGGAAGCATTCAGGTTTATTCGAACTCTGATCTTTTCATCGCTGGACCATCATTTCTGTCAGTTTGTGACAACAAAGAACCCACTGGGGTAATTGCTGAGATCTGAGGACTGGAAAGAAGAACAATCAGGAGGTCACATGGGTGACAGCAGCGACAGCCAAAAGCTAAAAGATACATCAGGATACAAACCAGTCTGACTGGTACTCCCTCACTTCTGCCCTTATTACTTAAACGAAATACTCTCCTGCACATTAATACTCTACCCTAACACAGGACTCATTCTGCATTTCTGGTTGCTCTAATTGGCCTCCCTTTTCCCAAAATACTGAGCTGCAGCAAATCTGAAGTCTCAGCAGTTTTGTTAGCCTAGTTAAGGAAAGCTGTGTAGCCCTACAGTCAGATTACAGCAACAAATACCTTTCTCAACATGCAAACACTCAGCTGCCTGAGAGCTGTTTTTATTTGGCCTCAAAATAACAGAAACTCCTCTAGTGATCCGTCTGAATCTGTGTTAGGCCTATAAATAAAATATTAAAGGAATAATCAATAATCCACTGCTCCAAAGATGATCACCTAATGCAGCCCAGCCCTTCATGTGGTCAGAAATAGATTAATGCCATATGACAATGAAAAAGCTCCCAAGGTGAAAAATCCTACAACCCCCCAGGATGCATTGCGCCCAGTGCATCCCAATGTCCTGTCCATTGTAGTTTAAGACCAACTTCTGCTTGATGAGCTGCAACGGACGATCATTGGAGGTTCTTTTTCCTAGACGCTGCTGATCACTGAGGAAGGTTTTAGTCCTCGTGGTGTCCAGGCTGGAGTTCCACTGGAGTTCCTGCTTTTCTCCAAAGAGCTCTGCACACAGGTCACACAGAGGAAACCTGCCTGTCCACTGAGACAAACATCACACAGCTGACATACAGGAGGCAGACTGGAGATCAGGTTAGGTTTTTTCTGGTGGTCTTTTGAAATCTAAAAGGTTCAGAGGCTTCAGGTATCACGGTCTGAGAACCAAAAAATTGGGCGTCCAGGTCTGACTGCAGGTTGTGATGAAGTCCAGTGGTAAATTCATTTCCCAGTCTTTCTTCTAACATTCAAACTGGCTTTTGTCTCCTTTCAGCTTCCTGTGCAAACACAGAACACACAGTAAATGTTGTCTTTGTGTAGGAGTCACGTCTTGTTCCTTAAACTTCCTCAGTTTTCCACATCTTTGCTCTGTTTTCCCCCGTCGGCCCGTGTGGATGTGTCAGCCACGGAGTGTTACGAGTGCAGAGCGACGCAGAAAGGAGCGAGACAGCTGTTACAGCACAGAGTCTAATGAGGTGTGTGTGTTGCTTCCTTAAAAGCCCAGACAAGCAGACAGACAGACAGCTTCTCTGTCTGCTTGTCTCTAACGTGATCTCTCTGAATCGTTGAGACTCTCTTCTTATGCATTATATTCAGGCTGAGACTGGGTGCCGTTTGCCTAATTGGGTTTGAGTATGGTTTGGACCAACAGCAGGTGAACACAGGAGCCTTTAGCTGCTACTTTTCAGGTGGTGGAGACTAAAAACAAGAGTGAGGGGAAACATTAAACTAACATTTATCATATCTGTGTAACGTGATAATCCTGACTAACAAATTCACCATATCAACTTAAAAAGGTGACAATATGTTGATTTTGTGTTTGCAGCATATTACCACTGCTCTGAGTGGCCGTTTATTAGATATTGCAGCACGTCTTTGTGCTGAGCTGAGTTAGCAGGCTGCTAAACTGTAGCTTCATCTTCCCCATGTAGACATGATTTATCATCGACCGCCCTGAAAAATAAAAGCAAATAAGCACCTGAACCAAATGTCTTTTCCTGCAGCCGTACCAGTCAAATGCTGCTCTGACGCTCTCGACCGATCTGACATTAAACAAAGACCAGTATTTACAGTTTCTACTGCATTACTCCGTTATTTCAGGGGAAACGATCTGTATCAATACTAAGATATAATATCATATATATTATATATCACTCTGTAGACTTTCTTTCATAAGAGGTACTTTAACTTTTGATGTTTTTGACAGTATTATTTTTGAATGCACTGATATTATACAGTGTTGATATGGAGTAAAAGATGAATGAAGGGCCTGTGTCCTGGTGTTCAGCATGTTTGTGCATTTATCTGCACAAGGTTTGGTTTGCAGATAAACCAAAACCCCCATCCAACCAGTACATGGGACAGTGTTACTGTGCACCCCCTCCTCCGTCTCTGCATCTTATGTAAGTGTGTCCTGATCTTTCTGCAGCCCACAGCAGTCACCCTGACACATATACTCTCTCCGCAAAAGTTTCATTATCGTTAAGGTCAGGTTGTGTGCGTGTGTGTGTGTGTGTGTGTGCGCGCGTGCATGCGTGCAGGGGGTGGGCGGGTGAAGGGGCACGCACAGACAGAGGGAGAGAGAGGCAGACTCTGTGTGACTGAGAGTGAGAGAGGGAGGACAGAAGAGTCCGCGGAGGAGAGGAGGAGGACAGAGCGGAGGCAGAAACCAGGAGGCGCTCCATGCAGTCCGGAGGATGCTGCTCTGACATGCGGACCATCCCTGATCCTGAGCACAGGAACCGGCTCTACCTGACCGACTGACTGCACATCAGCCCGCATATACAGACCCGGGAGCCCGTCTTCTGCTCACTTTCTCCCGCATACATACACACACCGTCTCCTCTGGACCGGCCATGCCACCGGCCGCCTGCTCGGTCGGGTACCGACTCCGCAGAACCTTGCCCGCGGCGCTGTGGATCGGGCTGCTGTGGAGCACCATCTCGGCAGGAGGTACAGTCTCATTTGATGTGTTCCCGATGAAGCCGGTCTAATATAACCTTCTGCATGCAATTACTCCAAATCCCTCTCGTCCTCTGGCGTCCACCCAGGCAGATTGTGAGTTCAGTTTAGGCGCCGCAGATAACTCGTCTTGTTCTGAGACATCTCGTAGGAGGAGAGAGGGAGAAATAGAGTCTGGAGCAGCTTTTGAAGTCTCGAAATAAACGTCGTTGCAGGCTATTTACTGTGTGAGCAGTTTAAACCAGTTTGGCACAACAGTCCAGGCATCCTCAGAGTCCATGTGGACCGGAGCCCACTCGTGTGCGTGGGAGCCTCGAACAGGCAGGAGGGAGGTGGAGAGAGAGAGAGAGAGAGATCACCTGTCAACAGGCTCTGCAGCTCGGCTCTTTGCCACGCACAGAGTGGGAAACGGAGGATTCCTCCAGTGCGAGCAGCAGAATCACAAAGACAGTGGGAGAGGAAAGTTGATGGCTGAAACGTGCGCTCAGGGTGCGCAAAGAGAAGATGTGGATGCTGCAGGTGGCAGAGTCTTTAAAATGACCTCCAGAACATACAGGCTGCTTGTGTTGATTCGTCTGGTCAACGAAAGCCCAGATGTGTGACCACAGGCTGTGATCTGTGGATCACTGGAGCTTTGTCTTAGAGGATGAGTCTGGTGTTTTCATCAGTGCTGGTTTTGGAGAGTTGGAGTGCGTTAAGAGCTAGAGGTGTAGATGTTTTCATCAGTGTCTCAGCTGAACGTTGCAAATCCAGATTATAGAAAAGGGAATGTAGTGAAAAATGTCGTCATGTGTCTGTTTTATTCGACCAACAGTCCAAAAGACAAAGTTTAGTCCCACATGAGACGAACAGCAGCATCAGACCTGCACAGTTTTAAACATGAAACCAGCAGATGTTTGTGTTTGTTTTTACTTTGACATGAGATAAATGATGAATCAATAATCAAAATAGTTGCTGATAGATTTGATTGATTGACTGTAAATACAACACAAAGTTCAGTTTCAACCCTGGGAAGGGCAGTTGAAAAAAAAAAAACAGGTAAAGTCCATTGCAACGCTAGGGGGCATTAACCAGGCAGCAAGTGTCTAATGGAAAATTGTTGAGTTGCATTATGGGAAATGTAGGATACGATGTTTTTGGGATGGGAGACAATTTCTTGAATGATGAGCAGCACGGTGGGTTAGTGGTTAGCACTGTTGCCTCACATCAAGAAGGTTCCTGGTTTTAAACCCATCAGGGGCCTTTCTGTGTGGAGTCTGCATGTTCTCCCTGTACTTGTGTGGGTTTTCTCCAGGTCCTCTGGTTTCCTCCCACAGTCCAAAAACATGTATGTCAGGTTGATTGGTGACTCTAAATTGCCCATAGGAGTGAGTGTGAGTGTGTGAGGTTGTTTGTCTCTATGTGGCCCTGTGATGGACTGGGGACCTGTGCAGGGTGGACCCCTGCCTTTCACCCAAAGAGAGCTGGGATAGGCTCCAGCAGGTTCCTGGGACCCTGGTTAGGACTGAGGGGGTACAGATGATGGATGGATGAGACTGAGGTGGCCATTTTTTGCAGTTTGGTGAGTTTTTATAAATGAAACAAAAACAGTGAAAGGCGTTTTTAAAAGTACCAGAACTAGCCCACATGTAAATATTCTGCCTTTAAAATATAACATATAGTATTAGCCTATTATGAAAAGTCAAAGTACTCATGTCTTTGTGTAGGAATTTCAATTTTCAATTCAATTTATTTTATTTGTATAGCACCAAATCAGAATACAATCATCTGAAGGAGGAAACCTCCAGCAGAACCACGCTCAGGTTGCTGGTGGATTCACCTGCATGGAGTTTACATAGAGGAATCCATCATGTGAGAACCACAGATCTGTTTTTAGCTTCAATTCTTAAGCTGGTTTCTGTAGTCTTATATGATTCTTTGAGCTCTGAACATCTTCCCCTTAACTATTAACTTCAGTTACATTCTTGGATTTTATTTTGAAATCCCCAAGTGGTTTATGGTCTCATGGAGCCACTGAATGTCCCATGTTGGTTAATGGGATCGTCCCCACACTGTATTTTGTGCATTTCCTCATCGGACATATATACACATGTTAACATGAATCCATCGATCGGTTCCCAGCAGGCTGCAGTCTTCTTGTTAATTCTTGTCCCGCCTGCCTTCATCTGTGCACACACACACACACACACACACACACACACACACACACACTAATGCACTGTGCGTCATGTGCTGCATCACTGGTTCCATCTCACTGTCGGGGTCTGTGGTTAATGAGATCACCCAGCAGAGATGTAATGTCACCGAGCAGGCTTGTGATTGTGTGTGTGTGTGTGTGTGTATGAAGATAGGCTGGATCACTGCGTGGTCTAATTTCTCGGGGTGAGAGAGATAATCTGCTAGAACGACAGCTTGACAGCAGAGTAGAGATTCAAGAGCTCCAGCTGGGAAGCAAAGCCAACTGCGCTTTGCATCCAGAGAGCAACATGGAGCCTTTTTATCGAACCACACTGCCATTGTTTGGTTGTGCAAATATCAGTGAGGCATGTCTGCTTAATTTAAAAAATATAGATTCTCTTGTCCTCTCAAAACCGCATTCATCTTGTACTTTGCCTTTCTCCTCTCATCACATCACCTCCGTGTTTCCTCTTCAGCTTCCGTCCTCCGGTCCTCTTTAGTCCTCTTCTTTTCTTTGAGTGTGAGGAGAGAAAAGTGGAACTGAGGGGGAGACTGGAGATTGTTTCTTATGGTTGAACAACCCCGGCCTTATTACACAACCAGATCCTCAGGCTGCAAACTTTTGAGAATATTTTGTCAAGTAAGCATCAGAAAGAGACCCCGAATGATGGAAAGTGAGACTGAAAAATGAAACATGAAGGGAAGTTTGAGAAACAGTTCGAATAGAAAGTCTCTATCTGTATCTGTTGTATGTGCAAAACACAGCATATATTTAAATGATCAATTGTTAGAAACCATCTAAACTGTCACAGCCATTTATACTCCTGCTAATATAATAGATGGAACAACATACTGTACTGGCCCAAATATAAGACCATCCTTCGTTTTTGATCACTTATTCTTGGGAAAAGACTTTTTAGGGTAGTTCTGTTGGGAAAGGGTCTCCAGATATTATCTGAGGAGAAACTAGCCTTCATCCTGAAGCCTTTTCTCTCGTAAAAGTGAAACATGAAATGATACTGTCACATGCTCACTCTGTCTCCCTTTCGAGCTCTTGGAGCTGGTGATAATGATTTTGTTTTTGCTTTTACTAGTCAAGATTTTCTCACTGGCAGCAAAACATGTTGCACAAGCCACCAGAAACTCCTGCAGGTTGAACTGGGCTAAAGAGACTTTTAGGGCTGAGGAATTGAGAAAGATTTGCTATAAACAGACACTGACTAGCCAGGTAACACTGAGATGATAAACAACCCATGATGCAACACTCTCTGCAGAAAACCATGTTACACTGGCTCTTCGTTCATTCCGTTTATTCAATTTTGGAAAGGAATTTTGGTGAAGGTGACACTCACATTTGCAAAATATCATCTTATATTAAGGTCAGCATGGAAATATTATAGCATTATATACTTTAACTGCTCAGATACTCATTTTTGTTGACATCCTTATGAAACAGATGAAGCAGTTTATCTGTGTGATATCTGGAATCTACTCACACGGCAGGAAGACAGTTTCCAGAGACAGAAAGATGGAGGTGACCTGATTTTAATCAGCAGCAGCAGCAAAGCACAGGTGGGCTTAGAGGGGTTTAACCTTTCATTTCCACAAGAGCCCCCTAAAATATGAGCTCCTGATTAATATGATTATGTGGCTCATGGTGTGCACTTAATAGTTAATGCTGTCTTTCTCTGTTTTTGGAAGCATAGCAGTTTTTAAAATAAATTGCCTGTGTTTCCCAGCAGCTGCTGGTTTTAGGTCATGCCTCTAGAGTGACAATCATCCTGCAGAGACTTTAGGGGGTGTTAGATAGATAATCCATCACACTGTGAATGTGGGGACCACTATGTTTTATTTAACATGATGTTATTATTGGATTATATTCACAGTTGTGGGGGACCCTCAGAGAATCCTGCTCTCACAGCTGTGTTACCACCCTGTACAAGATTCTGGTAAAGATAACAAGTTTCAAGTCTCTGCAAGTATATTTCTTCAAATAAAGCCAGTGGCTGCCTGTAGGGTAGACTATCGATTTAGAACAATTTAGTGTGCATTAAAAATTGCTATCATTAACGTAAAGCATGCACAGTCTGCAGGTGAATAGACCTTCAAAGCAAAGAGCCACTTTTACGTCCAGGAAAACTGCTGGGCCGGCAGTCTTTGTTCTGATTTCTCTTTGTATATATTACTGTGTGTGTGTGTGTGTGTGTGTGTGTGTGTGTGTGTGTGTGTGTTTGCTGCAGTTGGACGAGTGTAGACGATGCACAAGTTGCCATCTCAATTAGTCCCTGCACTCATTAGGACCAGAAGTGAGCGCTCGGTCTCACACACACAGACATATGGTCCAGGCTTCTGCAACGAACTTACCAGATATGACAACATCCCAGTGTGTGTGGGGAGGCGGGGGAGCTGGTGGAGGGGGAGTTAATGTGTCTTCCCGGGTGTTGACATCAAAAGAGGCTGCTTGAAGTAGGAGCAGGTCTTTCCACCAGTGATGTCTCCGCCTCAGCAGGTCGTCTTAGACCTTTGTGTGGGTGTTTAAAGGGGCTTGAAAATGTGTGTGCGTTTGTTGTTCAGTGTGAGTTGCCGATGCCTGCCTCTGTATCCGGGATTATCCTCTCTAGGATGGCTGCAGGATTGCACAGATGCTGCTGACACTTCTCCACAATAGAAGCAATTAACTGAAGCTTAACTTTGTGTATGTCTGTTTTAAGCCATGGTTGTGTGTGTGTATTTATTTTTTTTTTCTGCTCCCCTTCTTCATTCCTGGGTCTTTATTTGTCAGAGAAACTTAAAGCAAGTTTTATTCCCCCACATTAAAAAGCTAAATATGAGCTGTCTGCAGCACAGAGACGTTGGAGGAAATGGAGAAATTCAGAATCAGATTTATTTATTCGTTTATTTATTTTCAAGTGTGTCTGATATACAAGGAATCTGACTCCAGTACAGTGGCTCACAACAACAACAACAACAACAACAACAACAACGACTCTGCCCTTTGCACTCATTGCGCAGGCCAAGGCTCTCCCACAAGGCATTGCGGCAGCCCGCCCAGTTTTTACGTCTACAGCTAACGAGCTATGTTGGAGCAGGTGTCCGCTGCTGGACCGGTAATTATCAGTTTAATTGTGTTTTTTTAGTTTATTTATTGTTTTCCAGAAGTTAATAACGTTAGCCAACAACACTGTGTGTATATTATTGTGTATTAAGGCTAGTGGTAATAGCCTAACGCTAAAGTTAGCACGTTAGCTAAGTCGTATCTGAATTAGCCGTGACAGTTGCTGTGGTCCTTCTCGACTTTCTCCCTCTTATCGTAAAAAAATATCCAGGGGTCCTAAAATGTATTGAATACACCTTCAGTAATTAAAGGCCTTAAAAGTATTTAATTCTCTTAAATTTAAATTAGATACGTCTTAAACGTTTGTAGTGACGTCACCGCGAAAATTTCGCCGATCTTCCAGACCGTAGAAGAAGAATTATTTCCGGTATGCGGTATTTACTGTTCATAGTAAATGTTCTACATTTATTCTAATATTATTGTAATGTTATCATTTCGGACAGAAAAATAGTTTGCGTTTGGTTTTTTACATTAAACATATGTGGCTAATGTCCTACCTTACGATTCATTTTTGGAAAGAGTAGGTTTTCACTTTTGGTAGCCTGTATTTCCATGTTTGTTCTTTAATTGCATTTAAAGCAGTATTGAAAAGGCCTTATATTTAACTTGATTATACTTGTATTTGTTGTATACTAACCATGTTCGTGATCTACTATGGAAAACTGACTCTGGCACCAGCATATTAGGAACTCGTTGTCACTGTATTCACTAATTGTTAGCACGCACAGGTAAAGGTGTGATTTACCAGGATACATGGTGTTTCCTGTAGCCAGTTTGAACCAAGTAAATAGCACTGTCAAAAACACACTTGCTGTGATTCCTATACAGTCCTTTTGTGGCATGCTGAAGTCTGAATTTTGAACGTACAGTAGTTTCCCTTCTGAATTCTTTGTATAATTACTTGGATTTTGGCATTTGGCAGTGCTAAATGTTTCTGTTTTCACTGTGATGAAACCTTTAATGTAGAGTTACTGAGCATGCACAAAAAATATCAGAATCATGTTAAGATAATGGAGCAGGCATTAGTGTGTGCTCCTGCTGTTACGGATGTTTTTGTTAAAGTGTGTTCTGGTTGTTAACTCTCAATTATGCACAGAATGTGGCTTTGGTTAAGTATTGTTGTGTCCTTTTGCTACTATAAAAATAGTGCATAGTTGGTTTTGCAGATAAAAACAGGACTATATCCACACAGTCATAAATAAAATTCAACCAGTAATAGTGGATGGTTCTACAGGTGGCAGGTCAGTTTTTCTTTAGGGAGTTTTAGTTAAAACCATCAGAGCTTTAGCAAGCATTGTCAGTGCTGAATTAGGTGAGAAGCTCAGGTGTTCATGATGAGCCTTGGAGTGAAATTTTTTTGATCAAATTTTTGTAGAAAAATAAAAATATTTCCTCGTTTCAGCACAAATCTGTATTTCTGCCTGACTTCACAGGCGCCCTTGAAAGGGCATTGAAAATGGCGTTCATTTTTGTTCAGTAGAAAATGATGAATAGTGATCCAAAGAGAGATTTGATACGGTTGTCTGGGATTAGAGTGACAATTTGGATTTTCACTCTGACGGAGTTACACACAAACTCGCCCCGACACTTTGCCTTGTCAAATTCACTCAAAGCAGATTGGCACAATCAAGTGTGTCTGCAGCCAAGCCTTTTAAAAGGTTAATATTTCAGTTCCCATTTGCCTCAAAGCTTACGCTAAGCCAGCGCTCTGCTCCCTCATTTATCTGCCTTTGATATGGGAATCCCACTGAAGTAGGACTGTTGACGCATTCGACAAACTGTGTCTGTGTGTGATAATCCACGCTGCACGCCGCTTAGAGCAACGCCGGTAGCTTTGCCTGTCATGCTGTTGAGTCAGTGTGTCTGTGTGTTTGTCTCCCTTATACCTCCAATCGGAAAAGGTCTGAGAGTTGCGGAGAAGAGCTGAGCATCGTGGGATAGAAAGGATGTCTGGGTGTTGTTTTCACTGTGATTGGCTGCAGTTTGGGGCCGTGAGGTTCAATGTATCAGTGCTGCTCTGCTCCACTTGAGCGCAGGCATTGATTGATTCCTGTCATGGCCTGTGCAGAGTTCTCGCACCAGCAAACCCCCCTGAGCTTTGGAGAAATTTACGGTCCAACAGTTTTGAAGCATGTTGTCGGCAGAATTTAAAGGCTGAGGAGATGCAAAGCCTTCATCCGGACTTGAGCTCCTGCAGGATGATGGCTGCCAGTCATGCTCTAAAGTAGAGGACAATTGTTTATGTTTGGTTATGTCAGGCTGCTGTTACAGATCCACAGAAACTGAGACAGACTTTTTTTTTCTTCTGAGCCAGATACTATACTTCAAAAATAAATCACTAAACTCAACAGGACTGAATGGCTGCTGTTGAGTTAAGTGTTTTCATCATGGAGTCATTGAATGTGTTGTTTAGAGAGAGAAATAAGAAACGCAGGGGTTTCAGGGACCTTAATGGATTTTCATACTCAGTGTTTTGTTGTGTCATTGAATTTGTTCATTGTCATTCTAATGTGTAGTTCAGTTGTGTGCGATTAATATTTTAACTATGAGAATGAGAATCAACAGCGATTTAATTTCTATAAAGCCACGGTGCAAGTCAGGTAGCACCAGTTCAGTGTGTAGTCCACCGACATTGCATTTAATTTTCCTTTCAACAATACAGTATGATTTTTCACATGACGATTTAATAATTATTTGGGCATGTCCTGACACAGTCTCTCCACAAGTAGGAAGCTGTTGTTTTAAACGTCCCATTGATCAGTATTAATTATCAAATTCAGTAGTGTTCACCTTCTCGGGACTGTGAAAGTGCACAAAATTGACAACACTTAAATCGTTAGGGATCCTTATTGTCAAAACCATTAATGTTTTATGAAATCTCATGGCAGTCCATGCAGTACCTGACATATTTAAGTCTCAAGCAAAAAAATCCATCATCCTCCATCCTCCATCCTCCAACCTCACATCCTCCGGTTCCAATCTGCAGCTGTGAAATATATAAAAATCCATACACGTTAGATGTTTTGCTGCTTGACACAGTTATCATCACGTACAGTCCGATCCTGTCGTTACCCTGTGCGTCTCCTAAACTGCAATGAATTTCTACTCAGCCAACCTTGTGTTTTGATCATTTACTCATGAAGGCCGGGATGAGAACAAAGCTGTTGGGCTTTGCTGGAAAACAGGGCATTGATCGACACAAAGGTCATGTCTGATTGATCGAAGTATTTTTTTTATTACACCACCTGCAATGTGGCTCTTCGCTGGAACATCCTCTATAAATACTGTAATGGATAGAAACAGCTTGTGCGCTGCAGAAATATGTGAATCTTTTGCTTTTAGAGCACATCGTCTGTTCTATATTGTGCAGCAATACTAAAATTTAACACGCAGTAGTCCAGTTTGTGTTTCACTTGCATTTTCTTTTCTGCTTCATAATTTATTCCATGTTGACATTTGGGTCAAGGCCATTCTGAGGTTCACGCTAAAAGCATTCCTCCTTTTCCCCTGACTCCTCTCAGCTCTGCTCTGTGCCTCCTTTCACGATCCACGTGGCCAGTGAAGAGATACATCCACCTTTTCTTTTATTCATGGATTAAAAGCACAGAGCCCGCACACATGTAGCTGTGACAGGCCCCGAACACACACATACACACACACACACACCGACACACACATTCACCCTGTCAGCACTGTCAGAATTTAGTTGCCACTTTCTAATAAGCCACCGTATTTGCAGTTAATAAAACATTTACTACAGTTTTATGGCTTAGCTACTGTATAAGCCATTAATAAGCGACTTTAGGGTTGCCAGGTTGTGTAAAATCCAGCACAGCACTTTTGTTCTTTAAACTCCTTAATTCATTAGGGAAATTAAATCCAGTAAGAAATGAGACATGTGACAGCAGCACAGGTGTTAATGATATAATTAATTCTGTCCTGTGGCTCAGTGTCACACTAATAACGTCGTGGGTCACTTGACCAGAGCAGAGCCATGTTATTAGTCACACCTGTGCTTCCTACTGGCACAAGTCAAAATGGCTGATGTGGAAAAGGTCTAAGGGGATGTTCCCCAAGTTCCAATTTCATTCACTTTCTGCTTTGACTCTAATCTGGTTAATCTTTTATTTACAGACTGTCTGATCGACTGCTCACGTTTTTTTTTTTTTTTTATGGGACTCTGTTCCCAAATTGTAGCAATTACAAAAATCTTACCTAAGTTGAAATAAACTGCAGTGATCTTTTAGTATTGTTCTTGCCAGAGCAAAATCTAATTACTTACTATTAATACTCTTTTCAGTGCATCCCAAAACTGTCTATGACTACCTGCCTCATTACACTGTTCAGTGGCCATTATCAGTTGTTTTTAGGACCATAGGTGTGGGTTTCCTCCAGGTACTCTGGTTTCCTCCCACAGTCCAAAAACATGTATGTCAGGTTGATTGGTGACTCTAAATTGCCCATAGGAGTGAGTGTGAGTGTGTGAGGTTGTTTGTCTCTATGTGGCCCTGTGATGGACTGGGGACCTGTCCAGGGTGGACCCCTGCCTTTCACCCAAAGAGAGCTGGGATAGGCTCCAGCAGATCCCCGTGACCCTGGTTAGGAGTAAGCAGGTATAGATAATGGATGGATGGTGTGGGATGTGTACTCCACCTCCTAGTCAGCTCAACAGGCTGTTACTATGCTTTGGATGTTTGAAAGGCCTGTGTTTTGTTGCCTTGCTGTGTTTTTCCCTCCTTATTGATGATATGCTCTGACTGGCCTACAGGTAGCTTGCTCCCACTGATGCATAATTATTGGTGTGGGGACAAGTGGTGTGCAGTATTCAGACAGCTGGATCACGTTCCTACTCTCAGCTTTTAGTTTAGTAAGTACAGTCCTCTGATACAAGTTAAACACCTTTGACCTGGAAATCAGAAGATAATCACCAGGTTAGAGCCACCAGTTTGGTCCTGTGACACTTATAAACCACAGTCATCACTGTCGTGGGTAAAGCTGCTTGTTAGCTCTGGTTCTTTCTTCTGTCACTCCTCTGCAGTAACAAACTCTGACATGCTTTTTAAAACATGCGATAGTGAGATGAAACATCAGTTCAATTTCACTGGCAGTGGTTAGACTTTAGTATTTTCCATTTTCAGAGTGAGTCTGTAATTAGCTTGTGCATTGGCGATGTCTGATTTAACCTGCTATGATACTGTGGTAGATGAAAAGCATTTTGGATTGTGTGAATTTTTTAAATCAGTCACACCCATTAGATCAAGCTGCAAACTGTGCTGAATGGTAATAGTGACTGGAACTTTCTTTTATTATAAATAAAACAAATCCCAGACTTGGAATACTACAATTGATGCAGTACTAGTTTTACTCTGCAGGTCTGAAAACAAATAGTCTGCCTGCTTTATTTTGCTGTGATTTTATTCACAACAACACCTTTTCATCCTTTGCTGTCATCTTTTAAGTACAGTTTGCACTTTTATCTGTAGATTTGTTCTGAGGCATCCTTATTTTATGAAGCATTTGTTCGGTCTAGGAGACATTTTCACTGGGTTTTAACATTTGCACTGAGACACATGCAAAGCCATGTCTGTTTTGTGCCTACATTTTCTATATTTTATTTTAGTACGTTTTTAATGACTTCAGTTTCTTTGCTTATCTTCCCCTGCATTTATCTTCACCTTTTATTTTTATGTTTGTTCTCAGTAATTATGACTTTTGGGCAGACTCAGTACATTTATTAACATTTTATTTGCTTTTTTGTGCAGACGATGCTGTAGTGTGTGTAGTTTATGGAAAAGTGTGCTCCTTTAACATGTGTATCAGAAAGTCGTTGTTGTGGCTGTCTGACGTAGTGAAAACTGATTTTTGTTCTGTGGAGGATAGAACTGTCTGTTTCCTCTGGCTTCGTTTTCTTCCATCACTCCCCCCCCCCGCCGCCTCTCGTCTTTCCCCTCCTGCTGCTAACTGGAGGCATGCAGGAGTGTGAGGAGAGTTTCAATGACTTGTGGCTGCAAGTGCATTCACACAGCGATGTTTCTGCTCAGCGGAGCAGCTAACAAACATGTAGATGTCAGCACAAACACACACGCACATTGGTATTACTGACGCATACTTGTTTGGAACTTCATTGACTGTATTCATTCCCTAACCATTCTCTCTAATCCTAACCTTTACCACTACTACCACTTAATCCTATTCTAATCTTTGCCATAAACCCACATCTAACTCTGAAGCAGGCCTGAAAAGAGGTAAAAATGTTCTGACTTGGGAATATTTTCCACTTCCTTCTTTCTTTTTGAGGACATTTAATCCTCATGAGGATTAAATGTTTTCACATAAGAAGACACACAGAGTCCCAAAGCTGTGGCAGCAAAGAATGTGCTACTTTAAACCATTTCTACATTTCTGGGAATCCAGTCTTGGTGCATAGCATAACTTCTTCTCCAGTCACAAACGGTGACCCTCCTCTTGCACGCCCCATTGCGTTGAACACATACTGACAGTGTCAGGACGAAAGTGCTTGTTGTGCTGAGCCCAGCTTTAGCTGCTCTGACAAACATATTTACAAAACGATGTGAAATGTGAGGTTCAGTCATTGCAGAAGGTGTTGATAGTCATCTCTCTGTCACTGGTCTCCATCTGTGAGCTCTGGCACAACAAACGTGACTGAGCTTTTCTCCAGATTTGCCTTTAAAGATTTTGAAATCAAGTGAACGTTTTATTCGTGCTTAGTTCTTAGCCTCACCTTCCTCCAAAATAGTTTCTTTTTTTAGCCGTGCTTAATCTGCTCTAATTTTGGTTTATGAAATTTTATAAAGCTGGGCAACATAATCAGTATGGCATATTTATCCCTGTTAAATATGTGTAATTTGCACCAAAAACATATAGAGGTTGAGACTATAAAAAGTGTATTTTTGACTGTAGCACATGCTGTCGGTGAGAAAAATTAAAGCGTTGGCAATGTTGTGCTGTAATCCGATGGGGAAACAATGTTATATGGCTGAGCGACAGGATTTATAGCTCATTAATCACATGTGTTGCCCAAGGGAGACACGCAGAGGCAGTTACATGCCACGTCTTTACGAAGAAAAACAAAAAATGAGTCATACGCTGTGTCACAGAAAAGAAAAAGCATGTGAAAATATAGACGAAGGGTAAAAGTAAAGTGGAAGGTTGAGAGGGAAGCACAGCTGCAAAAACAGGCTGGTTAGGATGGGGGAGGCCGGGGGGAGGACTGGACGAGGGAAGGGAGAGGGAGGATGGTGTGAAGGAGAAAGAGCCTGCAGATGATGCCATCTGCTCAACTGAGCTGGTCATGGCTGGCTGCAGTAGCAACTGCTTCTGACACCACACACACACACACACACACACACACACACACACACAGACCAGTTGAGCATCAAGTTTTGAGCCTTAAACCAAAGCACTGCAGCCTTTTCACAGGTGTCACAGGAGACTGCATGCAGATTCCTCTGGAGATGCGTCTTGCTCCGTCTGAGATAATTCACTATAAATCTAGATACACAGTCAGTTGATTTTATTCTTTAATAATCAGACGTGCAGAAAATTTAGCCGTGGCCTTTGCACATCTACATATCGACAGGTGTGTGGGAGATTAGCCTGATTAAAGTTACTTGACTGGAACGTTGCAACTGAATGAATTTACCATAAACAGGTAAATAGGTTCAGCTGCAGGTCCATTTTTCCATTAGGGAGCATAGTGTAGTGTAGCACAGGCAGTGGAAACACAAGCTTATATGTCTCCATCTAAGAATAAAACAGTTTGTGTGGGATTGTGTGTGAGAGCAGGTGTAATTTGTCCTGTGAGTCTGAGCTTACAGCAGTTGGTAATACTCATTATTCACATAAATGACTCATATGCGTGAAGGCTTGTTCTGTGTTACATGAGATAGAATTGATAGAATATCTTCATACAATTAAACAGCAGCCTCTTCCCAGCAGTTGACTAATGGAATTTACATGATGCTCATATTTACATTATTTATATTATTACATTCAGTATCTTTATAAAACATCAGTTTAATAAGCAGGTTCAGCCCACAGGCCTCTGTCTGCCCTCTATTGAATCAGAAATAACCTGAATAAAGACGTCACAGTAACAACAGTAATTATGAGCAGAGGAAAAACTATACTTAATCAGGTGAGTTAGATGATGATGAAATGATAAGCTTCACACAGGTCAGTGCTATCACTTTGAATGCGGTGTGTTTTAGTATCTTGGCTGTTTGAAAAGATCCATTCACAAATTCAGCTCAGTCTGAGTTTGATTTTGTTTTCACTGGCACACATTTCTTGTTGCCTGCTTTTCCAATCAGCCAGATTTAATTAATTAACTTTAATTAACTCTCTCTCTGAAAATGCTGCCTTCACTCTTTTGCATCATTAGTTGGAAGATATTATTTAATCCTTAAACTCAGTCTGCAAAATTAGTTCTGCTCCTGCATGTAGGAATTTTAAGCTGAGTCTATTTAACATTTCTGCAACGTGTGAACCTGGAAGCGTAAATTGTGTGTGTGTGTGTGTGTGTGTGTGTTTGGGTTGTGTTTGAGCAGAGAGGAGATTGCCTATGTGTTCATCTGCTCCGAGGTCACCGTTGACTGGTCGGTTCGATAACTGCTCTGCTTTTGGTTTCAGGTCATTCCACTCGCTGACGCTGAGCACAGTTCAAGTGTCAATTTGGAGATAACATCGATCTGTGTGTGTGTGTGTGTGTGTGTGTGTGTGTGTGTTGCTGCTCCTCATTAGTTCACACACAGGAAATCATTAAATAGGAGCAGTGTGCTTACCCAGCGCCTGAATTTGAGAGGCAGAAACATCTGAGGTCACAAATGCTGCAGTTCTACCACAATCTGACTTCCAGGGACTTCATGCAATTAGCACTGAGCCCTGAATAATTAACACCAAGGTACACTGGTGGTCAAGTTGTCCTAGTTTTTAAAACTGGGATCTTAAAGCGTGATTTTGATTTATTACAGCTTGGACTGTATTTTTGTATTTATATAAAAAAATGACGCTGCTCTTGCGGCTGAGACCTGGGAATGTATTGCTAAAAATCACATCACTTCAAAAAGATCCGAGATCCTTTTTAACACAGAGTCCTCAGAGTGCAACTTCATCCCAGTTTTCATGGTTCTACTTTGTCTTCATGCACAGTGTAGTTTGTGTGTGCACAGTGTAGTTTGTGTGTGCACAGTGTAGTTTGTTTGTGCACAGTTTTGTATAGCACCATAAAGATAAATCTATAGATTTTTGGATGGTATTTTCACAAATCCCATACACAAATGAAAAGCAGTAATGAATTTCTTACTCTGTGAATCCAGAACCTGGTTTAGCTTATCTATCTGTACCCTTTGCCCTGTTTAGACTAATTAAACCAACGAAACCAGGCAATATTAAAACATGGAGTCATGACTCAAATCTGTGCAAATATTTTGTATCAGATTCGACTTTGGTGAAATTTGACATTCAGATTCACATCAGTGACTAATTAGCAACCAAGCTAACAAGCTTCTTGACTGACAGGTAACGTATTTGCTCTTAAAGGTGCAGTGTGTAAAATGTGAGAGAATTAGCGGCATCTAGTGGTGAGACTTTCTGAGTATCCCTATGTTGTTTAGAAATTAGGTTGGTATTTTCTGGTGACGACAACATATTTTATTTCTGCTAATAGATCCCTCTAAATATTACACATCAAATCTTTAAATATCTCTTTACTGAAAGAAATGAGGTTTAATCTTAAGCACAAAATGCAAAGTTGAAATGTTGTAACTTCTGCCCAGTGGTTGCATGTGATTCGTCTTTCGCAGCCTCTAGACCCATGTACTTCACAAATGGATGAATTTCACCGTCCTGCCTTTTGCTGCAACCAGGCGGGTTAGAGATTTTGTCAGTATTCAGAGTGTGAGCCAGTGCAGAGTCCCTACACCAAACTGGTCCGCTGCCAGTGCTACAGTGAAGGATTAATACTGACACTTTCAGTTTGACTTCCAAAAAACTGTTGACTTGTTTATCACCTGTCTGACTGCTCCGATTTTTGCCCCACTGGACTGTACTCTAAGCTCACAGGAATGACCCAGCTGGAGTTACCTTTTGGATTAATTCAACTGGTGTTGTGCTTTCCAGACATGCTTTGGGCTAAAGTTGTTGTGCCTGTACCTGAAATGATAACCTGACATGTCTTTTTAATGCAGCCAACTGTCTCCGGCAGCTTGTGCAGTATCCAGACAGCTGAGTCTGCGTGTGAGTGTGTGTGTGGGCTGGTATTAGTCATGTTGTGGGAACCAAACCCTGTTTACATCCTCACACTGTGGGGACTCGGCCTTCTTGGTGGTGCTGGTCACCGCCATGGAAATCACAGAATTTTAGGGAGACACCTTGGTGGTTTTAGGTTAGGGTTAAAGGTTAGGCTAAGTAGTAGTGATTGTGTTTGAGATTCCTGTAGGAATCCAGGAAATAAATGTAAGTTAAAGTCCCAGTGAGAAATGAAACGTGTGTCGTTATCACAGTGTGTCTCCATGGAGAACAGACACTGTAGACAGGGAATGTATTCCAGATACAGTTGCTGCCAGTCTTGGGCTTGATAAAGCACTTTGAACAGCCACTAGCTCCTTGAATACAAATTAAACAGGGTAACAAAGAAAACAAAAAGATGAGCTTTTCCCTGTATTTTAGCACAGTGGTTCAGGATCACAGATATACACACAAAACCATAAAGGAGCCAATTTTCATTGTTGTCAGGCTTTCAGCCCCATTGAAACCTTTTTTAACATCGCTTTACAGCCTCAGATTTGATTGTGCTGGAGTGGCACTGACAGTCTGCAGTTACTGAGGACTATTGAATGCTGCCTTCATTTCTCTCGCTCTTTCTCCTT
This sequence comes from Mastacembelus armatus, assembly GCF_900324485.2. Lineage (NCBI taxonomy): Eukaryota > Metazoa > Chordata > Actinopteri > Synbranchiformes > Mastacembelidae > Mastacembelus > Mastacembelus armatus. Next base: position 19,233,200 of record NC_046644.1, on the reverse strand, counting down.
TTACAACACTCAGTCTGCTGCATGTACAACCTCTCATCTGCAGTCAAATAAAGTCACAGTCGCCCTTGTTTTTCTCCTGTTTTGTTCTTTAAACACCACATGCTAAATGCTGTCAGAAGGGTGATGTGGTCTCGGCAGCCTGTGGTTTTTAAGATTGCCCATACTCCTCAGCGTTTGTGTCTCTACACTCATATTAACAGAGAAAGAGAACCAGCAATGCACCTACAAATGGAGGCAAGACAGCGACGCACTGAAAATGCAATGAAGAGTTTAATGAAATTTTTGGCATCTAATATTCATGGCTTCAATCATCCATCTGTTAACATCACCAGTAATGAAACTGAGTGCATCTCTCATTCACTCCTGCCACACTCCATTTCCTGCAAAGACCAGACCTTTTAATATATTAAACATAAGGGTTTTTCACATTTTTCAGTATTAGATGTTAAGGTCATGAGCCGGCACGTCACGCCAACAGGATGTGCTCGTGCGGAGTAAAACAACTTATGTTTTATTAACTGATTCACAGATCAAGAGGCAAATGAAACCTGTGCAGATGTTTTGTGTCAGTTTTAACTCTGATGAACTTTGATGTCCAAATTTTGTGCCACTGACTCAGACCGTTCTCCAGAGCTGAGGTTTTTTTTTCTTATGTACACGGATGAATTATGTGACGATAAACCCTGGGCACAGACAGGTAAAGGGCACACTGGGCGAACGTGGTCGCATCATTTGGAGTCATATGTGTGTGTGTTGTCTTTAAGCTGCTCCATAAAAGACATAGTTTGCTGACAGTTAAGAGCCTGGATTGACTAAAGACTGTGAACTTATTTTTGCATTTGTAACCAAGCTAACAACCTTCTTAATTTACAGGCAGCAAACTCTCCAGCTTGGAGGGCTTTGTGTACCGTTAAAAACCTTTATTCAAAGATTGGGATGTACAGTATTGAGAAGAAAATGCTAAGCAGGATTTTTGTGATAATTGTAACTTAGCACTGCTTCCACATTAGTGTGCACACTGTAGTTCACCAAACAATCCTGGGAGCAGTCCCATGCAGCCTGTAGAACCAACTATATCAATATTTCAAATAGTCCACATCTTTTCAGCCATCTACAGCCCCATATTTCCCTTTTTCTTACTTTCTTTTCAAAATAGAGTATGACCATGCAGAAAACAGCGATTAACCGACCTATAAAATCATTAAAATGTTCAGTGTCTGCTGAGCTGAAATAGGCAGGACTGTGTAGGTGTATGTGCACTGTACAGTATAGCAAAGAAGTGTTGAGAAAGACACCACAGTCTTCTGCAGCTGCAAGACTGAGTGCAAATATATGTATTTTTTCAGTCTGTTACTTTCTCACTGATAAAATCAGCTGTCAGTCAGAAACCAAAACCCAACTGTGACTGGCTGCTAAGGGTGAATTTGAGTGTCACTGGACTATGATGCAATCTTCCAATTTTAAGCTCTAATGAAGGCAATGAGCTAAAATATTGCTCTCTAAAATTTAAACCTGCATTTATAGATTCTTTTTGGAAACCTAAAGGACAAGCTGTAAACCCATCGCTGACACCATCTTTGGGACTGACTGGTTTAACAGTAGGTTATTTTCTTACTGAGCAGAAATACAGCAATATTAGCATCCATGTGGACCAGTGTCTGAGTCCTCCTGCTGAGTGTCAGCCTAGTGTTCCTTCAGTTTGAGCTCTGGTTTTGGTCTCCACCACCTCCTGAGGGAAATCTCTGCCTCTTTAGCTGCTAAATGTTCCACTATGTTCACCAGATCGTCTCTGACTGTGTCTGTCTGCTGAGCAGGTAGAGGACTGTGGCTTTTTACAGATTATTTGGTAAATGTTTGCTGCTGGAAGTGACACAGAGAGTGAACCGAAACAGTAAAGTTGTGGTCTGTAGTTCTGTAGTACTGATGGGAGCTGTAATAATTATCTGTGGCTTTGGTATTAGAAGCAACTATCACATTACACATTGATAGTTAATAGCTTAATAATATAGAAAACACTTTCATTTGAGGTTTTTGACTATTCTTCAGAATATAAACTGAAATAACAACCTGTGTCCTTGTTGGTGCCAGTTTTTGTGTGTTGTTTTTGTTGCGCCTGTCACTACACATCAGACTGTTCAGAGACTCCCAGAATCAATAAAACTGTCTAAGTACTGCACTGGGCTCTGAAATAGGCACAGCTGTCCTGATTATGGTGAGCTATAGTGCATGCTCTATTTTCTCCAAGAGCCTTGTCAAGGACCAGCAAGTGGTCCCTTTCATCCTGTCTTTGTGATCCAGAGGTCACCCAGGTAAAACCGCACCCCAGGGAGTCCCCAGACAACTTATAGCATAGGCCTTTGAAACACACATCAAGGCGTTCCCAAACCAAATGGCATATCTTCAAAGTATTTTCTGCCTTGTGATGGTACAGTAATACTGTGACCTTTTACATGTGCACCTGCAGAACATTTCAGGCCATATGTAGTAACAGCCAGACCTACAAACAGTTACTTAATGACGACACTGTATCCTGGTGGATTCTCAGCAGACTGAGACTCAGTCAGGTCTGTTGCTAGACAAAAACATAAAGCTGCATTTTTATTATGAAGTACTGCAACAAATTTTATCTGAAAAGTAATTGTCAGCTTTGGATGTAGGAATATATGTTGTGTAAAATGCACAATATGTGTCTCCATAAATGTACTAGAGCAAAGTTAAAAGTTAAACTAAGGACAAAGCAAGTACAGTAGAGCCTGCTCTGTCTATGACACACTGCCAGCCTTACTGCTTTATGCAGCATTTATTTACTCTCTGAGCAGACGTTCATCACTATTTACATCCATGTGGACCAGTGTCTGAGTCCACCTGCTGAGTCTCAGCTCAGTGCTCCCTCAGTTTTATCTCTGGGTTTGGTCTCCACCACCTCCTGAGGGAAATCTCTGGCTCTTTAGCTGCTGGAAGTGATTATAAAGCTGAGAGGAACTGCAGATTCAGCTGTTAATTCCTCAGGTATATCACCATGAGTGATACTACAGTATTCACATTTAACATCCTCATTCACAACATTATTAAAATATTGATTATAGCTGTTTGAACCAGAGATACTGAGATAAAAAACAAACTGTACCGTTTGTGACTTGGGCTGTTTTTCTGGAAACAAAAACTTAGTCACTAGCAAACGATAATTATCATTGACCAAATAGGCAGGAAGTTTAGTATGTGCCAGTGTCCTGCCTTTCTAAATGTGACGACAATCCCACTTTATTAGGTTTAAAGTGTTTCTTCTGCTCAGTGGTTCTTTCCTTGTCCCAGTTGTGTCATGTGACCTTTTCTGCTCAACGTTCAGATTGGTGGTGCATTGTTGTTGTCCTGCATTATCCTTCCTCGTTAATGTTTGTTTCATTTCTTCTTTTCTTCTAGTTGCTTTTCTGCAAGCTCTATTAATGCTGCAGTCCCAGCAGTTTGGTGGAAAACAAGCGACGGCTGATTTCACTGATTATTTCCTCCCCTCTGATTGAAGATGCTGATCGCTGGAATCAGCTGCTCTGGTCTCTTGAAGTGGGATAAAAATCTGCAAGCTTATTGCTCTTTGGTAGCATTTAAAATGAGATCTAACGGTTTAAAGTGAGATTTCTTACCTCAAACCACAAAAGTCTATTGTGTGTGCCCACTGCGATAAATCATCGTTTCATCCTCTGCAGTACTTCTTAAGTAACTTTCTTATTTTTCAGTCATATCTGTGTAGGCCTACTGTGTGACCTGTCATTTGTCTGACAGTCTTTTCATAAAACTGAATCTCCTGTCAAACCATAACTGTCACAACAGGGAACATCGCGGCAAATTTCCATCAAACGAGCCTCAAAAATGCCACGAATCTGTCAGGCCTCATCGACACGTCTGTTGTTTTCTCTTAGAACGAACATCACACATTAATCACGGACACAGTGACGAGGGGAAATTGGTTATAAACACAATCTGTGCTTTAATGGATTTCACAACATCTGGGCTTTAATTATTCATCTGCTGACCGAACTACAAAACTCAGGTAGCAGCACAGATATGAAAGCTGTCAGCATATTTTTCTGACGCGAGACAGTGGATAAATTGTAAAGTATGCCCACTATGTTTGCTTAACCAAAACACTAGAGACTTAACAAAACAGCCCATTCATTTGTCTTTTAGAATATACTGGCGTTGGTGTAAGGTTTGATACTCGAGTTTAGTGGATCAAATCTGAAGCCACAGAGCTCATCATATTTCTGCTCATCAGTCGTTGTTGTGTCTCTCTCATTAGACATTATTGTTTAAATGGTTCAAAGTCAGACAATGACCCTCGTGCTATAAATAAGGTAATTGGGATGAGTGCAGGAGCAAAACAAAGGCACAGTGGATGTGAATGCAAACACAGGCTGGAGACCAATTAAGGAGAAAGGGCTGTCAGCCACCAGTGCCTCCTTCTAGAAAATTCTGTCAACACTATAAAGCTGAAAAATCCACGAATGGGCTGCTCCTGCAAACACCTGCCGGATTTATTCTGAAAGGGGGGGTTCAGTCAAAAGTGGTGCTCCAGACCTGAAATTTAGGTTATTTTGTGGTTGACATGTCTGATGTTATACCCGTGTTTGTGCTTTTCACAACATATGTAATGGCTTCCCTCCTATGTACAGGTTTTAGTCCAGTGTGTTACAGATTGATCATACGACTGTCTTAAGGTAAAGGTCATTTTTTCCATACAGTTTATTTTATTGACAGGTGCAGTTCAATATGACCTCTAGTTTGCTTCTGAGAACTGGTGTTTTATCCATCAATATGGCACAGCAGACAGGTCTAAATACTACAATACCCAAGAGCCTTGGCCTCGGTTGCTATAGAGAAGAGGCTCTCTTGACTCAGAACTGTTAGTTGTTGAATTTGTGAAGAAAACATGGCATCCTAGTTACTGAGTTTGTGCAGAATTAACCCGAAACATGAAGGTGAAGCTGCAGATTTGTTGTCACTGTCACTATGAGATTGGATGTTGAGTCATCGTTATCCTCTCATGTCCCCAGCTCCCTCTGGCTCTGTCACTAAACTGGTTTATTGATCACAAACTGAGAACCTGTCCTCTTTTCAAACTGCGCTAATCAATATTTACATTTTAACAGTGAGTCAGACTTTATTAGTCCTTACAGTAAAGTGAGAAGAGCATCCACTGAAATGTCCAAAGTAAAAACTGCAGCTGCTGTTGACCACCCTAAGTGGGATTTTTTGGATCAACAGTGTAGAAAACTACAGAAGGTCAGTTCCTATTAAATCCAAGTGAGGAGTTAAATAATTAATGAAGGCAGCAGGGTTTGGAGATGACTGCAGTGTGCTACTGAAAACGAGTTGTCACGATGAGACAGAAACACAAGCAAACATAGGCCATCGACAACACCAAGCACCATTTTATCTCTGCAATCTGCACAAATCACTATCAGAGTTTCTCTTGTTTTTCCCCTCATGAGCTTAATGGCCTCTAACGCTTTTTAATAACGCAATCACAAAAAGGCCTTTTGTGACTGTACGCCTTGGCACAATTATAACTACACTAATGATGTAATGTAGCACAGCGAGGGCTCTTTTAGCAATAGAAATAATGTAATATCCTGCTAATCTTGCAGGTTTTTGGTTTGTGTTAAAGAAATTGCTTTTCCTTTCCAAGCTGGTGTGCAGCACAACCTTCTACCTGCACATACACCAGCATCCAGCTCCAGGCTTATTTGATTATGTGTATGGGTAATGGGTTGTGCAGGACCCCGCAACTGATAACATTGTCTTCTATTAGATTATCAAAGATATTTTGCATCAGCACACATAATAAGAAGAAATATCAGTGTAGAAAATAACTACTGCAAAATAACTCGCAGGCATTGTGTCGCCATTATGTACATCTGTCAGCAGAGAGGACTGACAGCTTTATTTTTCAGCTGTAAAAAGCTCCTCTCAGGCCATATCTCAGTCAGTTGTTTAACAACCACACTTAGGGAAACTTTGTCAAAAAAAGGATGTTTATGTTGTGTTTACATTACTGTAATTAGCGTGATCAAATTGGATTTAAATGACTTAAAACGTCAGAAGCTGAGTTTTTCAGGATCTTTACGTCTGTGTGTGTGTGTGTCTGTGTGTGTGTGTGTCTGTGTGTGTGTGTGTGTGTGTGTCAACATCTGCTGCTGAGTAGCTGCCTAAATAATTGCAAGCTGTGAAAAGCTGAAATTAGTTTTTTGATGATGGCAGTTTGACACATTGAGCTTAATGCATGGGTATCCAGAAATAAAAAAAAGCCTATTTATTTTCTGTCTGATGATGAAAAATAGCAAAACGAGAAGAAAGTTCTTGTGTTGTTGACAACACAGAGAGGATATTTTCTCCCGACTTATTTCTTTCCTGATAAAAGCAGCAGCAGCAGTAGTCCTGTGCTCTGAGTGGTTTTGTCAGAGGAAAGTGTTAATGACACTTAAATAGAGATTAATGTGAGACTGCACCTTGAGCACGTTGTCAGGTGAAGTGTATGTTCTGTACGGCTGGTGGTGGTTGTGAGGGTGCACTGCAAAGTATGTGGGCAAGAAGACGGGGGGTGAAGTGAATGTGTGTGTAAATGCTGGGCTGTGCTGTTTTAGGGCTAAGCTGCTGGAGATGGCATTTTCTCATGCACGGCAGAGTGGTTTCCCTGTCTGAGCATTTCTTCTTCTTTTAAGTTTCTCCCTCCATCCTCTGTGCACAGCTCCTGTCATGCTTAACGGCCCTGTCTCTCCATTGCACAGTCTTACTGTATTTGTCGTGTGTGTATATGTGTGTGTGTGTGTGTTGCAAAGTGGAAGTAAGCTCTACTGGGCTTTGGCTGTGCTGGACAGATAACCCAACTCCTGATAAGACCAGCAGGACAGTGACAGACCACACACAGCCATACTCCCAGGGCATTTTCAGAGATTTTCACACCTGTCTAACCAGGTGAAGTGATTCATCCCTTGTTTTCCAGATAAAGAAGCCACCACCTCTACCCCAGCTTCTGTCGTGACACCAGGGGGCACAAAGGAAAACAGCCTTAGAGGCAGAAGCTCCAGCGCAGTGGCCAGAGGTGTGTTACAGTCAGTGCTGGCTCAAAAAGGACGCCATGTCTCCCAGAAGGGTGAGATCCTTCCCTCTGCTATGCCCCAGAACCTGCTCCCTCTTTTGGGCAGAAGACTCAGCGTCAGCTCCCTCCCTGGAAGTCATTCCTTAAGCAGGGGATTACTGAGCAGGGTAAAACCCCCAGCACATGCTGCAGTGTCAGGCCGAGGCAGCGATCCAAGTGAGCCTCCTCCGACAGACACACACTCCCAGCTGCCTCACACACAAACACACACCCCTGAGCAGGAGGCCGAGATCATCACTGTGGCCACGGGGCTGGATGTAGACACTGAGACGCCGTCAGGTACGAGTCCAGTAATGTAGGAAGACATAGGAACTACTTGACAGGTTTTTGTTCATGATCTCCAGAGGATGAATCATAAGGATTTATTGAAGCCCTGACTTTTATCAGGTTCTCTTCATCAGGCCTAAAAATAAATGGTCTTATATGGTAAATGGTCCTATGTAGCGCTTTTCTAGACTTAAGTGTTTCCTGTTCACTCATTTGTGCACACAATCACAGTCACACATGGATGGTAAAAAAAATTAATCAGATTCTTTTGTCAGATGCGTTGATTTATGGCTAAAGTCTTTGTGTTCAATGCTAATGAGCAAATGTTTGTGTGCTAAAATGCTAAACTAAGACGTGATCATGGTAAATCTGGCTGCAGATTCTTATCTGACCACTGTACACAGTCATTTTTAGATGAAGTTTTTGAAGCTATATATCTTATATTCTAGCAGATTAAAATACTTGTGTGATAAATTTGAATTAAGGTGCAATATATGCCACTGAAATGAGGTACAGATATGAATGCATGATTTTTACTCTATCTATAGTATTTTTGATTACTTAAGCTAAAGCTCGGAGTACTTGCTCCATTACTGCTCTTACAAAAATAGATACTAGAGAAGGTGACTATTTATTTCAAGTCACCGCTAACAGCCACAAGTCCTCGCTGTGCTGTGTGTCTGCTGATCCCTCTAATTTCCGTCATTAATTATACACAGCAGGGATTTCCAGTGATTCCAGTCAGGCTCATATTAAAGGGATTGCAATCCAGGGTAAGGGGAAATAAATGAGTCCAAAGAACTCCTGTGCTCTCTCCTCAGCTGTGTCGAGCTGCATGGTGAATTTCTCAGACCCAGAGGGATACATAGACTCCTCTGACGACCCCCCCCTGCCCGACGGCACCTTCCTGCACTGCACCTATACAGTGACCGTGTACACCGGCTACGGAGTGGAGCTGCAGGTACACGTGAGCGGCACGAGAATAAAAATAATAAAATAAAAGCACACGCTGCAGACACAACACACAGTCACGCTTAGCAGAGTCGCTGGACGTCAGTTTGTAGAAGGATGCTGCTGTGTCCTGCATCCTCCCGCCTGCTGTGTCCATGAGGACGTCTCTGATCATCCCAGGTTGAACTCTGCCTCCTAGTGGCTGCTGTTGGTTCTGCTGCAGCTCTCTGTCTGGCATGATCATGATCAGACATAGCCGGGCTCAGCAATTAGGTTCAGCCATTGATAAGTTTCTTTGGAATTGTTCAGTCATAACCATTCCTATGAAAAATGTTCCAGAAAAATACCAGTTAACTAGTTAGCTGCCAACCCTAACCCTCTTTTGTTTTGTGCATGGTTGGTAGTATAACCTACAGTGTGTTTTTTAACTTTCCTCGCTCAGTGACAGCTGAAAGAGAAACATTTACAAACCATAAAACCAAAACAGTGACAGACACTGAAACCATGTAGAAATGACTCCTTTCATGTTATGAATAATAATTTCTTCCACTGTTAATATGAAGTTATTGATGAGAGCAGCTTTTGTATTTCCCTCAATTTCCTCCGCTGTTTTTATATTACCAGAGGAAGCCTTTCTGTCTCTCTCGTGGGACGTGATAACAAATATGCCTTATATTATCTTTTAAGTGCAACCTGAGAACAATTTAGTCTCATTTACCATGCTGCAATATCTGAAGAAAAATAAACAGCCCAAAATAACAGCACAGCTAATAACCTGGAAAGAATAACAAGACTTTGGGCTGTTTTTCTGTGTGTTCAGGTGAAGAGCGTGAACCTGTCGGAGGGTGAGCAGCTGTCTATCAGAGGTGTGGATGAACAAGGGTCCCTGCTGGTTCTAGCCAATCACACGCTGCTAGTTGAAGGTCAGGTGATCCGCAGTCCCACCAACACTCTGTCTGTCTACTATCGCTCTGCACTGGAGGGAAACATGGGCATCTTCCAGCTGCACTATCAGAGTGAGTCCACACCGCGCATGTGTACACACATACACACAGACTATACACAAATATGAATTTGCATACATAAAAACACGCTATACAGATTCAATAGATGTGAATTCTTCATTAGGACCTGAGAGGCTGTTTGTGGTCTGTATACATGCAAATTGTATAATCAAAAATCTTCTCATCTAATCACTTAGCACGGTGATTGAATCTGTCATGTGAATTAGCTTATTACAGCTCTGATTAATTAGCTCTCATCTCATTAGGGGGCTGAGAATATGGGAGTTTATATGGCAAGTGTGTGTGTTGTGCATGTTTGTGTGTGTGCACTTGGCTGTGTCAGCCCATAATGGATATGACAAGGACTGGAAAGGAGGAAGCATCAGAGTGTTAAGACCCACCTGTGCCATTAATCACAGCCATCTAATCCTTTTACATCAGCACCAGGTAGGAGCACAGAACGGAAGAGTGACGGTGATGGAATATCTTGGCTAGAGCGATGTGGAAAAGACAATAAGGCGTAAAAATGTTTCACAAATAAAAACAACATAAATTGAACAGGAATATCGTGGCTTAAAAAATTATTTTTATTGTATTTAAATCTACCTAAGGGCAAAAGACTTCTCAAGCGGCCATCCAGTTAGATTAAAAACAAAAACATTTATTTGAAACATTCATTCCCTCCTCTGTCGTCCGTGTGTAGTCTTCAGGCTGAGCTGTTCCCTGCCGAAGAGGCCTCACTTTGGGGAGGTGTCGGTGCTGGACCTGCTCCCTGGGGGCACCGCGCGCTTCCACTGCCACATGGGTTACCACCTGCAGGGGGAGCCGCTGATTACCTGCCTCAACGCCTCGCTGCCAGTGTGGAGCGCCAAGGAGCCTACGTGCAGGGGTGAGTATCTGGTCGATGTCAGAGTAGAGCAAACGTATTTAAAAATGAAGTGAAATTTACATCCAGAGCCTTTTGCTCTGCAGCTCTTTGTGGGGGCACGGTGAAGAATGCTACAGTAGGACGGGTGCTGTCCCCTTCACCCCACCATGGACCTAACGCCACCCAGGACCGCTCCTGCTCCTGGTCACTGGAGGCACCGAAGGACCAGAGGCTGCACCTCCACCTGGAGAGACTGTCCTTGGGGCCCACTGACAGGTGTGTTAGTCTGTCTTCTGGCTTTAAGTTTGTATTGGTAGGGCTGGACATTGGCACTGTGTCCCCCAGTTGATGTGATTCCATTTCAAGTCCAGAATTGATCCATTTTAATTTGGATTGATTAACTTTGCATAAGAGAAGCTTTGGTTCTTCCAGCTGAACTCCCTCTGAGGTCGTGACGTTCACATCTTTCCATCCCTGCAGGCTGGTGTTGTGGAGCGGACTGGACGCCGGCTCAGTGGTACTTTTCGACTCGGGACGGAGTGGACAGATTCCCTTTGAGGGAGTGATCAGTGAGGGTCCAGCTGTAAGGATCCAGTTTATTACTGATCAGCCCAACCACAACACGGGATTCAACATCCGCTATGAAGGTACCTAAGCTACTGTGGATATAACAGCAGGCAAAAAGGAAACATGTAATTCTGCAGCACAGTTTTAACTTGGATGTGTCAGAATAATACTGTGCTGGATTTCAGCTGGATTGCCATGAAGAGCGCTGCTCATTTAACATATAAAATAACCACAGAACACTTCAGACTGTGGAAGGAGAGAAACAGCCTTTCTTAATGCATTGGTCCTCATCGCCAAAGAGAAAAAGAAAAACTGGGGCAGATGTGATCAGTTGTCTGTTTGCTGAAATAAAAAGTTCAAAAAACCAAATGAATCAACTTTAAGGAGAAACATTTTCCCCCTGACTTGATAAGTTTCTGTCCTGTCAATTTTCCCATTTTCTCCTCCAGCTTTTGAGCGCGGTCACTGCTATGAGCCGTACCTCCAGAACGGAAACTTCACTACGTCTGACCCGTTGTACGGAGTTGGAGCCGTGGTTCAATTTACCTGTGACCCGGGTCACTCTCTGGAACAAGGCCCGCCGGTTATTGAGTGCATCAGTGCGAGGGATCCATACTGGAATGACACAGAGCCGCTGTGCAAAGGTAACACTGAGGCGAAGAAGCAACGATAATGAACTTCACAAGATCATTTTTCTATTTTCACCCCGATTTTCTTTTACTTTTTGGAAGTCTAGCTTGCTCTGGTCTTCCAAATCAGTTTCGGCAAAATCTACTAACTGCACAAACTTGTCAGGAAGTGATTAATTGAACTTTGTGAAGGCCAAGCAATAGTTTCATTTGTGCGATTTGATCATTGGCATAACGGCCGACCCCACCTCAGTCTGTGGCACCAAACAAGTGTTTAGCAAACACTTCAGCAAACGCTGAACAATGCATAAGATACAGTCAGAGAAATGAGTAATATTTGATCTACGAAATAAACTTCCTGCTGGCCAAACAATAGAGGTCAGCAGAAAATGTGATTATTCATCATCTCAGGTCTAATTTTATGGAAGCAAGACTTTTTCATGCTGATTGTTATAATCAATGTACTTCTGTTTTTTGGTTTTTTCTCTCTGACATCCTCCCCCCCACCCCCTTCTCCCTGCAGCTCAATGTGGGGGAGACCTGACTGGTCCCGGGGGCGTGATTCTGTCTCCAAACTGGCCCGAGTGGTACGGAGAGGGAGAGGACTGCAGCTGGAGGATACACGTTGGGGAGGACAAACGAGTGCTGCTCGATGTGCAACTGTGAGAAAAACACAACCCACACACATCAAAACTGCAGCTCCAACCCAGAACCACGTTGTCATTAAAAATGTACGTGGGGGTCTCAGTGAGGGGCCCAGCACCCTGTGAGATTCCTCTGTTCCTGCTCATACTGAGCCATTACATTCAAAATGTGACAGCATTAGAGAGAATACTGAAAATATTTCCACTTTTCTGTTGTTGTTTGAACTTTGCTACGGCGCTGCAGACTGCATCAGTCTCTGTGATGCTGAGTGAATCTTTAATCTTTCATCATATTTAAAAAAAAAAGCCTGAAACCACAATTTATTGTTTAATTAAACAACATTGGAGTAAAGTGAAATTAAGAAATCAAAGTAAATCAGGGTGTAATGGTCATAAACCACCAGCCGTGTACATTTAATTTGAGTTTATTTCACATTTAATCATTTTTAATGAGATTGGTTTGACTAAAGTCCCTGCAAACACTAATCAAATTACAAACCAAAGTCCTTTGGTAGTTAACCCGTGTTTACAGACATTTTACTTTACAAAACTATGCAAACTACGTCTTTAGCGGGGCTCGGTGGTGTGGTTAATAAAAACAAGCTGTGTTTACAGACTGTTAAACACTCCGCCTGTGGATGAACACAGCATTTAGCCTCCGAGGTGAACTTGTCTCCCACACAGTCGGCTTTCATCGTCAGCATGACTTCTCTGTGCCTGCCCACAGACTGAACATCAGTGACAGCGACATGTTGACTATCACTGACGGGGATGAGGTCACGACACGTATCCTGGGCCGGTATGTCGGGGGAAGCAGCCCCTTCAAGCTCTCCTCCACAACCCCTGACCTGACCGTCACCTTCCACTCTGACCCGGCGGGGCTCGTCTTCGGCAAGGGCGAAGGCTTCATCATCAACTACATCGGTGAGAGAGAAGTGTGAAATAAACGTTAAAACTGGGAATGTTCTATATTTTTTCAGCAAATCCCACATGCGGACCCAAGCAACAACTGAATTACCCACAATGCAGCTCATCCACAGTCTGGATACTGGTGTGTTATACCAGGAGCAGCTAATGTAACTTCAAGCCTTGGGATGTGCTGACACTAACAAGAATATAGAATAACAGCAGAATTGTCCTTTAAATGGATGTGGAAAGGTTTACTTTCATTCAGGTTCCTTATTCATTCTAATTTAGCCTTTTCTTCTCCAGCTGCCCACTCTGTTTTTCATCTCCCCTTTTCTCTCTTTCCTTTCATTTCCCTCTGCCCTTATTCAATCACATCCCATTTGTTTCACTATCATATGTACACACAAGCTCAGTTTCACAAGCAGCCAAATAAGCTCCTTGCTTTTACACGCAGTAATCAGCGGTGCTTCCCACCCCCAACACCTGACACCAATTTAAAACCACACCGCGACACACGCTGTCCAATTTACTCGTCACCCTCCGGACACCACAGACTCGCACACGTTTCCCCCGAGGAGTAAATCCAGTAGACGCAGCATGAATATCTAGGCTACTCTCTTTGACGGTGTGTGTGTGTGCGCTCAGACTAAATTATGCACCACACACACATTCAGGCTGCACGGATGAGAAGAACGAAGTCAATAGTGAATGAATAATTGATCCAGGAACTTCAACTTACAAATCCCTGTAGGCCTGTTACATTGTGCAGTGTAATGCAGTACTGTACGCTGCCCAATTAATCATCAAATACACACACTCACACTCTCACACTCTCACACTCAAGTCCCAACAGGAGGCTGCTTATTTGTATGTCTCGCGAAGCTGCAGTGTTTTTTTTTTTTTCTCCAGTCTTTAAATCTGCAGAAATTTTATTAATGTTCAGGATTTTCTTCTTAGCCTGAGCAGCTGCTGGACATGGTTTTGTTTTGTTCTCTTTTTTTAGATGATTATACACTTGAGACTTTACACAGGAACAAATGTGCCTGTGAATATATATATATGTATGAATGAATGGAAACACAAAACTGAATCCATAGATATCTGTAAGGGGAACAAGGGTTTTGATTATTGTGTTTTCCATTATACCGATAATATGAAGTGTAAACTAAAGTATAACTTTATTTAAAATCATTTTTTGTTTCCCTTTTAGATTCTATTACAGATCTGAGAGATTTGCAGTGTTTTTTATCTTATTTTTGACAGTGCTCAATTTCAGTGTCTATATGTTATCGATATAAGTGAATTATATATTGCATATTGTTAAACTCAATCATTTTTTCTGTCTGAGTAGTGTCTGCAGGTATTCTTTTCAAGGCAGGTTTATTTATAAAGCACCTTTCAGCAGCACAGCAATTCAAAATGCATTAGATAAAAGGCATAAAAGGGAAGAAACAAGGCAGTATTTAAAAAGACATTATAAAAAGACACTTTAATAGGATTGAAGAGGAAAATAAAGCAGCAGTGACAGTTTGAAATATCTGCATGGTGGATGTGAAGCAACATGATGATAGTACAGAGCGAAGCTGTAGACTTTGTCTTGTTAACTCCCGATCGATCTGAAAGGGGAGTTTTTCTCCTTTTGTGGATGTCGACTTAATTAAATTTGACTCGGAGCTTCTGAATTCTAAGGCTCCATTGATTTTTAAGTTGGTAGTGAAAACGTGGCATGAAAGTTTGATCTGGACACATTTAATGTAAAATCAGAAGAATTCTTGATTTAAAAAGATGATCAGAATGATGAGGAGACCGAGGCCTGAGCCTCCCGCTGCCTCTCTGCCTGTGCAATCAGCACATCTTGGCGTGTGAGGGGCTCTTAGACACAGCGTGTAAACACTGCTACTGAAAAATGATTCATCTTTTGTATGGAGCTTTTTTTAGAAGGACAAATAGGATGTTATTTGAAACTGTGAGGGACAACGTCTGATCTACTGGAAGTTTAAAACTCTGTAAACTGCTTGTGGCCTGAAAACTGATGAGTGCTACTTTGAGAGAGGCTGATTATAAATGGGAATAAAACTGATGACATTTGGTTTAAAGAGCAGAAACAGGAATAACGCTGCTAATGTTTATCCAACAAAATTGTGTGTCACTCCTCTGTGCATAAAGAATAGAGTAAATATAATAGAAATTAATATAAGTCAATGGGACAGAAATAATCTTGCACAGGTCGTAGACTAATCAGGGAAGATGTTTTTATTTGAACTCCAGGTCTTTCAGCCACATCCCTTGGTTTTCTTCAGCACATACAGTTTGCTTGGTTATGATAGAGCTGGTTTAGTTGTCCGTGCTGAAGATAACTGAGTCCATATGCTCTGAAATGTGTTTTAAAACCATTCATGAAAAGCTACTAAACTAAACTGCAGTTGCAAGTCATTTGTCACATTACAGAAACATTTCACGATACAGAAATCAGTCTGACAGCACATAACACGAAGCATTTTTCCCTGTGGTAGATCAGCGCAGCTGTGACAGGTAAGTGACAGCTTGTAATAATTGTATTGAGGACTGTTTCAGTGGGTGCTGACTGCTTCTCAAACAACAGCGTCGGTGCAGAACTGTCCCTGCCAGGGCGGCTACGGGGAGGACGTGAGATTTGAACACTGTCCACACACACAGATGAAATCCATCATTCTGTCACACGGTCAAGTAATCTCACAACAGGTCCATCAATCTTGCTCAGTAAGACAGGCTCCTCCTCACAGAATCAAAATCAGATGCCAGGTTGTTTATTTGGTTTGATTCTTGACCCTCGTACCGAGTGTGAAAAGGGGGGACCAGAGCCAAACCGGCAACGCCCTCATGATGGAGCAATAAATCAACATTTGTTTAAATTTCTGTTCTCAGAGGTATCGCGCAATGACTCCTGTCCCGACCTGCCTGAGATACAGAACGGCTGGAAGACGACGTCCCATGTTGCACTGGTGCGAGGGGCTCGTATCACGTACCAGTGTGATCCTGGTTATGACCTGGTGGGACGGGAGACCCTCACCTGTCAGTTAGACCTCTCCTGGAGCTCACAGCCGCCGTTCTGTGAAAAGAGTCAGTTTCACTCTTATTTATATTTACTGTGTTCACCATGACTCACCACAGGATCAGTTTTAATACGTCATTTGGGTCTGTTTTCTTTTTCTCAGTCATGTACTGCTCAGATCCCGGCCACGTGGAGCACGCCACCCGGTCTCTGTCAGACCCTAAACTCCTGGTGGGAACGAACATCCAGTACAGCTGCAACCCCGGCTACGTCCTGCAGGGCGGTGCCACCATCACCTGCTACGGCCGCGAGCCAGGGACGCCGGTGTGGACGTCTCGACTCCCACACTGTGCTCGTGAGTGTCAGAAACACCGTCTGAGAGGTTAGCTGGTTTTACAGACCAGAAAAAGTTGATCGAGCTTGTGTGCTGACAGGGTCCTGGGGTTCGTCAGGCCTGTGGTTTCAGAAAGCTGTCGAATGGAGAAGCAGTTTCACATGGCAGCTAACTGAAGATCAGAGGCTCTTTCCCTGCTGCTGTGTGATCTGACTTGAGTGGGTTTGTGTGATTTCTAGCAAAAGAGGCCTGCCTTGCTGTTTCCTCTGCTGACACAGATCACAGCGTCTCTGCGTGCCAGAGACGACGCTTCATCTCCTGCATTTCCAAGCCTGATGATGTGTGTGTGTGTGTGTGTGTGTGTGTGTGTGTGTGTGTGTGTGTGTGTGTGTGTGTGTGTGTGTGTGTGTGTGTGTGTGTGTGTGTGTGTGTGTGTGTGTGTGTGTTTTCAAGGTTATTAATGTTTGTGTGAAGTGTTTGATATGCAAATGCAGCGCTAATGCACCGTACCAATCAGCCCTCCACCACCTGGAGGAGGAGGTGGAGATTATCCGTGAGTCATGTCACCTCAGCCAGAGCCTGTCAAATCTGTCAGTCAAGCTCTGACGCAAAACCTCTGATTTGTGCTGAGAAACGCGCCGGGATCCATCCAGCTTTCTCTTTCTTTTTTTCCCTTTCCTCTTTCAATGTAGCTGAGGACTCAGTTTCATGTGAAAACCCTGGTCTCCCAGACAACGGCTACCAGATCCTGTCCAAGAGGCTTTACCTGCCCGGGGAGTCACTCACCTTTGTGTGTTACCAAGGTTACGAGCTCATTGGAGAGGTTGCGATTAAATGCATTCTAGGAAACCCATCCTTTTGGAGCGGCCCACTACCACTCTGCAGGGGTGAGACGTGCAGAATTTCACTTTTACGTTTGAAAGCATGTGTGGAATGAAAGCCTCTGGATTTATGCATGCACTCTGTTCTTCAGAGATTTTTGTGCCTTGCTTGATTATACAGACGGGTCATGCTCTTATGCATGAGAGTGACAGTTTGCTAAACCCCTTTCCCAAAACTGCAATTGTCCAATCACAGCTCAGCACAGCAGGTTGCACCATTTATAGAGTTTGTAGGGTGGTGTCCTGTTTTTTTTTTTGTAAGGCCTTTCCAACACCCAGCAGCACAGCTGTGAGGAGGGAGGTTCAATTAAACAATGATAGAGATAGTCACAGAAAAATGAGTACTTTTCTTTTTTTAGCCTATTTCCCTGGTTAAACTTTTCCTAAATGGACATTTTCAAATGCAGGACTGACTGACATGTTCCAGGTGAGGCTTACAGCAGGTGTAGCAATAGGTGGGTGGAGATTAGTGAACTGTCAACTGATAGCAGCCTTGTTACCAATACAGACTCCACAGGATGTGTGTTGTAAATTTTCACGTGCACTGACTGACAGAATGATGTCTTGCAGCCACCCATGACTGCTTTGGCAACCATGCTTTGGAAGGTGAGTCTGTGTGTGTGTGTGTGTGTGTGTGTGTGTGTGTGTGTGTGATGCTGTGCGATGAAAAGTCCACACGTTTTGTTTTCTAAACTGATTAAATCCTCAAACAAACCATCACCCAGGCCAAACCTCACCTGTCTGTGTGGCTGCTCTGCCTGGATCAGCAAACACCTGCCTGCCAAGTCCATTCCCACTCTGTGTTTGTACATCCACCTGTTCGTGTTCATCTGTTTACCTGTTGCACCCACAGACACTTCCTGAGGCACGACCAGATTTTTAGAGGTTTCCTTGGTTACCTTGGTATCTTCACCGTGTTGTCTTACTGTGTTGTGTACTAGTTGCAGAGGCGACTGCTGGCACCACCCTGGACGGAGGGAACATAGCGCTGGCCATCTTCATCCTGGTTCTTCTGCTGTCTGTGCTGCTGGGAGGTGCTTATGTTTATGTCACGCGGTAAGCTGTTCCATTGCAGGTTCACATACAAGCACAACATCAACAGAGCCTTAATTGTTACCTGGCTTCAAGAGGGGTCCTTTAAGACCTCAAACCTAAACCTGGTGCATAACCCATGTTGTTTTTACACTGTAGTTCTCACACACAATAAACCAATAAGACAGAACATGTGAAGCAGTGAAGCTCCCAGGTGGATTCTGTTGTTTTTGAACAAGCAGAACTATGAATTTCAGTTTCCAGCTCAGCTAATTAGCTGTTGACTGTAGCTTCATCGTTATATTCAGATATGACAGTGGCATCAGCCAAGTCCCACCTAGGAAGTGAATAAATTATGTCCCAAAATGCCGAGCTATTTTTTGAAGTTATTAAATGTTCGTACAAACGACTGTGTTGTTTTTTCTTTCCCCTGTGCATTAGGTGCCGATATCACTCCAACCTAAGGCTGCCTCTTATCTACCCCCACCCTTACCGACAGATCACTGTGGAGACTGAGTTTGACAACCCGCTGTATGAGACAGGAGGGGTGAGTACCTGAGACAGTACATGAAACACCTGTCTGTTCACACCTTTGCTAACTCCTGCTCCTTCTTCTCCTTTACTGACAGCAGGACACTCGTGAATACGAAGTATCGATATGAGAAGCTTCACAAAAGACATTTCTGAACCAAGACCAACCGCCCCGTCTCCAACCAACTCTTCATGCTCTCCTCCGTCCTCCTCCGCCCAGGGGATGGCGCTGTAAATACAAATAGATGATGTCCAGCCCCTTCTGCCATGACACACAGTGACTGATCCTGTTCTCTCCTCCTCTGAAGTGACAGCTTCCAAAGACATGATGGGAAATGTGCGAAGAAACGCAGAGCAGGAGTGGTTCTGTGACGAACCCGTGTGGATCAGTGTCGCTGGGAGATGGATGAGGAGGGAGAAATCCTCCGATACCCATCCAAAGAACATCGAGCATGGTGAGAAAAAAAAATGTTGGGTGTAAAATGGGACAGTTAAGGAGGGGAGAAGAGGAAGAAGTCAGGGACAGGACACAGTGAGGAATGTGGAATGAAGGGAATGAAACTTTGTTTTTTTCCTCATTTGTAAACAATTTAATAGAAGAATCCTGGACTAGAGGGTGTTAAAGTTTTAATACATCTGGTTTTTGTTAAATTAACCCCCATTTTTATACAAATTGTGGTCATATTTTCTTTCTGCACTAAGGGATGGCTTTTATTTGATTTGTCAAATCTGACTGAGCTCATCAGAATCTCCAGGTCATTCTTCATCTGCTCTGAAATTTACTTTGCGTTCAACTTTGAAGTTGTGGCGCCCACTCACATGGAAGAAAATTGCTTCCATGTGCATAAAACAAAAACATTTTCCAACATGAACGTGATTTTTCTGCCACAGGGGATGTTTGTGTGGCCACTTACACAAAGGGGCAGCAAAGCCGAGCAGTGGCCAAACTGCACCTACACTTAATAACAGTCGTGGGTGGTATTATGTCGGAGGTGGTGGAGTTTTAGTTTTCAGTTACATCCACCCTCACGAGTCACTCTCTCCTGCCATAAAATAATAATGGAGGAAGTAAATGATGGTCAGAGGCTCCCTGTCAGCTGTCTCCTGTCCCTGGACTCCCTCCTGCCTGCAAATGCCTTCAAGCCCTTTTGCTCCAGCCGCTCCACTTCTGGCTCTAGCTGTAGTTAAGTGGTATTTCAATCTGAGGCTTCAGGGCCAGTGCAGTGCTGTTGTTAATTCCTCACATGTAGTTAGACTGATGACTGTCATAGACTGGCCTCAGAGGCCCCAGGCCTGGAGCGACTGATGATTAAAAAGGGAAATGGAAAAGACGCATTGTTGCAGACATGGAGGTTGCGTTGTGAATATAGTGTAGCTGTAGTTAACTGACCGATCTTCAAGTGCAAGCTCAATCAACCCACCAGATGATGTATTTATTTTGGTGTACTGTATATGTGACGTTTTATGCAGATTGATAAATGTACATTTTCATTATGAGAAGACAAATGTTAAGAGTTTCCCTAAAAAAGAAACAGTAAAACTTGAATAAAAAAGTACAAAAGGTTGTTTCTAAATATTGAAGCAGTCTGTTTAATTCTTTCCCATTACATTGTTGTTTCAAATGTGGAGACAAACATCTTTTGCCCCAGACCACAAAAATCTAATTCCATTTATCTCTTCCTCAGAATATAGATGTGCTGCATGTTTTTAAATCTTCTCTTACACTTGCATTCACATTTTTAATATAGATTATAAACACAGTCACTACAGCATTCAGGTTTGAAATTTTATCAGAATTATGAAGGTGTCAAATATGGCAACGGTTTTACAGAACAACAGTAAAATGCAATTTTTCTGGGTTAATAAAGGTCCAAATGTTTTGTAGGTTCAACATTATTTTGTTTACCTTTATGTGGAAGTTTTAATTACAGTAGGCAGTGTGTTAAAGTCAAATAGTTTCTAAGATGCTGTATTTAACCCAGACTTGGTGTTAGGGCACATGCAGGTGAGGTCAAGTGAGTGTGGGTGGATGATTACATCAAGCTGCTCCTCCTGTCCAGTGTTTGCTGATTACCTATGCAGCCTCTATTGATTTCTGCCTCCTGCATAAATGTAGCAAGTAGTGGATGCAGCTCTGTTTTATTGGAGAGTGCAGAGCTGTTTGTGTTAAAATCAGGACACATATGGCTGGAAACTAGCCTGCTCAGAAATGGCTCTCTCGCTTATGTGGGAGACAATACGGACGGCAAACGCTCTGGGAGGTGGCAGAGCGCTGCACTTTAGCGTAGGTTGGTGGTTAACAAGATGTGTATTCGCCAAAACAGCCAGTTAGTTTTTGTCCGTGACATCTCTTTTGGTGCAAAACCTAAAAATATCATTTAAGTTGAAGTCTGTTGCAGTTACAGTACATTTACTAGGACGAGAAGCACAAATGTGGGATTTGTGCTTTACAGAGTGTTGCAGTCTTGGACTGGACACCTGAACAAGAAGCGTTAGGTTTAGGATTAAGGTTCAGCCTCACCCATGATGTCTGTATTTGAGTCTTGTTTCCTTTTGTTTGAATCTCTTTTAGATGTTTAGTAATTCACCAGAAAAACAGCCAGGGGAAAAACAAAAACATCATCTTCAGCTCCACCCATACCTCCAGCATGAAAAGATTTTAATCTTCATTGCTATGAAAGCTTTCTTTGAAGTATGAACTCTTTGCTCTCACCACATAATGTGGTTTTGGCTTCCTTTCTGTTTCGACAGGCAACTTTATTTGGGCTGAGTGCTGCTGTCTTGTAAATATATCCTGATGGGTGGGAGGCGAATCCTGCCCCGCAGCATTTCCCTACCTCTAACCCATTTTAGCATCCTAATGATTCCTTCTGTTGCCATCATGAATGCTAATAAGATGATAATGCTTCCTGCCATGATAGCACTTTCCAGAGGCTTTCCTGCTGCAGTTAATTCAGCTTTTGAGAAGCTTTTACCCAGATGCTTGATGATACTAGGCAGTCGGAGAAAACTGTGTGCTGCCCACACAAGTTTAATGAAGCAAAGGCATTCACACAGCCAGAAATACATTTCATTTATATCTGCACTTAAGGCATTTAGTTGGTGCTGTTATCCAGAGAGGCTCATAATGGGTGCAGCAATACAGGGGGATCATTAATATTACCAGCAGCTAACAGCATAAGGTCAGACTCACACCACTGAGGCAATACATGCAGTAGATATCCATGAAGGATATTAATGTGTAATATTCAGATGTGAGTGAAAGATTTATAATGAATTTCATTTGGCCTTGTCACTTTGATCACATTGGACTAAATGTTGTCATAACTTTAAAACCCTTATTGCCTGTTTGCAGCAGTTTGCTGCAACAACCACATGCCCCTCACAAGTTTAGATCTGAACATCATGACGTGATGCTCATATTTTTTTAAAATTCAATGTAAGCTACACTTTAAATCAACATCCGGAAATCCAAACAGAAATTTGCTGGAAAAAGCAGAATCAACTTCAGAACTTGCCTAAGAATCATCATGTTTTAAGGTTTTCTTCAGTATTAAACTGTGACAGTCATAGTTGTCTGTACGTCTATGGGCACATTGCAAACAGGAACTGCTGATAGCTAATTTGGCATGTTTTAAGTGTTTTTAAAAAACTGCTGTAATATATAATAAAAGATTAAGTTTAATACACTGGTCACCAGCAGTCAGGAGAAAACAAATAATGAATTTGTTGAATTCTTGTATTATAAAATGACCCATTCTATACGACTATAGACACCACACAATATCACATAAATACAGACTTTCAGCAGTTGACATATTCCAAAGGAAAACAAACCAGTGCTGCAACTAAAGAAAATATGAGAGAAAATGCAGTAGAATAGATCCATAATTTAAAGGCTTCAGATACTGCAGATCTTTCTTAATGAGCAGGAATTATTCAGACACTGTCAGTGGGGCCATTAGGATACACTTAGTGTGTTTTGGTGAGTAATACTGAATGTAAACATAGTTTCTGCTTGTTTAGAGGAAAACTCCACAGGGCACCATTAATATTGCTTAATGCTGAATGTGAGCCACACACCTGCCAAGCTGGATCACCTGAGGTGGCTTCCTGGGGCCTCAGGGGACGTGAACCACATATAAACTCAGAACAGCTGTGCTGTAATAGTAACAAATATGTTTACCACTGAAACTCCTGCGGGTGCCGTGACTCTCAATAAATAATGAATGCAATAAAATCCATCAAATAAAACCCGACTTTTAGAAAATATAATTTGTTTAGTAGGTGAATATTAAATTCTCAAGCTGCTCATTAGAAAAAAATTGCACCCCTAGGCAGGACAATATGCACCTCAGACAAACTGCACTGACTACCTGAGGTGAAAACAACTAGGAAAAAAGAAGCCTCAAGAAAGTGCAGTCCTCTACCAAAGTCTAATCCACTTATATCTGGTCCTAATAAATATTTACTGGTTCATACTGGTTCTTAATAAATAAAGGAAGCCTATATGGGACTACTAACATTGGAGAGGCAAGTTGTAGTCATCAATCAACTGATTAATTAACTTACCATGTGGAGTACTGGTTGGTTTCTGGGTGTAAATAATGAAGTGATCAAGTATAGTGAGGGTCACTAGGAGCCTCCTTAATCTCACCATCGTTTTATAGGTTTAATTTTAATGCATTAAGTACATTTTTCTGATTATTATACTAAAATACCTATTTTTAATGTATTTAATTGTTATGGAGTATTTTTACACTGGGATATTAGTGTGAATACTAATAATATTTTCTCTTTAAAATACTTTTTTCTGTATATTTTAAAAAGTATATTTTCGTTATTGTTTTGTTATTAATTCCAAAAATCAGTTTACGGTTTGTAAACAGCCGTGTGTAATAGTCCCGCGGAGTGAGCCGGCGGAAGGATATCAGGTCGGCTGGCTATAAATACCGCCCCGCTGTGCTTCGTTACCAAAAGCTAAGAGGAACCGGAACTTGGTGTGTTAAACAACGCTGGAAAAATTTGTTTGTAAGTGTCTAAACCTTTTAATTATTAACAGATATCACCTCATATACAGCGACAAACGGCATTTGATGTCTACAGTCACCGAGTGTTGGACTGAGCTGACGTTAATTTAACTGTTGGTAACGAATGAATCAGCAAGTACGTCGCTGTTTTCTTAGCTAGCTAGCTAATTAGCAAAACCGGCTAGCCGGGGCCTACCGTAAGGAAAACGTCTCCGATTAATCAATCACCTTATTGATTTTCAGCTTCAAATTCGATGTTTCATTCCCTCACGTGACGGAGTACTAAACACACGTTACGAAATGTTAAAGAAATGTGTTTAATAATTTACGTGTCAGTATCAAACGACGTAGGTTAGCATTGGTTTCTTTTAGCTAACGTTAGCTTGTTAGCTCCAGTTAACCGGTTCAAATAGACGTGTCATTTACCTTATTGATTAACTAATCGATCTTGTGGGTAATGGAGTGTTGGTTGTTCAGCGGGGTTTTCTGTGGTGTCAGAATTGGTTTAAAACACAAGTTAAATTGATTTTCACACCCATTCTGATCAAAACCAAACTGGTTACCGTTGAACTGATCAATGTATCAATATATCGGCCAATGACCAATTAGCAAATTAAAACTAGGACTTCTCAGCAGCTTAGATAACGTAGATAACCTGAAAGGTCCAGCCCCTGAAGGTCTTAGCAGCTGTCTGACTAAAGGGCTTTTTCAGTTTTCTACCATTTGAATATTTTGTCTTGACAGTGTCAAGATGCAGATCTTTGTGAAGACCCTCACTGGTAAGACCATCACCCTGGAGGTCGAGCCCAGTGACACTATTGAGAATGTAAAGGCCAAAATCCAGGATAAGGAGGGCATCCCCCCAGACCAGCAGAGGCTGATCTTTGCTGGCAAACAGCTGGAAGATGGCCGCACCCTCTCTGACTACAACATCCAGAAGGAGTCCACCCTCCACCTGGTGCTGCGCCTGAGGGGAGGCATGCAGATCTTCGTGAAGACCCTGACTGGCAAAACCATCACCCTGGAGGTGGAGCCCAGCGACACCATTGAGAATGTTAAGGCCAAAATCCAGGATAAGGAGGGCATCCCCCCAGACCAGCAGAGGTTGATCTTTGCTGGCAAACAGCTGGAAGATGGCCGCACCCTCTCTGACTACAACATCCAGAAGGAGTCCACCCTCCACCTGGTGCTGCGCCTGAGGGGAGGCATGCAGATCTTTGTGAAGACCCTGACTGGCAAGACCATCACCCTGGAGGTCGAGCCGAGCGACACCATTGAGAATGTTAAGGCCAAAATCCAGGATAAGGAGGGCATCCCCCCAGACCAGCAGAGGCTGATCTTTGCTGGCAAACAGCTGGAGGATGGCCGCACCCTCTCTGACTACAACATCCAGAAGGAGTCCACCCTCCATCTTGTGCTCCGTCTCCGTGGAGGAAACTAAGCTCCGGCTCCTAAAGTGGTCTCTCTGAAGCCACCATATGTTCCAGTGATCAAATCACACTTCTTGCTTCAGCTGTCATTCCATTTAAATTTCAATAAAGGTTGAGCATTCCTGAAAGTATGCTTTAGTTTTTAATAGTATATTGTCTGCTTTAGCTAACGGCAAGATAAACGCTGCTTTGCTCTCCAGTTTGAATCAATATCAAGAGAAAATATACATGATCTGTTTGTGTTAAAACACGAGTTAGGGAGTTCTGGTAGACCTGAAATGTTCACTTCTCTCTGCTGCTAAGAACCAATAAAGTTGCTTCTCACTCACACTTGTTGTTCTGTACTTTTCCTTCAGCTTTAGGGTTCTGTTGTTGATCAGGGAACCTGCTCAGCATCACAACACTCCAGAACCCCACAATGTCTTTGCTGTGACAGTGAAAACATGAGAACCTCACCTGAGGAAAACAAATAGAATCAGCTGCTTTTGGCTTTTTTGTTTAGTAAAAGAAGATAATTGATTGACTTTTTATCACTAATCAAATTGTTGCAGCTGTAGTTAATACTGAGATTTGTGTTTTATCTCAGATTATTGTGATACTGGTTTGTTTATTCAGTCCAAGTAGGAAACTTAACGTACTTAAACTGGTTGTTTGGTTTCCTCAGGTGTCATTTTCATCCACTGGTTGTCACCACAAACTGATTTGTGCATCTACCTGTATTTTCTTCTTGCTGATTCGTTTGTACCAGAGGTGGATGAAGTATTCATAAATACCATTGTAAGTACAGGTCCTACATGCAAATACTTGACTAAAACTGTTTCACTATTAAAAAGGAGACATTCCTGCAGTACGAGTACTTTTACTTCTAATATTGTAAGTACATTTTGCTAGTAGTAGTTGTTTTACTCTACTAGAGTCTTGAGTGCAGGACAGTATTTACACATTGTATTGTTACTTAAGTACATCTGAGTATTACTGTGAGCAGTTTTAGTCTGGACATATTTTTGTGGTTATGGCTGCAAACAGTCTTTAGTTTCACCACTGACTCATCTACAAATTATTTTACAAATGTCTCCAAAATCCAAAGATTAGACACGGCCCAGTACTTTCACAGATGTACTGCAGTTATGTGCAGATTAATTGTATTTCTGTTCCACCATGTTTCAGTGGGAAATTTAATTTATTTTTTTACAGGCAAAGATTCAATAAATGGATCTGTTTGGTTTTATAACAGTGGTGGAGAAAGTACTACATCCAAAGTCCTGTTTAAATAACACTCAAATTTTAAAGTATCAGCAGTAAAAGTACTCATCCTGCCTGTGTGTCTCCCCTCTGACTGTGTTGTTCTGACATTATTTATTATTAATGTTGATGCATCAAAGATTCAGCAGCATTTTACAGTTGGAGCTGCCTCTAACTCCTTTATATAGTTAGTTTAGTCCAGAAAAACAGACAGACATTTAAATTGTGATTTTGGAGGTGATGGGTGTGTTCTGCAGTCTCGCCACCAGATGTCGCTAAAACTTAGTTTCCACATTACATGTTTAAAAGAGCAGCAGTTTTTTAGATATTTAGTCATTTATGTGCCAACAGTTAATTCTGATGCTGTCAGTTGTTTTTTTAATGGAAACTCTTAGAAAATCTTCATGTTAAAACTTTCCTCAATCTGAAAAGTAGCTAAAACTAAAAATTTCAATATTTGTCTAAAATATTGTGGAATAAACATCTAAAGCAACATTAACTGGAAAAACCCAAAGTACAGAATTGTATTTACGTACTTTACTTTTCACAAGTTGCTTATAAAAATAATGAGATGTTATAGATTTCAATAGTGTTTAAGTCATTAGTATACCTTCAGCCTTAAGTCAGACCAGTTACAACAGTAAAATTCTGCTTATACATAAATAATAAATATAGTAGAGACAGGTGAAATATTTTTACTTCTGATACTGGGGAAGAGGTTTTCACTGCAGGATGTATACGTCCTGCGTTAGAGAACCAGAGTTTTAATTTGAGAAATGTTGAACCAGTTGTTTTTCTTATTTGAACGAAAACATTAGTCAAATTAAAACGAAACAGAAGCAGATTTTAAACAGTTTTATTACATTTTCAGGTTTTACATCCATAATGCACATAAACCAATCAGGATCATGTCTAACTAGAGTTCACAGTGGGGTCATGCATTTATTGCAAACACATTTTGGTTGTTTCTTTCTATTAGTGTCACAACAGGAAACTGGAAGTGGCTCCATGCTCTGTCATTCCCAGAGAAATGACCTGAGAGCTCACAGTTTCAGGCTGGGAGAGAGTTTTGAGTGTGTTTAAGTTACGGTTGTTAAACCAGCACAGAAACCTGAGGCAGATTGTGAGTTAGCATCAGGATGTGTGTGTTATTCTACAGGACGGTCTCGGCCCATTGAGCCTGCAGGTGTCTGTAAAAGTCTCTGTGTGTTCCAGGTGCTGGCCGGTCGTTGGGAGGATACAGTCTGTGCTGCTGTTCAGAGAAGTCGTCCGAGTCCTCGCAGTCCGAGTCCTCGCAGTCCGAGTCCACCTGGATGTTGAGCTGGGGCACGGGCAGGTGTGACGGCGGAGCGTCCCCGGGGCCAATGCTCGTCTGGGAGCGGGAAGGTGAGATCTTCAGGTGCAGAGTGATGCTGAGGGACAGTGGTGGAACCGGCCAGGTTACACTTTACTCTCCTCACACATGCACTCGGTTGCCGGTTTATTAGGTACAGCTGTGCTCATCAATTGACACAATTTAAATTTGGCATAATTTGATGAATCTTAGCATTTCTGGTCAAATATAACTGAACATGCAGAGCTTTTTAAATGAAAACTGCGATTACTAAAGCTACGTCTGACCACTTACGAAGAAAGTCTTAATGTTAAAATCTTAATCTGAGAAGTAGCTAAAACTCAAAAATTCCAATTTTATGTTTCTGAGCTCAGCTGTACATCCAGCTAAACCAGGTCAGTCTAACCCACAGACTGCAGACAAAGATGGCGGTGCTGTCAGTAGTGTCCAGAAAAACACAAAAAGCATAAATCATTGTGATAATTTCTCATTTCTAAAATGACAGAAATCAGCTTTGAATTTTAGTTTGGCTCATGTTGCATCTGCTAATGTGGAGGGGACGAGGGTCTAGTCTGCCACCTGCCACCAGGGGGCGATCGACTTATAGTGTCTTGACTCCTGGGGCCATCTTTGTTTACAGTCTGTGGTCTAGTCCAACAGTCCTGCAGACCTTTTTCACAGCAGTTGTTTTGGCCTGTCACTGCAGCAGCAAACAGCCAGTGACAGTGTTTGATTGGACAGT
Source organism: Mastacembelus armatus (assembly GCF_900324485.2). Classification (NCBI taxonomy): domain Eukaryota; kingdom Metazoa; phylum Chordata; class Actinopteri; order Synbranchiformes; family Mastacembelidae; genus Mastacembelus; species Mastacembelus armatus. The sequence continues at coordinate 19,204,622 of NC_046644.1, read as the reverse complement.
TTGAAGAATTAATGCTGTTACTTTGAAAACTCAACGTGTCTGCTGTGAAAACCGTCTGTGAATCCTCCTGCATGAAGGTGGCGCTGTTCAGTTTGTTGTTTAATATGAGTTGGTTCCTGTGGCGTCACTGTGGAGGCTGCACTTTGTGCTGCTGCTGTTATTTATAGAAGTGGACAGTCAATAAGTACCTCTTCTCAAGTACTTGTACTTTATACTTCAGTTGAGAGAGAATTATACTTTTTTACTGCACTTCATTTACAGACTGTACTGCCTTATGCAGAGAGCTGTTTCTGTACAGGACATTCAAAGTATTTTAGAGGCGTTTGTGTTGTTGTCCATCTTGTTTATGTCAGTGAGGTTAGACAATGTCGCAGTAGTGGTGAAGTATTCAGATATTTTATTTAAACAGAATTACTACAAATACACTGTGCTGCATTTTAATACTGTAACTCTTCCAGGTAAATTCTAACTTTAACTGTTTTAGCTGAACTTATGGGCTTTTTAATTGACATTTGATATATTAGTTTTACCCCCAGTGATCATGTATTTATGTAAAACGTGTAGTTTTTAAAGCTGCAGCACAGCCACAGTCTTCTCAGGGTCAGCGTGCAGGTCTCCTATACAGCTTTAATTTATAATCTAATTAATGCAGTAAAAAAGTGCAGTATTTCTCTGAAATGTAGTGGTGTCAAAGTATTTAGTTCCAAGTACAAGTACTTGAGTAAATGTATTTATTAACTGTGTACTGCTGTAAATAAAAGTTGACTTTAAAACAACAGCAGCAAAAAGTGCAGCCTCCACAGTGACTGGCACCAACTGAACGGCGCCACCTTCATGGAGGAGGACTTACTGCAGGACTGCTGGATCAGACTGACTGGGTTTGAGCTGGGGGTACCTAATAAACTGGCAACTGACTGTGCTGTACACATACACAACATACACAGTACTGAAGCTTTAACAAGACTTTTATTAAACATTGAAATTGTGGCATCAGTGAATGTGCAGCGTGTTTCCACTTTCGTGTCATTCTTCCAGCCTGTGGGCTCCGTCCTGTCACCGTTTTGTTCTTCAGGTGTCCACAACAGCTTCAGGAGTTACCAAGCTGCTGCTGCTGTGTCTCCAGTTATACCTTTTCCTACTTTCCACAGCGACCCTGAAGTGTTTCACCTGTAATGTGAGCAAGAAATGAGGCACAAATCCACAAGGTTTGCCTGAGGCTCAGCTCGAGCTCCAGCTGTTGCACTAACAGTCAGTGTCTTTACAGTCAAAGACTAATTTCCCTCTTGTGTAGGTTTGTTGTGAAACAGTGGCTAACAACAAACCTACAAAGGACTCCTAGAGGGTCTTTGGCTTTGTTGTTAGTGGAACAGCTCAAGCTGAGCCTCAGGCAAACGGTGACCTTGTGGATTTGTTTGGTCATTTCTTAACAGCATGGTCACATCCTGGGTGAAACACTTCAGGGTCACTGTGGACAGAAGGAAAAGGAACAAGTGAAGGCACATCAGCAGCTGGAGAAGTCCTGAAGCTGCTGTTGGAGCCTGAAGACCAGTGTGGTCCTCAGTAACCACACCCTGGCAGCTGGTGACAGGAGAGATTCAACAACTACATGTTAAAATGTGACAGTCATTTTAAAAGAAACAACCAAAATACTAGAAACAGCTCTGAGCACAGCAGCAGCACAAAGATCCTAATCTGTTTCTCAACACAAACTGTATCACCTTCCTGGGTGAGGATTACACTGAGTCCATGTCAGCTGGGTGGACCATCATCAGAACTGAACTCCCTGAAGAAAAACAGCTGTAGGCATTTAAAGACGACAAACTGACAAAACGACAGCCATCAGAATAAAACTATACACAACTATGATGTGATTTCAAGGACTTCAGATTCTGTGTTAAATTACTGCACAGACCTCAGGTCCTTGGAACCACACAGCTAAAACTGTCACAACAATGATGTGAGTAAATAGAAACTGACAGGCCTCATGCAAAGCTGGAATCTGCAGCCTCAGTCTCAGGCCTCTAAACTAGAATTTGTACAACTTACTAAACATAGCAATGACAATTTCGTGCCCTTGTGCGTTGTACACAGTACTTTCTATGCAAGTGCACTAAGTTTCACCTGTATTCTCTCTACTGTACATGCTTGAATTGTAAAAAGAGCCAGTGACTAAAAATCAAATATCTAAAATCATCAGCCAACACACATGTGAAGCAGCAGTGAAGCAGCAGTAGCTACGTGTTGGGGTGTCTGTCTGAGTAAATCAGGTCACTGTAGGGCACGTGCAGCTTCAGCACACAGTACCTGCGGTCTAGTTCCTTCTGATCAGATGTGACTGTGGCGTAAGGATTCGTCTCCTGTGAGGAAACAAAACAGACACAGAGATGGCGAAGAACAAAACCGTCACTAACGTCAGTCTTAATGTGCTGCAGGATCTTTACACTGATGTCATTTCATCTCATCTATAATCTGTAATAATGAATGTGCTGTTTGTTTACAGGCACATCAAAGCTGTGACGACACCAAACTGATGGTAAACAGCTTTTTATGTTATATATCTCCTATCATTCCCATCACTGATCAGTTTAACTAGTGATGCATCTGCCAAGTATTGTATTGATTGATCAGTGTGATCTTTTCTAACTGACCAATGTGGACTTGTTAGATTAAACTGCTTTGTGTCTTAGTGACATCTCACAATTAAATCACAACGAGAGGGGGAAGGGTACTCACAATCAGAGGTTTGGTTCTGGGTGTTGGGGGGTAAGATAGGAAGGTTCTGGTTCTGTGTGGGACTCTATGGTTTCCATAGGAACCTTCACTGGAGGGGGGGCGGAGCTGCTGGGCTGTGTGACAAAGAGGAACCAGTGGGCATGCACGACAAACTGGGAGCTTAAAGGATGAAGACGGAAACATTCTGTATTTTGTTATTGTCCAACACATGATTCATCATCCACCACTAAAACTAGTCCCCAACAAATGCAGCTACCTCCTGACTGTTTACATAAAGACAGGACTATAACTATTAACTAACTATTTAAACAGCATCTCATTCAGTTTCTACTGCTCCTTTACTCCATGTGGCTGCAGAGATTTGTTGACAATAACAAAAGTACAGACAGGCACAAACACGACAACACAAACCCAAAGGTCATCTTTAGTTCTGACCTTTGGCTGAGGACAGAAGTGTTAAACAGTGGGAGGGACAGGCAGAGGACGGACACACACAGAGACTGTAGAAAGTGTTATACAGTGCCTTTTCAGCAACACTGTGGGACAGAGAGGAGAAACAAACAGTATTAGTCAGAAAACAAACCCAGGAACGACACACCCACAACAGATCGAGAGACGTTTAAATACAGCAAGATAAGACACTTTGCAGGTCACAGAGTGTGTGTGTGTTTAATTTTCCCTCACCTCCTCATCGCTCTCCGGCTCTGCCACCTTCTTCTCTCTCTTCTTCTTCTTCTCATCCTCCTTCTTCTTCTTGTCTTTGTCTGGCAGGATGTCGTCCAGCCAGGCCAGGTCGTGTTGTGAGAACATCAGATCCAGCAGCTTCCTCACAACCATCAGCCCCAGAATCTACACACAGTGGAAAGATGGTAAAACGAGGAGTCGAGCGTTGATCAAGATCTGCATGAAGGCTGCTCTACGGCAAACATGCTAGTCCACAAAACACTTAGTGCCTTTCTCCTGTGCAGTGGACAAACTGGAAGCAGCACTTAGAACAAAAAAGGCCCGATGCTTCCATGGATCCATGTTATTAAAGGACTGTACTGACATTACATTTGCTTTCTTAGCATTAAAACTGGAAGCAAAGCCACTAAGTGTATTTTGTGTAGGACCTGTAAAGAGCCACAGCCACAGAAAAGCTCAGTGTGTACTAATAAATGCACTTTGAGATCCTTGTGTGTTTAAAGCTCAGTGATCAGTTTGTCTATTTATCTGTTTACAGACTCACTTGCTAGAATTTCCTCTTTGAAGGACAATTAAAGAATCTTGAATTCGTATCATTTCTTCACAGGTCTCACCTCCACAACTGTGTTCACCAGTGTCTTTTAATTGTTACTGAGAATAATAAAGGCTGCACAAAAGGTCTGATGAATTGTGTTCTGTGTAAACCAGATCAGGTGTTAGCACATAGCTCCTCTCTCCTGACAATGTGGTGATTTGTGTGATGGGTCTGAGAAGTTGTGCATCTAAACCTGGGGCTTTGTTAAGTATCAAACTGATTACAGTGAATGCACAGTTAAAGACTCACCATTACTGGGAAGATGATGGCCAGGAACGTGGACTTGAGGATCCAGAGGACAGCCAGGCAGATGATCTGGACGAGGGTGAAGAGATGGACACGTCTCAGAGGAACGTGACGCAGGAAGGAGAAGTCAGGCTGGTGTTTGGGCGGCATCAGATACAACTTGATACGCTCCCAGAACTAGAACGGAAAGAGACTGTGATTTAACTCTGAAACAATCTGTCGATGTCCTGGAGTTAAATATGGATATATGAACATAATCTTCAGTCCACCTGGATACCGCTCAGAGACGCCACTCCCATGTAGAGGAAGACTCCGTACAGGACCGGCATGGGGATGTACTGAATCAAACAGAGCAGCAGGAAGTGAAAATGTAAAATCAAATCGACAGAAACAGGTGAAATCTTCAGTGAGCAGGAGTCTCAACTGCAGACTGACCTGGAGCACAGGAGCCAAGAAGATGGAGAGTCCAGTCAGAACAAAGACCAGAATGCCCGTCAGCCTCTGCTCCCTGGACCAGTCATGCAGGTTTTTATGGATGAACAGTGGAAGAAACAGTCAGTACAGAGGGAACGTTCTTAGGTTTCTCTCCTCTTGGTAAAACACCAAAGACGCAGGTGAGTGGATGTTTAATTCAGCGTCAGGACGGTCTTACCTGACTCCCAGGAACTGTGGCTGCTCCCCGGGGGCACTGCACTCGCTCTCCATCTTCAGAGAGTCGATGTGTGCGATGGAGATGACGGTAGCTGCTACGTACCAGGGCAGGCCCATGAAGGAACACGCAGCCATCAGTACCCCCACCCAGAACAGGTCCAGGTGGTAGCCACAACCTTTCTGCAAGTCAAGTACAAGATCTCTCCTGATTTTTCTCACCCCCCATGAATCTGAAAACTATACCACACTGACAAAATGTTCTTTCTAAAAAATAATAGTAATGTACTATGACATTTAAAAGTGATCTAGTTAAAGTAAAGTGATGCTGAGTCATGTCTGATATTTCTTTAGCCTGACTGGTTTTCACACCTTCAGTTTGTTTTCCTTGCGGTTGACGATGACCGCGCTGATCTGCTGGTCCATGAAGATGAGGATGGTGACAAGGAGGGCGGGAACGGAGCTCGCCAGATACCACCACCACGAGTTCTTACCGAACGGCATCACCAGCCAGCCGCGGTCAGGACGCGTCGGCTGACCACACACAGGACAATTTAAAGAAATATATAACAAAACGTGCGCAGCAGAATGCGTGAACACACAACTAAAGAGTCACATGCATTACACATCTATGATGGTAAAAGTACCACAACATACTACTAAGCATGCAGTGGTGAAAAGTATTCAGATCATTTACTTGAGTAAAAGTAGCAACTTTCAGACATCAGAAATTCACTTTTCACCACTGCTGGATTACACACACACACACACACACACACACACACACACACACACACACAGAAGCTCTGTACTGACTTTAACACACAAATCAAATACCTTGAACTCAGTTGGAACGATTAGTTTGGGTGTGTCTAAGCCGATCAACATATCCAGACCCACAAAGGACATGATTGACATGAAGATGGCAAAATCACTGATTAGCTTCCTCAGCTACACACACAAAGACACACACACACATCAGGACAAACAAAGGTGTGTGTATATCACAGAGGGGAAGGGAAAGAAATAAAAAAGGTGCATACATAAAGAAATGAGCAGAAAAAAGAGATTCTGTCAAAATCATTGCACAAAATCTGCACAAAATCCAAAGTCAGATTATAAAAGGAGGAAAAATACCATCCTTAAGGAAAGAAAGCTGAAGAGCAGGGACATAAATTGTAGGGAATGAGGAAACAGGTATTTAGGGAGGACTGGACCTTGATCTCAGTGGGCACGTGCAGTTTGGGGATGTCCAGCTCCAGCAGGAAGTCCAACCCACAGAAGACCAGGATAGAAATGACGATGGCAAAATCACTGATCAGGGTACGGAGCTGATGCATATTTGGAAAAGCAGAGGAGGAGAGAACATGGAGCAGACACTGGTACAGAAATGGAAGTCTAATGGTGCTGGTTTGGGTGAGGAGACAGAACTTTGTTTAATACTGCCCCAAACATTACAAGAATCCAGCATTTACCATGCAGGGTGGGAGCATCAACAACTCTCAAAGCCATCATGGGACAAGTCTGGATCAGTTGTGTCTAAAGCTACCGATGTCTCACCTTTGTTGGGAAGTAGCGGCTGAACTTGAACTTCTTCAGGGAAACAGTCATGGAGTAGGTGCCAAAGAAGAGGATGAAGGACATGAGGGCCAGGTCGGGAACGTACTTACAGGAGTTCCCCAGCAGCGAGCCACCGTATTTCACACAGTCCTTCTTACTCAGCTGAGTCCAGTCCAGGTCTGTCAGGTTGAACTACAAAGAGACGACGAGGATGGAAAGAACAAAGTAAAGGACGAGGAAAAACAGACAGGAAAAAAGAAAAAAAGGCAAATTTAAATCTGTTTTCATGACACCTAAATGAACTTTTTCCAATCAGGTATTGTTCATTTTTCTGAACCAGATGTATTTTTCAGAGACCTGACATACAGTAAATCACAAATTCATAGCATCTCTCTGTGATGCACAAGGCAACTCTAGTACATAGCAACCATAGCGCATAGCAACTCTAGTACATAGCAACCATAGTGCATAGCAACCGCCAACCTGCTTGTTCATCAACATCGCTCGCATTCACAAAGTGGCCTGAGTCAAATCCCGGGCCTGAATCAGTTTTTCCGTCCGCCCCTTGTGTGACTGAATGTGTAAGAACTGTGTTTCTGTGTGTGAAGTGTTTTTACCGTCAGCTTGACAGACATAAACTAACTAAATGCACCAAATACAGACATGAAACCTAAAAACATTGATGTAACCTTAATGGGGACATGGGTCATGCTTGTGTCTTAGAGTCGGTGTGGATCGACATCACATAAAACAAAGGTCTGTCTGCTCGGTTAGATGCACAAGTCAATTGGTCTTTTAAAGGATGATGATTATCTTACCACAGAAAAACTAGAACACAAGGCACCACCTCTATCCAACATAATAGTGTAAAAATTGTTTATTCTCCACTTCTGCCATTTTCCTCTGTTCAGCTGCTCATCCTGTCACTGTGTTTCTGCAAACAGCGACGTCACTAGATCCAACTAATCAATAAATTCATGTTGCCAACTATGTGGATGATTGAATTTTATGAATATTGATTAGTTGTGGCAGCTGTGAAATATTCCTCACGTTCAATAGTTTAGTGTTTTTTCAGGAAGGAAAGAAATACCTTCATATACAGTGATCAGAAAGGAAAATATGTCTTAGTATGACATGTCATTAAAATAATATAACATGGGAGAAAAAATGTGTGAAATTATGTGACTTACAGGATGAAACTGGAGATGCTTTGGTGTTTCATCACTTACCAGCAGAGTCATGTTGTCGTCTGAGGGCGGAGCTGAAACATTCAACAGAACAGATGCTAAAAACACAACAGAAAAATAAACGATTGAGTAACATGGCTGATAAAACGTCTCTTGTTCAGTTACACTGTTAATGCTGGTTTCAGTCTGAATGTCAGACTGCAGCACAATTGGCCCCGACTATATCCAGCCCACATTACTGTTTCTCCAGTGTGACAGCAGGGTGTGTAACATGTAAACTTACTTTTTCACACAGCATCCAAAATGAGGCAGAAACAGACAGAAACACAAATCATCACTTTGATAAAGACTAAAGATGATACATGAGAAATATCTCCTTTATTAAACTCAGTGTGTGGTTTTCCTGACTGTGTTTCAAATACTTATAATACTCATGGTGACGATAAGAGAAAATGTCAAGTCAATTTGTGATTTTAGGGGCAGTTATTGAACAGTGATCTGTCTAGTGAACACCGTGCCCTTTACATGTCTCTCTGTGGACAGAATGAGCCCTAAGGTTTTCTTTAGCGAGCTTTAGTCGTGTTAGTGCACGACTTTTCCAAACTTCCAAACAGAGGCAGGCTGCTTGTTTCCAATCTGAAGTCTAATCTAACCCAACTAGGCTCTGGATCCTGGTCACTTTAAAAAAGAAAGCAAATGTGTCCAAGATGCTCCAGTTACAGCAGCAAACATCTGGCAGCATAAGCTCTAAATATTTTATAGGCCATTTAACAACATGTAGGTGGGAATTATGTACGTGATCACACTCAGTCATAACAAAACAGAACATGTAAAGAGAAAGAGAGTTTGAAGTCTCACCCTGGTCTGGAGCGATGCATTCACATTTGTAGGCCGTTATGTAGTCAGGCTTGAAGCCACGGTTGATTGGATAATACTTAAAGGCTTCTACCTGTGAGAAACAAACGCCGTTTTCATTTGCACGACTAGATACTGTCTCTTACGTACCAGCAGGGTTAACGTGCAGACGCTCACGACGACGTGACCCACCATCTTCTTAATGGCATCAGAGACGAAGATGAAGGAGATGAGGCTGGAGAAACCCTCCTCTGTGAAGCGAGTCATGTACTTGATGATGTAACTGGCATCAGAGACCACCAGGACAAAACACTGCAGGCATGAATGAAGGCCAATCCACAGACGCAGCTCCATGTAGTCTATCTCATTGTCCCTGTGAAGACAGAACAGCTTAGAGCAATAAGGGCCTGGGTCTTATCAGGTTGTCTGTGACGTATATTTCGTCTCGTCACCTACTTGCTGAATTGATAAAGCAGTTTTTCGAAGATGAGAATCGGCCCAGTAGAGCTGAGGATGATGAGCGGCTGTCCACCAAACATGCAAAAAACTGTTCCCGCTAAAGCAGTGCCAAGGAAACTCTCCATCACACCCTGAGAGAAAAACAAGACGCCAGTTTGTGCAAAATGAAAAACAGGTTGGAGCTTTTTTTTTTTTTTTTTTTTTTGGACCGGTTCATTTTGCTGCATTGAGAAATAAAGACCTGGTAATTGTCAGTGGCATCTCCTAGCAGTCCTCCAAAGGTGATGGCATTGGTGATGCAGCCCAGGTAGATGAAGAGCACAGCAGAGATGGACTGGATATGGAAGCCATCGTAGATATCGCTACAGAACCACGGGATCTTCCTTTTAATGTCCAGCCATAATCCACCACAAAACCTATTAAAACACGGTGGAGGACACTGCTAAGGACCTGGATTTAACTGCACACAGTGACACGTAACAGTCCTCTCCGATTAGCGTACCTTCCAGTGAACTTCAGCTCCTCCCCGAGCTCATGTGGAGCTGGAAGCTCTTCATCTTCCCCTCCAGCCGCCCCCCCAGCTGAGCCATTCATCTGACCCAGCTCATTCAGGTTCAGCACCGACTTCCTGCAGGAAAGACAACAACCTCTAAATGTACATGGCCTTTTGGACACATTTCAGTCTGGTTCAGCACAGCACAAACACAGCACCGATATCTATTATTCAACTAATACATGTAGGTCAAAAAAATAATAACGGTCCTTATCACGGTTTATTCTCTTCCTGTGTATTGTGTTTTTCACTGCTCTTCTAAGCAGGTCCTAACAAATAAACGTAACTTTCCTAAAGATAATACAAAGAGGCTCTGATCGTATTTAGTTCATGCACGTGCCTCATTTCAGCTGATGGAACCTTCTTGGGAGGTTCGATGCGTATTTTCGGGTCCCATTCCCCTGGGGGGAGGACAATGACCTCATCCAGAAACTCATCAACACCTGCGATCAGGTCTTCACGGTCCCTCGCTTTGTAGGCAACATCACTGAACAGCTGGCACGACAAAGAAAATGAAGTCAAAGCAGGAAATGTTAAATGATGCATGAGCGTGATGGTTCCAGCGACTTACATCGTCCACCATGAGGGTAGCGATAGCTCTGCCGATCTCATTATAGGACTTGGTTTTGCCATGAGGACCCAGCAGGATGAAGAGAAACCTGTGAGAACAGAAAGTTAAAGTGCTAAAAAATTCAAAGACACATATTTCTAGAGAGAAACATAAATGGAGACGACGGAGGAACCCACCTGGTCGGCACAGGGACCTCAGTGAGGCCTCCCAGAGTCGTGGCCTGAGCCAAACGTACAAAGGAGACGAAAGGCTTGTCCAGAAAATCCACCTCACCGATCAGAACGTTGGACGCTTCAGCATCACGAGGAATCTTCTTCATGAACTTATTTTTCAGCTGGAAGAAGCAGGCAGTGATGGCGGAAGAGAGAACATTAATAGAAATTAGTAGCCTTTGTTAGACATGTTCTAAGCTTTGGTAAAAATGGTTTTACATGTTAACTGTTCTACTTAGATCGAAGCAAAATAACAAAGCAACACTACTACACACCTGCTCACAACAGGCAAAAAGAAAGATGATTGTGACACCACTCTCCTTCCAATTCTTACATCCACCTCACTGATTACTACAAATACATGGCTGTAGACTTCTTGTTCAAACAGTATAAAATCACTCAGCCGTCCTCACCAAGGAGCCACGTGGCCGTGGAGTGGTGGGTGCTTAAATTAAAACCTCCTCATAATCTGTTAATGCTGCTTTCAGAGTCAACTCACCAACTGGTCCCCTTTCATGCTCTGCTAACATCCTGGTTCTAAACAAGCATAAACAAGACATTTCAATCTCATGAACTATGAAGTGATTTAGGGAAAGTCTAACCACAGCTGCAGCAGGTCTGTAATGACTTTACTCTTTTATAATCCTCCAGCAGGCGCCGCATGTTATGACATGATGTACTTCACTGTACGAGTGTGCTCATTGGTCAGATCAAAGGAAGCCGGAGGCGCCTGCTTTCATGAGCAAGTAATTAAACCAGACTCACAGGGTCACATGTTTGTGGTTATTTCTTACTTCAAAGTTCTTTTACCCGACTGACAAAACACACACACACACACAACAAATGACTGCTGCTTTCTACCAAACCTCAACTTGCTGCACATTTCAAAAGGAAAAGGAAGAAGGTCAGTGAAACTTTTATATTCTTCACTGTCACAGTTCACAGAGGCTCAGAGTGCTGCACACGAACCCACAATCATAAGTAGCGACACACATACAGGTACAACATTAGCCAACAAGTTTCCACCTTAAGCCTCATGGGTTTGTGGATCAGAGGGATTTAGAGGTTCTGACACAAACCCTCTAAATTAAGGCTCAACTTTTCATAGACAAACACAGCAACATGCAAAACAGTAAAAGGGAGACATTACACACACAAGGCAGTTTACTTATCGAGCAGAGTGAAGAGTCACCTGTTCTGTGCTCGGTGTGTCTGAAATATCATTCATGCTTCGGCTCTGGGCATTATCTGTAAATGAAACACAGACTTCATTTATACAATATGCCAAAAAACAATAATAGTAATATCTTTGTTCAGCAAATGAAAGTAAACACAAATTTTTATCACCTTTAATAAATTACAGTCAATAAAAGTATTTACAATGTGTGCTACAAATTCTAAATGACCAGCTGTTTCTGTGGAGGATTAAATTTCAATGAGTCACTTCACTTTTTTCCTCAAAGTAGTTTGGAACAAATAAAACCTAATATAGAGACAGAATAAGAACATACCACAGAGCCCCCCAAAAAATCCTGTTATAATCCCCTTTGCACCAATGGACCCAAATGCAACAGCACCAGTTCACACAATGGGACCCAAATCTCTTAAGTAAACACAAGCTGTCCAGCACATGGTATGCATGGTGAGTATATGCACACACAAAGCCATCTGAAGTGTAGGAGTCCTGCAGTAGTCTGGGGTTAGTTGGTGTCAGTGTTGATTAAAGACAGACAAAAGCAAAGAAAGTGAGTCTAATATTTAGTGTGTCTGTGGTGGGGAAAGTACTTCAAGTACTTTGGGAAAAGAAAATGTAGCGGAGTAGTAGTAAGAAGTACTAAAGTACTTCAATGATTAAAATGGAAATAAAATTAGGGGGGAGCTCATGGTGCATGTGTGTGTGTGCAGGTGTGTTTGTGTTCAGACTCACGCAGGCGGCCAAGGCTGCTTGACTGCCGGGAGCGTAGGTCTTCTGTGGAGCGGTGGATCCCAGAGGCTGAACTAGTGCTACGACTCAGACTAACCTGAGGACTACGGTCTGACCGAGCAGCAGCAGCAGGAAGTGTGAAAACAATGAGCACAGAAGAGGTGATTTTTAAAAGTGAAACAGGTGGTGATCAACATGACGGAAAACAAACTGAAGCAATAGGACGTAATTGGAAGGTTATTGGTGATTTGTAGTTGAAAACAGAGAGCGCGCACACACACACACACACTTACTGGAGGCAGTGTTGGAAGACTTTCCTAGGTCTGCCAGTGAGCGGTGGATTGGCTTCTTGGTCTGGTGACGGTGCTTCCTGAGTAAAACAAAGCTGATCTTCTCCTTCAGATCCGGAGGGATGAGACCGTCCTCTATCTGCCGATCCACAATCTCATCTAGGATCAGAATTTTTTCAGCTCAGTTGAATTTACATGAACAATTGACTTTGCATGGATTTGACCATTTACTACAAGTCAAATAACCACACTTTACCATTGCATATCACAGGTTTCAACAGTGTTTTCCTATTTTCCAAGAGGCCACTTGGTTCAAACTTAGTTCAGGACAGTAGGAAAACAGATTTCAAATCAAGACATGACCCCTCCTTGACTCGTTTCTTGGAAAGCTTGAAGCTGTTCAGTAAACTCAAACAGTATGCAGACTAAATCTGTATCTGTGCAGAACCTGGTCCTACAATGCAAGTCACAAAGGAAAAGAGAGAGACCACTGGCTATAAACATTTTAAAAATAAAACTGAATAAAAACAAAGTGGTGGTGAAACAACTCCAGGAAATATAAATCATTGGACATCTACTATTGTTAAAACTGTGCTAATCAATATGCCCCAGTTCTACAGAAATCCGTGGACTCACCCACAATCTGTGGTAGTGAGTAGCCCTCCAGGTCGAGCAGAATGCTTCCTGTCTGCAGACAGGTCCTGAGCTCAAACAGGCTGTGGAGGGTCAGCGTGGACACATGAGGCTTGCTCCATCTTTCTCCTCCCTCCTCCACCTTCTCCTCAAACTTCACCCACCTACAGAGAAAGGGGGGGGGAGAAGCTTGGCCCTTGAAGTCACTAAATAAAGTGTCATATGTGAGTGTTTAAAGAGAGGCAGGTTTTGAAGTGCCAACCAGCAGGACGCTGTTATGTGATTTAAACGGTCTTCAGGCCCATGTGGCCCTGTCTTCCAGCAACAAAGATGTCTCAAAACTTCCAAGCCCTAAATCCGATCAAATGTGACCCCAAAATCCTGAACTAATGAAAGCTGACGCACTGACGCCTGAGAGTGTGAGTGTGTGTGTGTGTGTGTGTGTGTGTACCTTGCGGACTCTTTCCACTCTAATTCCCCCCCCCTCGTGCTGTAGTGTGTCCATTTCAGTGAATATTGTGGGTGTTGGGGAGCCGTCATCCTCCCCCAGTATGTGGCGCAGCCGCTCTGCAGCAGGGGACACTACAGGGAGAGAGAGACACTTTCAGATTTCAATTAAAACCACATTTGAGCCATCACACGTGGAACCAGTGTAAACCAAACTGACAAAAACTACAACAACCATGTTAACTGCTCGATGTAATTGTGCATTCATGGTCCCCAGAGAGAGAACTGCAAGGACCAAGTCTGGATTTTACTCTAGCACCACTATCGGCGCAAAGGTTTCACCTGTCCAGTGAAACTACTTGAGCTTCAAGTTCCTTTACTGCAGCACAGACAACCCACTTTAATAAACAAATGTGCAGAACAGGAAAAACGTCTGTTTGCCATAGATCATATCCTTGTCCACATCCTCAAAAATAACAACACAAACAGCCAAAACTCCATTGTCAAACACCACGGTCTAAAACGCTCTGTTCCTCCCATCAGCAACACCTGAAACTGGCCTTTGGCTATATGGCAACACAGCTCCCCCTAACGGTGAGAGCGTCACTCATACAGCATTAAAAAATAAAAACAGCTCTTATAATTTTATAAAGAAAATACTCAGCTCCACGTTGCTGACTGATCACCAATGATGATGCCTCTGTTCTATAAGGGCTGCATTATTTTTTAGAAAACAGTCCTACCAATAGTCTCTGGTGATATTATAAACCCTGGTCCAGTCGTTCATGGTTCTCAGAAGATGTAGTAGATCTGTTGATCCCCTGACCTCGACTCAAGATGATGGTATTTGTAGTTTACAGGGAACTCAATTTATTTGTATAGCACCAAATCACCACACAATCATCTCAAGGCATTTAAAAAAAAAAAAAAAAACCCAACAAATCCCTTATGAGCAGCACTTGGCGAAAAACTCCCTTTAACGGACGAAACCTCCATCAGAACCAGGCTCAGTTTGGGCGGCCACCTGTATCGACCGGTTGGGGTGAGTGGATAGAGGAGAGAGAACAGAACAACAACAATAAACAAACAAACACTGTGCAGGTTGGTGGGACCAGTAACTGCACAACAGCAATATACAGCTCCAGGACCAGGGACACCTGGCAGTCTAGGCCTATAGCACCATGACTAAGGGCTGGTTCAGGGTCACCTGAGCCAGCCCCAACTATATGCTTTGTCAAAGAGGAAGGTTTTAAGTCTAGCCTTATAAGTATAGAGAGTGTCTGCCTCCTGAACCCAGACTGGGAGCTGGTTCCACAGGAGAGGAGCTTGATAGCTAAAGGCTCTGCCTCCCATTCTGCTTTTGGAAACTCAGGGAACCACAAGTAGACCTGCACTCCATTGGGATAATATGGTACTATGAGGTCTTTAAGGTATGAAGGAGCTGGATCATGAAGGGATTTGTATGTGAGGAGCTAATACAGGACAAATATGATCTCTCTTGGCAGTTCAGAGATTTAGATGAAAGAGACGCTGATATTTAATAATTTACATTTGACTGTTCTATCATTTTTATAAATAACTCCTTTTGTGTTAACTCCTGATTTATATGATTTAAATGTTGGAGGAGCAGAGAGTTTCTATGGGGTTTGGGGGGTCACAGCTCTAAGAAAACTGCCCCACTCTAGACCTGGACCCAACCTCAGACTTTAGGTTGGCTAATAAACTGGGCCAGACTTCTAGAGATGAGAGCAGCACCATCCAACGTGGGATGGATGCCGTCCAGACCAGGTTTTCCCCAGAAAGTGGCCCAGTTGTCTGTGAAGCCCATATCGTTTCTTACCGTATTTCCGATTAGCCTTAGCCAGTAGCTTCGGGTCGGACTCGATGTGGCCCCGGGAACCAGTGGACTGTGGCCGCTGGAGTCTCCAAATTCACGTTTCTGACTGTGGAGCTGCCAATTACCAGAGTCGGTTTCTCAAAACCGGTTAGAAACATGAACAGGCCGGTGATAATCCGCGGGCTTCTGCTAACGGGGCTAACCGCTAACGGGCTAACCGCTAACAGGCTAACCGCTAACAGCCTAACCGCTAACGGGCTAACCCCTAACGGGCTAAACGCTAACGGGGCTAGGCTAGCTGAGCTAACTGGGAGGCTAACGAGCTATAAATCTGGAAATAGCAACAAGTGCCGGACAAAAAAGACGGTACTTGACTAGTGCCGGGATATAGGACGGTTTATGAGCTGTTGTACAGTGAATGTAGTTAGTTTTTAGGTGAGTTAGCCTGGAGCTAATCTGTGAACGAGCTGCACAGAAACACAACACAACGCACTAAGGAAGCGAATTCGCTTACACCGGAAACACGTCCCCAGGCAAACCAGGCGCGCGCACACACGCATATGTGTGTGTGTGTGTGTGTGTGTTGGATTTAACATGGAGGTCAAAGATGAGGTCAAATGTTGAAGTATCTTTTCCCTGCACTTTTATTGGGCAGAGTAAACGCTCTCACTTTTTTCCTTTGGCTCAGTTTATTACTGCAGTACTGCAGAGGATAATCCCCAAAGAGCAGAGTGGTGGTTAAATGTGACAAACGCCCTTTGTCAGGGCAAAGCCCTGGAAGGTTACAAATGAGACAATGTGCTTTAAATCACCAGGCCAATAAAGACACCAGAGGAGGATTGTTTTACTCAGCCAGAGATTACAAAGAGCCATGTCTAATCTAAAAATCCCTTTCCCCTCTTTTAACAAGCAAACAAGGGACTCGGCTCCTGTAATGACTATTAGACAGCACTGTGTAATCTATCAACCTGCACCTTTCTAATTTAACTGAGCAGATCAATATCCATTAACATCCAAGCCTGGAGGCGTAGCTCACTTGCATCCCAACACAGTCTTTGTGTGTGTGTGTGTGTGTGTGTGTGTGTGTGTGTGTGTGTGTGTCAGTCAACTCCAAATGTCCTGCTGCTCAAAAAAAATAAATAAATAAAATAATCCAGTCAATACCTGAATAAACTGACAGGGAGGGTCCCCAAGACTCATGTGACAGTCGTACAATCGTAATCAACGCTTCCACTTAGAGGAAACAATTACATAATCTGTGTTAACTACAGCGCTGTGCAAAATTATAACACAACACAATGTTCCACAATGCACCGACACGAGGAATCAGCTGCTGTTTCCATTCCTGCGTCAGCTGTGTCACATTAGGTCAAGTCACATCCCACAGAGCGAGATCATGAAAACACAAAACCACACTGGCCTGTAGTACTTTAACTTCTTAGTTGACTTCTCTAAACATAGGTTCATCAGGATCAATAAGCTTCTGTGATTGGTTTCATGTAAAACAAACATCTGTGCCGACCATACAGAAAACACTAGGACACACTAGCTGCATGAGCTTGTATGTGGTCTGGGTTAGGGTTCTTACAGCTGCTGGTGACCTCTCCTTGAAATTCCACATCATATTAGTAGCTAGAAACTTTGTAGTAGAAAATCCATGCACCAGTGCCACATACAAAACCTTTACTGGCTTTTAATAAGCTGTTTTCTTTCTGAATATTAAAAATAGACATATATTAAACCTGCCACAACAGTATGTTATGTTCCGTCTCCCTGCATCCTTCCTGTGACGCATTTGGCAGCTACAGAAACTGACCGAACCAAAAAAAGCTACAAGTAGAGTCGATATCAGCCAAAAACAACTTTAAATTGATGCTAAAGTCAAGCTCCAGGTTTGTGAATGTGTAAAAACAGACCTGATGTGTTGTTTGGCTCAGACAATATATATTAATGTCATTTGTAAAATGGTAAATCAACGTTTAGCCACAATAGAGTGGGACCCAAGTTATTCTAAAATGGTCTCAAGTGGCATAACAATTAAAAAATAAGATTGAACTAGCAGAGTGTGGTGACAGTAGAAAGCAAAGGTTATGCTTCTTAACAGTGTTAATTCTCTCCCTTTGCCAACAGAATTAAAACAAACAGAATTACATTTAATTAGTATGTAACTTGTGACCCTTGGTTCTTCTCACAACACCATGAACATGCTCTCCTTTTTCAGGCTGTTCCTCTTTCCCCTGCTGTCACTTTTACCTATTTGGGAGCCCGGTAGGGTCCTGTGGAAGGCCATAGTCGAGTGAAAAGAGGTCCCAGGATCCTGTATGCTCACTGGATCCTCCGACCAGAAACACCAAGACCCAAAGCTAACTGCAGAGAGACCAGGTCTCCTGTGGGCTGGGGGGGAAAAAAAAAAAAAAAAGCCGCCTAGCTTCCTGTCCTCTTGTTGAGGTCGAGAGTCCTTAGCTCACCACTCCTCACTCCCCACCATGACAGAGGAGTGACATACTTTCACTCTTCACATATGTCCGTCCTTCACCTCGCTGCTTTACACACTGTCGTCTTTGGGTTTTATTCCACAGCCAGTTCTGCTATTTTAGCCAGTCATGTACAATTTGGTGAGTAACTGGTGTAAAACGTGTTCTCTAAGCTGTGGCTGAAATCCTGAAAAGCTCCAAAGCAGCAAAGAGCCAGAGGCTTTAGAGAGTTGACACACACCACAGGGCCCTCTAGTACTCTCTAGTACTCTCTAGTACTCTCTAGTACTCTCTAGTACTCTCTAGTACTCTCTAGTACTCTCTTCCCAGACGTTCCTGCACACACACATGACCACCAGCATAACTTCTACTGCTCTGATCACCCCTACAGTCCTTCAGCACCCTCCATCCACCTCACACCTGGGGTTTGATTTACAAATATGGTTTCAAACCTTACAGACAGAACAGGCATAGAAAAAACAACACACACACACACACACTCACACACACACACACACACACACACACACACACACACACACACACACACACACACACACACACACACACACACACACACACACACACACACACACACAGAGCTTGGAGTTCCTCAGCTCTAATCAGCTTACCAGCTTCAGACTTCACGGCCCCTTGGAAACAGGGACCGTGCTGCAAAATACTCATTACTCATTATAGGGTCTGAGGCTGTAAACAGACATCAGCATAGTAAGATGCTCACAAAAACATTAACAAGTGTCAGAAACTATTTATCAGGTAAGATGTTTTCAAAGTTACTGTCATTGCTTCTGCAGGTATTTGGTTATAAACCAAAGTACTGGACAAACTAGTATCCTCAAGGGCTAAATGAATGTTTGACCATCTCTCTTGTCAAACAGATTAATTTTTTTAATGTAAATATTTATAATCATGCTTCATAACTCCAACTGTTTTGTTTGTTTCTATTTCACTTTTTATTTCTTCGTCTTCTTGTAAAGTCATTTGTCAAGAAATGTGCTGTACATTGCTTTTATTATTTACTGCATCACACTGACTTCAGGGTCAGCAAGAATGAAAGGAAAGGTGGACAAGACAGTGGTGAGACCAGCAATGTTGTCTGGTTTAGAGACAGTGGCACTGAGACAAAGACAGGAGGCAGAGCTGGAGGTAGCAGAGCTGAAGATGTTGAGGTTCTCTCTGGGAGTGACGAGGATGGATAGGATCAGGAATGAGGACATCAGAGGGACAGCTCATGTTAGATGTTTTGGAGAAAAAGCCAGGGAAGCCAGATTGAGATGGTTTGGACATGTTCAGAGGAGGGACAGTGAATACATTGGTAAAAGGATGCTGAGGTTAGAGCTGCCAGGAAGGAGGCCTAGAGGAAGACCAAAGAGGAGGTTCTTGGATGTAGTGAAGGAGGACATGAGGATAGTTGGTGTGGGTGAGGAGGATACAGAGGATAGGGTTAAATGGAGGCAGATGATTGGCTGTGGCGACCCCTGAAGGGAGCAGCCCAAAGGAGAAGAAGAAGACACTGACTTCAGGAAGCTCAGGTTCTGACAGGTCGCTTTAGAAAGTTGATGTAGACAAGGGCACGATGCGATTCACAGCTTATTAGATGCGTAATCTCTGACCTGTAGGGTCGGCGTGCTCGTGACGCTCTGTGTTCCCCTCATCATCATCATCATCACAGTGCTCCTCCCTGTCCTGGTAAAATCCTCGGTGTGAGTGCTCACAGTGGGTGTGGCGGTCATAGTGTGTGTGTCGTGTGGCGCGTTCAGCCTCGCTGGCATAGGAGTGATGTCTGCGCCTTTTCCGTCTGTGGGAAACTGGAACACCAATGTAGACCTGGGCCTCTGAGAGACAGAGAGGACGTCAGTGCAGATACAGTCAGTGGAGTCTTGTGTAGCTGAAACCTGCACACACACACTGATGTTATGTGATTTTAAAAACACTGACATTCATCTGACTTTCTAAAGCTGCTTGAACTGAACCCAAGTCAATGGAACAAACCCCCATTTGACTGAAACTGGAATTAAACGGGGAATTTTTAGACATGAATAAATTGTACTGTAGGTCTCTGCAGTTATGGCCAATTTAATTTAAAAATCTGCTGCTGGGCACCTGGTTAACCTGATTATTCCCATAATGGATTATTACATGTGCCCAAGTTTGGATTTGGAGAATCAGAGTAAACTAATTAATGTGGGACTCTGCATCATTTCAGCACAGAATCAGCAGATATAACTGGGTCCCTCTTCGATAGATCACGATTAGTTAATAATCATTAAAATAATGAGCATGAGTGTCTCATGGTTTCACTTCCTCTTTACCACAGTCATTAACCTGTTTAACGAGTTTCTGTTTTTTCTCACCATCATCGTCGTCATAGCACCTGTGACCTCTGCTTCTCCCACGCTGCCAGTCATGATGTTCCATCCTGAAACACAAGGAAAAATGAGGAGTGAAACATTTAGTAGGAAAATATGGATGCTGGACGGACAGGAAGAGAGAGAGCAAGACAATCATCGCCCATGTTGTGATGCTGACACGTGAAACGAATAAATGACACTCTCCAAGTCCAATGTGTGTAGATTTCTTTGGCCAGGGAATCCTCCTGGCCTGACAGTGACTTCTGCTGTACCATGAGAGCTGCCAACCTCATCAGATCAATGGATGACAAGAGGAAAAGTCAATAGAAAAACCCAGCAGCCTTTTAGGACCAGGCTGCGGCTCAAAACAGGAACGCAAACGGAAACACAGGAATTCCCATCATTCCCACCAAAGTACTTCTGGACTGTGTGAAATCAGCTGTTTGGGAAAATTCATGGAGCATCACAAACACAAGACATGTCTGCAGAAACAGGCAACAGCTATAAGTGACACAACAGGCCATTTGTGTTATTGAATCTTTAAAACTTTATTTGACAACCAGTAATATCCTGCAATGGATTACAAACATTTTCCCAACCTGGCAACCCAAAATATTCCTCAGGGAGAGGTTGAGTATGAACAATCTAAGCTCACTGACATTATTTCCGGTTATTGTTGATATAAAGCACCAACCAAAGATTCACTCTCATTTCTTTCTGCTCCGCTAACATGCAGACATGTTTGTTACACAATAGTGAACTGATCACATTTCCCCCTGTGCACTAATCACGCATGTTCCTCTTTGTTTAACTGATCTGGGGGTGTATTATAAACCGATCAATAGATGTCAGTTCCGATCGCTTACTAGTTCCTGAAGCCTGATCACTGACTGTGAAGGACAGTCACATGAGAACACTCATGGATACGAGCACACACACACACGCACACGCACACACACACACGCGCGCGCACACACACGCACACGCATGCACACACACGCACACGCACACACACACACACACACACACACACACCTGATAATCACAGCTCTAAAGACAGAGCCTCCAGGTTATACTATTGAACTGCTGCTTATGAAGTACCTTTTTTTTTTTAAATGTGGTGTTTGTTATAAAGATTAATGTGGTTGTGTCCACAGACGGACAGTCTGGGACTAGTACGTCCTGTTTTTTTCCAGTAACATGACTATGACCTTCGTTCATAAAGTGGATGGCTTTTTGCTGTAAATATCTCTGACGTCTTAGAAGATATAGGGTCAAATATCAAAGCAGCGATACACAAATCACCATAAACACAATACTGTGTAATACAAAGTATCACCAATCTCATAAGTTACTTAGAAAACTACATTATTTGGCAACACAAAGGATTTTACTTCAAAGTGCATTCAGCTTCTTGTGAAGTGTCTTAAATGAAAACATTCTCTACATTTTTGAGAAAACCTTGAAATCAAACACGTAAAGACGTTGATAGTGTGAAGCTCAACACTCCCCCCTCCAAACCTGTAACGACGCTTGTTTTTATGTTCAGACTGATGTGATCAAATCAGTTAACACACTGAGAAAATGCACAATAATACACGACAGCATCGATCACCCTGATTAAACAGATGTTTTTTTCTTCTGAATCAAGAACAAAACATACTTCCCATTATTGACACTGCATTTTAAAATG
This sequence comes from Mastacembelus armatus, assembly GCF_900324485.2. Taxonomy (NCBI): domain Eukaryota; kingdom Metazoa; phylum Chordata; class Actinopteri; order Synbranchiformes; family Mastacembelidae; genus Mastacembelus; species Mastacembelus armatus. The sequence continues at coordinate 19,182,649 of NC_046644.1, read as the reverse complement.
ATTAGGTCTTACCTGGTGTGAGCGATGAAGACGAGACAACCAAGATGAGAAATGAAGAGTATGATGTAAAAATACTGAAACAAAGCACAAAAAGCAAAATAACACTGATGTTAACACTCCGTGTTAAACCTATGGAGCAAAACGCAGCAACTAAACCTCAACAAACTGCTCTCAATGACTGTATCGACAGTCTGAGTATTGGATGCTGCTAAAGTGTGTGTGCGTGTTGGCAGGGGTTTGGAGAGAGTGTGTGTGTTTGTGTGTTCATTTTATTCTGTGCAGCCCCCATTTGTTGAAGCCAGTGTTGGTGGAAAGTAACTACACAGACTTAAGTCAGTGCTGTACTAATCAAAAGTCTCTGAGGTACTTTCAGTATTTCAACGCAGTATTTTAAACTGCTTTGATTCTTTACTACAGCGATGTAATTACAGTTTAAGACTTTATATAAAACATACAAGCTGATCCTATTTATACTATAAATGCTTTTATAATCTGATACATGTGTTATTCTACAGAGGAACCACTAGGGGGAGCCATGCTAAACGCTGTAGCACAACCCTCTTCACTGTATCTGACTCCAGCTTGAGCTGCAGCAGCTTTTCACCACTAGATGACTCTAAAAACACGTTTCCTCTCCCAGATGAGCATCAGATTTAACCTGAGGCTGCACTTCACCCAACACATCTCTGTCTAGATATTGTGAGTGTTAGGTAAATTCTTTTAACAAATAGACTCAGAGGACGAACTTCGGTAAGATTATATAGAAGTTTTACTTGCAAGGAGTAACAGTCACACAGCACCTTGGTACAGCATGAGGATCACTGGCTGCCTAACACATCAGTTTTCATGGAAATACAAAAGGGAGGGGATTTCTCTCAGAAAGACATCTGGGCCCTTATCAAATAGTCAAGGTTAGAGCAAACTGTGCTCACTGAGAGCAACAATTATATTTCTACAATGCACAATAGGCCCCATTCAGAAGTGCTTCAGTTATACTAAAGTCAGGTGGATCAGGTCATAGGAGGTCACAGGAGAGTAAACATTTTAATTTCTCTAACAGTGAGGAATCTTCTTACCTTCATACAACCCATAATAAATAAGATACAAAAATCAGTTTGTGATCTGCTGCATAAAAATTATGAGTAAAAAAATAATAATCAAAAGCAACAAGTCCTCATGCATGGGGGTGATCATGTTTATGTTCAGGCTGTTGTTTTCTGTCCTAGTCTGACTCATAAAAGCAGCAGGTGATTCTTTATTTTCCCATTAGCTGTTGAGTATTTTCCCTGAAAAACTTTTATTTTGAAGTGTCATGTGTGTTTATGTTATGGCAATTTTATTTCTATAGCACTACTTACTACAACCTTTATATAATAACTAAAAACAGCAATAAGACAATAAAAAATAGAAGCAGTAAAACCAAGAGAAAGGAAGAAGGAGGGTAATGATAAAAAAATAAAGACACCATCTTGTTATCTGAACGTGGAGAATCCAAAATCATGCAGCGGCTCCTCGGCACCTCCAGCAGCAGTGGCCTCAGCTCAGTCTGTCCACGAAATCCTGCACAACAGTTTATCTTCAGTTAATGTCTTTTTTTTATGGCAGTAGAGAGATAAACTGCAAAACCCTGTGGTTCTAATCTTCTCAGAACAAAGTTAAAGTGTGTGTTTCTTCTCCACTTTGTGCCTAAAGGTAATAGTCCAAAAACTCAAAAACACAAAACATACATTAGTGTGTCTTCTACCTGATGGGTTAACCTGTTAACAATTTAAAGCCACGTACACAACCGAGCTGATGCACAAACAATATATCACTTAGATTCTTGTCTTTTCGATGCTATAAACCGTTTCAAGATGCAATAAAATAGCACACACACCTTTCAAAAAAAGCTAAATGCTCGAAGTGTGAAGAATCCCACAAAACCTGATTTCAGTCCAGAGTTTTGAATCAAAAAAACTTTTATTTCTGTAGGATCCAACTTCCATAAATATGTAGATGTTAGAGTAAATGAGACTGCTGGGGCAAAACATTCAGTGTTACCTCCACAAAGAACGTCCATCCACAGCTGCTCCTGTTTTAGACCCATTTTAAAAAGCAATAATTATGTCAACATGTAAATGGTTTTGACTTTTACTAAGCGCAGAAACCTCCAGCACACAAAGATTCAGGTCCACAAACACAACATCTCTGAATCTGAACTGATGGGGCCCAGTACTGCACCTGGGGTGGTCTCTTGTTCACACTGACCATTTAGACACTTAATTATTAATGTTTAACCAATTTAAATATCATTTAAAATATTAATCATAATGTTAATCATTATAAAATTAATGTTTTAATGCTGCAGGATTCCCAAAGCCTCTTCTCACCACAGGAATGATTCAAATGTACTGTCACCTGTTTGTTTTTTTACCTGCCGTGTGTGTTTCCTACGCGGGGAGCAGCCACCTGGATGGACACCTGGACACTGACGTTAATGGACGTGAAGCACAAACAGCAGTCATCCAGGCTGCTCCATCTCTAATCCCCCACTAAACTAAAAACATCCCCGGACACCGTGACTGTGTCCTTCTCAACGTTAACGCCAAGTTTTGCGTGATAATCAAACGATTCTCGCGTTAATTGGCTGCACCTGACGTTGGAAAATGTCGCGCATGCGTAATAAGGTCTGTTTACAATTAGACGAATATCCAGATGATTGTCTGATGTTAGTAAAATATTTAGTATTAAAAGTCTCGGTATGTGGCAGAGCTGCCTTCATATAATTTTATATTTGAATTAGTAAAATAGCAAAACTAGTAAACAGGATGTGCAGTACATGAACAGGATGTGCGGTTATTGTTAAATTACATTTCTGATGAAATATTTATATTTCTCTCATTTAGGCGACATTTTATTTCACTTTGTTTAAGATCAATATTTAGGCTCTAAATCAAATCACTTTAAACATCCAGTTGATCAAAGTCCTTCACATAAAAGAAAAAAATAATTCAGCAGTTTAATATAAATAAAATGATCAAAAGAAAGTATCAGACTCGACAATGTGTTAAAAGCCAAATAAAATAAAAACATTTTAAGCAAAGATATTAAAAAAAGCCAAATCTGTAGCTGCTATATAAGGAAGCACAGTGGAGCAGTGGTTTTGTGTTGCCTCACAGCAAGAAGGTTCCTGGTTTGAAACCCATGGAAGGGTGGGATCTGGGATAAAAATCAAACCGTTGATCATCATTGTTCATTGTCTGAGGTGGACATGAACATTAGTGCCACACTTTATTCTGAACCCTCCACTCTCCTCGTGCTCGAACGCCTCAGGTAACTTCTCACGTTCTTTTCCATTTGCTGTGAAATTCAAATCACAGCCGTCTAATTGTGTCAGCACGTTGCTGCTATTCCCACTTTTTAATTTGAGTTTGAAATGAAAGCAGGTGTTCAGGCAGCCGAGCAGATGAACGGGCGAATTCTCTCCTCTGCTCATGTCTTTCCTCATCACCTGCTCAGACATGAGCTTTCGCTCCCTGCTGCTGCTGGATACAGCAGCTGTGAGGGAGCAGGTGACGACTGAGGCTGAATTTCTGTTTTCCCTGCAGTGGCTCTAACAGCTTCAATCTGATGCGACAAGTTGTAGCACCACATATCTGTTTCCATTACTTTGCTGAGCTGACACACAATTAGGTCACAATCTGACGGCCTCACGACTCACGGGGCCTTTAAATGAAATAAAACAAAATAAATGTTTAGCTTCAGGTGCACGTTAATCTTTCATCCATCCATCCAACATCTAGACCCGCTTAGTCCTTAACCAGGGTCATGGGGATCTGCTGGAGTCTATCCCAGCTCTCTTTGGGTGAAAGGCAGGGGTACACCCTGGACAGGTCACTGATGGGTTTCAAACCAGGAACCTTCTTGCTGTGAGGCAACAGTGCCAACCACTAATCCACTGTGCTGCCCGTTATTAAATGATTTAGACTATAATCTATTTGTCAGCAGACTTAAGGACCTGTCAAAGTGTTGATTATTGTTTCTTTCTATCAATAACTTTAAACCTTTTACATTTACAGCTGTTTTGTCTTGTTGAACAGTTACAGATGTTGAAATGTCTCCAGCGCTGGGCTATAAACTATGTATTGTTATATACTATGTACATACTGGTAATCTATTAAATCCATCACTTTATATAAGTCGATATAGGGACTAATCCTTAGTCTCATTGGTCCAGACGCTGAACGGTTTTGTGCGCGCCAGACAAGACTGAGACTAGTCCTCTGGTGTGATCTGTGAGGGGGGAGCGAGCACAGTGCACAGAGAGGTGCGGGTGCTAAATAACCTGAAGAAGTGTTGGTTGATGAGCTGCGTCGCGCGTTTTGGGGCGGTGATGTCCTGCGCGTCTTCGCGGTGCGTAAAGGCGATCCGGCCACAAAACAAAACCTCTTCCCACCATCGCAGCAGCAGCTTCCCCTCCTTGGAAGAATCCACTCCAGGAACAGGACCCTGGTCTGTTTTACCATCCAGTTCACCGAACACTCTGATGCCCTGAAGATGGACCTCGACTACGGCGCCACCGATTGTAACGTCACAAACGACACAAGTGTCTCCAACAACTGCAGCCAAGGCTTCAACCAGTTCGTCCAGCCGGTGTGGCAGGTCGCGCTGTGGGCTGTCGCCTATTGCAGCATCGTTGCGGTGTCTGTGGTCGGTAACGTGGTGGTTATCTGGATTATTCTGGCGCACAAACGCATGAGGACCGTCACCAATTACTTTCTGGCAAGTGCGGCATGTTATGTACATAAATTATTACTTATCAGATATTTTCTCAAAAAAAAAACGACAAAATAAACTTTTGTTTTTCTTTTGAGTTTTCTTTGGAGAAACTAGACGTGAAATTTAAAGATGGAATCAATAAATCCTATTGGCTGACTGACTTGGTGGTTAAATTGCATTAAGAGATATTTCATGTGAGGATGCAAACACAATGAATCCCTGCATTTTATTAAACCCACTTCCTATCAGAGCTCTATGTTTATTACTGATCAGGACAAGCCCCTTTCTCTTTCTCATTCACACACCAGAGGCAGATTTTTATTATTACTGCCCCCAACACCTTCAGTGTGTCTCAGGTTGTTGTTTGTTTAAAGCACATGTGGCACAATTTAAATGTCAGACTGATCCTCACTGTTAAAATGTGTTCGGGACTCTAACAAACAGCTCCATGAAACCTGATTATATGTCTGTGTGTATTGTGGCAGGAGCTGCAGCTGTAATTCTGCCAATCTGTCACTGTCTGCAGGTGAACCTGGCCTTTGCTGAAGCTGCCATCTCAGCGTTCAACACAGTGATCAACTTTGTCTACGCTGTTCACAACGACTGGTACTTCGGTCAGATTTACTGCCACTTCCACAACTTCTTCCCCATTGCTGCCATATTTGCCAGCATTTACTCCATGACGGCCATAGCTCTGTACAGGTGTGTGTGTTTTCTGCAGGGACTGCACAGTGTATGTATGTACATGAATATGCACAGTGAAGCCTGATGTGCCGTAGTGAAAGAACAGTCGACAAAATTAAAGTCGACAAAAACATGTGAAATCAAAGATGGATGGGTCTTCTTCTTTGCTCACCGCCCTGAGAGTGTCCACTGCTGACTGGGAGCTAATTTACACCAACACTAGTGATTAGAATAGTTATTGCATTTATTCATCTGTAGCACTGCTGCTACCAGGACGGAGTCCGGCACCATCTTTGATTCTTCATAGTTTGTCTTGACTTTTGTGGGGGAGACCTTTCTCTTCACATATCTGCAGCCCTGTGGTACCTAAGTCTACAGTTCTGGACCAGGGAGGGATATTTAGGATAGTACTGGACTAATTGACTAATTCACATGTAAACTACATGAAGGGTCAAGCAGGTATGACCTGTCATATTTTATTTTGGACTAAAATGCCGGGAACAATTAACTGGCTAAAACATCCATCCATCCATCATCTGTACCCCCTTACTCCTTAACCTGGGTCTCAGGGATCTGCTGGAGCCTATCCCAGCTCTCTTTGGGTGAAAGGCAGGGGTCCACCCTGGACAGGTCACCACTAAAACAGTTCAGCTGTAAATAGACTTCACACAGTGTCATCCTTTCTAATAAACACAACAAACAGCTGTTGTGCCTTTTCCAACAGGTCGAGGATGTTTCTCATCACTAAGTATCATTTAAAAAGTGAAATGCTACTAAACAAAATGTTGTGTTTGTTAGATACATGGCGATTGTCCACCCCCTGCAGCAGAGGCTGTCCTCTACAGAGACCTGTGTGGTGATCACTGTGATCTGGATGCTGGCTCTGCTTCTGGCCTACCCTCAGTACTACTACTCCTCCACCAACCTGCTGCCTGGACGCACAATCTGCTACATCCAGTGGCCAGAATACACCACTGTGGACTTCAGGAAGATGTGAGCACAGCCGAAAACCAGGCCTTTGTAAACCTGAACCCACAGAAAGTTCCTGAAAGTTTAATTATTAAAGGATTAGTTCAGCATTTCCCCATTCCTGTTGAGGCTGCTCTAGCTTCTTTTGGTTGGTAATTTATTTTATTTACAGTCAAACTCTCAAAAATAAAGTTTCTGACTTAGCTGTTATAACTACAACTATAGCTGCTGCTTTAGTAGTGAGGCTGCAGTGCAGCTCAGCCAGTGTAATAATCTTTCCCTTGAGGGATTAATTGAGAATATGAAGAAACAGGCCCTGTAGCTGCAGAAATCTCATCTCTCATGTCTCATCAATTCCTTCTGAAATAACTCCCTGGAGTTAAATTTGATTAATTTGCGTCTAGAATTAATGCCTGCCTCCCTCACACACCTTCTCCACCTCTCTGGAAATTAAAGCATCTTTAATTCAGGGGTTCTGATTTGTCGAGGCAGAGAAAGAAATGAGAAATCATTACTGTGTCGGTGTGTGCATTGATGCGTCTGTCTGTGTAGTAATTGATGTGAACATGAAATGAACATGTAAGTCCATGATCTGACAGCAGACGGGTCTCAGAGTCATTTATTTATAGGAGCAACGAAAGATAATGGAATAATGTTTTATCTTATCATTTTAGAGTGCTAGCATTAGTTTTGCAGGTTTTTGTTCAAATTGGATAAATTAAATGTCGACCTGAGGATGGCTCTAGAGAGAAAGTTCTTTCAAGTCACCCTGAGGAACATGCACATCAATTTTTAATCCGGACTAAAACAGCAAACACACCACAGCCCAGAATGACTAAATGTTAGATCAAAGTGTTTGGGAGAAGTTGCACCGTTTGCTGACGATCTCTGTGTTTACATTTCACCAAAAAACTGACAACTTCATCACTCTCAATGTCATCTCACTGCGATGTGTCAAAATGAATAATTAGTTCCCCTCACGACATGTTCAGAGACCTAAAATAATCTGCTTTGAATGATGATTTGTGTCTATTTATCTGGGTAGAAAGTGATAAAACACCAACATCTCTCTTTTCCTTTGCTCTTGTTATTTTTAACCTTTGCTGCAGATACTATGTGTGTGTGACACTGCTGATCTACTTCTTGCCCCTTTGCATTATGGGATGTGCGTACACAACTGTGGGCATCACCCTCTGGGCAAGTGAGATTCCCGGAGACTCATCTGAACACTACAAGGAGCAGCTTATTTCCAAACGCAAGGTGCAGCAAACACACACACACACACACACAGGTCAGGTACTAAAACCCATCACTTAATTTAATGGAGTGTTAACCCCGGCATTAAAACAACAAAATTGAAAAAGATTATTTTAAACTCACCCCACGGCCCCGTCTCCGTGTTTTCCTGTGGCAGGTGGTGAAGATGATGGTCATGGTGTTGTGCACCTTTGCCGTCTGCTGGCTGCCCTATCATATCTATTTCCTGCTGCACGAGTTCTTCCCCGATTTGTTCGAGCAGCTCTACATCCAGCAGGTCTACCTGGCCGTCATGTGGCTCGCCATGAGCTCCACCATGTACAACCCAATCATCTACTACTGCCTCAACAGCAGGTAGGAGATCCACTGTAAAGGTTTTGCTGGTAAAAAGCCCTACATTTTAATGTACTGGGTTAGGGTCCCTAATTCTGTCATGCTGTTGAATCTGCAGGTTCAGAGCAGGTTTCCAGCAGGTGTTTTGTTGCTGCGTTGCCACTGTCACCAAGGAAGAGCTGCAGCTCAAGTCCCCCCGCTGCCTGCAAACACCGGCGTGTAGAGAGGAAATATTTCTATGATCTGAACCTCAGACGGCCGATAGAAGCACTTGGCCTCACACTGCTGCACTTCATTTTTCTGCGTAAGTGTGGCCTCAACACTTGATTCCCACGATGACCCTCGGCTTCTCCTAGCAACAGTCACGCCAAGTTGGGTTTTGACACTGTGTGTGTGCTTGTGTGTGTGTGTGTGTGTGTGTGTGTGAAGTTAGCACGTGTTGCACAGGATTAGCCTTTTGTTTCGACTGTGTGCAGGGCAGAGCTCAGTCTGCAGCATCCAGGTCACAGAGCTGCTAATTATAGAGGATGGGACAAAGGAACAGGAGACAAGTAAAGAGGCTATGAAGGAGGTGGAGGAATAAACAGGACAGGAAAACATGAGGAGCTTCACCACAGCGAGACATCCATGTGCTCAGATGCATCTCTCCACAAGCTGAGGACAGGGGGAAGTGGTTCGTCACTGGTGAGGACTGATGATATTTCAGCCTCAAAGAATGTCCACTCACAGTTTACTAGAGAGAAAGTTCTTACAAATCACCCTGAGGAACATGCACATCAAATTTTAATCCGGACTGAAACAGCAAACACATCACAGCCCAGAATGACTAAATGTTGCATCAAAGTGTTTGGGAGAAGTTGCACCGTTTGCTGACGATCTCTGTGTTTACATTTCACCAAAAAACTGACAACTTCATCACTCTCAACGTCGTCTCACTGCGATGTGTCAAAATTAATGACTCGTTTTACCTGTTGGACTGTTTTTTTCTTATGTGAACTCATACTGAGAACCAAATATTTTCCGGTCATGTGTTTCTATCACACCTTAAAGTTCAGCAGTGAAACTTTCAACAAAAACTAAAAACACAGACCTTTCCACATGTGGAGTTAAATTTTTACTTTTGGTTCAGGAAGGCACTTTGCACAGACACGTTCAATACATGGTCAAGCCCCTCTTTATTAAAAGGAGCCACAGTGACCTCTGACCCCTGGCAGGAGCCTCAGATCTTTATATATATATGATATTTGTTCTTAATGTATTGGTGAACTGTTATAGCTTATCCTATGGGGACGTTCTGTATTTATACAGCAGCCGTCAATAACAGGAGTCCACATGTGGAGTAACAGAAAATAATGTTTAATAAATGTGTACTGTATATATGTGTATATATTTACATCTATAACTGTGTTATGGTCCTTTAAACAGCTTTTGCATGTTTGTAAAATGTGTATTTTACTAAATCAGGGCATAAAATCCTTTCCTGTCTTATTGTCTTTCTGAGGGTTGTAAATCTAAATGCTGCTCCTGTTGTATGAATAAAGTTTGCTCTGTTGCTCACCAAAGTAATAATATCTCAAAACATATGAATGTAAATGCAAATATGTGGTTAAAGTTTTTGTATTTGTGAATTATGTAATACTCTAATTAAAAACAATGAATATTTGCTCGACCCCAATAAAACTTTTGACTTGCAGCTTTAAAGGGTCAGAGAAACTGGCCTCAAAATTAAAGTCTCCAGGATTTAATCCTCGTTCAAACTTTGACTTACAACCGTGCTGGTTTCAGCCTGAAGAACTGAAAGTCACTATCACTGAAGATAAAAGCTGCAGCACTGATAAAAAGGTCAAATTCCTCTGCAAGGTGTCCTCACTCATGACATTTTCAACACGACAGACGGGCGAGTGGTAAAAAAAGAACCACCTAAAGTGACATTCACCTGTAGTTACCTAAACTAGAACACCACAGAACAACAGTCCTCTGTCTGATTTGGGAACAGAAAAGGAAAAAGGGAGTTACTAATTTGTTCGGAGCGAGTTTGAGCTTCATGGTCATGACCCAGAAATGGAAACAGCTCCCGTGATGTAACCGGTGGGTGTATAAGTGCAGGACTGGTCAGAAACGAAACGGTCAGTATGAGCTGATGCTCAGCAGAAGCAATGAGAAAATGCATTGACCAAAGCATCACTCCTGATCACCTGCACCACCTTCATAGTCCACAAACAGTTTTTAGAAACATTCAAATCAGCCTCAGGCTTCTGAGAACAGACACAACTTAAATCACATACTGAGTGTTTGAGCACATTTATTACCACCATGCTTCTCTTAATTCACTCATCAATAATTAGAAGGCGTCTGTCATTAAATGACATTTTCCTCCTTGACAGTAAACACACAGGAGTGTTTGAGTCGCTGCTTTAACAACAAATCAGCGACGTCTCCTCCTTACTGCACACTGGTAATAAAACACTGGACACACACTACGAGCTTTGAGCCCACGTGTTGTTGACAATAATCTAAAATTACAGTAAAAGTCGTCACCACAGAGACATGGTGAAATGTTTCTGATCACCTTCACGAGTGTCACAAATCACTGGAAATGTTTGATTCTTTGTACAAAAAGTAGTTTTCAGTGACAGGAGCATCTTCACCATGGATGTATTAAAGGAGCTGATGTATTTCCCCACAGTGACGAGAGATGTCTGAAACCCAGGTCAAACCAGACTTTAGTCCATGGAGGGTTCATATCTGTAAAACCTCCAGAGAGCTGAGAAAAACGAGGGGGGAAGCACCTGCTCAGCTTTTCTCTTTCCTGTAAAACATCCATGATCTTCCTTCACTCTGCCACAACACAAAAACATTTAATAACATAAACCTGAGTCTTTGAGTTTCACAAACTTTACAGTCAAGTAAAACGTGGCACAACATGTGCTGAGCACAGAACCTTTAGTTCAGGATAGTGGGATTGTGTTGGTATAGTGGGTTCACAACACCAGCTGTGTGTTTGTATACATGAGTGTGTGTGTGTCAGTCCAGTTCTTCCTGCAGGAGAGGGTCCTTCTCTTCGGGTCGAGTGGTTGCGTCGCCAGCTGGTCTGGAGCCACCGTCACAATTATTTCTCTGTCAGGACCAGAAAAACAAAGACCCTTAAAAATCTGAACGTCACATTAAGACACGAGGAGGTTTGCAGCTTACATCCTCAAACAAGCATTTAAAGCTATCGCTGTCTCATCACCAGTGTGACCTTTGACCTCCACCCTGCAATACTGAAAGACTGAAACTCTGTTTCAGCTGTACCAAACACCAACAACAACTTGTGAGTCCTGAGAATAAGCCTGGTGATATTCTACAGTTCTGTTAAAAATAAATCTCATGATAAGACCCAAACCAACACACCACCTCTGTGTGTGTGTGTGTGTGATACATCTTCACAAAGCTCCATCATTGCCCAGAAACTATAAAAACCCACCAGATATCACACTGCTGCAGTGTGTGACATGTTCTTCCATCACCATCAACACACACACTGTAGTTTATTCTGACTCAGGCCCACATGCACCGTCCTGCTGCTGAAATACACCAAAGTGTATAATGAGGCTGTATATTGTATATACTGAATCTACTGGATCTTCACTAGGAGCCAGTGAGCTGAGAGCAGCTACAGACCCAACAGAGAAAACACTGACAACAGTGTTGGTTTGGTCTTTTCATGCAGTGAGACTAAGAAAAAAAAGCAGAATATTACCAGCCTTATCTTTGAAATCACTGGTTAGAATAACCTGCATGAGTCACACAGACCAAAACAACAAAGAACAAATAAATGGAGGATTAATTAAACAACATCACATAGTGAGAATCACATAAACCCAAGAATTAATCCTGGAGGTGTAGAAAATAGGAAGGGAACGTTCATAATGTTCATGTACATAGATACTAGTTCATCCACTATGGCCTGTACACAGAGCCAACACTGAGACCTGCAGACAGGAATTAAATTAAAGAAATATTCATGTAGACGTTTTCTCTAAACACACTCACACTTTAAAAATGGATTTGTGTGATTAAGATCCGTCATGTGACACAGCTGCGTGAGCACATTTAGCATTTCTCTGTTAATTTGCTAAAAGAAAATTAAAAACCGGTTTAGTGTCTCACACTCACACATTCTCCCTGCAGGCAGTCACATCATGATGCTGACGAACAGCAGGCGACGCTGTAGTTTCCATCCTGTGAACTGGGTTTTTACCATAAAAACATGCTGCCGGCATTTGAAATATTTGAGTTATTTATGTAAATTTAGAGGAAAGTCCCAATTATTTGTCCTGTGGTTGTCTCCAAAGCTGAAACACACATGCAACAAAAGCAACAAAACATTTCTACGTGTGTGTGTGTGTGTGTGTGCCTTTGTGCATGCACCCACCTGAATCACTCATGACACATTTCTGCTGCCTGTCATGGCCATGTGAGCCTTTTACGGGCTCTTTGTCGGGCGCCTAAAACGTGACCACATCGTCGTACACGTCAGCCAATCAGGAAATACACAGACAATCGGCTGCTGGGTATGAGGGTGAAACCAGCAGCCTCGGGTTTTTAGTATCATTTGTGGATGTGCACAGAAATCAGAGCGTGATCCCAGTGGTTAATTAAAAGTTAATCAAATGCGGTTAATTTGGAGGACATGCGATCGGTTAATTCATTAATGTGATCAACGTGATCACATGGAGTAACTGGGTTTGTCTGTCTTATGGGCTGATTATGATTCAACGGCATCAACACTGAAATCTGTGGTACGAACAATAATGTTGAAATCAACAGTTTAATTTGCCTAACAGAGCAGGAGCACAAAGCTTTGTGCTTATTACCTAAAGTCACCCTGAATAAAAACGTCATTCATTTTGGAAGTGATGTCTTATGGCTGAAAAGGTGGAACACTGCACTAAAAGGTCTGCAATTCTAGAAAATATCCACCTGATTTGTTTCACTCGCTGCTGGAGCCTCATATTAACATCAAACTGAAAATGTTGAACTGTGGATTTTGGCCTCATCGCTTCCATCTCTTAAAGGCCAGTATCAGCAGGACATGCAAATCCTGCTGCAGGGTCTATAATGAACAGACCTGTTCTCTAATCCATTTAATCAATAACAGATTATCTTTATCTTGGTGCTGCATTTTTACACCTGCAGTAACAGTCAGCATGTTATTGCAGGAGTAAAAATGCAGCACCAAGATAAAGTTGATTCAAACATAAAATGGCCTACAAAGTTACAGTGAACCAATTGGAAGGCCTGCTGGGAACCTTTGCATTCAGCAACCATCAGGACACTCACCTGTCACGGCAGGTAAAACCACCAAACACTGAATTTGAATTATTTTTAAATCAATCAGCTCGTCGTACATCATCATCATCATCATCTCATCAGGAGAAACTGAAAAATCAGCTTTAAAAATCACTTGATTGAAAACAAATATTTGTTTGTGACTGAGGCAGGTTTACAAACCCCGGGGTTCTCCACCACTGCGGGCATCACTATCACATTTCCCTGAGACCTCTGCAAACATAAAGCACCAAAAACCACTTTCAATCATGACATCAACACCTGCCGCTCGACTGTGAAGGCGTGTTGGAGAAATCTAAAGCTCATTTCACACCAGACCTTAAAAACACCGAATGAAAACGCACATGAACCGGTCGGCAGAAGGAGTAAGATGAGACTCTAAGCCCTGACCTGTCACCTTGTCCTTCCTGAGAAAACAACTATCTGACATGTTGCTGTGACTGTGAGAGGAAACAGGCGTGAAGAGCAGCTGAGGCTTTTTACTCGGTCAGAGGAGGGTGGAGAGCGTCAGGTGTAGACATGCTGGTGCTGGAGTTATAGAAATACAGCAAAGCAGCAGGAGACACTGTGTGGAGGAGCTGACTCTGATGGACTGGATTCTGTTCCTCCTTCAGCATTAAAACACACACACTGTAGTTTCTTTGGACCTCATTGTGATGCTGCTACAGACCAGCTTATAATGCACTAAAAGCTGGTCTGTGGATTCATCCACCACTGAAAATAGTCCCCAGCAAATGCACAGTTTTAATAACATTTGTGTTTTAGAGGATTTACTGTGTGGAGATGGAAAACAGCAAAACATTTTTTAATCTACAATTCCCATTTTTCTTCATCTTATCCTTCATTGTGAAAAGCATGAGGACTGGAAACTAGACCAGGTTTCAGCTTTATTATCAGACTCATGGTGGAGATACAGAACCATGTCCTCACACAGATGTATAAGTCCAATTAAAGCCATGGGTATGTCTGTAGTTTTATGGATCTGGTCCCGACAGTGTATGAAAATGAATCGTGATGCTGCACCTGCAGTTTTAAAATTTCCCAGCAGCACTTTGTTGGACTATTTGCAGTGATGGGTCAGACGAGCCCAGTAAGAAACATAAATATAAATATAAACATAATTTTCAATCAGAGCATCTTCAGTTCAGCGTCTCCTGCAACAAGCAACATGCAGGTCGAACCATGACACACACCAGCCTCCATCCTGGGCGGCAACTTTACCTTCGCTCTGTGATGCACCAGGACTCCGAGTATTATCATCGCCAGGCCGAGCGCGATGAAGCCGTACTGCGTGTACTCCATCACGGCCGGGAGGACAACCAGGTTTGTGTGGAACGTAGAGACGATGGGACCGTCAATGTACCCACTCTACAGGGCCAGAAGGTCAAGTTAATGCAAGACGCCATTAAATTATGGTAATTCAAATTCCAGCCCATCAATTAATAAGCTATGAATAAACTTACATCTGTGCTGTGTCAATGAAAATGACACATAACAAATAAAAAGAAAGTTTCCAGATGCTGCACAAACTGCAGACCTTCTTTGAGAATAGGTCTCTGTTTAACAGGATGTTTTTATCCAAGATAAACTAAAATTCAGTGATGAACATGTAAAATGATGAGACGCTCCGATTAAACCCGCTGTGTGATTTCCTGTCCAGGCTGATACGATTGTTTGTGTGTTTCTTGCAGGACAGTTTGAGTCCAAACAGTTTTTGGCAAATTGAAACTCATTTGTGAAAACAAAGGCAAGGCAGCTACAAAATCCCATAATGCAGACACACAGTGTAAACACAGTAAATACAAAGTAAACACACCTTTATGTTCTCAATACAATGAACAACCTACCTCCTCAAACCAGATCATGGGCATCACCACCTCAGAAATCTTGCCAGTTTCTCTACAAGAACAAACACCAAGGCCACATCAGAACCAGTGAGAAAAACAGGAAATACCTGCATGTTTTTCATATAAGACGCATGAATACATGTAAATAACACATCACAATACACCACAAGGTTAATGGCGTTAATGTTACTTTGGGGAACGCGTCCTTACGTAATTCCCGACACTCTCTTCATGTAGAGGTTGAGCTGCAGACGGATGGACACGTTCAGCGGGACACCTGTTAGCTTCACAGACACATACAAAAATAACTTCAAATCTCACAGGTGGAATTAAAAAGACTTCAAAGTCAGTTCTTTACATTTGAGACTTAACTAGATCAACGTCTCCATATACATGTGAGCAAACAAAAGAAGGAAACTTGTTTCTATTCAGTTTTATTTGTGTAGCACCAAATCACAACACACACAATCATCTCAAGGCACTTTACAAAGACAAATCCCTTATGAGCAGCACACCGATGTCGGAAAAACTCCCTTCAACGGAAGAAACCTCCAGCAGAACCGGGCTCAGTTTGGACGGGCGGATAGATTTTTAAATCATCAATGATCCTGTTTTAATATCATGTTATCAACCACAGGATAAAAGTAAATTCAGGGCAACAGTAATATTTGATCAAACAATCATCAAGTGAAAAACCAAGTCCAACCAAGTCAGGATGTAGCAGCGAAACTCCAGAAAGTCCTGACCCCAGTAAGCCTGAATCCACTCCTTAATAATAACGTGCTTTGTCTTATATAAAGAACATCAGCTGTAGATACACAGATGTCACACGTCTTTATATAAATTGTGATTTCCCTTAATGATTAACTTCAGATCCACGTAGACTTTATCATGAGCTTCACTGTTTCCTTATCCAACCTGTTTTTCTTATTATCGGAGCCATAGACATTTTTTAACAAGCCTTGTCTGACAAACAACCGCAATTACGGAGAAATAGCCCAATTTCCAATTAGCTTATCACCGGGCAGATTACAGCCAAGATACGCCTGTGCTGAGGTTTACACTGCCACAGTTGCATAAGGTGCTGAATCATTTATAATTGAAATGGCAATGGACTTATCATCAGGACCCTGTTACTGTGTTATTGAACAGCAATAAAAACAGCCGACCGAGGCCACTGTGACACTTCTCAGGCTTTTTCTTCACCCTGACGAGAACAAACATTAACTTTAAACCTCATCATCTCAGTTTATCTCTTATCAGCACCAACAAATACGACCATAACCATTATCACCGTAAACTGGACTTGGTATTAATGGAAGAGCACGTAACGATGACGGCACGTTTCTCTACCTGTTATATATATACACATTTGCGAAGGATCCAGCTGCAGCACAGCGACAGGACCAACTTTGACCCGATGCATGTTATATATCTGCTCTTATCAATCAACATACGAGGCCCTGCAGCAGAGTTAAGCCACAGAGGCATTTTCTAATATACAACTAATAGTTTGATCAATATTTTAACAACTAATCCAACAGTAAATCCTCCTGCATGAAGGTGATTATGTTCAGCTTCATTTTGGCTGCTGTCAATTATACCGAGAAATGTTGCTCATATTTTGTCCATCACATTTAACTTTATACCAGGAAACAGACAAAATATCAGAAACACCTCTGAGTTTGAACTGACTCAGTCCGACACAGGTGTTCCTAATAAACCGACTGGGTCCGACACAGGGGTCCCTAATAAACCGACTGGGTCCGACACAGGGGTCCCTAATAAACCGACTGGGTCCGACACAGGGGTCCCTAATAAACCGACTGGGTCCGACACAGGGGTCCCTAATAAACCGACTGGGTCCGACACAGGGGTTCCTAATAACCCAACGGGTCCGACACAGGGGTCCCTAATAAACCGACTGGGTCCGACACAGGGGTCCCTAATAAACCGACTGGGTCCGACACAGGGGTCCCTAATAAACCGACTGGGTCCGACACAGGGGTTCCTAATAACCCAACGGGTCCGACACAGGGGTCCCTAATAAACCGACTGGGTCCGACACAGGGGTCCCTAATAAACCGACTGGGTCCGACACAGGGGTTCCTAATAACCCAACGGGTCCGACACAGGGGTCCCTAATAAACAGACTAGGTCCGACACAGGGATCCCTAATAAACAGACTGGGTCCGACACAGGGATCCCTAATAAACAGACTAGGTCCGACACAGGGGTCCCTAATAAACAGACTCAGTAAAAGAAGGATCCAGGCCTTCGCCCACACTCCGCTGTCAGGTTTTCTGTCCATGTTTACAAAAAGATAAAAACCTACTCGACCATAACCTACAATGTAAAGTCCATGATGCGTAATCATTCCACGTCTGCTCAAGATGCCCACACCAGGCGTCAAGGACAACAGGCACAATAAAACAATCCTGTACTTGCTCCTGACTGTGTGCAGACGCTTAAACAAAAACTCTTTTTATCTAAAAGTCACAGTCACAGTCTGTGGTTCTCCCCCAAAATAAAGACTTTCTGGGCATTAATGATCTCAAAGCCTGTAATTTTGGATGTTTGCATTGTTTTGTAGAAGAGAAAATCATTTTGCATTAGAACAATGTATTTATATATCATCATAATTATTAATCACACACTAAATCTCATGCACTTATTGTGTTTCACTCAGAAATGACAGAAGGTAAAGTCACTGACAGGTCTGCAAAATATGGCATCTCCACAGTTTAAATTAAATTAATGGTGAATTTACCAACAGTGATGGTGGAAATAGGTGCAGCTGTTCATCTGAACACACGCTGACAGCAGAGTCCCTCATTTGGACCTGATGATAAATATCAGCTGCCTTTGCTGCTGAGGAGGTTTGGACTAATTTCCACTTTCTCCTCCCTTTATTGTCCCTGAACGGGCCTTAAAACACATGGTGCATGAGACCACGAGGGACAGTTTATATCAGTGCTGCTGTTTCTGTATTTCTTCTGGGGCAAACCCTCCAATGGCTTCGTTAAAAAAACAAAACAACAAAACACACATGATTTCACAAAACTGAGCCGCAAAACCTCAGTAAATATCTTCATACAATCTGTTTCACTGTACCTGTCTCAGTGTGTGTGTGTGTGTGTGTGTGTGTGTGTGTGTGTGTGTGTGTGTGTGTGTGTGTGTGTGTGTGTGTGTGTGTGTGTGTGTGCGTGCTCACTGGGTGAATGTCGATGAAGAGGCCGTGCTCGTCCTCGTTGGGATTCAGACCCTGCACGAAGTCCAGCAGCACAGGATCCGCATTGAAGAAGTGAGGGTGAGAGATGAAGACCGGAGAGTCTGTGAAACACAAATTATCCAGCCGCACAAAAAGTTTGTGTTAATAAACATCAGAAGCATCAGATGCATCTGTCTAAACTAGCTCCTCATGTCATTTCCAGGGATTCGTCAGATCAGTTCACATGGTCTCTGTTACTGAACGAGGTATGTTCTGGAAAACTCTGGGTTCATGTTGTGAAACTCAAACTGCTGTTTTAATGTCGTGGATCTGAGTGAACAGATTAGTTCTGATGGATTCATCAATAAATCGATTAATCGTTACATCTTTTATCAAGCAAAAACAGCAAACGCTCTGATCTGAGACTAAATAATTAATTGGCTAATAAAAACAAATCAACTCTGATCACTGTGTGTTTTCATTCACATTCATTCACACGTGGATTTGTCGTCTGCACTCACTGTGGCGGCAGCTGCTGACGTTCAGCAGACCGGACTGTCTGCAGGGGCAGAAACCTTCGTTGGGGGCGTAAACGGTCCCGTTGGCAAACATGGTCGTGGGTGCAACATATCGATACAGAGGGATCCCCCTCATCTCGCCCGAACGCTGATAAACAAGCTCCAGAGATCTGGAGAACAGGTACAGCTCTGTGAGTTTGCAGGGACCAGCGAGGTAAAGACCTGAGGAGACGTCTCTTACCTGCAGGCGTCGGGGCTGTAGAAAGGTAACGTGCTCTCTTTGGTCATGAAGGGAGGCCACATCTGTCCAGCTGTTCCATTGATCATGTTGCACTGAGGAGTCCGCCAGTAGTTCAGCTGTTACCAGAGAGAACAGTGAGTCGGGTGTGAAAACCTAAAGAACCGGAGCGTGTAGGTGTTGGGGTGGAGCGTCACCTCGGTCAGACCGTTCCAGGAGTCGACCTTATGAACCTTCCTGATGTCGCCTCGTCCGGTGAAGACGGTGAACAGGCCGGTGTTGGAGTTATTGAACTACACAAAGACCACAGAAGTCAAAGCCCTGTTTAACATTCTTGGACGTGAACTGCCAGGAAAAAGAGCAGCCTGCCTGGTGTCTTCAATAAAGCTCTGCATAATTTGTAAATACCACCGACACCATGAGTCATGAGAGCTGGACACTGCACAGAGTGTGTGCCATATTTAAACACTCACTTCAGCAAACAGCCCAAACTTCCCGGATGACGGCAGCGTGCCAGGCAGGTATTTGTTGAGGAACTCGACCAGCTTGCTGTCGTAGCCCCACATCAGCTCCCCGACTGTCTTGGTCAGGAAGGGTCCCTCTTTGAAAGTCTTGAAGGTGGCGCTGATCATTAAACGCACCGCGTAGGGCAGTTTCTCCAACATCACGGCTGCCCCCTGAAAACACACAGGAGTGAAAACACAGCTGAGGACAGGCCTGTGTGTGTGTGTGTGTGTGTGTGTGTGTGTGTGTGTGTGTGTGTGTGTGTGTGTGAGTATTAATTTAATTTAATATAAAATCCTACCAGCACCAACATGTTTGGAATCGTCACAACATCAGACTCGTTCCCTACGGACATGGAGGGCTCGAAGTAGTAGCTTCTGTATTCCCTGTAGGACACCGTGTTGTTGGGATGAAACGTGATGTTGTCTTTCTGAATGTGCTTCCTGAGAAACAAACAAACCAATTAAACATTTGAGGCTTTTGTTTTGGCTGCAGCTCTGACACTGGCCGTCCATGCGTCCATCAGAGAACGTGTAGCCGTTTGCATCTTTAGGAAAATGAGTCTGACTGCGTTAAACTAATGAGGACTTTTTAAATAACATGAGGAGAATCTCCTGATCTGTATTAATGCACCAATGACTTTTAACACACGACTGGTTAGGATTTAAAGGTATTATTGACTTTAAATCATTTACACAGAGTCCAGGTCAACAGGCGCAGCTGCAGGATGAGTTTCTCCCAACTCTGCACAATAATCTCATTGACCAAATGTGATCAAATAAAGACAGCAGGTCTCGGTTTAGTTGGAAATAGCTGTGTACCTGTAGACATAAGGGCCCCTCTGCTCCACCATGGGCTTTTCTCCGTTCAGAACCTCCTTGGGGTTGAGGATGTGGAAGAAGTAGACCGACATGAAGAAGGGGACGGGGACGTCCTTCCACATGGTGTAGGTGAGCTCATTCTTTGGGTCGATCACTGTGTTCTGAGAGAACCACAACGTTTTCACTTTCATACACAGTAAAGAAAATATAACATCTGCAGATATTTCACATTTAGCTGCCAAAAAAGTTTCTGTCTGCCAACTAACCCTCTTCTCCCTGTTCACTGTGTAAGATATCAGTCAACATTTATTAACAATCCACACTCCCAAAATATGACGTTTACAGTAAGAAAACAACAAACAGACCTTCAGTCGGCTGAATCAGAAGAAGAAGAAGTACTGTATTCAGTATAGTATATATATATATATATATATATATATATATATATATATTTATACAGTGGATCATTAGATGCTTCAGCACCAGATGAGATTTGTGTTATTCATGTACAAAAGCGACTAAACACTAATTAAAGTCCTGTGATCAGAAGAGGAGACCTGAGTGTAAGTCAGTAAGTCCAGGTGAAATCAGTTTAATTAACTTTACACCTTCACTGTCTGGTTTTAAACAGCTGACTGCAAAGTTTGAATCCTCTTACTCTGGAAATGGCAAAAAGAGTAAAATGCACATTCAGCTGGAACCAGTGTCCCGAACAAAAAGGACCAGGTTATAGACAAATACTGAAAAGTTTCCATCCCTCTAGATAAATGAATTAAAAACATTTGCAGAAGCTGAGACACATTTTCACCATGTCAAGGTGCAAACTGCTTATTCAGACACAACCAAACTAGAATCTGTTTTTACCTTACCTTCACTATTTGGTCGTCGACGATTAAAGGTCCCACAAAACACAGGACCGTCCCAAAAACCAGCGTCAGGACACCGGCCACTATAAATCCCACACCGACTCTGGCTTTACTCACAGCCATAGCGTCTCAGTTTGCAGCCCGGGCTCGGTTTGTTTATGTCCACAGATGCAAAGTTGTTGTTAAACTGGGTCTTTGACATGAAAGAGTCTGCAACAACGTCCTCGACCTGCGGTCCGACCCACCTGTCTGCAGCCAGGGGACCAGTTTGAGCTCTAACGCCGATCATCAGCTCCTGCTTCTATAGTCGCCTTATTTATATTCTCTGGTCACGCCCCCAGCGCTCCGAGGATTCTGGGAGTTGTAGTGCGGGCACGTCCTGCACTCAAACGCCCAGAGTTAAATGTGGAGGGTGTTCAGAGGATTTAAGTAAAAGCAGCAACACAACATGTGAAAACAAGAAATCTGGGTTTGAATCAAGGTGATCAGATGATTTATTAGGAATCAATCATGTTTTAGCCTGGTCTAACACAAGCACCTGTTTATTGTTTAATAACTTAACTGCACAATGAAAAACCAGACTCCCTCATTAATCAAAAACTGAAAAGAATCAGTAAATGTGCAGAATAACCTGGACCTGATGCTGTGACTTACCTTTATTATCTGGTCGGTCATTACAGTTGGTCCCACATATGGAAGAACTGCTCCAAAAATCGCTGTCAGGACCCCTGTCACTATAAATCCAACAGCTACTTTGGATTTATTAACACGCATGATTGCTAATGATGTTCAGTCAGGCCTGAAAACAGAAGAAAACATTAAAATTAAAGATTATTATTATTATAATTAAAGATAAGGAATTTACATATTCGTACCTTAAAGCAGGCATCACGAAGGCTGGAAAGGAAGTGGCGTTCCACAAACTTAGAGGAAATTTTTCTAGCCTGGAAAAACAGTCTACTAACATATAAAAAAGCTCTCCGTAAAGCCAGAACTGCATACTATTCATCACTAATAGAGGAAAATAAGAACAATCCCAGGTTTCTTTTCAGCACTGTAGCCAGGCTGACAAAAAGTCACAGCTCTGTTGAGCCCAGTGTTCCCTTAGCTCTCAGCAGTGATGAATTTATGAGTTTCTTTACAAATAAAATCACAACGATTAGAGATAAAATTCAGCAGATGCTTCCTATACCTGCAATAAATGAATCTTCTACTACAGTAGCTCTTGAATCATCTGTAGGACCTCAGTTATGTTTAGACTGCTTCTCTCCCATAGATCTCTCTGAATTTACATCAGTAGTTGCTTCATCAAAATCATCAACGTGTCTCTTAGACCCCATCCCGACTAGACTGCTTAAAGGCACCCTGCCATTAATGAACTCATGGTTTACTACAGTAATGTGGTTTCTTGTGCCCATGTAAAAGCCGCCCGTGGGGACTTCAGTGTAACGGAGCTCCCTCAGGTCACACAGGAGTTCAAGTCCATAGACGAGATTGTCAAGTTCTCACAGCCAGAGTTTAATTTTGCAGATGGTCCTTGAATGAAGGAAACAGGATTTGTTGGTTTAAAAAAAGAAAGAAATAACTGCCATGTCTGAATGACAGGAAAGGAAACAAGGGCACAGCCGATGGTACAGGAAAGTCTGCAGAGCCTGTACCTGGATAAAAACTAAATCCAACTTCCAGTCAAACAACAAAGGTGCCAACAACAAAAACATAGACAACATTAAAACCAGATCCTGTATGTAGTCGGAGCTGTATGTAGCTGCCTTCCTCTGATTGTGCCTCTTACTGTTTGTGTAATTGAGTTCAGGTTTCATGGACTTCATTCAGTATAAACTCTTCCACTGAGCCGCCCATAGTATCTTAAGAATCAAACAACCCTGTCACTATTATTTCAGGGGGGGGTGTTGTGTTTTTCTGGGGGACAGAGCAACATGGCACTGACAGGGATTAAAAATAAACACACTAGCTGATAAGGAAAACCTGAAAATAAGATCCAGATGTGCAGACCAACAGTCTGAATGCGGATTTTTGGTCCAGATGTCCCATCTCAGTTTAGTGAGTTCACAAGGTTTATACAAATACCTCAACACAAAACAAAACAAAACAACAAGGGAAGAAAAACTTCCAGCAACAGAAAAGGACGAAGGAACATTTTCTGATTGTTTCTCATCCAACAGCCCAAAACCATAAATGTCGTGTGATGGTGCCGCGACGGGAAAAGTCAGAGGACCCGTTGCTGGACACAGTGGGCATCTGTGGAAAATGTCATGATAATCAATCCAGCAGGTGTGAACCAAAGAAAGAAAAATCATCTCTTCATGTCGACACCGATCATGCAGCTGCATAAACAGCAGAAGAGACTTTCCTGTCTGCATATTGAGACTTGTGGTTGTGCGATAATTCAACCGGGGAGCGTTTCTATCAAATGATGTGTCCTGATGAGGCTGCAGGACATAAAACATTAACTACGGATGCTTTTTATGGCCTCGCTGCTCTTTATTTCTGGATGTGGTGGATTTGCGCGATGAAGAGGTCTCTCACTGAGCGCACACATGATCAGGTCACACTTATCGAGGGGACTTCAGGACACAGAGCAGCAGCCGCCCACAGATCCTCATCTGACTTCTCTGTGAAATCTCTGGCCTTCACATCACTGTGGACTTTAAAGGCGAGTCTTGACTCCAGCATTATCACCCCCCGGAGCCCACATTCTCCTCACGTCTTCCTTCCTAAATGCTGATAGTGGCATCTCATAAAAGGGAAGTTTGAGCAAAAAGACCTCAAGTTTCGACACATCGCGTGACTCTGGACTATCATGTGGCTCTGGACTGATGTGTCACCTTGTGTCAACACTCAGTATTCAGGTGATGGACCAGTTTCTCCTATTACTCACCAGATCTTCAGATCAGGGTCATTTTCTGTCACACAAACCACGTACACACTCACATATGACAACGCTTAACTTTCATCACCCTGCTTCACGTATGTGGCAGTTTTAATTACTGGTTAACCACATTTTTGCTTGTGGCTGCTGAACAGAGCAACTTTTTCTTTTAGGCCTAAAACCTGAAAAACCTGAAGTAAAACGTCTACATTTCACATCCTTCTCAGATTAAACCCATAATAACTTTGTTGGCAGCAGCGAAATGAGTATTCACATCTTTGATACAAGTCAAAGCAGCAAAACTACAATACACAAACAACAAGGTTATGCAGATTGAGGGGAATTAAGTACTTTATATAAGTGGATGATCATTTTTAATGCATGAGGTTATGCACATTAATGTTCACATTTAGTGCAGCCCCACACAAACATTTGTTTTCTCTCTCTTGTTCCTGTTAATATTTATTTTGTCCAGGAAAAATGATTTTCAGTCTGTTTATAAAAGGTTCATTTAAAAAAAGGAATAAACATCTGTTTATTTTAGATGTGGCCTAAATAAGCACTACCCAAAGTTTCAGTGCTAAAAAAGTTTTTTTTGCAAAAATCTTCCCAACACAATAAAATGAAGTGTAAGGGTGTGAGTACCTTTGTTTGTAGGACTGATGCATGCGTGCGATCTAACCCAGTTAAAAATAACCCAGCATGGTCACATTCCTTCTGGATTTCATCACATTTTGCGTGAAAACACACTGAGATCCACAGAAACATCATCTTCCTTCCAGGCCTCTGTCTCTTCCTCTTTCTGTTTCAGCTGAGTGACGATAAATGACATTCGTTAATTCACTCTCTCTTGTACTTTTACTGTATGTCCAGCAAAAACCTCAAACATATGACACATAACTGGTAGAATATGATGCACTGCTGCAGATGAAGTTATCAAAGTAACTTTAACTTACGTAGGATTTGAATGCAGGACCTCTACCAAAAAACATTTTGAATTGCAGCTGTTCCCTGTAGGAGCTTATACCACTGACCCCTACACAGATAAAAGACAGTAAATAAGAGAACATACAGACAGAAGCTCAATATCTGTGTACGCTCTTTTGTTTGTTTACATTATGTGTGTTTTACTTACAGCGTTTTACCTGTAGACACAGCAAACCGGTGATTAGAGGAGCTGCAGTGGCGTCATGTGTCCACCAGGTGTCAGAATGTGTCCTCCTGTAAACGCACCTGTGCAGACTGTGACTCAGGTACGCATGTTTTTATCATACCATTGTCTTTGTAATTGATTTTAAAACACAGCATTTTTATATTAGAGTTTTGAACTGAACCTGCAGGATGATGCTCAGAGTATTTATGCACATTGTGCCACAGCCAAGCTGCTGAACAGAATGTGGGGTTACCCAGGATCTTAGGGGCAGTGGCTGCTGCTGCTGGGATGTAAAAACCATCCTCCTGTACACAGGGAAAAGATTTAGTCTGCAAGTTCAGTTCAGATTAAAAGTGTCTCAAAGTTTTATTAAAAACATATAAAAGCATGTGAGTCAAAAACAGCTAGAGGTTTTTAAATACTCAGCAGTTGTGTTCACCTACTAGTTTTAATTCTTGTGTAAAAACTGACCACAGGAGCATAAATTAATAAAATAATCAACTTCATTTCTACACATGAAAATCAGCTCAAAGTATTTTACATCAACATGTTTACGAACTACTTTCAAACGAACAAACAATGTGAAACACTATAAATGGAACAGAAAAAAAAACATTTCTTACTAAACTCATTTATTATTTATTAGCCTCTAATATATATTGATAAATGGTAAAAAGCATTTTCAGAAGTCTGCACAGACTGGAGATTGTTGTAAACATTAGTTATAAGTCAAACCAGCGCAGCAGCTTTCCTGCACCTACTATATATCTGCTAATTGGGCCAATTACTTTACTTACTTAATGTTGTGATCATTTCTTGTCATTGCTGTGGAATAAAGTCAAATAATTTGGAAACAGATTCTACTAATTCTCCCTGATTTTTGCATTAAACATCTGTTTTTGTGTATGTTTGTAAAAAAAAAAAACTGTGTTCACCCTTTTCACATTCATTTTCTCTCCTTCTAGACTGTTGGTTTTGGGGGTTTCAGGTACATATAACCCTGCATGTATAAGCTGAAATGTCACAAAACTGTTGTGAACCGTGAGCTGAGAGGAAAAGCTCTGCAGCGTTTGTCCCTCCTCTGTGTCGAGGGAGTGTCCTGTGGTTGGAGTACGCCTCCGTACAAAAAGTGCAAAACGCAGCGTCTCCATTCATTAGTCACAGGACCTGCAGGTTAGACAGCAGCTGCAGACGTCATCGCTGCAACTCAACCGACTGGACTGTTGCCATTTATTGTGGCTGCTGATGAGCAGTCAGTGCAGTAGGACTGACAGGACTGTGCATTTACAACTTCAGACAAACAGACTTGGACAACCGTTAAAACAAACACACACTCTTCCATGGAGATTGAAAGCATGGTGGCAAATAGTGCTCTAATTAAGGCCAGAGAAGGTAGGAAGGTCTTTTTCATGTTTTTCCTGAAGAACAGCTGCTTAATATTTGTCTATATGTTTATATTTCCATGTGTAGACTAAAGAGTGGCACATTTTAACATGCAGTGCATTCGTCTGGAGGATAACTGACTCTAAAATGTAGCTTTTTATTTCCCACTTCATGACTTACACTCTGTCAGGATCCTGTTTTGCTGTCTTCTGGTTGTTGTGTTTTGGTTGAGTGATCACAGGACCGTGACTTCCCTAAACAACATGGTGGTGAAGTATGACCGGATGATGAAACTGAGCTCAGATCAGCCAGAGTGTTTAGCTGGGCTGCTCAGACTCTGAAGCCTCTTTTATTAATCTGTGATAATGTTGGTTGGATTCTGCTTCACTGTGCATGTGCTGCCATCTTGGATTGGTAAATAAAATTGTTTATGGAAAATTCTGCTGTAGATTAAAGTGGCAGCATGGCCACTTATGTTTGAATGTAAGTAATGTTGCCCCACAGGCTCAACCTACTTGTTCCCAGACCTATTAATAGTTCATTCATTGCAGTGGAGCACATTAGCTATTGTCTGAAACCTGACGGGCCACACATGCTCGTACGCATGCACGTTTATGACGCAGCTGATAGATGTATCAGAGCTGACAATCATCACACCGGTTGTGTCACAACAAGACTTTTGGTTTTGCCTTTGCTGACGGACTGCTCCTGCTGTCTGCAGGTGGGGGGAGCAAAGGCAGAAGCTGCAAATGGAAAGAGATGCTTCGTTTTCCTCACATCAGTCAGTGCATGGACCTGGCCAAGAGCATAGGTGCGTGTGCACGAGTGTGTTTCAGACGTCAGTACCTGCCGTGGGTTGTTGTGTGACCTGACATCATGTTTATCCTCTGTCAGAACGGGACTACCACAGTCTGTGTGTCAAGCAGCCCATTGGCAAGAAACTGTTTCAGGTCTTCTGCCAGAGTCAGCCCGATCTGCAGAACTACGTCTCCCTGCAGGACACTTTGGTAAGGTCTGCAACTTTAACATATGACCTTTAGGGTTCTATTAGGAACGTTTACTAGTAAAACTGTGCAACGTTGAGCTGGCCAATATTTAGATGGGGTACAACAGTAAGAAGCAGGAGAATGCAGAAGTAAAAGTAAAGTAATTCATTTTGGCTTGGGAGGATTGTTGATCTTTATCAAATATTAAAGTTTCTGAGTATGCCCTGATTAGCTCTCAGAATGTAATCGCTGCAAAACCTTCAGTAATATCGTCTCTATCTGAATATCTCAGTGCTAAAGTGCTGCCCTGTATGTGCCTGTGTCTTCATTTCTGCTGTCTTTTCTCTGTAGGACGCATTTGAAACAAAGTCAGACAAGGAGAGAAGAGATTTTGCCATCAGCATCATTCAGAGGTTTCTCATGTCAGAGGTCAGACAGAAAACATTTCTCTGCTACTCACAAAAACTCATCTTCATCCATTTTCTTTTTCAGAGCTAAACAAACTGGCCCTCAAGATCCACTGTCCTGCTGGTTTTCCAACTATCCCTCCTCTACCCACGGCTGATTACCTGGATCAGGCGTCTTCAGCCATTTAGAAACTGGAGGGGCAGGAATAGTTGAAAAACACTCAGGGTGGTGGACCTCAAGGACCACAGTTGGTGACCCGTTTATTTCCTTTTATGGTGTTTTAAAAATACTGTATAAATGATAAACTGATCGTAGCATCAATAATCAACACAGCTGCTGTTCTACACCGTTTTAACTGCTTCAACCCATGTCCCCTCAGTCCAATCAGTGCATCCCCATTGTGCAGAAGCATCTACAGAGCTGCATCCAGAACCTGGAGCTCGACCCCTGTGGGGACGTCTTTCATGACTGCAAGGAGTAAGTCCAAACATGCTCCTTCTGGTTATACTGTAGGTCTGCAGATGTTTTCAGTGAATACTAACGAATAACTTGCTGTTTCATGGATCAGAGAGCTACATAAATACCTCAGTGGAGAGCCCTTCATCCAGTACCAGCAGAGCATGTTTTTTGATCGGTATCTACAGTGGAAGAAGTTGGAGAGGTTAGTAACTCTGTTCTGAGAGCAAATGAGAAATGAAACACAACATATCCAGCTGGCCTCAATGCAACACAGGCAGCAAAAGTGAGGCCAGAAAAACCAGTCAGTCAAAGGCTCAGGAAAACAGGAGAGTTTTCAGTTTAGATTTGAAAGTGTGTTTGAGATTGGGCACATTTAAGGACTTCAGACAGTTGGTACCGTCTGTGCAGCATAGTAGCAAAAAACAGCTACACCCTGTTTGGTTCAGATCTCAGGGCACTGCTGGGTTTAGATCCTTTAAGGAGGTCAGGGATGGATTTTGGTCTTGATAACATCTAAGCAATAGTATTTTAAAATCTGTGTTGTAGAGCCAGTGTATAGATTTAAGACAAGGACTGGCAGCAGCATCAGAATGACTGTCTAATGGTTTTTTATTGGAAGACCAGACAAAAGACCAGTTTTTCTAGATCTTGTCTGGACATGAGACCTTTAAATCTTCCTTTGTTCCTTTAACCTTCCTTTAATCTTCCTTTAACCATGGCCCTGGCCTTGATTTGGCTGCTGAATCTGAAATCAGTCAATTAACAGATTAATGTTAACAATTTTGAAAATAAGTTGAACAGTAACTTTCATTGTTTGGTTCTTGTCAAAAAATAATCTAATAAATAAAATAAAAAATAGTCTTGTCTTCATTTAACTGAAGGACATTTAGTTGCATGCAGATAGTTACTTGCTCTAAATATTGGCTCTAGTGACTTGGTGCTGACAAGAAAAGTAAACCTGAGTGTCATCTGCATAAAAACTGTTCTTCTCTTCAAGGCAGCCCATCACCAAGCACATGTTCAGACAGTTCAGACTACTGGGGAAAGGAGGGTTTGGAGAGGTAAGGCCACATCATATAACGACATATTTCGCTGTCATGGGTCACTTCTCATTCTGAAAGAACAAACTAGCATGCATAAATTATGTAGTATGTAAAAAAAGCTGCATCAGCTGCAGTTTAAACTAAGTGAGAAACATTTCAACGTCGTCACCTTTTTGTTTGTTCCATCTTCATAAGGTAAAGTGGTCCCCCTCGAATCCTGGAATAGTTTTCCTGGTCTTAAACAAGTATGTCTTCACTTTGTGGCCTAAATCACCCCCAAATCATCTCAGTTGGGTGCAGGAGGGCTGGTTCTGAAGGCCAAGCCATCTGATGCAGTACAGAGTCTGGAAGTGTGTCTGGGTCATCATCCTTTTGGAAAACTGCGGATGGTCCCAGTAAGCACAGAGTTGATGAGATGTTGTGGTGGCTATGCTGGTTAAGGTTGCCACAAACTGTGAATAAATCTCCAGCAGAGCTCCCCACACATTTAGAAACCACAGAGCTGGAACCAAACCATCTCAGACACAGACTCATCAAACCACAGTCCAGATTTCCACTGGTCTAATGTCTATTCCTTGAGGTTTTTCTCACTCAGCAGAGGTTTCTGAGCAGCAGCTGATAAATCTTTTGATTAAACACTGGGAATCACTGATGTGGCCTCTGATCTAAGGTGAAGCTGGAAACCTGAATGAACAGAGCCTCTGCAGCAGAGGGATCTCTGGGTCTTCATTTCTTGGGAAGGTCCATTGTGACGTCTCTTAGATGGTTCTTGCCATAATTCTGATTATTGCAGTGGGTTATTTGGTGTGGATCAACAAAATGATGGTCTCAAACCCATCAAGATTCAAAGACAACTCTGCCATGGTTTTAGTGTGGATAATGTTGTCTGTCCAGGTGTGGGCTTGTCAGGTGCGTGCCACAGGGATGATGTACGCCTGCAAAAAGCTGGAAAAGACCCATGTGAAGAAGAGGAGGGGGGAGGCGATGGCTCTCAACGAAAAGCAGATCCTGGAAAGCCTGGACACTCGATTTGTGGTGAGACCACAACACTTCTGCTTCCTCACTTTAACCTTTTAATTTTCTGCTTTCCAGTGTTTTAAAAGTCTTTCAAGATCAAATCCCACTAACCAGCACTTTAGTGGCCCAATCAAACTTCTTCCTCGGTGCCATACCATGTATTATTTTATGTTCTATACTGCTTATAAGTACCAAATATGGGGGTTCTGGGTACACCAAATGTGAATTAATCTGCTGATGAAAACAGTCCATAATAAATGCAACATTTCCTACTGTTTGCTAAAAGCTACTGTGCCCACTGGTTCTTGGAAATTACTCAGCTTTAAAAAAATGAAACTATATTTTTAAAAGGTATTTTTTAACAGATCGTCTTCATACAGAAGTCAAAGTACTGAGATAGAACACTTTAAGGGGATTTGATTGTATTTAACAAAGATTTCTAGTTCACACACTTTCTTTTCTAGGTGAACCTGGCGTATGCTTACGAGACCAAGCACGCCCTCTGTATGGTTTTGACCATGATGAGCGGCGGGGATCTAAAATTTCATATTTATAACATCGGAGAGCCTGGATTGGACACAAACAGAGTGTGTTTCTATGCTGCTGAAGTGTGCTGTGGTTTAATTCACCTCCACCAGCAGTCGATATTATATAGGTCAGAGCATTTCCACAGAAACAACACATTAAATCACATTTCTGCTGTTCCCGAGCTACTGGCTCACACGTTCTGTTTGACTTTCCAGAGATCTGAAACCAGAAAACATTCTCGTAGATGACAAAGGTATGTACACACACACACACACACACACAAACTGTTCAATAAATACATCAACGGTTCCTAATAAAACAGACACATTCTCTGCAGAACAGATAACACCATGACATGTTTGACTGCCACCCTGGGACGTGTCTATTCTTAGCCCTGAAATTACTCTGGAAACAGTTTCAGTTCTGCCAGACCACGGCTCAGCTTATCAGATTCATGTCTTAGATAAACCTACTTGTTGTGAAGAAGGACACAGGGTGAGGAAGTTAAAAGCCTCTGGGATTCAGGTGTGGCTCAGTCTAGTTTAAAAAAAAAAAAAACAACAAAAAAAAAAACTCTCCGCACCTGTTGCTGTTCCTGGAAGCACGTTTGGAGGCCTGCAAGCGCATTCCCTTGTAATTATAATGACTGGTTAGAGTATTTGCATGTTTGTTTGAAGAACCAGCTCATGGCTCATGGTGTTTAAGTGTACAGCTGGAGGGGACAGCAGGTATTGATAAGGCAGCAAGCAATAGAAAACTCAACAATGAAACCAGTTCAGTGGATTTTTTTTTTTGTGTGTTTCCTCAAGGACACATCCGCATCTCAGACTTGGGCCTGGCTGTCCGGCTGTCGAAGGGGAGTCTGGTGCGGGGCAGGGTGGGCACGCTGGGCTACATGGGTATGTATGTACCTCACATTACTGACGGTTTCATCAGAGCAAAACGCCAGAGTCTGGGAGACATGTTGAACCAGAACGCCAGTAGCTCTGAAGTCCAAGTTGCGGTCACTGAAAAGGTCTGAAGGTCTTTGACAACCAGTCCACTCAGATAAAAGGGTTTATCCTTGTGGCCTCATTATTGGCTCCCCCTGTTCTTATGTGTATGAAAATAACCTGTGGAAGCAGCAATGCAAAAAGTTTTACACTTGGTTTTTCAATTAAAGAAAAATGTGAGATAACAGGCTGCACTCTGACCAACGCTGGCTTCACATGAAAAAATGGAAAATGAAAATGTGCAGTCACTGAAAGGCCACTAACGCACTGCTGTCCTGAAGCAAAACAATCGACTCTTGTTCGACTTTTACTGTTACATCAGTCATATGTTTCAATGTTGGCCAATCACAGACATGCTAGTTTGCATTCCTGGTGAATTACCAGGAATCAAATCGAGGTTACAATAAATCTGCAACTTTTCTGTCGACTGCTGGTTAACAGACGTATACCAGGCTCTGAGCAAGGCAGTGATAAGAGACGTGGGGCAGCTCTCATTGGTGAGAGTGTTGCAGCCTGATCAGATACAATAAATAAGATATATTTTTTGATTATTATATAATACCAGGCTTCTTTTACCTACAGTTTAATTATCACTGTTCTCTTTTAAAGCTGCATTAAACACAAACTAAAGTAGAGCCTGATTGCAATATCATTCTTTTTGAAAGCTTTTGGCTATAAATATAAATTTTTATGAGATATTTTACTAAAGTGGTGCCTGCAACCTGCAGGGAATCCACAAAACTATAAGGATTCACCACAGACATTTGTATTTAATTTCAGAGCAATAATTCATTTCTGTCTGGACTAAAGTAACAGACTAGTGGCTAAAATTTCAACCATCTGTAGCATTTAAATGGAGTAAATATTGAAAACCACCTCAATAAATACTAAAACCATCTTATTGCACAACCACCAGCTGCACATTTAATCAATTTACTTTCCTGGTTTCAGCTCCTGAGGTGATCAGTAACGGGCGCTATGGGATGAGCGCGGACTGGTGGGGCCTCGGGTGTCTGATTTATGAAATGACCGCAGGGCAGCCCCCATTCAGGGCCCGAGGAGAGCATCCCAAACCCTCAGAGATGGAGAGAAGGATCCAGACGGAGCTTGAGGAATACAGCAACAAATTCAACAAGGTGGTGAAAGGCCTCTGCTCTTTGGTGAGTTGAAATCTTCAAAAAAAAATATGTACATTAAAACATCAATCAAGTTTAATTCTATCTTTCTCTTAGCTAAGAAATTACCAGGTTTTCTTTACCACATTGTAGCTGCTGACCAAGGACCCCAAAGAGAGGCTGGGATGCCAGGGCTCAAAAGGGAAAGAAGTACAGTCCCATCCTTTCTTCAAAAAGATCAACTTCAGGATGCTGGAGGCAGGACTCGTGGACCCTCCCTTTAAACCTGATGCAAGTACTTTTGTGATTTGCAGAGAATCAATAATTCAGCACATACATTGTGTCTTTTACTGTCTATGGGTGAAGGTCAGACCTTTTACTTGTTTTATAAGACTGGATGCAGTTGAGTCTACATGAATGAAGATTAGCAATTTGCCAACAGTGTGACCACTTTAATTAGTTTAATGGGAGTTTAGTGTTGTGTGCCTGCTTGGGGTGGAGCTGATTGGACCTGCATGCTGCCGGTTTAATCAATAATATACAAATTATTTAATTAAGTAATCAAATTAACTTTAACACAAATTACTTAGTGTGAGTAAAAAGATAGAGAAACAGCATTTTGTCTGTTTTCATTGTGTTGTTTGTTTGTAGCCCAGACAGGTGTACTGCAGTGACGTGCAGGATATTGATGAGTTTTCTACAGTGAAGGGAGTCACTCTGGACCGGGTCGACAGCGGCTTCTACACCAAGTTCAACACAGGCAGCAATCCTATAACCTGGCAGAATGAGGTAACGCTCAGCTCCTAATTAGATAAGACAGATACTTTATTCATCCCCCATGGGGGAAATCCAGATATTAATTAATCAGAGAGAATCAAAACAGACTCACTGCTGTTTTCTTTTCTCCTCTGCAGATTATAGACACGGGTTGTTTCAGGGAGCTGAATGTTTTTGGTCCTGCGGGAACACGATCACCAGACCTGGACTGGAATCAGACCCCAGAGAGCCCCAAACGCGGTCTGCTGGGCCGACTCTTCCGCAAACACGTAAGCGCCCACACTCTGCTGCTTCCCACCATGTGTGCGGTTTACATGTGTGAAAACTGAGTATGTCCTTCCCCTCTCTCCTCCTACAGCAACCTTCAGATCCATCAGACGAGCTCAAACAGAGTCTGGTCTCCAGTGACGCCTACGTGAAGTCGGGACTAGTCAGCACGACCCTCTGAGGACTGTCGCAGCAGCCTCCAGCCACTGTAGCAGCAAAGGACACTGGAAGCAGTTCTGTCCTTCGCTTTAAATGTTTCGTTTTTAATGTGTGTTTACTTCTTTCTACCACGTGATGTTGGCACTTCCTCCTTCTGTTCTCAGCTAAAACTGATGTATGACTTCACTGTTACATTGAACAAACTGTAATATTTACAGATTTTTTTTTTTTTTTTTTTTTAGTCTTGTATGATAGTAAATTAAATATCTTTGGGTTTTGGACAAAACAAGCCATCCAGAAACATCAACTTGACTTTGTGATGGACACTAGTCAGTTTTTTCTGACACTTTTTTTTTTTTTTTTTAAAACCACAAACATTTAAGTGTTACCACCAAAAGCGTTGGGAACCACTTTAATATCGTACGGAAGAACATCAGGTGCATGAATCTTTGTTTGAAATTCATGAGTTTAACTTTGTCCATGTAGGATGTTTTTTTTTTTTTTTTTTTTTTTTATTTAACCCAGAGTATAAAACAGTAAATAACCGACACACTGTCAACAAATAAAACAGCAAAAAGACAGAACGCACCAAAGACTGCTGAATCTCCTCGTCTACAGGAGGGCTGCGAGAATGATGAAGTGAGTCTGTTTGGCAGAAGGTCGGGGTCAAAATGAGACCAAAAATATGTGCCATACATGACGTCAAGCTAAGACTCGCTACAGCATAACACTAAATTCAGAATACACACATTTCAAAGAAAAGCACCAAAAAAGTTGATGTTGTTAAATGTTTGGGGTGGAATGTCTGCCGATGGCACGCCAACACCTAACCACGTGCTGCCATTGGGTTTTAGCCCGGTGTGAATTCTTAGTACAAGTTTAACTTTGTGGCTGGCAAAACTGATATTGCAAGACCATTACCGGCTGTTTACTGCAGCCTGTGGTGTTTTCTTCTGACTGTCTGAAGATGGGACTATGTTTTGACTGGGGTGTGTGCGTACTGAATTCCTTTCAGCCTTCCCATGGCGGGCTGCGGCGTCCGTCCACATCCGTCTCCACGTGGTACAGCATATCAGCCAGCGTGTGTTCGATCACAGCTCCCCAACCCATGTCACTCATCTGTGAGGAGGAAAAAGTCCACAGACGTGTGACCAAACAACAGCTCAGTAAATGTTAGTGCAGGAAAGCATGTGAATCTTTGCAGCAGCTCTCACCGGCTGGTACTTGACATCCTTTGGAGGGTATTTGAAATGTGGCCCAAAATTGACTGAAACCTGAAAGGGGATAAACGCTTAGCAAACCGGAGAATTTAAGGAACCAAAAAGCAGCAGCTCTACATGAGTACTCACTGTGCAGCTCTTGTAGAGTGAGATAGCAGGAAAGTAGAGTCCCTCAAACAGGTTTTCAAAGGCAACACCTTGGTTGACTCCATTTTTATAGAATATCATCTGGAAAACAGGATCAGCGAGTTAGTAGCAGCAATCAGTGTCAGGTTCTCTAACTGGATTTTATTTTGGAGAGGTTTCTGACCCTGCTGGGGCTTGTTGACTTGAGGCTTTTCTCTGCTTTGTCCACATAGTCCTTCTCTTCAAAGTACAGGTAGCTCTTGAACTTAATCAATGCCTGAAAAGAGAAACGATTCATGAAAACGTCAAATGTCAGAGCTGTTTTGAGTCGGGGTAGTTCTCCTTACATCTCTGCCATTACCTTGTCTTTGTATGTATCAGGCAGGGCCTTGGCGATCTCTGTGCCATCAGGAAGCTCTATGAAGAAGCCCAGCGTGTCTCCCTGCCCGTAGGCAGAGGAATAATGCTTTCCTATGGACTGGTGAAACCGTGTGCCCTTCTTACTGCGCCACGAGTAGCTGAACTTGTCGTATCCCAGAGGTGCCTGCAGGTTACCTGAGAAATGAACAAGGGCGAATTCACATTAACATTAGAAGAAAATATCAGACCAAAGAATAATGCCCCACTCTACTGCATTTATGCAAAACACATGCAAAAAACAAGCATCTCATTTTTATATGGCATTTAGACCAACAGAATCTGGCACAGTGCAGTGTAGGAGCTCAGGAAAGCACACCCCATCCACCAGCTTGTTTTATGGCATTATAGCTATTTCAGTCACAGAGCGAAGCTTCTGAGTATCTGCCTTAGCACATACACTGCTACAGCTTCTCTCAGCCAAGCCACAGTGGATGGATTTCCACTTTAACCTTCCACTGCAACATTCAGCTGCTGAGATTTCAGGTGGTACAGCACCTTCCCCTGTCTGGCTCAGTGTCAGATGTCTTTCTGACACTTCTGTAAGTACGCCCTCTTGTGGTGTGCAAGTTAACATATTACATTATTTTTGCATAACAGTGTTATGCAAAAAACACACAAACTTAGTACATATTCAATCAGTCCAGTTCTTGACTAATTGATTATTGATTAATCATTAACTATCCTAACTACCCAAACTACCTCAGTGTTTCTTCTGGTCCTCTGAATGTTTGATATTTAAGCTTTTATTTACTCTTGGATCAAATTTCCTGATAAGATCTGGTTACAGGAACTGTTCTAATTTTAGAAGGTATTTTTAGAAAGGTATTTGTACGGCTGGTTGAGTTAAAACAACACTCAACACATTTAGAACCATATTTGGAGTTTTTGGAAAAAGACGGGTCTCCCATTGTTGGTGAGGAAGAACCATGTGAGCCAGGTCAGCGCTGGGGCTCCCTGCTGGGTTTTTAATAGTTTTTGGACAACAATGGAGGTCTAAGGCACAGACCTATAAGCTGAACCAGGTTCTGGATTCATGCACATTCATTGGCACTGTCAGTCTCTGGATGGGATTTGGACTCAATGACACACACTCTGAATCACTGGCTACTGCCTTTAAGTCGGTACAGAGATGGGAGGATATTAACCTACACAGTAAATCCTGTATCTGATTCCTGATCTGTCCCTAAAGAACAGAAAAACTCCTCAATCATCATTTCTGATAATGAAGAAGAACAGAAAACTGTCATACTGTGGTTTCTATAGTCCATAGGAAGTTGTTACAGTTATCAGGTGAATTGTCTTCAGCTGGGTAATTACAGTTTAAATGCATTAACAGAAAATCAACACTTAGTTTCACCAGTCTCTCTGTACGCCATGTGACGACCAAAATCACTATCCCTAAGTGGAACAGCAGTTTTGTGTGAGTGAACTGACCGAGCGGCTGAGACCAGCCGAGTCTGGCTGCTGTCTCTGGAGGCATGTCGTCAACAGAAACCTCAAAGTACCAGGAGCCTTTGCGAACGCCGTGGGAGGCTCGCACCATGGAGTAACCCTTCTCCCCGGTCACAGTCAGGCGGTCGTCAGAGATCTTCAGCTGAGGCGCTGCGAAATGCACATACAGCAGTTTCACACACGTTAAAGAAAACATGCAGTACAGCAGAGTCACAGAATCACTTCAGCGACGCAGCTCAACTGAATGAACGTTTTTTGTTTTTTGCCTGAAGTCATTAATTAGGACAACAGAATGATTCATGAATGAAAATCAGACTTTGAGACATTTAAAAACAGGCAACAAGCTTAAAACAACAGATGGTTGTTGGATTGTCTGAGTACCTCTGTCATGCAAGGCCAGCAGCACCCTCTCGTACAGACAGGCCCTGTACAGATCACCAGGTATGGGTTTGCCAGCCCAGCAGTCCAGCTCAAGCTTTTCTGGATCTGGAGCGTGGGGGTCTGGTTCTGCCAGGATGTAACGATAGCCATCTTTATTAAAGGGGTGCTCCAGTGGGTAACCATGAGGAGGCAGACGCTGGGCCGAGAACAGAGGGTCGCTGCAAAGAGAGAAAAACACGAAGTTTGTTTTCTATGTATTTATTTAAAAGACTTAAACCAGCCATAAACAAACAGGTTCATCTTTCACCTTCGGGTTCTCTTCGTGGCCCCTGCAGTGGTGCCTTCCTGCTGCTGCTGCTGTTTACGTTTGGCCCCTCTTCCCTTTCCTGGGCCCGGGGCCAAAGCTCCTTAAAGACATGAGACAGGATGCCACAATGAACATATGGAAATGCACACATAGACACAGACACAGACACGCACACACTCACACACAGTCAGTGGCAAAGGTGTCAGTTTATTGGGTACACCTAGTTACTAATGCAGTGTAATCCCACAGTCCTGAAGTGACTTCTGATGCTGAGTGTCCACTGAACTGCATATTCATTTTAAATACAAAAACTAAATTTGCTTCAATATCAAAAAGGCCTCTGACCAGCCTTCATGAAGGCAGGACTTGCTGAAGGACTGGTGTATTAGGCTGCATCAGTTTAACACAGGCGTGATGAATTATAGGATAAGGCGAGCACAGTACTCCAGACCACATTACAGCTATGGAACAAGCGAATTTAGGAAAAGGAGAGAAGGCACACCATCTTAGAACAGTTGATGCTGCTACTACCAACAGGTGAGCTGTGTTAAGAGAAGGTAGAGAGGCCTACAGTGTTTCAAAACCTCCTCAAAGCTTTTAAACACCCACCTCCAAGGTTGCTAGAAAATCCACCCCATGCTCCATATCGTATTTCCAGCTAGCAATTAACTGAAATGTACTTCACTGTTGTTGAGAAGTGTCTTTCTACACCATAAGACTGCCACTGAGAACACACACACACACACACACACACACACACACTAAAAGCAGGTTATTAGGCTGTACAAAGGGAGACAGCAGGCACAAAAAGGCAGGAATTAGTTGGCATGGCGTTTTCCAAACACTATCAGCCTCCTATAAAACCTCTTCTGTACGGCCTCGCCACATCGTTCTGTCAGAGACAAACACTAATGTCAGGGAGCCAGTTGCAGCGAGTTTCTTCTTCTCTGACACGACTATGAACAAACATTATTCATCTAGCTCAGATCTGGTTCATTTGGAAGAAAAACAAATGCCTCCATTATCTGTTTCTCTCATTATCAGTGCAGGTGAAAAGACATTTTCACATACAGCCTTTGTTTTGATACAAATGATAATGCCTGCATGCTAAGAACACTGTTTAAGTCAATACACACTTCCTGATAACTTTCATAATCTCCTAAAACATCAATAATCTTTACTGATTAGCAGCTACGCAGTCAGGTCTGGTGGCTACTGGTCTGACGCAAAAAGCAACAGGAAGAGGATGAGGCTAACTAGCATTGGATGAAAGCCAGTGGCAAATCAAAAATAGCACTCTGCTCTGACGTAGGCTGTGGTACGGAGGGCAGAGTGTCATTTCAGTGAGGAGATTTTTATGGATTTCAGAGCCCGTTAGCAGCAAGCCAGAGACGAGGAAGATCACTGATCAAAGGGGGCAAAGCCATTGGGAGGAGGGCACCAAACAGAGAGCAGACAGGGAGGTTACAACTGTGGAAGAAGTTGCCCACAAGATGCTTATTGAGGATCAGTTTAGCTCAACTTTGGTTTGAGCTGGGAGGGGGAGGTGGGGTCGGGGGTCTGATTGGAACCTCAGGGCCAACTTCTATCCAGAGGGTTACAACACAGAAAAACACACTGATCGGCTCCAGATGCCAAAACACCACATATTCACCTGAGAAAGCAGATCCACCTGGAACACAATGCACAGAATCACCATGGTCATCACACTTAACAAGCACTATCTCTCTGTTTGCTCTGTCTGGGGAGTTTATACTGGCCATTACTTATGTAAAGGTGCTTCCACACCTGACCTGCTTGGTTCAGTTCCATCAAACTCCGGACTGTTTTCCTGTTTAGTGCAGTTTGTCTGAGCTGGCTTTAAACGTGCCAATCAAACTCTGGTGAGGACATTCAGACTTAGACACCCTTAAAACTCAGGCCTTGTTCTGTGTCCAAGCAGATTTTTGATGCAGCTCATTTGTTGTGTGAAAGTAAAACTGCACAATCACATGACTTTATGACAATAATCATTTCTTCAAATGACTTCAGCTAAATCCATCTGTAAAGGGAGGAAAGGGACCTGCTCCACATATGTGACGTACAGACTATATATACACACAAGATCCCAGAAATTACAGCCAAATTACAGATGTGGAAGCACCTTAAAACTTTTCTTCTCCTCAGCCTATGTTGAAATCTCCTATGATTTCAATCTGCTTTACAAGTAGAAACTGCTATTTGGGTCCAGATCTTTACTGTGTAATATACTCACCATTGAGCCCACCAGCTGTCGGCGTAGTAGTGGTCTGTTTTTGTGTGTCATATGAGGGTCCAATGTTTCCCAGGTCCTAGAAAAGAGCAGCAGTAGCTAAAGGCATGAGGTTTCAAATCTGACTCCCTCTATTTGTTCCATGTGACAGATGAGATGAGAATACCTGGTCCAATAGGCCAAATTTGGGATACTCCTCATCTAAGTCTTTACTGCCCGGGTCAGGGTGCTCCTTCACTAGGAAAACATCACGCTCTTTACTCTGGAGAATAAACAAAAAAACTTTCACTCAATAATAATTAAGATTTTTATATTATTTTGATTCAAGAGTGTTTTCCTTCCATAAAGTTGTCAAATGTAAGACCCTACACAACACAACACAAGAGCAGCAAGTTAAGGCTGAATGCAGGGAGGCAACCATAATATTTCTCCCCACTGGCTCATTCAACATAGACTGGTGGTTAAATAACAGATTACCCCACTGTGCACCACATCATTACCATGGTCTTCACTATGTTGTTGGGCCAGGTGAGCTTCCCCGGTCTCTGACGGGTTGTCATGCATTCCCAGTACTTGTCAATGAATGGTATGATGTCCTGCAAAAGAAGATATTCATGCAGTGACTATACTGAAAACCATTCATATTGGTCACAGTGCCCCCTGTTGTCTGCTTCTCAGGCAGCAACAAGTCATTAAAGTTAACAGTAACTTTAATGTCATCTGTTACATCAATCTGTGTTGACTATTGAGAGTAAATCCAACCACAATAAATGATCTGATTTTGTATTTCATGAAACTGGACTTTACAAAGAGATGGAGCAATGACACACTAAATTAAAACAAAACACACAAATCATCACACAGTGTTTAAAAAGGCTTTACAAGACTTATCTTTTATCAGCAGCATCTTGCATCTATATCAGCAAAGCCCACCTTGTCTTTGGAAAACATGGTCTTTGGGTGCTCTTGTGTTCTGGACCGCCATGTAAGGTTAGCCAGGGCTGTGAGACACATCTCCTTCAGATCTACACGCGCACACACACACACACACGCACACACACACAGGTCTGTGAAAAACTAACATTAATGCAGAAAGAAAGCAAACCTTAACTCACTGTAGAAATTATGTTTTTGTTTGGAGCACACAAAAAAACCTACTTGCTTGTTTCCTGAGGAAGTATGTGTTACCACTGTGATGACACACATTGCAGTGAAACACATAATTGGTCATAAAGGGAAGACAAGTCCTGTAGAGAAAGGGTCAGAGACTGTGTCAGTAAAACTGGTAGTGCAGTTACATAACTGTTCATAGTTTCTCTGAAAATAAATGGATTTATTCAATGAAAGTACATACGCAGTGTCAATGCCAAATGTATCTGCAGTGAACCACTTCATACACAATGCACACTGCAGCTCCACCTCGCCCAGCTGCCTCCCACTCTCCTCGTCTCCTGATCCAGTCAGAGCATCAGCAGCCTCTGAGCCTTCACCAGCCGTCTCCTGTGGCAAACAGCCCAATTACTGTACAACCATAGCCTGCCAAAACATCGGCTCAGCTCCACTGACGTTTAAAAGTACATACAAAAAACATAAAATAAAATAAAAACAGAGGGATAGTATTAATGTCAAAGAAGCATACCATCCCCTCTTTGCCATTTGAAGATTCAGTATCTAAGGCAGTGGGTAGTTCTCCAAATGCAGCATCCCTGAAAGCCAGGAGAAAGATTAATGAGAACAGTGCAAGTGTCCAAGATATAATGGGCCATTAATAATCAAAGTGCACTGGTCTTAAATTACATAAAAGATTCATTATCTATTCCAAGAGCAAAACATTTTTCTCCTAAAAGTAGAGGAGCTCTGTTAGAACCCTTCCTTAATTATTTTTATTTCGTAAAAATAATCGAAATTTTATGTTGATGTGTTTAAGTATCCTTTATTGACAGTGATAAAACTTATGATTTTATTTCGGCTTAAGTTAGTATTCACTCTGTGTACTGTATATTTAAAACACATGTATAGACTATATCTACAACCTTATCTGTAAAACTGGCGTAATTCAAATGAAGTCTGGTTTCAGTGATTTGCAAATACAGCGTGACAACTGAAGACCTATCCGCTCCTATAAAGTCTTACAGTTAATTTCGTAGACTTTATGTATTTGCCGACATACATGGAAAGATTAAGTTAACATGTATTTTTTTACCTACAAATGTTTTTTTAGCAGCTAGGCGGTAACGTTTTATGGTCACTGGGGCTGTGAGGGGCTAACGTTAG
The DNA here is from genome assembly GCF_900324485.2 of Mastacembelus armatus. Classification (NCBI taxonomy): domain Eukaryota; kingdom Metazoa; phylum Chordata; class Actinopteri; order Synbranchiformes; family Mastacembelidae; genus Mastacembelus; species Mastacembelus armatus. The sequence goes on along the minus strand of NC_046644.1, from coordinate 19,139,701 downwards.
CTAGCGAGTTAGCTCACAGCTTCGCAAAGTAAATAAAAGCAAGAGCACATCAGCTGCTTATGTTGTCCCAGATAATCAGGGTCACGGTCTACAGTGCTTTAATAATGAGACTGTTTTAAATAAAGAACACTTACCCCTCTGCGGTGTCCGCTTCTGTTGCAGCTGCACTGCCCGCCTCCCCTTCAGACGCCATGTTTTAAATCAATGAGAAAAAAAAAAACATCGCGAGATCCGGCGTCGAGAAATGTTTCCTGTGTGGCTGCCGTGAATATGCAGCGTTTCAGCCCACAGCGACACCACAGGTTAGCAGGTGAACTGACGCATCACCGATTAAAATTAAAATACATCAGTTAAACTTTTTTTTTTTTTTTACTTTTCACCTGATTTTACTTTTTATTTATGACATTTTGGTCTGATTTTCCTGCATTTCATACCTCTCAGAAACCCCAATGTGACATCTAAGAGTTTCTATTTGTGATCACACAGTTTGTCAACAGGCCACTGCTCTTCCTGGACTGAGTCACAGTCTGATAATCCTCCCCCCTCTCTCACACACAGCAGCTCCACCTTGTTCAGGTATTTCTTGTTCCCTCCCCTTCAGATCTACAGTTTGGAGATGGGTGTTACCAACATGGGGGAAGTGCAGGAGCTGACAGGCCCCATTCATTGCACAGACACATGTTGTTTAGATCAGAGCTCAAACTAGTTTCACTTCTATAGAAAGTGAAAGTCACACAGTCACTGACACTGAGAGGAGAAATGGAGCAGAAAGGAGTTCAGCTGGACCAGGAAACAATTTCTTGTTCAATCTGTCTGGATCTACTGAAGGATCCGGTGACTGTTCCCTGTGGACACAGCTACTGCATGACCTGTATTAAAACCCACTGGGATGTGGAAGACCAGAAACACACCTACAGCTGCCCTCAGTGCAGGCAGACCTTCACACCGAGGCCTGTCCTGGTGAAAAACACCATGTTAGCAGCTTTAGTGGAGGAGCTGAAGAAGACTGGACTCCAAGCTGCTCCTGCTGATCACTCAAATGTTGGACCTGAAGATGTGGCCTGTGATGTTTGCACTGGCAGAAAACTGAAAGCCCTCAAGTCCTGTCTGGTGTGTCTGGCCTCTTACTGTGAGAAACACCTCCAGCCTCATTATGAATCTCCTACATTTAGAAAACACAAGCTGGTGGAGCCGTCCAAGAAGCTCCAGGAGAACATCTGCTCTCGTCATGATGAGGTGATGAAGATGTTCTGCCGCACTGATCAGCAGAGTATCTGTTATCTCTGCTCTGTGGACGAACATAAAGGCCACGACACAGTCTCAGCTGCAGCAGAAAGGACTGAGAGGCAGAGAGAGCTCGAGGGGAGTCGACAGAAAATCCAGCAGAGAATCCAGGACAGAGAGAAAGATGTGAAGGTGCTTCAGCAGGAGCTGGAGACCATCAATGGCTCTGCTGATAAAGCAGTGAAGGACAGTGAGAAGATCTTCACTGAGCTGATCCGTCTCCTGGAGAAAAGACGCTCTGATATGAAGCAGCAAATCAGATCCCAGCAGGAAACTGAAGTGAGTCGAGTCAAAGAGCTTCAGAAGAAGCTGGAGCAGGAGATCACTGAGCTGAAGAGGAAAGACGCTGATCTGAAGCAGCTCTCACACACACAGGATCACACCCAGTTTCTACACAACTACCCCTCAGTGTCAGCTCTCAGTGAACCTACAGACTCATCCAGCATCAATATCCGTCCTCTGAGATACTTTGAGGACGTGACAGCAGCTGTGGCAGAGCTCAGAGATAAACTACAGGACATTCTGAGGGAGAAATGGACAAACATCTCACTGGCTCTGACTGAAGTGGATGTTTTACTGTCACAACCAGAGCCCAAGACCAGAGCTGGATTCTTACAGTATTCACAGGAAATCACACTGGATCCAAACACAGCACACAAACAGCTGTTATTATCTGAGGGGAACAGAAAAGCAACAGTAATGAGACAACAACAGTCTTATTCCAGTCACCCAGAAAGATTCACTTACTGGCGTCAGGTCCTGAGCAGAGAGAGTCTGACTGGACGTTGTTACTGGGAGGTGGAGTGGAGCGGGTCAGAAGTTTATGTAGCAGTCACATACAAGAATATCAGCAGAGCAGGATACTCAAATGAATGTTTGTTTGGATTCAATGACAAATCTTGGGCATTAAATTGTCGACAAAACAGATATGAATTTAGGTACAACAACATCAAAACTCCAGTGTCAGGTCCTCAGTCCTCCAGAGTAGGAGTGTACCTGGATCACAGAGCAGGTATTCTGTCCTTCTACAGCGTCTCTGAAACCATGACTCTCCTCCACAGAGTCCAGACCACATTCACTCAGCCTCTCTATGCTGGACTTTGGTTATACAACTTTGGAAACACTGCTGAGTTTTGTAAACTCAAATAAACAGAAAGTTCATCTTCTGATTTCTTGTTCTGTTGGTGTTTGAGTCTGTAGGTGTTTCTCTTTCCTGTGTCTGTTCAGCCATGGAGGATCTCTGTGTTTCCTGACATGAAAATGTAAACTCTCTGTGCTTCAAATGTTCGATCAATATTTGTATGGATGTATTTGAGCTTTATTTCTCTCCCACTGCACAGACCTTAACAGAGACATCACCAAACTTTCTTCATCATAGATATTTTCTTCTTGCTGATTTCTACATTTATAAAAGAATCTATAATCACATTTACATTTATTTCTTTGACAGACCAAATGTTATTGTCTAAATCTATGAGCTGTGTGTTTACTGGGTTTTGATTGATTAGAAAATGATTTATTTCTACATATCTGAGATTTGGGTTAAAGTGACTGTGTTGATAAAATAAATCTGGTCATGAAATCACTAAACAACAGTCAAAGACTTTACTCATGTCATCTGTCAATAAATTGAAGGTTTCCATAATCAATAGTCTCTTTTTCAACTCTTTTCCTCAGTCTTCATCCCAAAGTCTCATTTGAAGCTGATGGAGAAAATGTCAAACTAATATGAGATTATATAGAACTGAGGCAGTTTTCCTCCTGAAATAATAATAATAACTCAGGATTCACACATCAGACTCTGTGGGAACCAGGAACAAGGGGGGTCTGTGGAGGACAACCTCCCTCACTTTCATTGACTTTAAACTTCACTTTTACCACAACAGGAAGGTCTCCAAGAAAAAACAACTCTCCTTCATCTGAGCACCTGGAGAACAGAACTAGAACAAAGTAAAGTAAAACTGTCATTTGTTGTTGGGCAGTTAAATAATATGACAAAGAAACAAACATATGTACATGCTGTAGCAGTCTGACTAAAAGTAATCTCACTGAAATAACAGTTAACACATATGTGATATAAAATAATCTCAACACATTTGATGGTTTTCTCCCCAACTTGTTTAGAGAGGTACAAACAGTAAATGAAACTCAAACTAATCACTGCTCCTCCTGGTGGACAGATACAGCTTTACAACAGGCCTCCCCACATGCTGCTTATGGACAATGACGAGGCAGCACTGAATTCACTGCATCACCAATGCATGGACTGGACACTTTGTGTTATTAGTTATGTTCAGTGGTCAGAACTAGGTCAAAGTCTGTTTGTTTGTGCACTAGGTTCTCATAATAGGTCTTCTCCTGCTGCCTCTGCAGACGTGACTGTCTTTAGAGCTTCCTCAGATCTGATGGTCTGCTCTCTGTACACGCAGTAAGTGCTTCTGAACAGCCCCCAGCTTATTTGTCTTCTCTGGAAGAGCCAGACTGGAGGCTTTGAGATTCTGCACCTCATCGTGCAGAGAGCTCTTCTCCTGCTGGTACTGGAGACACTGATTTTTTTGGCTTCTCTTCCATTTCCTTCATTACTACCAGTGCCGTCTGTTCCTGGGCTGGTTGGGACGTGGCCATCTTTTGTTTGTTAGTAAGGGTACGCAGCAAATGAATCCTTTTTAATATCCAAATGGCCTCTACCCTTAATTTCACTGAAGCTGTCCCCTCAACTCACTCTTTACTTTATTTCCTCTCTAGGAAAATGTGCTAAGGATTGAGACGTCTACCTGTTGACTCCTTCTAGACAACATTATACAAGGGACACATTCAAAACTTATGCTTATGGACTCCATTAACACGTAGACTCCTATGAAACTTTAAAACAGTTCCAGATCTGTGAAACACCAAAATAGACCAGTGTCAGATTATAAACCACTACACTGTGACTTGTGAGACCTGGACCACATTAACCCAGAAAAGCTAAAGACCGTTTAAAAACACAGTCACAGATTATTAGCAAAACCTTTATTATTATTCAGACAAAGTCCGGACTACAGACTGACGTTACAGCTAAACCTGTCAGATCTGGATTAGATTAACAAGAAGCGTGTGGACTGTGTTTTAGACTAGTGGTCCATTTATGAAAACACTAAACCCTGGGTAAAACCACTTGTCGAGACATTTTCCTCTAAGATCAGCTAAACTCCTGAATCTGACGAGTCTGTTTATTTGGTGAACACCTGTTAGCTGCTCATTAGCTGCATTAAATGAATGTAGCTGAGAAAAACATGATTTACCGTAGACTGAGGCTCATTTTAGCAGGATTTAAAGACCCGGAATGAACCGTTGTTGTTGCTAATCTCGGATATCAACACTCCCGTCAACACAACAAATACATTTATCCGCGCTCACACACGGGCTTCCTATTGGTCGGTGGTCTCCAGGCAGCAGTAACGTGCTCTCTGATTGGTTTACCCTATATAGTCTTTTTTTATGTATAAAAACTTTATGTTTACACATACATACATACATACATACATACACATATGACCAACAGTGATAAACTATTTATTATTTGTCAAATAAGACAAAAGATGTGTAGACACACACTTAGAGGCTTTTTCATATACATATTTTTTCTCCCATATGTTTAGACAGGGGTGTCCAATCCTGGTCCTCAAGGGCCACTGTCCTGCTTGTTTTCCAGCTATCCCTGTCCTAGCCACTGCTGATTACCTGGATCAGGTGTGTTCAGTCCGTTAGAATATGGAAGATACCATCTCAGATGAGGGTGGAAGTGAGGGAAGACAACATGAAATGGTATCCCCCAGATTATGGCTGAACACACCTGATCAGCAGTGGGTAGGGCACGGGATAGTTGGAAAACAAGCAGGGCAGTGGCCCTCGAAGACCAGGATTGGACACCCCTGTGTTTAGACTTTTGGGGTTTTACATCACAATTTTTAAAGTTTTTTTTTTATTTTTTTTATTACAACCAAGTGAGATATTTTTATATCATTTTTAAGGGGCCTGTTCATAGCAGTGATTTTAATGATTTTTAAAATGTTAAATGAAAAATAAATGAATGAAAGTGACTTAACTGGCCAAGTATGGTGACCCCCACACAGAATTTGTGCTCTGCTTTTTAACCCAATCCCAAATGCACACACACAGCAAGTGAACACACACACAGTGCACACACACCCGGGGCAGTGGGCAGTCAATTCTGCGGCGCCCGGGGAGCAGTTGGGGGTCCGGTGCCTTGCTCAAGGGTCTCATGTCATTCGTGGTATTGAAGATGAATGGGGTGCTGGCTGTTCGCTACATGCCACTGGCAATTTCCCTGTCAGACCTGAGACTCGAACCTGCAATTTTCAGGATACAAGTCCAACTCCCTGATCTACAACATATAATGTGAACTGGATCAAGTCACAGCCTGATAATCCTCCCTCCTCTCTCACACACAGCAGCTCCACCTTGTTCAGTTATTTCCTGTTCCCTCCCCTTCAGATCTACAGTTTGGAGATGGGTGTTACCAACATGGGGGAAGTGCAGGAGCTGACAGGCCCCATTCACTGCACAGACACATGTTGTTTAGATCAGAGCTCAAACTAGTTTCACTTCCTTAGAAAGTGAAAGTCACACAGTCACTGACACTGAGAGGAGAAATGGCGCAAAAACGAGTTCACCTGGACCGGGAAACCTTCTCTTGTTCGATCTGTCTGGATCTACTGAAGGATCCGGTGACTGTTCCCTGTGGACACAGCTACTGCATGACCTGTATTAAAACCCAGTGGGATGAGGAGAACACCTACAGCTGCCCTCAGTGCAGGCAGACCTTCACACCGAGGCCTGTCCTGGTGAACAACACACTGTTAGTAGCTTTAATGGAGGAGCTGAAGAAGACTGGACTCCAAGCTGCTCCTGCTGATCACTGCTATGCTGGACCTGAAGATGTGGCCTGTGATGTCTGCACTGGGAGAAAACTGAAAGCCCTCAAGTCCTGTCTGGTGTGTCTGGCCTCTTACTGTGAGAAACACCTCCAGCCTCATTATGAATCTCCTACATTTAGAAAACACAAGCTGGTGGAGCCGTCCAAGAAGCTCCAGGAGAACATCTGCTCTCGTCATGATCAGGTGATGAAGATTTTCTGTCGCACTGACCAGCAGAGTATCTGTTATCTCTGCTCTGTGGACGAACATAAAGGCCACGACACAGTCTCAGCTGCAGCAGAAAGGACTGAGAGGCAGAGAGAGCTTGAGGGGAGTCGACAGAAAATCCAGCAGAGAATCCAGGACAGAGAGAAAGATGTGAAGGTGCTTCAGCAGGAGCTGGAGACCATCAATGGCTCTCCTGATAAAGCAGTGAAGGACAGTGAGAAGCTCTTCACTGAGCTGATCCGTCTCCTGGAGAAAAGACTCTCTGATGTGAAGCAGCAGATCAGATCCCAGCAGAAAACTGAAGGGAGTCGAGTCAAAGAGCTTCAGGAGAAGCTGGAGCAGGAGATCACTGAGCTGAAGAGGAAAGACGCTGATCTGAAGCAGCTCTCACACACACAGGATCACATCCAGTTTCTACACAACTACCCCTCAGTGTCAGCTCTCAGTGAACCTACAGACTCATCCAGCATCAATATCCGTCCTCTGAGATACTTTGAGGACGTGACAGCAGCTGTGTCAGAGCTCAGAGATATACTACAGGACATTCTGAGGGAGAAATGGACAAACATCTCACTGGTTCTGACTGAAGTGGATGTTTTACTGCCACAACCAGAGCCCAAGACCAGAGCTGGATTCTTACAATATTCACAGGACATCACACTGGATCCAAACACAGCACACACACAGCTGCTATTATCTGAGGGGAACAGAAAAGCAACAGTAATTTTTCAACAACAGTCTTATTCCAGTCACCCAGACAGATTCACTTATTGCCGTCAGGTCCTGAGCAGAGAGAGTCTGACTGGACGTTGTTACTGGGAGGTGGAGTGGAGCAGGAAAAGAGTTTCTGTAGCAGTCACATACAAGAATATCAGCAGAGCAGGAAACTTAGATAAATGTAGATTTGGAGTCAATGACAAATCTTGGGCATTATTTTGTCGACAAAACAGATATGAATTTAGGTACAACAAGATCAAAACTCCAGTGTCAGGTCCTCAGTCCTCCAGAGTAGGAGTGTATCTGGATCACAGAGCAGGTGTTCTGTCCTTCTACAGTGTCTCTGAAACCATGACTCTCCTCCACAGAGTCCAGACCACATTCACTCAGCCTCTCTATGCTGGACTTTGGTTATATCACAACTTTGCAAACACTGCTGAGTTTTGTAAACTCAAATAAACAGAAAGTTCATCTTCTGATTTCTTGTTCTGTTGGTGTTTGAGTCTGTAGGTGTTTCTCTTTCCTGTGTCTGTTCAGCCATGGAGGATCTCTGTGTTTCCTGACATGAAAATGTAAACTCTCTGTGCTTCAAATGTTCGATCAATATTTGTATGGATGTATTTGAGCTTTATTTCTCTCCCACTGCACAGACCTTAACAGAGACATCACCAAACTTTCTTCATCATAGATATTTTCTTCTTGCTGATTTCTACATTTATAAAAGAATCTATAATCACATTTACATTTATTTCTTTGACAGACCAAATGTTATTGTCTAAATCTATGAGCTGTGTGTTTACTGGGTTTAGATTGATTAGAAAATGATTTATTTCTACATATCTGAGATTTGGGTTAAAGTGACTGTGTTGATAAAATACATCTGGTCATGAAATCACTAAACAAGAGTCAAAGACTTTACTGATGTCATCTGTGAATAAATTGAAGGTTTCCATAATCAATAGTCTCTTTTTCAACTCTTTTCCTCAGTCTTCATCCCAAAGTCTCATTTGAAGCTGATGGAGAAAATGTCAAACTAATATGAGATTATATAGAACTGAGGCAGTTTTCCTCCTGAAATAATAATAATAACTCAGGATTCACACATCAGGCTCTGTGGGAACCAGGAACAAGGGGGGTCTGTGGAGGACAACCTCCCTCATTTTTATTGACTTTGAACTTCACTTTTACCAGAACAGGAAGGTCTCCAAGAAAAAACAACTCTCCTTCATCTGAGCACCTGGAGAACAGAACTAGAACAAAGTAAAGTAAAACTGTCATTTGTTGTTGGGCAGTAAAATAATATGACAAAGAAACAAACATATGTACATGCTGTAGCAGTCTGACTAAAAGTAATCTCACTGAAATAACAGTTAACACATATGTGATATAAAATAATCTCAACACATTTAATGGTTTTCTCCCCAACTTGTTTAGAGAGGTACAAACAGTAAATGAAACTCAAACTAATCACTGCTCCTCCTGGTGGACAGATACAGCTTTACAACAGGCCTCCCCACATGCTGCTTATGGGCAATGACGAGGCAGCACTGAATTCACTGCATCACCAATGCATGGACTGGACACTTTGTGTTATTAGTTATGTTCAGTGGTCAGAACTAGGTCAAAGTCTGTTTGTTTGTGCACTAGGTTCTCATAATAGGTCTTCTCCTGCTGCCTCTGCAGACGTGACTGTCTTTAGAGCTTCCTCAGATCTGATGGTCTGCTCTCTGTACACGCAGTAAGTGCTTCTGAACAGCCCCCATCTTATTTGTCTTCTCTGGAAGAGCCAGACTGGAGGCTTTGAGATTCTGCACCTCATCGTGCAGAGAGCTCTTCTCCTGCTGGTACTGGAGACACTGATTTTTTTGGCTTCTCTTCCATTTCCTTCATTACTACCAGTGCCGTCTGTTCCTGGGCTGGTTGGGACGTGGCCATCTTTTGTTTGTTAGTAAGGGTACGCAGCAAATGAATCCTTTTTAATATCCAAATGGCCTCTACCCTTAATTTTACTGAAGCTGTCCCCTCAACTCACTCTTTACTTTTTTCCCTCTCTAGGAAAATGTGCTAAGGATTGAGACGTCTACCTGTTTACTCCTTCTAGACAACATCATACAAGGGACACATTAAAAACTTATGCTTATGGACTCCATTAACACGTAGACTCCTATGAAACTTTAAAACAGTTCCAGATCTGTGAAACACCAAAATAGACCAGTGTCAGATTATAAACCACTACACTGTGACTTGTGAGACCTGGACCACATTAACCCAGAAAAGCTAAAGACCGTTTAAAAACACAGTCACAGATTATTAGCAAAACCTTTATTATTATTCAGACAAAGTCCGGACTACAGACTGACGTTACAGCTAAACCTGTCAGATCTGGATTAGATTAACAAGAAGCGTGTGGACTGTGTTTTAGACTAGTGGTCCATTTATGAAAACACTAAACCCTGGGTAAAACCACGTCGTGACATTTTCCTCTAAGATCAGCTAAACTCCTGAATCTGACGAGTCTGTTTATTTGGTGAACACCTGTTAGCTGCTCATTAGCTGCATTAAATGAATGTAGCTGAGATAAACATGATTTACCGTAGACTGAGGCTCATTTTAGCAGGATTTAAAGACCCGGAATGAACCGTTGTTGTTGCTCATCTCGGATATCAACACTCCCGTCAACACAACAAATACGTTTATCCGCGCTCACACACGGGCTTCCTATTGGTCGGTGGTCTCCAGGCAGCAGTAACGTGCTCTCTGATTGGTTTACCCTATATAGTCTTTTTTATATATAAAAACTTTATGTGTACACATACATACATACATCCATACACATATGACCAACAGTGATAAACTATTTATTATTTGTCAAATAAGACAAAAGATGTGTAGACACACACTTAGAGGCTTTTTCATATACATATTTTTTCTCCCATATGTTTAGACAGGGGTGTCCAATCCTGGTCCTCAAGGGCCACTGTCCTGCTTGTTTTCCAGCTATCCCTGTCCTAGCCACTGCTGATTACCTGGATCAGGTGTGTTCAGTCCGTTAGAATATGGAAGATACCACCTCAGATGAGGGTGGAAGTGAGGGAAGACAACTTGAAATGGTATCCCCCAGATTCTGGCTGAACACACCTGATCAGCAGTGGGTAGGGCACGGGATAGTTGGAAAACAAGCAGGGCAGTGGTCCTCGAAGACCAGGATTGGACACCCCTGTGTTTAGACTTTTGGGCTTTTAATTTACAATTTATAAAGTTTTTTTTTTTTTTTTTTACAACCAAGTGAGATATTTTTAGATCATTTTTAAGGGGCCTGTTGATAGCAGTGATTTTAATGATTTTTTAAATGTTGAATGAAAAATAAATGAATGAAAGTTGAAAGTGACTTAACTGGCCAAGTATGGTGACCCATACTCAGAATTTGTGCTCTGCTTTTTAACCCAATCCCAAGTGCACACACACAGCAAGTGAACACACACCCGGGCAGTGGGCAGTCAATTCTGCGGCGCCCGGGGAGCAGTTGGGGTCTGGTGCCTTGCTCAAGGGTCTCACATCATTCGTGGTATTGAAGATGAATGGGGCGCTGGCTGTTCGCTACGTGCCACTGCCAATTTCCCTGCCAGACCTGAGACTCGAACCTGCAATTTTCAGGTTACAAGTCCAACTCCCTGATCTACAACATATGATGTGAACTGGACTGAGTCAATGCCTGATAATCCTCCCTCCTCTCTCACACACAGCAGCTCCACCTTGTTCAGTTATTTCTTCTTCCCTCCCCTTCAGATCTACAGTTTGGAGATGGGTGTTACCAACATGGGGGAAGTGCAGGAGCTGACAGGCCCCATTCACTGCACAGACACATGTTGTTTAGATCAGAGCTCAAACTAGTTTCACTTCCTTAGAAAGTGAAAGTCACACAGTCACTGACACTGAGAGGAGAAATGGCGCAAAAACGAGTTCACCTGGACCGGGAAACCTTCTCTTGTTCGATCTGTCTGGATCTACTGAAGGATCCGGTGACTGTTCCCTGTGGACACAGCTACTGCATGACCTGTATTAAAACCCAGTGGGATGTGGAAGACCAGCAACAAATCTACAGCTGCCCTCAGTGTAGGCAGATCTTCACACCGAGGCCTGTCCTGGTGAAAAGCACCATGTTAGCAGCTTTAGTGGAGCAGCTGAAGAAGACTGGACTCCAAGCTGCTCCTGCTGATCACTGCTATGCTGGACCTGAAGATGTGGCCTGTGATGTCTGCACTGGGAGAAAACTGAAAGCCCTCAAGTCCTGTCTGCTGTGTCTGGCGTCTTACTGTGAGAAACACCTCCAGCCTCATTATGAATCTCCTACATTTAGAAAACACAAGCTGGTGGAGCCGTCCAAGAAGCTCCAGGAGAACATCTGCTCTCGTCATGATGAGGTGATGAAGATGTTCTGCCGCACTGATCAGCAGATTATCTGTTCTCTCTGCTCTGTGGACGAACATAAAGGCCACGACACAGTCTCAGCTGCAGCAGAAAGGACTGAGAGGCAGAGAGAGCTCAAGGGGAGTCGACAGAAAATCCACCAGAGAATCCAGAACAGAGAGAAAGATGTGAAGGTGCTTCAGCAGGAGCTGGAGACCATCAATGGCTCTGCTGATAAAGCAGTGGAGGTCAGTGAGAAGCTCTTCACTGAGCTGATCCGTCTCCTGGAGAAAAGACGCTCTGATGTGAAGCAGCAGATCAGATCCCAGCAGGAAACTGAAGTGAGTCGAGTCAAAGAGCTTCAGGAGAAGCTGGAGCAGGAGATCACTGAGCTGAAGAGGAAAGACGCTGATCTGAAGCAGCTCTCACACACACAGGATCACATCCAGTTTCTACACAACTACCCCTCAGTGTCAGCTCTCAGTGAACCTACAGACTCATCCAGCATCAATATCCGTCCTCTGAGATACTTTGAGGACGTGACAGCAGCTGTGGCAGAGCTCAGAGATAAACTACAGGACATTCTGAGGAAGAAATGGAGAAACATCTCACTGGCTCTGACTGAAGTGGATGTTTTACTGTCACAACCAGAGACCAAGACCAGAGCTGGATTCTTACAATATTCACAGGACATCACACTGGATCCAAACACAGCACACACACAGCTGCTATTATCTGAGGGGAACAGAAAAGCAACAGTAATTTTTCAACAACAGTCTGAAGGGAACAGAAAAGCAACAGTAAGGAGACAACAGTCTTATTCCAGTCACCCAGACAGATTCATTCATTGGAGTCAGGTCCTGAGCAGAGAAAGTCTGACTGGATGTTCTTACTGGGAGGTGGAGTGGAGCGGGACAGGAGTTTATGTAGCAGTCACATACAAGAATATCAGCAGAGCAGGAAACTCAAATGAATGTTTGTTTGGATTCAATGACAAATCTTGGGCATTATTTTGTCGACAAAACAGATATGAATTTAGGTACAACAAGATCAAAACTCCAGTGTCAGGTCCTCAGTCCTCCAGAGTAGGAGTGTATCTGGATCACAGAGCAGGTATTCTGTCCTTCTACAGCATCTCTGAAACCATGACTCTCCTCCACAGAGTCCAGACCACATTCACTCAGCCTCTCTATGCTGGAATTCGGTTATATGACAACTTTGGAAACACTGCTGAGTTTTGTAAACTCAAATAAATAGAAAGTTCATCTTCTGATTTCTTGTTCTGTTGGTGTTTGAGTCTGTAGGTGTTTCTCTTTCCTGTGTCTGTTCAGCCATGGAGGATCTCTGTGTTTCCTGACATGAAAATGTAAACTCTCTGTGCTTCAAATGTTTGATCAATATTTGTATGGATGTATTTGAGCTTTATTTCTCTCCCACTGCACAGACCTTAACAGAGACATCACCAAACTTTCTTCATCATAGATATTTTCTTCTTGCTGATTTCTACATTTATAAAAGAATCTATAATCACATTTACATTTATTTCTTTGACAGACCAAATGTTATTGTCTAAATCTATGAGCTGTGTGTTTACTGGGTTTTGATTTATTAGAAAATGATTTATTTCTACATATCTGAGATTTGGGTTAAAGTGACTGTGTTGATAAAATAAATCTGGTCATGAAATCACTAAACAACAGTCAAAGACTTTACTCATGTCATCTGTCAATAAATTGAAGGTTTCCATAATCAATAGTCTCTTTTTCAACTCTTTTCCTCAGTCTTCGTCCCAAAGTCTCATTTGAAGCTGATGGAGAAAATGTCAAACTAATATGAGATTATATAGAACTGAGGCAGTTTTCCTCCTGAAATAATAATAATAACTCAGGATTCACACATCAGGCTCTGTGGGAACCAGGAACAAGGGGGGTCTGTGGAGGACAACCTCCCTCATTTTTATTGACTTTGAACTTCACTTTTATCAGAACAGGAAGGTCTCCAAGAAAAAACAACTCTCCTTCATCTGAGCACCTGGAGAACAGAACTAGAACAAAGTAAAGTAAAACTGTCATTTGTTGTTGGGCAGTAAAATAATATGACAAACAAACATCTGTCACTTATTCTTGAGAGCCGGAACAAAACATGTCCTACATAGAAAAGTCAAATTTATAATAAAAATGAAGAAATTAATCATGAATGACATACTTACAAAGTTAAATCTAAAGTGACTGTGTATACCTGTGTTACTTTTGTTGTGGCAAAAACTGTTCGATGAGCAATAAAGCGACTGCAGACAGATTGTCTTTTTCACAATGTATTTCTTGCAAGAAAGAATTAAGAATTTAAATTGTATTTCATTTAAATTGTATATATTCTTAGTGTGTCTGACTGAGTTGACACAAATCAAGTTCAAAAGGGAAAGATGTTTATTGTAAAGTAATGGATTTAAGTAAAGGATTTATACATCCCTCATTAATACAGCAAACTAAGTATTTGAATTACTTTACTGGGATTTAAAAAGTTTATCCATCTATTTAATTTTATTGTGGCACAAATTACACTTCTTAAAAATCATTTAAAAAGCAAAGACCAAACGTGACATTATTTGTATTACATAGTATTTATTTTAAATGCCTTAATAAAAAGAGACTATTTTTCCATTCACACCTGAGGTCAGTTTAGAGTTACCAATTAACCTCATCAATCTGCATGTTTTTGGACTGTGGGAGGAAACCTGAGCACCCAGGTCTTCTAATTGGGCTCTAAGTGAAACCTGTATCATACTAATATCTTACAGGTGCAAGCACACAATAGCATCACAAGGTGCATGTGAGAATGGGTGAATGGGCAAATACTGCAAAACTAATGTGCACTATGTAGAAAGTCCAGCTATACAAATCATGCTAATATATTATTGAATATATTTATACATATATTGTATATTCACCAGTTTCATGGTAAAAATAATTATCTCATGAAAAAATGTGTTACAGGACCAGAAACTGTGGGACGGTAGTTTGTTGCCTCACAGCAGGAAAGTCCTGGTTTTAAATCCTGGTTGACCTGGGGCCTTTCTGTGTGTGTAGTTGTCCCTGTGTCTTTGTGGGTTTTCTCCTTCGACAGTCCACACAAGGACACTGAGGCGACAGTGTTAATCACTGCACCACCACAAGCTATAAAAAAAAAACTAATAAAAAGTTAAGATACTAAAAAAAAAAAAAAAACACTGATACAGATTTTTAAATGAGTTCCAGTTTAAAAAAAAAAATCAAGGACAGAAATAGGGTTTGGATGATTTTGGATTGGTTTATCTGAAAAATGGGTGTGTCTGCTGGTACAAATCACAAATAAATTAGTTTTATGATATGACTGGTTTGGTCTACAGATGGGGAGTTTCTTTATGGTTACACAACAACCATGTGATGAAAGTTATGGAAGAAGGAACCAGCAGTATGCTGGTACAGAGATGAAAGAGGTGAACTAGTCCCAAAGTAAAGATGTGACAGTGAGATTTGTTGGTTTTGGATCTGATTTTTAAAAAGCTGCACAAAAGCACCACATATTAAATTCTGTCAACCTCGTCTTCAGTGGGCACAAATCTCACAGATATTTAAGAACATGCACAAATAAAGTGGCAGACTTTGTCAGCACTTTGGATGAAACTACTTATTAAATTAAATAAATCCATCGCAGGTCATTTTATCTTGTGACCCATAAAAAGAAGTCACACCCAGCACTTTTTCAACAATGTACTTTAAGAGACTAAAGGGAGATCACGCTCTACAACAGGGCGTGATTTCAACAAATAGGGAGTAACTGCACATTTGTTTGTCACTGCTGTCACATGATAAAAGGGAATAAGAAAATCTTCTCAAAGGGATTTGAGAGGTCAAGATGTTTTAAACTCACAGATTTCTACTAAAGAAGAGCAGAGGAAGTGAGGAGTGAGGAAATGAGTGGAGTCTTTCCTGTGATGAGATATGATCTTTCCCCCCAGCCTTTATCTCAGCACACACATGTGGGACAGGAGACCTGCTGTCAGATAACCAGATACCCAATGGCACCTAGTTTACACAGGACTGTCACTGCTGGTGAGAACTCTGTGGGAAATATGTGATAGTGGTGAAAAGGTCACATGATGACTCCACAAAGGACAAAAGCCTTTGAAGAGACTGATCTGTGGCGATAAGATGGATTTTTGGTCGTTGTCGTTCCTTGAGGCATCTGCTGAGAAGGAATCCGAAGATAATTCAAAGAAAACACAGCAGCCTTGAATTCAGATAAAGGAGAATCAAAACAAGTGACAAACACTGTTATTGGTAATGGTTGATATATTGATTGATATTGATGCTGCTTCCAGTACAACTCCAACTTCACATGTCCTCCTTGAAAGGCCTGATGGAAGTCAGAGCTTTGACCAGGAAACTATAAATAGAGTGTCACAGACTGGGAGTGTCCATACAAACTGGCCTTAAATGATGATAAATGAATAACACCGGCCTTTGACGTGACCCTGGTAAGGAATAAGCAGGTATAGATAATGGCTGGACGGATGAATAACTGACTCAGAGGTACGTATGGGCCCTCATGTGCCTGGATGCACTCCCAACATCTGGGCATGCTCCTGATAGGTCAGCAGCTGGTGTCCTCTCTTCAAAGACCTGGATCAGGGCTTCATTGAGCTCCTAGACAGTCTGTGTCGGTTGCTCCAAGAAATAATGTCATAGGTGGATTTAGGTCAGGGAGACGTGACAGCAATGCCTTCTTCTTCTGGCCACATGAGGCCTGACATTGTCCTGCACCAGGAGAAACCCAAGGCCCCCTGCAATAGTGACTCAGGTCTGACAGTCGTTCTCATCCTGGTACCTCACAGCAGTCAGGGTATAGTGATTTACAATCAGTTGAGCTTCCCACACAGACAGATTGATTTCCCTGAAGTTTAAGTGACTTGATGTTGTTCATTCATGAATCTCTTCTCTTTTTTCAAGAGTAATTCTGTCAGGCTCTTTCCTTCTCTGTTGTTTATCCTCCTCTGTGTTTTTGACTTAGCGTGCTAACATGCTCACAGTGACGATGTGAACATGCTGATGTTTTGCACCGAGCCAGCAGGATTTTTGTACCAGTCCGGCCAGTGGACACTGAGATACTTCAGGCTGGATTAAGGTGGTGGGCTCTCTAAAAAAAAGATATGAGGTCAGTGGAACAACCAACAGGGACTCGCTGCTGTCCTGTGTCTGACCTTTAGACCTCCACCTCTCACACAAAGGTTGTGTTTCATGCCTGCTCTCACTCCTGGTAGATTCTGATTCATGTTGCTGAGGTGAACGTCCAGGATCAGCAGGCTCTACAGAGGCAGCTTTCTGAGGAAGCCACATATGAGCATGCCGCCAGAGTACATGTGGTGTTAACAGAACGGTGCACCCTCAGCCTGTATACGTGTCTGTATGTGCAGGAGACTGGGGGGGGCACAGTGGACTAAGGACCAGAGCTGGACTTTGAAAGCAGCTTCTGTTTTCACTCTGACAGAGTTGGATTCAGATTTATCAGAAACTCAACTCACCTTAGAGGAGGTTTAGTCAAGATTCAGATCAGTCTTTACAGAGATCTCCTGGACTCAGAGACAAAACATCAAGATTAATTAATACAAAGCTTCATTTCCATGCTATGAATTGTGAATGGAACATAAGCAGTTAAAGTTGTTGAGGTGGGGCTGCAGCATGTTAGAGTCTCATTCATTTTTATTAAACCAAATTCCCCTGAACCCCACCCTGACAAGTACAAAGAGCCCCTGTCCTCATGGGTGAGCACACTTCACACTGCAGCCCTGCAGATTTTACTACCTGGTGCAAACCAAAGGAATTTACAAAAACACCAGTTCAATTCATACAAAGCACGTGAGCACAAACTAACACAGCTGCTAAAAGAAAAAGGAAAAAAATCAGAATCATCCAGCTTCTGTCGCTCGAACACAAACCAGTTCAAATAAATAAAACAAAATACATTCAGGGTGACAGCTGGTGACAATAAAGGGGGATGTGAGCTCATCTAATGGAGAACATCCTCAAAAAAGGCTGAAAACAGACAGGTTGAAACTGCAGCAACCTCCTGTGTTTGTCCCTAAGCTGTTTAAACAGCACAAAGCCCCATGCACAAAGCCAGCTCGAAGAAGAAGAAGCTGACAGTCCCACACAGAGCCCTGACCTAAACCCCCTTCAACACACTTGGGATGAACTGGGAAAACATTTCGGATGATTTAGTTGTGATTGGCTGCTTGGATCAGAGATCTTGTCCTTTCAGTCAATTACCCAGAGCTCATGACCATAGGTGAGGGTTGGAAAGTAGATTGACTGGTAAATAGAGAGCTCCGCCTTTCGACTCATCTCCTTCTTCACCACGATAGACTGGTACATCGCAGGTTGGCAGGGCACTCCCTTAGAGATAGGGTGAGAAGCTCTGTTCTCTCATCTGTTCCGGATGCCCCCTGGACGCATGCCAGTGTCCCAGGCATGCCCTACCAGGAGGAGGCCTTGGGGAAAGCCCAGGACACGCTGGAAGGATTATGTCTCTCCACTGGTCTGGGAACACCTCGGTGTAGCCCCAGAAGAGCTGGAGGAAGTGTCTGGGGGGAGGGAAGTCTGAGCATCCCTGCTTAGACCACTGTCCCTGCGACCCGGCCCTGCATAAGAGGCAGAAAATGGATGGATGGATAGTTGTGATTGTTGTATTGTGTTGTGATGATTTGTTCTACAACAAAACAAACAGGAAAGCCCCCTGAAAAAAAAAGATTTTACTTTGCAGTGAAATCATTACCTTGTGTGCCTCAGAAGGTAATGAAGGTCCATCTCTCAGGACCTCAGGGGCTCCATAATTTAACACTTTAAAGATGCCATTCTGCAAAACAAATAACTTTACTTTGGATATTAAGGAACATTTTGCTTTAAAGACTTTTAAGTAGATCTCAAGTGCAGGACAGATGTTTCACATTGTGTTTTTGGATCTGCACAGGTTTGTTATTGTGCCTTTGAAAGTCCAGAATCAGCTGCAGCTCGGCCCTGTCACATGACAACAGTTCATTCGGACTAAAACACATTAAGTTGACAAAGAGATTCACCCTCTCTGACAAACGTCTTCCTTAGTCATTACAACTGACAGCCTGACTGCTGACCTTTTCAACTCTTTATTACTTTAACCTTCTGCCGGGAAAGCTCACTGACCGCAACAATGGTGCAGTTAACGGTGCCGTCTTAGCAGAGTGAGCGGGAGAAATGCATGTGGCTCGTTTGGCTTTACAACCCAGAAACCTGAATCCTGCACTCAAATTCACACTTTGCACGAATTATTCTTATTTTTTCTTTTCAAACAGCTTCTGCATTAGATTTTTACACTTTTACATATCTGCAGCTTTTAAAGGTGATGTGATGAAGAGCTGGCAAAACCAGAAATATTCTGAGTTAAACAGAAAGTCACACAGTGACAATGAACCAAAACAAGGCGCTAAAAGATGCTAAAACTCCGTAGAGCTGACCACTGGTGATAATTCTGTGTGGGTTTGTCACAATAAAGAACAGGGCCACATTAAACAACCAGATTTTGTTTCATAATTGACTTTTATGAGATCTGATGAAATCACATTTGTTTTTTTCCACTGGCAGAAGTTTTTTGCTGCTTCTAGATTTCACACTAAATTTACTTCAGCTTGTTTTTAGAAGGCGATTCTGTGCAGTGCGGTTATTAGCTCGTCACTGAAGGGCTGTGGTAAACCAAACACAGCCCTTCAAAGCAGTCACACACTTTATGTCAAAAAATTAAACCGCAAGTCTAAAAGTAACAGTAAGTAAATAGTGCACACACCAAAATACCTGGTCTGCAACTAGAAAGTACATGATGTTTCATCCTGTCTGTCTTTCTGTCCTGCAGCTTGGAAAACAGTGTGTTCTCATGGAAACATGCTTCAACTGTGTGTTTTTAAGACAATTAAGGCCATTGCACAATACCAACAACATTTCCAGAGGAGAAACTCAAAGATTTCTGTTCTGGTTCACTTACAGTCTTCAATTCTTTATGAATTGTTTTAGTCATATCCTCAATAACGCCGAGATGCTGTGAGCTTATTTTGAGATTAAATTGTTTGACATTTGGCTCAGTCTGTAGCCGCAAAACAGATGTGCTGGCTTCAGTGACAGGAGGCAGAAAAACAGGTAGGTGTAGTGAGAATCTAACGTCATAAATCAGAGGACGGGGAGGCAGGAGGAGCGAGATGAGCGGAGACGGACGGAGGGACGGGGAGATGGATGGAGCGGGAATGCAATAATGAGTGTAATTAATTCTCAGCTGAATATTTGGTGAAACATTTCCCACAGCGTGTTTCTGTCTGAAAGCAGATCGACCCAACACCCCAGGACTGTTTCCAATTAGACTTAAGACTGGATTCACAGATGTAAACACAGGGACACGTCTACTGCACCAGAACGTGTTGCATTATGTTTACATGCACCTTAGTCTCACCCAGGTCATAACTGGGATTCAGCATTGACATGGTTACTGTCCTTGATTACTTCTATCCATTATCTAGCCCTTATCCTTACAGGGTCACGGCTGATAGTAGGTGGCAGGCGGGTCCACCAAGGACCAGATCAGCAGTTTATGACACATAGAGACGGACACACACTCACATTAGAGTCACCAACCAACCTGACCTGCAGGTGTTTGGACTATGGGAGGAGAAACCCCACACAGACACAGGGACAAGATGCAGACTCCACACAGAAAGGCCCCGGGTTTGGATCAGTCTTGCTGTGAGGTGATAGTGTGACACCACCACCCCACTGTGTTTCCTTGTTTAAGCAAATATGGTGTTTCTGCATAGACTGACTTATTTCAGCTCATCCTCCGTATCTGCATCAAACACACTCAGTGATCACATCTGGTGCACATATTCAAATACTGTTCAAACCTTCTCAGGGGGACACTGAAGACATGACCACAAAATGTTTTTACGGAGTTTTAGATTTTAACAACATGGGGGGAGTTTACAGTGACAAGCATTTTACAGGAACTCAAGGGAGCTGTCTGATGAACATCGGCACTGATTGGACCTGACAATGAGCCACGGGGGTGGGAGGTTAGAAGGAAGTGAACTTACCAGACCCCATCAGCCACTGCTGCTCAGTTTAAATAGTGGGATTGATGAGGAAACATGAAACAGGTGTGCGAGTGGGCGGGGACAGTCAGGTGGGACACCTGGAGGCTGTGTGGAGTATGACAAGTCAGAAAGTGTGTCATAGTCTAAAGATTTGAGGTTTGTCCAATCAAAATGAACCTTGTTTCATTAATAAACGAACATTTCAGGACTAAGTAAACTTGTCCCATAAACAAGTACAATTATTTCACCCCAGTTTGAGTTTGGTTAAACACGAGACTGTGGTTTGGTGCAAACTGGGCTAACTGCTGACAGTGAAGAGCCTTTTGTATTTCACAGCAGGTGTAAATCCCTTTAGTGGTGAAACTCAGCATTTTCTCAGTCCTGTACAGGCACTTTCATCTTCTTTTATAGAGCTGGGAGCCTGGAGGAAGCAGGGACAGGAGGAGCAGTGGGAACAGTCCTTTAAATCAAGATTGTCATTGCTGAGCAAGAGGGGCTGAGTTTGTCTGTAGTTTGAGATTCAGCCTGGAATAGATGTGAAACATCTGGAAAGATGTGTCAGAAACAACCTCATGTTTGTGGCTTTCCACTGCAGTGCTGTAACGTGCCAGTGACACAGATCTGATCTTACCCTCTGAGTCTCCACCTGCAGACCTGACCCCGCAGACTTGGGCACATTTAACCTGCGTGCGTCTCGGCTGTGGGCTGAGCGCAGTCTCATCTTATCACTGCCTGTAAAACCGGTCCTGGAGTCCACAGACTCAAGGAGGAGTTCGCCCCTTCGCCGCTCTCTGCCTCACTTCTCCTTCGTCCACAGGAGCCGCTGGTTGGACTCGACAGAAGAGGAGGAAGACATCCACACCGCCTGTTTTACCTTGACGTGCCTAATCGTTTTGCGCTTCAGTCCGCATCTCGACCGCTGGAGAGTTTGGAGCTTCACCGCAGCGCACTGAGCCCTGAAGGTAAATGACTTCTCTTTTTTCCTACTAACAGAGACAACAGGGGTTTAAACCTCTATGGAAGAGTTCCTTCAGACTTCTTTCCTTTTCTGTGCGACACAGAAGTGATGGTCACACGTTTACTGAGTGCTGATTTGGCACTTTATTAAGCACAGTTGGGATAAAAACGTGGCATGTAAGGCAGATAAGAGCTCGGTTAAAGGTGCGCACTTTGAACACTAAAGGATTAAATGCTGCATTTACTGGAAAACCACTTAGAGGTCATAGGAAACCCCCAGGTCGACGTGCTGGGACATGGAAATACACTTAGAGGAGTGAAATCATAAAAACAATGAACAGCAACAACAGCAGTTAGTGTCAACACGTCACCATCATGAGACTAAAGAGAAGCATAAAGAATAAAAACAGTCTTTTAGTTCAGTGTGTTCATTTGTCCTCATGAATGTGTTTCTGCCAGTCTGGACTCTTGTCATCACCTGTTTGAAATTAAATGTCAGGTTTTGTGTGTTAACTGTGTGATGGGGTTGAGGTTTGAAACCTTTCTCAGACAGGACTTCAGACCTGCTGTTCATGGTTTGTGTCCTGCTCCATGTTTGTCTTTCTCCACAAAACGTCAGTGAAAAAACAGCTGGCAGGTAGAACATGTTTTTGGTGAAAGCTGATGTGGGCCCTGGATGGTTCCACCACCGTGTTAGACTGAGATCCCCCCAAACAACATGATTTTAACATCATATGACAGATTTATTAGATTTTATTAATTGAGAAAGTAACTCCACATTAATTAAGGATGTGATTGGGCACATTCCTAAATATTTCATGGTAATAATTGTGGTGTTCTTGATTTTGTGTGTTTTTACAAGCAAATTCCTGTTTTGTTTGTGTCTTTAAGACCCATGCAGCAGAAAACATAGATGTCAACAATATACAATTAAAAATATATATAAAATGGTTTAACATGGGCTTTAGACATGTGACGTGTTTGTTTGGATTTATCTTGTAAAACAAACATTCACATCGGGAAAATAAAAGTTTTCCATTATAGCATCATTACTTTTCCCCACAGAGGAACATCATGTATTTATATAAACGTCATGGTATATTTACAGTATTCACACGGTTCCTTTGGTTTGGGGTTCCTGGTGTTTTTAACCTAAAGTCTGCCTTTAAATATTGAAATTCAGGTTCTTGGACTCTTATTTTGACATTTTTGGACTTGATTGCAGCTGGCCTCTGCAGTAAGCTCCATAAACTGAAGCTTCATTTCCTCAGGCTCACTCATCCAGTCGCCGTGTGTCATACTTGTAAGCGTTATCATAGTTGTGGTCGACCATGTTGTGCAGCGGAGCCCGAGTGATTTAGAGCTGAGAGCGACTCTCTGTCCAACAACCCCTCTCTGTGTGCTGGCTTAGACGTGGCGGCTCCACCCTGACCCCCACCCAACACACACACACACACACACAGAGTGGCCTGTAGTGGCCCACATCAACCCCCCAAATGAAAAGACAGTGTATTCCCTGTAGCAACACACACACACAAACGCACAGTCGACTTCAATTTGAGTAAATTAGTGGTGATCAGGAAACAACAGGCTAACTGAAGTTGTGTCTTCACATCGAGGTGTGCGAATGTTTTCTTTTCTGTTGTGTGCAGGAATATGTGAGTTTAGATGTTAATAAAAAAGAGGGCTCTTTATTTGCCTTATGAATAGACGTTTTTGTCGTGTTGAGTAATGTGTTTGCCATCTACTGGCTGCAGCTTTAAAGGCGCTGTTCCCCTAAATAATCAGTGTCTGTGTGTGTGTGTGTGTGTGTGTGTGTGTGTGTGTGTGTGTGTGTGTGTGTGTGGAGATGTTTTTAGTGTAGAAGTATTTGCGCAGCAAAAACCTTACTGAGAACATGTTTTCTGAACGTTCCCCCCTTGTTAGCAGAACTATAAATGCCATAGAAACATTTATTTTAGGTGAAAATGTTTACTGCTTAAACAAAATGAA
Source organism: Mastacembelus armatus (assembly GCF_900324485.2). Taxonomy (NCBI): domain Eukaryota; kingdom Metazoa; phylum Chordata; class Actinopteri; order Synbranchiformes; family Mastacembelidae; genus Mastacembelus; species Mastacembelus armatus. The sequence goes on along the minus strand of NC_046644.1, from coordinate 19,116,055 downwards.
ATTTAAATGAGTCACAAATTAATCAGATGTCACGGTGGAGGCTGGAACATGAAGCCCTGTCACAGCCCAGATGTCAGATATAATTGACTGGTACAATGTCATTATGGCTGATGGGGAAGATGGCCAAAGCACCAATAATGTGACCACTGTTGAAACTCCCATTATGCCACAGGCTCTGTTTGCCTAATCTTAACCATACTGTAGCTGCTCTGCATGAATGTTGCTAGAATTGCAAATCACTTGGAAACTGCTAGTGGTTAGCGTTCAACGAGACAACGGTCTGCAGCCTCACTAGTCACACTGTGACGCTGAAGGTTTTGCTGCATGTTGCAGGTTGAAGAGCAGTAAAAACATCCGATTTGGGATTTTCAACAGATTATTCCAACGTTGTTAGCCTTGGAGTAATGTTGTCATTGTTCAGCTGTAAGTTCTTAGTCCTATTAGCTATTTTACCATTTCCACTTTGTGCTAAGCTAAAGCTGATGCTGATGCGTGTGCCGAACTTTGACCTTTGGCTTTCACCACTAACACGTTGAGACCGGGTATAAAGAGAAGGTCCAGGCCTGCATGTACAGTTGTCTGGTGTTGGGATGAAGAACCAGAATTCCTCTCAGGGTCAGGGCAGCCAGTGAGCAGTGATGAACGAGCGGCTCAGTGTGAAGTGAACGTAAATTACCTCCTCAGATTGGGACCGGATGGGGTGAGGAGGGAGGTGAGTGGTAGGTGGTTGAAGTGTCTGAGACCCTGGAAAAGGTGCCTGGTGCCTGTGAGCGTCACTGTCATGATGGAGGAAGTCAAGGTTTATCATCAGTGTGTAGAGTTTTGCTGCACGAAAACAAGCAGAGATGAACAGGCCTGTTTACAGTGTGTGGGATGATGGAAGGGCAATTCCACAGCAATTAGTCGTCTCCAATCCTGTACTTAGTTATTCCATTTACTAACGGAAGATATTAGTAAATGACATATGAGTAAATGGAATATGGTTGTCCAAACGGGAAAAATGTCTTCACTATATAAGTCCCTAAAAAGTCCACACATGAAAAGAGCTCTGTCCAGGACAATCCCACAATGTGTGTCAGTTGGGGACTATTTTCAGAAGAGGATGAATCTGCATTTGGAAACTACAGTGTGTGTGTGTTCACCTACTGCAGCAGCATGGACACTGATGGACTTTAGTAGTTTCTGGACACAGTGGATCTCTGTGGGACACAGGATTTATATGTTTCAGTAGGATACAGTTATTGTTTGGTGCTGCTGCAAGTTTGCTGAAGTGAACTACATCCTAGAAATTCCCATGGAGCCATGATGGAGCATCCTTTTGACATTTGAGCCTTTGGACTTTATTTATTTCCACAGCTGCTGGTTCCCAGACTGACGGTCCTCCACACTGAGGACTCTTTGTAGCAGCTAAGGTGGTGTGATGTAAAAAAAACTCCTGCCACCCAACGGTTGAGGAAAATATATGTGCTGTGCAATAAGGAAAGTGACTGAGCTATTTGTGAATATGCAGTAAATACCTCACCCACCACTTTTTACCCACCCACACACAAATAAATGAAAGAGTTGGAGCCTGTGTGTTGGGCAACGTTCGTCTGCTTTTCCACAGCAGGTTGTCCCACAGCTGCTAAAACCTGTTCCTGCAGGGTTTTCCTGCTCTGATGCAGTGATGCTGAACATAGCATCTTTCTGCATCACTTTCCTTCAGCCTGACAGCAGCTCACATTGGAAAAGCTCTGTGAGGGGAAGAAATAGCAGGACACGTCAGACTTTAGTATTTCTAAATATAAAGTCTGTGTTTGGCAGGAAGGAGAGTGTTTTATGTTTCTTAATGTTTTATTTAAAGAAGAAAACACAGCACTTTTCTTTAGCTTTTTTTTTTTTTTTGCTCACAGACGTAAGTTAAACTACCTTTGTGCCCTGTGCTGATTACGCTGTGCTGCTCACTGGGGGTCAACCCTTATCAGCCTGCCAGGAGCACCAGTGTCAGCTGGGTGACCTGAAATGTTCTCCAGAGCTCTGATCAGGCTGCGTCTCCTGCTGTCTGTGCTATGAAGCTGAGCCCGAACCTGTCTGTGTTTATCTAGAATTGTTTACTGCGAGAAAAAGCAGAATTTGGATCCATCTTACAGACTAGAAAGGTCCAATTTTGTAGCTTTACAAAAATCTGCACCGTTGACCAACAGCAAACGTTTAAGACAGTGCTGACCTTTGAGGGACCAGAGACCAGGAGGCTTTTTATTCTCAGTGAGGTTTCCCAGGTTAAATAAAGGTTAGCAAAAAGAGAAACAGCCTCAGGCGCCACCTTGCTGAGGGCAAGATAAGTGAAAACACTATAAAGAGTTTTCATTTTGATGGATTTGCACTGAGGCCTCCGCTGACCTGCATCTTCCTGTGTGCACTTTCCAAACAAAGAATTTGTTGTTTTCTTAACAAAGACCTTCCCAACGGAGACTGAAACCTAATACACCGGTTGAGATCATATACATTCTGGGTTTTTCGGCATAAATTAGTGTTTCCATCAGTAAGACATGCGCGTAATGGAATCCATACGTTTATTTCTCTGCCTGTCTCTGTTTCTCTGACCCCTTACATCATGTGAAGAGGCCCTCCTATGTTTTTACTCTAATTACATCAGAGGGGGCTTCTTGTGGTCTGAGATAAAGTTTTTCCACACACACACACACACACACACACACACACACACACACACACACACACACACACACACACACACACACACACACATAACAACACACAACTCTAACAGGCTGTAGGAGACAGGGATCGTGTAAAGGCACTAGTTCCTTTGCTGTTGGACAATCTGCCTGAACATTTATTTACACAACTTCTCTCCAACTAAACCTGCGATAACTGACTCTCTGGTCACTCGGGGGCAGCAGAAACAAGCTGTGGCCACAACACTGACATATTATCATCATCCTGTTTAATGAGGCTTCTTACCATCTCCAGCAGCTACAGACCAACATGCTGATTAATGTGCAGTTGTGCTTTTGTATGGGGTTCCCTCTGTTTTTGTCCTGGTTTTGGTCTCCACCACCTCTCTGGCTCTTCTCTGTGAGTTCATGAAGATTTACTGTTAATACAAAATATAGAGATTAACCAGTTTAATGATATAATAGTGTCAGACCCCCACACACACAGAAAATAAACACAGGCTTGTTTCCACTGTGATATGTTAAATCCTTAATGGCTTCAGTTTCCTGTCTTTTCTCTCCGTGAATGTTCCCTTAGGTCACATTCGGACTTTAAAGCTTTTGTTTCACACCTCATTTAGTTCCCCTCTGCAGGAGGTTTTGTCAGGGTCAGGTGGTCACTTTCCCCACTTTGCAGCCTCATCAGAAATCTCTGTCAACAACAGCGCCAAAGCTGGAGTATGTTGAGTTTTCCTTGGAATTGAAGAGCCTGAAGAGGCGTCTCAAGAATCAGAGATTTGTTTATACAGTTGGGAACAAATGCCCAGTTTATCACTGAATGAACTGGAAGGGCTCAGCAAAGTGATTTTTCATACTTCAGGTAACGTACTTTCTCATCATCTGACTGGAAACTGGAGTGAGCAAACACAAAGGAGTGAAGAGAGTGGAAAACTCTCGTCCAGTAATTTGTTCTGATGGTGACAGAACCTTGTACATGGAAACGAAAGAGGTGCAGCTGTGTGGTTGGGAAATCAGCAGGACCTGGCTGAAGGAATCAGGCTTCAATGGAGGGAACAGAGGGGTTTCCCACAGACTAGACCACTGTTACCCCTTTTTAATCAACACGAACTAAGTGCTAGTTCGGAGCTGGTTCAACTTGGAAACCTTTTAAGAACTAGTTTGGTCTAGAGAGCCACCACAGAGCCATGTAATTACATCAGCCTACATGTCTGAATGCACAGAGCACAATAACAACAATGGCGGTCTTCAATGTCTCCTTTGCATTGTTTCTCCAGGCTTTGCTGGCCTATAATGGCATTATTGGTTGAGATAATCCCAGCCCCAGCTCCTGGTTCTTACTTCTAGACCAGCAAGGAAAACTGGTACCAAGTGAGCACCAGTTTTCCTGTGGCAGTGCCAGGTCTTTGGCTGTCAAGCAAAATTAGGCACCGGCACCAAACCAGCCCTTAAACTCCTTTGGTCAAAAGGGGCACAAGTTCTGCAGCTCAGCATTCTGTGGCCAGCATTTTGTGTCCTAGCTGGCTCCTACAGCTCCCAGAATGCATCTTGATAGTAATTTTAGTATCCTGCCCTCACCTACCTGATAAACAGACACATCATTGAAACCCAAACCAAGCAAACTTGACCAGTAAATAGTCTTTTTATGTAAAATGAGTGGAATGACCCTTTAACGTGCTCAGAAATAACTGTAAATGCGTCTGGTTGGTTTTAACATGCTCAGGGTTATCTGGGCCAGGATGTCTGAATTTACTGAGAGTGTTTATCTTAGCGGAGGAGTTTAAATGTAACGTAAACGTGGTTTTAATGGACCACATTGTTTTTCTGGTGTTAACAGAAACAGAAATCAAAGAGCACAACCAAACAAGGAGTGGAAACTTTAAGAGCTTTGTGACAGTTTAACTCCAGAAAAACTGTTCCCTCCTCATAATTCTCAATCTTTTGTGTTTAATAAAACATTCGCCCAACTCCTGCAGATCCATTACCTACAGAACAATAACTCAGTCCAAGCATTTGACCCCCCAGTTAAAATAAGTGCAGAGCCTGAAGCAGAATGAAAGTAAATGTTTTAATGCTCAGATATCCAGTTTATTTGACCTCAGCACGGAGACAGTTTTGCTTTGTCCCCAGTGGTCGTTGTGAAAACACGTCATACTTTTATTTAACTGGTTTTCTTCCAGCCAATGACATAATATTTTTCCCAAATCGTGTTTTGACCGTACAGAGCAGACAGGGGTCACTGCTTCCTAATGGGCAGATATGAGCATGACTGTGGTTACTCTGATGGGATATTGTTGTGACTCATGAATATTAATTTTATTGTTTTAAAATAATAGAGTCTACAAAAGCAAGGAAGTCTGCTGCTCTGTAAGACACTGTGTTTGAAGCTTTATGTTACTGTGTGTGTGTGTGTGTGTGTGTGTGTGTGTGTGTGTGTGTGTATCTGCATGCACAATATTCAAAACAAGACTAAGGTTGTTTGGCTGTGGTTAGAGGTGGTGAAATTGATGCATTTCCCAGTGTTTCAGTTTCTTTTCACTCAGAAAACAACCAGTAAAAATGATGTTAGATGTGTCTGAGCCAGAAAATGAACACAGGAAGGTCAAAACATCTGCCTGGTATCGACACTAGCAGCTGGCACCTGTTGCTCCTGCTCTACCATGTTCAGAGATACAATATGCTGACGCAAAAGTGCCGACCGAGACCACTTCCTCTTAACACACACTGGCTCCTCTGCAAATCCCTTGTATGAAAGAACCTATTTGACAATAAATCTGTTTCTGATTGAGGTTGTGAAACCTTCCTGGTGAGCTAAGACCACAGCCTGACATTTAATTATCATAATAGAGTTATTTCTTCTCTTTGCCTGTATCTCTGTTTACACTGCAAGATGCCAAAATCAGACACATGCCAACACCTACAGGTATACACACACTGCTGAGCATTCAACATGAATCTCTCCACAGTACTGATGTGTGTACGATTGCATGTGTTTCCGTTGGTCTGTTAACTTGGCATTCAGAATCGGGGACTGGGATGGAGCCCGTAGGACAGTACGTTACTTCAGCTCCAGTGGTTTTATCCAATCAGAGAGTCTGACCTCATCCGTGGACAGATTCTCTTTAATTTCTTAAAGCAGGATCTGAGACTACTGAAGCAAAAGGACTTACAGGGGAGTTTTTCCCAGAGATGGAGATCCCCGTCATCCTACGAGCTTAAGGCACTGACAAAATAACAGTTAGCAAACAAGAAGGAGCATGTGTATGTATAATAGTATGTAATGTCTGTAATTAACATTATAATTAGCTCCTTTAACAAAGTGAGTAGTTATTTTCCAAACAGTTTACAGTTTGTTGAAAGAAGCTTCTGAAAATACATTAGCTAATTGGTCTGGTGACCCTTTAAAGGCCCCTGAACCCCAGGTTGGGAACCAGTGGGCTAAACTAACTGTAGTTTAGGGGTTAAAAGAAGCTAAAACAGGAAAATGCTGCTGAAGCTTTGAGCATCAGGATTAACAAAATATATAAGTCACAGGAGACGCTTCACTGCAGAATGTGTACTTTTACTGCTGATACTTTGAGCACATTTCACTACTTCTGAATGCAGGACTGTGGTGGAGGATTTTAACACTGTTGTACCGGACTCAAATAAAGGATCACAGCATTTCAACCACATCCTTCACTTGAAAACAAAATACCAAGCTATAACACTTGAATTCACGTGACAACCTGGCAACGCTCATTGTTGGGGTGATGAGGAATTTGAAACATCAAGGAAACCCAGAATTAAAAGCTTTCCTGCAGACACGAACTGTTGATACAGCATCAGACGTGTCCTCATACCTGAACCATCAACATGCTGTTTGAGGACAAATAGGAGACACACACACACACACACACACACACACACACACACACCTGGCCTACAAAGACTTGTCTGTGTTCACTGTCCACACAGATGGAGGCAGAGGAATGCTGTCACTGTGGAGGACACATGCAAGAACCCCTGTTAGTGTGAGGTCACACACACTGATGTGATGTCTTCCCCATGTGTAACTTCTCCCTCATAAACAGTATCTACAGTTAACACCTGCTATTGGTGCTGATGGAGCCTGAAACTTCATCCCCTGCATCACTGTCTGTGCTGCTGCAGAGCCCTCTCAGCCTCCTCCACCCCTGTTTCCTCCCAGCTTCAGATTTTTTTTCTAGATGCATCTCACTGTTTTCATCTTCTCTGCTGTTTCTTCACACATCACCTGCTCTCCTCATGTCCTGCAGGGGACAGTACCATTTCAACTTTTCAGCCTTTTTAACAAGGACATATCACATCTTTTCCCCACATGCTCCACCCACTTTTTGCTGCACCCACCTCCCCTCGGCCGCCCCTCCTCGACCGTCCTGTCCTGGTATGCGTAATGACTATTTTCAGCTGGGGTGGGTGGTAATAAGTGATTTGTGTGTAACTGGCACAGTGTGTGTGGCTGCTGCAGACTTATTCTGCTGACTGCAGGAGCTCCACCTGGCAGGGGAGGCCAGCGTATCAGCAATTTGGGATGGAGTGAATGGAGATAAGGGTGGAAAGGGGGGATGGAAGAAGGGATCAATCCAAATGGCTGCCCCTTCACACACATACACACACACACAGCTCAAAAGAAACACACAGCCATACTGTGGAAGCCCAGGGCTGCCAATGTTAAAACGAGATGGATCCATTTGTGTCCTGGATGATTCACTTGAATTTAAAAAAATCATTTAGGGGTCCCTAAATACACAGGTTCTACAGAAATCCAATGTGCATGATTTAATTGTCACAAAAAAACAGAACACCCTGAAAAGGGGGCTCAAGCTCAGCCAGACCAGAACCAAATAGACATAGGGGACAATTAGAACTGAGCCAAACTGAACAGAGGGAACACCAACAGCAGCAGCATAATGACCATCAATTACTATGATCAATTAACAACAGCTAAGGTGGAAAAGTCTGGGAAAATAAAATAATGCATCCATGTGCTCCAGTGACACATTTATATAAAGAATTAAAATTCCTATTACCACCTCCTGCACTAAAACATTTTCAATAACCTTTAAAAACTAGGAGCTTCTATAAAATGAAAGTGAAATTTGTTTTTAAAATATATCCTTTTAGCATTGGCAGCCCTGGGCTTCCATAAAACACATCCCCTTGAGTGGAAGTGAAATGGTGAATCCCTCTGCGTTTGGGACGAGTGTGTAGAGGATGGACTGCAGTGTGTGTGTGTGTGTGTGTGTGAATGAAGCCTGAGGTGTGGGGTGACGCTGCACTGTGCCACAGTCTCCCTCTGAAGTTGTGGACTGTCGGTGTCACCGGGACATGCTGCTTCCTCGCACTGTTGGATGACAGAGAATAATTCCTGCACAGTATGTACAGAATATACTCATGTTGTGCGCTTTGCATTTCTGTTTATTCGAGTGTGTCGTATGTTCTCGATTAGTCAGACCCAGTTTGTGCCTCAAGGACAATTCTAAGTGATATTTGTTTTAATTATAGTTTTGTATTTTGAGCCTTTCTAAAAAACTTTCGGGATAAGAACGAGAGGTTTTTCATGCGTGTAGAGGTGCTCAGACAAAGATGCTGCTCCGCACTCTAATAGTAATTACAAAGCTCTCAGGGGGAGAAACAGCACTGCAGATAGAAACACTGCTCTGGACTGAGCTGCATGCAGAACATAAGAGTAAATACAGCACTAATAACTTTCCTTTCTCTACGTCTTGCACTGACGTGATATAACTCGAGCATCATCTTACTGTACATACTGTACTGTAACCCCCCCACCCTGTCTCTGTGTGTCTCTGCAGCGAGCAGACCCCCCGGTTTGGTGAGTGAAGATGATTGCTGTGCTGATCTGTGTTTTGATCTCACTGAGTGTAGCAGACAAATTAGACGATCTGTATCCTGAGCTGGAGCAGTCCAGGACCATCTACGTCGTGGGTGAGTGTGTGCGCTCAGTGTGTCTCTGACAATGTCATACACAGTTGCAGACTTTCTGTGTTGCGTTCACGACACTCTCTCTGCAGTGGCATTTGTTTCCTCAGTTTAACAGCACGTCCTGCCGCTGTGGCTCAGTGATAAGACAGCTATGTGGGGGATTGTTAGCCCCCCCCTGAGACAGAGCTATCTCATTAGACTATCTGGACCTACAGGTCAAACCTTTGCATGTTGAGAGTCCATAAAACACATCTAAGCTCTGAACTTCCATCTTTCTAATGTGCTGCAAAGATTTTTAGACAGCAAAGCTGCATGAATGCAAGATAATAAAATATGAATGAAGTCCGAGAATCATGCTGTGTAACTCTTAAACTGCTCAACTGAGATGGGCTTTACCTGTTGGAGTTGAACCTGGGCAGTTTGCTCTGCTAGTAGCTTGCTAACTAACTAAACTACTAAACTGCTAATTGACCAATAACTAATTAAAAATAGCTAAACCTATACACAAATAAATGGCTCAAAAGTAACTAATGTCTAAACAATCAGTATCCAACCATGAACTATCACAACTATCTACAAACTACTATTATGTAACTAATAACCACAAACTATCTCACTAACTAACCAACTAACTGTATACCAGTGCTTTAATGAAGCAAACCCAACAACCTCGCATATGGATCAATGAGCCATCAGAGCCGTTCAATTCACAATCACACACAGCAGAAAAGACCTGATAGACCTGAGCTCCCTGTTAGTGATGGAGGCAGCTGTAGTAGGACATGCAGATACAGATGCCTGTGTGTGCACAGTAACAGTATATGCAGTATATTGCTGTTCAGACTGTATTTGAGGAGCAGCTGGGTCTCAAATTATTTCAGTCTGTTGTGTCGATCTGACTTGTTTACTCAGTTTAACATAATATAATTAAGTTGTTCCATGTAATTATGTCCCTGTGTTGCAGAAAATGGCCCTCAACTCTCAGTGGTGGCAGAACAATCTAAGGTGGTGTCGAGGCGGGGGGGGAATGCTACTTTACCATGCAAGATCCAAAGGGACCAGTCATTGGCACCCAATCGTAAGATGAGGATCAAATGGACCAAGCTGACTTCAGACTACCTGAAAGAGGTAAAACTGACCTGTTGGACTTGTTAAACAGTGAAGACGGGCATATTGCTGTATGGCCACTTGTTTAATGCGTCCTGTAAACTTTTTAACCACTAAAAGTGCTAAGGAGCCATATTTTGGTAGGTGGACCTCCATTCTGTTTGTATTTTGTATTCCTGTTGCAGCTTTCCATAACACTAACATGTTTGTGTATGCTAATGTAGATTATTTTATATGCCGATGACACAGTTTTGTATTCTGTGCATTTTTGTCTTCAGATAACTGAACATAAATCAAAAAGAAAGCTATCATCAGTAACTGCTTGGTTAGTTATTCTTGGGCTCTGTCCAAAGGTAACAAAAGGTTCCTGCCAGAAACCTCTAATTAACAGGAACCTCATTTGTTTAATCCTTGTGAAAGTGTAAAAAAACAGCAATTTGCAGTTTTATGTGGGGTTATGTGCTTGACTCTACAATCTTAAATCAGCACATTGGCATCATAAACTGCTTCTGTCTTCATCTTGCTCTAGGTGGATGTTTTTGTTGCTATGGATCATCACAAAAGGAGCTATGGCAGTTTTCATGGACGAGTCCACCTACAAGGCTTCTCTCCCATGGATGCCTCTCTGGTCATCACAGAAATCACTCTGGAGGATTATGGGAGATATAAATGTGAAGTAATCGATGGGCTGGAAGACGGAACAGTCGTGGTGTCCCTTGACCTTGAAGGTATAATATTTGGGTTCTTTAAAATGGGAACTAATGGGGCTTTTTCCAAAATAAAACGCCATTGTGCTAAAACGAGCAGCAACTGCTTGGAGGAATGTCAGGAGGAAGTGTCTTCTGTTTCCATCAGTGTCAGAGCAGCCTCATTATGTTTGAGAGTAGTGAGAGACATCAGCCATTACTGCCTGAAGCCAAAAAACGCTGGCACCAGGCTGACAGATAAACAGCTGTGCTTATGCAGCAAGATGTGCTTTCACTTTCAGACATTAGGTTAAATAACAGGAATGAAAATGAAGCCCAGAGGATGAATCTGAGTTTATTCTGCTGACTGTTTCCCACCTCTCCATGTAGGCGTTATCTTCCCCTACTTCCCTCGCCTCGGTCGCTACAACCTCAACTTCTACGATGCTGAGAGGGCATGTCGCGACCAGGATGCCATTGTGGCGTCCTTCGACCAGCTGTACGATGCGTGGCGGGGAGGGATGGACTGGTGCAACGCTGGCTGGCTGAGTGACGGCTCAGTCCAGTATCCCATTACCACCCCCAGAGAACCCTGTGGAGGCAAGAACACAGTGCCGGGCATTCGCAACTATGGCCTGAGAGACAAGGACAAGAACCACTATGATGTGTTCTGCTTCACCTCCCACTACAAAGGTGAAGGACAATATACTTGTTTGCTCACCTTAATTTAACCAGGTTGCTCCTAAAGACAATAGTCCAATAAAACACAGCAGGCAGGTGGGTCAGACCTCTTTCACTGTTGGCTGAACAAAGACAATTGCACAGTCAGTATGTCATGAGGATCTTTGTGTGTGCTGCTACAGTGAGTGAGGAGAAGTGAAATATAGAGATAAAATCAGGTTTGTTAGTGTTGAAGATTAACAAAATCTGCCTGTGTTTCTGTCTTCCCAGGTCGGTTCTACTATCTGATCCAGCCCTCTAAGTTAACCTACGACGAGGCTGTCAAGGCCTGTCAAAAAGATGGTGCTCAAATCGCCAAGGTTGGCCAGATGTACGCTGCCTGGAAGCTGCTGGGCTTTGACCGCTGCGACGCCGGCTGGTTGGCTGACGGTAGCGTCCGTTACCCCATCTCCAACCCTCGCCGGCGCTGCAGCCCCACAGAAGCTGCCGTGAGGTTCAGCGGCTTCCCCGACAAAAAGCACAAGCTGTACGGAGTGTACTGCTTCAAGGGCCACGACTGAGCTACAAACACACACACAGACAGCCTGCAAACACACACACTACCATACACACACACACACACACACACACACACACACACACACACACACACACACACACACACACACACAGGGTCTTACTATAATGGTGAGGACACTCCCAGACATGATACATCCCCTAGACCAGGGGTAGCTAACTCCTGTCCTCAAGGGCCTACCCACTGCTGATTACCTGGTCCAGGTGTGCTTAGCCAAACAGAAGTTCAGAAATCAATCAGAGGCTCTTGGGGACCAGGGTTGGCTACCCCTGCCCTAGACCCTTACCCCGAATATCACAACTAAACCCAGGCCTAAACCTAACTCTAATCTGAACCATAACACAAAGTCTCAATGTGGAGATGTCCTCACAGTGATGGTTTTGAACTAAAATGTGTCTACACATCCACAGAAAGACATAAAGACATGCACACACACACACACACACACACACACACACACACACACACACACTAGTGGACACACTAGTGAAGATGGATTTGGGGGGTATAAACAAACATTTAAACTGTGATGCTTTATTTCATGGAAACCTTAAGACATTATTGCCAGACAGAGTCATGTTTTAATCTGGGAGCTGATATTCTACGATGGATAGTTTAGGTTCATATTATTTAATCGATGCCTTTGAGGCGGGGTGGGGGTGGGAGTGGGGTTGGGGGGTTGTGATTGGTGAGGGTTGGAGGATATGACATATACGGCCAATAAGAACAGACTAGGCGCATCATATCACACGGACCGACACGTCTGAACTGAGAACAGCTTAACAGCAAAACGTCTCGTGGTTGGACTGATACTTTGGGCACTTATCTGGTTTTGTTCAAGACAAAGGAAGAACAACGAAGCCATGAAACAGCTGAAAACAGACAAAAGGGAAGATACAATGCAAGCATAGCACAACTAAACTGATCTTTGCTGTCCATTCTTAACAAGGTGCTACGACTGGTACTTTGTACTTCATCATACCGTCCAGTATTTTATGTCTTTCTACTAATGTGTTGGACCAAACATCAATCTCCTCACTGAAGTGAATAAGAAAAAGGAACATCCAACTGTTAGCGTTATGTTTTATAAGTATGTAGAATGTGATTATCTAGAAATGTATATCTGTTATTAATGAATATTTGTTGATTTTTTTAATATACATTAGAAATATTTACATTATTATATTTGTTTTTTGGCCAAATTATCCAAGTCTCTTTGATTTACATAAAACATATAACAGCAGTGGAAAAAATACAAAACTCCACAATACTAAAAAAAAAACAAACAAAAAAAATAAAAAATAAGGAATTAATTTTGCACTGAAGATATAGAAGACGACCAGCAGATGAGAGGAGACAGTAGTTCGCCCTATGCAGCAATAGAAAATGCCTGGCAATAAATAAAAAGTACTGTGCTGCAGAGTACAAGCTGAGTTTTGCAGTCAAGTAGACCTTAGTGGCTGAACCTCCAGAGCATGACGTAGCTTCGATAAGCAGCTCTCAGCCACACGCTATTTGTACAGCGCCTCCATAAACTGCTATTTTTGATACAGATACTGTCGTTTCTTATAGTGAATGAGCAGAGCCAAAGCTGGTCCTGTCGGTGACCTCAGCCCTCTGTGTGCATAAGTCCACAAATTAGTCACGTATAGCTGCTAATGCCAGAACTAACAGGAAAATAAAACATATATCATTTTATCCAGCAGCAAGTCTTCAGAGGTGTTTTGTGATCCCACTGATACAGTGTGTGTGCCCAGAGTGATTAAATATTCAGCCTAAACCAAAACTGTTTTCACACTGCTCCGTTATTCCTCTGCCAGCTGCTCGTTGCACAATGTGGAAAAACCTGATCTGTGTTAGTTTTGTCAACAAAAACCTAAATGACAGCACGTTAAAAAAGCAAAATAAAATTTAAGCTCTGAAGCAAAACGTATGAAGATACAGACACTTTTTATCAGAACATAGAAACTAAATGAAAAACAGGAGACACCGATAAACACCTGAGTAGTTAATGTTTAACACTTCATGACTGGATCACAGAGTAAAGGGGCTGCTGAGGTCACAGATGGGACTGAGCCAGTCAGCATGGTTCTCCTGGCTCCCTGGATGCTATCTAAGCTCTGCAACACTCAGCTCTGAACCAGCCGACCCGTCTCTGGACTCACTGATCAGACAAGGCGGGCCTGCAGCCAACCTGAACCAGCCTGAATGAGACAGAAATTCCTGCAGGGTTTCTACCATGTAAGGGTATCGGAGATTAAATGCTGCACATTGATCAAACGTAGGATCACTCTGCACAGCTGGTGCAGATGCCGGTTTAGGTCATCCACTTGGACCCGGTGCAGGGTTGACTTTACTTGGCTCCACCTTAGACAAGCCACTGAACAATTAGAGTCCTGCTACGCTTATCAGTGAAGAACTGCTGGACAGACTCATAAAAATAGCTTTCTGCAATGATTAGCCATGGGCAATGTGGTTTTACAGAACAACAGCTGTGACATAAGCACAGTACTGAAGAGTCCGTCGTAGCACTGCATAACAGCTTTTATTTTAACCTTTACACAGTTTGGAAACACTGTTGGTTTGTTAAAGGAATATTTCGACATTTTGGACATTCAGCTCTGTGGAACAGTTACAGGTGGTAACTACCTGTGAGACCATAACTGTCTTTTTACATCAGATTAAAGAAACATGTAGAGGTGTCGATTGATATCTCACATCTGTCTGTTACACATGCTAATGCCAGCTGCTATTAGCTTAGCTTAGCATAGCAACAGGGATCTGTACAAAGACAACAGAAGTTTCAAAGTGAATTTATTCTCTCAGCTGTTGTTTTTGAGGGATATAAGATGATTAGTGAGCTTTAAAGGTTCCTGTAGGCAAATTAACCCCAATAACCTCTTGAGGGTGGTGCTAATCTTCTTGCACAGCCTTTAGAAACAAAGTGAATGTGCATATTTGCCAAAATGTCCAACTATTCCTGACTTAAAGACCCACCAAAAGATTTGTGGCCTTCTCTTTTGTTTATTGTCTAACTTTGCCCATCATGAGCCTTGTTAACAACTGAAGCATACAAGCAAACCTTGGGGACCCAGAGACAAAGGACAATAAAACAGTACATAAACCACGACTCTGCCTCTCGTTCTTCACACAGGGCTCACTGCGTTCACCTATTATCTGAAATACATCACGACAACTTATGAGCAATCACGCTGCAGTTGCAAAAGAAAATAAAAGTCAGCAAAGTTCATGCCGGCTGGAGCCGGGCTGTAATTGACTTTGGGATTGGTGTGTGCAGCGAGTGCCAGGTGTAGTTCCTGGGTAATGCAGTAATGTGCTCAACACGCTTCCAAAGGGAGGGGTGCTGCTTACACTAATGTTTTCCTGACAGAAACACAGCAGCCAGTCAGACTTTGACTTACAGTGTGGTGCCAAAGCACGCGACTGTTTTAGGAACTGAATGACGACATGTTGGGCACATGCTGGTTTGTGGGAGTGTGTGTGTTTGAACATGAGAAGGTAAAATAACACAGGTGTCAGACCAAGCTGGTCCATTTTAGAGCAGCTAGGATTTACTCTCCAGGATACTCTGCATCTTTTTATACTCCAACTCTGGGTTAAAGTCCAGGAGGCAACTAACATGAATTAAAGGATAAGTCTGGATATTTTTCCTATTGTCCAAAGATTAAAAAACCAACATGTGTATTAGTCATAATAAATATAATATTCTGCTCAGCTCCATCCAGAAACTGTACAAACCCATCAGTGTCCACTCTGCTGCACATGTTCCTTCATCAGCATGAACACACACTGTGGTTTATTCTGACTCAGTCCCTCATACACTGTCCTGCTGACACTAACACTCACAAATGTGTATTCATTCGCTACTGAAAATAGTCCCATCCCAAACAAATGCACTGATTCTGTCCAGCTGTTTTAGGAACATACTGAGTTTTTTTTTTTTTTTTTAATATAACTAAACATTTGATGAATTTAAACTTTAGCTCCTTTAAAGTGATATGAAATGAAACTGCACAAGCAGGAGAGATTGTGTCATAATATCTCCTATTACTGAACACACAGTAAAAGCAGGAAGACGATGACACTTTTACAGTAACTTGCATATTTAAAGAAACAAAGGTTACATAAAAATACGCTTTTCTGCCACAGATACAGTAAAACCATCAACCACAGGGAGAGGAGAAAGATTTAAAGATGCATATACATTGACAATATATGAAGAACATGAAAAGAAGAAGGTCAAACGTATAAAGATCAAGACTTATGGAGAAGTTTTCTTTCTGCACATCTACTTGTTCTTCACGTTCCCTTTTTTTTTTGTTGGATTAAAGAAAAACAGATTCCAGATCTGCAGCAAAAAAACTGAGAACCCTTTCAAAGTCCAAAGCAAAGTGTTCTGGTAAAGAACGCGTCGTGTTCCTGAATCACAGCACTAAAAGAAAAAAGCAGCAACAGCCTGACAAACTAGACAAACACTACGTGCAGCAAACATACATGAAGTCGGCGTGAACGACTAAATAAATGTGAAACAACGTGACAGCAAATGTAAACAGCAAGGAAGTCGCCATTAACAGAACCACTTCAGTTCCAATGACCTTTATTTAATATCAGTCCATTCAGAGTTTTAAAGTATACAATAAGTTAAATTCATATGGCTTCATATAGTATCTATATTATATATCCTATGATTAATAGCACATACACCACACATTCATATTAATCTACCATCCCTTCTTCTTCTGTGTGTGCGGCTCTTTAAATCTCCTGTTTCTGGGTGATACACAGATCTACCGACTACCCACCAGCTGCACGTGGCAGCGAGCAAAGAAATACACCAACAAAGAAGAGACGGGCGATGAAAAGGATATCTACCTGGCAAACAGGAGACTCTGGAGGGGCCAATGTGAGCGATACGGCCGAATCTATCAGTCGGCTACAGGTACGTCAGGAGGCGAACAGTGAGGAAACACTTTAAGGGCGACTACATCAACTGATCGTTGCATTTCTGTTGGTTTTCCCATCCACATTTTCAATTTACGCATAACAAACTCTGAAAAATCACTTTACGGGCATGAGTAAAAAAAGATGATGCCACATGAAATGAGACAACACCAACTAATACACTAGTGGTCTCCAACACCCGTAAACAGACTTCCCTTTAACACAGCGATCCATTAACAAGGGTGTGAAACTCGATCGAGTCCTTAATGACAGAAACTAACTACAGATTAAACTATCACTATCAGATCAAGCTCATTTCCAAAAACCAAATTTAAAGACGCTCTCGGCACAGCTGAGAGTAAAACGGCCCGATTTTTGCACCTTCCTCCCTCAAAGTCCTGAATGTTTTGGTTTGTCGCCCTTGTAAGTAAAACAAAGAGCACACGGTTCACAAATAATCATTACTCAGCTCCTACTGAAATGTAGAAAATCTAAATACAAATGTAAAATGTAAAATAAAAGCAACCATGCTAGCAGTTAGCATGGCACTGTACCCGGCCTTGCAGGTTGTGATGGTCCCTTCAGAGTCTCCTGCCAGAAAACATGGATGTACAAAAAACTTAGATCTAAAATTCTTCCAAAAATAAACTCTGCAAATGTTTTATGAAGAAGGAAATGTTTTCAACAAACCTCGAGGATACACACACTGCATTTTGGTGAGAAACACAAAATGTAAACATAACTCAACAGGGCACCTTTAAAATAAGATTTCACAGAAGGCACTGGCTTGAAGAAAGTGGACAGTAGCACGTCCCAGACCACGCAAACCTCCGGTCTTCCTATCAGAGCAGTGTGACGTTGGCTCAATCTAAACTGACTTTACAGATGAACTAAATTCTCACTAGTGTTACGGTTCTGATCCTGGAGTGTCTGTGGACAATGTGCTGGTGAAACATCTCCCTCGAACTTTTCAGAGGCATTGATAGACAGTTCAGTGCATCACTCTGTCTATCAATGCCTCTGGACCGACGTGGCCAGCCTGCTGCGTTTGGCTCCCAACATGAAGCAGATTCATAAAAACCACAAGGCGGATCAGTGTTTGATCCGATCCTGCAGCTGCTGGACTCGACTCTGGAACGGGTTCCAGGAGCTCTGCACAGTGTTGTAACTCTGCTGCTCTTGGTTTCGATTGTGTTTCTGAAGACTCTTGGTGTGATGGTTGTGATGTTTATAGTGCCCGTTCGGCTGCTCGTTGCCACGGTGCCGGAGAGCAAATGTTTTGTGGTAGGTGGCAGCTGAGAAACAGACGAGAAAAGGGGGTTAAATATGAAAAAGTTGTGTTACGGCCTCCTGAGCAGATACAACGTCCTGATGTGTCAACACTCACGGCTCGTGCAGGTGACTCTGGGTGTGTCCCACTGGCCGGTGGGCCGGCACCGAACGATGGGGGTGTGTCTCTGGATGAAGCCCTGTTTGCAGTGATAGCGGAGCAGGGAGTTGATCTCGTACCGAGGCTTCATGGCCCCAAACGCCCGAGCATCCCTCACCGTAGGCGGCTGCCCACAGGACACTGGTGGCAGGACACCCACAGAATTCAGTGTGTAACGTGCAAACTACGTCACAGGTATCATGCAGGTTGTAGCTCGGTGCAGTTGGCTCTAATTCACAGTCAAATAATTCTACAACAAGCCCACCCAACAACTGCTGAGGGACCCCAGGCTCCCCGGGGCAATAAAAGACCCAGATTCCGATCATCTGTCGCATTTAAAAAACTGTTTACCTGTTCCCTTCTTGCAGGTGAACGTCAGGTGATAGTTGCAGGGCACGTCGTTCCACTGTCCTCCCTCGTGCCAAATCATCACCACACAGTCTTCTCCGGACTGGAAGAAGCTGTCGGGCTGGTTCGGCCTCCAGTAGTCATATTGCTGTCAGAACACAGTTTTCACTATGTCACTTTACTGTGAAACACTCAATAAATGTCACAGGTTATTTATCCCTACAGGGACCGTCCTGATTGGTTATCAATCACTAATTCATTCAAGATGATTTCCACAGCTACCCCGCCTCCATCAGCTCTGCTCAGACATACATGGAGGCACCACCTAGTCCCAGGAGGAGACGGTGCTTGTTCAACCAACGGCTGGATGCAATTCATAGGAGAAACCAGACAGTGGTGCTACTGGGACAAACACGACAGGCCCAAACAAACTGACTCTTTTAAACTGATAAGTTTTAGTTTGTATTAAAAAGACCATAAGACAAACACAAACACATGGACTTCATGGATGCAGCCACTGCAGGAACAATGCACTGTATTGCATGTACAAACTTTGTCTCTGGACAGATTTCCCCACTAAGGGTGTGTCCCTGTTCTGAATGATAACACATTACAACGGCAGAGTCCCTGCAGGGTCAGATTCCAGGTCCTCTGCTCTCATCAGGCCCGTTTTCAGCAGCTGAAACGTCCCAGCTGACACTCAAACTGTGTGAGGATGTGTCATCGTGACTAAAAGCACAGACGAGTGCTGTGGTAATGCAGAGATGTTATACAGAGACTGATGTGGTTTATCTTTCTGGTTTGTTTAAACTGAACATTTAAAGGGTAAAGTGTCGTTTCTGTTTTCTGGTGCCATAAAGTGGAATAAACACTCCCTCCCTCCAGTTATAACACACTGAGACTGATTATCTGCAGATTGACCAAGAGATTAGTCCATAAACTAGAAATCACAGCAGTTTGCACCCTCAAGATTAAAGCTATGTCTTCTGTATGTGGCATTTTACACATCAGAGAATCAAAGTCACTGTTTGACAATTCACCCTGAACCAAATGTCAAATATTTGTTGAGATATCTCGCTCACAACCACAAATATGAAGCTGTGGTTTATATTTGCTTTCTCTGGGGAACATAAATATCTGCACAAAATCTCATCTGACAGTTGTTAAGATACTTCAGTCTGTAAAAGTGCACAAGAATCAACATGTTGATTCAAAGACTTTCTTCTCATGTTACAGGTGGTCTCTTACCATTGGTTTGCCATCAGTCCATCTGAAGTCCCGCTCAAACATCTTGTCGTTCAGGCCGATCCACTGGTAATCATTGCCCAGACCTACAGGGTCACAAAGCACCAGAATCTGAGCAGCTCATTCAGTAGGAGCATGAAACAGCAAAGACTCGATGAGGATCACTGCTGAGGAAAAGGTTTATGTCGTTCCAGACGATGTGTTAATTTGCTGTTTTACAGGTTTGTGGTTGGGACACGTGTGAGCAGGAGGCCTGGGAAATAATGAGGCCGAGCAGCTTTAGGTAACAGCACGAGTCCATTTCTTTTTATTCAGCATCGTCTCACAGCAGCTTTGGTTCTCTATGGAAACTTTCTGGATCCTCTTAAACTAAATTTTATTAGTCATTTTATCTCCCTAACACTCATCGTTGGATTGGATCACAGATGTGACCGGCTCTTTCTGAACAGGCACTTTTCTTTAAGTGCACTGGGCTTCAGAGCAGCTGGAAACGCAGAAATAATCAAGGCGGACCAAAACAATCTTTCATGGCCCAGACCTCCTCGATGTAGGTCATCATGTTTTTACAGAGACAACACAGCTCCCAAGATCCCAAACAAAGATGGCCGACGTGACAGCTCGCAGGAATGAAGCCACCATAAGTCGATCGCCCTCTACTGGCTGGTTGCAGTACTGGCCCTAAACTCCGCCCACTCAATGAGCCAAACTAAAAAAGTACAAATCATTTAAATTAGTCCCAAAGGTGATTTCTGTGCTGATTTATGTACCAGTGACCATATTTCTGATCAGTTTGTTTTTAATAAGTTATAAAAACAAGGGTACTTTGGATGATTGACTGGTCTGGGAGGTACTGCTTAGAATCTGGATACAAAATGGGTCCCAGAACAAGATGGTAGCTGCCATATTCACTGAATTTTAGCTTCACTTTGCACAGTGACGTGTCGTCCATCTTAATCTCCACCAGTTTAACATTTTTTATCTGAATTAAATGATTTAGAAACAGATGTCTAGTCTCTAAACTGTAAAACATGAGCAAAGTTAAACAAGGGTCTATGCAAAACTTACTATGTAAATACATCTATAGTGTAATTATGTAAAAAACCAGCTGCTGCTGCATCTCATCACATCTTATCTGGAACTATTATTTCTTCAGGACCAAGGCCTTTGGTTTGTTTTGCTCTGTCATTTTAAGATAAACTGGATCCCTTGTGCTCGACGCCACTTGTTTAGTTCAAATGTCACAACACGGGCTTACGATTGACGAACTGTTGCTCCTCGTGTGACAAGATGCTGCTCAGGTGGGCGCCGTGCAGCCGACACTCCTTCTCAGCAGCGTCCCAGGGCCGACGGTGACTGAAGTACTTGTAGCAGTGAGACTGAAACTTCTGCCAGCCGAAGCCACACACCTCAGTGTCTGCAACCAGGGAAGATGTGTGAGTGTTTGACAAAGAGCTGATGGTTTGTGCATCTTACAGAAAAGACCCGAGACACAGGGACAGAGGATAAAGGCCTGAATGAGCTCAGTAACACAGTTGGACTTCATTAACCCTGACAACTCTCTAGTTGTCTGCAGGTCAAACACACACACACACACACACACACACACACACACACACAGAGTTAATGCACAACACACACATTTAGTTTGATACAGTGACTTCAAGCTTATAATCAGTCTCTGCTTTATCGGGCTCAGTAAACAATGGAGGTTCTGTGTGGGGAACAACGAGGCCGCGGTGGAAATCTGCTGTCGAGGCTTCGGGGTATGAGCCATCATCTCAATAACTGCACTGTGCAGCCACCTGGAGGGGCAGGTGAGGCCTCCATGCCCACTAATAAACGCAGAGCTGAAATCTCTGACCCTTCAGGCTGTTTCAAAATAGCAGAGTCCTGTTCTGATAAAAGGAGGACACGAGTGGAGCACAGAGGGCCAGCCCCGATTCAATGCCGCACAGCTGCACAGCTATTCTGGCAGAACAAGAGAACAATCATCTGTTTTTCCCGTCTTTCCACTGGCAGAGCTACGAGGGGACAGCTGTGTCTGCTCCTCTCTCTGCCATGTGTGGATGGATTAACAGCACAGTCATTTACAGTTTCTGCATCACGCTGTACACGCTGCAAACATCCTGTGCAGACCAGGAACTTGGGTCTGGGGATTTCCACTTTGCTGTTACACCAAGGACTGATAGTGACAAAAATAAAAGGTTTACAGCTATTTTTTAAAAACTCAAATGTATTTTACAAAATGTGAATATGTTCACTGTCAGGTTAACTAAAGCAGAGAAGAACATTCCCATCTGACATACTTTTACGTCTAACATTTTTATTGTATGGCCTTTCTGACTGCATTTTGGCTGTGGGTGCTTTTATTTTCTTTATTATTAAATGTTTCTGATGTTATTTTTCATTTTAAATGCAGGATTTTTACCTGTAATGCCGTATTTTTATATAATGATGTATAAAGTACTTCTTCCAGCACTGTTACAAAAAAAGAAATGATGTTGAACTGAGCACAGTTACATATTTAGCATCTTTAGAATAAATTCATGAATGTGGGTTGTTTAACAGTACACAGTCCATAAAACACATAAAGCCTTTTAATCATTTATATGATAACTGACTGGAGGTATTAAGCTCAGTGAAAGCAGGTTAAATAACCTGGTAAAGTAAAAAAAAAAAAAAAAAAAATCAGCATGGCCTCATCGTTTCATTCTTTAAAACCGAAAAGTAATTTAAAGAACCAACAGGAAAGGCTGCATAAACTCTCAGCACTAGAGCTGGTAAATATTGGTGGAACATATTAATCCTCGGGGCCTGATGAGTTGCTGAGTAATGGCAGAAATATTGGACGAGAGGCTGGAACTAATCTGCTGAGGAGACGACGCCCAACGCTGGACGACGGCAGAGGACCGAGCTCTGTCACGATTTCGGACTCTAAGCTGCCTCCAGCTGGACTCACGTGGATTTTATCTTTATTTATATGTTTCAATGAGAATTTCAGCCTATTACAACAGGTCTTTGCTTTCAGCTCCGATTTCTTTAATGTGATGCAAAGCAAACACAGGTTAACACACACACACACACACACACACACACACACACAGAACCTCCTGCAGACCACACGTCACTCAAACACCACAGAAATGATGCAAACAGATAAAATGCACCAAGCACTGCAGCAGGGTCTGGACTGAGACATTTTGCATGTTGTCATGAGAAGCAGCTGACCTTGTTCACACAGCTCTCCTGCATAGCTGGGCAGGCACAGGCAGCTGAAGGAGTCGACTCCGTCCACGCAGGTGGCTCCGTTCAGACACGGGTTAGACTGGCACTCGTCAGCGTCTGCAGACACACATAACAAGCCCATATTACTCCACATCGTCCGTCTGTCGGGATGGGGTCAGTGTGGTTTGCTAAGAAAAGAGGACTGTGTGTGTTTACCTATTTCACACTGCTGCCCCGTGTATCCAGGTGCACAGGTGCAGAAACTTTGTGCTCCTTTCTTGAAGCAGGTGCCTCCATTCTGACAGATATTGGTTGAGCACAGCAGGAGATCTGCACAGATTGAAAACCATTAAAATCTTACCACTAAACCAGTAAAAGCCCCACAACAAACCAGTAACAATGGAGTTCACGTACCTCTGTCTTTCTCGGTGCTCGCATCTTCAGGGGGAGCAGGGTCAGTCTCTGGTTGCTCCGTGGCCACGAGCTCTTCTGGTTCCTCAGGACGAGACTCCACCACAGAACGCACAATCTCATTGTCATAGTCCACAAAACTATCATCTGGGAGAGGGGTGGCAGCCGGGTCAGGGGTCAGAGCCCACTCAGGGATGGAGTGGGTGCTTTTGTCGAAAGTGTGTAAGGGCGAAGTTGTAGGAAGTATCAGCTGGCTCATGTCTGTCATGGAGCCTGAGGTGGACTCGCTCTGCTCAATGTGGTCTCTGTAGGGTTCGGTGGTGGACTCCCTCTGCTCAATGTGGTCTCTGTAGGGTTCGGTGGTGGACTCCCTCTGCTCAATGTGGTCTCTGTAGGGTTCGGTGGTGGACTCCCTCTGCTCAATGTGGTCTCTGTAGGGTTCGGTGGTGGACTCCCTCTGCTCAATGTGGTCTCTGTAGGGTTCGGTGGTGGACTCCCTCTGCTCAGTGTGGTCTCTGTAGGGTTCGGTGGTGGACTCCCTCTGCTCAATGTGGTCTCTGTAGGGTTCGGTGGTGGACTCCCTCTGCTCAATGTGGTCTCTGTAGGGTTCGGTGGTGGACTCCCTCTGCTCAATGTGGTCTCTGTAGGGTTCGGTGGTGGACTCCCTCTGCTCAATGTGGTCTCTGTAGGACTCAGTGGTGGACTCCCTCTGTTCAATGTGGTCTATGTAGGGTTCGGTGATGGACTCTCTCTGCTCAACGTGGTCTCTGTAGGACTCAGTGGTGGATTCAGTCTGCTCATTGTGGTCTCTGTAGGACTTGATGGTGGACTCCTTCTGCTCAGTGTGGTCTCTGTAGGACTCGATGGTGTTTTTCTTCTGCTCAATGTGGTCTCTGTAGGACTCGGTGGTGGACTCCTTCTGCTCAGTGTGGTCTCTGTAGGACTCGGTGGTGGACTCCTTCTGCTCAGTGTGGTCTTTGTAGGTGGGGTGTGTGCTGTTGTCGTCAGAGTCTTCAGGCTTGGTAACAACAGCAGGATGTTTCTGATCGTCTGTGGCAGTGAGGAAGGGGTGCATTGAGGGTTTTGGTGCGTTAGGCTCTGAGGTTATGTCCCTAATGTGTGTGGGGAGTGTGGTCTGCTCGTCAACAGCGTCTCCACCTGGGAAAACTGCACCAACAATCTCTCCACTGAGGTCCGGTCGCTCACTCCCAGGAACCTCCCTCTCTCCAGACGGCTGCTCTGCACCGGAGCCTGTTTCTGTGAGCAGTTCAGCAGCAGGTGACACTGCAGGAAGTTCTGTGTCGTCGGTTCCTGTGGCAGGTTGAGGTTTCTGGGTGTGAAGGGTAGAAGGTAGCGTGCTGGTAAACATGGGCATCTCCGATGGGTAAATGTCTTGCCCTGAAGCCTCGTCTTCTCCAGAGGCAGACCCTTCCTCCACCTGCATGTGTGTAGTGGTCTCTCGTGTGTCAGGCGTAAAAGTAGGAAGCTCCGTTCCTCCGATTTCAGCCTCATCAGTCATCACGCCAGCCTGGCTGCCTGCTGCCGGGGTGGGCAGAGCGACGTCTGCAGAGCCATCACGTGAAGCATCGTCAGTGGCACGACTTGCAGAGCCTTCCATGTCCTCATCGACCGAGACAGGCTGGGAGAAACCAGGAAGGGCTGGGCCTGATGCCGTGGTGGGTGCTGGTGATGAAGCACTCGGTGTGTATGACGTCACGGTGGTTGTAGCTCCTGCTGCTGTTTGCTCACTTGGTTCTTCGGTTCTGACGCTCTCAAAATCATCCACGCCCCAGGCTGTCACCACCTCTGCATACATCTCTGTGGGATAAGTCATTTCATTCGTGGTTTCATCCTCTGGGAGTATCGGCACGAGACCATTGTCAGTGGGAGTCACGCCTTCCTCCTCTTCTTCTACCTGGACAGGACTGGCTGTCTCAAACTGGTCCCCTCTGGCTTCCTCCGGCTGCTGTGGCTTAAACGTCATCTGGACGGAAAGACAAAGAGGTAACGTGAGGATCACTGCAGTTTATTACAGGTTAGGTCTCCTGTGGGTTTGGTCATAAATAAAAAACAAGTATTATGTATAAACTGTAAACAAGTTAAATCTTCTTCACTTTAGAAGTAGAGCTGGACTCAGACCCGTCCTCTAAACGCTGCAGTGCACAGGTGATACCTCATGTTTTCCGTTGACAAATCTGACAATTGGAGGCTTGTTCATGGGTGAAGGCTCGAGAGAGTCGATGTCCCCGCTGCCCTGGTGAATTTCACCATGCTTCTGAGAAAGGTCAGTGATCTGGGGCTCCTGGGACTGGGAGCCATCGATGAGTTTCACAATGTCGTCAACTGGAGAGAAATGAGAAACAAGAAAAAGAACTTGAAAACAAAAACCTCAACAGAAATAAGAATTTCCAGCGAATGGATGGGGATCAGTGCTGACATGATGAGAAATGTGACAAATAAATCAATGAGTGAATCATTTTGTTTCTCGCTGGTTTTCTCCTTTTTCTGGAAGAAGTGACTGTACAAGTGCATTTATTGCCTTAAAATAATAATATTTTATATAGCTGACAATGATCATGCCAACTCTTAGTTTGGCTGGAAAGAGTCGGCACCACAAATGCATTTTGGTTCGATTCCAACCCCTAAAAACCTCCCGTGTCTCAGTGTGACATGTCGTAGTGCAGAATCCCACAGCAGCTCATTTCTGAAGTTGATTAAAATGAGTCAAGGTGCATATCTGAACAGTTACCGGCCTGCGTTGCTTATGATTAAGGTCAGTCAGTGCCAGGGGCTGCTCTCGAACAATGCAGGCTTGTATCTCTTCATTATGGCTTTATGGCACACATGGAAGTGATATTGTGGGAACAGGAGGCAGAATGAGAAGCAAACCCAGCCCTGAGTTGAGTTGTCTTGCGTGGGGAGGGACAGAAACACACGCGGAGACCGGACCGGGAGCTGCTCTCTGAGCTCCACCAATCTACCTTGTTAACCTCTTGTTAACCTGCACCAGCCGCAACACGTCGCCCGGAAAGTCAAAAACGCCTCTGTGGCACTTGGAACCTGATCCCACGTGAAACAGGAAGACTCTTCATCAAAACACTCAGTGCTTCAATTTTCCTAATTTCCTCAAGACGCGGTGAGTCGGTGGGTCTCACACCAACCAGCGGCTGCTTCCTGTGATGATGTCCGACTCCACTGTGCAATAACAAACACAGCTCCTGGAAGATGGCACCACTTGTCTGGGGGGTAACAAACACATGAACCCTGTTTGGGGCTGGGTCCAGCAGGGGGGGGGTCAGTGACTGTGGGGCCCCAGACGACCCCAGACATGGGGCCTCCTTTATGCTTTATTCTCCCCCTTTTCCTGAGTGTTATTAGTATTAAGGAGGTTATTGTTTGCAGTGGATATAATTATCTAACTTTTACATTTTTCTCACATTCGAGTGAAAAGTGAGTCCACCCTCATGTTCCTCTGTTCTTTAAGTAGCTAGAAAACTGCCTGGGGGGCCCAATTACAGATGAATAAATACGGACTAATAAAGCTTTGCACCAGCCCCCTCCTTCCCACTGATTATATAGATTTATTCTGATGATTAGTGGAATATCAGGCTCCATGTAAACACCGACGGCTGTGGTTACAGGTGCAAACACAGTTGAACGCCTGGTGTTAAGTCACTTTTTAAACATACCCGCTCGTATCATGTAGAAGGAATTGTACTAAAACATAACGAAAACAAGACTCCAAATCAGAAGGAACCTGCAGAAAAAATAAACATCATCTCGTCATCTCCACTTCTGACCGATCCGTCTGATTTTTCAACAAGAAATAGAATCTCTTTAAACAGACTCTCTGGCTTCAGGACCCCTGAGCTGCTGGGCCTGAGGCCTGTTCAGTAATAAAATCCGTGATGGAAACACAACTATCAGGGACGACTGTGAGAAAGAGCAGAGTGTAGACATCGCTGAGAAGTTGTTAGTGACGCCTATTCAGGCAGCTCCCTAGAGAAAAGAAAATAAAGGTCAACAATTTGTGGTTTGTGGCCGGTTCTTTCGACTGAAGCTCAGACCTGAAAACACACATCTCTGCTGGAGAGAAAAGAGACTAATCACAAAGAGAAAGCTGATATATTTGACTCTTTGTTCCCGCCGGAGACACTCGGATGCATTTACAATATGTGTAGCTACAAAACCAGCCCGGCTGAGATGATTGACTTGATAGTTTTCCACCTCTGCCCCTGCAAACAGCATGTGTGAGAATCTGTCGGCTTAGAAACACAAAGGTAACAGACCATTAGCCGCTTCCTACGGAGACAATAAACAACACTAAATCCCACGGATCAGATTGTGACAGAGTTGGGTCCGAAAGCACAGAAGATCTGCAGAAGAAGCAGGAAAACAGAGATGGGTCTGGAAATCCTGCACGGTTTTATGATGTTTGGTTTGATGCAGAAACTACCTGGATCCAAGAAAAATGTCTCCTCAGCAGAGATGTTAAAATTGACCTGGACCTTTTGGGACGTTCTGCACATTAGAACACACATAAATGGAAAAATGAACCTCAGGTCAGAGAAATGTAAAACAAGCCTGTTGTGAAATAGCATCTCTGTCCAGTGATCACAACATCATCCAAGCTCAGTTTGACCCTTTGGTCGTGTGATAATGGTCAGAGTTTGGACTATTTTTATCTCTGAATGAAAAAGTCCCAGACAGTGTTTAGATCATTTCTATTTAAAACCTCTATTGTGCAAGAACCTGTTTCCCAGACACATTATTCAACAGTGACATGAGCAGAGGGTTTTATTATTAATCCTGCTTTGGAGGTGGGCGACTACACTATTTTTAGCTTAAATCAAATATTTCTATTTTGGGCCTTAGCTCTTTCTTATTAGCTTTATTGTGCACATTGATTAGTGCATGTCAGGGGGATATTCTTAATAATGTATCCGCATTAACTAGTCTAGTTCTGGCTCTACCAACCTATGACCTGCCAATTGTGGTAATTTCACTGTATATTTGTTTGAGACGACGACACAGTGTCATCTGAAAATGATGAGGCTCTTCAGGCAGCACACTTTATCTACTCATGAGACCCAGACCTGTGTATTATGGACCTAACAGGTTAATCTGGACCAGACTTGAAATACGAACCCTGCCAAGTCTTCAGGTGGTATTGCAGTACTTATTCATAAAGCTACTTGACAGAGTTGATCAACAGAAAAGTCCAAACTCACCTGACTGATTCTGGCTGTGCACGTTGACGATGATGATGTGGACAGGGGGTTTGGCTGACGACTCTGCACCTACAGGGAGTTCCACTTGGTGCTGGAGGTCAGGCACCAGTGGAACTCCAAGGGTCACGTTGTCTTTAAAAACCACCGCGGGGTGATGCTCCACCGGCCCGGCCTCGGCTGGGAGACCTGGCTCAGGGGTGGGGATCTCTGGGGAGCTATGGTCTGGAGCGATATGCTCAGATGGTCTCGATGTGGGTTCCACCCTCACCTGTGGTGGGGCCAGCACTACTCCTACCTCAGCCCCACTAGAGCCGTCATCGCTGCTGCCTCCCTCCCCGCTGCCAGTGCTCTCACCTGGGCCTGACCTCACCGGACCTCCATCCTCTTCCCTGTGGATGTCAAGGTGTGGGGGCTTTGAGCGGGTTGTGGGTAATGGAGGGAGCTGCAAGGGGCTCAGAATGTCTCCTCTAATGGGCACAGACTCTACTTTATCTAAGCTAGGATCTGGAAGATCATAATCGGCGAAGGGGGTCACGGGGTCAGGGGAGGCGTCTGGAGAGGCCATGTGTGGTCCCACTGGCACAGGACTTGCTTGAATTTCAGCTTTTTCTGGATGCAGGAGTGGCTCCGGTGCTGGAGTGCGGCTGTCAGGATCATGTGGAGCCGGGGTAGTCGGTTCTGGCAGTTTGGCTGTGAGATGAGAAACAGAGAGTTAGTGTCAGCGATGACCAATGATGATGAACGTCGCTGCTACAAACTACAATAACCCAGAGAGTCAGAAGTGACCATCACACCACGTAGGTACAAGTGTTGGTCATCGGCTGGTTTTCTTCCAAAATCCCAATCTCGACTTATTATGTTAACGATAAGCCCAACTTGCCAATGTGTGGTAGTATGTTTTGGAAAATGCTCATCAGAGATGTAATTACATGTCATTTATCATGAGTGGACTAAAACATTCCTCCATGACTCAGTAAAACATGAAAACTGTCGTGGCCTATAAAAGGAAATGCAGCAGCGTTGATTTCTGAAACATGAAGTCACCTTCATGGGAAGAATCCAGACTCCGCTGCATTATCAGAGAATAACAGTGACTGAGGCCAGA
This sequence comes from Mastacembelus armatus, assembly GCF_900324485.2. Lineage (NCBI taxonomy): Eukaryota > Metazoa > Chordata > Actinopteri > Synbranchiformes > Mastacembelidae > Mastacembelus > Mastacembelus armatus. The sequence goes on along the minus strand of NC_046644.1, from coordinate 19,086,412 downwards.
CGTGCTTTATTTTCGGGGAACTTATTTCTCTTCCTAAATCCTGAATCCATTCTGTCTTTATTTCATCAAACACTGGCTGTAATTGGGAACAGACCATGTGGGTTTTGTTGTAAAGACCTCGCTGAAACAGCCCAAGATGCAAGCAAAGATTTATATCTCATTATGATGAAACACACACCATATGAGAACAGACAGGAGAACGGGCTCGCTAACGCACACACAATGCCCTCCTTTGTGTTGGGCTAAGTGCTGAGTTTATGTGGTGTCTTGGGAGAAAGCAGCAGACTTCAAGCGTCACAGACATAATTCTTTAATAAACGGGACGTAATTGACTCCCCTGCATATGGGGAGGGATAGGTGGGGTTCCCTTTTTCCATTCTTCCTCCTATACACTGTTCTTCGCACGTTCCTCATGCACACACCCAGTGGTACGTTTACTCAACTATTAAATACAGTTTGGAGGTACTTTACTTTCCACACTGACTTGTATATTTCAGAGATACTCTCCTATGTTTATTTGAGAGGGGAGATAATCTCTCTGTAAATTATTAACTATTTAAAAAATGTCCAAAACTTCCCCAGAACCCAAAGTGGCGTCTGTTACTCTCCTGGTTCTCACACAGCTGTAACAGGTGGGGTTTAAAACCGAGACGAGCAGGAAACACAATTTACTGCAGATATTTGATGCACGACTTTTGTTTTTCTATTGTTGCATTACTACAAAAAAACCTGAGTACTCCTGTTTAATCGCTGCACATATTGGGGATGTTTCAGGGATTAGCTCTGTTCTGGTCTGGTCTTTCACAATGTGACGGAGACCCGGCTACGTCTGCGGCCCTGCCCAGATATGATGTCATGTGTTGGGCGAGCCATCTGGCTGAACTGGGGTCTGTCAATTCACCGTGGGTTAGCTCGCTCCTTAGCAGCTCCGCCACCTCAGACCACATCAGAACACATCAGACCACATCAGACCACATCAGACCACATCAGACCACATCAGACCACATCAGACCACATCAGACCACATCAGACCACATCAGACCACATCAGACCACATCAGGTTCAGAAAGTGACTGTAATTATATCATATTATATCAGCATCATGTTGGAATCAGCTCCTGTGCTGCATACCTACTTCTCACTACACACACTGTCTTTTAAAGGTTTGTGTTGGTGAATGATGATGTTACTTATGGGAGAACCAGCTCTGCAGCTCCTCGTTTCCACATTCTCCTCCCTCCCTGTCTGTCTATCTGTGTTTGGGCAGAGTCCAGCTGTGAAGCATTTAGGGACCTGTCCTGTTTCTGCAGTATCTGTGTTACAGTGCAGTCAGATTGGTTTTCCCATAATAAAAAAAAAAAAAAGAACATGTCTCACTGTAAACCTAAAGGAGCTATTTGTTCCTTCGTGTTCCCACTTCTTTATGCTCAGCTGCTTTTAAACGGCTGCAGATTGTGGCCTATTTGTGCAGCAACACACCTCAGCTCCAGTTTTCCTGTGACTTCATGAGTCCAGTGTCAGAGATTCGAGGCTTGAAGAAAGGAGCAGCATTGAAAAGGAAAAAGGAGAGGACGAAACCACTGAATGTAGGTACTCTGCTGCACAAAAAGGATCTTCAGGAACTGTCCTTACAGCTTTCCTCACTAATACATTACCAGGACATCCCAAAGAGGCTGCACATAAATCTGACGGGTCCTGGGATAACAGGACCCCATAATTCTGCTTTGGCCTTTGGAAATGTTGGACACGTTTACCCTCTCTGGGCTCTTAAAATTATTCAAATTCAACCTGAGAGCCAAGGAAAATCTCCTGTTACATGTGGAGCCAAGCTACGAGGCTGGAATCGTCCTTGGGCGTATGTAGGTGAAGAGGGGTCACGTGGAAGTGTGTGCACGGCTGTTTTAACAGTACAGTAATCCTGAATCCAAACACAAATCTGAGCTGAGATCAGGGAGACCTGTTACCTCTAAAATACTGTTTGTCCTCGGGGATGTTTAGATCTGGTGTGTCTTTAGTTTTCTGTCACGTCGATACAGTAAAACAGTAAAACCTTCTCAATGGGTTGGATCAGTGTGTATTTCAGTTTTACCTTTGAAGCAGAAAGCTCCGTGCTGGGCCGTGGGGTCCGGGTATCCGGTCTGGTTTTCGAACATGTAGAGCGTGCGAACCCCCAGCAGACCCCCTCCGCACTGAGGCCTGGGGATGGTGACGGGGTAGCGGACGCTGCCGTCGGACAGCCAGCCGTAGTCGCAGCGGTTCAGCCCCGCCCTCCAGGCTGCGAACAGCTGACCGGGCGACGCCAGCACAGCGTCGTGCTTCTCACACTCCTCTCTCGCTTCCTGAAAGGTGAGCTTATCGCTGACAGGAGGGTAGAAGACCTCGCCTTCAGGAGACAAAGAGCAGGTTCAGTGTGGAGTTTCTGGAAAAACCCCTTAAAAAAGGGGGAGACTCCACAACCTTCATTCAAGGTCCTCAAACTGTTCTGGAGATTTGGACTGTATCTTTGCTCAGTTGTCAGGAAACAACAATGAAACCAGAGGACCCTGAGTGGAGACTGTTTTGTTGATTGAAGTCGACACCTTTAACTCTGCTGCAGCTAAAAGCACATGATCATTCTAACACCCACTGACTGTGTATAGAGGGAAATGTCTTAATTTTGTGTCACTAAGAAATAAACACACAGACAGCTAACTAGTTCCCCTGCTCCCAGTCTTGTCCCAGCTGCTCGTGCGTTTACCGTGAAGTTTATCGACGAAGCAGTACACGTCATAGGTCTCTGAGGGGTCGCGGATGCCGTACGTTCTCACTCCGGCCCTGCTCATCAGGTCACCTGCGCAGCCAGGACGGGGCACTGTGATTGGATATCTGGGAAGCAAAGGAGGCGTCAAAACAGAAGATGATATGTGCCCTAAGAGCCATATTTTCATTAAACGGGTAAATGGGAAGACATTTCTAAAAGCAATCACTTGCTGAGTGTCTGTGTGATCAAATAAAAACCAAAACCATTTTAGAAACAATACAAAGAGACTGCAAGAGAAACAGGAGCTGTCCACAGACCTGACTGACTGGTCGGAGAGCCAGCCTGCGTCACACTGGTCGAATCCGTCCTCAAAAGCAGCAGTGAGTTGTTCAGGTGTGGCGATGGTGGCGCCCGCAGCACGACACGCATCCACAGCTGCAGCAAAGTCCAGAGTGTAGCGGCTGCTTCTGGCTCGGTAGTGGAAGACCACACCTGGAGGAAGATAGGACACAATCAAGAGAGTCGGCTCTGGGCTTGGTCGCCATCATTTAGCTGCTAAATGCTGGTCTCTGACTGTGTCTGTGTGGATGTTTGCTGCTGAGCAGGTGGTGGACAGTGGCTTTAGAGTTTTACTCTGAAAAAAAGCTGCTTCGTCTGCAGGAAATGATGTTATTAGATCACTGAGGGTGAACAACACAGTGAGGCTGTGGCCCATAAAAACAAAACACCTCATAATAATCAATCTCTGTGCAAGAACAGCTGCAGAGAATATCTGCTTGGTTTTTTAAAAAAAGAGGAGCTCATTCATTCACGTTGTGTAAAAGTCAAAGCTACTTGCAGTGAATATCAATCCATTTCTGGGCTCTGAGCGTTCTTCCAGTGGAAACTGCATTATTTCGTGGATGATTATGTGACAACCAAGCCAACCCTGGCTCCCAGACATTTCCACAGATTCCACATTAATAGTGAACAGGACTCTCTGTTCAGCAGCCACACACAAAGACGCTCCCTATGAGTGACACACAACTCTCCATTTAACAGCTCCAGCATCTATTCACATCCTCCCACGGCGCTGCCAGGACATCCTCGGTGATGAGAGATAATCCTCCCATCCAGCTGGACATAAAGGAGCTAATGCCACAGCTACATATAGTCTGAGGACGGCTTGTGTTTCTCTGCATTGTCGTGTAATGACTTCAGTTTCTGTCAGGACTAAATCTTTGGTGTAAATAGGAGGATCATCTCTATAATGTGCAAATTTAGATCATCATCCTTATTGACTCACAATATTGTTTTACCTCCATTTAGGGGGTAACCCAAACCAGGGAGACAGTCAGGGGCTACAACAGGACTCCTGTTTTTATTTAGCCTGTATTTGCATTTTGATAAATTCGCACCAATAAACTATGTTGAATTAAACATTAGCTGTTCCTGTTTGACTGGGTTCTGGGTTTCACAGTTTAAAATCCCACAGTGAGTTAAATCACCAGGGAACATTTTCTGATAATCCTGTTCGAATGGGGCTGCAGACTCACTTTAAAGCTGTGGTAACTGCTTTTGTGGCCACATGGGGGCAGCAGAAACATGTTGACATATCAAAGAGTTGCTTATTTACACACCCAGCACACATGAAGCAACATTATCATTGATTAGGACCAGTGTCTGAATCCACCTGCTGAGTCTCAGCCCAGTGTTCCCTCAGTCTGGGTTTGGTCTCCACCACCTCCTGAGGGAAACCTCTGGCTCTTTAGCTGCTAAATGCTCCACTATGTTCACTCTGACTGTGCCTGTCTGATCTGTGGAGCTGAGGGGAACTACAGACTTAACAACAAGCTTCAGTTAATACTGTTGGTAGCACATTTTGCTTAGAAAAACAGTGAAGTCTCTGCCAACTTAACACATCTGGACCGAGTCACTGAATGGGTTTGTAAACTCTTGATAATGGCTGTTAACTTGACAGTAAAAGTGCAGAATTAGCAGAGTGTGTGTGTGTGTGTGTGTGTCTGTGTGTGGGTGTGTGAACCCACCGGTGACCACGAGGCTCGCAATGTCCTGACTGTCTTCCATCCCGTGCATCACCTCACAGCGGTACACTCCTGCGTCGCTGGCCCTGAGTCCCACTATCACCAGAGAGGCATTCCCGGCCGACAGCGGATTGCTGGGCACCCACACCCTGTTCCTGTACGCCTGGCCTACCTTGACTATCCCATCCTGGGCCACCAACACCAGCTTCTCCGTGTCTCCCTGCAGCTTCGTCCACTTGATCCTCAGGTGTTCACCATGACTGGGGTTGTGGGGAGCGTCGGCGAGGGGGAGAGGCTCAGGCGTGTGACTGTGAGACATTATGAAGAAGTGGCACGGCAGCACCACCCTGCCGGCCAGAGATCCCACTACAGGATCCAGAAGTACATTCATCTTCCTCGCCTGGGGTCCTGCTGCAAAACAGGATCTTGTGTCACAGATGAATCAGCAGCTTTGGTTGGATATTAATTCACTTACAGTTAATAAAGACATAAGCATCTGTAAAACTAATAAACTGGTTCAGGAAGGATTCAGAATCTTTACTGAAGTAGAAAAATGATTTATTAAGTTATCAAATTATTTTGTGATTCCTCTGTGTGCTCTGACTTTCAGCCCAGTCTCCTCCATGAAGTCATGCTGGTTGGGGATTTTCTCCAACTGGCAGCATCAGACTGAGGATGCGAGAAACTGAATGTGTGTGTGTGTGTGTGTGTGATTACTGGAAAGTTTGTGTTCAGAAAAGTGCAGCGTAAGAATCACTTTCCACTTTGTCATTCCTGGACCCGCTGTCTTGTTCCGTCTGTGAAAGAACAGCACCGGGAGGACCCGAGCTACAGACCCACCTGGATGAGGACGAGCAGAACTGAGACACACCAGGCAGAGCAGGTGGACGAGGACGCGAGGAATCATCTCAATCTGGGGGGAAGACACGGAAAACATCATAAAATACATAAAAAGTATTTTGATGCTCAAGAGAAAAACATTTTTACTCCACTAGCAGAGTCTCTATTGATCATTGATCATTTAGGAAAAAAGTATAACAAACTAAATATAAATATATAAAACATGACTATATATCCACTGCATTTAATGACATATGAACAACCAGCAGCTTCTATCGCAGATCAATAATAAATTAATTGAAAAGTTACTCCGAGGTTTGAAGTGTGGGTCACGGATGGATCAGCACAAACAAAATATTATAAAATCTGATCAGAATTTAACTAATTCAGTCCTAAACTTTTAAACGATGCGAGGATAAATTAATTTTCTTTGTGCCAATAAAGTTGATTTCGATTGATTTTCCGATGAAAAGGCTCAGAGTTCACATGGTTCATCGCTGTTCCCTGTTTGAAAACGTGAACCCTGAGCGGCCACACATCTGTGTCAGTGCCAGAGCACAGCTGTGGTGATAAAGCTGATCGAGTGGTCAGCTGTAAATGGAGCTAATTGGTCCCCAGTGTCGGTTTTATCAATGGGGGTCTAATCTTTCTGCTTTATCGGTGTGGGAACATTCCTGGCCACCCAAAAAACCAGATCCTCCGGTGGAGGCAGGGACCAGAAAAAACACCCCACTCAGACCACAGCATCAACGCCCTCAAATCATCAGACACGGATCTTTAATAGATTTCACGAGATTTTAATTTTGGCCCCACATTTTTAGCAAAAAATAAAATTAAAAAAAGATAAGAATCAGTCTGAAGATTAAAGAAGCAGTCTCTTACCTTGAAAATCGTAAAAACGCGCAAAAATCCAGTCCAGTTTGTGCCTGGTTCCAACTTTCATAAGCGAAGTTCCCGCAGGTCTCGGAGGAACAGCAGCCCCTCTCACACAGATGTCTGCTGCTCAGACCTCAGCGCTGGCTGCAAGTTCAAATCCAGCCTGGACCCGCTATTATCCACGGATCCTGAGAGGAGGAGCGCGCATGTCCATACACCCCCCAGTAATACAACGCCCAGTGCAGAGGGTGGGAGTGAGGGCCCAAAAGAGGAATCGTGAATGAGAGAGAGAATGGGAGGTGTAAATGTGACTGAAATAATAGGAGGCAGAGTTTAAAGGGCCATTCCACTGATTTAATATGGGAGGACTTGATGAGAGGCACAGTCTGAGATATTCCCCCTCACTATGAGACGAGTCTGAAAGACATTAAAATCCTTCATTTCCCATAATGCACCTCAACAGGATAATGTCACTTAGGCTGCATCCACATCCCAGAACTTCTTTCCATCAGATCTGCTGTCGGTGTCCGTCAGGTTCATGTCAGGCTCCTAAACTGCCTGCCTGCCTCATCTAGACCCACTTATTCCTAACCAGGGTCCCAGGGATCTGCTGGAGCCTATCCCAGCTCTCTTTGGGTGAAAGGCAGGGGTCCACCCTGGACAGGTCCCCAGTCCATCACAGGGCCACATAGAGACAAACAACCTCACACACTCACACTCACTCCTATGGGCAATTTAGAGTCACCAATCAACCTGACATACATGTTTTTGGACTGTGGGAGGAAACCAGAGTACCTGGAGAAAACCCACACAAGCACAGGGAGAACATGCAAACTCCACACAGAAAGGCCCCTGATGGGTTTCAAACCAGGAACCTTCTTGATGTGAGGCAACAGTGCTAACCACTCATTCACCGTGCTGATGCACAGTTTCCTCCAAAGCTGCTGGGTTCCCATATGTTCCTTCCAGTTTGGCTCCATCAGAAGCTTCTCCATAAATGTCCAACCAATGTGAAGCGTCCTGGTCTCTCCACTGCCCCCCCCCCTCCATGTTGATGTTTCCCCACACTGGATGATGACGACAGGCGACATGTGCAGAGGAGGGAGACGCTAAAACAACCACATGGATTCTGATCTGACCGTTCTGACGGCCCTCGCACATTGGATAAGAACCGGATCTAGGACCACATATGCAGGTGGACCAGATCTGGTTTGGTCTGTTCACACACGTTTCCCCGACTCTCAAAAATAAATAAATAAATAAAAAACATTTTCTTTCAGTAGCCATGAGCCAAGTTTGTCATTTATTGATACAAATATAAAAATGAAAAGTTTGTAAAAATATGAATTTGTTACGTTATTTTTCAGTGTTTAACATGTTTCTACACAAAACCACAGACGGATGACAAATTAAAGGAGAACCTGCAGAAACGAGCAGATAAACTGATTGATCTGAACCCAGCTGATCAAATAACAGGAGGTATCAGTCCTGACACCAAAACCACCAGTCTCTGGCTGAGGACAGTATCCAAGTTCTCATGATTTCATCATTTCCTTCATGTTTCCTATAAATAAAATCACGTTCACTTTTTACCGACAGAAAAAATTCAGAGAAATGTTTAACTTTAACTTTGGTTGTGGCTCGTGAGCAACAGGAGGAAAAAAAAAAAAGTGTTTTATTGTGAAACATCGAGCTCGTAGTGTAATAAAGGCGAGCGAGGAGCATCCCAGCAGCTCAGTGCGGTTTGTAAGGCCTGGACACAGTACCAGTAGAACTCCAGGAGACGTGGCGGCTGCTGCACGAACAGTGCGTTAGTGAGACGAAGTGTTTTCTGCCAAAAACACATACCTGTTGTAAAAATAATGCAATTTGGGTTTACGGACAAAAGCTTGATCGGGTTTAGTCAGAGATGATGGTTTTTGTTAAGGCCAGGGGGCTTTCACTGTTGCGGCTGTAATAACAAACACGTGGCGAGGGTTAGAAACCGACTGTGGTCGTGCGTAAAAAATGAGAACTGCTGTTTGGAAACCAGAAACGAACAGTGGGCTCCGGGTTTGACGTCCGATGTGCCGTTGACTCATCCGTTGACCCCCGACCTCCTCCGAGCACCGACTTTGTCACTCGATAACATAATGTCTTCACTTCCCTCCTTTGATCTGGGCATAATTACGACGGACACTAGAGGACTTTGTCACTTGAGCACAAACATATGTGGTTTAGAGGCCCCCTGGGTCTTTCTTCATCTTCTTTTTGCAACACCTTGTCACCATTAAAAGCTGCCCAGTATCACCGTAAGTCCAAATGAAGAAGAATGACGTACGTCTCCACAGAAAGAGCTCAACAAGGTGATAAATCAACAGTTAATGTCGGGTTTTCCATATAATTCTGCACACATCTACACAAAATACCTTAACTGCAGTTACTGGGTCTGTGTAAAATATCCCATCTCTACTGTACCAAGCTGAACCAGCGCTGTGCTTCATCTCCGCACAGGCCAGTGAAGGGTCACAAGTCCCCAAACAGGTCCTCTTCTGCTGAACTTGCTGTGGCAGCATCCGCAGAGCGCTGGGGAGTCGGCTGCTTACTGGATCCTGCAGGGGAGTCGCTGCTGTGCAACACACACACACACACACACACACACAAAAAGAGAGAGAGGGGTCAGTGGGCTAATGAGGCTGGTTTACAGGAGGGTGTTCCTGTTGAGACAGGAACTGTATCATGAGGCCCACAAGGAGCAAGACTAGAAACACATGGGCAACTTTTATACCTGTGTGCAGATGGGTGGGTAGGTGTGTGTGTGTGTGTGTGTGTGTGTGTGTGTGTGTGTGCGTGTGTGTGCGTGTGTGTAACGGTGACTCAGCAGCTCCTCCATCTTCATAGGTCCACATCAAATACTTCATGTTCATCCCTGGTCTCAGCTCTACACAAGCTTGTATATTCTGTCCTAAGTGTGGAGCAGCATCGTGAGCGGTTTAAGGATGAGAAGGAGCAAATATCAGACGTGCACAGGATGAAGGAGGGATCAAGGATGGACAGTGGGTCGCAGAGAAAAGAGGGCAAGAGGGGACCAAGGGAGAGAAACTGAGAAAGAAAACCGAAATGTAGGCCAACTGCTCATCTTAAACATCTTTTGTACCTTTATATAAAACCTGCCTGTTTCGTCTCCTGTGTTTCAGCTCACAGGTCGACCTGAGGTCTTTCCAACCTACAGCAAGTGTCAAGAAGGAACAATTTGGCTGTCACTTCTTCAAACAGGTCAAGGAGCTGGTCTGGAGCTGCTGGAGGTGCAAATAGAAAATAACCAACAATAATATTGGACCAGTGTTGTGTTCAACAGCTGTTCCTGCTGCTGCCGAGTCACTTTTTTGCAGGTTTGAGCATCAGAGCATCTAAAACACTGTGGTAGTTTTACAGCACATACGTTTGTTCAAAGTAATGCCACTGCTATAATTTTACATTATCAGTCATAGATGTGTTCACATCAGCTCATACACGTCCTCTGTGAAGTTCAGAGCAGAACCTTTTAGCCAATTAGGACCAAAACTATAACGTATTGATCAAAAGTCACTAGAAGCAGGAGAGGAATGAGTTAAAAAACAGGGCTTGGTAAATAATTTAATTCCTCTCCCCCGCTGTATCACGCCTTCCACCTTTAGCCTTACTGCACGTGTGAACGGCCGATGAATCCGGTCCAAGACGACCACCCAGTAAAGGCCACGAGTTGCTTTTTGAAGGACCTCGACACATAAAGCGAACAAGAGACTTTCTCCCTCCAACTGTATCAATGGGAGAGAGAAGAAAAGACTGGTGTGAGGAAGGAGAAGAGGGGAGGCCCCGAGCTTATTCAAATCATTACCAACTGTATGAGCAAACGCTGCCGCACTGCTGGAACCAGTTATGAGGAAACAAGAGACGTGTTCACTGGAGATCTGTCCTACGCTGCCGTGGAGGACCACCGGAGACTTGGACACATGTCGGAGGGGGGACGTGAGGAGGGACGGAACAAAGTAGGGATAAAGAGACGTGAGGCTGAGCTCAAGGCACCAGGCTCACAGGAGCCCCCACACAGAGCTGCTGCATATACAACAATCATGCACCAGTTCACGTGTTAAGAAACAAAAGTGTCTGAACGTTCAAGTTGAACTTGAGGGCTCAGCCGCACAAAACATATTGTTTTCATTGAACCCCAGAGTCATGTTTGTTCTTTTGTGTTTTAGTTTGATTTGCCCAGGTGTTGAGATATGTCCACAGGTAACAGTGTTGGACACATGCAAGTTTTGCTTTTGCAGCTGATAAAATGTGTGTTTTCATTAACCAGCAGTCACAGCAACATTAAGCAACATTCACCTCCTTTAACAAAAACCTGCATTTGTATTTATTTTTCTAAGTCACCTGCCAGCCATCCCACCATGACAAGGGCCCAAAACTGCAAACACACACGGTCAAAGCTCGACCGTGTCTTGTAGTGATTATCTGCGATGGCTGGGAGCGACGTTTGATAGTTTACAGATCCAGGCCAAGGACCGAGTTTCTTTTAGTTTCTTTTCCTGGGAAAACAGAGCTTTAAGTACACAAACACTTAGATCTTGAGGACATGTTAACAGGAACTAGAGTCAGTCAGAGGAAAAAAATCATTCTGAAAAAGCTGCTTAACAGATCTGGTTGTTTTTAGGAAATTTTAGGAAATGCTCCTCTTTCATTTGAGAGTGAGATGAGAAAATAGATATGTCTGTATTTGCTTCATGGCAACAGCTGCCAGAGGCAGAGGCTCATGGGTATTTTAGGAAGTGACAGGAAAGAAGTGATTTCTCAGAAACTAAGATGAACTAACTGAAAGTGCTGGTCAGAACATAAAAATGTTGAATTATCTGGGAGACTCCTGTGCATCTATGTTCAGTAAGAAAACACACAAGGTTCACCAGGGTTAGACCAAAAGCAAAATTTCACTTCTGACACAACAAACAATGGAGAGTGAGAAAACAAGTATGACACCAAACCTGACAGTTACAGGCATTTTTGTCCCCAGAGCTTCTGAAATAAATGTTTCTCAAAATGTTGAGCAATTCTTCTAATTAATCCTCCTCATCTTCTGAACATCTGGCCCTAATTCAGTTTCTGCTCCTCCTCTCTGTTCTGGGTGGACGGCTTCCATGCAGAAGAACGTGGAGGTAACAGACCGAGGGCTGAGCAGTGACGGAGATAGAGAAAACAAAGGCTGAGTGTGAGCCTGCCAACAGCCCTGGCCCCCCACCTTCACATGCACCTCTCAGACAAAGGCCTCAGTCCCGCGGCCGCTGTTCGCCAGCTCCGAGGGGGAGCCGCTTCTGCAGCGATCAAACATCCAGTCGGCCACAGCTGCTTCCAGCTCACTGCTGCTTCTTGTTGCTGCACCAAGAGTTGGTAACGAGCAGCGGTAATGGGCACCACCGAACTCTACTGACAGCAGCTGGGGATGGATGGCACCTCTTACAGCCATCTGCACAGTTTAGAGTCTCTGGCGCTCGGAGAAGCTCGGACACAGTAAATTCACCCTCTGTTGAAACTTGGGCGTCATTTTTAAAAGGCCACATCCAAAAAGAAAGAGGTAAATGGGAGCTAGAGGCAGGAGGGCAGCAGCATTGTGAGATTTTGGATGTGCAGCAGATTCAGGGCTGCGTGATGGTTCGGCTTTAGACAGAAGGAGAACAGACACGACAGAAAGGAGAAAATAAGAAAGTTGCATAATTGTTTCTGTGAGACCAGCAACTGACTTTGGCTCTGCAGCACATGTCCTAGACCTCCCTTAGAAATCCCCCCGGCACAGCGTGTTCAGACCAGAGAATAGTAGCATTCACCAACATCCAAGAAATTAAAGGTCTGATTAAATAAACACACGTTCCCGAGTTTGTTCATATGTGTTGCAAACATAAAACTGAGCTTTGGAAAAACAAAAAGAACCATACTCCAACAACCAGCCAGTGAAAGCAACATGCAACGAAACGTTTTCACCTAATTTTCTTTCCCCACAGACTCTCAGGAACCTCTGTGCACACAAATCAAAGAGGCCACGGCCGAATGAAGACGTGCCTGCTCAGGATCCCAACACAGGACCAGACCAAAGTGTGAGGAACAGCTGGACCCCTTTCCTCAGGCTGAGCGCTGAACGGTGCCCGACTGGTTTCTAGTGTAGTTGTGGTGGGTGTGACTGAGCTGGGTGACCTGATGGATGTGTGTGAACTAGAGTAGGGTGCCCAAAGGTGCCGGGGGGGGGGTTGTTTAATTTATACTACTGCATCAGATCACTCCGTCATTTTAGATGGTAAACTCAGTATAATGTGAATTTCCACAGCACTAATTCACCAGAACAACAACAGAGCGACGTCACACTCGGCACCTGCAGAAATAATGTTTTCATACTTTGTGCTTCATAACTTAAAGGATTAGGTCGACGGTAGATTTATCTCAAACCTCACACAATTTTCCCAAACCTACTGTTTCTCCATGGACAGAAACCAGTAGTGTGTATTTGTTCGATTTCTTCTGAACAATATGATCGATCGACCTACCAAGATGAAGAGTATAGAAGCTGATTTACTGTTGGCTGGATGAACTCCTGATGTTTCCACACTCTCATTAGGAGCAGTGTGTTCACATAAAGTGCAGAGTGGAAAAGGTCCTTTCTCCTGAGGCTAACTGTACCAGCTGGGCCCCCTAAAGCTCAAAGAGATAAAACAGACAGAAAAGAGCGAATCTTGAAGCCCAGGAGCAGGAATCATAAAGCTGCAGGACAACGCTGGACTTTTATCACCAATAAACTCTGAATTTGATATTCCTTCTTAGAGGAATGTTGTAAATGTGATAAGGGCCCAGAGGTCTACAGATGGGAATGATGAATGGAAACTGCAGCTACAAGAGCTCGGCAGCTGGAACAAGGTCAAGCTCCTGTGTTTCTACACTTTCTGTTCAGTGCAGAGGTTGCATCTGCGCTCATTAGACCAGTTCTCCCATCCAGCACCTGGGATCAACTGGTTATTATAGCTGTTATTTATGAAGACCAAGCTGAACGTGTTTCTTCGTTATAGTGGGCTGTGGACACGTTTTAGTCCGACTTCCTGCAGAGCCAGAACCTTTGCTCACACTGATCATAGAAACCCCTGCTTGGATTGTCCAGTGAGAAATCCAGTACAGCGCATCTTCAACCAAGTGACGGAGAAAGGAGCATTTGTGCAGTTCTACTATGAACATAAGCAAGGGAAGATCTAATATGTATCAGACTGCAGGAAATACTCTTCATGTGTTATTAAAACGTACTAACCAACGCTGAGGACAGGTCTTCTGAAAGCAGCTGTGGTGGAAATCAGACCGAGGCAAAAATTTCTGACCTGCCAGAATCCCACTGAGTGTTTCGATAGTCTGTTCAGGCAAATGCTTCGCCGTCATGACCTCAAACTGCACGTCCAACAACAACCAGCCTGACAGAGTGCAGCCAGTTCAGGGCTAAACTCCGACTGAA